>NW_026555105.1:7722500-8972500 GCF_021234165.1 Pteronotus mesoamericanus
TGCCCTGGAGGAGCTGACATTCTGCAGGAGAAACAGGCAATAGACAATACAACCTATGATGGAATTTTAACTAGCAACCCAGGCTCTGAGAAAAAACAACGCAGAGTAAGAACAGCAGGGGTTGGGTGCTGAGACACTGTTTTAGATGAAAGGGTCAAGGGAGGCCTCCAAGACAAAGAACATTTGAGGGGGTGAGGGAGGGAGCTGTGCAGGTACCTGGGGCGGGGGGGAGTGTTCCAGGCAGAATAAACAGGCAGTGCAAAGGCCCTGGGGCAGGGTCAAGGTTGGATGCTGGTGGGGCAGTGAGGAAGCCAGTGTGGCTGGCTCAGAACAAGCAGCAGAGAAAGTGGTAGGAGGTGATGTCAGAGAAGGAGAAGGCAGGGACAGCATACCAGGCTTTGATGATTATTATATGGACCAAAGGGGAGCACCGAAGTTCCACCCTGATTCCCTACCCTGCCCTGCCTGTCAGGCAGGTGAGAGATTTTGCAGAAAATTAGGCAGATGCTACCCTGCACATATTCTTTTCATGTTGCCGGCACCTGTGAAGTCGCCAAGCAGCATGTGTATGTGACATCCCCAGGGAACTGTCTAGGGTTGTAACCTCCGTACATTCATGTGGTTATTCATATCTTGTTGGCCTCCTCCACTCGTGTCCGTGCCACGGAGGCAAGGTCCTTGTTCCCTGCTGAATCCCAGCACCAAGCACAATACCTGCCACGTGAGTAAGTGAATACTGAATGAGCAAATCTTCCCTTACGCACAACAAAGGAAATATGACCACAAGTTGACATTGCTAAGAGATACCACCAGATGGCGGTGTTTCTCAAAACAAAAGCCATCCCACCTTTTTCTACAAAGAGGAGAAATTCTAGCTTATCAGTGCAGCTAAAAAAGAGGAGAGAGAAGAGGTGGCAGGTTTAAAGGTTGTTTGTTCAGCCCTAGAGACCCAGATAACATCGTGCCAGCTGAGCTTGCTGGAGCCAGACCGAATTTCTCATAGTCCCCTCGGATCTCTCCGCTGCGCTCTGACAAGCCCAAGCACACCAGGAAATGCCTGCCTAGACCATCCAAACCTCACCTTCTTCTCTGAACCTCATTTCCCAGCCCCCTGACCATCCATCCCCCTCACTGCCTACCAGAAGGACTTTTCTGGAATGCAATTCTGACCTGTCACCTGAAATCCTGGCGTGCTTCTCATATCCTATTGAAGTGATTCACAGGGTTTTTTTTTTGTTGTTGTTTTTGTTTTTTGTTTTTTTTGATAGTGGATTATAACCCAAGCCTAGTGGCTAAAAATCTAAGTTGTTCCCAAAACACACCCTCAGTCCCTCACAACTTCCTCCTCCTATTTAATGTCTCTCTCAGCACCTTCTACTTCCAGTTCCCAGAAACGCACGGCCTCCCACAGCTTAGTGGTGGGCAGCTGTCATTTCCACCCTCCCAGTCTCCTGCCCTCCTTCTTCTGATAACACTGCCTCAGTCTTCTTTGGAGGAACCAACCCTCCCCACACTCAGTCCACATGATTTGGATAGAATGACCTCACCCTCATTCCTGAGATGGGGCTTGTGACTCAAAAATGGTCAATTGGCATATTCTTTCTCCTGGGCTAAGTGATTGTCTGGATCATAAACGAGCATGTTGTAGCTCCAACAAATGGGGAAAGGGATGCTCTCATTCCACTAGGGACACCAGTTCAGAGCTACTAGGTACTACCTTCGCCAACATTTGGTGACAGCAGGCCTGAGAACAAAGGTAACCTGAGCAGAGCTGAAAGGTGGAAAGAGATAGAGCCCTGACAATATTCTTAGAGCCCCTGGATCCAGCCATGCCTTAAGCCCAGATCCATGCACTGGTTTTTAGTTTCCCAAGCCAATCAATTCCCTTGCCAACCTAAGTCAGTATGAGTCATGTCACAACCCCAAGAGAAGTGACTAGTGCAATGAATGTAGTAAGTGCACATAAGTAGGGGCATTGATGCTTACAGGGCTGAAGTGAGAATTAAAGAATTTAAAATACATGAAGACAATCAGTAGGGAATTTGAAAAATGTGAAGCAATGGTGTCCATCCTGTAAGGCCTTACTAGTCACTCCAGCTCCACCCTCTCCTGGCCTCCACCCCTCCTTCACTGATCATTTCCAAGCCTCATCTTGCTATCTTGCTCTGACTAAAATTCTTGCACAGCTACCCTGTCTCCCCAAAATAAACTGTGAGCTTGAGGCGGATCAGAGCCCCATCTTTTCAGCCTCCATGGCTTCTAGCTGAGCTTGGCACACAGCAGGTAGCCAGCAGTGCGACTGACCTGAATGGGGGCAATGCCAAGGGCTCGTCTTCCACCTGCAGACTCAAGTTTTCCTCCCCCAAATGCTTAAATCCCTCCTCCTCATGAGCAACCGTATACTATTGTGATCTGGAGCAAGACTGCTGGGGTTTGAATCCCAGATCTGCTGTTTAATAGCTTGCAACTCCGAGCAGGTCACTACCTCTCTGTGCCTCTGTTCCTCATCTGTAAAATGGACATGAAAACATTATTCCATGGAATTGTTATGAGGCTTAAAGGAGGCAATGTATTTAAAGCACTTAAAAGAGTACCTCCCTGGCACTTGATAAGTACTCAGTAAATGTTAGGGTTTTTGTTTTGTTTTGTTTTTAAGTCATCCTCAATATCTCTTTCTACCACAATTACTGAAGTCTGTCAACGCTCTCCCCTAAATCACTCATGAAAAACACATGCTTCTCTCCATCTCTTGCCTCCCAGCTGGTCACCATGTCCCCTCCTTCCCTGCTCCTCTGGGAGGTAGAAAAGTGAGCTTCTCCCTGGTCGATTAGTAAGATGGATGGCTCCAGCCAGCCCAGACAAGGGGGGACAGATCCTAGGTCTACTGCCTTTTTGACACCTTCCCAAAGGAGCAAAACAAAGAGGGACTGCAAACTTTGCAGGTCTTGGGCCCACCAGCCCAAGCTCTTTATAAAACAGAAAAGGCTGGGGGAGCTGATAACATCGTGTGATTCTGTGGATGGGGGAGGGTCAGACTGTGGGAAAGCGTCACTGATCCCTCTGCCTGGTTCCCTTCCTGTCCCCCCGCCCCCCCACCCCCACCCCCCGCGCCGAGCCTGGGCTAAGGCGGGGGAGCCCCTGTGGGTACAGCCCCACACTCTGAAGGACGCCATGGCCCCGCATGCCCTCTCTGTACAGAAAACAGATGAACATAAAAGTGTTTCCAAGACAGTCCATCTGCAAGTTTATTCCGGGGGAGTCTCATGTACTCCGATGTGGGGAGATACCACACCCAGATTACTTCTTCTTCTCACTGCTGCCTGAATTTCCACCGTTAGCAGGGCGCTAGAAGACACAGGATCCAACGAGGTTCAAAACCTGCTGGATCACCTGGGCTGGCCAAAGCCCTTTCCTCTACAAGCCCCGCTTTTCTCATCTGCTGAACAGGGATGTTATTACATGCAGGACTCCCAGAGTGCTGTGAGAAAGTAATCAGGTTTGATAAAACACCAACCCAGTTCTTGGGCACAGAATTGGTAAGTGATTGATAAATGTTAGAGGTCCCTTCCATTTTGAGTTTTTAAAAAGTGCCTCCTCTTTTCAATGTAAATTCCTGAAAGACTACTGATGTCTCGGGATAGAAGGGTCCAATCGCCGTGTCCCCCCAGCCCCCGCCACCCCCCCGCACCCGACAAAGGACAGTTTAGTCTTACCCACTTTACAACGGGACAGAATGTAGACTTTTGTCCCCAGTGTGAAAAACTTACTACTGAGATTTAAAGAAGACAATCCTCACTACTACTGACTAGACAAATCAGCCCCTGATTTCAGAGTCTGGTGGGTACCGCTCCGGCGGAGGGAGGCGTTACCTGCGTTCGGATCCGGCCCCTCCGCCCGCACTGGCCGCCCAAGGTTTAGTCTGTTCCTCGTCCCATCCCGTCCCCAGTGTCTCCGCCCCTGGTATCACCCAGCCCGTGCTTTTCGGCCCCTTTCGCGTTCCTCCACTCCAGGCCCTCTCCAGGCTTCAGCGGTTCCCTCGGCCTTCTCCACGCCCTCTCCCTTGGCCTCGTGAACCCCCTGCCCACAATGCCGAGCGTGCGCCCAGTCCTCCCTTGCGCCCCTCCCTGCCCCACGCCCTTCCCCCAGCTAGGACTGCCAGATAAAACACAGGACGCCCAGCTGGATTTGAATTTCGGAAAAATAATAACTTTTAATAGAAGTATGGCTCGCACAATATATAGGACGTACTTGTACTAAAAAACATATTGGTTGTTTATCTGAAATTCAAGTTTAACTGGGCATCCTGCATATTTATTTGCTAAGTCTGGCACCCTACCCCAACCCAAGTGCCCTCTCCTCCCTCGCAACCCTCCATGCCTCCCACGCGCCCCGTGTCCTTCGTCTCACCCGGGTGCCTGGCTGGCGGGCTTCTTCCACGAGCCCCCACCGTCGCGCCGACTCAAAGTCCCGGGCACAGTCCTTTCGCCCCTCCCGAGCAACTCTCCAAGCGTCCCTCTGCATTTCGCCCCAGGAGACTCACGCGCCCTGATCCACGCCCCGCGCATCCTTCGGTCGTCCACGGCATTCCCAAACCCCCGCTCCCCAAAGCGCCGAGCGCTCCGCCCGCACATCGTGCTCCCAGGAGCGCACCTGGGCAGGCCCGCGCGTAGTCGGCGCAGCAGTCCCGCACCGCCCTGCACGCCTGGTCGCAGAAGCAGCGCGGAGGCCCCGGGGCAGCGCAGGTCGGGTCACGGCCGGGGCAGCAGAGACCCAGCGCGGAGCAGCCCTGCCCAGGCCAGAGTGCGCCCAGCGGCCCCCGCGCCCGGGATACCGCGGCCACCGCGGCCAAGGAGAGTGCCAGGGGCAGGACCCGCGCGGCTCCGTGCGGGGCCATCGCCCGGCTGGAGCTGGGAACCCGACGCCCACAGGGGCCGACCCCAGCGGCCCGCCCCGTATTGGGGCGGAGGCTCCCCGCTCGACCCCTCCCCTACCTGCCACGGAACTGGTATCCACCTTCATTCCTCCCGTCCAAACGTTGCACAGCTAGTAGAGGTGAAGTATCAAGATAATGGTGATAATAAGCACAGCAACTTTGCAGGGTTCCCCCAGATTCCAGGGAAATGGAGGCGACACAGAAGTTCATCAAAGCAATATATAATAGTATAAAACAATCGTTTATTGATATAGCAATCATAGTAATAGTCACTATACCGTAAATGTATTTTTAAAAAACGCTTACTCGAGGAGATGTTTTTATTAATTTCAGAGAGAGGAAGGGCAGGGATGGAGAGAGAGAGAGACTGATGTGAGAGAGATGGGTTGCCTACCCTAGGCGCCCCAACCGAGGACGAAACCCGCAGCGTAGGTATGTGCCCTGACCAGAATCGAACTGGCAACCCCTGGTGCACGGGACTATGCTCCAACTGACCACTCGGCCGGGGCACTACACCCATAATTATAATAGCAATAATACCAATCATAGGTGCCACTATTATTAAAATAGTGATAATAGTCATAATAATTGCCAGGTAAGGACCCTGGCAGCCAAGCTGTGTACCAGGCTCAAGTATTAGCCAAACCTGAGTTCCTTGTACCTTTTTTTTTTTTTCTATTCCTACCATCTTGACTGCCATTTCCGGAATATTTCTCTTCAAATTGACTTATTTTTAAAATTTAAAGTGATTTATTATTTGTTACAAACTTGCATCACACAAGAGAATGAGAAGACAAGACACAGTCTGGGAGAAAGTAGTTGTAAAAGACACATCTGATAATGAATTGTTATTCAAACTATACAAAGAACTCTTAAAACTCAATAAGAAAACCAGCACTCCAATATAAAAATGGTCCAAACACCTAACCAGACACCTCACCAAAGAAGATACACAAATGGCAAATAAGCATAAGAAGAGATGCTCCACATCACACATCATCGGGGAAATGCAAATTAAGATAATGACATACCACTACTCGTGTGTTAGAACTGCCAAAATCTACAATACTGACACCACCAAATGCTGCCAAGGAGGTGGAGCAACAGGAGCTCCCATACATTGCTGGTAGAAATGCAAAATGATACAGCTCCTTTGGAGGGCAGTTTGGAAGGCTAAATAAACTACGATACCATCCAGCTATCGTGCTTCTTGATACTTACCCAAAGGAGTTGAAAACTTATGTCTGTACAAAAACCTGCACGTGATGTTTATAGCAGCTTTATTCATAGTTGCCAAAGCTTGAAAGCAACCAAGATGCCCCTAAGTGAGTGGATAAACTGTGGTGCATCTAGACAATGGCCGGCATGCCATTCAGCACTAAAGAGAAATGTGCTATCAAGCCATGAAAACACATGGAAGAATCTTCAGTGAATATGAGGAAGTGAAAGAATCCAATCTGAGAAGGCTACACGCTGTACAATTCCAAATATAAGACATTCTGGAAAAGGCAAAATCATGGAGAGCAGTGGTTTCCAGGGATTAAGGGGGAAGAAGGGATGAATAGCTGGACCTCAGAAGGTTTTTAGTGCAGTGAGACTACTCTGTGTGGTATTCTGATGATGCACATGTGTGATTATACATTGTCCGAACCCACAGAATGTACCACACTGGAGTGAACCTTAATGAAAACCATAGACTTTGAGTGAGGATGTGTCCATGCAGGTTCATTGGCTATAACAAACGTTCCACTCTGGTGGGGGCGGGGCGGGAACAGGCAGCGGGTGTATGGGAATTCTCTCTACTTTCTCCTCAATTTTACTGCGAATCTAAAACTGTCTAAAAAATGAAGTCTATTTTAAAAAAGAATAAAAAGAAAAGACATCACTACTATCAATGCAAAGCTGGTATTATTTTCTTCATAAGTAAAAGGAGAAGGAAGGAAAGGTAGGAAGACAGAAGGAATAGAGGGGGTCTGGCAGAAGTAAAGCCTTCTTGTGTGTGGTTGGTAGGGCAATAATATGGGTGTAATAATTTATAGTTTTAATTTGAACATTTCACCTAAAATGTCATATGGTGTGCTTGAGTGTGATATTGTTATGTTCCATAATTACATGCTTACGATTTTGTAATAAAAGAATTTGTAATTTTTTAAAAAGGGCGTTATTTGTGCTGCGCCCTGAATAAATTTCATTTACCAATGTTTTAACTACCAAGAAAGAGATAAGAAGAAAGGAAAGAAAGGTGGATATAAAAGGAGAGAGAGAGAGAGAGAGAGAGAAGGGCTCTGTTGATGTAAGCTCAAGTGGGTGCAGGCAGCCACTCCTGACCATGACACGTCCCTGAAAAGTCCCCATGAAAATGCCCAGGAGCCTCCTGTATTTTCCAGCCTCCTTTATCTGGTTTCTCTGTTATTTCAGGTTTGAAGCCTCCAAGTAACTGGTGACCCAGTTCCCAGAAAAATCTCCCTTGCTGTCCTTTTGTAAGGGCCCTGGGGACTATGGGGTTTTTGGCCGATGCCACAATTGTGGGCACAAAGAGAAGCTTATTCTCCTCTCAGCAGGGGGGCGGGCATAGGATGCAGAGCTGTCCAGCTGAGCTTGAGCACCCCTCTCTGCACGAGTCTGGGCTGCAGGGTGCTATGCTCTGGGCGTGGGCAGGAGCGTGCTGGTCAGTCTCCCTTCACTGTTCCCATGTGTCTCTGTTATCGCTGCATAAAAAACCACCCCAGAGCTTAGAGGTTTAAACAGCAATTTATTATTATCCTTCATAGTCCTGTGGGTGGACTGGGCTCAGCTGGAGGCTGTTGCTTAGGGGGTCTGTCATGCAGTTGCACTCAAAAAGCAGCTGAGGCCGAAGTCATCTCAAGGCTTCATTGGGTTGGAAGTCCAAAGTGGCTTTTTCACTCACCTGTCAGCTGCCCCAGCTGAGATGGCTGGAGCAACCAGGGACTCGTTGGCCATCTTTTTCTCTCCATATAGTCCTTCTGCACAGCTAGCTTGGGCTTCCTCACATGATGGCAGTCTCAGAGTAATCAAACATCTTCAGTGGCAGCTGGCTTATCCCAGCGCAGCATTCCAAAGGTCAAGGTGAAAGCTGCAGGGTTTCTTGGGACCTAGCTCAGAAGCCAGTCGTGTCACTTCTGCTGCTACATTACATTGGTCACACTGAGCCAGCCCAGAATGAAGGTGGGAGGGGCTACTCAAGGGTGTGGCGCATTGATGGGCCAGCCACCACAATGCTGCGTGCCTTTCAACATTTCCTTCTCTTTCTTCTACCCTACTGGCCACTCTGTAGCCTCCCTGAGCCTTCCTCATCTTCTGGCTTCAACTTCATCAAATGCCTCAGAACTCAGAGCTAGGTCTCTTCTCCCTCTGACTGATCTTGGCCATTCTAAATACCTATATGCTGACAACTCTCAAATTTACATCTCCAGCTCCGACCTCTCCTCTGAAGCCCAGACTCCAGTCTCCAACTGCCTACTCAACACCTCTGCTTGGATGTCTCACATAGACCCCAGCACTAGCAGCTCTAAAACCAGCCCCCACCCCCTGCTCCCACGCACCTCCCAAAAGAACATACCCAAATAGCTAATAATTGCACATAAAAGGATACTTAATATCATTAGTCATTAGAAAAATACAGGTTAAAATCACAATGAGATACCACTACACATACATTAGAGTGTCTAAAATTAGAAAGACTGATGACTACACGTGTTGGCAAGAATATGGAGCAACAGGAATTCTCGTGCTGTTGAGGGGGGTGCAAAATATGGTAAACCACTTTAGAAGATGGTTTTGGTAGTTAAACATGTACCTACCACATGACATGACCCAGCCACTCCATGCCTAGACATTTCCCCAAGAGAAACTAAAGCATTTGTCCCCCAGAGACTGAGGCACGCAAATGTTCAGAATAGCTTTATTTCCAATCACCAGAAACTAGAGACAACCTAAAAAGTCCATCAATAGATGAATGGATAAACAAACTGCGGTACATCCCTACAAAGGGATACTACTCAGCAATAAAAAGGAACAAAGTATTGATACCTAAGACATGGGAGGATCTCAAAATCATTATGCTAAGTCAAAGAAGCCAGCGCCCACCACCCAAAAAATGATTGCATACTGTATAATACCATTTAGATGCATTATAGAAAACGGGAACTAATTTATAGCCACAGAAGTCAGTCAGTGGTGGAGAAGTGGGGGGAGGGGGAATTGCCAAGGGACTCAGGGTTGGATGATGGATTTGGGGGGTGTGGGTATGTTCACTATCTTCATTGTGGTGAAGGTTTCGTGAGCGTGTACATACATCAAAACTAATCTAATTAGACACTTTAAATATGCCCCAATGGTGTACTTCAATTGTACCTCAATAAAGTTGGAAAAAATGAATCAAAAGAGAAACAACAAAGAACAACAACAACAACAAAGATACATTGGAAGAATACACACCAAACTCTTAACAACAGTTACCTTCAGGGAGTTGAAAGCGGGGCAAGAACTATCACCTGTTACCTTCCAGCAGCTTTCTAGTTTAAATCATTTACAAGCATATATTACTTTCAAGTTTAAGAGAAAGAGCAAGGCATTTTTTTGCCCCTGAGCTTCTGCCTAGCCCGCAGGCATCTGTCGCATGCCCCCAAGCAGACCAGGTCGTTCTGCCAAACAAAGATACCTCCTGGATTTGAGCCCAGGGTTCTTGGGGGCAAATTCCCATCCGGAGACAATGGCAACTGTGCTCCCTCAGAACAGGGACTTTATTTACACCTTATATCTACATTCCGGGCTGGGGCCCACATGGGATGATTGCCCGGGAAGATAATGGAGTCATTAATCTCTGCCCAAGACGGGGCTCCCCTTGCCAACTTCCCATCTGGGTAATTAAACCAGTTGGCAGCCTCATATCAGTCTTGAGGGCGTCTGCAGGGCTGAGGAACAGGGCCGCTCTGGAAGCCACCCTTGGCTTCTCCAGAGGGGCAGTTTCCTGGGTGATGTTAGGACAAGCAAGCTGAGCCCCGACTGGGGTCCTCGGACTTGACTTGGCTAGGCCTAGGACTGAAGCACGTGTGGACCTCCTGGCACATCAGGATGCTGGGAAGAGCTGTCTGAGCTTCTGCCTTGTGCGGTCGCCCACGTGCTCACTCCTGTTTTTCCTAACCTCACTCCAAACGTTGGTTCCTTGAATGCCGCAGAAATTGGCTACCCCTCAGCTTGTCCACCTCCACCCGCCCCATGAGTTTCCTTCCTTCCTCGATAACAACCCCAAGATATTTCAGGGGAGCACCACCTCTCCCTGGCCCCAGATCCAGAATATAAATTTTTTTTTGCCTAATTCAGCGGAAGGTGGTGCCCTCTCACTTGTTATATGAGCACCTACGTGAGGAAATGTTAAGTAGCTGCAACTCGTTCCTTGTGGGGTTTGAAGATCTCACTTGAACTTAAACTTTTTGGTGTTAAGAGTTAACTTAGCAATGTGCAGCTTCTTTTTTAAAATGTTTATTAGTTTTTAATATTTATGTATTTACTATTCCTATCTCTCCCACCACTCCCCTTTGGCAACCATCAGCTGGTTCTTTATACCTATGGATCTGTTTTTGTTATGTTGATTCATGTGTTGTTGTTTTTTTTTTTAATTCCACATGCAAGTGAGGTCAAATGGTATTTGTCTTTCTCTGACTTATTTCACTCAATACAATACTCTCTAGGTCCATCCATGTTGTCACAAATGGCAAGATTTCATTCTTTTTTATGCTGAATTATGTTCCATTGTATTTGTGTACCATGCCTTCTTTATCTGTCCATCTATTGATGGGCATCTAGGTCGCTTCCTTTACTTGCCTATTACTAGTAACACTGAAAGATAAATCTTGATTGGGCTTAACCTTCACTTCTCAGAGCATAGTCCAGCAGCAGCATACCCTGGGAGCTTGTTGGAGATGCAGGATCTCAGACCTCACCCAGCTTACTGAACCAGAATCTCCATTTTAAGGAGATCTCTGGTTATTTGAACACACTAGTTCTCAAACTTGGCTGGACATTCAAATCCCCTAGAAAGAGTTTTTCCTCACACCAACACTTGGATTCCTCTGCTGAGGCTCTGAATCAATGGATCTGGAGTATGATCTGGACAACAGCATTATTATTATTTTTTTTACAGTATAACATACATTTAGTAAAGTGCACTAACTTTAGATGGATATCTTAGTATTTTTTACACATGTGTACACCCATGTAACCAGCAGCCAGATAATGACAAAGACCATTCCTAGCACCCCAGAAAGTTCCCTCTTGTCCCTTCAAGGTAGGGTGATAAACCATCTCATTCTGTCCAGGAAATGAGGGTTTTCCAGGACATGGGACTTTCAGTGCGAAAACCGAGGAAGGACTGGGCAAACTCAGACTCGTTGGTCACACTGCTTCAAGGTCTACACTCCCTCCCACCTCCAGGTAACCCCTATTCTGATTTTTATCTAGTGCTAACTCTAAGAGTAATTTTAAGATGACCCTGATGTGCATCCAGGGTCGACTCCACTGGGCATCAGCATCCCCAGGAGGCCTCGTGAAAACTAGGGGTGAGGCTCAGCCCTAGGCTTTCTAATTCGGTAGGGCTGGGGTGGAGCCCCCAAATTTGCATTTCTAACAAGGTTCCCAGGCGATGCTAGTCCTGCTGGTCCACGGACTTCACTCTGAGAACTGCAGGTCTAAGCCAATCACGGTAATTCTCCCCTTGCCAAAGACTGGCTTAGACCTGAGCACGTGATGCACTTATGGCCAATTAGACGTAAGGAGAAGACCCCTGGGAGCCGCCGAGGCAGCCTTTCCGAAGGGTGTGTGAAAACGGTACCTCAGGATTGTGCATATCAGCACCCCTGGATGGGGACCGAGGAAGGGGGCTCCTGGGAGGATTTTCTCACCGATAGAGTGATGCGTGGGAGGGGGTGCTCTCCTCGTCCTTTGAAAGTTCAGTCGTGTCTGGGTGTGGCCCCTGGAGTGAGGCAACAAGCCTGAGGACTAAACACCCACCACCCAGGAGAGAACCCGAGTCCTTGCAGAAGTTGAACTGCTGAATGACCCCAACCCTCGCCCCTATATTTGGCTTCTTTCTCTCTTACTTGTGTTCAAAAGAATGTGATGCCCTGCTCTCCGAAGTGTGGTCCAGCAACCAGCGGCCCCCGCAAAGGGACACAATTCCGGAGCCGGGGCAGCACAGTGCCTCACCCGGCAGAGGGCACTGTTCCCGGAGGACTTGGGGGTAAGAGAGTTTTAGGGAGACTTAGAAGAGGCCACACGAAACAGGTTGGCTCGCAGGCCCTGTCTTCTGGGGTAAGGTAAGCTAGCTAACGCTGAGGTGGAGCGCTGTGACTGGTGTTATGTTAGGTCTCCTTGGCAGGAAAGTGTTTCCAGTAAGCATAGGATGATTTAGGGTTAGACTTGTGACAAAGGCGGCCTCTTTGTGAGTCTTGTTATAAGAATTAACTTGATCACTAAAAATACAGAATCTCAGGCCCCACTGGGGACCTGCTGAAGCAAGATCTGCACGTTAACGAGGTACCCACCGGAAGGGCGGAGGAGCAGAGCTCTAACCTAGACAGCAGTGCATAGGCCTTGGATTTTCTGGGCTTTTCTGTGGGCCGCCTCCCCCATCTAATAGCTGCGTGAAATCATGTTATTGTTGATAATCGTGTGGAAAGATGCCACAGACACCTCATACAGAAGCCTTCTGGTCAGGTTCCCCTTGCATCTTATTGGTCAGAAGTAGGTCACATGCCGCAATGCAAAGGATGCTGGGAAGGTGAGTGGCTTCCTCTGCCTGTGTCAGGGGAGTCAGGCTCTGCCATCAAGGATACGCATTGGGTGGCAGCCTGCAGCGTCCACCACAGATAAACACTATTCATGACCTTTTTCAGAGTTGGGACAAGACCCAGAGGCATACAGTCGCTTGCCTAAGGCCACAGAATTAGAAAGTACTCGCCACTTTGTAGCAAACTGGTAAATTGTTATAAATGAGGGTGGCTGAATCCGTTAGTGCCCAAGCTGGGCCTCAAACCCAGATCCCCCGACGACCAAGAGAGTGATTTTGCCACTTCCTCGAGCTGCCTTGCTCTTGCCCTTGGTGTGCATTTCTGTCTTAAATAACATTTTGTTTGTTTTTGGTTTTTTTTTTAAGGACAGAGCAAACTCAGTGAGCAAAGGGATATCTGTGTGACTTCTTGTGTGGCTAGCCCCAGTCAGGGAGAAAAGATAGGATGCCTGATAAAACTGGAATTTTCTTAGCTGCTTTTGGACACTGCCCAAACCCAGAGTACATAAGACACCCTTGGACACACAGGAAACTGTTATTTTTCACCATTTCCTGCCAAATGTCCAGCTGGCTCCACTGGTAAATGATAGAGTTTGGGTGGAGCCGGTTCCGGACCCTCTCTGCCTGGTTAACTTTCCAGCTCAATTTCCTTCCCAGCAGAAAGGGTCTGGGAATTGGGGTTATAGACTAGCAGAATTCCTCCTAGTCCGAAGTCACAGCCTTTTTGTAACCTCATCTCAGAAGTGACATTCCATCACTTTTGCCATAGTCTATTCGTTAGAATCAAATCACACTCAGGAGGGAATTAGAAAAGGATGTGAATACCCAGAGGCGAGGATTGTTGGGAATGAATGTAGACGCTGCCTAGCATGCCACATTTTGCACCCTGAGTTAAGAACTCCAAAATCCATTTTATAATAAAAACAAACACCATTATTAAGTGTTTATGTGCCAGGCATTGTGCTAAGAGGTTTACATACTTTTTTGCCTACAGTCCTTACAACAACCAAATGAAGTAGATGCAATTAGCATTATCCCGTTTTTCTATGACAAAATAGGCACAGAGAGGCTAAGTAACTTGTCCAAAGTCACCCAGCTATTGGCACAGGACTTGAGAATTACAAATCAATTTCTTTTATCCTCCCAACACTGTGAGGTAGAGATCATAAGTTACATTTTTACACATAAGAAAGCTAAAATTTAGAAATAAAAATGATAGACATTATTGTGTGCATACTTGCTACATACTAGCCATCTTTTTAGTGATTTACATTCATCATTTCACTTTACACTCCTGCTAAACCACCAGGCGCTGCTATTTAGAGATTCAGGATGAAAAAAAATCATTTAAATAATCCAGTGCTCCTATATGGATGGTTCCTTTTTCTCTTAATTTTTTTTTTAATTTTTGATTTTAGAGAGGGGCAGGGGAGAGAGAAAGAGAGGGAGAGAAACATCAGTATGAGAGAGAAATATCAATCGGTTGCCTTCTATACGTGCCCTAACCAGGACAGGACCTGCAACCCAGGCATGTGCCCTAATCTGGAATAAACCGGCGACCTTTCATTTTGCAAGACGGCGCCCAACCAACTGGGCCACACCAGCAAGGGTGGTTTTACTTTAACATCTTCTATGGGTTAGGCACATCTCGCTCAGGATCTGTTTTCTACTGCATCAAGAGAGTTTTTACAAGCTTAGCATCATGTAGGATTTGGCATCAGATAACATTTATTGCTTGGACAAATAATATCAGGCTGAGCCCTTTTCACTGACTTCAGCTGAGGTCCACCAACTGGCCAGCTTTTTCAGTAATAATCAGCAAATTAGGAGATTTTTCACTTGGGAGAACTTTCTGGATTCAAAAAAAAAAAAAAAAAAAAGCCCTAGTGGCAGCACCCATGGTTAAATTAAATTAAATAAGCATTTAAATTAAACTAAATCACTCTCCTATTTTGCTACTATGTTTGGTGGGTATTACGTGTTTGTCCGTCGGACAAATCTTTTCTGAGCATCTTTACTGAGCTTTCATGCCAGATGTTTTCCATACTTAAATCTTTGCAGCCAGCCAGTGAGACATCTTTGAGTTCCATTTTACAGGTAAGAAAACTGAGGCAAGGAAAGATTACATAATTTTCTAAGATCACACAGCTGGGATGTGATTGATGCCAGGATGGGATGCCAATCCAGGGGAGTTTGTATATGGGGCGGGGGTGGGAGAGGTGGGGGACTGAGTCTGACGCATACAAACATCTTTTCCCTTCTTAGCCACACTCTGGCTCCCACAGCATTGCCTGGGGCTTTTCCTAGCTGGACAATCTGAATAAAGAGTTGTTTTGTATCTTAATATTAGTTCTGTTTTCTTTTCTAAATTTTACATATTTTTCATAACAGCCATATATTATTTTTATGTTCTGAAACATTGAATATTTTTATGTCCTTCCTGACTGGCTGTAAGAATCATTTTTTAAAAGATAATATAAAAAGGTTTATTTATTTATTTCAAATTTTCCCTGGAAACCACTTTGTCTTCAAATGGAAGCTTTTTTGAAAACGATATAGTCTAAGGATAAGTCCATCTCGTGCAAAAGGACCTTGGACCAGATATCAGGAGAAACCCACTATGTATTCTTGGACAAGTCAAGCTCTCTCTCTGGGACTCCGTTTCCTAAATCCATAAAATGGGGCTAAGGTAGGGGAAAAATTAATTTCCAACAGCTCCTGTGTCTCTTGCAGATGATGGCTAAAAATTATCAAATACACCTTAAGCCATGAAACAGGAGATACAAATACTTTTCCTCCTAAAGGTAAACTCGTAAGAGTGAAAACCAGAGGGACTAGCTCTAAGACGAGTTATGTGAGTGGAATTCTTTTTAGGTCTATGTGTGTCATGGAAAGTTACTTTTTATGTTAACACTGTAATGGGTACTGCTCCTTCCATATCACCAGAATCCATTGTTGCCATTGAACATTTTTTTAAAAGTTGTGATAGAAAGATGATATAAAATGTACTATCTTAACCATTTTAAATGTATATAGTTCAGTAGTGTTGGGTTATGTAACCACCTTCTACTTTCTGTGTCTATGAGTTTGACTACTCTATGCACCTTATATAAATGGAATCATACTTTTTATTTTTTTTCTTTTTGTGACTCACTTATTTTAAGGATGATATCTCCAAGCCTATCCATGTGGTAGAATGTGTCTTTTGTATGTATATACCACATTTTGCTTAATCCATTCATCAGTTGTTGCACATTTAGATTGCTTACCCCCTTTTGCTATTGTGAATACCGTTACTAAGATGGGCGTATAACCATCTCTGAGACCCTGCTTTCAATTCTTTTGGGTGAATACCCAGAAGTGAAATTGGTAGATCACATGGTAGTGCTATTTTTAATTTTTTGAGGAACAGTGTACCATTTTCCATAGCAGCTAAACCACATTCCTACCAGCAGTGCACAAAGGTCTCAATTTTCCCATTCTCATCAACATTTGCTACTTTCTGCTTTTTTGATAGTAGCCATGGCTGTCAGGTGGTATCGCGTTATGGTTTTGATTTGCCTTTCCCTAATGATTAGTGATGTTAAATATCTTTTCATGTGCTTGTTGGCCATTTGTCTATCTTCTTTGGAGAAATGTCTATTCAAGCCCATTGTCCCATTTTTAAATCAGGTTATTTTGTTGTTGAGTTGTAGGAGTTCTTTATATATTCTGGATATTAACCCCTTATCAGATACATGATTTGCAAATATTTTCTCCCATTGCATTGATTGGCTTTTCACTCGGTTGAACATGTCCTTCGATATGAAGAGTTTTAATTTTGATGTCCAGTTTATCTATTTTTAATTTTGTTGCCTAAGAATCATCTTTTATACTGTCACTTTTAAAAAATATGTGCAATACTTATTTTTAAAGATTTTATTTATTTTTTAGAGAGAGGGGAAGGGAGGGAGAAAAAGAGGGAGAGAAACATTGATGTGTGAGAGAAACCGATTGGTTGCTCTCACACATGCCCCAGCTGGAGACCTGGCCCACAGCCCAGGCATGTGCCCTGACTGGGAATTGAACTGGCAATCTTTTGGTTTGCAGAAGAATGCCCAACCCACTGAGCCATACCAGTCAGGGCTCTATCATGTGTTTTAATTACATAAGTAACACAACATTGAAGAAAGTTAGAAAATTCAGAAGACATACAGATGGCAAATAAGTTTGTGAAGAGATGCTCCACATCATGTCATCAGGGAAATGCAAATTAAAACAACAATGAGATGCCACTCCTCATCAATCAAAATAGCCAAAATCTGGAACATTGATACCACCAAATGTTGGCAAGGGGGTAGAGCAACAGGAACTCATACATTGCTGGTGGGAATGCACAAAGGTGCAGCCACTTTGGAAGAATTTGGTAGTTTCATTCTCCAGTCCCCCTTTCATCTCCTGATGAAGCTCCCACTCCAGGGCTGAGGGCTGTAGGTGCGGCTGGTCCATGCTCCAGGAAAGCTGAGCAAGGTGGACCAGGGTAAGCAGAGGATCTGGGCAACCACGGCAAGACATTGGCATGGCCATGTACTACTGTTTGGCTTCGGTAAGTCATTTCCCCTGTCTGAACCTCAGTTTCCTCATCTGTAAAGTAGAACTAATAATATCACCTCCCTTTAGGTTTGAGGTAAGAAATAAGTTATTGGTAACATGTAAAGTACCTAGCATGGAGTCTGGTAGGAATTTTCAATAAAAGGCAGTTGCTGTTGTTATTGTGGTTGTGATGAGGATGACTCAAGTAGGGAGAAATGGGGCTTAGTGAGGTCGTTTGGAACTGATCAAATAGTGGGACAGTGAAATGTCTGAGGCAGCCGAGCATACACTGATAAATACCACGACACTCAGTAGGTGTAGCTCCTTTAGCTGTAAACACATCAGGTCAACCTGTGCCAAAAGTGACATCAAAGACCCAGTCTGCACACATCATCATTTTAATTAACATCGGAGCAAAAGATGCCGTCGCCCACTAGGACCACCTGCATCCCAAGCCTTCCCACTTGTAAACTGTGGCCCTCAGGTGCCAGTTTGTTTTAGCAGAAGGACCATTTGCTTAAATGAGCCTGCCAAGTGAGAAGATCCAGATTTTTCCTTTTCTTTTTTAAAGATGCCACTGATATAAATAAGCCCAAGATGGTCTGTTTCTGCCACAACTAACAGATAAAAGAGAGTTGAAACAGACCTGCAGTTAATTGACATTGGGACACTGGGAGAAATCGATCAGGGGACGTGCCAAATCCACCCACCCAGGCTTTGAAGCCAGTTTGCAAACTATTGGGAAACTTCACAAACCCCCGTTTCCTCCCAGACAACCTTGGAGGAAAAATCCAAGTCGACAGAGAACATGAAAGTTACTCCATTGGGGCTTTATCTTAACAGATGCCATTGTCTTAAGACCAGTGCTCCCAGGAATGAGGTTGCCAGATGTAACAAAAAAAATAGGGCCCAGTGGAATTTGGGTTTCAGATAAACAGCAAATAATTTGAACTATCTGCCAAATATTGCATGGGACATAACTTACACTGAGCTATTTATCTGAAATTCAAATTTCATTGGGCATCATGTGTTTTATCTGACCTAGGAGTGACAAGGGAAGTGCTGAAATTCTGGGCCTTACGAGGCCCACATACATGCTGTTCAGTCTTAAGTTTATAAACTTGGAATCAGTTGCCAGTATTTTAAGGATTTCAAGCTTCCTTTAAAAATGGGGAACTCCCACCATGCTGGTAGTAGCTGCCTCGCTATAGTAACCTAACGGGGACAAAAGGGAATGTGGGAAAATGGAAACTGATTGCTGGCATATTAGATTGAAGGGATGGGGGTAAATTTGCTTCTAGTTCATCTGTTGCATGATCAATCTGGTGGTCGCGCTTCAGCAGCCTATGCTTCAGGCCTGGGGAGTTGGCCCTTTTTCAGGCTCCGCTGATGCAGTAGATTCAAGTGCTGGCTTGCAGGATCTAAAAGCTCACCCATCTGCAACGCCCCCGCCGAGCCTTGATCTTCCTCCTCCCTTTACTGAGGGCGGAAGCGTCCCTCCGCAGGCTGGAGACATGTGCGCTCACAACGCCCCCTGTTGACACAGGTTGGAGCTGCAAGTCCTAGAGGAGACTCCAGCTCCACCTTCACAGGCAAAATCTAAAAGGTGGCAAAAGAAAAACGGGTATGTGGGGGGCGGGAAGTGATTAAAAGAAACCTAAAAGTAGCATTTGAAAAGCACTTTGTTTCAAACCGAATTCTACGTGTTCCTTTACTCCTGGAAACATCCCCATATGGTGGGTACCTTATCCCCCATCTTTCTGGTTAATAGGCAAGGGAGCCAGGATTCTAATCTGAATTTGTGCCCAGAGCCCATGTTTGTTATCTAACAAACTTGTTCAGCCTTTTGAATTTTAACACATGTAGAAATTTGTGTAATCACAATAAGGTCACCTCCCCTTGCCCCATTCCTTCGTATTTAAACCCCTTAACCATCTGCATTTCTGGCAGTCATGAATCATGTTCCCCATCACTATAAGTTTGTCTTTCCCAGAATGTCGAGGATGTAACCGCTTGGAACTTGATTCCCTCCCTCAGGGTAATGTCTTTGGGATCCCTGCACTAGTTCATTCCTTTGTACTGAAGACAGCTATTACTCATTGAGCACTGACCACACTTCACCTTTTATAATGTGCAGTTTGCCCAAATTTTTGAGGGACAATAAGGATGCACATTATACATGGGTAGTGCTACTTCTGTATGTAAATATCAAAAATTTGTTACCAGTATATAGTTTCTTATACCATAATGTTCAGAAGTGCTCAAATTCCTTTATAATACAAAAAAAAAGCGCATCTAAATACAATTGAATTAAAACGAGTTTTTCCTGAAAAATTCCTTTTGGGCCGAAAACATGGGTGTGCCTTATATACTGGAGCACATTATACATAGCAAAATACAGTACTTTATGCCAAGTGCTATACTAAGCATTTTGGTATCTCATTCAATCCTCGTATTACTCAATGTCATGCCTTTTATAGGTAGGAAATTAGAAGCGGAGAGCTGATGGGAGCCACGAGCTGTAAACTGTGTCCCTACTATGCTAGGCCCTAGGCTAAGCACTTTACAGACATAAATTTATAACCTCAACACTCTCTTAAGTAGCCACTGTCATGAACCCCATTTCAGGTAGGAAAACTGAGGCTTAGAGATGCTAAACAATTTGCCCAGGAACCCTTAGCCCAGAGGACAAAGCAGCAAACAAAGTGTCTGGTGGGACTGAAATCAGGATATACGGGGGGAGCTAAAGGAAATCAGATTAGCCACGTGTCATTGAAATTTTCCAGTTTCACTAAAAACTTCGGGCATAGCCCCTTCCCACCTATTAAATCTCATGTATCACCTGTGAAGCAGATGTGGGACCCACCCTCTACCCCTGGAATTTGAAGTCTGTGCACATTTGGCTGTTAATTACTCATTTAGTGTTTCTTATTCCCCAATGATCAAACCCAAGAGCATTCTGATTTCAGGGATTTTTTTATTTTCCTTCTGCAGATAGGAAGCCTACAAAATTACATTATGCTTTCTCAGGAAAATAGAGGGTCAATCTTTTCCAAGAGGCTTTGTACTCCAACTCCACCAATGAGAAACTCCTTAGAAAGAAAAAAGGTAGATTATAATCAGTACTTCATTCTGCAGTGCTATTTGTTTGGGATATGGGAACATCTGGTTAAAACTTTAGGTACTAGGTGGAATGACTATCCAATTACCAGAGCAAGATTTCCTATCTTTAGACAACCTACCTCTTTCTGCACCTCAATGAAGCCTGTATGTTGTAACCATGTTTAAATGTTCAAACTCAGCCTAGTCTAAATCCTAATTATAAGGAATAGTCAAGGAGAAATCCAGGAGCACACCAAAAAGTTTTTATGTTGATTCTAGAGTAACACAGCACCAATGCAATGCATACAAGATACTTTAGAGACTAACAAGAGGTATTTAAATATGAAACAGGTAAGCTGGCACTAAGGAACTACTAATATTCTTAAAGGTCAGTTATGTGGGAGAACAGTCTAGCGGTTCAAGGTCAGTAAGATACTAACTTACCAATCGCAAAAACTGCATTTATACACAGACAGCAAACATTTTAAATAGCTGCTTCTGAGTACTGCCCTGACCCTGACCTTAACTGGTGACTCGCTTTGTGGGACACCCAACCAGCTGAGCCACATGGGGTCAGGGCATGTTGTTTTGTTTTAAATTGTCAAAACAAAAAACCGTGTCTGGAAACACATTTTTTTCCCTTGTAAGACCTAGCAGTACCAATAGGTCAATACAGTCTTCTATTGAGGACTTAATTCTACCCTTCTGTATTATATCCCCAGCTTGGAACTGGGTCCCTAGGTTACTCCCAAGCAGGCAAACTCAAAACCCATCTACCCTGGGCACATGCAATAATCATTTTATCAATGACTTATTAACATCATTTGCAGAGACCTTACCTGTTACAGACTGAGCCAAGGGGAAGATCAAGCTGCAATCAACTTACTTTCTGCCCCTTGACACACAGGGCTCTGGACCTGCAGCAAGTTAACAGATGAAACTAAGATAAATGACATGAATATAAGGGGGGAAAAAAACCCAGAGCAAGTCCAACCCTCACTTTAAAAAACCCACATATAAAATCATTTGTGAGTGATAAGCGGAAAACAGAAGTTATCCGGGGCCAATGCATCAGACAACAACTGGCTAATAGTTTAGTTGGATCAACAGGGTCGATCTGATGGGGAAAAAAGTTATGTCATCACCTGCAATGGCCACATTTGAGTCACAGAAAATACAATGCAAGGATAACCCCATATTTAAAAGAAAAGCGATCACTACCTCCATTCTCCAGATTCTGTCTGTTCAGCCATGTGGGCATGGGCACTTAGGAAAAATGTGCACATCGCTTCCCAATTCTTTCGCACTCCTTGATTCATCCTGGTCCACGCAAAGTCTGCTTTCTGTCAACAGTAAACCTGAGAAGAAACATAGAACATGAGCTCCAATCTGCTAGGTACCTAAGGAAATGAGGGGTTAGGAGCTGTTCAAGCTGGCATATCAGACAGAAACTGGCTTAGAGAAGTTAGATCAACATGGTCGATCTGTTGGGGAAAAAAGATCAGTCATCATACATGCCAGCACAAAGCTCCTGGCCTCTACACGAAGAGCCCTGAACCAGGAATAAGATCTGGTTGGTCTGCTTTACACTTACAAATTCATTCAGTATTCGAGCACTTGTGTTCCATTTTTTGGCAATAAAAAAATAGCAGCTAAGACAAACACCCCTGCCTTCTGAGCTTTTATTTGATACAAGCCAGCATGGCTGGCAAGAGTTGTGGGAAATGCTTGGCTTTTGTCCAAGTGTCAGGATGTTGCATTTTAATGTTAAGGCGTTAATCACTAAAAACCTGGGACATTCTGGAACAGCAAGAAAAACATGCTCCTCCCCTGCCCCAACGTCCTGCCCAGGCATGTAAACAAGTGCCTAGTAAACAGAATTAACAGTTGACTTTCCTTTAAAAAATGCCGACACATCTACCCATTTGCAAATTTAAGTGCACAAGAAAGCGGTTTATCAAGAAACACATGAAGGAATGTAATCTGAAATGTGCTTTAAAGGGCATTAAAAAAACTTACACACCAGACACAGAACAGAACTCCTCACTGTTACCTTGTGCCCCGCACACCATCTCTATGGGCTGTAAATGGTCATGTTTCTCCACTTTGCATTTTATCCAATCCTAGACCTTTCCTTGCTAGGCTTTCTCCTGCCTCCTCTGACTCTAATGCAGGGATTTTCAACCAATGTGCCTTAAGAATTTTTAAGGCATGCATTATCTGACTAGCCAGTGGCACTGACCTCTTTTCTCTTAAGATTGTCAAATAAAAAAATATCGAGAGCCAACACAATAGCTGTCCAGTGTGAATGAATCAAAATTATACCCATTTTTTAAAATCAAATAGGCAAAAGGTGTATTTTCTGGTGCGCTGCTGAATTTTAGTAATTTATGTGTGCCATGAGACGAAAAAGGTTGAAAGTCACTGCTCCGATGTATACAATATACTCCAAAACTGCCATTCTCTGGAGCATTTTCTCAATCCATTGAGTTTTTGCTTTCCCAGGTGTATGTAGTCAATTTGGCTCAAATAAACTCATAATAGGTACGTTTTTGGGAATTATAATAAAACATTCAGGGCACTTTATGGACTACCTAATTAATACACGCTCTACAGGAATTAGCTGTCGTTAAATCATTTCCAAGTTCCGCTCGCACAAGGAAGTGGCCCCTCCGAGCACGTGTTTCCCAACGTAGGCCAGACGACTTGCTCACCAAAGGTCAGGAGGCCAAAGGTTCTCGCTGTCTACACGACGTCGGCGTTCCCTTGGAGGCCCGGCAACGACCCCCTCTCCTTCGAGATCCATTCTGTACCCTTGGATCACACTAATCTGCAAAACAAAGGGAGGGCATCAGTTGCCATCTGCCCACCGTAGGAAAAGAACATGGCCGGGCCTTTTGAGGCTGGTGTATCAGAACTAACTGGCAAGTATTCAAAGGTATCAGCATGGTCGATCCGATGGGGAAAAAAAGTAGTCATCATTTTCACCAGCCAAGGACTCCTCAGGTCCGTACACTGGGGGGCGGGTTTTTCCAGCTCTAACTGATCTCCCGCGAGGCCCGAAGGCCTGTTAGGGTCAGAGCAAGAGGTGTTACGGGCAGAGGCGACGGCAAAAAAGAGAAAAGGAGAAACAAATTTTGAAAAGAAAACTGGTCTAAACTCACCACATATGGTAATAACCCGGAGTTCTCAGGGCGGGATGACATCGGATGAGGACGATGCAGGAGACGAAAAGCAACGACACCCAAAAAGAGCTGCAGGCGCGAAAGAACGACGCGCTCCGAAACGGCGCTTATATAACCAGAAGCGGTATTGCGCCTGCGCACTGGACCCCAGGTGCTTCCTGTTCCCCCAGCGCCGCCTGGGAAATGTAGTCTCGGATGGTACCTAATAGTTGTCAAGACCGGTCTAGCACCGCCCCCTTCCTGTACACTCTAGGCCGCCATGTCGCGCTGCACACGCACCAAGAATTCCGCCGAGTCCCCCCTCTTTCGGGGCCGGCGGAGGCTTGCAACGGCCTGGGGCGCTGTTCACCGGCCCCCCGCAGTCCCTTCCCCTCAGCCGCACCCGCCCGAACCGCCGCGGGAAGCTGAGGCGACGCCTGTCCGCCCCTGCCGGGTCTGAGGGCGGGGGAGCCGGCAGGGCCAGGGCCCCTCCTCCTCTGTCCTCGCGGCTGCCGGCCCGGCCTTCTCTCCCCGCCCGCCTCTCTCGCCCCTCCCGCCCTTCTCTCCCAGTGTTTGCGAGGAAAGGAAACCGAAAGTCCGCGGCTCTAGGCGGAACCGCGGACCTGCCTAGACCCGAACTCCAAAACCAGGCGGCGGCGGCCGCGGCGGCGAGAGGACGCGCCGGAGCCGGGTGAGCGACCCCTGCCTCGCGCCCGGGCCCCCGCGACCCCGGGCGCCCCCTGCCCCCTGCTCAGCGCCTGTCACTTCCATCACTCTCGATTCTCATTTCTCTGTCTCACTTCCATCCTCCTCCTCCTCAACGCCCCCGCCTTCCACCTCAGAGTCCCTGTGCCCTCTCCTCAGCGTTCCCGTTGCCCCTTCAGCTCCCCTGTCAATCTACATCCCCAGCCTCAGCACCACCTCGGCCCCCAACTTCACCTCCTCTGCCCTCAGCGCCTCCATTGTCCACCCAGAGAGAGCCCTCCACCACCACCTCTACCTCCGGCCTCCTCCTCTGGCTCGGCTCTGCCGCCCACCCCCGTCTCTACCTTCACTTTCTGCCACAGCCAGCTCCTCTTTCTCTGTCCTCACCCCGTCCATCGCCCGTCTCCTACGAAGCACCCTCAATATCTAGCCTCCCCACCCTTGTTTCCAGGTTCCCCATCACTTCAGCAGGCACCCCCGCTGGGCTCAGCCCCCCCCCCCCCTTCTTCCTGAGGCCCCGTACCGCTTCAGCTCTCCCACTTCCCTCCCACTCCCCGCCTCAGCCTGGCCAGGGCACCTTCATGCCGCCGCACAGCCCCGGCTCCCCCCGACCCCTTGGGACCACTACCGGGCCCCGGAGGGCTCCTGGGGCCAGAGGCTCCTCGGTCTCAGGACCCTGGAGACTTCCCCCGAAACCCAGCTCTGGCCCCTCGTTGCGGCCTCTTTGATCCCGCCCTGGTACTTGCCGTTCGCCTGCCCTTACATCCCTGTACCAGCTTGGCCATCAGTGATTTTCTTCTCCCTGCCCTTTAGGCCTTGATTCCCAAGGAAACCCACTTTAGGCTGCTTTTGTCATCGCATTTCCTGTTTCTTTCAGCCCCTTCCTTGCCTTGCCTTTCTTTTTTCTTCCATTCCTTTTATCTCAGAAAATTTCTGAGTTTCTGTTTTAGTGTTTTGTTTTCCCCCCAGCACAAGAGGAAGAAGGAGTTTTCCCCTGGGACAGTTTTTTTTTTTTTTTTTTTTTTAAATGAAGACAAAACAAACCTCAATATTGAACTTGAGCCATGAGAGTTGGGTTTGATACGATGAAGGAAGAGATTTGCCAAAAATTTTGCCAGCAGGAAGGAAAGGGCCTCCTTTTTCTGATGAGGATAAAAGCTACTCCTCATATAATGCCAAATCTATTCACAGTTTCCAACCATGAATATTTAAAAACTTAGTGAGAGGGACAGTCTCAAAAATCCCCTTCCTGAGGACTCCGAGCCACCCACTTTCTCCCAAGCCCTAGTCCACAGGGTGTGTATGAGTAGCGTTGAGCAGTTTCTTTAATGGGTTCTCTTCCACTTACCGGACCATTGTCAAAAATCAAGGTAAAAGGAGGAGAAGGAAAGAACTGAAAATCTGTAGGGGATTGAGGAAACAGCATCCCATAGATGCTAAGCCTCCTGATTATTGAAACGTAGTTTTCTTTATTTCAATTCACTAGAATGGAGAACTTAGTTTGGCTGCATCCAAAGAGTAGGACAAGGGATAACTACTCAGTAATTATTTACAAACTATAGAGTACTGTAAGCTGTAGAATGCTATATGGTATAAATGCTGAACGGGGTGGTACATGCATAGTTCTTGGATTAACCAGAATACTTCATCCTGTCCTGGCAACAATGTTTATCTGCTTTATAGAAAAGGAAAATGAAACCTAACAGGTGGTTAGGTAATTTGGCTAAAGGCTTTTAAACCAAACAGTAGTTTTGAATGGGAATAAATGATACATCCTCTATCCTGAAAAAGTACAGGAATAAAGAGAAAGGGGGAATTTGACCCCTTGAAGTCACCTAAATTGTGAATTCAGTGTTTTTATATCATAATTGAATGTTTAGAGTTGAACATGGTCCGTGATTAAAATCTGCATTTAACTCTTGGTTAACAAATAACTAAGATGTACAGGCAGAAGGATGCCCTTAATGCTGTTTTGGTTTTTTGCTGCTAGATGCTGTGTTTGAAGGGCATTAATTCCTCTCAACCTGTATAGATTTCCAGGCAACTTAAAGGAATCTGAAGGTGGAAGAATTCAAGTGACTTAGACATGGAAGACAGAAGACCTTGTCCAGATGCCAGGCCCAGAAATCCCAATACCAACCACAGAGGTGAGCAAAGTTTTCCAACTAATGGCAAGGAAACTGAGTTCCCTGTGAATGAGCAGGCCCACCTATGATTGACTGCATCTTTCAAGTAAAGAAGGGCTTATTTCTTAGCTACAATATGATTGACTCTGAAAAAAAACAGATAGTCCTCTGCTTTCCCTAAGAGAACTGATGAATAGGTGTGCTTCAACAAAGAGAGTAATGAGGTATTAGAAGTGGAAATAACGCTCTGCTTTAGAGCAGCACTGTCCAGCAGAAACATAATAAAAGCCAAAAATATAATTTAAAAGTTTTCTAGTAGCATTGTTTAAAAAAGCAGAAAGGAACATATAAAATCCATTTTTTAAATGTAATACTAATGTAATAAAATTTAATGATTTATTATTTGTTTTATGTAAGCCAATATATTCAAATATCACTTTATTATAATTGAATATAGTATTATCATAATACTTTAATAATTTTAATGTTTTTATTTATCTCCCATATATTCAGGTATAATTTTAAGATTTTATCAATATAAAAAATTTTAATGAGATATTTAACTTTTTTTGGTATTAAGTCTTTAAAATTCCGTGTGTTATTTTATACATCTTAATTCAGATTAACCACATTTAAGATCCTTTATAGCCACAAATACCTAAAGGCTTTGTATTTGATAACATGTGTCTAGAGTCTTAGCTACAAAAGCAAAGTTAGTTCCAAAAGCATTACTCTATAGCAGTAATTGTTCTGTTTGCTAAGAACTTTCTAAAACAAAACAACCAAATGGATTTTTGCTTTTCACGAAGTTTTCGATGACATCATCTGAGTTTAGCTGTGGAACAAATGAGGAAGAACTGTAGAATTTTATTTTATGAGCTGTATGAATGTTGAAAAGAATGAGAAACAATCAATTTTTCATTTTCCCAAAACATCTAGTTTTTTAATTAGATCAGAATATTATAAGTAGGATTTCTTTCTGATATCTTGGGAATTTGAAAGTAATAATTATAAAATTTTAAAGCTCAGTAGTATAAAGTATTTATACTTTACCAAATATTCCTTTATGTTTCACATTAAAATTTTCTTTAAAAAATGCAAAACAAGCCCTGGCTGGTTTGGCTCAGTGGATTAAGTGCCAACTTGTGAACTAGAGCATTGCCGGTTCAATCCCAGTCAGGGCACATGCCTGGGTTGTGGGCCAGGTCCCCAGTTGGGGGTGTGTGAGAGGCAACCACACATTGATGTTTCTCTCCCTCCCTTTCTCTCCACCCCCTCAAAAACAAATAAATAAAATCTTTTTAAAAAGTGCAAAACAAGGAAAAATGTACGTAGGTGGACTTAGCATTAAATGGAATAATCATTTTGAATATAGTATGCATTTGAAGTTTTTACCACATTTTTTATCATCAAACCACTGTATACAGTCTTATTTTTTGTTTGTTTGTTTCTAAAATCTCCAAGTCATTCTGCTAGTTGGATTAGCTCCAGAATCAGTTTTAGAAGAAAGGAAAGTGAAAAAAACTGGGCATGGGTTTGCAGGCCAAGATTACTTATGAAATATGTGACAGATCAAAGGAGACAGTTTGGCTTCATCCACTGGGTGGTGGTAACTTTCATGTGTGTACTGTGTGTTTCACCTACCCCCCCTCTTCTCTTCTGAGTGTTGATAATAGATAAATACTATGTACATGAACTTGTGCTGCAGAAAGGAGAAACACCGAAAGTTTCACTTTTTAATTTCCTTTACTTAGAAGAGGAGGAGCCAACCTGCTGAGAAGGCATCCTAGGGCCAACAACCATCCTGTTCGATACTGGCAAAGAGAAGAGAGTTTCATTTTTCAGTTTCCTTTACTTATAGTCTATTGGTTAGCTTCAAGACGTCTTAGTAAAGGAAATCCCACATCCCCCTTTGCTCTCTGGGCAAAGTTTAAGAAGCATTTCCTTTTATAGTTTTTATCTGTCTTGATGCCTCTGTTGCCTATGATGTAATTGTTCAATGGCAGAACCAATGGCTCTAAAAATCAATAGGGTAGGCCAATAGAAAATTTTTACTAGTGCTACCAGTAATAATTAACATTAATGAGGATTATATGTCAGGTACTACACTGTTCTAAGCATATCATAAATATTTAATCTTTACAACAGCCTACATACTGAAACTTAGAGAAATTATGCAATTTAGCCAAGGTAAAAACTGAGGAAATGCCCAGGTCAACTTTTGAATCAGGTCTGTTTGGCTCTGAAACTAATACACTGACTGTTGTTTGGTACTGGTAAGAAACTATAAGCAATGAACTGATCTTTTTGATCTTCTGAAATAATCCCAGCTTGTGAGAATTAATTGATATACTATAAGCATGTCTTCTCTAGCACGTATTAGACGCTCAAAAATGTTCATTCCTTTTCCCTTTTGCACCCTCTTAAAAATATTTTTGTAAAGATTTTACTTATTTATGTACTTATTTTTGGAGAGTGGGAGAAAGAAGAGTGTGAGAAACATCGGTTGGTTGCCTCTTGCACGCCCTCCATATGGGGACCTGGCCCACAACCCAGTCATGTGCCCCAACCCAGAATCGAATCGGTAACCTTTTGGTTTGTAGGACAACACCCAATCCATTAAGCCACATCAGTCATGGCAACAATATTTTTATCATATATACAGCAACAAAGTAATCAATTTTATATTTACTATATGACTTGGTAGGAAACCTTATTTCTCTCCAAATAAAACCTAAGCTCCTCTGTTGTTTTGGAAAATGAGAACATGGTCATTGTCTTACTGGATTTCCTTGCATCTTGATTTTTGTGCTTACCCAATATTCCCTTTATGTTTAGGGTCTATCGATGGTGGATTTCCACCAAGAGCTAGAAATCAAGCCAATAACCCACCAGCCAATGCTCTCAGAGGAGAAGCTAACCTGCTGGGAAGGCATCCTAGGGCCAACAACCATCCTGTTCCTTACTGGCAAAGAGAAGAGAGGTTCGCAGCAATGGGAAGGAACCCACATCCGGAAAGGAGGAACCATGGGGGACATGCCAATGATGAACCTAGAGGCCAAAGACATGGTCAGGAGAATGACGCCAGGCAGAGAAATGGCAATCAGGAGGGGAGGAACCGCAGACCACCATGGTCTGATGAAAACTTCCAACAGCGGCGGACCCCCTACCAGAAGCCTGTGGGACAGCCACAGCAGGTGAAGAAACTGGGCTATAAGTTCCTAGAAAGTCTTCTGCAGAAAGACCCCTCTGAGGTGGTCATCACACTTGCCACAAGTTTAGGACTGAAGGAGCTTCTGTCTCATTCTTTCATGAAACCCAACTTCCTTGAGCTCATTTGCCAGGTTCTTCGAAAGGCTTGTAGTTCCAAAATGGATCGCCAGAGCATTCTTCATGTCCTAAGCATATTGAAGAACTCAAAATTCCTCAAAGTCTGCCTTCCGAGTTATGTTGTAGGAATGATCACTGAACCCAGTCCTGAAACTCGAAACCAGTATCCGGAACACATTAGCAACATCATCTCTCTCCTTCAGGAGCTTGTCAGTGTCTTCCCTGCCAGCTCTATGCAGGAAACTTCCATGCTCATTTCCCTCTTGCCAACTTCTCTTAATGCTTTGAGAGCCTCTGGTGTTGACATAGAAGAGGAGACTGAGAAGAACCTAGAAAAGGTGCAGACAATCATCGAACATTTGCAGGAAAAGAGGCGAGAGGGCACTTTAAGAGTGGACACCTACACTTTAGTACAGCCTAAGGCAGAAGACCATGTTGAGAGCTACCGGACCATGCCCATTTACCCTACCTACAATGAAGTGCACTTGGATGAGAAGCCATTTCTTCGCCCCAACATCATTACTGGAAAATACGAGAGCACCGCTGTCTATCTAGATACCCACTTTCGACTCCTGCGAGAAGATTTTGTCAGACCCCTACGAGAAGGCATTTTGGAACTTCTGCAAAGCTTTGAAGACCAAGGCCTGAGGAAGAGAAAGTTTGATGACATCCGAATTTACTTTGATACCAGGATTATCACCCCTGTGTGTTCATCATCAGGCATTGTCTATAAGGTGCATTTTGACACAAAACCCCTGAAGAATGTTCGCTGGCAGAATTCCAAGCGATTGCTCTATGGGTCCCTGGTGTGCATGTCCAAGGATAACTTTGAGACATTTCTTTTTGCCACTGTGTCTAACCGAGAGCAGGAGGATCTCTGCCGAGGATTTGTCCAGCTCTGCTTCAATGAGCAGAGCCAAGAGCTGCTAGCAGAGGTCCAGCCCTCTGACTCATTTCTCATGGTGGAGACAACTGCCTACTTTGAGGCCTATAGGCATGTCCTGGAAGGACTCCAGGAGATCCAGGAGGAAGATGTTCCCTTCCAGAGAAACATTGTGGACTGTGACTCTCATGTGAGGGAGCCAAGGTACTTGGTAATGGGAGGCAGATATGATTTCACTCCCTTAATAAATAATTCGTCAGCCACCAAGGAATCGCTGAAGGATAGCTTGAGATATTCCAGAGTTAATGTCTTAGACCCCAGCCAGTGGCCCTCCAAAGAAGCCCTGAAGCTAGATGACTCCCAGATGGAAGCTTTGCAGTTTGCTCTCACAAGAGAACTGGCTGTTATTCAAGGACCTCCTGGAACAGGTATGTGAATTTTTCAGAGCATATGTCATCTGCCTTAGGAGATAGGGAAGGGATTCTCGACTCTAGGTTTCTGAATATCTTGATTAGAAACATTTCCATGATGGAATGGGTGGAGGTAGAAGATGGCATGAAAGGGAAAAAATGGTGATGGAAGGAGACTTGGGGTAGTAAACACACAATATGATATACAGGTGGTGTATTATAAAATTGTACACCTGAAACCTATATAATTTTATTAACCAATGTCATGCCAATAACTTCAATTAAGAAAAAAAAGAAACATTCCCATGAAATGGGCATCAAACTTGTTTATAAAGCCACTGTTTTTGGTGCTTTCTCAGTAGAGATCCATTGCTATGCTTAGTAATAAACCAAACTCAAGATTAGAAAAGACTACTAGGGGTCAAACTTCATATTACCTCTGCTTTATCAAAGGCTATATTCGTTTGGTTTTTATATTACTTTTAATTAAATACTACCAAGTACAGCAGGTTCTTGAGTAATATTATTTCACTCACCATCATTTTTTAAATAATACTGATCGGGGAAAAAATCAATTCCAGAAGGGGCCACTGTCTGTGGAGTTTGCACAGTCTCTCCACGTCTGGGTGGGTTTTCTTCAGGGACTCCAGTTTCTTTCCACATCCCATAGATGTGCACGTGCGGTGAACTGGCCCGTCTACATTGTTTCAGTCTGAGTGAGTGTGTGAGTGCGCCCTGTGATGGAAGGGCATCCTGTCCGAGGTGGGTCCCACCTTGCCACCATGAGCTGCCAGGATCAGCTCTAGCCACCCCTGACCCTGAACTGGAATAAGTGAGTTGGAAACGAATTCTCTTACTTGTTTTTGTTCATCTTTCTTAAATGTATGTATATAGCTCAGTGTTTTTTTCAGTGTTTAATGTTAGGAGTATTTGGGGTCTTTATTTAAAAGTTTGGTGATGTTTTTGTGACCAGAAATATGCCGTAGAAACTTAGTCATGTTTCTATTAGTCAGCCTGTGGGAAAATTGGTTTTGTTATATGTCATTTTGCATAAATACCCAGTTTCCAAGAACCTGTCGACAATGCTAAATGAGAATTTACTATATATAATAATAGTACTATGTGCCAAATACTGTTTTACGTAGTATACATACGCGAATTCATTGCATCCTCACAATAACTCAATGAGGCAGAAACATTCCATTTTACACATGAAAAAGCTAAGGCATAGAGTATGAATAATATATTGAAGCTCACATGGATGGTAAGTGACAGACCTAGGTCTTGAACTCAGGCATTTTGGCTCTAGAATCTTGGCTCCCCTGTAGTATACTTGATTCTCATGAAAATATACCTCCCCATACCTTTCTGCCCTTGTGCCATTCACTGAATCTACTCTGGGATGATAACTACTATTAGCAGTTTGATATGTGTATTTTCAGATGTTCTCCAAGATTAGCACTGATATTTCTTTGTATTTATGTGTGTATTTATATGTTAGCATACATATACTATACTTTCTCTATTTTTTTAATAAAAATGGAATTATGCTCTTTTATTGGTCTAAAATTTATATATATATGTGTGGGTATATAGATATATATAAATTATACATGTTATGGACATTTTTACATTCTTTACAGTTACATTTAGAAATGTACCTCACTCTTTTTTACTATGCCTGCCTTCACTGTAGGGTATGAATGTACCATATCTTCATGTACTCTGCTTATTATTTCTGTGATTTTTTTTTTCCTAAAGTAGGAATTCACATTAATAGTTACATTGGATACTGCTAAATTAGCCTCCCAAAAGGATGTACAAAAAAAAACAAAAACAGGAAGAGATCTTTAAAAAACACTGATAAAGTTGTGGCAACTCATGATAAAAAATGAATATAACAGATGGAAAGTTCTTTCTAATAAGAAACATCTATATGATGGAAAAATATGCATTAAAGTGATGTTTTGAGGATTTTTAAAAAATGTACCAGTTTGTACTCTCACCAAAATGAATTTGCTTACATTTCCCATTTCCTTACATTTTTTCTGGCATTGTTACATGTTTTCATTCTTTTTTTTTTTTCCTGATCAGCAGTATTTGCTAATCTGAGAGATTAGAAATCCTGGCTCATTATTAATTTTAATTTTATGTTTTAATAAAAAATGGTTCAAAAAAATTTTAAGTCCCTGTGTTCCTCTTTCTAACCACCTCTCTCAGTTCCCTTTTCTAAAGCAAACAATGTCATCTTCCTGTGTATCTTTCCAGAGTTATTCTTATGAACATTCAACCTAGTACATACTTACACTTATTTCCCCCCATTTTTTTAACCCACTATGCTAGAAACACTCTTCTGCATGTTGTTTTGCTCCTTTCACATTCATACATAGAAATGTCTGTCTCTTGTTTGTGTATTTAGTATATTCCATTGTGTGGATAATGCATAATCTAACCAGTTCCCTGTGGAAAGATCTACTGATAGAAATATTTCAGTGAGTAGCCTTGTTTGTGAGTCATTTCACATACAAACAGTATACCCAGAAGAGAAATTCCTAACTGAATTTATAATTTTAATAGACATCGTCAAATAGTCCTCCAGAACTGTGTGTCACAGTGGTTAATTTGTATTTCTTTAATTAAGAATGAGGTTAGCCCTGGCTGGTGTGGCTCATTTGGTTGGGCACCATCCCGCAAACTGAAAGATTGCCGGTTCAGTTGTGGTCAGGGTGTGTGCCTGGGTTGCTGGTTTCGTCCCGGGTCCGGTCGAGGGACCGACCTGCAGGAGGAAACCAATCAATGTTTCTCACATATATAATTCTCTCCCTTTCTCCCTCACTCCTCCTCTCGCTAGAATCAATAATAGAAAAAAAAATTGTTTAAATGAGGTTAAATATCCTTTCTTGTGTTTATTAGCTATTTATGTTACTGCTTCTGTGGATTGCCTTTTTAAATTTGTTCATATTTCTGTTGAATGGCTTTTCATATTGATTTGTAGGAGCTGTTTATAGGTTCAAAATATTTATGTTGCAAATCATTTTTCCTAATGTTATCACTGAATTAGGACACTTTAGTTCCAAGTGTAGTAATCATTTCAGGCTAGCTCAAGTGACACACACATACACACACATATAGCTAGTACTAGGAAAGAGCCTATCCAAGAGCGTAAGAGAGAAGTAGTAAAGGGGGTCATTTTTGAAGCAGAAATCCCAAAAAGTATCCATTCTAAGGAGAAGGAAGCAATGGGAGGCCATAGAGTAAATACGGAAATATAAAGATTTTCTTTCTTCCCGAGGTTCTCTTTACCCATCCAATCCTCCAAACTAGAAGTCTACGAGTTATCCTTTTCTGGGTCCCACTCCAGCAAAACCATCATGAAGTTGTAGTCAGTTTTACCTCTGAAGCTTCTCCCCAGTCTACGTATTTATCTGTACTGCTGGGTCCAGGCTTCAGCTTTCACTAACCTAGAAGATGGCAGGAACCTCCCTACTAGTACATCCCTGTTCCCTCTTGCCCACTGTTCCTCAGCTGTCACTTCCCCAGAGAGGCCTCTTCTAACCTCACTGACTAGGCCAGAATCCCAATTACCAGTGTGTGTTTTCTGGATACCATGTGTTTCTCATTTCCCACATTTATGGTTTTACGTTTACTTATATGATTATCTTTCTCTTCTATAAGAGGTCTCTAAGGTCCAGGAAAATAAGAGTCATGGCTGTTGTGCTCACTATTTTATTTCTTGCCCCTGACACCTATTAGACACTCAATATATATTATTTGGAGGGGTGGATTAGGAAGAAGGAAGAAATTGTTACTTACCATGCTATACTGAAATCTTTGATTTTCTTGTATCTTTTCCTTCCTCAACTGAGTTTTGTGAGGACAGTGGCTACCTTCTCAGCCTGACACAATGTAAAAACTTAGCTGTTTGTAGACCTAATTAGTTAATTAGTAGACATTTGCTGATGAGCCCATAACCGTAACTCTAGTGTTGATTTCTATGAGTTTTTCCCTCCTGTTATAAAGGCAAGTCTACTTTATATTTAAAACATTTCTAAATAATTTACACATGAGATTGGAAACAAACGATATGTCCATCAATAGGAAATAGGCTAAAAAACACCTTACATCTGTGAAAAACAAGAAGGGAGGATTCTTTCTTTCTTTTTAATATATATTTTATTGATTGTGCTAATTACAGTTGTCCCTTTTTTTTCTCACCTTTATTCCCTTCCACCCTACACCACCCAACCCCGGCCCCCCCCCAGCATTCCTCCTGCCCTTGGGTCATGTCCATTTGGCTTCTCCATTTCCTATACTATTCTAAACCTCTTCCTGCCTATTTTGTACCTACTATGTATGCTATTTATTCTCTGTACCTTTTTCCCCATTCTCCCCCTCCGCCCCCCATTTTACTCTTCATAGTTTTTGCTCAAGAAGGGGGGATTTTTTAAGTGAAAAAAATTAAGATGTAAAACAGTGAAAATAGTCCACTGCTATTTGTATGACAGAAAGAAAGAAAGAAAGAAAGAAAGAAAGAAAGAAAGAAAGAAAGAAAGAAAGAAAAAATTGTATATATTCATATTGCCTATATATGCATTGAATGACTATCTCTAGAAAGTTACACAAGAAACTGGTAACATGGGTTGCTTTTAAGAGAGGAGGAGGGTGGCTGGGGGACAGAAGAGCAAGAGGGCTTTTAAAAAAATAATAATGTTCTATAATTAACTACTCCTTTTAGTAAGTCTCAAGTTTTCTAACTCTCCTTTTTTCTTTCTTATAGGCAAAACCTATGTGGGTCTAAAAATTGTTCAGGCCCTTCTAACCAATTACCCGGTTTGGCAAATTAGCCACCAGAAGTTCCCCATCTTGGTTGTGTGTTATACTAATCATGCTTTGGACCAGTTTTTGGAAGGTAATATATGCAAAATTGTTTTCTGTCAAGACTTTTATAGTTGAACCATTAGCAACTTCAGTAGCTTTCTATTGCTCTTTGAATAAAAGTCCCCAGTTTTCACCGTGACTTGTAAGGCTGTATGTCGCCTGTACCGGCCTAACTCTGAATCTCATCTCCTACCCTTCCCGTAGTCTTTAGTTCCTTGAATTCCTCACCTTCCTTGACCCATGCTGTCCCCCCTGCCTAGAATGCACATTTTCTCTCTTCCTCTCTGTCCATCTTGATCCCATCCAGCCTGGCTGGCTCCAACTATATTCATTCCTCAGATTTCACCTTAAATCTCTCAGCAGGTTCATTTTAATATTGCCCTAGGCCAAGGTTAAATCTCCTTTTGTATTTTCCTTCAGAGACTTAGCACATATGTAACAATTTATTTTTATGTAGCTCATCCCTAGACTATAAACACCATGAGGCTTGGTCCTGTTTCTTGCTATATGCACAGACCCTGGCACATACTAGGCACTGAAAAAATACTGATTGCATTAATGAATGAAAAAGTATATGCTTTTCCTTTTGCTTAGAATATTATTTTCCATTCTTCTATATCCTCCTTTCACCTAGATTAAATCTTCCTTATTCTTGGCGTCTCAGTTCAAATATTAGATCCTCAAGAATTAGATCCCTACCTCATCCAAACTAGGTAAGGTCCCCTGTTACATACTTGCAGCATCATGTATTTATAGTACTTAACTGCATTTTCACTATAGTGATAAATTGTTTAATGTGTATGTTCTCTGCCAGACTGTGAGACATGAAAACATGAGAAACCGAGTCTGTGTTTTCACTGCTATATCTTCAGAGCCTAGCACCTGTCTGGCACATAATAAGGAATCCGTAAATATAAATGTGTATAGTGTATAATAGACAACATTTTCTAAGAGCTTATTCTATGCCAGGCCCTACCTAGGAGCTATAAAGATGTTCTCTAGTTTTTTCAGACTGTAGCCCTATAAGGAAAGTTCTGTTCTCAAATCAGATGAAGAAACTGAGGATCAAGTTAACTAACTTGCCCCAAGTTACATAGCAATAAGTTGTAGAGCCAGTAAGTTGGGTCCTCAATTATATGATCCTAAAGCCTGTGCTCTTAAGCACCACACTTTACTGCTTTGCAGATCATATCATTTCTAGGGCCATATTGCTCATTGGTGGGGTAGATTTCCTGTAAACATCAGTTTGTTCCCTAAGGGACCAGCTGACACAATACCCCAAACACATAAAGCTCTCACGTGAGAGAATCCAGCAGAGCTCCCCTCAACTTTGCTGGGCTCCACTTTTCTCCACAGGTATCTACAAGTGCCAAAAGACCAGCATCGTGAGGGTAGGTGGAAGGAGCAACAGTGAAATACTGAAGCAGTTCACCCTGAGGGAGCTGAGGAACAAGCGGGAATTTCGCCGAAACCTCCCCATGCACCTCCAAAGGGCCTACATGAATGTAAGTCCCAGCTTTGGATATTGGAGGTAGCTTAAGAGGGAGCTAATCAAGATAGCATTGGCTTTCTGGGTAGGCAGTCCAAGGCAGATAGGGAAGCTCCCCAAAGCTGTGAAGTAACCAGATTTATTCCAGCATTACATTCTGCGAATCCTATGGTGTGACCTTTGCCTTTATAATCCAAGGTGGAGAAAGGACAAGAAAGGGCATGCTGCCCCCTCCCAGCTCCTGCCAGAACCTTGGGCTAATTCCTCCAAACCACCCACAGCACTTCTACTTATAGCCTATTGACCATCTTCTAGCTGGGCAGGCATATACCCAACCAAAATTCTGAGTTATTACAGAGGGAAAAAGAGAGAAGTCTCCACCACAGTATCCTTGACCTATGTTTCTATAGTAGTATTTCTTGCCTTGTTGATTGGTTAGAGTCTTTTAGACAGTTTAGATAATAAACCTTTGGTTATAAGACTACAGTAATGTGCTTTGGGAAACTGGTTTATTCTCCATTCTTGCTATTCCTATTTCAGCTTTGATTTCCCTCAAGGCAGGGACTGAGTTTGGGAGATGGTGATGCTTCCTGATCATTTCTTTACCACTGTTCTGAGCAGATCATGACACAAATGAAGGAGTCAGAGCAAGAACTGCATCAAGGGGCCCAGACTCTGGAGTGCACCATGCATGGCATAGTACAGGAACAGCACCTGGAGAAGTACATTTCCTCCCAGCACTGGAAAAGCCTGACGAATGGACCAATACAGGTAGGGGTCATCCTGGGGGGCCCAAACATCTGTCTAAACTCAATACCTTCAAGAAGCCTTCAACAGAAGCAGCAGTCCAAAATATTAGCTGTTCATAATCTGATGCTGCCATAATGTTAGAAATTCCATTTTCATGAGAGACAGGTGAGTATACTAGTCAAGAACAATACTCTGGAGCTAACTTTCTGGGTTGGAATCCTGGCTTTGCTCTGGGCAAGTTACTTGATTTTTCTGTGCCTGTTTCCTTTTTTATAAATTGAGAATAACAACAACATTAAGTTGAACCATATGAAATTGCCAGTGTTTGTAATTTTGACTTGCAAAAGTGGAGTTTCTTAGAGATCAACTTAATTCTTAAAGGATTATTTGGAGAAACAAGTTAATATTTGCAATCCTCTTAATAAGTTTGCAGTAAGTGCTTGGTAAATGAAATGTAACAAGACAGCCTAGCACATATAGAGAGCCTGGGGTCAACAGACCTAAGTCACACAGACACTGATTGTGTGACTTGGGCCAATGTGATCCTCAGATCCCTCAACAGTCACAAAAGGATAATAGCAATGCCTGCCTTCAAAAAAAGTTATGATAAGTAACTAACACAACCTCTGTAAAGTGACTGGCCAGGAACCTAGTGAAATGGTACCCTGTTACCAATGGTTTGGTACATTCCAGGGTTACAAACCCAAAAGCCAAAAGAGGTCAGTTAGGTTCTATAAAAATGACTGAAGCAGGCTAGATGTGAGACTTTGGGAAGTAGAGAGGACTGTGGCAAAGTAGAAAAAAGCGGTGGTAGCTACTCACTTCTAGCCATTTCTTGTCATTCAGGAACAGCCTCTTTGCTGACATAGCTCCTGGTTTTGTCAAAAGAGGCAGGAAGTTTTTATTTTTAAAAGTGTATGCAAGCCCTGACTGGTGTGGTTCAGTTGGGAGTCGTCCCACAAACTGAAAGGTTGTCCGTTTGATTCCTGATCAGGGCATGTGCTTGGGTTGTAGGCTCAGTCCCCAGTTGGGGCATGTGGAAGAGGAAACTGATCATTGTTTCTCTCTCACATCGATGTTTCTATCCCTTTCTTTCTCCCTCCCTTCCCCTCTCTCTAGAGAGAATTAAAAAAAATGTTTTTTCTTTTAATCTGTGCGAGTCATTTTAAATGATCCAGTTTCCCAAGTGTTATCAATTTGAAACCTCTAAATTTTAAGGGTATTACTTTTGATCTGCCAAGGAGACCTTTTCCTTCACATTGGTTGTCATAGAATCCTCATGACTGATCATTCTTCCTTCCTCAGGATGGTGAATGGGTTTTTTTCCAAAGCTGGAAGCATTCCATGATGCTGGAGTGGCTGGGTCTGGGTGTTATTTCTTTCACCCAAAGTGTTGCTCCAGCAGGACCTGAAAATACAGGTAAGCCATGCATGTCTACCTAGAATCACATTCTGAAGTGGAATATGATAAAGACTGAAGAGCGGAACTTAAAAGTAATACCCAGGATATTTAAAGAGCATTAATGAATCAGAAAATACAAATAATTGCTTAATAAGAAAATAGATAAAACACTTTTAACAGGTACATCACAAAATGGTCAATAAACATGACAGGTGCTTATTAGAAACTAGAGGAATTAAAACCAAAATGAGGTACCGTTATGCACCCACCAGATTGCCAAAAATTAAAAAGTTGTATATAACCCTGCACTGACAGGAATATGAAGCAGTAGGAGCTCTGATACACTCACTGCTGGTGGGAATAGCAATTGGCACAACCACTTAATAGAAAAACAGAACTCAAAGGTCTGTCAACATTTGTACAACAGATGGATCAATTATGATCTATTCAGATAATGAAATACTGTACAATAGTGAAAAGGAAGTATAGGATACGTGGCAACATGCATGAATATCAGAAACATGCTGAATAAAAAAAGGCAAGTTAAGGGAAAATAGAGAGCCGACACAAATAATGCCCCTTTTTTATTACAAAATCATAAGCATGTAATTCTGTAACATAACAATATCACATTCAGACACACCATATGACATTTTAGGTGAAATGTTCAAATTAAAACTATAAATTATTACACCCATATTATTTCCTTAGCAACCACACTCAAGCAGGCGTTACTTCTGCCGGATCCAGTATGTACAATATGATTTCAATTACATAGAGCTGCAAAAAGACAAGGCTAGACAATGTGTTATTTAGAGGTATATATACATTATATACAGAGTAGGGCAAAAGTAGATTTACAGTTGTGAGTACATGAAACAGTTTATTCTTGTATTATTATGTATTGTGTTATTTTCTATATGGACAACTGTAAACCTACTTCTGCCCCACCCTGTATATGGTAAAGATTTTTTTAAAAGGGAATGTGTAATATACAATTGTAACAAAAAATTATATAATGAAACCTAAGTCTCCACCCCCTACCTCTTGTCAGTGCCCTCTTTCACCCTTTGGTTTCAGGAGTCTGCATCCTGCCCTGGCTGGTGTGGCTCAGTGGGTTAAGCACTGGCCTGTGAACCGAAGGGTCACTGGTTCGATTCCCAGTCAGGGTACATGCCTGGGTTGTGGGCCAGGCCCCCAGTAGGGTACATGTGAGAGGCAACCACACATTGATGTATCTCTCCCTCTCTTTCTCCCTCTCTTCCTCTCTCTTTAAAAGTCAGTCAGTAAAACCTTAAAAAAAGAAAAAAAAAAAGGCCTTATCCCTGTCCTGCCTGTTTTCCTCTCTTAGCCCAGGCAGAAGGGGAGGAGGAGGAGGAAGAAGGGGAAGAGGAAGGTTCCCTGATTGAGATCGCAGAAGAGGCCGACCTGATTCAAGCAGATCGGGTGATTGAAGAGGAAGAGGTAGTGAGGCCCCGGCGGCGGAAGAAGGAAGAGAATGGGGCGATCCAAGAATTGGCTAAAGTGCTTCTGGCCATGAGGCTAGAAACCGATGGCCCTGGGACAGCAGCTGGGCAGGAGCAAGCTGAAGGAGAGTGGGAGGTAAACTCATTTCCCTTAAAGCCTTAACAGAGTGGGGAATGGGAGTTCACTTATTACTGCCTGGTTGATGGAGGTTAGACTCTCCTGAAGTAGGCCTGAGAACATCAGTTCTGACCAGAACTACAGCCCCTTTTTATAACCCACTTTTGTTGTGGTGTTTTCATGTTATCCTCACGATGAGCTGAATTTACCCATTTATAACCAGACCCTAGTGTATAGGATGAGTCTAATTCCCAAGGGTATAAAAATTATGACCCTTCAGAGGAGCCCTGGCAAGAAAGGCCAACTTAGAAAGACAGAAAGCAGGTAGCCAAGTGCTTTCTTTGAACTTTGAGAAAAATGTAGTACATATGGGTCAGATCAAATAGTTGTGGTCTTAGTGCTTGGTGCTTCCATGGATGTTAACCTGCTACAAACTAGAAATTACAGGCAAGTCTGAACATGCATGCATTAAGATTTTAGAGGACTGAAGTAAAATGGAATAAAGCAAGCCAAATAGGCTGGATGGGATACTTCCTTCACCCTGGAATTTGATATTTCTCTTGAAGTCAGAATAGTGTGAATATACACATGGCTACATATGGACTTTCCCTCTGCTCCTCCCTTTGGTAGAACCCAGAGATCCTCAGAATTTACTATGCATCACTATGATAATAGAGGACTAGATACTCAAAATGACATTTTCTGAACCACACTTGATTTAGGGGACTTTCAAGGTAACTTTGCATGCATTTTTCACGAGTCTGATGACTTTGAACCTGATCTCTTAGTTCAACATCACCATAAATGATGGGTGGAGTCATGATCCTAATACTTTGAAACGTGAATTGGGCATCTCTATGCCATGTGGCCTCTGGAGGAGTTTGGTTTTGAAGTGGGATGAGGTCCATAATATTGTGACACTTGTCTTGCATGCCACTTGTTCTAATAGTTCATGGCCTCAGACTCAGTAACACATCCAGGGGAGTACATTTCTCCAAAATGGTGCCTTTAATCTACTTGTTAAACATACTATCATGATATGGTGGTGTTAAGACCATCTTAGCAGGCTCTGTATGGCATTCAGCAAGAAAGGCTCAGCTCCATACTTTCATGACTCATGTTTTAGGAATGAGAAACAAACTGTGGTCAAAAGATACTCCATGGTAACTGGTGCCAACACTATTCTAAGTGCTTTCCATGTATTTACCCCTTCAGCCAATCCAGCAATCCTATGACTAGGTACTATTACTATTCCCATTTTATAGAAGGGATGCTGAGGCTCAGAGGTTCAGTACCTTATTCTAGGTCCTACAACTAATTAAAGGTAGATGGGTCTTTGAATCCAGGCACACTGGCCCCAGAGCCCCCATTTAGCCACTCTGCAATGGAATATGTTGAGAGAATGTGAGACACTTAAGTTCTTCAGAGGTTGCAGCCCGTTTTTTTTACGTGCTGTGACCCCTATTTAGGGCTTAGAACAGGGCCTACCTCTGCTCATATGGTGACCCTGGCTGGTATTGATGTCAACAGATGCAGCCTACCCAAAAAAAGAAAATGAAGAAGAAAGCAAAGGATGAGCTTCGCAAACTGAACACCATGACTGAGGCCGAGGCCAATGAAATCCAGGATGTTTGGCAGCTGGATCTGAATTCTCGTTGGCAGCTTTATAGGTACTGTGTCCACCTCCCCCAACTAGCCCATGTGATTCCCCAGGAGGTTCTTTTTCTGTTCCTAGAATATAACCCCCCCGCCCCCCAGACCTTCAACAATGTTAACTAATGATGGATTCAGCCACTTCATTGAGCTGAGTCCTAAGTAATGCAGCCATGGGATAGAAGACACTTGGCTCTACCTCCTCATGGAGTTTAGAGTCTATCCAAGGAGACAAATGAGTTAATTCCACAAAGAAAATGTTACAAATGGGTATAAACACTAAGGAAAAAAAGAGCAAGGAGTGATAGTAATATTAATGTGGATCTGAGCTGGTCTGCCTAAAGTATCCAGGAAGATGACATCAGAGGCAAGCGCTGAAAGAGGAATGAGTAATTATAAGGCCAGTGGAGAAAGGAGAACAGACGAGATTTTAGGGACCTCATAGGTAAAGGCCTTGCGATGAGAGGAAGCGTATCTGTTTGAGAAAGTGAAAAAGCCAGCCAGCGTGGCTGTGGCTCAGAGAAATGCAAAGTCAAGTCAGAGAGGCAGGCAGGGGCCAGACAGTGCAAGGCCTCGAAGGGCTAAGGTAAGGTAAGGTGAAGAGTATCAAAAAGCCATTGGAAGATTTTACAGCACTGTAGTGACATGATCTGTTTTACCTGTAAAAGAAGACTCTCTGGAGAGTTAGGAAGGGGAGAAGACTCAGCCAGGGATGGGGCAAGAAGAGTTGGGAGAAATTCTTCTTGAAGCTTTTGAAGTCCCTTACACTCTTTCCAATATTTAACCTCTGTTCTTTATCCTACTCCCTTCTTTAGCTCCTCACCACTTAAATACATGTCTCTCCACATCTTTTTGTTGCGCATTTTAGACTCTTGGGCCCCTGCACATCTGGGACTTTCTTTTTCTCTGTGGCCTGTAAGCTCCTCAGCAGTCTTAGGTTTCACTTCAAACACAGGGCACAATGAAGGGTTCTTCTGCCTTCTCAAAGAGCTCATGCTCCCTCTACCTGGTTCTTCACATTCTTCAGGTTGTGGCTACAGAGGTACCAGGCTGACACCCGCCGAAAGATCCTTAGCTATGAGCACCAGTACCGCACATCAGCAGAGAGACTGGCTGAGCTAAGACTCCAGGAAGACCTGTACATTCTGAAAGATGCCCAAGTCATAGGAATGACGACCACAGGTAAGAAAATAAAAATAAATTTATGGTTCCATTCACTCCTGGTGCCAAGCTCCTATCAGGTGATCTAGGACAGGTAAAGAGAAGCTTCTTTAGTAGGTTAGAGGAAAATACCATGAAAAGCTATTGAAAGCAAGCAACCTGTATTTAGAGAACTGTTGGTGAAATCCACCTACTTGCTCCTGTTGCATATGGAACCCCAGTAATGACCAACATAGGTATGATGCTCTGGTGACCATCCAGTAATACTTGTTCTCTCATTCAGTAGTCACCATAGCCCTGGGTGAGGGGTTCAGTTGTCACAGACCCAGATGCCCAGTGGCCTGCTGGGTCCAGTACATCATCTCAGAGGAGCCTCTTCTCTCTTCACTTGAGGTGCTGCCAAATATCGCCAGATTTTGCAGAAAGTAGAGCCTCGGATTGTCATAGTGGAAGAGGCTGCTGAAGTCCTTGAGGCCCACACCATTGCCACGTTGAGCAAAGCGTGCCAGCACCTCATTCTGATTGGGGACCACCAACAGGTAGGGCTGGAGCCCCTGGAATATGGGCCTGCTGTCTGGCAGGTAGAATCAATCAGGAAGACCTGCACCTTTGCTTCAGTTGTTCGTAAGCCTATTAATGGCTTTCTGTGATTCCTCTTTTACCTTTTACGTTCAGTTGAAGAGTAGGTGCTCTTAGATTTGGGGTATATTTTAGAGGTAGCTTCATCCATTTCATCTGTTCCCTCTACTACTTTTCTTACCCACCATGGCCTTTTAAATGGACTATTGCAATACCATGTTTCCTGTCCCTCTGCTTCCATTTTTGCCACCTTCTGATCCATTCTTTTTTTTTTTTTTAAAGATTTTATTTATTTTATTTTTAGAGGCCGGGGAAGGGAGGGAGAGAGGGGGAGAAACAACACTGTGTGGTTGCCTCTCACACACCCCGTCTGGGGACATGGCCCACAACCCAGGCACATGCCCTGACTGGGAATCAAACCAGTGACCCTTTGGTTTGCAGGCTGGCACTCAGTCCACTGAGCCACACCAGCCAGGGCTGATCCATTCTTAAAGGTGCCAAAATGAATTTAAACAACAACAACCAAAAGTAAATCAGATCATGTCACTTCCAGCTCAGAACCCTTCAGTGATTTCCTACTGCACTTAATATAAAAATCAAGTTTCTTAAAGTGGCCTGCAATATTCTCAGGGTTCAGCCTGCTTCTCTGACTTCACCTCACACCACAATCTCATTTGATTACTGTTTTACCACCCCCATCCTTCCTGCTCCCTCTCATGGCTTGCTTTTCGAATGATTGGAAACATCTTCCATGCTGACATCAGTTCAGATGTCACTGTTCAAAGAGGTATACCTGAAGAACCCGCACCCCTGGGCACTGTGTCACATCACCATTATTTCTTGCCTTCATGGCCCTTGTCACTCTTTATTCTTAACCTGTCAGCATCTATAGCAGTGTCTGGCACATAGAAGGCACTTAAAAGATGAGTGGGTGCGTGAGTGGATGGATGGATGGATGGATGAATTATGTTTTCAGTAGAGAATTCTCAGCCATGTTTCTTTTCTCAGCTGCGCCCCAGTGCCAACGTGTATGATCTGGCCAAGAATTTCAACCTTGAGGTGTCCCTCTTTGAACGGCTAGTGAAAGTGAACATTCCCTTTGTCCGTCTGAATTACCAGGTGAGAAGCTGGGCCTCTGTTATTACAAAATGTCTAAGAGAAGGCTCCTGGGAGCCTGCCAACTGCCAGCAAGAAAGTTCTCATAAAAATAAAACTGGTTTAGTAATTAAATGACTCTGTCAGACTTATTTTGTTTTCTGTTTTAAAATACAACAAGATCAGCTTGTGTTAAGTTTGTGTTGGGTGAAGGAGCTGTTTACATTTTGCTCTTTTCTTCCTATTATTATTTTCAAATGTTACCTCCCTGGATTTTCCACCTACTCTTTAGAAAAACTGTGTGTGTGTTCTCTGCCTATGTTTATAATGACATACATGTTCTGTTTCAGCACCGCATGCGCCCTGAAATTGCCCAGCTTTTGACCCCCCACATTTACCAGGATTTGGAGAATCACCCTTCTGTTCTCAAATACGAGAAGATTAAGGTAAGTCTGCCCTACTTGATCTGCTGCTGCTGTCAGCAATTTAGGAGCCTATATTTTCCTCAGGATTAAAAGGGGATTTCAGAAGGGAATAGAGCCAGCTTTTTAAAAATAGTTTTTAAGAGGAGGACTATTACAAAATTTGATAGTACAGACCTGGGTTTGGAATTCCAGCTCTGCCAGTTAGTAGCTGTGTTACATTTTAGCAAGTTATATACCAATTCTCAGTGTTAGGGTCTTCTCTACACTGAGAATAATGGCTGCTGCCTCATTACATGATTGGATTGAAAGAGATGAGGTATGTAAAGCAATCAGCAAAGTAGAGTGCTTATAAGTTAGCTCCTCTCTCATCATCATTGCTGCTGCTTATACCCTGACCCATAATGGTTGGATTGTGGATGGCTATTATAAATATTAATGTCAAACAAGTATCTTGGAAACCATAAAATTCTTTATCCATTTCACTATTCGTCAGTGCTGCAAAACAAAGCACATGGTGACTACAGAATTAAAGATTGTGGTACAGAGTACACAAAAAGCCTTCAAGGTCTCCTTCTTTCCAGAACAGGGTCAGTAGTCAATGAATGTGGAGATAGAAAGAAAAAGCTGCCATGAGTGAACTTTCTCACATGTCACATTTTCTTTTTTAGGGGGTCTCTTCCAACCTTTTCTTTATAGAACACAACTTTCCTGAACAGGAAATTCAAGAAGGCAAAAGCCACCAGAATCAGCATGAGGCTCGTTTTGTGGTAGAGCTATGCAAGTACTTTCTGTGCCAGGAATACCTGCCCTCCCAGATCACCATCCTCACCACCTACACTGGGCAGCTGTTCTGTCTGCGCAAACTCATGCCAGCTAAGACATTTGCTCGTGTCAAGGTCCATGTGGTAGACAAATATCAAGGCGAGGAGAATGATATCATCATCCTCTCACTAGTACGAAGCAATCAGGAAGGCAAGGTGGGTTTTCTTCAGATATCCAACCGCATCTGTGTGGCCTTGTCGCGTGCCAAGAAGGGAATGTACTGCATTGGAAACATGCAGATGCTGGCCAAGGTACCGTTGTGGAGCAAGATCATCCATACCCTTCGAGAGAAAAATCAAATAGGCCAAACGCTCCGGCTCTGCTGCCAGAACCACCCCGACACCTACACTTTAGTATCCAAAGCTTCTGACTTCCAAAGAGTGCCCGAAGGAGGCTGCAGCCTACCCTGTGAATTCCGACTGGGCTGTGGGCATGTTTGCACCCGTGCCTGCCACCCTTATGACTCCCTGCACAAGAAGTTTCAGTGTATGAAGCCGTGCCAGAAGGTCATCTGCAAAGATGGACATCGGTGCCCCCTTGTTTGTTTCCAGGAATGTCAACCCTGTCAGGTGAAGGTGCCCAAAATCGTTCTTCGGTGTGGCCACCAACAGATGGTCCCTTGTTCCATGCCTGAGTCTGAATTCTGCTGCCAAGAGCCTTGCTCCAAGGTCCTGAAATGTGGGCACAGGTGCAGCCACTCATGTGGTGAGCTCTGTGTGCGGTTGTGTTCAGAAATGGTCACTGTGAAACTCAAGTGTGGGCATAGTCAACAGGTGAAGTGCGGTAATGTGGAAGACCTCAAGTATGACCTACCAGTCAAGTGCACCACCAAGTGTGGCGCCATCTTGGACTGTGGGCATCCTTGCCCTGGCTCCTGCCACAGCTGCTTTGAAGGGCGCTTTCATGAGCGCTGTCAGCAGCCCTGCAAGCGTCTGCTCATCTGCTCACACAAGTGCCAGGAGCCATGCATTGGCGAGTGCCCACCCTGCCAGCGGACCTGTCAGAACCGCTGTGTCCACAGCCAGTGCAAGAAGAAGTGTGGGGAATTGTGCAGCCCCTGCGTGGAACCCTGTGTATGGCACTGCCAGCATTACCAGTGCACCAAACTCTGCTATGAGCCCTGCAACCGACCCCCATGCTACGTGCCTTGTACTAAGTTGCTAGCTTGTGGCCACCCCTGCATTGGTTTGTGTGGGGAGCCATGCCCCAAGAAGTGCCGTGTCTGCCACCAGGAAGAAGTCACCCAGATCTTCTTTGGCTCTGAGGATGAGCCTGATGCCCGCTTTGTACAGTTAGAAGACTGTAGCCACATCTTTGAGGTACAAGCCTTGGACCGCTACATGAATGAGCAGAAGGATGATGAAGTTGCCATCAGGTTGAAAGTCTGCCCAATGTGCCAGGTGCCCATCCGCAAAAACCTGAGATATGGAACCAGCATCAAACAGCGGCTGGAAGAGATTGAAATAGTCAAAGAAAAGATCCAGGGCTCAGCAGGGGAAATCGCAACAAGACAGGAACAGCTTAATACCCTGTTGGAGGGGAAGAATTTCCTCCAACAGGTACTTCCTGAAGACTTCCTGATGTTAACAGAGAAGCTGGCTCAGAAAAATCTGTCAGTGAAGGACATGGGCCTTGTTGAGAATTACATCAACTTCTACGACTACTTGGCTAGACTGTGGGATTCCTTGAAAAAGGTGGATTTCTCAGAACAAAGCAAAGTGAGGACTCGACTAGACCAAGTCCATGAGTGGCTAGCCAAGAAGCGTTTGAGCTTCACCAGCCAGGAATTGGATGACCTCCAAAGTGAAATCCAGAGGCTTACATACCTGGTGAACCTCCTGACCCACTGCAAGATGGTGGAGGGGAGAGTGAGAGGTACTATAGCAGAAGAGGTCTTCAATGTCCGCAAAATCCTTGAGAGAACATGTAAATTCACCCAGGAGGATGAACAGCTTGTGCGGGGAAAAATAGAAGCTCTGAAAGCCTCTCTTCCCCTCTCTGGCCTGGGCATCTCAGAGGAAGAGCGTGTACAGATCGTTAAAGCCATGGATTTACCTCTTGGCCACTGGTTCAAATGCCGCAATGGCCACATCTATGCGATTGGTGATTGCGGGGGAGCCATGCAGACGAGCAGATGTCCTGACTGTAAAGAAGTTATTGGGGGCATGAATCATACTCTGGAAAGGAGCAACCAGCTGGCTTCTGAGATGGATGGAGCCCAGCATGCTGCCTGGTCTGACACGGCCAACAACCTGATGAACTTTGAGGAGATCCGCAGGATGATGTAGGAAGATGGCACACTGCTGCCTTTTGCCCTGACCACTGTACGGCTGGGGTTGGCTCCTTTTTGAAGGAATCGAAGTTTGTTTTTTATTGTCCTTTAGTCTTAGTACCTACTTAAGGATCCACTTTTAGGGCTTGCCCACATTTGTTTCTAGATTAACCCCTGCGCTAGAGTAAGCACTTTACCTCCAGAACTGAGAACAAAGTTAACATTTCTCTTTTTTTCCTCTCCTTGCAAGTTAGTGGACAGACTCCCTGGAGCATATTTGGGGCTTCCACCTAGGGCTACACAGTGGTGTCGCTGGGTCCTGACTCGGTCAGATGTTTTTTCTGTACTGCTCTGGGGACAGTGTGAGCTCAGTGAAGCAGACTCTTAAGTGCCAGGCCTTAACTTGCAGACTAACTTTCATTCTAATAAACAGAGGCTCAGAGGAGTTATGAACTGCTTATCCTTTCAAGGAGCACAAGAATCCTTCTTGCCCTTCTCAGGCACCCTCACTCCAGGAGATGGAGGCATGTGGTAAGACAGAATTTACTGACTAACTCTGACCCAGTTACATATTCACTGAGAGTGGGGAAAATGCAACTTCCCACAGCTGGGTGCTTATGCAAGAAGCCCAGGCTAAAGGAGTGATCCTCATCCTGTACCCTTTCCTGTGACTTGCACTTTGGGATGGAGGTTTCTTTGCATGTAACAGGAAAGGTTTAGTAGCAGTGCTGGTTCCCTGGGGTCCTGAATGGAACTAAATTCATGTTTGGTAGCGGCAACACCTAACCTAAATGTGACCCTTTATCCCAACACCATCTGTTGCAGCTTTTTGCCTGTGCAGGGTTAGCATGCCAGCAGCTTCTGCAGGCCCCAGACCCATGCCAGAAGCCAGCCCCCCCAGGCCTGCCTACACAGTCCCTCAGTCCCTTGTTCCCTAGAACAGACACTTAGGTATCTCAGGTCTTTCTAATGTTGGCAAGAAAAATATCTTTCCTATGTATGCATTTCCTTTTTTGTCTTTACTATGCACTTTAGCCTATAAAGCTAATTAATAAAAACATTGCAAGAAATCAGTGGTCCATGTTTGTCATCAACTGTTAGTAGCTCAGGTGGCTTAAGACAGTGAGGATGCAGGCAGTTTTATTTCTGTGGTTTGGGGTTTTTTTGTAGCTGGTGAGTCATTTTTACTCATGGGTAAAAAATTTTTCAACACGTACAGAATGGTATGTATATATACTTGAAGTTTGCCTCTTCAGAGGCAGCCTTGTTAATAGCGTCATGAGTCCTTCCAGAGATAATCTATGCATATGCAAGGTATAGCCCTTAAGAAAAAAAAAATAGTTCTGCATTTGACTTTTTTAGCCTGATAATCTAACTTGGGGATCTTCCTGTAAGCACATACATATGACGAGTCTGAACTACGTTCCATCATGCAGGTGTCCCATTATTTACTGAATTAGAACCTTCTGTTGGCAACTGTTAGGGGCAGCCTAAATGAATAGCTTTGAGCAGTCTTCACCGTGAGGGTACGTGCTACTAGGTAACACAATTTTTTGAGCTGGGGGTAGGGGTCTTATGAACTTGAAAGTATAAACTATTTTCTCAAGAGGTGCCCCCTAGCTTCCATCTAATTCTCAGAGGGACTCATGATTCAGAAAAGGATGAGAACCACAAATATTTGGGGTAAAAGCTTTTTTTTTAAGGGTATGGATTCAGGTAGACCCTGGTTTGAAAAACCTGAATTCCCAACTGCAGTGGAAGGTTAATCCATCTCCAAGCCTGTTTCTTTATCTGCACAATGGTGATAATAGTACCTGCCTCATAGGGGTGTAGTGAAGAGACAGTGTTCAGTACACAGAATATCTCATACACAGGTCATGCTAAGTGACAGCTTTTAGTTCTAGGCCCTCAACAGAATAGAGTAAGAATTCCTCACTCCATGGTGCCAAGTTAGTGGTCTGGGGGCAGACGGTGCTATTGAGGGAAGAGACAGGAATACAACAGACTGGTTTTTTACCCCAGCCCCCAAAATACTTCTTCCACTTGGTATGTTCTTTATGTAAAAACTAAGCAGCAAGAGGGAGCTTTGGCAGACCGACTGTTTTAATATACAAATGACAGAGACTTCAAGTTTTAAAGAATTTTTTTTTACAAACACGGAAAAGACCAAGCCAGGATGACTTCCCACAAGGAAGTGATCTAAAGGCCACCCCACGAACTTCTTCAGGCCACTGCAGCTACTTCCTCCTCCTGTACCTATTAAGAAAATCAGAGGGGGTCAAATACATGGTGACAGAAGAAAACTAGACTGGGTTGTGAGCACACAAGGCAATATACAGAAGATGTATTATAGAATGGTACACCTGAAACATGTCATTAACCAATGTTACCCCAATAAATTTAGTTTTAAAAAAATCAACAGAGTAAAAGACCAACCCCTGAGGCCAGAAACCCATGAAAGTTTTCTCTAATCTCCAAGAGTCATAACCTTGGGTTCCCCAAAACTGCAAACATTACCTGGAATTAGATTTAAAGTTTCCGCCTCGTCTCTGGTGCGGCAAGCCTAACTGTTTTCTTTCTTCAAAGGAGGGGCTGTGGGTGAAAGGACAAGACGCTGAAATGGCAAGCTGTTGGAAATGTGGGTGGTCTCACCCTCACCCCAGCCAGCTCCCACACGAAGCAGCAGGATCAACAGGTGCATCATTTTCAGGTCCTGAGGTTCTCAGTGTGTGTGTTTCAACCTGATAATACAGGTTTGTGGAAATCAGGGCCCAGCTTTAAAACAAGACTGGAAGAGGCCCTCCCTTCTCATGTATAATATATAATAAAACTACTTGGGAAGCATAATCTACCCCTACCCCTACCCAGGCCTAGAAGATGAGTGGATAACACATTCCCAGGAGGAAACCAGGATCCATTGGGGTTCTATCACTCTCCTGAGGTAAAGCTCTATTACTCAACCAAAAATGTGCCATTTTACCTTCAAGGCAAGAGGGCCTCAACACCTATTTCCTCCTGTTCTCACCTTGGGATCCACAGGTGGGTTGGTGGGAGGGCAGGCAGACAGAAGCCCTTGAAATGATACAAGCTATAGGTATATGAGAATTGGGACTGAGGAAGGAGGGATGGGACTCAGCTTTCATAAGAATGCCAAGAGCTCCATAACGACTTAAAACCCTACCCAGCTCGATACTGTTTCAGGGCCTTCTTGCTTGTGTTGGTGAGTTCTTCATCAAATACAGATTTCTTCACCTGTTTTTGCTTCTTGGCTGTGCAGAGAGAGGATGGGTTAGATAAATCCTCTTTGGCTCAAGCTCCTAAACCCCTTAAGCTCACGGTGATGGTTACAAGTTCAGTGGATGCTCTGGACTCATGATTTATTGATATGAAGGTGAGACATAAGATTCTGGCAGAAAAGAGGTAAGGAATGAGAAGTGCCAGATGTGAAGGAACCACTCCAAAGTGAAATGGACCCCTTACACGTGAAATGGGCCAAAGACCATCCTCACTTCATTCTACCCTGATCCTCATGTACCTCCAAGTGGCAATTGGTAAGGACTTAGGCTTCAGTGTCCAAAAGACCTGGTTTCAAATCCTAGGTATTCCTCCTAACCACAGGGTCACTTTACCACTTGGAGCCAATAAAGGTACAGCTGTATACACTAGTACATATTTCTGACTCAAAAACTATGGGTTATCATCAACCCTCTAATTTTCTCCCTGACCACAAGTACAGATTTCAGAGAGAGCCTTCCTACCAGCCCCTGTGGGCTCCCCATATGCCTACCAGGGCCTCTCACTGGCTCCTCCTCAGGCATTGCTCGGGCCCGCTTGGCTCTCCGATTCCTCTTGGCCAGCCGCTCAGCAAACATCTGTGCCTTGAGGATTTCAAACTGGGACCTTTCCTCTGCCTGGAGAGAGGATGACATGTGAGTATGGGACAGACCAGGCTGCTTTTGACGCATTCCACTGGGCAAGGGCCCAACTCCAAAGGGGAAGCCACTCACCGTCATCTCCCCCTTTTTCTTGGCATCCTTTATAAACTTCTTCCTTTTCTTCTTTCCTCTTAAGGCCAAGTCAAACTCCTGAAGAGCCTTAGCAACTGGGATGAGAAGAAAGCATGAGATTTCAGGTACTGTTTTGTATCCTTCTTTAAACTTACATTAAGAAGTGCACATGTTTTAAAAAGATTTTATTTATCTTTTAAGATGGGGAAAGGAGGGAGAAAGAGAGGGAAAGAAACATGGATGTGTGAGAGAAATATTGATTGGCTGCCTCTCACAGGTCCTCAACTGGGGACCCAGCCTGCAACCCAAGCCTGTGCCCTCACTGGGAATCGAACTGGCAACCTTTTGGTCCGCAGGCCAGTGCTCAATCCACTGAGCCACACCAGCTAGGGCAGAACTGCACGTATTTTAATATGGTGCATAAGGGCTTAAAATGAGAAGCAGCAATCACTTCCTTTCTTGGTGATTAGCTCCATCTCACTAATTAACATGTTTGTTCCACAATTTCTTGACTAATCCATTTGAGACATTCATTATCTACCTTGTGTTGTGCAAGATGAGGATTTAGTTCACTTATTCCCCCACACGACTTCCCACAATATAGTCATAACTCTATTTTTAACATAGAAATTTAACATACATATACCCTAATGTTTTGTCCTATCATATATAGGCAATATTTCTTAAATTGCTGGTACAGTCTCTTTGGAGGGTAATTTTACAATCCCTAACAAAATAATATGTACATATAACCTCTGACCTACAAATCTACTTTAAGGAATTTATCCTGCAAATTAAATATATTTACTTAATTGTGAAAGGGCATCTGTACAAAGTTACTCACTATATGGCTTGTTGATAATAGCTTAAAGGATTAGAAACAATCTCAATGTCTCTCAACAGGGGACTAATTAAACAAATTATAATTGACCCATTTGATGGAAGACCACATAGGCATATTTGTTAAACAGAGAAAGAAAAGAAAGAAAGAGGCTATATGTGTGCCTATAAAAAATGATCTCCAAGCTATAAAATCAGCTGAAAAAAGCAAGGTGTAGAACAATGTGAATTCATTTGTGTTCTTAAAAAATAGAGTGAAAGGGAGTATCTAAAAGTATCTTTCTGATCTTTCTTTTTAGTTGTGGCAAAATATATAACAAAATTAGTCAATTTATCCATTCTTAAGTGTACAATTCAGTAGCATTAATTACATTCACAGTATTGCACAACCATCACCATTGTCTAACACTTTTTCATCATTCCAAACAGGAGCTCTGTAATTGTTAATAGCTCCCTCCCCTGACCCCTGGTAATCTCTATTCTACTTTCTGTGTCTATGAATTTACCTATCTAGGTATCTCATATATATTTGGAATCATATATATTTGTCCTTTTGTGTCTGGATTAGTTCACTCAGCACATTTTCATGGTTCACATTTGCAGCATGCACCAGAACTTCATTATGGCTGAAGAATATTCATTGTATGTACACACATTTTGTGTCTCCATTCATATGTTGATGGACATGAGTTGCTCTCGCCCTTTGGCTATTGTGAATACTACCTTCAATGAACACTGGCATATAAGTATCCATTTGAGTTCCTGTATTCAGTTCTTTAGGATATAGACCTAGAAGTGGAATTGCTGGGTCCTATGAATTCTATGTTTAGCTTTTGGAGGAACCTTGCCGACATACTTTTTTCCTTCTTCCTCTCTTCTTTGGTCTGGAACCAGCTCCTCTCAGGCTCATGGTTCTGTGCCTCCTTCCCCTTCTCCAGGAGCCGCTTTGCTGTGTTAATCTGTGGGGATAGCAAGAGGGTGCCTGCCATGGAACCTATATTTGATAATATAGAACATGGCAGCTGCAGGAAGCCACCATCTGCAAATGCTCAGGGCTCTGATGATCTGTTCGCAAACACAGGATTTCAGAGGGGCTGATGCAGTGGGCTTACCAAGTGGCACTGGGGACTAGAGCCCTCCATACAGCCTCACCTGGGCTTCCGACTGCTGCATCTCCCTTTCTTCAGCCTCTAGCTGTAGAACTGCATACACGTCTTTCTCCATTTTCTCAATCTTGTCCCGAAATTTCAGGATGACATCTTAAGGGAGGATAACAAAAAAGATTTTAAAATAAGGGTAAAGATTATGTAGCTTATGAAAATAATATAGATGTGTACTTAGTGACTTAGAAGACTGGTTTGTTTGTTTTATGTGTGACTTCTCTGCTTAACAAGCCACCAGGCCCGGCCAAAGGTCTCATGTTGCCCTTAAAATAAATTCCAAACTCCTAAGCATGGGCCCCGCTGACCTCTCTGACGTTCTGTCTCCTTCTCACTCACCATGCCCTGGACCCTCCCATCTTCCTTCCCTGTATGCACACACGAAGTCTGTTCCTGAGTCAGAGGCTTTGCCCTGGTGTTCTCTGCTTCACACGCTCTGTCCTCAGACCACTCGTGGCCACCTCATTCTTGTCAGCTAAGACTCATTTCAAATGCCATCTGTTCAGAGGCCTTTCCTGAACAGCTTTTCTAAAGTAGGCACCTCTCCCCCTGTAGTTCTCAGTCACAACTTAGACTGCTTATTTATTATGTCTGTCTCACCAGAGGATCAGCTGATTTTTTTCCTGCTGTATCTCCAATACCTAAAGTAGCATAAATAGCACGAGGCACAGAGCAGTACTCAACAATTGTTTGCTAGTTAAATGAATTAAATAAAGAAAAAGACAGACATATTACGAATGGAAAAAACATCAGAAAGGATATGTATGGCCCTGGCTGGTGTGACTCAGTGGATTGAGTGCTTGACCTGTGAACCAAAGGGTCGCCGGTTCTATTCCCAGTCAGGGCACATGCCTGGGTTGTGGGCCAGGTCCCCAGTAGGGGAAGTGCAAGAGGCAACCACACAGTGATGTTTCTCTCCCTCTTTCTTCCTCCTTTCCCCTCTCTCTAAAAATATATAAATAAGATCTTTAAAAGAAAAGAAAGGATATGTATCTAAAATTACAGTAGTGAGTTCCTTGCCATACAATTACATTATTGTTCTTATTTACTAATTTCCAACACCAAATATGTATTATTTTTGCAACTTTAAAAAACACTAAAAAAGGATGTGCATTATATGACTCCTATGGATAAGAAGAACAAAAAGTATGCAAGATAACCAAAAAGAATGAGTGCTGATCTCCTCCCTACCTTCTGCCCCTCAAGGACTAGGGGCAGGAAGAAATCAGTGGGGATTTTGCCCTAAGCAGAGCTTTTTCCCCGCAAAGGTTGGAAAATACCTACGAATGAGGCACTTGGGACACAAATCTATCTTGAGTCTCTTTCACACACAAAGAGACTGAGATTGGGCGAGGTGCAACCTGTCCAGGGTCACTCAGCAAGGAAGTAGCAGAGATTCAAATCTGGCTCCTGACTGCAAAGCTCTTGCTCTGAGCCATTATCTCCTGCCCCTGCCCTGTCCCACAGGGTCTGACCTAGGACCATGCCCCACCTACCCAAACCACCCTGAACTGCTGCAGTGGTGCCTGCTTACCTTGGGGAAGTATCCGGGCTTTCACGGGGGCCTTGGCAGCCTTCACGATCTCCTTCAGCATCTTTCGCTCCTCTTCTCCCACCAGAGAGACTGAGCGCCCAGCTCTGCCGGCACGTGCTGTTCGCCCCACCCGGTGGACATAATGCTTGATGGTGTTGGGCATTGTGAAGTTGATTACCTGGAAGGTCAAAATAGATCATTGGCCATACCTGGGAGTTAGGGAAGAAAAGGAACACAAGGAGGCAAAAAGACTCCCACCAAAAGTTCAAGGAAGATAGTCTGCTCACCGTTTTGACCCCCTCGATGTCAAGCCCACGGGCTGCCACATCTGTGGCCACAAGGATATCAATCTGTTCATCCTTAAAGCGCCTGGAAATAGCCACAGAAAGATGTTCATTCAGATTCCCAGCCCCAATAATGCTCTGCAAGAGCCTGAGCCCACAGAAAGACCACAGATCCATTTGAAGTCAAGCAGCAGAATGCAGACTACCATAGTGGGGACAGATCCTAAATGTTGGCCCATTGATATTTATACTCCCCCTTGGTCCATAAAGTGGAGCAAATATCATTTTGTGTGTACCCCTTATGCAGTAATTCCTATACAGATAAAAGTTTGGAAAGTGCAGAGCTAGGCTATAGGATGTAGCATATGCAAATATCTCAGCATTCAAAGCAGCTTTTCTTTAATAAACAATTCTCAGCTGCCTATGATAAATGGGGATAGGTGGGAGAGCTCTAAAGGGTTCCTCCTTGCCTACCAGGCTGACTCCGTTTTGTGAGAATTAAACAGAATCACACATAAAGGCACACCACACAGGGCCTGGCAAAGTAAATGGTCAAGAAATGGCAGCCAGCTTTGATTCCAACTCTCCTTCTATCAGACCCAGGTTGTCCACTGCTCTGGAGCAGCTGTAGAGAACAACAGAAGCCAAATTGTCCCAAGTCAGAATCTCCTGCTCCACTTGGCAGCTCCTGCGCCCAAGCCCTGGGGCATGAGTACCATCTTCTGTGAGACCACAAAGTCGGAGTTCTGAATGTATCTAAGACGTGACCTTGCAGGGGGACTGTGCTACCTGCGTCCCTGCTATTGCTCCAACATGACTTCTGGGGGTATTTTCCCTCTTTCAAATGATAAGAACCCCTGTGACCTGCCCACAGAAGGGTGGATGGGAGCCAGCCCCCACTCCAGGCTTTACCGGAGGGCCTCCAGCCGCTGTGTCTGCGACAGGTTGCCGTGGAGCTCGCCCACCTGCAGCCCCATGAGGCCCAGGAGGATGTGCATGCGGTGGGCCTGCTTCTTGGTCTGGGTGAACAGCATCACGTGGTCGGTGAAGGTCCTTGTCAACAGAGCTGGCAAGGAGAGAAGAGTGAGCCAGCAGCCATCTCCAAAACATACGCCCCCCCTCACCTGCCAAGTGCTGCTGTGCCTGGCACCAGGGAGGCAGGCAAGGTCCCTGCCCCTGTGAAGCTCACATTCCAGAGCAGAGAGAGAGAAGCGGGCCCCTGATCGCCGAGGGTGATAAATGTTGGTGAGAGGGTGAAGGGAGGGTGAGGAGGTAGCTTCGTCACTGGTCTCTTTTAATCTGAATGACACGGCAGGCTCACCCAGGAGAAGGTTTTGGGAGAGACTCCAGCCACAGGAGGGAGCAAACAAAGAGGCCCCGAGGAGGACAAGCTTGTGGGTTTGAGAAAGTGAAAGCAGGCGAGTGTGGCTGGAGCTTCAGGAGCAAACGCAAAAAGGCCAGACCCAGAGGGTCTTACAGGACTCACTAGGGAGTGCAGATTTTAGTCTGAGAGCAACGGAAGGTACCAGATGGCTTTAAATAAAGAAGTAATGGGCAAATGCTCATTTGTAAACAAATGTTTTAAATGACCTGCAGCATGGAGAGTGGATGAAAGGAGAACAGCCACCTAAGAGGCTGCTGCAATAGCAGTGGCCTGGACTGAGGGCCAGAAGGGCAGTGGGGGAAGTGGCTGGGAGCTCAGCAGGACATAGGGACTGGATGGTGGGAGGGAGGTGAGGCGATAGAAAAAAAAAAGGCTCACATTGAAAGTGATGGGCTGAAGGAACGACAGCACCACGCACTGGGTCGGGGGACACTGAATGGAGGCGGCTTTAGGGCAGAACCCCAGTGCTCCAGTGTGGCACTCGAGAGGCCATGGGACTCAAGCACCCCAACCTGCCCAGTCCCATCCAGGGCTTTCACCTGCCACGATGGCTTCCCGGTCCCCTTCCCGATTCGGCCGGATCCGGATGAATTCCTGCCGCAGGAAGGGGGCCACATCCGTGTTGCTGTTCACAAATATCCGAACAGGGTTCTTCAGGGAGACAGAAGCCAGATCTTTGACCTGCCAGGCACAAAGACAGGCATGCTCACCAGCCTGCCAGCGGGGCAGAGAGGGAGGCAAGCCCGTGCTCGCCCCAGGTCCCGTCCCCAGCCCAGGCTGGGTCACTGTACTGCCTTCTCCATTCACCCCACCCAGATTCCCCATGGCCCACCTCATCCGTCATTGTGGCTGAGAAGAGCATGGTTTGGCGATGGTGGGAACACATTCGGATGATCTCCTTCATCTGCTCCTCAAAGTACTCATCCAGCATCCTGGTGAGCAGGGAAGGGAAGGAATCAAGAGAGAAGCTCGCTCCTGTCGCAGCGAGGGGCAGAGAACAATGTTTGATGTTGTCATTGATTATGTTTCAGGCTCACTTATTTACTTATATGAGCATCAACAAGATTCACTAAGAATTATCATTTGACCACATTTGCTTAATCTTTTTTCTTTTTTGGTTTGGCTGAATTATTTGCAAATAGTTGTAGACATCATGACACCTTATGCCAAAATATTTCAACACACATTCCCTGAGAACAATGACCTTCTATCACACCCAAGAGTTTTAAGGGTTTGAATAACATGTAAAGTACAAAAGCTTCCTAACCTTTCTTAAGTATCATTTTGTAGTTGTCTTTTTAATTTTTTTAGTCTAGGAGCCAAAATTCCTGTGTTGCATTTGGTTGGCATGTCTCTTTAGTCTCCCTTAGCCTAAAAAAGTCCCCTCGGCAGGAAGAACGTGCGGGGATACGGATGTGCACCTCATTCCCACTGCATCAGGAGACAAAGATCTTCAGTGAGTCCCAGAACCACTGATGTTGAGTGTGATCCGTTGGCTAAGGGGGGATCTGCCAGCTCTCCCTTCTGGTTAAGGAACCTTTCTCTCTTTGTAGGTAATAGTAATCTGTGAGATTACTTTGACTTTTAACTGACACAGTCCTTTATAGTATTTCTGCCTCCAGGTCAGGTTCCTGTTGAGAATCAGGTATTAATTACATTTAGTTGTCGTGTCTCCTCAGTCACTTCAATCTGAAACTTCCAGAGCCTTTTCTGGTCTTTTGAGAGGCTGATATGTTTTGGGTGTTTTTTTAATTTAATTTTTTATACATTATTTTTTTTTATGATTCTGATGTATTTGAAGAATATAATTCCCTTTCCCTTTAAAACCTAAATCAGATCATGTTCCCTTTACTTCCATTAGGCTTCAAGAATGGTTCATTTGCTCTGTCGGTCAGTCAGTCATTCAACACTCACTGAGCATCTGCTAGATTCCAGATGCGGCCCTTGCACTGAGATGAGCAGCAAGCCGCACAGAGCTGGCCCTTGATGGATAGGACATTGTAGGGGAGAGGCAGGACACAACTGCCACACGAGCACTCAGGTAACAAAGAGGGGGCCAGCGAGGCACAGCCCCTTGGAGAAGGTAAGGTAGGAAGGGGAGGGTGAGGCGGTGGTGTTTGGGGAGGCCAGGACTTGTTACGGAGAGTGGCCAGTAAAGACCCTTCAGAGAAGTGACAACTGGAGCAGAAACCTGAGGAGGTAGAGGAAGTCATTCCAAGCTGAGGGAATGACAAATGCAGAAACCCCAAAGTGGGCAAGTGCTGACAGAATTTATCTATGGGCGTCTTGTGGGTGTGGAAACAAAGAGGTAAGCGTGATGTCAAGAATTTTGGCTGGAACAATCGGAAGGAATGGGCTGCTGTTTACAAGACGAAAAGAAAGAGGGCGAGGCATACTGATCAGAGCTTGGTTAATGGAGATGCTGCAATTGGGGGTAAACCTGAACAGGTTTTTGTGGCTTCCTTCCCCTGCCCCCACCTCTCTCATTAGTCTAGGTCATTAAGACTTTATTCTGTTCGGTCATAAAGAAAAGAGGTGAGCAGCTGGGACACACAGGAGAGAGAGAGGAGGAGGAGGGGGCGAGCGAGCCCCTTGGCTGTCAGTGAAACGCGCACTGTGCCCTGGCACTTAACCCACCAACCTCCTGCCTGAATCCTCAACACCATGAGGCTGGTGCTATTCTTATCCCCTGCTGACAAACCAGAAAAAGCTTTGCTTTGAGAATCTAAGTGATGTTTCCAAATCTCAGTTAGGAAGTGGCAGAGCCAGGATTTGATCTACCTTCCCTTTTAACCATCATCTTACAGTAAGAGAAAGAGAGCAGGACAATCTGGGCTAAGGATAGATGAAGTGTGAGCAAGCGAACTAGGGAGAGCCACGAAGAGTAACACAGGGTGGCAGGTTCCTGTCGGGGGGCTGTGGCCCTTCGGGACCCTGGATGAGTACCTATCGGCCTCATCCAGGATGAGCACCTCGATGCTGCTCAGGTGGAAGGAAGGACAGTTGTGGAGGTGATCAATGAGCCGGCCCGGGGTGGCGATGAGGATGTCCGGTGCTGCCCGCAGGGCCGCTTCCTGAGACTTTACATCCAGGCCGCCTGTGAAGAAAAGAGCCCCACCAGGCAGCCAGTTCAGTCATTCAATGGCATTGACCGAGCTCTGCCACCTGCCAGGTCGCACACCAGATGCAGAGGAAACAGCAGAGAATACAACTGACAAAGGCCCCATGTATGTGGATTTTACAATCTGTTTGGAGAGACAGATTATTTAATTACAGTTGTGTTAAATGCAAAAGTCAAAACAGAGGATGACACAAAGGCACTTCGGATTCAAGCCTCTAGGGCCTGAGAGGGGCAACTGCAAAACTGATGTCTTTCTGTATTGTCTTTGATGCCCCATGGCACGAGGAGGGTAAAATGAAGTTAAGTAACACTATCATGTAACATCGTCAGAAAAATTCTGCCCAAACAGAGTTCATGCAAAGCAGAAATTATATCCTAAATTTGTTTAGTACCAAGAAAAAACTGTTTTACATAATTTTGAAGTTTCATTCTGTAAGACTGGTTAAGTCTCAATCAAACCCCTTTGCTTCCCCTTCCCTGCTATCTACTATAAAAACACACTGTCCACCTAAGTGGATTCAATCACATAAAGGCTTCCTTGGCACCTGTGAACCTCAGATGACGGGGCAAATCCATCCTCCACCACATCATGCTGCCTCAGGGGCTGGCTGCCCGCAGCCAGACACTCACCCACAGCCAGGCAGGTGGTGATGTTGCAGAACTGGGCCAGCTGCCTGACGACCGAGTGCACCTGGATGCCCAGTTCTCGGGTGGGAACCAGCACCAGCACGCGGGTCACTGGAGCCTGGCGAGGTTTGTAGATCAGACGCTCCAAGACAGGCAGTGCAAAAGCAGCAGTTTTACCTGAAGGCAAGAGCAGGAAGAAAACAAGGCGAAGAAACCTTCATTCCCTTCAAGGTTTTAGGTTTTCACCTGTGCAAAGAAGTACATTACGGGTCACTGGTTGCAGGGGAGCCAGTGAAGGTCCTCTTCATTTAATTCTATCAGGGTATCTTCTTGGCCAGGACCACCTATCTCTTCCATAATAGGCCCTCATCATAGGAGTAAAAATTTTCTAAAAGGATGTTCAGTGCAATAGTGTATATTAGTGCAGTTAACTATATAGTAAAAAAACAGTCATCTAATAAAATACTCTGCAACCATTTTTAAAAAAGGAAAGAGTATTTAAAGAAATAGGAAAATATAGAGTAAGTTTTTTAAGAGGGAGCTATTAAACAGAGTATATACTGTTTTATGTTAAAAATTATATTTACATATTTAACAAAGTGGCCTTTTGGTGAGTCAACCTAGAGCCTGTTCTAGGTTGAACATCCTCCTCCTGCCTGTTGCCCACCCAAGTCCCTGTTTTTTCACCTGTCCCAGTGGCTGCACAGGCACAGAGGTCCTTCCCCAACAGTCCCACGGGGATACACGCCTTCTGGATCGGGGTGGGCTGCTTGAAGTTCATGGCTGTAATGGCCTGAAGGAAAAAGAGAGAGTTAGACAGAGGGGCAGGGGGAGTCTCAGGATGAAACAAACAAGGCAGGTTTCCAAACAAGTGGCAAGTATTTCAGTCCATCCCAGCCAGTCAACCTGCAAACACTCGCTGTGCCGCTTGTGTGTGGGGCACTGTTCTCGGCACTGAGAATATAGCAGTAAACAAAAGAAATAAAAACACTGACTTCAGCAGTCTTACACTTGGATGCGGGGAGGGGGGAACAAGAAAAAACAGACCAAAAACGAACACATGTCATATGAAGATAATTGCCATGGAGAAAGGCAGGAAGGGAGGGTGGGTGCAGGGAGGGAATGAGTGCGGTTTACAGTAGGGTTGTCAGGGAAGGTCTCATTGAGCAGCAGTTACTAAGTAGAACCCCGAAAGCAGCAAGGAGCAATGAGAGGAGATTTGTGAAAGAATCTCCCAGGCAGGGGGAACACCAAGTGCAAAGGCCCTAAGAAATAAGATGCCTGACATATCTGATAGCCAGAGCAGAATGGGTGCTGAGAGACATCATCAGAGGCACCTAGAAGGGGCCAGGCCTTACAGGCCACGATGGAACTTTCTGGTGAAGAGATTCTCTGGCAGCTGTGCAGGCGACGGAGTTTAGGGAGGCAAAGAGCCTAGTTACAGGGCAAGGCTGCAATGATCCCATGGTTGTCAAAACAAGCGACTACCTTCAGGAGAGGGCGGGAAAGGTTCATGTCCTGGAATGAGAGGTTTTCATCATACTGAGACGCATCTTCAAAAAATCCTCCTGCTTCCTACACCAGAAAAATCAAAAGACAGAATGAGAACTTGGCAAAAAGGGCCCAAGAAAACAAACTGACCTTAAAATCCTCTGCGGTTGCAAAAGCAAGCTGCACACTTTTTCCCCAGCCCATGCTCACCTGTCCCGTCTTCTTCTTCTTCTTCCGCTCCTTTACTTTGAGTGTGTCTATGGAGAAAAACAGAGCCGATAACCAAGGGATTATACTTACTGAGCACTTACAATGTACTAGACACTGTCCAGAGTGCTTTACGTGGCTAGCTCACTGAATCCACTCAACAACATGAGGGTGCGACTGTCATTAGCCTTGTTTCAAAGATGAAGTCACTGTGCAGCAGCGCAGGCAAGTGTCTCATTTAAGGTCAGACAGGAAGCAAGCTCGCCAAGTTCCAGAGACCAGCATCTCAACCACTATGCTATGTTACAATACTTTGGCTCTCATTTCTGCAATAAATATTTACAGAGCACCCACTACATGGTTGGACCCATCTGAGGTGGGATGTGGGAGACCTAATACCCAAATAAATTTGAGTCACAGAGGTTGCTGGCAGCTGTGTGAGGCTGGAGATGAGGAAAAGAGTCAACTCTGCCTACAAGGGACAATGCTAACAAAATCCCAAGAAAAAAGAGAAGCTAAAAGAAAGTAGTTCAACATGGAGATCTAAAATTTAACTGTGTAAAAGAGCATAGGAAATCCTACCAAGTAAAGGCAGACATTTTCCAATGTCCTCTTCCTGTTTCTAACAGCACCACAGTGTCACCTACCTGCTTTGGTGAGGATGTTCTCCTCAGCTGACGAGTAGTCAGTCTCTGATTCATCTTCTGAGCCTTCCTCATCTTTCCCGTCAAGGTCTTCCTGCTCCTCCGGATCAGATCCCTCCTTTGCTTCTTTCTCCTTCTCTGACTTCCCAGACTTGGCTTCTTTATCCTGGGGAGAAAAATGTATGATAAAGCAAAGCAACTACAAGCTTTAGGAAATCCAGAACCTATGAAGAGCAACAATACGCTCTGTGGATTCTTTGTGAATATTAACGGTGGTCACACGGAGAAACCAGCCTGCACCAGCCGGACTTCAACCCAGGCTTGAAGAGAAAGGGTGCACCGGGATCGAGAGTGCAGCTGCAGGCTCAACTATGAAGGGAGGTAACCGATTTGCTTTCTCACTTCTGTTTTCCTTTTCTTCCGAACTTTCTCAATCTTCTCATCTAACGTAGTGGCTGCCCTCTGCAGATAAAAATACAGAAATTAAAAGAACATGCATATGGGAAAGAGACAAAACAAGGTTTCTCTGAGGGTCAGATCTCAGCTATTAATATAGGAAAGGGTTGTCTGTCCTTGGGAAGATTAATCAATCCACAGATTATTCACAGCCAAAAGAAACATTGCATAAGCGGTCTACTTGTGAAAAAAACTTTAAATTATCTGGAACCAATAAGAACATCCATATTTTAGAAGGTGTTTACTATTTAGAATAATACAATTACCAAGAGATGTGGCACTTTATCTCAATACTACTTAGAAAAACTTCCCCTTGCCAGTCAGACATAATTTAGCCTATTAATTAAAATGTTGAAATCCAAGCAAATTCAGGTAATGCTGGATAGGGCTAAAATTTTAGAGAGAGAAATAGAAGGCTCTCTTTATGCATGCTCCAAGCTCCCTGAGCTGCTAGGGCACGTACCACAGCTACAGTTAACTGTGTAATTATTTGTCTAGTTATTTCTACCTTGCTAGACTGCAAGCTTTATAAGACCAAGTCTTTAATTACATTGGGTCCATATGAATAGAAAGAAAAAAAATAAAACCCTCTCAAGATGACCTTGAAGACAATGCTGTTTTATTTCATTCAGAACAAGGACCAGCAGAGTCTGGATTAAACTGCTCTGAGCAGTTTATCCGAGCAATATTTCTCTTTGAAATGCATGAAATAGAAAATAACCTTCATGCATCCTCTCACTTGTTAACCAGACCCAAAGAGAAGCATGGGATCTTGGCAAATAAGCAGATGACAATGGCATCTGTGGAGCTTGGACAATGCTTTGTGGGAACCAGAGACTCTAAACAGTAAGGTCACATGAGATTACCTGGCAAGTGACCGAAATGACAGTATCTGTGGGGCAGAGTCTGGCTGTCAAAAACATCTCTACCAAGGGTGCCGGCTAGATTGTTCTTTGTTACAAAGGTTACTTTCTAATATTCAAAACAAGGAGTGAATATCTAAAAAACAGACCATTTTTAACACAGCTATGTACATTTTTTTAAAATCAAACAACTTTTACGCAATGTTTGGTATTTCTAAACCGTTCAACTGGTATTATCAGATTTCCTTTAAGATTTTGTTTTTTCACATTTCAGTGTGAAAAATATCAAGAAGGGTCTCTCATCATATACACTAACGTTAGTCTGAGGTCACCATCCCCTCCTCCAAGAAAAGCTGTCATGGACATTTTTTTGGAGGCAATATTATTGATACTTTCAAATATCTGTAGATCTGAATGTGTTTGTAACTAAAGTCTGCAATAAATCTATTTTACGACATTTTGCACTTGTTTGGTTTTAACCAAGACTGTGGGTAACTTATGATCACTTTTCCCTAACCCCCATCAAAATGACACCGCATATTTCCAAAGGAGTTCCAATATCTGCTGAATTGTAAGCAGATGGCAAAAGGCAGCGAGCTCAGGGTTAGACCTTCTAACACACTGTCCAACCCCTAACAGCCCAAGGTCCGGAACTGCCTATCACCGTCAGCCTCACCTTCTTCTTGAGCTGGCTCATGATATCGGCCATGGCCCAGCTGCCATCGTACATCCCCTCCTTCTCAGTGAAAACGAAGTCAGGGTTGAAATCGGCACTGCGGTTCTTCTGCAAGGCTTTCTGCTTTCTGCCCAGCACAATGGGCCCCTGAGAACAGGGAGAAGACGGGTGATTGAGGGACTAAGATGAGAGGATGCTAGAAAAGGAAGAAAATGAGGGGACCCAACAAGAAAAAAGAGAACTCTACCAGGCAAAAATTGACAGATGACAAGAAACCAACCAGTCTATAATTGTTATGAGAGATTTTAACACACCTCTCTCAGTAACGATCAATCAAGCAGACGAAAACATGAGTACATCTGTCGAAAATGTAAACAGTACAATTTTTAAGCTTCGTTTCAGTGAACATAGGGAACACTGCACCTACCATTTCAGAATGAACTTTCTTTCTGAGCATGCATGGAATCATTGCAAAAACAGATCATGTGGTAGACCTTTAAGCAAATCTTTAATAAGTTTCAAAAATCAATATTATATAGAATCTGTTCTCTGACCACAATTCAATTAAGTTAGAACCAATAACAAAAGGATAACTTTAAAAACTCATACATTAGGAAACTGGAAAGAAGATTGGCTGATCTATGGCTTCAGGAGGATAAACTGAGAAGAAAAAACCTGGACCACCAAAAAGTGCTATATTGACTTTTATTCTTGAGTTAAACAATGTTATAAGAATTCTGACCCTAAATTTCATTGTTAGTAATGATTATCATTTCTCCGGCACCTAGTTTAACTACTGACAGTTGTACGGCACTTCATACTTGAAGTTTTGCTTTATCATTTGCTTTATTCATTTTTTATAATAGTTTTCCATTCAAGAATTAATTCTGGTTGCTAAGTGGAGAATACACTAGAAGGGGGCAAGAGAAAGAGCTGGAGACTAGGTATGTCAATACAATATTCTAGGTATCCAGTCACAAGATGTCTGTAGCCTGGACTAGGCTGGAAGCAGTGTGGATGGACAGAAAGAGAAAAGATTGAGATTCCTAAACTAACTTTCAGAACACTGAAGGACAAAGAGGAGGAGGAAGCTGTCAAAAATGACCCCAAGGTTTCTGGCTTGAGATGGAGCAGGTTGGGAGGTTAAGGGAGAGAGCAGAGTCCAGCTATGGAACAGTTAAACTTGGGGAGGCCATGGGACACCCAAATGGGGATATCAGCAGACCCGAGATCACAAAGGGGAAAACACTCCCCCTGGATCTTTGAAGAGCCAGCACTTTTTTCATGATATTGATCCCTTTTCAACTGCCATACTACTTAATGTCTGTAACCCCCTCCCCACTGCAACATAAGCTTCAGGAGAATGGTGTCCTTCTCCATCTTCTTCACTGTCATGTCCCGAATGCTCAATACGAGGTGTAACAAACAGAAATACTGAATAAATACTGGCCTAACGAACGAAAGGATAACCACAGCTCCTTAAGCAGGAACCAGGACTTGCCTCGCCTCTGGATCTCTATTACAAGGCTTACATTAAATATCAGTTCAGCGAATGAGTACTGAGTTCACCAAGGCGACACGGAATGGCACGGGCACAGTGCGGAGGTGAGGAAAAGGTAGCAGCGAGCTATCTGAGGAAGATCTTGGGATCCCCGTGACTCCCTTCTATGGATACAAGCCAGCCTGCCCCCAGGGGGATGCTGAGGATTTGGGGGCAGAGGAATCACAGGGAAGGGAAGCTAGTCAAGGAAACTTGACTACCCGTCGCTGCGCCCCAACCCCCGATCGGCTCATACCTCCTCCGCCTCGTCCCCGGAGTCAGACTCGGGATCCACAGGCACCTCGTCATCTTCGCCTATGGTGCCGATTAAACCCAGCTCCGCAAGCATGTTGCCGCAGCGGTTACTTCCGGAAACCAGCACCGCGGGGCAAGCCGGCCCGAACTTTTCCGCCACCGTCCCGCCGTCACTGTTTACATCACTTCCTTTTTGAAGAGGTCCACGCCAAACAGCCGTGCCCGAATTCTTAAGTGCGCACGCGGCAATACGGGGCGTGGTTTCTTGTGACAAAATCAAGCGGCGGGGCTCTGTCTTAGTCAAATTTCATTGTCTTGGTGCTCAGACATGATTGGAAACGTTGGGGTGTGCGAGGGGCCACAAAGTTCAAATGGGTGCGTGGATAAGCTTTCTGTACGTGTATATGTATGTACGAAAAATTGTGGAAGGTAATACAATAAACGTTAGCAGTTATTGTCTCTTGGGTGGTAGAGTTATGTTATTTTTATTTTCTTCTTAGATTTTTCCACAATAAACATTTTCATAAAAAAGATATAGGAATAACTAAAACACTTATAGGATGTTTACTATCTGCCAAGTACTGCTAAGTTCTTTTCCATGTGTTAATTAAATTAATCCTCACAGCAACCCTCGCAAAAATTACCATCACTCGCCATTTTACAGGTGAGGACGTAGGGGTAGCAAAGCCACAGAGACAGCTAGTAACTGAGCCAAGTTTAAAACCTAGGCAGTGGCTACAAGGTTCTTAGGAAAGTAAGTCTCAGGCTTACCAGAAACCTTTCCTCTCGTTTCTGTTTGTGGAAATATTGCTCTTAAATGCAGATTGTAATTATTTCCTCTGGACAAGGTTTCCTAAATATCACCTCCTCTGTCAAGCCCTCCTCGATTGCCCATCCTCCTTCATAGACCTTTGCTCCTTCCCTATCAACACATTCTACTTGCAACAGAGTTGTAGTTATACCACAAAGTAGGTTCAATTGTCTTTTCTTTTAACCACTAAAAGCTTTTCATGGGCTTAAACAGAAACTCTGTACCCATTAATCAATAACTCTCTATTCTCTCCCCAGTCCTTAGTCAACTCTTGTCTACTTACTATCTCTATGAATTTCCTATTCTAGACATTTCATATGAGTTGCAGTATACAATATTGGTCCTTTTGTGTCTGGCTTATTTCACTTAGCATACTGCTTTCAAGGTTCATGTGGAAGCATGTATCAGAATTTCATTATGGCTAAATAATGTTTTGTCGTAGTTCTGTACAACATTTTGTTTATCCACTTTTTTGTTGATGGACACTTGGGTTGTTTTCACCTTTAGGCTATTGTGAATACTGCTGCAATGAACATTGACATACAAGGATAAATTTGAGTCCCTCTTTTCAGTTCCTTTGGGTGTACATGTATACCTAAGAGTGAAATTGCTAGGAAATATGAAAATTCTGTTTACCTTCAGTGACTACATTATTTTACATCCCCACTAGTAAGGTATGAAGTTTCCAATTTCTCCACATCCTTACCGTTATTTGTTATTTTCCTTTTTAAAAAAAAAATGTTTTTTTAATTATAGCCTCAGATTTATTTTAATGGTGGTTGTGATGGTGGCAAGTTTCATGCCCTGGATTCAGACACAGAGGTGAATGAAGAACACCTCCTGCCACTTCATTGAATGTTAGTTCCTAGACCAGCAATTTTTAACCTTTTTCGTCTCATGGCACACATAAACTAATTATGAAAATTCTGCAGCACACCAAAAAGTATATTTTTTGTCGATCTGACAAAAAAAATAGGTGTAATTTTGATTGATTTTCTTTTCTTTTTTTTAAGATTTTATTTATTTTTTGGAGAGGGGAAGGGAGGAAGGGAGAGAAGCATCCATGTGTGGTTGCTTTTCAGGCACCCCTTACTGGGGGCCTGGCCCACAAACTAGGCATGTGCCCTGACTGAGAATCAAACCAGCCACCTTTGTGTTTGCAGGATGATGCCCAACCCACTAAGCCACACCAGTCAGGGCAACGGAGAGGTCTTTAAAAATCCGAATCATGTTGCCTTGGCCCCCTGCTTAAACACTGCAACGCACTTAGGTTAAAATCCTGACTCCTCTGGACAGGCAACATGACCTAGGCCCTTCCAACTCCTAGAGCTTCTATTGCTGCTCTCCACCTTGTTTCTTGTACTCCAGCCACACTGGCCTCCTTCCTTTTACACAAGCTGGTCTCCCTCCCACCTTTAAGACCTTTGCACAGGCTTCCCTCTGCCTGAAATGCTGTTCCCTCCATTCAGTTCATGTCTGGCTCTTTCTTATCCTCAGGTGTCAGCTCAAATGGAACTTCTTTGGAGAGTCCTTCTCTGAGCAGCATGTAAACCAGCAGTGCCCATCCTGCAGTCACTCTCTACCTCATTCATATTTATTTCCTTACAGCACTTAGCACTCTTCGAGATCGTTATATTTACTTATTTGGCGAACTTTTTATAGTCTCTTATACTGGATGTGAGCTCCAAAATGGTGAGGGCCTTGCCTATCTTGTTCACTGCTCTATCCCTAGTGCTTAATACAGCACTTGGCAATTAGTAGGCATTCAGTAAATACTAGATGAATAAACTAGCGAGTGAATGTCTTTATGTGTTTTTGAATTGTTTTCAGGTGTATATGACGTCTGTACACAGTGTTTGCTCATTCAAATAGACCTTATGTCAACTTTGGCTACATGAGCTCTGGAGGGCAGGAACCAGTTCCAACTCATCCTGTACCTTGGAGCAGTGCTGCAGGTGCCCTTCCTGTAGTGAACTCGGTTAGAGCATTGTCCCCAAAACTGAAAGGTCATGGGTTTGATTCCTGGTCAGGGTACATGTCTAGGTTGTGGGTTGGTCCTGGTCCAGCACATGTGAGAGGCAAGATTTCTTTCATGTCGATGTTTCTCTCCCTCACACCCTCCCCCCGCCCCTCTAAAATCAATAAGCATGTCCTAAGGTGAGTATAAAAAATAAATAGATAAATCTGGTTGCATTTCCACTTGTAAACTAAAGAGACATGAAAAGCTATGTGGATAAATAAACAATTTTTTAAAAGACTTTTAGACATGGTTCCAAACAAAACCTCCAATTCCAACATCTAATTCCAAACAAAATCCTGTTTGTCTTTTTATTGTGATCTCATCAAATGTCTATCTTAATGACACACAGTCTTGCTGGTAAGAACATAACTTATGTTTCTATTTCAAGTTTTTTTTCTGAATCCTTCTGTAAACTTAAAATTTTTTCTCCACACAGATATTGTGCATTGTTACTGTAAAGTTTATTCCTAGGAATTTTTTAATTGCTTTGTAAGTGGGGCCTTCCATTATACCTTTTTAAATTATATATATTTAAGATTTTATTTATTTATTTTTAGAGAGAGGGGAAGGGGGAGAAAGAGAGGGGGGAAACATCAATGTGTAATAGAGACATCAATTGATTGCCTCTTGCATGCTCCTAACTGGCCCGCAACCCAGGCATGTGCCCTGACTGGGAATCGAATTGGCAGCCTTTTGATTTGCAAGCTGACATTCAATCCGCTGAGCCACACTAGTCAGGGCTTTTTTTTCCATTATATCTTGTAACTGTTGCCACCCTAAAATGCTGAAATAAGCCTTAGGGAAGCAGTCCGCCTCAAATAATCTTGAGGATTACTCATCTAGACTAACAAGTAGTTCTCAACCTTGTTTCCCCTTGCAACGCATAGTATTGGTGACCTTGACATACACCAATCAATCCGACAGGTGTTCCTTGTTTTTTAGGGATTCAGCAAAGATAAGAGAGGCTGTAGTTCATCAGCAGTTAATGGACATTTATGTGTACTAGGCCCTGTGTTAGGGGCCAGAGACACCATGGTGACTAAAATAGTGTACCTGCCCTCATGGACATTGATTGCATAGTCCTAGCCAAACAGAGCAAACACAGCAAATAATTGAATAATTATTGTATAAAGATGCAAAGTTGTGTGAGAGTAGAACAGAAATAATTTGTCAGGTGTTAACAGCCACCGAAAACCACACCCGAGGCTTTGATTACCTCCCAAATGATACTCTCAGGTTGTGCCTCCAGCCCTGCCTTTCCTCTAAGCTCCAGACCTGCCACTTCCACTCCTCCATCAGGAAGTTGAGTCTAATGCCCCTGCCCTTGGGTCTGGATGGCTTGTGTCTTGCTTGTAGTCAGTAAGTCACAGTGGACAGGGCTCTGTGTGACCTCCAACACTGTCACACAAGGCAACACAATGCAGCTCTGCCTTGCTCTTTGGGATACTCCCTCTTGAAGTCTTCAGCTGCCATTCCACTGCAGCTTAAGTATCGTTTGACTATTCCAGATTAACAACTGGAGGGCCCTGAGGAAGCGCAAACTAGCCCATGCAGAGACCACATGGATAGGCCCAAAGGGACCCAGCCAAAGCCTAGGTGCTCTATCCCCTGGTGGTCCAGCTTCTATGTTAGAGATCCCAAGTTAGAAGAACTTAGCCAAACTCTTTCTGAATTCCTGACCCCCATCTATGAGAGATATAAAATTATTGCTGTTCTTTTAAGCCACTAAACTTGGGTGTGATTTGTTTGGTAGCAATAGCAGCTGGAGCCCGGGCCACATGCTGTCCTGACATAGGGTTTTGCACACGCCTTCCACCCTACTTGGACTACTTAGAACACTTCTGTCATTGCTTTTGCCCTGTTACCGCCTTCATATCCTTTAAATCTTTGCCACAACTATAGTGCTTCAGGATGCTAATAACGGCCCCCATGACACCATGTACCTTTTCTTCCTGTATTTATCACAACTGCATTTGGAAATTCTTTGTGCTCCTGACAAGTTTTCAACTCCATAGACCAGCCTTCAGCCCATGCAGTTACACAGTTGACCAGGTATTGCAAACTTAAATGTCAACAAACAGGAAAGTAATATAAATGAGAGATGTGGGCAGAGTGGGGACTGTGGTGAAATGAAAAGAATGTCCATTTTCAGGGAGCAACTACCACCCACAGGCTCTGTGCAGCCCAATCTGCCTGACTTTTATTTATTTATTTTTAGAGAGAGGGGAAAGGAAGGAGAAAGAGAGGGAGAGAAACATCAATGCACGAGAGAATCATTGATCGGTTGCCATTCTCATGCCCCCAGCCAGGGAACCTGGCCTGCAACCCAGGCATGGGCCCTGACCAGGAATTGAACAGACGACCTTTTGATCTGTGGGACGATGCCCAACCCACTGAGCCACATCAGTCAGGGCTGCCTAATTTTTAAAGAGATGATACAAAGCCAGGTTATTATGTGACTATTATAATGATAGCAACTAATTAAAACTAAAAACACAGAAGAAAAAGAGAGAAAATAAAAACAACAATCTGAAGATTTAATACTCCTTGTTTTTGAAAATGACTCTGAACTCTCACTTTGTATAACTAAGGAATAGTGGTTAGAGGCATAGGTTAGCCATGGGGCTGGCTGGGGTTCAGGAGTGGGTTACTGAGATTTGTTTTTCTCCATTTGTACATAGAGATTGCCAGTCATATTCTCTTCTGGGGATATAAAGACTTCTTGACTCTTGCCAAATAATAGAAGTACTTACTTTTCTATAGAAAGAAGACAGAAGACACTATGACTATAGTAATTCTGTGTGTTCCTTCCCAGAGGATAAATTATATGTATTTGGAACAAGGAATGGGAACACACAAATCTCATAAAATCCCTGTGAGAAATTGGTTTTTATCTAAAAATTAACGTATCTATTAAAAATAGGAGAAGAAATGAGCTATTGAGGCATGAAAAGACATGGAGGAAGCCTAAATGCATATTACTAAGTGAAAGAAGCCAATCTTAAAAGACTATACTGCCCCATTCCAACTATATATATGACATCTTGGAAAACAACGAACTGTGTAAACCATAAGAAGATCAGTGGTGGGGGTGGGGGTGGGGGGGTGGGTAACAAAGTGCTGTAATGATGCCTGACCCTGGAACAGGTGTTCAGTCACTAACAGGAGCAGATAGTAGCCAGGGCTGCTCAGAGCGCCACACTTAGGACATCACAACACTAAGGAGAATTCTATCCTTCTTCAGGTGGAGAAGATGAGACAGGGTATCAAGCTCTACTAATTCTTATGATTTTTGGGTAACACAGGAAATCGTTGCTCCCATTTTAACTAAGAGGGATACAGAGGCCCACCTGTACAAGGTCCAAGCCATGGAATAAAATCGAAAGTCTGCATTAAAAAAAAAGTGATCTCTCCCTCAATGCATGGAGTAAGGGAAAAAAGTTAAGACTGGTAGTCAAAGGCTCATTACCTGAGTTCTCACGGAGGATAGTAAAGTGGGTCAGAACACCACCTTCTACCTTTACAAAACCTTTGAAGAGATTGTATGATTGTGCAGGGATCCCAGCTTTGGGTTCACCTCTGCATCTTTGGGAAACACCTCCATGTCTGTTCCTTTGCTCAGGCGAGCTGTGGGATCATCCAGCTTGGAAGTTAGAAAGAAAAGAAATTCGCCTTCAGTAGAAGGCTGGACGATATCTGAATGTTATTGTTTAGTACTGTCTTGGATGGGTACTGAAGGACAGTGAAAGTCCTTTGTTATTGGTGTCCTGAGATTAAGTTTCAATGAATTTACGAGAAGCAAATTAAGGAGCCCTGATCCATGGAAAAGAGTCTTCTGTGGCTGAGGCAAGGTCCCAAAGAATTGTTTGGAGAGGCCCCTTCAGTCACAGCACCTCGTATTGTGAACTTACACAAATTAAATTATGCTGCCTTAGAAAGGAAGATTGAACAACAGTTGGATTGAAAAAGGCAGAAAGAGAGAAAATAAACTTTTTCCAATAACAGGGAAGCAGCCCTGACTGGTATGGCTCAATGGGTTGGGTGTCCTCTTAAAAATGGAAGGGTCACTGCTTCGGTTCCGCCGCAGCCCATGCCTGGGTTGTGAGCTGGGTACCCAGTTGGGGTCATGCAAAGAGGCAGCCGGTTGCACATGTCTGTCTGCCTGCCGGTCTCCCTCTCCCTCTTTCTAAAAAGAAAAATAAATAAAATCTAAAAAAAGAAAAGTAGGGAAGCAGGTGAGAGGAGGCCTGGATATCTGCGGGTCCTTTGCTCAGTTTCCTGGACCTGTCACAAAGCTGCGTTATTCTTCCCTGTGTGATTCTAGAGGTCAAAGATTCCCCATCCCCAAACCCCAACATGCCATTGAAGGTGGCTGCTAAAATGCACTTAGTTTATCTAGAGCTGTGTGAGAGAAATAGTAATCTGGCACTTCTTGCCTTTTAACCCACTATAAAAGTTACCGATTTTATTTTTGTGTTTTACCCCCACTAGAACGGAAGCTCCATGAGGGCAGGGATTTTTGTCTGTCTCTTTACTACCATATTCTCAGCTCTATACACACACGACAGGCGTTTAATAAACAGTTACGAGAGGAGGACTTGAGGGAAAGATAAAAAGGTGGAACCGAGGTCGGCGAAAAGAAGGACGGAGAGAAAAACCGGAAGAACGACTGGGGGGGGGCGGGAGGAAAGAAGAAAAGGCCAGCCCCGCTTCCCCAGGGCAGCCCACATCTCCTGGCTGAACTACAACTCCCAGCAGGGGCCACGGCGGGACTAGGCGGCTTAAGAGAGACCTGGCCCCAGCCGGCTAAGCTCCCGGCGTGCCTTGCGAATGCATTTGTAGCCGCAGCGCCCGCCGGAACTTGTGGTCCGGCTCCCGGACGGGGGGGTGGGGCCGAGCAGGGAGGCAGCCGGGGACTGGGGGCGGGCACAGGCCCCTCCCCCGTCACTTCCTGCCGAGCTGCGGGCCGCCGGAGCGGCTTCTCAGCGTTTGCGCCCGCGGCGGCCGTGTCTGGTTTAGCTACCCCTTCCTCTGACCCCCGGCCCGGCGGCGCCCGCCTTCTCCGCGGCCACTCCGCCTCTTCCCTCCAGCCGTCCCTTCCTTCTCTCCCTTCTTCCTTCCTCCTTCTCCTCCTCGCCGCCGCCGCCGCCCAGGACCGCCGGTCGGGGGACGAGCTCCGGGCAGCAGCCAGGTGAGGCGGCCGGGCCGGGCCTGACGGAGCCCACGCGGGCGCCGCGGCCGCGGGGAGGTGGGCGGTGAGTGGGGGACTAGGCCTTGGCGGGACTGCGTACCCGGCCTCTTTCCGCGGGCCTCCTCTCAGCCCGCGGGGCCTCTCCGGAGGAGGCGGGTCCTCCCGCGCCCCCCGCGTCGGGGCGCCCCGCGGCCTGGACCCTGGCCGCTTCTAGTCCCTCCACCCCTTGTTGGGGCCAGAAACAGGTGCCACGCCGCCTTTCCCCATTCCTGCTCGCGCGCGGCGATGCCGAAGCGGTTCCCGTGGCGGGGGCAGAGGGTCTCCGCTTCAAGTTCTTGAGGTTCGCCGCACCTAAATGTCCCCTGCCGGGTCTGTAGCGTAGTAATTAGGAGCATTGCCCAGGTGTCCAACGCGGGTACAAATCCCAGCTGTGCCCCTTTGGGCAAGTCACTTAAACTCTTTGTGTCTTGTTTGGGAAAACGGGCTAATGCCGCCCCTGCCTCTTAAGGCTGTTAAGGTTCAGTGAATTGGGGCGTGCAAAGTGCTTATCAAAGTGCCAGACCCACAGCGTGTCCCATTAAACCGTCTGCATAATTTATTAGCGTGATATTATGCTATAACTTAGTAGGTAGAGTGGACAGAAGTTGACCTACCTCCCCGTTTGAATTTCCTTAGCGGCAGAAATGTTCAGTGTGCCCGCTTCCAGCGCCGTTTTATTGTTTTGGGTGGTTCGTATCTGAAAGGGGGGTACGTTTAATTGGGACACTCTGTGAGTAGGCAGCCTGTAAAAGATGCTGTTATTTCCATCTCTTCGTCTGAGCCAACCGCAAGATTTTCACCAGCTCCCTGTTTTCCTGCCGTCATCCGGCTTCTTGTTGACAGTCCATTCCTGGGAAAGTTGCTGGCAGAAGCTTTCCTTGCGTCCAGCAAACCTTTTTGGAGTACTTGCTGTGTGTCAGGCCCTGGAGGGGGGGTGGTGTACAAAGCTGGAAAATGTCTGTCCTTTCTCGCGCTACATCTCTAACTTCTAACTTTTTTTTTTCACTGCAGCTGTGCTTTTATTCCCTCCTCCTTGTTGGCCGACTTTCCTTTTAAGCCCTTGCCCCACCTCCGTGTCGCAGTATTGCTTATGTGGAAGTTTTCTTCTGTTCCGGTGAAGCTGTGTGCTTCAGTCTCTTCTGCCCCTGTTCTTTAGCTCTGGGGACGTTTTTAAGGTCACTCTTCCCTTCTGTTTGTAGCTGTAATTGTTTAGAGGGTGATGGATGATGGAAAGAGAGTTAAACTAGATTTTTTTGGTTGATTTTGGGCTTTCAGGATTCGGTGTGCTTACCCAATGTAAATTACGTTGCTGCTTGTTGAAGTACAAACTAAAAATACAGTTGGATTGTTGAGGGAGTAGTTTCACTCATCCTGGTGACAGGTGGGATTTATAAAGCAGCAACTTTAAGGATACTGCGTTTCTTTGAATTCTGTACTTAGTTGTTTAGGTGTACCCTTCATTAAAGAAATGCAACTCATGGAAGTTCAAATTTACAAAAGGTTAAGATGTGTGCGTTCTATTGAATGACTCTCCTGTACTTTGGATCATTTTAGGTAAATTTTCTTAAACTGTTTTTGATTTACACCCATCCTAATAACACACATAATGCAAAGTGGCCTCCCTGGTTTTGACATTTACTTAGAATTTTCTGACACACAGTCTTGCCATCATTTCTAGTTTAAAATCTTTGTTTGGATGACTCTTTAAAGCAAAAAATTACACAAGCAACAGAAGATATAATTGAAAATTGTAATGTTTGGGAAATGATGTTTTAATATTGCAGTAGATAACCTAATTTAAAAAAAAACCCAACTTTATTATGGAACTCATACAAAAGTTGAGTAGTATAGAGAATCCCCAAATATTGGTCACTCAGCTTTGACAATTGTTAACTTATAGCTGGGAGTCAATCTTGTTTCATGTAGTACCTGTCCCCCAGACTGGGTTATTTTGAAACAAATCCTAAACATATAATTTTACCAGATTGCCCCAAACTCTTAATTTGTCACAAAATTTACATTTTAGTAGAATTACAATTCTCATTTTGTTTGCTGGGCTTCTCATCCTTCTACATGATTGCTATACAGCAGGGGGGAAAATGTGCAGCCAAATTAGCTCTTGATTCAGTGTTTACCCCCTTCAAAGTCATATACAAAAGTACTTCCTTTCTGCTTTATGTACAAAAACAACAATTCTTAAGCTGGTAATGACTATAATTGAAGAGCAGTCAGAAAACAGACACCCCCAAGCCTGTTTTGGTGGAGAGACCTGTTAAACCGCTTTTAATGGAGAATAACTGTGTCAAAGTTAAACAGCAGTTAATAATTCATAATAACTTTCAAAATTTCTGTATAGTTCTTGTGTAAATATGCTGCTATCACCTTAGGTTAAGAATTAAGCAAAGGAGCCCTGGTCAGCGTGGCTCAGTTGGTTGAGCGTCGTCCTGTAAAGCGAAAGGTTGCTGGTTCTACTCCTGGTCAGAGCACATGCTTGGGTTGCAGGCCAGGTTCTCTGTTGGGGGTGTTTGAGAGGCAGTCAGTTACCTTTCTTTCCTTGTCTTTTTCTCTCCCTTCCCCACTCTCTAAAGATAAATAAATATATATATTTTTTAAAAGAATTAAGCAAAGTATTTTATTCCAAAACTCTTGTAGAATTATTTTCCAAGGACCCGCATCTCCCTATCTGCTGTATTTACAAATTTAGTAAGTATGAATTCATAGCATAGATATTCATGTTTTTCTTTCTTTCCTAGAATGGAAGTTGACAGGAATATTGTTTGTCATTATTACTTAATTTTCACATTTCTGGTCATGAACAGTTTCCAGCTTTTAGACATGTGACATTGTTATTTCAGTTGTGTAGGTTTATTTTTGTGCTTGATCAGGTACGTGAAAATGTATCTTCTGTTTCAGTTATTACAACCTAGGAGATGAGGAAGGTTATCCATATCTCTTAAAATTAAGTTAGGGTGCCCTGGCTGGTGTGGCTCAGTGGATTGAATGCCGGCCAGAGAACCAAAGGGCCGCTGGTTCGATTCCCAGTCAGGGCACATGCCTGGGTTGCAGGCCAGGTCTCCGGTAGGGGGCGCATGAGAGGCAGCCATATGTTGATGTTTCTCTCCCTCTCTGTTTTTCTTATTTTCTCTCTAAAAATAAATAAATAAACCTTTAAAAATTAACTTAGGGGAAGAAACCAATTTGGTATCTAAGAAAGGACACAAAATGTATTTTATTTAAAAAAAAATGCTTAGTGCTAGCCCTGGCGGGTGTGGCTCAGTGGACTGAATGCCAGCCTGCGAACCAGAAAGTTGCTGGTTTGATTCCCAGTTAGGGCACAACACAAGCCTGGGTTGCAGGCCAGGTCCCCTGTTGGGAGTGTGTGAGAGACTGATGTATCTCTTACACATTGACGTTTCTCTCCATCTCTTTCTCCCTACCTTCCCCTCTCTCTGAAAATAAAATAAAGTCCTTCAAAAAATGCTTTGTGCTAAAATGGGGACAGCTGTAATTGAACAACAATTAAAAAATAAATTTAAAAAAATGCTTAGTGCTTCCCAGTAGGCTTCAAGTAAAACTTTTACGTTTTTGGAATTGTAGCCCTAAATACTGTACAGTTTGTTCAGGTTAAATTGCTCTCTTTTAAAATTCGTCCTGAAAACTCATATATACTGATTACCTTAAGTTTAGAAATGAGCATGACTCATAGAATTCCCTCCCCTCCTCCAATTCTGAAGTCCAGTCATTAACATTATTCTGGGTGTAATCATTAAACATGGGACTGTCCTGTGCTGCTTCATCTAGCCTGTTCCCCATAAAACAATGAAGAAGCATTTAACGTAGGAGGCACAGAGTGGGACTCAGCTTTCAGGGCAACTTCCTATGATGCCCTTTTACAGGATGGAGTGAAATTTACCAGTATAAAGATGAAGCTGTCATTAAAAAGGTAATTTTTTGTGGGATGTCATGGGGCCTTTTTTTTTTTAATTTTGTGGTTGGCAGCCAGCAGTGGGGTGCTGGCTCACCTCTAAAATAAGACTTTGTTTTTTAAAAAGATTTTATTTATTTTCAGAGAGAAGGGGAGGGAGGGAGAAAGGGAGAGAAACATCAATGTGTGGTTGCCTCTCACACAGTTCCCAAAGGGGGCCCTGGCCCGCAACCCAGGCTTGTGCCTTGACTGGGAATTGAACTGGCAACCCTTTGCTTCACGGGCCGGCGCTCAATCCACTGAGCCACGCCAGCTGGGGCTATTCTTATTTTTTATTTATTGATTTTTAGGGGGGGGAAGGAGGGAGGAGAGAAACATTGATTTGTTGTTTCATTTATTATTTGTGCATTCAGTGGTTGATTTTTGTATGTGCCCTGATTGGGGATTGAACCCACAATCTTGTTATGTTGGGTTGACACACTGCAACTGAGTTACTTCTTCAGAGCCTGGGCCTTGTTTTTATGAGCTTGCAAACTGGATCATCTTATTTGTTGTCCAACTTAGTGACACAGAATTGCTCAATTTGGGGAAATGTATACTTCTACCCTCAAATGAGAGCTTTTGGCGTTGCTTTCTTTCTCTCAGAATGGGATTTTGGAGCCTTCAGAAGTTTTTAGAGAGTTTTATGACATTTTGTTTTTTACTAGACCTGTGACAGGTTGTTTTAAATTAACTTTTGGTGATGGAGACCTTTGGGGTTAATATGCTTCTGGTGTAATTTTCTATCTGCACTTTTCCTTAAATAAAACTTTATCAAAATCAATACCGTAGCATTTATTTTAGTCCCCAAAATATAATTTACAAGTTAGAGATTGAACAATGAGAAGACATGGTTGCTTTGGTTATTTTTACCAAATATTTTATTATGAACAATTTCAAATATATAACAAAATTTAAAGGATTTTAATGTTACCCCTGCATTTATCACCTACACTCTGCCATTAACATTTTACTACACTTGATTTATCACCTGTATTTCATCTGTTTATCTCTTTTAGTCATCCATTTTATTTTTTGATTTGTTTCAAAATAAACTGCAACATCAGCTTATTAAATACTTCAGCATGCATATTTACCACAGTTAATTTGAAATTGAGACAGCTCTGTAAGGTATTCCTAGATCTTTTAAAAGCTTTGTGGGTGTTTCAAGTTTTATTTTGGCTCCAGAACTCTGCTTTTTGAAGGAAGCGATTTAATGAATTTTTGCACCAAGATGTGCCTATTGATAAATCAAGTATTACAGAGCTTGAATAAAGTTGACTAAATCCTATGTTTTCACCTACTAAGGAGAAAATAGGGTTAAAACATATAGCTGTGGTGATTTTAAATGCCTCCGGATGATGGCTTGGATATCTGTTTTGCACACAACTTAATGCTCTGAACTAAAACATTGTCCGAAAGAAAATTATTAATTCAAAAATAGTGAAGTTACGAACTTACTGCAAATAGCTTAACGTATTTTAAAAATATTTACATTCTCTTGGTGGTAAATAAAATTTATGTATAATAAAAGTGATTTATGTCACCAGAAAAGTGGAAGTAGAAGCAAATTCTCTGCAGATTTAATTATGTTTTCTGGAATTACACACATTTGTTTATTTGTTAAAGGAGTGTATTCAGGGCACTCAAAATATACTCACTGAGAGCAAAAATAGGAAAATCTATTCAAGAAAGTATTTGCTTTTGATTAAAAATTAGTCTTCTAAATATTACATCTGTGGTTCATTTGATTCGATTTAATCTGGAATCTGGTTTGGGAGAGAAGTGGGATGACTTCGTGAGTTTGTAACAGTAATACAAGCAAAATAGATGATTCTATTATAACATGATACAGAGGTCATGACTGTCCTAGAGGGTTTTGTTTTGTTGTTGTTGTTTTGGTCATGTCTACCAGACTACAAAATCTAAGAAAATCTATTTAAGTGTCCTGGTATCTTTTCCCTAAATCAGATTTTCTCTCTATCTGATGTAGCTTTAGGACTGGTTGCCCAGTGAGTAGGTTGATTTAGTCAGCATGTTCTCTCTTCCCATTTAAAGTATTTGTTTTTACAAGTGGTGTGTAACTATAAGTTTATATTTATAGATGTTTATGTGACTGAGCACAGGATTAGTGAATTTGCTGGATAATAACATTTGCTACTATTTATTGAGCCCTTCCTTATCATGTGCCAGGTTAGGATTACTGGGTGAGGGTTATTTGATGCAGGAAAGGAATCTGAAAGGTCAGATTGAATTTAACTAATAATATAAAAGCTGCTCTTCATTGAGCTCTTCTTGTGCCAAGAGTTGAAGTAGACACTCTATGTTGTATTCTTTTTTAAATTGAATTTATTGGGGTGATATTGGTTAATAAAATTATGTGTTATGTTGTATTTCTTATGCTTGCAAATGTCTTTGCAAAGGAAGGGTCATGATTGCTGAAGACACTGAGGTGTGTCTGGGAGGCCAAATAACGAGTGGAGTCCTGAGAGCTCTTTCCACTAAACCACACGTTAGCGCTAAATATGCTCAGGTGCTTTTTGTTAGGATAATTCATTCTCTCCCTCTCCCACCCGTGGCAGCCAGGATGGATTTTGTTTATTAGGACTTGGGGCCAATTTTGGGGGGAGAAAAAAGTCTGATTTAGTAATACTCAGTTTTCAAAATGAAACCTATTTGTCATTTCCTTGCACTAGTTTGAAGATTTACAGTTTATTTTTGTTTGTTGTAATAGATTGCTGCAGTCAAATTAAAACTTTTGAGCTGATTCAAAGGTTTGGGGAAAATACTTAGAAAATGGGGAAGAGGATGTTTTAGTAATTTTTGTGTTGAAGGAGGCTTTCCCCTAAATTATTGCTATAATCCTTCATGAAGTTTCTTAAAAATGATTCATTAACTATACACAAGGTTGTTGATAAGAAAATTAGTTTCTTCAGAATTATAATATTCTGCTCAATTCAAAGTGAGTTAACTGAGCTTCTAGATTAATTTTAGGATTAGATGGTTGTTGCTCTCATTGCCTCCGAGCCATTGCTAAGGTCCATTTCAGGACTAACGGTATTAGGCATATTTAGTGTAACATTCTCTTTGGTGTTGAACTGCCTTCTGAACAATTTCTCTGAGTCAGCGGTTGTCGTCGTCATCTTCTTTTTTTAAAGATTGTATTTATTTACTCTTTTTTAGAGAGAAGGGAAGGGAGGGAGAAAGAGGGAGAGAAACATCGATTGGTTTTCTCGCCCACCCCCAAATGGGAACCTGGCATGCAACCCAGGCGTGTGCCCTGACTGAGAATCGAACTGGTGACTTTTTGTTTTGCAGTCCAGCACTCAAGCCACTGAGCCACACTAGGCAAGGCTGTAGTGTTCTGAATAAGGAGCTTCTATGCTTGTCTGCCAGGCAGTAGTCATCTCTTATGGCCAGCCTTAAAAGGCTGCTAGATCAATGAACTTAAATCTGCCTTTGGATATGGAGCTTTAGTGAGATGGTGTATGAATTTCCATTCTGTGTTTAACCTTAACTGAGGTAACTGTGTAGTCTTTAATGACATACATGTTCTCATTAATCATGAAAAGGTGTTGGAAGTGTATTTCTTGGGTTGAAGTGAACAGATAATGCTTCTTAAATTGTTACTATATTGGCTTCCCTCAGGCATGAGCTTTGTGATCTAACTAGATTTTATCTGATTCTTTCACATTTTTGCCTTTTTAAAGTTCATGCTTTCTATAGGTTAAAATTAAGTGAGGCATGAATTTTCTATCCTTGCAGATTCCACCCTGATACAAATAAGGCTGTTGTCTGCTGATGCCATTGTGATTTTGTACAAAATACTAGGCAGTCCCTTCCTCTGTCAGAAAGAAGATAATTTATATTTAATGATAAGTCTGATTATGTTCTTTGTTGCACAGTTTAACCAACCTGCTTATTAAGGCTCCATGACCCTTTACCTAGATGACAGTGAAATGTAGTTAGGTAAATAAGTTTCCTTCTAGTTTGTAGAAAAACAAACCTTTACAGTCTGCAACATTTAGAGTATGACTATTTCTAGGTATTAATTTCCCTGTTAACTGAGAATGTATCAATTTAAGCACCAAACATAAAAAAGAATAAAGTAAAAAAATTTCTTTTGGGGGTAATGAGGTTTTTTTTAAGTTTGCTACATTTCTTCTTTCATAAATAGTGTGTTTCGAATGTGATTTATTAATATTATCTTATAGTATTAGTTACTGTATATCCTAAGAAAGTGATGTTTAAAAGTTAACTTTGGTATGGCATATCACACATAGTTTACAAGTATTTTATTTACATTACCAGTCAGTTCACTCAAGAACCATATGGTTACTGTTTTATTAATCATGAAATTGGTGGTGGTAACCCCATTTAATACATTAAAAGGTTGAGGCCTACAGGAGTAACTTGGTCAGGGTTATTCACCTGAGCACCAGGGCTGGGATCCAAACTCAAATCCCCAGTTCAGAGCTCCGTCCACCATACCCGAATGGCCGTGTGCTAGCTGGTTTGCCCTTACCCTAAGTCAACATTTTGCAGCCAAGAGCTCTTTCATGGTCCCTTGTGTCTTCTTAGTTATGAGGTCATGTGTATTATAAATGATTTGTTACTGCTAATTAAAATGCCACTGTGAATTATTTATTTAAATTTGTGTTGGGTTCAAGGTTATTTCTATACAAATGTGAAGTCAACGAGGACGGAGCCTACATCTTATTTGTGTGCTCCTCTTTCCCCAATGTCTAGAATAGTGCCTGCACATAGTAGGTGTTCGATAATTATTTACTGAATGAATAAAGCAATGAATTTAATTCACTTTCTTGGATTATGGCATGCTTTCTTGAGTGGGAAAGAAAGGGAATTGGACTTAACCCACAGTCTTTTTCTCTGCTGCTGTTTGGAGGCAGTGCTATATACATATATTAGTAATAATCATGATGGCTTTGGATTGTCATTTGAAAATGTTTGGAGGATTTCAAAAAATGTTTACTAATGGAAGTGTGAGTGTGTATGTGAATGTAAGCTATGACTTATGCAAAGATGTTTGAAATCCAAATGTTTGCAGACTGATACTGCTCTCCCCTCCTTTTTTTTACTTTGCTTTGAGTTCCTGGTGGTGGTTTCTTACCATTTTTGTTATGTCTGACTTTAGCAGCTCCATTTGTTTCCAATCTAATTACTTCTGTTTTGGGCTAGAAACCTAGATACCTAAAATGTACTATAATTGTTCAGCATAGATGGGTTTGAATTGAGGAAAGCCCCCTTGGTAAAAGGCATGGGCTCTGTTGGGTGGGTGGTCATAGACCTCTGTGTGGGCTACTCAGAGGCCTCAGTTTCCATTCATGCTAGTCTTTTGAATGGGCCAAATTATGGCACAAAGGGTTCTAGACTGGAAAATTGTTAGTATTGTATACTGTTCACAAAAAGAGCTTGAGTTGTTAAAATCCTGTAAAGCAAATAGAGCACCTGATTTTATTTTTAAAATCATTTGGATGGTCAATAGCTGGTTTTTTGTTTATTAAGTCACAGTGGCAGTGAAAAATTGAAATGAACAAAATTATGTTGTAAAAATGCAAAAAGCATCTCAAGGTAAGGAAGTCTATTTGCTATTGACTACTATCATTTAAAAAGGAGGGAACCTCTAGATAAAGCAGACCTGAGAGTTTGAGAATTAAACTCTTGTATCACTTGAAATCCATTTGTAAAGAAGGCTTCTGATTTGGATTTACTAGAAGTAATGTACTTTTTCATATTTTGCAATTTGATGTAAGAATATTTATGTGCAAAGTGCCTTTTTATAAAATTCTTGTGTAATTGTATTTGCATTGATAAGCACATGGTAAGGACATTCATAAATAATTATTTAGCCAGTAGTTAAAAGTTTAAAAATTAGGCTTGTGTGATCAGGCAGTAGATGATGTCCGGTTCTTTTTTAAAAAAATAAGTCTTAGGTATTCACAGCTCTCTTATCAGGGAGTAACTGAAAAGGAGGTTTCTACTGTCTCTTATGTTCATGTCTCTTGCGTTTGTGCCGTTTGTAGATTCTACAGTGAGCTGCTTCAAGCCATCACATCATATTTTTGGAAGGTTTCCTATTTGTAAATTTTAGGTTTCCCCCAAACTTTAACAATATATATCTTCATTTTCAGAAAAAGGTCTCCTCTAGTAAATTATTATTTCTTATTTTCCAGGAGTTTTCTAACCACATAGCCTCTCAGATCTGAATCAAAACAGCATTGTTCCTGGAGCACCTCTTTTTAAGGTACACATAATTTGGCTGTATAATTTCAGGCCTGTTCATAATCCATAATATTTTTAAATTCTTCAGTGACTAGTGTGGAAAGTGACTTTTATTTCTGGCTGTTATATTAGAGAAACAGAAGAGATTTTATACAGTTCGAATTTCTTTTTACTCTTGAGATTTAATTAGAAAGTAATTAAGTGCAGGGGAAATTGTTGGCAAGAATGTAAAACCCTCTGGCCAGCAATGCCATATACTTTAAGTGTAAGAGATGTGAAAATTGACCACTGAAGTTGTCATTAACGTCATTCAGTCAATAAGTGTCTTGGTTATAGCAACTTTTGTAGTTTGCCTCTGATTTCTCAGATTGTTTACATTAAACTTGGTTTTCAAACCTGTAGAACTAATTCAACATTGTGTACCGTTGTGAGATAGGGTTAGGAATCAAGGTCCATTTACCACTGGCTGCTTGTGACCATCTAGACCAAAAAATTGGTATAAGAATGTTCCTAGGATTTTACAGTCTTTTATCTGCAAAGTATACTACTTGCATTGACACTGCTTTGTGTTTTTTAGCACTTTCCCTCTAAGAGCTGAAAGCACATTATCATATCATATCTCTGAGGTGGGAATTAGTAGACAAGTTAACCCAGCTTCTTTTGGAATGAGGAAATTGAAGCATTAAGGAAATTAGACAAGTTGTACAAAACCCAATGAATGGATTTATACTCATTACAATGAATTTGTGTAAGGCTTTTCTTTTCAAAGAACTGAATAACTTACCGAGTCGCAGGATTCCTTCAGGGTCTTAACTCTCAGATTGCTAGGGCTGCAGTTTTGTCAAACATCCAGTTACAAAGTCATTTGGAGAAACCGAGTCACTGGGCAGTGGATTGCTAAGAGTTGGACATATAATTGCTTTCTGAGTTGGGAGTAGAACTGAAAGCCACAACTCAGAAGTTTGGTCTGATTTAACATTGTTGGTTGCTACTTAGCAGCAAGGCTGGTTTCTTAGAAACTGGGTCTTGGCACTGGTCTGCTTTGCATAAAGACGATAGTAAATGCAGTCATGTTTCTAGGTACATGGCACATGGGTACGGACTACAGTTTCCCTTTTCTGAAAAGAAAAGCCTAGTTAACTGTTATGTTGAACCAAGCCCCTTTTTACGGATATGTCACAAGGTATTACTCTTAAAAATCTCTACCATATTATAAATAGATATTTATTTTGGTTGGTTTAAAACATTTTTCTATGTTTTTGTACTTTTAGATTTTAAAAACACTTCGAGTTTACAAAAATAATGTGTTTAAATTTAGTTATTTTTAAGAATTTCTCTAGGGAATGGAAGAGGGGAGCTTGATAAGGTTTCAAAGCTAGAAGAGAAATTACGGTTTGCAGCTTGTTAGGCTGAAGAGGTAATTTTTTTTTTTTTTTCCACTTTAGTACACAGTATAGTGCGATGGTTTTTCTAGGATAAACAATTAATAATGAATTCTCTTTTAGGAAGTGTTTCTTTAAATGGACCACCCAGTGGTTATATTTGTGTGGAATGAAAATCCTCCCTTGCCTAGTTGGCATAGAACCAGTTGTGAGACAGGGGCCACATTCAGTCACTTGTACTGGATGCAGAGGTCTTGAACAGCCTGGGTTGTTTCCAGGCATTATTTTTGGCTGATTTTATTGTCTTGTAAGTGATTGTGCCTCCTCAGGACCACTTTTTCTGTGTCTTTCTCTTGAGCACCAAGTACATAATGGGTTTTTTCCTCTTTTAAGTAGTTTGGTCATATTTCTTTTAAAGAACATTTTAGTATTGTGGCTTGACATACGGGTCTACTATTGCACGTTCTTTACTTGATATTGACATTGTCTTTTTGAAAACAATTATGTATAATAGTGATTGCCATGTTTTTATATTTGTGGGTGCCCTGTCTACAGGCGTTTGGATAATTGTTGGAGTCAGTGAATCGCTCTTCCTGGGGGACAGGGGATGGCAGATACCGATGAGGGGTGGAGTTGGAGAGTGAGCTGACTTGCAGAAAGCATGCAGCCGTATTGCAGCTAGAAAGGTGTGTCAGAAAAGTGTCTTGAAAACAACTGTTGGATGTAAAGGTATTTTAGGTGTATTTCAAGGCTACTGTAGGAAAAGTGGTTTATTCCTTAACTTTTTTGGTGGTGTTGACAAAGTTTCTCTGAGAATGGAGCCTCTCAAAAATTAAAGAGAACAGATGAATAGATTTACAGTTGGTTGCTTAAAGGTCTCTTCTGTATCTTTGAGGAAAAGTTTTAACAGATTAATTCTTTTTATCACTGGAGAACGCACAATTTACCATATAAGGGTTCATATGTAGTAAATGCTTAATAAATTTTTGTTGAACATTGAATGAATATTCCCTAAAATTGCTGTTGATGCTGCTAGTTCTTTACTGTGGCAAGAACTGGAGTACTGCTTTCTATTTATGTCCTCATACTACACAAGATTTAATAAAGGGCTTCGGGGAGATATTTAGTGAAATGTTTGTGGCTGTCTTAAAATCTTGTCTAGAATTGGAATGACTTCTTTCTTTTTTTAAACATTTTGTTTGGAGACATCACCTATTACAATGGAAAATGATGTGTTGGTTACACAAAAGTATAGCTGTTTCATTATAAATCATAAGTTAATCCAGTAAAAAATTAGATATTAAAAGATGATGTTTTTCCATAGTTGTTAAAGTAGCTATGTCATACTACAGTGATTTAATAGTCTGTTAGTTGAGAGTGAATAAAACTAAGCATTAGTGCGGATAGCTCTGTTAACTATTTCTAGAAGATTATGCCTTGTGTATTAAAACATTCAGACTGTACTCAGTATGGCCTACGCTTGACAGAGTCACTGCTTAGTGAAGAATATGCATATTCTGCCTGGTCATTTTTTAGCACATCATGTATAATTTTTTAAAAATGCTTTTGTAGAGTTGATGTGCCCATATATTCCTCTTCCCCACAACCCACTAAAAAGTACTTGGCACTTGTAAAATGGAAGCTGCCAGCCAATGTAAGGCTTGGTATTTATGAGATTTTTTTTGTGTCACCAAGCCAAAGTTAGGACCCTGGAGGGGTTGGAGTGTGGGGGCTTGGGATTAGGAGTCTTTTCAAAAGAGTTACCATAATTCTGTTTTATCACTTCTCTTTGTGTTATAGTGCTGATACTTGCTTCATGAATTTAGGATTTGAGAATAAGATAAATTTTTTTTCCTGAATTGGTGTCTAAAGATCTTTAAACAGGAAAAAAAAAACCCCAAAACCCAAGGACCTCATCTGTGCTGGAGGCAGGAGACAGGGAAATAGCAGCACAACAGAGGCTTAACAGTCAAAGGTGTTTCCAGTGCTGGAGAAAACTGAGGAGTCTTTGTGTTTCACACTTTACAACCCAATTTACTGTGTGTAAAATACTGTTCTTCTATAAGACGACTCCAACATAGTATTTTAATCTCTCTCGAATCCCTAATTTATCTGGTGGAAAACAATCCTTAAAGATAGGTTAAAAGGAAAAAACAAGTTTTCTCTTAAGGATTTAATCCTCAGGACAGAGTACTGTTGAGCAACAGGTTCTAAATTTATACTGAAGTAATATATCCAAAATTCCATGATTCCTCTGAAGGCTTCTGTGAACTACATAAACAGCAGTACTCAAAAGCTTTATTTGTTCTTTGAATTATGAGGGTAAACAATATTTTCTCCCCATTTATAACTATGATGGCTTCTTTTTGGGAGAGGAACATCTGTTTGGGTAAAACATTCGTATCAGTTTTTCTAGAGCCTTTCAGGTGAAAAGGGGATTTTCTTTTTCTATCTAAGAATATATAAGCAATTTGTTACATTAGTAAGATTTTATTTTGTGGGTTAGTATATGTGTGCTTAGAACGTTATCCTTGACCACTCTACCCACTAGATACCAGTAGGTCAGCTTGACCCCTACTTGTGACAACCAAATACTATCTCCAGACATTGTCACATATCTTTGGGCAACAAAATTCTCCCCTCTTTAGAACCACTGCTTTAGATTCTCTTTTCAGGCCTAAAGACACATAGGAGTATTAAATTAGCAAATGACTAAAAATTTATTAGTAAATGAGTACTGTTTTTTGGATTTTAGTATTGGTCATGTTGTAGGAATTAAAATTTTGTAAAGTACACAGCCTTGTTAGGAGGGTTTAACATTTTTTTATTTCCAGTTTTAGGAACTACTTGTTTCAACCAATTGTTATAAAGATGTAACTTCTCCACGTGAACTTGAGGTTAACATTTTTGGGACAGTCTTATTTAAAAGCCTCTTTGTTCCCTTTCTCAACTTCTAGAAAACCTATGTATTTTTGTTTGTGATGAAAATTCTGGCAGTGGGCCTGCAATGGATAGCATTAGCTAAAAAAGATCTCTTTGGGCCCCTCCCTTTCTAAATTTAGTTCATTCATTCAGTCCCAGACTCTCAGGGACACCAAGAGCCCAGTTGGGTTGCTCCTTCTGTGTTATGGGTAGACCCTGAAGCAGACACTTGCTTTTGGCCACTTTTTAACCTGTGGCCTGTGGTTGGTGTCCTGAAGTTGTGAGTATATTATAAATGACTTTGGAGGGAGGTAGAAAAATGCTCTCAAGGCAGAATTTAGGAAGACAGGGAGAGAGGAAAGAGCAAGAGAGAAATATTCATATTTTGGCAGCTGAAGGAAATAAAGACAATACAACAAGGTCACAGCTGGCTTCAGGGATGTCTAGCCTGCAGCCCAGGGTGGCTGTGAATGCGGCCCAACACAAAATCATAAATTTACTTAAAACATTATGAGATTTTTTTTGTGATTACATGTCGCAATGTATTTACTATGTGGCCCAATACAACTCTTTCTCCAGTGTGGCCCAGAGACTCCAAAAGATTGGACATCCCTGCTTCATATGGTTCTAGGCTAGTTTCTGACCGTGGCAGCTTGTCTGCTAAGGTCATCTTCTAGGTCTTCAGTGGGACTGTTATTTTGTTCTGATTCCAAAAGTAAACAAAGAACAACTGCAATATCAGGCAATTTTTTTGAAGAGGGTAATGTTTATGCTTCTGTGATCCAAAGTCATATTTCAGCAGAGGTTTTGATTTTGGTGTTTGATTTGGTTTGGTTTGGTTTGGTTGAGTTTTGCAGCCCTTTTTGCTCTAAGCAAGAGAGAATGTGCCAGGACTCCTCAAGTGACTTAATTATTCTAGTCATTCTCTTTCTAGAGGTCCGGTTTTCATTACAAATCATTTAGAGACTTTTTAAAAAGTAAAGAGACAATTACTCTGTAATAAAACTTCATTTGTTAGTTTACTTGTTTCTGCTTTGGTTGGATTTTTCTGTTCTTTGTTGCTGCTAGTTATTTTTGAGTACTTTTGCCTTCAGTATTTTCAGCTTTTTTGAAGGACAGTCATGAAGATGAGCAAAACTGTTGTTGTTTTTGACTTGTGGAGAAAACAAAATGTATTTAGAAAGAATGAAGGCCTTTGGGGCTTACAAGATGCAGTAGAACATTCTCCTCTGCTTCCCCAGGCTCTACCTCCCACCAGCCGCAGGAGTAAAATTGCCAGTCTGAAATCTGTTTCTCTCTTCTTCATCTTCTCAATTTTTGCTTTTAATTATACACATACTATAGAATGTTCTTTGCTATTTAGATGATTTTTCAGGATCAAGCATTGATGTGGATGCAACAGTTTACTCTGGGGTCAGTAGTTAAATGAGACCATCTCAAAACAAACCTCTTAGGAGAACAAATCGATCTTTTATCATTATATACAAAGAAACAGCAAAAGTAAGAAAATTTTCTCTCTCTTCAGTCAACTTAAAGGAAAGCTCCGAAGGTGCCAATCTGAGTCCTTAATGAGTCCCTTAAATGGAAACAGTGTTTACATTCACCATTAATGGTGTTACAACCCAGTTTGCTTTTAGCTTCTTAGAATCCTGAGCCCAGAAACCTTTACCATGTCCCATATACTATGAAAAAACCTTTCCGTATTTTAAAATTTGTATTTTGAATATAAGCTGTAATTTATAATTCTTAATACTCACCAATAAGTAGTATTATACCCTACTGATTTTCTTCCTTTCTTCCTTCTCTTTAGAGAGAGGGGAAGAGAGGGAGAAAGAGAGGGAGGGAAACATTAATATGTGAGAGATACATCAGTCAGTTGCCTCTCAAATGCCCCCAACTGGGGATCAGGCCTGCAACCCAGGCATGTGCCCTGATTGGCAGTCAATCCGGCGACCTTTCAGTTTGCAGGCCACCGCTCAATTCACTGAGCCACACCAGCCAGGGCCTGATTTTCTTCATAAAATGAACACGCAGAGCATGTGGGTATTGTAAGTAATTGAAAGACACTGAGAAAATCACAAGGCCAGGAACGTTATTGTATACCAAGGAGAGACATTTATAATACATCAACATACTTACATGCTGAATGGGGCTATTTTTCATACTTGAGAAGGTGACACCAATTTTGACTAAATATTGGCAATTACATATCTCCTCTATAATTCACCTTTTTATTTTCTTTTCCTTACAACTTTTAGGTAGAACTTTAGACTTCATAGTACTGAATTAACCTGCACTGAAAGCTGTTTACCTGCAGTTGTTCACTTTTGTTGAAAGTGACCATGTCTCAAGTTCAAGTGCAAGTTCAGAACCCATCTGCCGCTCTCTCAGGGAGCCAAATACTGAACAAGAACCAGTCTCTTCTCTCACAGCCTTTGATGAGTATTCCTCCTACTACTAGCTCTCTGCCCTCTGAAAATGCAGGTAGACCTATTCAAAACTCTGCTTTACCCTCTGCATCTATTACATCCACCAGTGCAGCTGCAGGTAAGCGTATGAATCCAAGTGTCTTCTGTTTCAAATGTGTTCTCAGCCTGTTTTTCGATCTGATAAGTAGATTGCAGATGTAGGGAGCTCTCACATTTATCTTCAGGAAGCAGAAGAAACTATTACTGCCCAAGCTTCTTTATCCCAGATGTAAAACACTTGATTGTGTATTGGGTTGATGGAGGCCTCGGTTGACAGGCCATTTCAGAATGTAAAAAAGAGAATTGAAAACTATGAAGCCTAGTCTGTTACAAAGTGGTGGCTGGCAGGGAGAATTGAACAGTAAATTCCACGTTGGATAGTTATTGTTGTATGGGAAAATTTTGCTTTTAAAATGATGTCCCAGAACTGACAAAGAACTTTTGTAGGTGTAAGCCCCCATTTTGTATTCCTGTAAGATTTTATGTCAAGAAGGGGGCAGTCAACTTTACTGGCAAGCAGAAGAGTGCATTGGCGTTCGTTAATTTTTATTTTGAAAAAGTAAATTTAAATTGAAGAGATTCCAGAGGTAATTCAGAAATCGTAGGACCAATTAGAGATTGAACAAAGAAGCAGAGATTTTTTGAAAAGGAAATAAGCTTAGAAGCATTCAAATCTCATTAGGAAACTAAAAACGAACAAAATGTGCTTATGGATTAGGAAAGACTTGAAATACCTCAGTAAAAAAACCTAAAAAGAGTATTCTCCCTCCCACCCCCCTGAAGTGGCAAAACCAGTTAAATGGAGTGTCAGCATGAGTGTCTCTATGCCAGAGTCACCTTATAACAAATGGCTTTCAGTCCCTCGTACCTGACAGTTTCCTTTGCATTCCATTCTCTCATTTCCTTTACTTTGTAACCCTATTCTTAGAGTATTAGCTTGCCCCACTGAGCTGCAGGGTTCTAGACTTCGTTGGACCAGCTTGCCAGATAGTATACAGCATTCTTGACTTGTCATAATCCCTAGAGATTCAGTTTTCCCCACATTTGCCATTTGAGACAGTCTTAAAAGGCAATGGCACTGACTATTTCTGTCCTCTGGGATTTATTGCTTTTTCTTCTAATGTGTCTTACGGCTACATCCTCTTGACTTTGTAAAACTGCCACCCACCAAGGCCATTTTATATTTTTCTTTTATAATTTTTAGAAGTAGGTAAGGTCTGAGGATGGTAGCCTCTGGAGATCAGACTAGGGACACCCAGTAATGAGAAGTTAAGTGTGTGGAGAACGACATTTATTGTTTGAGAAATGGTGTTGGCATGTTGCGTTTTGTGAAATAACGAACAGACTACAGCTCACAGCTGTTGTGGTGTCTGTTCAAAAGACCTGCTTGGCCGCAATTGCAGTGTTTCATCTGATTTCAGATCTTGCTTGCCCGCCGTGGTTTAGTTATTCCCTTGATTTCTATTCTCTCTCTTTTGAAGACACCCTCTCCTAGGCGTCCTGGCCTTAAATGGTTCAGCTGTCTTCAGGGACATGCCCCAGTGTGGTTTGCAGATGTGCATCACTGCTGCTCTGAATCCTTAGACCTTCGGTTGTTTTCCTTCTCTTTTCATATCCATAGGAGAGCAGCAGTCTATACACTTGACTTCAATGCTCTTACGTTATTTTTCAGTTCCTTCTAGCATGGCACACCCCAAAGAGAAAACCCCAATGTGTCTTGTGAATGAGTTAGCCCGTTTCAACAAGATTCAGCCTGAGTATAAGCTTTTGCGTGAGCAAGGTCCGGCTCACTGTAAGGTAAATATTGTCGATACTGCTTGTGCATTTATAACCCACCAGGAATGTTTTCTGTTTTTTTTATACTGTTCCAAGTGGTACTGTGATTCAGAATACATATTTTCACACTGCTGAGGTTATTTTAAAGAGGTGCAAAAGTATAGGTTTTTGGCAAGTGATTTCCTTTTCTAGCCTTGTAGAATGGGTTAAATAAAAGATATACTTCTGTTTAGGATATTTGGCTTTTAAAGCTCCAGTTAGTGTATAGTGGTTCAGGGTTCTGCATAAAGACAGTTCCAAGCACCTGGGAATGATTTCCTATGAGTTTTCCAGGCTCTGGCCCTCCTGGCTGCAGCCTCCCTCTGGCTCCTTTCCCGCTTGTTTGCACATGTACCTTAGACTGGGCAGGGAAGGGGTGAACTGGAAATCAGTTTTGCCACTTGTTAGCCATCAGGTAGGTAAAGGTTTGAAGATGAGAGGTAGAAATCGGTCTCAAAGTGCGTATTTGGATTGTCTCCGTTGTCAGTTTTCCTCATCATTTCCTTTAGAAAATGAAAGACTGACTATAATTTGAATATTTACTATTTATTAGGAATTCAGTCCTTTAAGCTTGTTTGATATTCATGTTAATGCAGATCTTGGAACTTAAATGTTTGCATATTGGCTTTATCTTTTGCCACTCTAGTATGAGAGGATATAATTTGAGATGTTAAGTATGAGAGTTAAGGAATTGGCCTCCTGTTTCTGATCCTGGCCTTCTAGTAACATATATAATTAAGGATGAGTTATCCGTCTATGCCTCATTTTTCTTGACATGCAAACCTCAAGCCTTAAATGATACCAAGTTTCTTTTTTCATTTGACTAAAAGTAACACCAAACACTATCATAAATAGGGCGATTAGGTAAGTGGCCTTTGAGGTCAGATCTGGGTTTGAACCAGGGCTTCTTTCTAACTGACCTTGAGCAGGTTACTGCTTTTTTTGAACCTTTGTTTCCTCATCTGTAAAAAGGGGGTAATAATGCCTACCAAATAGGCCTAGTGTGAAAATTAAATGAGAGAATGTATGTTAAAGTGTGAAACACAATGCCTGGCATTTAGTAAATGCTTGAGAAATGGTAGCTATTATCATTAAGCAATATGCATTTAAGAAAAAACCAGAAATTTTCCACTTGAAGCTAATTTAACATTATTTTAAAGCATAATTTGAAATTTTTTTATTTTCAGCAGGTAATTAATTAGTCATTTGCTATCATTGTTCTGTTTCTCCTACAGGATTTTTTTTGCAGACCTTAACTTTGGGATTCCCTTTATACCTGTTTTGGTATTTTTAAAATATGTATTTTGTCTCGAACTTCAGTACTTTAGGTAATTTGGTTGTGTATTTAATCTATAACTGTATTTTTTTTTAAACCTACAAATCATTCAAAGGGGAAAAGGTATTTCCTCTTAGATGACTGTTAGACTATTTAAAAAGTCAGAGGTCTGGTGTACTCTTAATTCTATGAAAGCCAAGATTCTAACTTGTTACCAGTCGTCCACACAGAGGCAACAGAGTGACAACCACCACCAGATGAGTAGGGTCCTGGAGAAATGGAATTAACTATTCATTTTGTTTTTTAGCATTTTCCCCTTCAGTGTCTTTCCATGAAAGGATCACGAACATGACCCAGGGCTTACACAACATTGCAGGCTTGTGCTCAGACTTTGCAGACCAGCCAGGGGTTTGCGTTCATGCTATCGATGCTTAAATGACTAACCTTGTGAACTGCATCATAAATACAGGGGGGCCCCTCATGTTTCAAGGGGGATGAAGGAATCTTCCATTTTTCCCCTTTAGTGGAAGCCGTGCACTGAGGGAATCCTGAAGTTAAGACCTACAAGAAAAATCAGCTGTGAAGGCAAGTTGCCCCTATCCCTTTAGCCAACTCACTGAAGTGACCTAGCCCTACTGAAATCAGCATTTCTCCTGTAAATTGTTTTGAATGAAATAAAGTGATAGTGATAAAATCAGGAAAATAAAAGCTCCAAAGTAGGGGGTCTCAAACTTTGGAGTGCATCAGGATTACTTTGGGAGCTTATTAAAATTAGACATGCTCAGTTGTCCCTCATGTTATTAATTTGTAATTTCTGGGCATGTGTATTTTACCGAGCTTACTAGGTTGTTACTCAGATGCACACGAAAATTAACAAATCACAGTGCTCTGGTTGGTGGGTCATCATTTTCTGACAGTATTACTTCAATACTAATAGCATTAACATAACCTAATTTTAAGAGTGGAATGGAGTCACCTTTATACATAAAAAGGGAAAAGAGGGTTGCCTTTTTTTTGAGAACGAAATTAGCTGTTTGGATGCTTCCTTAGAATGGAGTTCAGAAACGTTTTTTAACTCTTATGGTGGATCTGATTTTCTTTTGCAAGTGGAGGCAGCGTCTGAATAGTGCAGTCTCAGGAAAGTGAAAGGCAACATTTTACAACCTGGCTGACATTCCCAAATTTACTCAGGTTTTTGTCCTACTGGGGTTGTGTTTTCAGACAGGAGTCCACAAACACATTACAACATTAAAACAAATATTGTCTTAACTTGTATGAGACGTTGTTATGTGTCTAAATCAAGTTTGCTAAATTTCTTCCATGAGAAGTAATTGGAAGACAATTTTTAACTGGATGGCTTCCAAATGTGTCTAATGTTTTAAAAGAAAACATTTTAAAATCAGTATTTACTCCCATCCTTCAAACATAGTTTTTTCATGTAGTACTATGCATTATTAGTCATATATATGTATATACACACACACATACATATTTATATATATGTGTGTATATATATCTTTTTGTGTTGTATTAACAAAAAAGGTGGTGATAGGATAAGTTACCAACGTAATGACCAGGCCTTTTAAACCATGACCATAAAAAATGTTCAAGGTCCAAGTGACATATTACAATTAACATCAGGTTTCATGAATTGAGAGCTCACAATTTTCATTTGTAGGTGTTTACAGTACAGCTAACACTTGGAGATCAGCACTGGGAAGCTGAAGGAACTAGTATTAAAAAAGCCCAACACACAGCTGCTGCCAAAGCTTTGGAAGGAACAAAATTTCCTAAACCCATAGTCCGCCCTTTTCGTAGCGAAGGAAGGAATCCAGGTATTATGCGTGGGCCAAGACAGGTTCCTTTAAAAAGTGTGTCTAGAGGTACCCATTTAGTATGTATATGAATTCTTTCTTAACTAACTTGTTGATTTTGAAAGCACAGATTCTGCACTACCAGTGGCAAATACTTATCCTGAGTCTAAAGCAGTGGTTCCCAATCGATGGTCCCTTGATTCCTGATGATCTGGAGAGGTAGTCATGGAAGGTGGGGGTGTCATCAAACAGTCAATAAAATTTCAGAAAAGCTTAGTGAAAATAACATTTTCCTTGTTAAGGTTGTGCAGACTGCCAAGAATGTAGGCTTTAGCTAGATTCACTTCAATTCAGTGTGCAAATAGTAATTATAGCATGTTGATCAGAAACTCTGATTGTCAATTATGTGTCTCCTATTTTTAAAAAAAATGAGAAAATAACTTAAATACAAATCAGTAGATAATGTCTCTTCAAACAAGGGAACCAAGTGAGAAGAATACAAATAAAGAAGAGTGTCTGCTGAAAAGTTGGGAACCACTGACCTGGTGGCTATAGGAGGAGTGGCTGTGTTAGCAGTTACCCCTGGAGTACTTGAAGTCATCCCAGGCCTTTTGTATGCAGGAATGATCCAGGAAGACCTTGGTCACACCTTTCTCATTGCTTTTGATTTCTTTGTGGCATTATGTCTTTAAATTAATTCTCTACTGCAGATAAATTTGATGTGTCAGAACTGCTCTTAAATGATTCGGATTATATTTAAATGCAACTATGTGAATTATGTAAAAATAAAATTCTGATGTTAGGTGGAGAAAGGTTGGTTATTCATATGACCCTCTTTATTTTGCAGACCCAAAAATATTCTTATACATTTTATTTATGCAGTAAATTTAGATAGACCAGTAACAGTACAGAATCAAGTCATTTTTATTGTCCTCTATATAATGTCCCAAAGAGGCATTTTGAAGTGGATTTGTGTGTGCATTTAAATTGAACTTTGCCATTGCTAGTGTTGTTCTGTGTTTGATATGAAAGTGTTGTTTTTAAATGTGATTGTACATTGACACTAATCTTTCCAGGTTGGTTTTCTTTTTAAAGGTTTATAAATTGGATGAACCTAGAAAAAATTAGAAAATGAATAGTGTGTATTTTCTAAAGTTTATAATTCTGGGGTAACCCAAGATATACTTGCTCGTGTTGTATGTGAAAACAACTCATTTTCCTAGCAAGTATTACTACATGATTGATTGGTCAAACCCCAGTATAAATAGTGAGGATGGAAGTATCTGAATGTTTTGTGGGCCTCATCTGACTTCAGAAGAATTTACTTGCCTCCTCCTCCTCGGTGATTCTATACCTGTCTTTATAGCATCTCCTGTTGCATTGTCATTCTTTGAGTGTATTTTGTGTTCTTTGAGCGCCTCTGGGGCAAGCATTGTCCCTCATACTTATTAGCACAGTGCTTTGCATCCAGTTAGTACTTAATAAATGCATTGTTCTATGAAAGAGTGTGTACAAACATACTTCTAAGTGTAAGCCAATTACCCAGTAAGTCAGTGTAACCCAAGTTATATTGGTTTAAGTGTTCTCAAACAATAAAATGATTTGGGCAGTCACCTGGGATTTTTAATCATGGAAGTTGACAGATACATATTGGAACTTACTTCTGACCACTGGAATGTGTGGCTTTCACTGATAACATATTGTGTTGAGTTGCTGCTCCCTCTAATAGCCCCATAATACATTTTGTGCTGTTGACTATGAATTAATATCTAGAGATCACAGCAGATTCTTGGATTTCCTGACTTGATGCCTAGCGGTGCTGTATTTAGACCCTTTCATGCGGTGTACCATGAATTCAATTAGTAAAAAGCATGCTATATTTTTTATTTTATTGACTCTCATTCTTATGTCAGAAAAAGAAAAAACAGTTCTTGTATTATTCTGTGTTGCAGACAGCATAACCCCTACTGTAGAGCTAAATGCACTGTGCATGAAACTTGGAAAAAAACCAATGTATAAGCCTGTTGACCCTTACTCTCGGATGCAATCCACCTATAACTACAATATGAGAGGAGGTGCTTATCCCCCAAGGTATGTGTGTGTTAAATATGGGTGAAGATTTATCTGATGTTTTTTTTTTCTTTAATTAATTTTTGATAGTGGAGGGAAAGGAGAGAGGAAGAGAGAAATTTTGTTTTGTTGTTCCACTTATTTATGCATTCATTGGTTGACTCTTATATGTGCCCTGATTGGGGATCAAACCCTGCAGCCTTGGCGTATTGGGACAACACTCTAACCAACTGAGCTACCCAACCAGGGCCATCTGATCTTTTACAAAGAACAATGAAATCTATAGATCGTGGGGCAGTGAGGATTACGTCACCTTTGGCTTGCCAGGTGTTGAAGTCAATCTTCAATGTGTTGGTATCTTTGGAGTATATTTTGATGCTCTTTTATCTGCTGTCGTTGTAAAGGGCCTGAACATATTCCTCACAAGTAGTGTGGCTTGTGCCCCCAAGTGGTCTATTTAAAGATCGCCTTTGGAACTGCTTCATGTAACTGAGTCATATTTGAACATGAGTCCCACATTACTGTGATTCTCAGCGTTTATTGATTTCCTGATTATTATTTACTGGGTACTTTTTGACATTTGAACTTACGTGCTTTGCAAATAGCCTTGGTGTACAGGTGTAATAACAATACTTATTGATACCTGAAAATGCCGTGTGCTAAAATCCTCCTTTTGCTCTCATCATAAGACATTAGTGGATAGAATGATGATCAGAATTGGAAGTCTTTATTTTCCTGCCCTACTTGGGAAAGGGACAACCAAAGCCATTTAAAAAATATAAACTGAAGTTTGTAGCCTGGCCTCTGCCAGGCAGGCTCTAGGCTGGTGGAATTTACAGCAGTGAGGGTCCTTTAAAAAAGACCTCAGTTTAAAAATTCCCAGCCTTTTGTGTAGACTCGCAAGTGTGACTCTCAGATATGAGAAAGTAGAACATGTTAAGTTTTCTGATTCAGCCAAAGTCTAATCCATTTTAGATTTTGTAAACACTGTGTGACAGTTCTAATCCAGAGTAAATTTACTCTGCATATATGATGAGGACCTCACTGGCAAGCAAACACTAATGCAGTTAGAACCCATGATGAAGAAAATACCTGGAATTTTCCAGAGACTGTATGGGTGACTCATCAATCTGAGATTGTAATTTTCTTCACCCCCTTTTATTTTTAGGTACTTTTACCCATTTCCAGTACCGCCCTTACTTTATCAAGTTGAACTTTCTGTGGGAGGACAGCAATTTAACGGGAAAGGAAAGACGAGACAGGCTGCGAAACATGATGCTGCTGCGAAAGCTTTGAGGATCCTGCAGAATGAGCCCCCGCCAGAGAGGCTGGAGGTAAGGAGAGAGCAGAGTTAAAGCTCCTCGACACTTCAGGGCTGAGCAAGAGGGTGGTATGGTAGACATCGCCTCAGGTTGCTTTTTCAAAGGAGATACATTAAGAGCTGTCTATAATTTTTGTTATTTGATAGCTTACAAGATTTTGTATTCTTGTAGCATTCCTGCCTTTATTCTCCTTTTCAAAAAAATTTCTCAGCAAGAAAATCAGATGCCTTCTTTTTTACTCTATGGCATAGTTCTGTGTGAACATGTTAGAAAGATTGTGACTCAGTTGAATTGTGAATAACATGCATGGATGAATTCTTTGGTGCTAAAGATTATGCTTGTCAGAATCTACTGTGATTTATGGTACCAAGTTAGAGACTTTTCCAAAGCCATTTTTGACTAGCCACTCTTCATTATATTCAAGTGCCAGTTCTCTGTGACTGCATAACAAACCATCACAAGGCTTAGTGGCTTAAACACACACAGGTACTTACCTTGCTCACGAATCTGACTTTCAGTGGGGCTTGTCAGGGAGAGCTTGTGTGTGCCATATAGCTACGGCTGAGGCAGCTCTCCAGGGGCTGGAGAACCCACTTTCAAGGTGGCTTCCTCACATAGCTGGTAACGTATTGCTGGCCGTCTGCTGGCTGTCGGCTGAGAACTACTGGGGGGCTCTGGCTCAGAGACCTCAGTTCCTCTCTTAGTTAACCTGTGTAGAGGCTGCTTACATGTCCTCACGGTATGGTGACTGGGTTCCAAGAGGGAGCATCCTAGAAAACAGGAAATGGAAGCAGCTGCCAGCGTTTCTTAAGGCCTGGGCCCAGAATTCAGCATAGCATCGCTTCTGCCTTATTTATTCTACCAGTCTAGCAGGCACAGAGCCCAGAGTCAAAAGGAGGAGATAAAGAATCTCATTTTTTAGAAATTCAGGTAAAATTCACATAATATAAATTCACAGTTTTAACCATTTTTAATTCCATAGTTCATTGGCTTTTAGTACATTCACAGTATTGAAAATACCACTTCTGGATGAGAGGCATATCAGAGAACTTGGCAGGGGGGCATGTTTTAAAACTACCACAATAGGAAAAGGATTTTTAACTCTGACTAAATAGCACTGTGGGTCTTAGGAAATCAGCAGCTCCACGCCACTGAAGGGCCAGAGCCTAGTAAGTATCTCTGGTAAGGCAGAGTCTTAACTACCACAGGTCCAAAAGAAATGCACTGAGTGGGAAGCATTGAGACTTCATGATTCTGTTGAATCACAGCACAGAATGCCATCTGCAAATATCTCTGGGAAGCATTTGATTTTTCCTGTTCAAGGAGTAAGTTCACAAATAAGATCTTGCACAGAACATTGGTCTACATATTTGATAATAGGTATGAACCCGAGTGGACCCTTAGCAGGGTGCTTGCTGAGCTCCATCGTATTGAGGCTGTCCCCCAGGGTGTCCTAGCTCAGGATGGTGCTCTGTGGCTTCAGGACTGGCCACACGTGGACAGTGGGGAGTGGGGGAAAGGTGGTTTTGTTACAGTGCATTTCCATCTTCTGTTGTAATCACACATTTTAACAGAGATCCACGGATCTCTTTCCAAAGATCTGTTTCTAGGGTCCACTGAGGACCGAATAAAAGAGAATGGACTGTAACTTAGAAGAGGGGGATTCAGTGAAGTTAAAAGAATGATCTTTTTAGTGGTGAGATTTGGTAAAACAGCAAAAGCTAGTGTAATTTGGGTCATTTTGGTGGCTTCTCATTTTTTGACTTGACTTTAATGCTAATCTAACTGGAGTCAGATGGAGTAGGTATTTCTTGGTTCCTTTTAGCCAGCAGTTGTTAAAAGTCGCTGAATACTGATGTGTGGATTGTCTGCTTCAGAATCATTTGAAAAGTTAAAAAAAAAAATCTTTTGGCCCAACCCTCATGATTCTAATACAGTAGGTCTAGGGTGAGACCCAAGAGTGTGTCTTTGCCTTTTTTCTTTTTTAATGTGCTGTTGGAGTAATTCTAAAGCATGGTCAGGATTTGGGGACCACAGGTCCTAAGTATTATCAGTGCTTTCCAGGCAATTTTCCCCCCTTTGACTCCTCCTTGGGAGTACTCAGTTTATTGTTAGAGAGGGAAAGTGCCTGTTGGTGTCTCTGAGCCAGTCCCTCACTTGCTGGAGTGGCAGTGCGTAACTCAGGCCTGCAGGCAGAGGCTGTCGTCGGTAGACGTGCTCTTTTGGGCTCATCTCACATCTGTAAGGAGCTTTGTCAAGAGTAATGTTCAGATCTACTTGTGCCCTTTGTTTCCTCCACTTGGCCCCTTCTCTAGTTCTGTATGGTTTGAGATAGAGACAGTGCCCTTCAGAAATGGTTCAGAGGCTGGCCTTCACCAGTGCTTCAGAAATAAGGATCATTAGCAAGGGTAAAACTTTTTCTTCGAAATAGTAAATGAAACACTTGGCCTCCCACTGTAACGAGCTGCCTCTGATTTACCAGGCCCCCTGGTAGGTAGGTAGTAGAGGGTAAAGAGAGACATTTTCAAGAGCTAACCTGTTTTTGTTTTCTTTTAACAAGTAACGCATTTGAACTATACAGTTTTTTTTAAATTCACAAAATGAAAAACAAGTGGTTTATAAATTTACCACTTGGAGATGATCATAAACATTTCGGTAGTTATCAGTGCATATATAAATAAATACACAAATGGGATGATACTGTACAGTAACCACCTTTTTTCACCAATGTGTGTATCATGAATATATTATCATGCCATTTACTTACTATTCCATGGAGGACTCAGATTCAGCATGTATCTAAGCACTTTTCTAATGGCTGCAAAGTGTTGCATTGTATGCATATACCAGTTTATTTTTTCAACAGAGGCTTGGTTATTTAGGTTGTTTGCAGTTTCTCCTGTTATAAAATAGGTCATGAAGAACATTGTTGTAATTAAATCTTTGCGTATGTCTGTGGCAGTTTTCGTGAAACACAGTCCTAGAGGTGGACTTGCACGGTCATGTATGTGGCCAAGTTCCCCACCAGGAAGATGGTACCATTTTAGACTCTACCAGTAGGGTGTGAGGATACTTTCGGCTAACACCAGCATTGGAGATTGTCTGCTCTTGAAAAAATTGAAGCATGTGATTGTGTGGTGGATCGTTTCATCTGCTCTAGACCATAGTCAGTAAAGGAAGCAGTTTTTGTCTACAATGCAGGTGTAGCCTGGTGCCTTGACAACAGGCATTGTGCTGGATCCCTTTCCCTGTGGGGCTTAGTTGAAGGGAGCTGACAGACCTTAACATAGTATCATCAGAAAGTGCAGTGAGTGCTATGATGGAAAAGCAAGTATTATGAGAGCATAAAATGCTTCGCTTAGAGTGGAATAATGGTGGTATACTCAGAGAAGTTCTCTCTGAAGAAGTCATTTAAGCTGACTGTTAAGATGAGCAAAAGAGCAGGGGGAGGGAAGTACCTTCCCAGCCAAGGGAGCATCCCATACAAAGGTCCTGAGTTGAGACAGCACTTTTACTTTATTTTAAATCTAAGGCTTTTGCTAATGAAGGATGACTTAGTGTCTGAGCTGTTCGAATAAAACAATTGTAGTTATAGTAGCCGTAATAGAGAAAAACAGGAACTAGGAACTAACGTAAATGTCCATTAGTAGGGAAATGGTTAAATGGATACATTTATTGAAGGGAGTACCTGAGTGTGTTAAATCTGTTATACATGGGCATGAAAGGAGGGTCATAATCTATTGAGTAGGGGAATCAAGATCCAGACCTGTTATTATGTATATGGTGTGATCCTGTTCATGTTTAAGTAAGCAAAAAAAGTCATGTGCACACGTGTGTGGTGATTACATCAAGCTTTTAAATTCTTTAAAAATATGTTTATTGATTTTAGAGAGAGATGAAAGGGCAGAGAGAGAGAGAAACATTGATGTGACAGAGAAACATTGATTGGTTGCCTCCCATACACACCCCGACCAGGGATCAAACCCACAACCTAGGGGTGAGGCCGACCGGGAATCGAACCCCCAACTTTTTGGTGTATGGGACGATGCTCCAGCCAACTGAGCCACACTGGCCAGGGAACAAACTTTAAAAGTTTTCTAGTGGTAGACCACAGACTTTTTAAAAAATTGTACCGTTTGAAGTTTTTTCCTGGTCTCAAGTCCCTATCTTCACTTGGACCAGAGACGTATTTGTTTGGACTAAAACTAAAACTGGAGACTTTAATCCTCATTATATGATCAGGGTCCATTGAACTCAATTTTCATTTTTGTGGTTTTTTTTCCAATTTCTGTAAGGATTTACATTTTATGACTTTTATTCTTTTTAGAGGTCTTACAAAAGAGAAAAATATACTTTTAAAAAAACTAGAATAAAACTTACTCTTACAATGATTACGTGGGTTCATAGGCCCTTTTATAAATCTTTACATTATGGAATCTTAATTTTTCTAGTTTTGAAACATTTTTGATGTTTGTCATTCTACATACCATTTCAGTACTATTCATCATATATTCCCAAATATGCTAATAAGCAAGACTAAAATGATAAGAAAATGGAAGAATGGTGAAATCCCTGGGTAGATGATACAGTAGTAAAGTAATTGCCATTATTGCATCGTCCTTTAATGTTCTTATTGCATTGCCTGATGTATTTCATTGTCTTTCAAGAAGATACAAAAGGAGAGAAGAGATGCCGTCTTTTTACTCTACTTTTAGCTTTCACCGAACCCAGATGAGAATTGAGAATTTTTTTTTCCATCCTTACTGACAAAGAGAAGAAAATTGACAGTGGTTCTGTTATTAGACAAATCAGAAGATGAATGCAGAGAGACAAATAGCACTCTAGACTCTTAATTGTGATGGTGAGATTGAGTGTTTAAGTGAAATCTCAGACTGTGAGTCTTCCGATGATGATACCCTTGATAAATTTTCCTACACTGAAGAATCGGTGACTGAATAGTATAGTTCTGTGGTGTGCAAAAAGGAAATGTGTATTCTCTTCTGGTCATTCAACAGGAAGAACTGCGTCACACAATATTTTGTGACATGACCTGGACCATCCCATTTTGATTTTTTTAAAAAGTATGTGTGACAACATTCTTTCATTCTTTGTTATGTTTGGCCACCAGAATGTTTTATCATTTACTCCACAAAATAAGTAGACAAATGCAAAAGGAGGTGTTATGTACAGAGATGATGGACAGGAAATAGATGATGTAACAGTGAAAAAGATCATTAGATTGATCCTTCTTTGGAGTTTATAAATGTAAAAAACAAAAACATTTTTTTAGTTATGGGACAAAGAAGATGGCCGTTCTCCTGTCAACAAAATTATGAGTTTTGAAAGTAGTGTCTTTTGATAATACCGGGACAAGAAGAATCAGAGTCATGATAAGCTAGAACTTTACTGGAGATGGGTTTGAAGTCTGGCGTCCTGGCAGGTGGGCTGTGCTCTGGGTTCATGTGTGCCAGCTGATGGACAGTTGGTTGTATAAATGGACCTTGCCCATTTCAGGTACATATGTCTTCCAAACTACAAACCTGGGATAAAAACTTGGGTTTGCTATTTTACATTCTTATTGAAATGATTTTTGTTATCCTTTACTCTGTATATTATTTGGAAAATGACTTGAAATATGGAAAAATAAAAAGGGTCTTTTGGAGCCAGATGGTAAATGGTGATGACTATTTTTTCCTGGCATACTGAGGGTTAAGCATGGTTCAGAGTCTTTTTTTCTTTTCTTAATGTTGCCTAGATTTTATTGCTGAACCATACACTATGGGATTGATGTTAACAGTAATTCCCACTTCATGAAGGTAAGACTAAGGGCCTACTACACTTTCCCCATCTTACTGGGAATGGTATTTGTGGATTTGTTTTGAGTCATTTGCTGCTTCCCCATTGCAACATTTTGTCCAATTCAGATAATATCAAAATTATTTATGTAAAAGAGCAACATAATCGCACTTCCAAATAAATGTATATCTTTGTTTCCTCTTTTCCATTTTTATTTTACTGGCTGCTTTGTCCCTATTGAAATTCTTTTGGAAGCAATGGCTTAGAACAGTGAATCTCAACTCTGGTTGCTAGTAAAATCACCTGGGGACTTAAAAACAAAACAAAACATACTGTAAACGGAATGGGTATCTAAGCCCTACCTGTAAAAATTTGAATTCATCTGTCTGGAGCAGGGATTTGACAGCTGACTTTGTAAAGCTCCCAAGTGATTGTCATGCTGCTGTGGTTGAGAGCCACTGGCTTGGAGTTTAGATTTAGCAGTAGACCATTGTTTTCTATCAGACTTATGTGGAACCTCAATATATAAAATAGAAAAGTAGCATTTCATAGTGCAAACTTAAAAGTTTGAATTTTATAATATTAAGGCAATCAGTTAATTTATGTGAATTTTCACAACACATAATTATACTATATATTGTTTTCACCCATTAAAAAAGAAACACATGGCTGGGAAAGGCACAGTCTCATTTTAGAGCAGTAGTTAACTCTGCCATGGAAAGGAAAATGCAAAGGGTGTCATTGTGCTCCTTAAAAAAGAAAAAAATTCAATGTCAATAGTACTTAATGTTGACATTTGTTAAATCCAGTTGCCTGTTACATTATTTATATTTTTCTGCATGTTTAAAATAGGTCATAATTAAAAATAAAAGTTAAAATTAATTGGGCTGGTATAATGAACAAAAAAATTGAAAATTGGGTACAAACACGGCAATTGATGTCTTATATCAGCCTTATCACCGAGCTTATTTCCAACTTTTGTTTTGGTTGCACATAAGGAGACCATTCTCATTGACACAATTCCTGAGCATGGGAGTGGACCTTTTTTTAAAGCTCATTTATTTAAAAAATCTCTAGATACTCTTCAAATGAACAGCTGTCAAAAATTTTGTTGTGCACAAAAGTGGGTTAACCTGTTAGCACAAGTTAATGTGTTGACAGTCTTCTGTGTGTTAATATTTGGTGTGAAACACATACTTTTTTGTTGCTTTAAAAAACATTAAGATAAAATATACATAATAAAGGTTATCATTTTAACCATCTTTAAGTGTACTGTTCTGTGGCATTAAATATATTCTCAGTGTTGTGCAACTATTACCATTATTCATTTTCAGAACTTTTTCATCGTTTCACATAGAAAATCTAACTGAAACAGTAACTCTCCATCTTGCCCCCGCCCCCTGATAACCTCTGTTCTACTTCTGTCTCTCTGCATTTGCCTATTCTAGATACCTCATCTAAGTGGATATTTGTCTTTTGTGTTTGGCTTATTTCATTTATCATAATTTTTCAAGGTTTATCCATGTTGTAGCATGTTTCAAAATTTCATTCCTTTTTAAGGCTGAATAATATTTCATTGTATGAATATTCCACATTTTGCTTATCCGTTCTATTGATGGATGTCTGGGTTTTTATATTTTAACTATTGTGAATAATGCTGCTATGAGCTTGGGTGTACAAGTATCTGTTTGAGTCCTTATTTTAAATTCTTTTGAGTATATATCTAGAAGTAGAATTGCTAGATCATATTGTAAATCTATGTTTAACATTTTGAAAAACCATCAAACTGTTTCCCACAGAGGTTGCACCATTTTGCATTCTCAGCAACAACGTACAAGGGTTCCAATTTCTCCACATCCTTCTTGCCAACACTTGCTATTTTCTGTGGCCATTCTTATGGGAGTGAAGTGGTATTTCATTGTGGTTTCGATTTGCATTTCCCTAGTGATGTTGAGCATCATTTCACATGCTTTTTGGCTCTTTGTATATCTTCTTTGGAGACATGTTTATTCAAATCCTTTCCCTATTTTTGAGTTGGGTTGTTTGTTGTTAAGTTTGTAGGGGTTCTTTTTATGTTCTGGGTATTATTTCTTTATCAGATATATCATTTGCATCTATTTTGTCACATTCTGCCGGTTGTCTTCTGTTGATAGTGTCCTTTGATGCACAGAAGTTTTGAATTTTGATGAAGTCCAATGTATTTTTTCTTTTGTTGGGTGTACTTTTGGTGTTACGTCCAGTAAATCATGTGTCTTGAAGTTTTTCTTTGGTACTTTTTCTAAGACTTTTATTATTTTTGCCCTTACGTTTAGGTCTTGAGTTAATTTTTGTATATGGTGTAAGGTAAGAGAGGGGGTTCAGCTTTCCTTTTTGTGTGTGTATGAGAATATCCGGTTTTCCCAGCACCATTTGTTGAACATACTCTATTTTAAAATACCAGGTTTTTTTGTTGTTTGTTTTCTTTTGTTTTTTAGTTTAAAACCTATTTAACAAATAAATGTCAAACCAAACCTCCATGGAATCCATGCCTTATAAGGTACCTTGCTTGAAGATTTCTGGCTTTAAGGATTCACTCATAAAAAGGCAGGCCTTTCTCCTTAGGATTTAACAAGAATAGAAGTGTGTTTAGCTTAATGAGCCACCGGAAATGCTATGCAAATAGTGTTGACCAGGCAGAGAGTGAAGGGAAGCCAGATTGGAAAGAAAACAGTGGTGTCATGGAAGGGAGGGGAGGAATTATAAATAGTGTCTGGGATAAACGTGTTTGTACAGGACTATACTCTTGATTGTATTCATTTTTTTTACAAAACTTTGAGTTTTATTTCTTTTAATTACAGCTTAAAATGATGATACAGTGTAGGTATAGTTTTTACCTGATAAAACGTAAGGAAACCCTGGATAGTCCTGTACTGTTCAGCAATTTCAGCCACAGGTTCCTGTCATACACTTCTAATCTTGGAAATAGGATTTTATAATTTGTTGATTAAAGAGTCCCAATAATAGGAAAAGCACAGCTTGCTTGCCTGCAATGTTTTGGGGGCACTTTGCTGTTACCAAGCTTACCTAATTTCTCCTGTTATCACGGCAGCACAATTTAGAATCGTGCTATCAGCATGCACAGAGAAGGTCTCTGTCCCACTCTAGGCTCCGCCCTGGCTGGAGGACTGTAAATGAGCCTGATTACAAAGGTAGAGTCTCAGCCTTTGTTCAGGAGACTTTATTAGTTTGCACCTCTCATTTTTTCCAGCAGCAGTGAGTATGAGATACTTGGCGCTTTTATAATAATAGTTCCACTGCATTTTTTTTTTAAAGTGGTTTCCAGGGACTTCATGTCCAGATAAGAAACCTGCATACGTAAGTGGAGAAACTTATATTTGACCTTGCCATGTCCCACACAGATCTGTCTGATTTTGCCTTTTTCCAAAATGTGACTTGTCAGTCCTCGAGGAGGGCTTGGGCAGCCAGCCCCTCTTTCTGAGCAGCACGGCACTTCGCTGCACCATGACTAGGCTGACTTGTACGCTAAGGCCTGTTACGTGTGCATTGTTTATGGCGGATTGGTACAATCTGACCCAAGTGTGAGAGAACACTTTTTTTTTTAACCTTTTACTCACTGACACATGGTACGTGTGTGGCCTCGTTCACTGGTTTGACACTCAATCCATAAAGCCAAGGTTCAGTGCTTTTAAGGTCTATCATCTCAGTTGGGATGTTGATGGTTTTAATAAGAGTTAATTACTAAACAATTATTCTTGTTTTAGGTGAATGGGAGAGAATCAGAAGAAGAAAATCTCAATAAATCTGAAATAAGTCAAGTGTTTGAGATTGCACTTAAACGGAACTTGCCTGTGAATTTTGAGGTAAGTTTATTTTACATGTAGGACTCTGTATTATAAAATTGTTTTGGCAGTCATTGTTGGAATTATATTTTTCCTAAATAACATTGGAATCATAATCACCCACATGTGAACCTTCAAGTTTAAGATTCAAACTGTATATTTGGCAAAGCAGTGTTATCTTCTTCTAGGAGTTACTAGGGGCAGCCTCGGATTTCTAGATGGTCCACAGATGGCCTGAGTAGGTCTGAGCCTCCTAAAATGGCCTGGAGAACACTGGTTTATGTCCACATGGGTATTCTTCGGTGCGGGGGCGAGGGGGGGGCGGTCCATTAGACTGTCTGAAGCATCTCTACCCCAAATATTAAGAATCTTAATTGGTTCCTAAAAATCTTACCAGAGTAATTTTATAAAGGACAAGTTTTGTCATTGTCCATCATCTGTTCCCCTAGTTGTTGGAGACTTTGTGGTCTAAAAACAGTAATTAATGGCTGTTAGCAGAAAATGAACAGTAAGTTACCTTTAGTGTGCATTTCCTTCAGAGACACAGTGAGTCAAAAACTAGGCAGATAAGGGAGGATTTTTAAAATGTTTTCCTTAGAATTTGACATGTATCAGACTATTTCGATTTCCGTGCTTGGTTATGCAAAGTTATGTTTTAATATACAATGCAGATTTCTTTTTCACTTGTTTGGTCTTTCAGACTTACAGAGAGTATACTCTCTTACAGAGTATGCTTAGTCTTCTGAAGAGCTTTAAACTCAGACATTGTTACTTAGGCAGATGTAATTTACAGTGTAACATCTGCTTAAAACAATTTAAAGTGGTTCATAAGCTTATTTTGTGGCATTTCTGCAGTTACAAGTAACTCCCAAATTTTATGCCTAACCTTCATAAAATACATGTATCTCCTTACGTATATTATATGCTAGCACCCCAAATTGGGAACTGAGTTTAGTCCTTAATCCATCAGCTGATTGATGATGATTTCTGACCTGCAGCTTGGCCGCGCCTGCCCACGTGCCATGGGGGCAGGGCCACCCCGCCTCCCCCATACCCATCCGTGCCCCGTCCTGGCAGGCAAGGTCAGGTTTCTTTGGTTCCCCTCCCGGAGTGCAGAGCACAGAGGGTCTCGGGCTCTTGCCCTGCCCTTCCTCCCTTCCAACTCCCCGCCCTCTGTTGGGAGTGGGAGGTGGAGAGAGGGGAGGCGATGAGACGGGCGTCACACGGAATTGACAGGACTGGTTGTTGGGTGGGAACTCAGTGGGAGCTTTACCCCAAGAAGCCACAGGGTCTCCTTGGGCACCTGTTGCAGGAAAGGGAAGAAATGTTCCTTCTCTCTGCCTCCTGGGGGATTAGTCTGGCACACGCATGGATTTGCAAAGATTGGAGGGAGCGGTACCAAGACGGTTGGAGTCAGAGATGTTTGACTTCCTGGGTCCCCTCAGGGTTTCAGAGATGACTGCTGGGGCCAGGGCCCTGAATCCCTGGGAAGCTTGCCGCCTGCTCACACTAGTCATTGCCTGGCTTGAGAGTCATGGAGCTTTCTGGAACTTGAGTGAGAAATTACCATTTTAGGCTTGGCTCTGTGGGGTTTGGGGACCGGGTTGCTTTCATCGACTTGCATTTTTGTTTAGGTTTCGGATTTGGCTTTCAGACGTTTGTTCAGGAATATGTAGCATGCGGTCCAGAGTTGTCAAGTAGTCACAAGAGAAATTGTGGGAGTGCCTTCTGGTGGTGAATATCTTTTAAAGTAAAAAGCTTTTTTTTTTAATCCTCACTCAAGGATATATTTATTGCCTTTTATTTTTTTTTAAGAGAGAGAGGGAGGGAGGAAGCGGGGTGAGAGAGAAACATCAATGTGAGAAGCATTGGTTGGTTGCCACCTGTACCCAACCCTACTGGGGATTGAACCTGCAGCCTTTTGATGTATGGCGTACCAAATAACTGAGCCATCCAGCCAGGGCTAAAGTAATAATTTAAAACATTACAGTGTGTGTTCAGTTTGTGGCTATGAGTTTGTTGATGTGAGTGCTTATATATTAAATACCTCATCAAAGGTTCCTATTGACTTCCATTATTAGGTTGAGCAGAGGCTTCCATATTCCCCCACAGCTCTGTCTCTTGCACCTGGAAGATTACCTGGCATATTGTGGTTGCCAAGCAAGTATTTAATAACTAAATGAACAGAATAGTTTTTTTTTTAAAACTAAGTTTTCGATAGTAAAATCTTGTTGCGTAGGAAGCTGAGTTAAGTGTTTGGTAGAAGACAGGAGCCGTTTACAGAGTTCTTTAGAAAAATGTATACAGCTTGATATTTCGATAAAATACATAGTTTTAGTTGGAAACTGTGATGGTGCTGATTGATACAGTCACTGGGAGGCACTTGTGACTCGATCACAGTAAACACATTGCAGGTCAAACTCCAGATGTAGGTGGGATCACACTCTGAATAGACAGCGACAGTGTTTGCTGAGGGGCGAGGGTGGAGCTGTGAGTAGGACGCTAGCGGTCAGGGTGGCTGCTGCTGCGAGGACAGGGAGAGCACTGTTCAGAGCCGGAGGGTTTCGGAATCTGGGCTGCTGGTGTGGGAGGTGTAGTGTAAGGGCGGCGGGGGGGGGGGCGGTGAACTAGGGGAGCTCGCTCACACCCGTCTGCGGGGCCCTGGTCGGTGTGGCTTGGTTGGAGCATTGTCCCATAACCGCAGGGTTGCAGGTTTGACACCAGTCAGGGCGCATACCTATGTTGCAGTCTGATCCCCAGTCCCGCTATGTACCAGAGGCAACCAGTTGGTCTTTTTTTCTCACGTCGATGTTTCTCTCTCTCTAAAAGTAATGAAGACATGTCCTCAGGTGAGGATTAAAAAAAAAAAAAAAATCGAATCGGTCTGCAGGGACTGTGCAAGCCAGGCCCTTCCAGCAGGCTTCTTCCTGTGTAGGGCAGTCGAGGCCTCTCGGGGCGTGACGTCTCTTCATTCCCACCTGGGGAGCATAGCACTGATGGTGGACACGCTCTTTTTTTAGGTTTTTTGTTGTTCTTGGGTTTGTTTGTTTGTTTGTTTGTTTTTAAACAAAGGGGAAGGGAGGGAGAGGGAGAGAAACATCAATGTGTGGTTGCCTCTTGCACGCCCCACACCAGGGAACCTAGCCTGCGACCCAGGCCTGTGCCCTGACTGGGAATCAAACCAGTGACCCTTTCGTATGCAGGCTGGAGCTCAGTCCACTGAGCCACACCAGCCAGGCCAGGACACTCTTTTTATATGCTTATTGGCCATTAAGAGATCTAATTTTGTAAAGTACCTGTTCAAGCATTTCTTTGAGTAGTTGATCTTTTTATTATTGCCTTGTAGGATATCTTTAAATATTCTGGATATAAATCCTTTGTCAGATACATATATTGCAAATATCCAGTCCTTCTATAGGTTCCTCTTTTCACTTTTCAAGTGTTTTTTAATGAGCAGTTTTTAATTTTGAGTTAAAAATTTTTATTTTCTTTATGGTTGTGTTCTTTGCTAATAACTTCATGGTCATGAATTCTGTTTTCTCAAAGCTGTATAGTGTTAACTTTCACATGTAGGTCTGTGTTCTTGTGCAAGTTAATATTTGTTGGTGGTTGAGTTTGATATCATGGTTCAGGGGTTTTTTCTCGTGTGGATATCTAGTTGCTCCAATACTATGTTTTTATTTTATTTATTTATTTATTTATTTTTAGAGAGGAGGAGGGAGGTAGAAAGAGAGGGAGAGAAACATCAATGTGCAGTTGCATTTTACACGCCCTGTGCTGGGGACCTGGCCTGCAATACAGACATGTGTCCTATACTGGGAATTGAACCTGCAACCCTTTGGTTCATAGGACGGAGCTTAATCCACTGAGCCATACCAGCTAGGGCCCATGTTTTTATTTAATTTTTTAAAAAATTCACCAATTTTAGAGAGGGGGAGGAGAGAGAGAAACATCAATTTGTTGTTCCACTTATTTACGCATTCATTGGTTGATTCTTCTGTACCCTTACTGGGAATCAAACCTGCAACCATGGCATATCAGGATGACACTACAACCACCCAGGCTACTTGGCCAGGGGACTTTGGATTTGCTTTGGTGTGTTTGCCCAAAATCAAGCAACTATATGTATATGTATAGGTCTATTTCTGCATTCTGTCTGTTTTATCGATCGGTTTGTCCTTCAACAATACCATCGTGCTGCAGTTGCTGGAACTTTATTGGAAGTCTTGAAATCTGGTAGTATAAGTCATCTTAGTTTTTTTCCAACAGTGTCTGGTAGGATTCAACTTTTACTTTCTTTCTGTGTGAGCATGTAATCACTTTGATATGCATTAAGTTTCTGTTCATGTTCCATTTTAATGTTTTTCCCTATCTTTGTTGATTTATTTTTATATTTTTAGAATTTAAAATACTAAATGGTTCCAAAAGTCCAAAGTGGACAAAAAAGACACATTCAGAAGTGTCACCTTGGCCCCGCTCTACCCCTAATCCCTCCCACCTGCTGTAGGGAACTAATTCTATTGCTTTCTCCTTTCTGTCCCCCCCCCCATCACCATATAAACACATGTGTCTATTTATATGTGTGTGTTTACATATATGTAAAACTTTTTAAAACACAGATGTTAGGGTACCATCTAGGCTCTTCTTCAGTTTGCTTTTGTTTGTTTACTGTGTGCTGGAAATCACACTCAGTGCTTAGAGATTTTCTCATTCTTTTTTACAACTGCATAGCAGCCAGTATTTAATATGGTCAATTTTGACCAAAGGGTCAGAGCAAATATTACACTTGAATTCATTTCTGCTCTAATTATTTCTGGGCATTGCTGGGACAGCTTCCTTTCTGCCATGTGCAGGGGATCGCCCTAAACTCAGAACAGTCTGTGACCGCAGGGAGATGTGAGCCATCCTTACGGAAGGGTGGCGGTAGAACACATTGTCCTCTTCCATGCCTCACTGTGTGGGGCTCCTCAGAGCCCAGAGCATTAACACGTTTGAAAAAAGAAAAAGTTGAAGAAAAGGCATCCAGCATGATCACTGTTTCCTTTTGCTGACATTTATATTCCCTTCACTTTATGGGTTTTGTCCCTAATTCCCCTTCACCTGTGTCTCATGTGAAGTAGTGTGCTAACCAGTGTGCCCTACAGGTTGTATTAAGTGTCTGTCACGCTTTCACGCAGTCTTTCCCTCTAAAACAGGTCGCCCGGGAGAGTGGCCCGCCCCACATGAAGAGCTTTGTGACCAAGGTGTCAGTTGGGGAGTTTGTGGGGGAAGGTGAAGGGAAAAGCAAGAAGATTTCAAAGAAAAATGCTGCTATAGCTGTTCTTGAAGAGCTGAAGAAGTTACCACCTCTGCCTGCAGTTGAGCGGGTGAAGCCCCGAATCAAAAAGAAAACAAAACCCATAGTCAGGGTAAGTGCCTTTCTGGATGAAGAGCGTGTTTCCATTGTGACATTTGGGGAACTGGAGAGACTAGTGCTGACGCTAGTGGAAGTGGAGGGAGCTAATGCACAAATGCCAGACCCGGGAGACTCTATACAGGGGCCACCTTGTGTAGTTCTCTTGGGAGCCCCAGGTGAGGTAGGTAAGGCCACTGAGCTGGGTTCAGGGGAGTCACCTGCAGGCATGAACATGCAGATGTGGGTGTTCGCAGCCCTGTGGTCATGAGGGCGGTCAGTGCCTGCCTGCGGGGAGAGCCGTGAAGTGAGCGCCCTCCGATGGACTGCTGCGCCCATGCACCGGGAGGGGGGTTCGTGGGCGGAGAGATGGCCAGGGGCAGGTGTAGGAGGAAGATACCTCACTATATGCGGGGGGACCCCTCCAGAGAAAACTGGAATTGTCTTCTCGAGGGTGGCCCCTTGTAGTAGAGGGTTCCCCCATGACGTGAGTGTTCTAGGAGCCCATCTACATCAGAGTGCTAGTTGGTGGGGGTGTGAGAGGCTGCATTTGGCTTCAGTGAATTTTTTTTTGAAGACTCAGCACTTTTGCTCATTTCATGATGGGTGATTTATGAGCTCACTTGCTTACACTGTGCTGAGTGTTCCTCAGTTTTTGACCAAAAAATGGCATGACCCCTCTACCCCACCCTCCCTATTTACCCAGCCTCGCCCTGAGCGACATTTTTTTATTTCCCTGGATGAAAAACATCCTCAAAGAGAAACGTTTTGCCGATGTGGAAGAGGCAAAACAAAAAACCACAAACACTAAAAGGCATCAAAATCAACGCGTTCGAAAACTTTTTGAGCAGTGGAAAAGATGTCTTGATAGATATATTGCATCAAATGGAGAGCACTTTGAAGGTGATTGAAGTTTAAACATGTAAGAATAAGTACGCAATTTTTTATAAATAAATTCTGGGTTTTTGGGCCCCTCATCTTCTTGTTTTGGAGTTTTGGGTCTTGCCAATAGACCTATCGAACACTGTCTTGTCCTCCACCCCCAGCCTCAAAGCTGGGACAGGAGTCCATGGAGGGACGTTTTATGAATGTCAGGACTGTCACTATGGTTTCATGCAGTATCGAGATCCAGATTTTGGGTACACACATTAGCATACTGTACATAGAAAAGGTAGCATACTTTTGCAATTTCCTTTTTTTGCTTAATACATCCTGGAAATGCTTGTCAGAGTGGGTGAGGATTCCTTGACGCCGGCGGTGATCACTGTGGGGTTCTTGGGTTCCTCTCTCTGTGTGGCATGAGCTTGATTTTATTTTATTTTTTGTATACTTTTAATGGTTTCTGGATTTTGAGTCATTGTTAAGAAAGTTGGGAACCCATCTTATGGTACAGAGTTTTGGGAAATTTTAGGAATAGTGTTCTTATTTTTTTCTACCTTTTTAATCACTGTAATATGTTGAAATTGTTGAAAAACAGTCATTGCAATGATGCTTGCCCACTCATAGTGAAATGTTGATGTTGGTTTGCTAAGAAGTCCTTAAAAATCACTTTAGAACAATAATAGAAAATCATTAATCATCTTACAATTTAAAAAAGGTTTAAAAAGAGCAGATTAATTCTGAGCCATTAGAGCAACAAAAAGTAACTCTTGTCATGTCCTAACCTCTGAATTGGCCAAGTCCTTTCTGTGACTCATATGGTACATGGTTTCCGCAATAATTGTTCCTCAGGTACAGAGCGGCCCGGAACATGGCCAGGCGATGAATCCCATTAGCAGACTCGCCCAGATCCAGCAGGCAAAAAAGGACAAGGAGCCGGAGTACATGCTTCTCACAGAGCGAGGCCTCCCGCGCCGCAGGGAGTTTGTGATGCAGGTGGGTCAGTGTGGCTTGTGGACGTCCCTTCTCTGACTTTGTCCTGTCTCAAGCCGGATGATATCCAGGGTCAGACGCCTTCCTGAGGAGGCCGGGTCTGGTGCATCAGTCCAGTGGGCCGCTCCCTGCCCTCAACATTGTCGCTATTAAGACCACGTTGCTTGCAGTAACTTGGTGCCTCGAAGCCTTATTTCTGCATACACCGCAGGTGCTGTCAGTAGGTAGGAGTTTGGGCACAACATGCCAATTTAGAAGAGTGCCGGAGTGATGGAATTGTGGGTAAATTTTTTCTTTTTTTGAAGTTTTTATTTTTTAGAGAAAGGGGAAGGGAGAGAGGAAGAAAAGGAAACATTGATTGGTTGCCTCTCACACGTCACCAGCCGGGGACCTGGCCCACAACTCAGACATGTACCCTAACCTGGAACCGAACCTGTGACCTTTCGATTCCCAGTCTGGTCCTCAGTCCACGGGGCCACACCAGCTAGGGCTAGAGTTGTTTTCTTCATTACATGTACCTTAATGTTTATATCCTTTTCAGAAGATAAATTTTATAAGTTGTATCAGATTATCTCTTCCTGCTTCTCCTAATCCTTCTGTAGAATCTGGAGTCCAGGTTGGCTCTTCTTAGATTGCAGTGACACTTCAGAGTAGCACAGAGGGTTTCTCCTCGTGCCTAGCTTATTAAACAGATATTCACATGGGCCGCTAATTTGTGATTTGAATCTAGTAGTGTTTTCTGCTGAAAACCAAGGCATTTAACTCTTGTGTATCAGTTTACCACTTAAAGCATCACCACTTAGCCTGGTGCGTTTCACCTCCCCCATGGGAAGGCGAGAAGAGTAGTGATTGATCCATTCTGCAAGAGGAAACCAGCTGGCTGAGAAGATCAGTAATGAACTTGCCCAAGCGCAAATAGCTGGTAGATGATTAGTCGGGATTCAACCCCAGGCCCCTCTTTACAGGCCAGGGAAGGTTTCCCTGACTCTCGCAGTTTTGTGACATGGGGCTTTTGGTTTTGGTCAGACCAGCTTGCAAGGGGATTGTAGACTGTGGGTGTTCTGGAATATGTTTCACAATCAGCTCTTAGGAGAGAGCAGTATGCTCGAGGGGTGCATGTGTGTGGAGGTGTTCACACCTACAGGGTGTGGCAAAGGTAGTTTCCAGTTCATATGGAAAATAATACAATAATTAGTAAATAATAGTACAAGAATAAACTTTCATATACTCACAACTATAAACCTACTTTTGCCCCACTCTGTATATATAAACATACAGATATTTTATAAATTTTATTAATAGAAAGGATGTGTAGCACAGAGTTTACAAATAATATATTTCATATGTATAATATTCTTTAAAGTTCATACATCACTTTAGTGTGATTGTCAGTAACAGTAGTGTTATAAAATCAGACTATCAATCAATGCTTGTACTATCCAGGCTGCTCATGTCACTGACAAGTGAGTGTAGTTCTAGGATGAGTATTGGTTGGTATTTTTGTTCACAGTAGCAAGTGAGATGAAAGTAAAACAACAAAGACATGTCGGAACTTTTCTCACTTGTAAGCAATATTAGTGACTTCTCTGCTCAATCAGATAATTTTCGCTGACTAGAAGAATTTTCAGTTTTTTATACTAGTTACAATGTCTTGGTGAGACTTGACATGCATTTAAGCTTAATCTGCCTTGTTAACCTTTTCTCTGTCATTTAAGTCTAGAATAGACATTCAACAAAACCTGTCTTGCTCTGTAGTGTTCGCAGATTTTGGTGGTGGGAACCCTACCATCGCTGTCTTTACTCCTGGTTATCGAGTCGGGAAGAGATGAGCAGCAGCACACAATTATGTAATATTTCCACCATACAAATACAATAGACGTAAAGAACTTCAAAAGCATAGGTAACTCTGAAATGTAGTCAAATTAGGAAGTGATGAGTCTTAAGTATTCATTTCCTGTTTGTTGAACTAATTTATTTCACTATAAGCTTATACAATATGAGACTGTTTGGTAATGGTTACCTTTAACAAGTTCTCTCAATTCCTGCATATTTACCAATCCGCTTTTGCAGGCTGGTGCAGACCAACTCCTGGGTGCTGCTGCTTAGCTGCCTGGCTTCTGACCAGTGCTGGATTCTTTGGCCAGCACATCAGTTCCTGACTGGTTTTTACTGTGAAGGTTTAAGCACTAATATGAGTCTTGTCTTCTTCATGCAGGTGAAAGTGGGAAATCATACTGCAGAGGGAATGGGCACCAATAAGAAGGTAGCCAAGCGCAACGCGGCTGAGAACATGCTGGAGATTCTTGGTTTCAAAGTCCCACAAGCTCAGCCCACCAAACCAGCGCTCAAATCAGAGGATAAGGTGACTCCTTGGGGCTGTGTGTCCTTGTCTCTATTTGCAAGATGACCTCCCCCTCGTCCTGGGGACTCTGGTACCTCCAGAGCCAAGCTTCAAGGCAGGCCTTGGCCCTTCTGGCTGTGAAGCAGCCCTGCCGATCAGCGTCTTCTCCATTCAGGCCATTATAAGGTGGTCAGAAGGGGAGACGCTCGTCCATGGCCGCAAGAATGCTTCTGAGTCAAGTTGTTACTCTCACGGTGTCTTTGTGGTCTAGGATGCTTTGCTGGAGGGCAGCTTGCTTCTCTGTTGGTAAATTGGGCTTGAAATTAATGAATCTGTGATTCCACCATTTGCACTCATAGAATGAGGCCTGCATAAAAGATTTCTCAACTTGGGCTTTTGTTCGCTGTGGAGCAGGCTTTGGTTTTTCTGGGACACTGAAATAGTATGATTTTAGAGGCAGGGCCAAATCTATAGTTTAGACTTGAGATTTCTTTTTTTCTTTATAAATTTAACACTAGATAAGAAACAATCCTGTATTGAAAATTTTACTCCTCCCAAGACTTTTAAGCGGTGCCCCACCGAAAGCCTTGCCTGACCTTGTCTCCAGTCTCTGAACGCTCCTGTCGGGATATGCTTGCAAAACCAAGGACTGATTCACGGCCCTCGGCCAGTTGTATCCACTTTGAGAAGCAGCATCTGCTGTGGCCACACAGTTAATAAGTAGGACCCCAAACACTTGTCAGAGAATCTGTATAGATTCTGGACTTGGATCTGGGTTTTTTTATTCCAAAACCTTGTAGAGCATTCATAGGCATCCTTACCTTCTCAGAAAAGAGACCTTGTGTTTGACAAAATTTTTATCTAGTAACATTTCCCTCTCAGTTTGTCATCTCTGGAAATGTCACCTTACTAGCTGCAGGAAATATTTTTTAGCTTCAGTGTAAAAGCATCTTTTCCCACCTTGGGCTCTACCAGTATAGTGTCTTCTGGCTCCTTCTGATTTCATGCTCCCTTCTCTTCCTGTGCAGACGGAGGCCCAGCATTTGGTCTGGTGCATCTGTCTGTGGACAGGCTGGGGTCTGTGTTTGGGGGCCTGTGTACTGGGAGAGAGTGAGACTTTCTTTGCCTTTGGGTTTGCTGGGCGGCAGAAGCAAACCAGTGGTCAGGCTTTGGGAGGAGGGCTTTCTGCGGATTGCCTCCTTATCTTTCACACGTGTCAAAACCAAAGACAGATGTTAATTGGAGTTTATAATCTGTAGACGGCAGGAACTAATGGAACTAACTTTTCAACAGTTTGACTTATATTCATAACCCCCCTCTTTTTTGTTTGTTTTTAAGACACCTATAAAGAAACCAGGGGATGGAAGAAAAGTAACCTTTTTTGAACCTGGCTCTGGGGATGAAAATGTGACTAGTAAGTGTGATGTTAATATTGTCTCGATCTAAATGTGATTTTGGGATTTGCTTGGTTCCTGATAATAGCAGGTGCCCATGAACAAGTTTCAGCACATTCAACTCTGCATCATCCTTGTGCCAGTGTGTATGCTGAGGGTGGGCAGGTGGATGGGGTTTGTAGTATCTTTCCAGGCAGGCAGTGCGTGTGGACTTGTGTTGATTTGTCTGTGTGTTCCTCCCCAGGCAATAAAGAGGATGAATTTAGGATGCCTTATCTTAGTCATCAGCAACTGCCTGCTGGAATTCTTCCCATGGTGCCCGAGGTGGCCCAGGCCGTAGGAGTCAGTCAAGGACATCACACCAAAGATTTTACCAGGGCAGCTCCGAATCCTGCCAAGGCCACGGTAACTGCCATGATAGCCCGTGAATTGTTGTATGGGGGCACCTCGCCCACAGCCGAGACCATTTTAAAGAATAACATCTCTTCAGGCCACGTACCCCATGGACCTCTCACAAGACCCTCTGAGCAGTTGGACTATCTTTCCAGAGTCCAGGGATTTCAGGTAACTGCTAGCCCAAGCTGTGGGGTCTGTACCTCCGTGCAGTCATATTTGGGTTTCCCTCAGAAAACGAGCTTTGTACCTGATTCTGAAGAGTCGAGTTCTTTGTCAAGGGGGATGGGTGGAGAAAGCATGGTAAGAGGGTCATCCTAAGGAAGGGTAGAGAGGTATGGGAAGTATAACAAGCCTATAGGGTAAGAGAAAATCCTTGACCTTTGGTAATAAAAGTTTAAATATCCAAGCCAACTGTAATAATAACAAAGCCTCTGATCTAGTGGTAGTTATAAATTTAGATTTCGGTGAGAACAGACTCCTTGTGCTGACCCTTTCTGCCTGGTAAAGACACGACTTCTTTTAGACCGGGGTTTTTGAGTAGACATTTAGGCTCCTGGAAGACTGTGGAGGCTGTGGCCATGACCTGCCTGCAGCCCCCGGCACCCCTCCGCAGCAAGCCCCCCGGACAGTCTTGTACTGACTGAGCAAAAGATGACGTCCCATGTCAGGCTGAGACTGGGGAGAGAGGCGCCATTCCCCTCTTTGCTAAGCCCCATTCCCCCATTCATAGTCACCTCCTCCCTACCTTTGCCTCAGTTTTCTTTTCCCCCTTAGGTTGAATACAAAGACTTCCCCAAAAACAACAAGAACGAATTTGTATCTCTTATCAATTGCTCCTCTCAGCCGCCTCTGATCAGCCACGGTATTGGAAAGGATTTGGAGTCCTGTCATGACATGGTGCGTTCCCCCACACAGCGGGCCTAGTTCCGACCTGTTGCAGGCCGCAGGGTGACACATGAAGGGGTTTCCCGCAGACGGAGGGGAGTTGATTGTTTCACGGATTTCATATTTCTGAAGAACTTTTTTCTTAGTTTACTGGGCTGATGTCACATCCTGTTTATGAGAACTTAGCAGCTTTAGCCAGCCCTTCCCCTGCGGACCGTGGATTCGAGAACCGCTCCAGAGATCGTGTTCAGTTCACCTCTTACTAGAAGCAGGAATTGCAGGCCCGAGTTCTGGCAGCTGTAGAAGGCCCTTACTTTGGTATTCTGCTCAGATGAAATTTTTGTTGTGAGAAGTGCTAAAACCGAGAAGGATTGCTTAATGTGCATAAACTTAGGCACATTCACCTGATGGAATATTATGCATCCATCAAATTAATGTCTCCAAAGATAATGTATTCTAACAAGGAAGCATGGTCGGTTTTTGTTTTAAAGGAGGATATAAAATTTGTCCAGTCCACTTACCACGAGGTTAAAAATACTAGCAGGAAATGTGTAAGAAAATTAACAGGTGATTTAATGATGTAACCATAGATAATTTATTTTTTAAATTAAAAATTCAAACATTAAAGAAGCTTACTTAGTGGAACCACCTGCTTTGTTGGATGATAGGAAAACCTCCCCCTCTATAAGCAGTGTCTTATGCTGTGGTCCCAGGCAGTGGCTGCGGTCTGACTTTTCTTTTTGTTCCCTGCTAGGCTGCACTGAACATTTTAAAGTTGCTCTCTGAGTTGGACCAACAAAGTACAGAGATGCCAAGAACAGGAAATGGACCAATGTCTGTGTGAGTGAGCTGATCTGCATGGGAAGGCAGTTCTAGTCCTTGTTTGCGTTAAATTCACACTGGTCAACTCAGTAGTGAAACACTTGGCCTCAGTCACTCCCTGCCCCGTTCCCTGGAAACCTTTCCAAGTTTGGAGCAGAGAGCTCCACTTTGTAAAAAATTTTGAATACTGTATTTTGCTGTGTATAATGCGCTCCCATGCATAATGTGCACGCACATTTTTGGCCCAGACTTTCAGGGAAAACAATTTTCTGTTTTTTAATTTTTAAATTCAGTTATTTATTTATATTTAGGACAAAAACCAATTACTGTATTCCAGGGTATTATTTTGCATACGGATATCATTATTGCTGTCTAGAGTTACACTTTTAATGCATAAGCATAAATAAAAGAATTAACATTTATAATAGATATGGAATTAGTACTACCCATGTGCATCCTTGTTTCTCCCTCAAAAATTCAGGCAAAAAAGTATACATTATACACAGCAAAATACAATAGATAATATATTCATAGGATTCCAAAATCAAAATTATTTTAAAAGGTACGCCATGATAAATCAGTCTGGCCCTCGTGCAGGCCCCATCCAGCTCATTGTTCCTGCCCCATCCAGCAGTCACATTTTTATTAGTTTCTTATGTATGGATACTTCCTCTTTCATTACGCAAATATAATCTTACACTTCCTTATTTTCTTCCCCCCCCCCGCCGCCGGAGATGATATGCTGTGTACATACTCTCCTCCTTGCTTTTTTCACTTGACAGTATATATCCGGTGAAAACCTGACTGTAATCCAGTTATCATAAGGTCGGGCCTATGCTTTTTGGCTTCTCTCAGTGTCTGTGAATTTCTTTTTAACATGGGTTTAATTCTCATAAATTTCAAAACTAGCATCATTTTCATTTTTTTCTTCCTTAAAGGTGTGGGAGGTGCTGAACCCCTTCTGGCCATGAACCATTATAAAATCCCCAACATATACTGAAAATACTGAGACTGCTTTTGAAAATTTGGAATTTCTGATACCTCCAGTGGGCCGAGAGACGCGATGGGTAAAGAACTGGAGACAGCAGTGGTGACCAGGGCGGGAGGCTGTGGCCGCTTGCACGTGCTGTGGCCGGTCCCCACACTGCAGCAGCTGCTTTGGGGGAAGGCGGGCTCAGTTGTGAAGCCAGCAGGTCCGTGCCCCAGGCACTTCAGTGCTTGGTTTTGGGTTTTTTGGTTGGTGTATTTTTTGCTGTGTGAAAGAAGAAAGCAGAAAGCATGACCCCTTCTCAGACTGGCCCACTCAAACACTTTGGGACAAATCCTGGACGTCCACGCCGGAGAGAGGCCTTAGACCAGCCGGCCCAGAGCTGCAAGCACCAGAGAAAAATCACATGCTTCCTACTCAGCGCGAGCTAACCTTTCCAGCGCGCTATGGCTCACCGCCTCCGTGGTTCTCACACCATCACCACTGCTTTCTCTTCCAAAAGAGATACATATTCTTAGTTTTATTATTTTCTTTTGATTGAAATGACACTATATAAATTTTCATTTGAGTTTCTCAATTGTATCTAGTTACATAGCACAGTTTAGAAACTTATGAGACTGACTTTATCAGTAATTTAACCGGCAAAAATTAAATCCATGTGTATGTGGTTATACCTTTTTATTCTATTGGACTAACCCAGGACCATTTCAGTTATGCAAATTGTGTGCCCTCTGGTTTAGCTGAAACAGTCCTGGACTTCTCAGAAACTTTGATGAAGTTTCCCACAGTTGTATAAATTGGACAATTTAGGAATTTTAAACTTTAAACGATCATTTGGCTCCTTTTCTATTTCATTTTTGTTAATGCAACAGAACTTAAATGAACTTTGATCTCTGTTTTAAAAGTTATTAAAATCGTGTATATATACCTATGGCTCTTGAGAACACATAGCTTTCACTACACTACAGGACGTGATCTCCATGTAGTACATATGAAACTGCGGATTGGTTTCCCCGAGTGCTTTATACTGTTGATTGCATCTCCATGTAGGGCTGAAAAGAATGACATATCTATGTGTATTTCTAAAACTGTGTTGCTTTTGATGTTGTGTTACTGTGCACAGAAGTGTGTGCGGTAAGCTTCTGCACATGGTCCAGCTGGAAAGCACGGTAGCCTAGCAAGTACTGCTTCGATTCATTGTTTACGCTGGAATTTTTTCTCCCCATGGAATGTAAGTAAAACTTAGTGTTTGTCACCAATAAATGGTAATACTAAATTTTTTTTGTTAATTTATTCTCAGTTGCCACTACTGCTAGGTTGGGTCCCCTCCCAACCTGCCCCATATCCTTTTTTTAAGAAAAAAAAATTTGTAATGCTTGTGATTCCATTTGGGCAAAATTCTGAAGACCTGAAATAACTTTATACCAAACTGTTTATCAATAAACAGCTACTAATGAATTTTTTTGGTTCTGTTGAGCGGTAACTAAAGGGAAGATGGAAGGGCACTAAAGCACGGTGTGGGGGGCATTGCTGCAAGGGGCGCGTGGGCACCGGGTGCAAGGGAGACGCCTGTCATCTGAACCTGACTCTGCTACCCAAAGAAATGACCCGGAGACTTCCCGACAGCCCGAGTCTCCTTCCTTCCTGAGGCGCGCTCACACTCAGCAGGAAAGGGAGGTGTTGCTCTCTAGCCTGGCCGAGGAAGGGACTGGTGGTTTTCTTTTAATTTTAGAAGACGCTCAAAAATGTTGATCACAATAAAACCAGCCTGTGGATTGGACTGCTGGAATAACCAAAAGTCATCAGAAGGTTATGGGAAAATGCGGAGGAGTGGAGGGGATTCAGCACTACAGGCATAAAAGCAGTGAAAGGAAAAGATGTTTTCCCTGCCCAGTCCTAGATTCAGCCATTTCTCCAAGGAGCCCTGGTCCCCTTTAGTGACAGAAGCATTTAGAAACCAAGATCTGGATGCTTGGAGCACTCATTGCTACTAGTGTGCTATTTCTAGGCCATTCAAGCAGACACCTCAGAAACGTGTCTGTATTATGTACATACGTGTGTGTGTATGTACAGGGGTGGGCAAAGATAGGTTTACAGTTCACGTGGAAAGTAGTACAGTATTAATAACAAACTTTCGCATACACCTGTACACCTACTTTTGTCCACCCATGTATATGTATACACACACCTATTTATTTGTATATATATTTAAAAGCCATGCATTTATACTGGTATCTCCAGCATCTCCGAGTTCTTCACAACTTTCTCTCTGGTACTTTCTGCAACATGGAGTTTGTAGCCAACCTCCCAGCCTTGCTAACTACATCCTCCACTTATCACCTACTATGCCTTCTCTTGTGTTCTTAGCCATCGGTTCAGGGCACACTGCCTACGCCTCACAGTAGGCACACTGGTGACAGGGCAGGAGAATTTTAAATAACTGAGAACTTCTGGTGGCTGTTTCAAGTTGGCTCTCATTGACAGCACTCCAGAAAGTGACAATTTCCACTTAACATCTGGGATGTTAGGAAGAATTTCTGGGTTTCTTTGGTAAGAGGTTTTTCAAAGGTGAAACATCATTGGCTGCTTTGGAAAGCTGTCCAGATGGGAGGTCCTTGAATGGTCTGATTGTAAACTCAAAGCAGCCTTGCCTCTGGACAAGCCCTGTAGCTGCCGTCGGCTGCGGAGGGCCCACTCGTTCTGCAGTACTTCTTGTCTCCATGGGCTTCGAGAGAGCTGCCTGGGAATCCAGTTTGCACTACATTTTACCCCAACATGATCTCTTTCTTGAGTGGCGAGAAACTTTGATCCCAAACAATGTATTTCTGCCCTTGGGACAACAGATACAGTCCTGATTTTCAGGATGCGGTCAGAAAAGCAGACAGGAAGGCCTGAGGCAGGTGTAAAATTATGGATGGTATTGTGGGTCAGCCAGAGTAAGACTGGGTCTTTGGATTTGTAGAGCATTGGTCCTCGAAGGCAGAGGCTCCTTGGTGGTCCTATGATTGACAAGCTTGGGACTCCATCACCCCATAGTGGTGTGCGGACATCAAGTTCCTCCTACTACAAGATGTTAATGAGTGAAGATGATTTCCTTATAGCTGGTTTTTTTTTTTGTTGTTGTTGTTGTTTCTTAAAGTCTTACAGAGTGTCACTTCTGAATCTAGGTTTCTTTCCACAGCTCACTGAGCTAATGTGCATGGTTGCAGGGCACATGCCCTGTGACAGACGCTTTGGCCAGGATTCCAAGGTCTGTTGGGGTAGGAGGGAGTCTGAAATGGGTGTGATGAATGGGAAAGGAAACCAGCTGTTCCCAAGCAGGGTGCTGCTGCTTGCTGTGTAAGAGCCAACATGAGCTCAGGGGAATATGGCCGCCCAGGGAAGAAGGATGGAGTGTGTAGCTTTCTGTTTGCATGTACCTTTATAAACTTCCAACACTACAGCTTTGGTTTTAGTGCCTAAATGTCTGTATGCCCTTAATAACAGACCAAAAAGAAAAAAAAATTACTCAAAACTTCTAAATCCATTAATAATGATTTAGTCAAGCCCTTAAGTGTTCTGGATTGGCAAGGAGGAGTTAGCAAATACAGGCTTTTAAAGAAATGTGTGTTCTAAGCAGCAGTGGCTAACTCAAAGACAGGAGGCAGCGGAGTTTTCAGTTCCTGAAATCAGTTACTTTCTTGGAATGTGTCATTCTGTGTATATAATATACATGTGAAACTCATTCACCATATTCTAATCAGACTTAGTACTTTAAGCAGCATCCAGTTTTTAATAGCAAAAATTCAATGTCTTTTAGGAAATTTGTACTCTTTGCTTAATACATGCTTAATCCGAGTTCAATTTAAAAAATATTTCCTTTGTACATTCTTTTACAAAGATTCATCAAAACCTGCTTTGATGGCAGCACCCACTGGTCTTGCAGTGACAACAGGAAATAGAAGTATTTGTGTAGAGGCAATTTTCTGAATGATATTTCAATTTCAAAGTAAATTGTGAAGAATTTTAAAGTGTGCTGTGCACACTTGGGAGTCTCCATTCTAAAGCTGGGTGGTGAGTTATGCTCCGAGCACCTGGAGCTTTGCAGAATGAGGTCTGCCAGCCCCACTCTGCCAGGCCCAGCCTTCAGCCACCACGAGTGTTCTCACTTCCTTTGACTGTAGCAGCAGCAGCAGCGAGGGTCTCTCTCTGACCTTTGACATTGCTGATGGATCAATGGGCAGTTGGTTTCACTTTGGAGGAAGGATCTGTCAGGAGCCTGTGTAACTTCTTCAGACTTCTTATGAAGTAATCTGCTTTTCTGTTGTGTATTTGCGCTTGATTTTTGTCCCAGGGGTCAAACTTTTTTGTTGCTACGGTTTCTGATTGGGTGTTTTCTGCTACCTTGTTTTCCAGATAGCTGACTTGATCCTCAGCTTCATCTAATCTGTTAATTCCCTCTATGTACTCTTTATTTCTGACCAGTTTTGTTGTCGCCATCATTCTAAATTTACCTGTTCTTTCCCTAAGCTTACTGGAAACCCTTATAGCTGTTTTGACTTTGTTCTTTCACTTGGGACAAGTCTTTTGTCCTCTCTTTTTGGCTGACTACCATGTTTGTTTGAGTGTTAGGTAGATCTGCCACATCTCCCAGGCTCGACCAAGCAGCCTTACGTAGTTATGTTCTGAGGCCTAGTGGCAGCCTCCCTGGTCACTGGAGCACTCCACCCCTTTGCGTAGGCGGTGTGCCCTCCTGTTGCATTTGAGCCTTGATCGCTGTTGGCACGTCAGTGGGTGGGACTGACCCTCCAGCTGACGAGCTGTGAGGTGGCCATAACTGTTATGTGGGGGTTGATCCCACAAAGCGGAAGTTGCTTTAGTGGGGCTCTGGTCCTAGCCAAGTCCAACCTTCAGGTGTGTCGTTTGTGGAGCTGGTCAGGTGGGGCGTGGGTGCGGTCTGAAGCCAGCCGCCAGATGTGTTAGTTCTGGAGGGTCAGGAGTGGCTCCAGTGTAGGCCAAGGTAGCTGTTCATAGGGCACAAAGTGACCTGCAGTTGGTTCCACTGGTGCTGGGCTTACAGGCTCCTGGAAGAGACTATGCAGCAAACCAAGGCCGGCTGCTGCTATATTTGGGGCTACCGAACAGGAGTTACCACACTAGCTGAGATTTGTCACCTGTTGTACCAGGCTTGGGGTCAAAGGTAGACTGAGGACAGCCGCTCATTGTTTGGGGTTCGTGGACTAATTCCTCAGCACCCAGGGAGGAAGGTCGTGTGTGTGGAAAAGCTGCTTGGTTGTGCCCATTGGGTGGGGTCTCAGAAACAGAGAGGCCCCTGGGGCAGAGTGGAGATTCGTGTTGGGTTAATGGAGAACCTAGACTGGCGCCAGCTCAAGCCAGCCAGGGGGAAAGCAGCGGTGCCAGCCGGCTCTTCCAGCCCTGGCCCTGAAGCTAGTCGGTTCCATTCCTCCCCGCGGGCCCCTGGAGCATTCTGGGCGGGTGCCCCCCACTCCTCTGCAGGGGACCCTCCCACAACTGACATTCCTCACAGGAGTGTGGGACCTTCCCATTCCATGTCTCTCCCCTCTTACCAGTCTCATCCTGGGTTCTTCATGCCCTTAATAAGAGGATTTTTGTTCATGTAATTTCCAAGTTTTCAGGTCGTGGTTCTATAATTCAGCTGTAACTTGGATGTGGTTGTGGGAGGAGGTGAGCGCCCTACTTCACTATTTTGTCTGGGAGTGGCAAGGCCTGGTAGGTACTGGGCTCTCTTCTCCTGCTGCGGACTCACTTCAGACAGGTCAGGATGCCTCCTCGGCTGGCATTTGCTGCAGGAGCCCTGGTTCCTGGAAGCAGTGATCGTTTGCCCCGCCAGATGCAAGGGCTGACTCAAACTGCAAGATGATGGACGATTTCCTGGTGCAAGGTATGTGTACCTCGCTTACTTGTTTCTTACCACCTTTTGCAGTGGGTTTGAGAAACCTTTCCACAAACCTGTCTATTGTGGTTGTGTGTTTTTTTCATGTGGACAGTGCTTCCCCATGATCCAGTTCCTCTCTCCCACTATCCAGGTTTATGAGGAGGCAGGCCAGGAATAGATAAACGAGTTCACGGCTGCCTTCTCCCAGCACTGGCTTTACCACCTAGAATGCGGCAACCCCGAAGTAGGGTATTAATGTTCCCTTGTAAAAAGATACGTCTTCTGAGTGAATCACTTAGAAATAAGGATTTTTATGGAATCCAGAAGGGAGGAGGAAAAAGAAAAATGTAAAGAAATTCATTATAAAAGTATCAGTGAGCACCAAAAACCTGTCCTTGAGAAGCTCTTAGATACATAAAGTTTAGGGCTCTTTTTATTGCTGATTACAGATTTAAAACTATGTAATGTGCACTTCTTGTCAAGTCATACAAGTGAGTACTTACATTGCAAATAAAAGCTTAAGGAAACAGACAAAAATACAAAGGACAAGAAAACCACAAATTGGCATCAACCTCAAAACAAAAGGATTTAGGAACAGAAAAAAGTCTCCACAGTTAAGTGTCTGTCAAAAATTTTAAATTATCCAAACAGTGCAAATGCTCAACTCAATGTCATATAATGAACTATGAATACTTGTCCTTGAAGCTGCAAACTGGAAAAGTCAACCACTTACATTTATGATCACACAAACCACCTAAGTTGCTCAAGGTTCAGAGTAAAGCAACGTTTAAATATTTTTTAAAAGATGGAATTTGTGGCGTAAAGAGAAAACTTTGTTTTTATGCATCTGTGCTCAGAAGTCTACCAACTTTCCTCAGAAACCATCCAGGGCTTTATCAGCCAAATTGCAGTTCAGAGCAGTGTCACGCTGGCCGCCTGAAGGTACCCTTGGAGGTACTGGAGAGCTTCTGCATTGAGGCTGGTACTCACCATTGATGGAACCTACAAGAGTCAGGAAACACAAACCAGCTGCTGGAGACACCACCACACAAACCCTGTCTCCCCAAGGGCACCGCCACGGCTCTGGGCAGGGCAGTCCCTCACCTACGATTGTCCAAGGCGTTACCAAGTAACTCAGCTATGTTTGTGCCTTCAAAAAGGAACAGGTTTAAAAGTGGAACCATAAGGAATTACTATTGTTCACTGTGGCAGAGGCAATGTGGTTATGATATTTTTAAAAAAGTACTTATGCGACACATAATGAAATGCATCATGGGTAAAATGACATGCTGCCTAAAGCTCTAGAATTCTCTAGTGAAGGGAAAAAAAAGGAATGCATGAAACAAGATCGGCAGAAAATGATAATTACTGAAGGTCAGCACATGAGGGTACACTGTGCTATTTCTATGTATTTTTGAAGTTTCCCATAAAACATTGAAAAATAAAAATTTATCTTCAGACTCTAAAAAGCTAATGGAACAATAACAATACAGCAATTACTAGGTTTACCCTATATATTCCATTATTTAATTTCTGAGTATGCTTCAGTTAAATGCCTGCGTCTTAATAATAGGATTATTTCAATCTGGGAAATAATACATTTCTAGTCGAAGGGCTTTATCCCTGATTTACTCCTAAAATCATTCACTTAAAATATTTTTGTAGCCCATCATTTTAACTAAAGAAAAATAAGCCTTGATTACAACTCGGTGGGATGTTGTTTGATTATGATGACCAATGACAACAGGCACCAGAACAACTACTGCCCTCTCACCTTCCCATAAAGGTCTCTGTTAATCACAGGGCTCTTCAACAACAAAGATACTCACTCTTCCTGGGCAGGCAGTAGACAATTTGTGAAGTGACTGTGCCAAATGAATCTTGGGATTGGTCACCATTTGACCTACAGGATCATGCTCTTTTTTCCCAGCAAATGCCAACTGTGAGAAGGCAGTCTGGTACCCTGGCGTATCTTCTATGTCAATAAAATGTTCTTCATCAGGAATGGAATCATCTTCAGGTAACTCAAAAAGGCCAATCAGAGACTGCAGTAAAGGAGTCCTGGGTTAGATAAAAGAAAGACAAAGGATTAGTATTTTGAAGATTTAAAGAATAAACAGCAATTCCTCAGAAACACAAATTATGGACTCAAGAGTAGCCAGGGACCACTGCAATTAAGAGGGACCTCAGTACACATGGCTCTCCAGAAACAGCTGTCAATTCTTTTGGCCACAGCACCCCAATTTCTCTTTGGTAAACTACTCCATCCCTAAGAGCTCTCAAGCTGGCCGTGTGACCGAGGCCTGACTAGTCAGAAGGCCATGTGACTCAAGCCAAATGAAGAAGAGTCAATGCTAGAAGTCAGAAGTAAGCCTCAAGTTGTCAGATCATTTTACGGAAGGGCTGCCTGAGTGAAACCGTAAGAAAAGGAGAAGGAAGAGGTCAAGAAAAGCTAGGTTTGCTGGACATTCAGCACAAGCACGTAAGATCTTCTCTTAGCCTGTTCAGCTTAAGACTGAAGCCAGTTTACCTGGGCACCTATCACAAAACTCTTAGAAATCTCAAAACAGGGACTTCTGCCAGACTCTCAAGGGGTTCATGAATTCTCCCCCCCCCCCCGCCCCATCCCAAAAGTTAAATCAGGAAACAAGATCATCGTAGGCCCAGAAGGATCCACAAGTCATGTCTTGGACCTGACGGTTGCCAGTGGAGGAGCTGAAATCAGAACCTAATTCTCTTGACCCTCCACAGAGTAAGCTTGGTTGATTTTGCAGTCCTAGTGAAAGGAAGCTGTAATTTCTAAGAATTTTATAACGCAGTACTTGCCATAGCTTGGTATACTCAGTGTCCATCATTGGGGGACATTCTGTTAATAATTTGGTTATGCCAACCGCACAAATCTTCTTCTCTACGTTTCCAGACACTTTCTGAATTTCAGGAATAATGATTTTTTCCAAAACCATTCCAAACATTCTGTTAAACAAAACAAAATAAACCCAGTCAATATTAAATTAGATTACTACCATAGTTCATAGTTAAATGCTAATTAGATTTTTTTATACACCTCATGAATATAAAAATACAAAATAACAAGGCTGCACTGAATGAAAGAGACTTGGAGATGGCAAAACATCAAACCTCCACCCTGTGGCGAACTGCCATCATCTTTTGTGAATGTTAAAGCCGATGCTCAATCTTCATAGCCATTTTTTGGTCTTGTATTTTTTTTTAATTAGTCAAGAAGTCTTTAAAAAATCAGAAACTAGGCAAAAGGGTAAGGAACAGCAAAAAGAACAAAGAATCACTCACCACCCAGCAATAACTAGTTTTAACATTTTTGGATTAAAAACCTCCCCACCTTTCTATGCCTACATACCTATAACTGTATATGTTAATGGCTAAAAAATAATAATTTAGCCTATCATTCTATGTTGTTGCAAACACCTAGAAGTTTTCCATGATTCTAAATGATGCAAGTATCTCAGATTATACAAGTTAATCCTTTGAAGAGGATATAGTGGGTATCCAAAAGTATGGGCAGTTTATTGCTCTGCAGAAAGGGTGCGTGTCGTTAGCTCTATAGGAAGAGCATGCAACGTTCAAACACCCACTAGCAATGCATGAACTGCTGCCTTCCCCACAGTCCTTTATTGCTAGAAAGCATATTTTCTGGTACTGCTCTTCAGGTTAATTCACTTTTTTTTAGAGTGTATTTTACTATGCTATTACAGTTCCATTATTTTTATCTCCCTATATCCCCCCACTGGCCAGCATTCCCCCCTACCCTTAGTTCAGGACCATGACTCATACATTTAAGTTCTTCTCCATTTCCTATGCTGTTCTTAACCTCCCCCTATTTTGTGCCCAGCAATTATGCTAATAAGCAGCCCTGCACCTCCCCACCCCCTTTCTCCTCCTTTCCCCTCCCTGCTGAGAACCTTCCATGGGCTCTCCATTTCTATGATTCTGTTCCTGTTCTACTTGTTTGCTTAGTTTTTGTTTTGGGTTCCATTGTTGTAGCTGTCAGTCTGTTGTCATTTTACTGTTCATAGTTTTGATCTTTTTCTTAGGTAACTTTTGCATTTTATTCAACCTGGAATTTTTTTTTATACAGTATAGATAAAAAGATCTAATGTGAGTTTTTCCTCCATCCTTTATCATTTCTTTATATCCTCCCTTTCCCTATTAAATGGGGAATGCCACTCAGCTATATTTTTTGCATATACACTAAGCAGTCTCATTGATATAAACTTTTCTCATTTGAAAAATCATGCTATTAACAAAGGCAGGCTCCTGGAGACAACCTGGACCATCTAATATCTCACAGGACACTGGCTGTGGAGGATGCCAGAGTGGGGAGTCACTTTGGGAATTAGAGAAATGTTTACAGGGATTTTCTTCCTTAAGACAACATTAAGAATATTTTGAAAACCACAAATGCTATACTGTCACTGCACCAGTAACTATGAAATCACGTATAAAATAGAGATACTGGTGTATGCTTTTCTGAAGTCTAATTTTTTCACTTTAAAAAATATAATAAAACAAACTTACTTTGGTTGTATACCATCAAATATTTCTTGTAGTGCCAGTGCCCCATATTTTATGCAATACAAATTAATAAAAACTAAGAAACCTGTGGAAAGAAGATGTAGATTATTAATACAGAGGACTTACTGCACTAAAAAAGTGATTCAGTGAAAGTCTGCCAGGTGACTAAGCATCAATACTTGCCTTTTAATACAATTAACATACAGAATTTCTGCTTTTATAGTACAAGCATAAAAAGTCTACATGCAGTCTGATTTAAATTTCTTTATATTTCTATTAAAGATATTTTGACATTTAAACGTATAAACTAATCTTTGAAACTCAACATATTTGAAACCGATTTAGTGTTTGAGGGATGCAGACATCTTAAAGTATTTTATAGATGATGTTTTTAACTAATAAAAGGTTTATTATATGTAACCATAACGCCTAAGGGTTTTAGCTACTTTGCTTCATTATTTCTGCAGAAACACCCATATGATTTTACTTACTTTTGATAAACTTTGTTGTTTTGGAATTTTGAAGTCTTTGGAATAGCAGAATGAAGATTTGCTTCCTGTATTGGTCAACTGAGTCACTAAAGAATTGAAAAAAAAGCAACAATATAAATTCAGCATTTTTCTGTGTACCTAACAGAATCCTTGATTAATGTATAACGAGGTTATATATTCATACTCACGGAGGCATGTGCTCTATTATACTGTTTAGAAGATAAAAACCTTGGTGGTCATTGGCTTTGGATGCAATGAGCTTCTGGAAAACACCTAATAACCCAGGCTACAACAAAACAGATCAAATATTAATCAGTTAAAGAGGGAAGGAATAACTATTCCAAAAGTTAAACATGTAACAGAGCTTGGAAAAGAGTGTATGCTGTAATAATCTAATTAGCAATTTCTGAAATGCAGAGAAAAATAATGCCACCAGAACAAGCCCTTGAAGTTCTTGAAATTAACCTATTTGGCTCCCATTTTTTTGTTTCCCCCCATGGAGATAACTAAGAGATACCTAAGTCTAATAAAATATACATTAGCATTTCCTACTAATTAGTTCCCTTCTTACTAAATTTATTTTAATAAAGAATTTTTAAAAATCTATCATCCTTATTTTCTATCAGCTACCTTAGAAAATTATGGTTATATCAAAATAAGTCCTACTCACGATTTTGTCAGCTGCAGTGCTTGCTATTGTAGTCGAACCTCGTTCTAGGAATGCTTGAAGAAGCCTCACTAGAGCAGGGATATTTCCTGTTCTTTCCCAAAGCACGGGCTGAAGGAGATGAGGAAATAAGGCCATATAGGAAGACGGGATATCATTTTTGTGTGTTTCCAGAAGCAAAGACATCACTTGAAAGACATATGGAATAAACTCTGTTGAGGAGAGTGAAATCAGCTGTCAGCTTCAGAATCAATGGCTCTGACACAAAAAGTTCTTATTTGTTATGAAGTCTGCATTTTATAACTACTTTAATGATTTTATTCAATTAGGAAAAGAACCAACTCTCATTAACTTACCTTGTACATCATTTTGTAAAATTTCAGTAAACACCAGAAACAAAGCCTCTTCAAAATTTACAACAGCAGCAGGGTTGGCTTTGCAAGTTATTCTTATGGATAAACATATTGCTTCAAACATGTAGTGATTAAAGTGAGGTTTGCTTGGGTTCTGAAAATTTTTTAAAAAAAGTGAATTATTCTAATAATCCAAGTGACTGTATTCAATGACTCATTGCCATTTAGATTAAAATACCTAACCACTGTAAACCGTTCAAAAAGATGCCATCTTCTTAAATTCAGTATTCAAAGAACCAATTACACTAAAAAGCCTGCATATATGTTAAAATTTTACATTAGCCCTGGCTGGTGTGGCTCAGGGGACTGAGTGCCAGCCTGTGAATGAAAGGATTGCCAGTTCGGTTCCCAGTCAGGGCACCTGTCTGGGTTGTGGGCCAGGCTCCCCATCAGGGGTGCGTGAGAGGCAACCACACGTTTCTCTCCCTCTCCTTCCCTTTCCCCCTCTCTAAAAACAAATAAATAATATCTTAAAAAAAAATTTTACATTGACTATAAAATTCAGAAAATAAAGCAATACTTGCTAATACCTATTTGTTTGGACTTTTTCTTTTAATGACCAAAAGTCTGATACTAAAATATACTTGACAGCCACAGGGAGGTGACCATACAAGCCTCAGTTGCCCGTACTTTAAGGATCTTGTCTTGAACCCATGCATTCCTGTGCTGTCACTGTCAGTGGTGGAAGAAACGAGCAGGTACATCTGTCCTGGCTCCCTACTAGCCTTGAGCAGGACCTGAGCTAAACCTTAACTCCCACAGGCTTCAATGTCTGTATCTACAGAGCGATAACCCCTGTTGGCAGTTTTCCTGGAGGCTACTACCTATATAAGCGTGATGAGCCCAGCAGATGAGTGCAGGACGGGGGCAGGCAGACACTGCCAGATGGTACCCTGCCTCTCTTCTCCTACCATCTCCAAGGCCCTAGGAGTCTGAGGACCCTGACCCAGACCTCAGTGGAAAAATAATCACTGTTCTCTGAAACCCCTCTAATACTTCCTATGAATATCTCCTTTTCAGTTATTAGGAATAAGAATCTAAAAAGGAATTTTGTCATCCTTAAACTGATTTTCTAAAACTTAGAACATTTAAATATGAATCAAAATATCTGTAAAATCCCTGATCAAAGGAGTGAATAGCCCCTTCTGTGTCCACTTTGTACAAAGCCTATTTTCCTAAGATCATTTCATATCACCTGCACTTTCTTAGTTATCTTCAATGAACATGTTACTTGAAATTGTTTTAATGCTTCTGAGCCTATTCTTAAAGGCGAGTGCTGCCACGTTGGCAATCTAATATCATCCCCACACTTTCAGGAATGGACATGAACTGCTGGGTCAAAAAGACTTCAAAGCCCTTTTCCTAAGTCTGACCTATTGCAGGGAATCCTGACACTCCGTTTAGAGCATAAATTAAAAAGCAGCTGTACTTTCAAAAGTGGTTCTGTTACCTTACTAACAGCTAACAGCTTCTGTGTAAGCTGAGTGATGAGAGTAGGGATGTAAGGGATTATGGCTTCTTGTAGGAGGGAAAAACTTCTCATGATAGCTGTAAAATACAAAAACAGTGAAAACAAATAGTTTAGTTAAAATTCAGAACAAAACATTGACTAGGGGGAAAAAGTCCACTGACTCATCAACTGAAATTTTAAGACTCTTAACCCCCAGGAGAGTTCTCTACATTTAAAATAATCTAAATTTCCCTTCATTTTAAAATTTGGCCAAGGACTGACAATAGAACTTAGCTGGGAAATATTATTTCCAGAAGGCATAAAGCTTAAAGAATTAAAAAAGGGACAATAACAAAAATAATGAAGTAACGAAAGAGACAAAGAGGAGAAGAAAGTAATGGCACTATTTTGAGTCTTTTTCACTTAAAAATTAGTGGCAGAAAGGGTTTGGTCCTAGCCTACTGGAGACATGACTGCAGCCTACTGGAACCAGAAAGACAAGGCCTCCTCTGCCCCGCCTCCAAAAGAGATTAGGAGCATAAGAAAAATCCAAAAATACATACAAAGCCACACGTATTTATAGCTTCGCATATAAAGGGAGGGCCCATATTGCAAAAATATTGCTCATTAAAAGACTAAAAACATTTCAGATGGGAGATACATTAGCTAAAAATGTATGATAGCCATTTCTGCACAAACAGAATAGATGTTTACTAAGTAGAACACCTACTATATGCCAAACACACAGGATAGAGAGTTTTCCTCTCATCTCCTAAACTTTGCAATGATGTTTCCTCTATGTGAGCCAAATCCCTCACCCTGCAACTATCTAACTGCTACCTATCCCTCACCTCAGACACTGCTTCCTAGAGAAAGCCTGTCCCTGAGCCAGGTTAAGGGGGTTAGAGGATGGATCATGGTCCCCGCCCTGGGCTGACACACAGCCTTCCCATTCACTCGTATACGGGTATTTACTGAGAAGGTATTATATCCTGGGCGCTCTTGCATAGGCTAGGAACACAGCAACAGAGACCAAGGACTGGGTAGCTGCCTCACAAAAATTGACATTAAATCACAGTCATTACACATCACTGTTAGAAGTACAGTGCTGAAAACACACACTTAACACACATATAAACACATGTGCACACGCATACACACTCCAAGGGTCTTGACCCAGAACAGAGGCATCGGTTTCTTTGAAGAGCATTGCCTATGACTCCAACACTGTGCTGGTCTCTTGGAATATAACGGTGAATGAGACTATGACTGCTCCTGAAATTCGAGCTGCCACTCTTCTAATGTAGCCCCTGGCAGATGGCTATAGCTGTGTGTGCCCCTGGCAGTGTCAATGAGGGCAAGCACACCCAGGTTTCCCACCGAGAACTAGCATAGCGTGGTACCACTAAAATGTTGTCTGATCTAACCTTTGCCCTCAAGAAATTCAATCCAGGAAAGGAAAAAAGGAGTTTGGTACTTTTTCTTTAATAAGAAGAGTTCTCTATCAAATTAGTTAAAACTTTTTTCCTGAAAACACTGTTAATAGTAAGAAAACAATATTCTTCATTTAAAAATATCTACTCCTACCTAATTCTTGGCTAACAGTATACAACTCAGTGTTTACTCTTATGATCAGAGATTAGATACTTTAGTCTGTGTACACCAGGGAAACGGCCTACCTTTCATAATATATTCATTTTCTGAAGAGCCAGGAAGTGTGAGAGCTTTGAAAAGGTTTGTTAGCAGAATCTCAACAAACGGTGCGATTTCTGCAGCTGTGAAGCTATAGATGAAAAAACAGCTTTCAGTCACTGCCAACCCTTGAGCTTGTCGCTTTGGATTACCCTTGGCAACCACTAAATCACACTTCTTGGCACAAAAGTGAGCCATCTCCCACCGCTGACAATCGATAGCTTAGGAAAGTAATGTTTTCTATGAGCTCATGTTAAATCCCTAAGAAGGCACACCTGAGACCAATCATAAGTAAACAAACCTAAACCTGAGCAAACCCAACATCATCTAAAGCTTTAAGGTGTCATCCTTGGTTCGTATCACCATCCAAACCAGAGCTCAGACTCTCAGGGGGCTCAGTCACCTCATCTTTCTGGAGGCAGAGCAGATTCAGAACTATTTTCTGCATAAATTCTAGTCCTGAACACAGATACTGGCTTGACTCACCTCAAAGAATGTCCTTTCAACCCCTAATTGGCCTCTGGGAGTATCTGCACTTCAAGTTCTGGATGAAGAGAACCTAGATTTGTTTTCCATCTCTTAACCCCAAGCTCAGTTTCAAGAAATAACATTGTTGATGAATGGCCTGAAAGACATGCAGACCACCCGTTCCTCTATATTTTAGCCCTAGACAAGGCCAGAAAAGCAGCTGTCTTAGACCCTGCTGTGTCCTGTCTCAGCACTGATTCAGAGCTGCCCGGTGAGATTAACTGCACGTGAGGCCGCGGAGAACACGGCTGCTGCACACACTTCCTGAAGGCCCACTTCTGAGGTGACTCCTGAGTTAACTGTTTTGATCTTTAATCTCATGGACACCGAAAATTTGGACTCGCCAAGTTTCCCTCTTTGCCTTGGTTGCTAGGAGACTCCACATAAAATTCAAGAGTTTCTTAACTACTGTACAGGATCCTGACACACGTTTCTGTTTCTTGTTTATTTTATGAGATGCACCCCCGTTATTCCTTTGCTCCGATTTCCTCTACTTAACTTGATTACCATAACGCATCTATTTTGGCATGCTGCCTCAAATCCTTTCCGACTGAGAGAGTATAAATGAGTAAAAGGTACACAATTATTTTTCTAACTACTAATGAAATTACGAATGCATGCAGAGATATCCCTGACCAGTACAGAACACCCCACCCCAATCTGAGAAAATATAAATGACGTAGAATTCAATACTTACAGAGTGGTGTGGTTAGGCCCCCTCATAGTGAACAGCCTCTCAAGAGCATGTGCTGCATAAGTATGAACAACAATACTTTCAGCTTGAAGATGATTTATCAAGAGAGGAATAGAGACTAAAAGCTGCTCTTTTGGTACCTGAAAAATACAATTATATACACGCTCTTTACTCAATGATGCTATCTTTGAGTAAAAGGTAACTGGAAGATAAGGGCTCGCTGATTCTAAAAAGTGTTCAGCTATTACAATGGAAAATGACATGGTTGAAAAACCTAAACTTCTACCCCAACACAATGGTTCAGTTCACATTCACTTTTCTAATTCTCTGAGCATAAAAATTATGATTAGGATAAAATCCTGCATATCACAGAAAAATATCATGGAGAAGCAGACTAAGATTTCGTTCATCGTAAGAACTATACTTTTCCTTAGCGGGCATTTCTTGGAAAAGTCATTCAAGCTTTGTGCCTCATTTTCCCTTCTATAAAAAGGGGGGAGGACAAAAAGAGGAATACTAATCTTCATGAAAACTCTCTAAGATTTTTAGACTATCCCATTAGTCTTTAAAATATAACAGCTTCACAAGGTTGCACATAACCTTGGGTTACGTACTTGCCAAAGACAAAAAAATTATAAATCAAGAAATTAAAGAATCATACATAGGGAATAAACCATGGCATGTTCTTATGATGGAATACTACACAGCTATTAAAAATGAACACTTCTACTAAATGAGTAACTCTCTAAAATAATACCAAGCACACAAAAAACAAGATGTGTGGACCAATAACTAGTATATCAGTTATATGAATAAAAAATATAAACCTAGAAGGAACTATAGAATTTTTGTGGGAACAAATATGTAGTAAAACCATAAACACTTGCAATATCGGGCACAAAACATACTGAATTCATTACACCTCCAGGAGAAAGAGACTGGAAAGGGGATGGGGAGGAAGTACCCTGGGTGCCTCCACTGCGTGTGTACATTTAAGGAATGATGGCACAGAGCTGTACATTATACAGGGTGGGAAAAGTAGGTTTCAAATTGTGAGTCTGCCAAAGTTTATTCTTGTATTACTGTTTATCAATTATTGTATTATTTTCCACACGACTAACTGTAAACCTACCTTTGCCCTACACTGTATTATTTTCTATTCTTGCTTGTGTATTTAAAATAATTTGCCAGATGGTTGTTATTTGGCAGAGGTGCTAGACAAGTAAGATGACTTTACACGTTCTGTTTTTTGTCTCACTAAAATTAAAGCGACTTAAAGCGATAACAATCAAAAGGATCACGTAACACAACAGCAAAAAAACAAAAACAAAAAACCCCACCCAATTAAAAAATGGGCAGAGGATCTGAAGAGACTTTTTCCAAATAAGACATACAAACGGCCAACAGGTGCATGAAAAAGTGCTCAACATCACTAATCAGGGAAATGCAAATCAAAACCACAATGAGATATCTATTATCAAAAAGATAAGTAATAACAAGTGTTGTTCAAGAGTCAACTTACTTATATACAAACATCGAATCATTATGTTGTATACCTAAAACTAGTATAGCCCTGGCCAGGCAGCTGAGTTGCTTCGACAGTAGCCTGATACACCAAGGTTGTAGGTTTGATCCCTGGTCAGGTCACATACACAAAGCAACCAATGAATGCATAAATAAGTGGATCAACAAGTCAATGTCTCTCTCTCAAAATTAATAAATTTAAAAAACTCATAATGTTTTATACGTAGACATATAAATAAAATATAACTCATATTTCAATTTAAAAAAATGAAAGAGATGAGGAACTGAGACGCACAGAGGGACAGTAGATGCTGGCGTCTTCCCTCTGGGGCCGTAGGCTCCCCAGGAGGCATGAGTGGTGGAATTTCCCTTTTACTGCTTTCCTTCCGCGGATCCAGGGTGCTCCCGATGGGCTGGGGCCTGGGCATGAGTGATCAAAATGGGGAATGATAAAGTTTTACAAAGGGGCTTTATGGTTGTATCACTAAATACTTCAGGATCCACAAATTCTTATTCAGAGTCCAAACTGTTTGGAAAATATACAAATCAATGAAAAATTTTAAGAGTATTTTGTTATTGACTTGAACATGTTCAGGGAGCTATTGTGATGAAATTTAAGAAGGGCTGTGACCAAAAGAATGAGTCAGTGACTTGAGGGGGTGACCCAGTATCTCTGTTTACTTGTTAGACTGACTTTTAACTTTTACTGGTCCTGTGGAATAAAGAAAATTGATCATGTCCAAGAATATATAAATATAAACTAGATCAATGCTTTGTCAATTATAATAAAAGCACTCTACGCTTGAGAGTTGCATGAAATAAAGAAATAACGTTTATTTTAAAAAATAAAAATACGTCTCTTCTAAAAATTAAGACCAACATCATAAACATGGGAGAAAGTATGACTAAATAGTTCACAGAAAGTAAATTTTTAAAGAAATGCAACATGATACAATCAAACCCCTCTGGAGGCAAGTTTGGCAACATCTAGCAAAGTTACAGTGGACATTTTACCTTCTAATCTAGCATCCCTACTTCTAGGAATCTATCATGTAGTTACAAAGGCAAAAGCAGTAAGTGCCATGTACACATAAGGCTACTGAAAGTATTATTTAAAAAACCTGGCATTATTTCAAACAGCAAAAGGTACAAAACACCCAGGTTATTTATCTATGAGGGGACTGGTTGAGTAAACCATGGGGGAGCCACCCAATGGAATACTACAGCTATTAAAAAAAAAGAGGAAAATCTACTAATACTATTATATAATGAATGACATCCAGGATCTATCAGGTGAAAAAAGCAAGGTGGAAAACTATGTTTAGTACACGCTCTTCTGCATAAAAGGAGAAATACAGATAAATATAGAATAGGTATTAGGTTGTATTTTTCAAAATAAATAAATGAAAACCAACCAAAACATGGTTACAAAACAAAACAAAACAAAGGGTTGCCTTTAGGAAGAGGGAGAGAACAGGGATGAAGCTACACCTTTCTGAATACACCTTGCTTTAATACTGTCTGACTTTGGAGGCGAATAACCCTTCTCATGCCTCCCCCATCCCCAATAAAAACAAAAACACACAAAGAAATGAACCTAAGTGTTTATCAAGTTTGTGGCAAAAATGCACAAATAATTTCAAGCTGCTTTGAATACAGTATTATTTTTACTACACATACTTAATAGGGTATTAATGTAAGGATATTAAAACCACCAAGAGATGAAAACGAATTTGACAAGTGTTATTTTACTAGTAATCATGTTGCCACTGTTATTTATTTCCTGATTCTCTCCTGTGAAAAAAGCCTAGAACCAATGACACTTCATTAGCAGTCTCCCTAGCTCCCAGGCTACGGTCTCAAAACACCCCCCTGCCTCCCGTAAGAGGTGGCTAATTGAGGTCTGGAGCGGGAAGTGTATGGGAGAAGCCCTTAGAGGTTTAGCATGAAGTTTATGTCAAGCGGGCACAGGAATCTACATAATGGGGCCCCCACTGGCCAAAGATGGAACAAGGGTATCAAAAATACCCTCTACTGTCATCTTTGGAGGTTGGTAGGGCACTGTCTCATTACTATAACAATGTATCAAGAGGGAAAACCAACACACATTTATCCTGCTTTTCCCAAACAAATTGATAATTAAAACATCTATGAGACTGTGGTAGTTGCTGCATGAAAGTATGACTATATTAAAAACTATGTAAGTGCGCATATTAAAATGGTGAATTTTATATTAGGTGAAGTGTATCTCAATAAATAAGTCAATGATGGAAAATTCCTCTTGACCTGAATCCACTGATCACTCTCACCATTACTAAGTGGACAACCAGACCCAGTATATGTCCTAATAAAATGAAACAAAGTATAACTACAACAAATTCTTGCCTCCCTCCCAAAGGATTAAGTGGCATATAATATATAAATGAACAGCTACTTACTTGATTCCTAAAAATCATAATGTATTTGATACCATCAGCTTTAAGAACAGGAAATTCATTCACTATTAAAAAAAATAAGTCATAGTTATTTAAGTGCTAAGGACTATTACTCCCAAATTGGTGACAACATGATCAGATGTTTAAAAACATGGTTTTGGTAACTGAAATGTCAAGTAATTGAAGCTTAGTTAATTATCTAATAGTCTACTATGTAACTATTAATTCTGGTAAGATTACAAATAATTTCATTTCCCCCCTCACGTTTAAGTTTCATTATAAATGAACATGAATTAATTAATTGAATAAAAATGATTTGGACCATGACTAATAACCATATCATTTTCTTCCCAAAACTGAAGCTATTATAAATCAAGAGCATGTCTCTTCTGGCCGGGATTTGCTTTAAATTGCTCTAGTGGTGGGAAAATAAATCAGTGAAAGGGATAGAATATTGGCCAAGTGTTAAAAATTCTTGCAGTTGGACAATATTAACATGGAAGTTCATTATAATACTCTCCCTACCTTTTTTAATCTGTTTAAATTTTCCATACAAAAAGGGACTATCTATGTACCTTGATCAATACTGTTTCACTGAAATAGGAAGTTATCCTTACTATTTATTACTTTCAAGTACTTTAAAGTTTACTTCAATTTTATTTTTCAAATGAGAAAGAAAAGAAAACCAGAGTATAATTCCTAGACTATAACAGGATAACAAAAAGCTGAGTTCCAACTTAGTCTTGTTCCTATTTTCCTTTCTCGATAAGGCAACATTTTCTTTATAAAAAGTTAATTTCACCTGGGCAAAGTCTGGACGAACCATTAGAGATTCTATTCAATAAAAAAAATACCTGCAACAAGCATAGGAGCCAATGTTTTGAATACAGTGACATAGAGCCCCTGTTATGAATATTGCCATGTTCCTTATTTTATTACATAAAATAACATTGCAAATAAACGCAGGTACAGCATTATAGGTTTTGTAAATAATTTTTCACAAAACTCACCATTAGCCGATTTTAAATCAGGGAGAATGTGATTCACAAAGAACTCAGTCAGGTTTACAAGTTCATTTGCTTGAGTAATTCCATGCTGAAAAATAAATTTGTTACAGGGTAAAATAATATGAAATACCTGTTTGTATCTACTACACTGGAAATCTGGGTAACTTCAGGAAACCAGGGTAAAATAGAGAATAATGTTTCAAAACACAAACTGCTTAAATATAAAACAAGACTATTTTAATAGACAATAAAGAAACTTCCTAAATTAGCAAGCACTAAGTCTAAGGGAACAAGTGTGGCATCTGTCAACTTTTTGGTCTATAAGAAACTTATGTGCTTAATACAGCAACACAGTCATCTTTGGAGACAGTGTGAATTCTCATCAAAACTAACAGTTTATCTGGCAGGACAGTTTTGACTTCCGTGGTCACTGACAAGTCTGTTTTAGAAATAAAACTACATTGAAAAGATTCACCTTCTGTGTTTGCGCTTTTGATGCCAAAGATGTCACTAGATAAATGGCTGCATCCTTGTGTTTCCAGTTGACAGATGGATTTTTCGCATATTCCTGCAGCATGGAATTAACATAACCAGAGAAGATTCCTGTCACGGGTCCCTCAAAAAACTTGCATAATCCTCGTACTAGATCACAAGCAGCTCTGCGTCTAGTATCAATATCTATAAAATTAAAGGAAGAAAGATTGTGAGAGACAAACACGAACCAAATCATCAAGTTTATAAGGAAACTGCTGACAGCTATCAGCAAAATAATGAAAAAATATTTTTTTCAGAAGAAACAGAGTGAAAACTACAAAGATCATAGTAATATGAAAACACTAATAAATACATTAAAAAAGAGAGAAGATAAATGATTCAACTGATACAGCTTATCCTAACAGGTGCTTTTTAAGGTGTGGAAGTTAAACAGTTCTCCAACAAGAGCTACTTGAAATAACTCTCTAATCTTTACTCCCCTTCATCCCATATTTACTAGAAAAAGAGTAAATTTAAAACTGGCTTGCTAGGATTAACAGTTAAAAACCAAAATACATACCAGATCCTTCCAAATCTCTTCTTATGTACTCCTCAGAATTATCTTCAAAGGCTTCTTCATCAGCAGCTACAAAGAAAGGTAACATTTCAGATAACCCCTCAAAAGACATGACAATGATTGTATTTTTGCAGCTGAGTATGCAGAAAAGTATGTAGAACTGGCATGTTTTACAGCAGAGTATTGTTTCCCAACATACGACAACTTCATATATTATTAATCATTACTTAGAGCAGCAAGGACTGCCCTGAAAGGTTAGGTAACTGGTAGTTCACAATTACCTGTGATACAGGCTCACTTGTTACAATGTGACAGTGTCCCCCTAATTGGGCTTTTTCACCAACTTTCAAAAGTGACTGTTGCCCCCCGCCCCCCAATTAGATGGGTAGCTCAGCTGGTTAGAGTGTCGTCCCTATACACCAGAGTTGTAGGCTCAATCCCCAGTTAGGACACATAGAAGAAGCAACCTCAACGAATGCATAAATAAGTAGAACAACAAATCATGGTTTCCTTTTCTCTTTCTCTCTCTTTCTCCCTTCCTCTTTCTCTAAAATCAGTCAATTAAAAAAGTATTAAAAAAAAAAAAAAAAAAAATGAGTGCCCGGGATGGTGTGGCTCACTGGATCAAGTGCTGGCCTGAGAACCAAAGGGTCACCAGTTCAATTCCCACTAAGGGCACGTGCCTGGGTTGTAGGCTGGGTTTCCAGTGGGGGACATGTGAGAGGCAGCACTCATTGATGTTTGTTTCCCTCTCTTTCTCCCTCTCTTTCCCTCTCTCTAAAAATAAATAAATATTTTTTAAAAAGTGTTGGGAACCAATCTAGGAATGTCGCTTTTTATTTTGCCAGATAAGGACACTAGAAAAACAAACAAGATAACAACTACAACTATCGTCATTTCACAAAAATCATTTCAATATCAAGAAAGGTGGAAAGGCAGTATCAGAATAAAGATCTGTCCTTTAAATATAGTTTTATGAAAACACAAAAGGAAATAAAACTTCACTTTATATTGTTCTTTATTTCCTCATTTTGTTCCAGATAATTTGAGAACCACTGATCTAATGATTGCTGTGTTAGAGAACACAATTCCTTCCATATTTACTACTTGCTCTTCCCAGTGGGAAGGAGAGACATTCTGTTTACAAACAAATACATTCTCTTAGGACTATCTTAACCTTAAGCACAAACTAAGTGGGCTTTCACTCTATTTAAAAGTTATCAATCACTTCTAATCTCAAGTCAATTGTTGGAAAACAGCTATTTGCCTTGGTGAAAGACCAAATCAAAAGAAACCAAATTATTTCCGTAAGTTGAGATCCCGGATAATTTACTTTCTTCTCAATGTAATGGTACTGTTAAAGTCTTATTCAATCTTTCTATGAAAAACCTCTGCAGCACAGAACAAAGTTCCTCACAGCAGTACTCATTTCACAAGAGCCTTTTATACCACATTTTCTGTCTTGGTTTAGAAAACAGGCAATATGTGATCAACAAAAGTTTTATTTAGCAATAAAAAAATTAGAATGTTACAAAAGCCAACAGGGAAAAGACTTATTAAATTTATACTAATACTCCTAAAAAAAAACTAAAAAACAAGCTTTTGATCTCCTGAAAAGCTTTACACTTCACTATAATTACCTCTAAATTCCATGTTAGGCACAATAACCTTTTCACAGATGCTTGTCAGCGTGTTCTGGTCCTCAAACAGATTCTTGTAGTGAGGTCTCTCACATACTGAAGCCAGAAATTGAATTGCATTACTTACTAGCTGGAATAAAACACAAAAATAAGCATATTTTTAAAAGCAAAACTGAACCATTTATTTCTTGGGGAGTTAGGGAAGGGAATGTCTGAATTATCTGTCTCCATCATCATCTTACCAAGTCATATTTGACCTCTTGACCTGTTGTAACTAATAAATTCCAGATGGCTGTGACAAAACGAGGCAGGTACAGTTGAAATTCTTCATCATACTTTTGTGCATATAGTGCGGCATTATCACAAATCTGGGATTTTAAGAGCTCCAATAAGCCTGCTTCCTCTTCGTCCTCACATAAGAGAAAACAGAAAACTCAGACATACAACTTTAACGCTACCATAAATACAGAGTAGCTATAATGCCTATATTAAATTTTATTTACTAAAATATATACTAAATTAAATTTTTAATCCCAAAGCCAAGTATCATATACTGCATCTATGCCGTCAACATTTTCCTAGTCTTTTAAATAAATAAAGATGAACTATTTCTCATTTATTAATCACTAAGAACAGTGCAAAAATTTTCAAGTTAAGCCCTGACCAGTATGGCTCGGTTGGGTGTCATCCAGCAAAACGAAAGGTTGCCAGTTTGACTCCTGGTCAGAGCATATGCTTGGGTTGCGGGTTCAGTCCCAGTTGGGACATGTGTTAAGAGGCAGCCAATTGACATTTCTATCTCACACTGATGTTTGTTTCTTTCTCCCTCCCTTCCCCCTGTCTAAAAATAAATACATAAAAAGTTTTTTAAAAGTATTCAAGTTAAATAAAGCCTTCCCTTCTGGTTGCTGAATTATAAAATATTTACATATCAAACTGAAAACATCTTCCTTCAGAAACCTGAATGATAAAGATCATAACACACTTTCTTTTGTAACATGGTTAGTTGTACTGTGTCTTGCTGTCTCCCAAAAGATTCTTATTTCCAGTATATTAAGATGTGTCCAACCCCTTAATAAGGTAATGCTATAGGACTCTCAAAAATATTTTGGTTATTATAATATAAACAAAACAATCTAAATCAAGGGTCAGCAAACTAAATCAAAGCCTGCAGGTCTGCTGCCTATTTTTGTAAGTTAAGTTTTATTAACACAGTCATGCTCATTCCTTTTTCTCATTTATACAATTTCTAGTATTGCCTGTGGCTGTGTCCACCTACAGCTGCAGAGCTGAGTTGGAATGGAGACCATATATAGCCCACAGAGCCTAAAATATTTACTTACTGGGCCTTTACAGGAAAAGTCTCTGCCAACCCTAATCTAACCCATGACAGTGATTATCTAATACTCTGAACTGTCATAGCAATCTGCTAAAACCTGTTGAGCTGTACTATGTGCAAAACAGCTCATTTGTAAAGGCATAAATACAGAGGATGCTACAGTGAGATGACAAGGTGGTACATGGTTAGGTGGGCACAGGGCTTCCCATAAGAATCTCTGCCGAAAAGCCCCTTTAGAAGTGTGAAGACAAGCTTTGGTTTCTGAGAAAAGGTTGTTTCCTAATGGACTGACAGAATTATTTTATGGAATCCATCTCTTTTTTTTGTTGTTGGTGCTTTTTATTTAATAAATCTTAGACAAAATTTGCTGTACATTCATAGTAATGACTCTCCTCTGCACCCCACTCCAAAAGCTGACCTGAATCCCCCAATTCTAATTTTACTTTTATTTGGTGACATATTCTCAATATTTTATTTATTTGTTTTCCCTTGGGAAAAAGGTAGATCATAAATATATTAATAAAAAACAAAATGAGTAACAGAATAAGTGCTTTACATTGAGAAGCACATTATTACAAAAACCAGGTCAAAAATTTAACACATTATAAACTTTCATCATGCCCACTATTTCCTACTCTGCGGATGGCTTTTTAAAGAGACTATTATTACAGAGGTCTAAGTTTTAACTTATCTTAATGCTAAATGATCTCCAATAACTTTATTTTCTGAAGTCTAATGAACGATCCTCCAAGATTTTGAGGGCACCCCAATAATTTTTTAATTAAAAAAACTGAGATATAATTAATATATAACATTATATCTCAAATAATTCTTAATTTTAACAAAAGTTTACTTTGGAAAAATTTTAAACAATACTTACATCAGTTTGTAGAAGCTTATTATCTAATGTCAAGAGGGTATGAAAATTGTTCATCCAAGTTTCCATATTATCTTCAAAAAATTCAGGGAGATCCTAAAGAATAAATGCTGACTTCAGATTTTAATTAAAAAGGTATGCTATTTACATAAGTCACCCCCCGACCACACCCCTTCCATGTCCCTACAGACAGTCCACATTTCTCAGCCTGAGCCAGCCGTTATCTATTGCGACAGGGATGCTCTGCTCTAACTAGGTCTGGCAGCGGAACAAACTCTGTCTCTGTTTATATGCTTTCAACCAGAAATGATGTTATCTAGACTTCCTGTCCCAATTTAAAGCTATTTATTCCTTCAAGGTCAGCTAAGACTACATGAAGCCTTTCCTTACGAAACTTGGTGCTTGCCAGTATATTCCTTTCCTTCCTGAATTATTGCATTTAGTGTAAAATGACCACCAATTAACTGTCTTATCCAATCAATGGTTTCCTGTGGAACGGCAATGCCTTCTTAATGAGGCTGATAAGCTCTCCAAGGGTAAGATTATGCCTTTGGTGTCCCTGACTATGCCTCATTCTACCTAACTCTAGGAAGCAGAATTCAAAAGAAGGTATAAGCAAAAACAGTGGCCTCCTTTAATTAAGAGTTTCCCAAACTGGTATCTGACCGACCCCTGACGTGGGTCTGCCATTTTGGGCTGTTTGCCCCCTACTCTACTTAGCCCTCCTGTGGAACGCTCTCCCCACCACTGCGAGTCAGGCGGTAAGGATCAAGTCCAAGTGCCCGGCCCTGACTATTCGCAGCAAGTCCAGACCCTTTCTCTTGCCGTTCAGTAGAGTAATCTGTAGCAGTAAAATCTCCTGGTTCCTGAAGCCCTGAATCGTGAAGTAATGATTCAAGAACAGAAAGAATGACTGAGTGGATGCAACAGGGGGATTAGGCATTTTCTGCTATAAAACTATGGCTTTGTTTCCACTAAGAGGACACTGGTTCTTCTTACCTTCTAAAGCCTGGTTCTTCAGCCTTTTGTCTCCCAGATATGTTTCCAATGAAAGCCTTTTTGCATAAGCTAGCCATAGACCTCTAGTCTAAACATGGCTCGCCAAGTGTTAAGATCCACTTAAGTGAACAAGAGGAAAGCCTGAGAATGTGATCTCTCAGCATCTTCAATGAAAGAGAAGACTCTCCAAAGCACTGACTGAGGATGTGGGGTTTCCCTAACTTTCTGGTTTACAAGAGAATGCTACTTTTCCCCATGAAATAGCCGCTAGCAATCTCCAAAAACTACTATAAAGTATAACACTATTTGATTAGACAAAGAGTGGGAGGAGTCAGAAAAAAACTAACTTCTTTCAGAAAAATCAATGCTGACAAAGAAGTCTTTATCAAATGAAAATCTGTACATTCCACAACAAAGAATAAGAATCAAAAGCAAGTAAAAACAAAACAAAACAAAGCTTACCTGAAAGTTTAAGCTGTAGAACAGTTTTGAGATCAGGATCAGGGAAGAAAAAAGAATCCTCAGGGCAGAGGCATCATTCGCATGGGTATTACAGAGTTCAATGGTGGCCTTGGAAAGAAATTTAAGAACATAGTTTTAGTGTTGTAAACCTTCATGAAATAGAATGCACTAGGCTGAGACTTCCTCTACCTCTTCTCCAAAAATTGACTTATAATTAAGTAGAGATTTTGAAAAATAGTTTATCTTTTTAAAGAATTTATAGAGAGATGGGAAGGGAGAGTGAGAGAGAGGGAAACATCCATGTGTGAGAGATACATTGACCAGTAGTCGCCTCTTGTGCACCCCCAACCAGGTACTTGGCCCGTAACCCAGGCATATGCCCCGATTGGGAGTCAAACTGGCGACCTTGTGCTTTGCAGGCCAGCACTCAATCCACTGAGCCACAACAGCCAGAGCTCGAAAAATATTTTAAAGTATATATATATAACTTTAATCCTCACCTGAGATACACTTATTGATTTTAGAGAGGGGGAAGGGAAGCAGGGGGGAGAGAGGAACATCAATACGAGAAACACTGAGCTGTCACCTCCCATATGTACCTGGCCAGGGATCAAAACCACAGCCTTTTGGTGTATGGGATGACGGTCCAACCAAGCTACCAGCCAAGGCTTAAAGTACTTATTTTGAAAATGTCTATCATGGCACTACTCCAATGTTAGTATTTTGGACTAGATCCTTCTACTACTCGTCTCTGTACATATTTAGAAATATACCACACAAAACTTCTTTATATGCTCTCATTAAATAATTCCCCTGTCACTTGGCATTAGGTTGTTCCCAACTGTTTATTATTTTAACTGTAATAAATAGGCTTATCTAGAAAACTCTGTGCACTTCTGATTTTCATAGGTTGATATTCTAGAAGAGCGTTACCAAAGCAGAAGAGTTGGCTATAAGCACAGATTTTGGAAGCCAGAAAAATATAACCCAAACTCTTGTTACGATAAACATTACTTTGAGCAAGTTATTTTATTGAGACCAGATCTCCTCAAATGTAATGAGAATAATGCCTGCCTCATAGATAGAATATGCAAATTAAATGAGAAAAACTACACAAAAGGTCCTAGTGCTTGCATGTAACTACTATGTTATGGACACTCAACAAAATGTTATTTCCTATATCCTGGAGTTAGGAAAAACTGAATATTAAGGTTCTCTTAATGAAATGTCAAACTGCAAAAAGCTGGTACCATTTATAATCCAATGTGCAGGACACAGAATTTTCATTTCAATGTACTCTGGCTAAGACTTTCAGCATCATTAAAAAGAAATAAAAAAATCTTTGCCAATTCAATAGGAGGAAAAAATTGATCACGTTTTGTCCAATGTTGTTTTCTAAAATAAAAATGTACCATCAGTAAGACTCCCTAACCATAAGAAATCTTGTGTACACTCTTCATTTTAGAAAGTTGTGATTACCACACAACTTTCCCTTTCGGAACTAGGAAATGAGCACCGTTTTGAGAGCCAGCAAAGAGATTTGAGGTGTGTGATACTTAACCCTCTTTCCTCATCTGGGGGAAAAAAAGGTTAACAATATCTCCTTCCATCTTACAGGATTCTCACAAAGATGAAGAAGATGTTTAGGAAAGTAGCCTGTTCACCATAACATGATGCACAAAAAGACAAACAGCCAAACAAAAATGTGGATTGATTCCTTTAGAGACAAATATGCAATTACTTGAGTGAAATAATATGATGCCTGGGATTTGCTGTTAAATGTTCCTTCGAAATGAAGGGGAGAAAACAAATTTAAAAAGAACTAAAATGCTAGTAACTATTTACCTTGTATAACAGAGAGTTCATTATATACCATCTGCTCTATTTCTGTGTAGGTTAGAAATTATTCAAAAGAAATGCTGCTCTAAATATTACCTATAAAATAAGTTTTCAAAGAATTCTCTTAAACAAGATTTATATAAATATTTTAAAGCAATTTTAAATATTAAGTAATTTAAAATAACACCAAAATATTATCCCATACCTTAAATAGATTAGTCAAAGGCAAAGCAAAGGCATCCAGAACAAGTTTAATTTCAGTCCATAATTCGTTTGACTTAAATTCATGGCGGTATCTAGAAAATTAAGGTAAAATAAGTAAGTTACAAGTTTTTGTTTACTGACTTTAGTTCTTCAAGGATAGATTAAAGAAAAAACCATGGCTAGGCAGTTTTCTGAAATTCTTTTTAAAGGAATGAAGCAACTTAAGGCAAGCAGGTGTTCTGCAGGTGATAGGGCAATATGAAATAAACATCTTGCTTAATAAGAAACAAACACAGTAGTGAATCAAGAGGCTTATGCTCTTATTCCAGGATTATCATATTCAAAGGAGTGACAATAGTCACAGAAATATAAGTGTTTACACAAGCAAAAACATTTGGAAAAAAGTATTTTGAAAGTATGAATTTATACATCAATACCTTTTAAAAAGAGAATGTGCTGTACGAAGGACCCCATTAATAACGTGAAAATCACCACTCTGAAAGCGATTCACCATTTCCGTCAACAAGTCAGGCCATTTCTGAGGGAAATCTTCTCTGCCAATAATGCTAATGGCATCACTTAACTGAGGGGAGGAAAGATATTAATTAGACAAAAGCTCTACAAACAAGTCTACTTAAAAAGCAGGACCTTATATTACCTGCTTCTGAATTTGCTCTGGGCTACTAAGCATCAAATGAACTATGTTGGCTTTAATGGCTACTCGGTCGGCTTCACAAATTTTGTTTGGTTCATCTTCAACCTAAAAACAAAACATCCATGAGCAAGTAGCATAAAATCCATGTTCAGGACCAGATGGGTTTGTAGATAAAATAGAACTGTTTCTTATTTCCTGGTTTTCCAGGAAAAGCAGAGAGAAAGGTAAGGCATTCCCTCCACATGAATGGGCCACAGATTCCTTTAGTAACTTCATGAGAGCATGAACCCCTTGCACAAAAACTGTACGTTCCATCCCAAATGCAAATACTTTGCATACAAATTAATGATCTTCTGACTCCCTGCTGTCAAGTAAGACTCAGTTTTATACGTAAATTAATCAGAATATGTGGTTAAAATCTTTGTATGTGCTACTAAGCCCATACTCATTTTCAAAAGCTTCAATTTTGACCCTCACTTAAGTCTAAGGTCTTTTCAGTGAAACCTCTTGACCATGACAAGTTTGAATGCCTCCAAGACTTCAGCCGAAATGGTTCCGAGAGTCCTACCGGTTTTAACAAATCGAGATAGAGGTAGAGGGAGGGGTTTTTTTTTTTTGTTTTTTTTTTAACATTTTAAGATTCACCAGATCATTTTTCTCGCATGTGGTTATTGAAGAAAATACAAGCTTAAAATGACACTTATTTACTATTTTTAAACTTTTATGCAATGAATAAAAAAGATTCTAAATCAATACTTTAGAAGATTTAAAGTTGACTTTTTTGGTTACCCATAGTACTTTCTAAATGAATATCATTACTGCTGTCACTATAATACAATTCTCATTTCTCCCCTTTTTCCTAAGCCATGGTTTCCTCAACCTCGGAATACTGACGTTCTGGAACAGATAAATCTTTGCTGTAGGGATCTTTCTTGTAAATTGTAGGGTGGTTACCAACATCCCTACCCACTGGTTGCGATAACACCCCCCATCCCCAAACTGTGACAATCAAAATTTCAACAAATAGCACCTTGTGGGCAAAATCAACCCCAATTGAAAACCACTGTCCCAAGCTAAAGTGTGGAAAATACCAGTTTCTTTATTTATAATAAGTTTGTATGAGTCATAAAACCTTTAGGCAGTAAAATTCATCTTAAAATTAGTATATATTTACATATCCCACAAGACATAAGGCACAATCCCTTATCAAAAACTTCAAAATAGCCCTGGCTGGTGTGGTTCAGTGAATTGAGCGCCAGCCTATAAACCAAAGGGTCTCCAGTTCGATTCCCAGTCAGGGCACATGCCTGGATTGTGGGCCAGGTCCCCAGTAGGGGGTATGTGAGAGGCAACCACACACTGATGTTTCTCTCCCTCTCTTTGTCCCTCCCTTCCCCTCTCTAAAAATAAATAAATGAAACCTTAAGAAAAAAATCTTCAAAATAACTTATTTTGCAGTCTACAAATTTTCATATATAATGCAGTTTTCAGCTTTATATAATTTTTCCCAGTCTACAACAGAAATTGCTTCAATGATTCAGTTAGACTGTGTCTTCCCACATGCCTCTTCAGTAGATAATGAGCTAGAGTTAAATTTCAACCATAATAGAGATTAAAACAAAATTTTACAACCCTCAGGCAACCTGGGTTATAAAACTGAAGTAATCCTTAAGAATTCAAATGAGACACAAGAACTTTGGAAAAGTGTGCTGTTTCACTTTTGTTAGTTCTTTCAGACTTTCTACATAGATGATCATGCCATCTGTGAAAAAAGAGTTTTATGCCCTCCTTTGCAACTGATAATACCTTTTATTTCCCTTTCTTACTGCATTAGCAAAGACTTCCAAGACAGTGCTGGAAAAGAGTGGTGAGAAGAAACATCCTTACTCTGTACCTAATCTTAGAGGGAAAGGCTTCAAGTTTCTCACCAGTAAGTATGATGTTAGTTGTAGGTCTTTCTGTTTTTTGTTTTTTTTAGATAGTCTTTATCAAGAAAACTCCCCCTCTATTCCTACTTTACTAAGAGGTTTTATAATGAATGGATGTTAGATTTTGTCAAAAAATTTCTCCTGAATCCACTGATATGATCATGTGATTTTTTGTTTATTGATATGATGAATTACATTAATTAAACTTTTTGTTTATTCTTTTTATTGAATTTATTGAGGTGACATTGGTTAATAAAATTATATAGGTTTCAGGTGTACAGTCCTACAATAAATCTTCCATATATTGTACTGTGTATTCACCACCCCAAGTCAAGGCATTAATTTTTGTTTTTTGGGGTTTTTTTAAGATTTATTTATTTTTAGAAAGAAGGGATGAGAGGGAGAAAAAGAGGGAGACAAATGTCAATGTGAGAGAAACATCAACTGGTTGTCTCTTGTACTTAACCTGAACCAGGACTGAACCTGCAACTCAGACATGTGCCCTGACCAGGAATCAAACCACAGACCTCTTGCTTCATGGAACAACCCCTCCTCCCCAAAAAACTGAGCCACACCAGTCAGTGCAAGAGGTTAATTTTTGAATGCTGAACAAGCCTTGCACACCTGGGATAAATCTCACTTGGTCATGGTATATATTTTTATACTCTTTTGGATTGAATTTTCAAATATTTTGTTGAGGAGAGTCCTATTTAATTTTATCTTCAATATGTGTCTGAATCAACGGCACTGCAAATAGAAATCTTATAAACATACAGGGTATTAAACTATGTATTCACAAAATACTTACAATTCTCCAGTTTCTTTTAATATAGTTCTTGAATGTTACTGAGGCACACACTTTGATAACATTATCCTGGGACTTCTCCAGTAATGTTAAAAGCAACAGTGGATAATTCTGACTTCCTTCTACAGACTCAAGAAACTTCTCAGCTATAAAAGAATTTCCATGTTAGATTTGTTATTATAACCAAATCTTTCCACATGATACATATGTGAACTATGTGTATCTGATTGAAGCATCAAAAACAGAAAAGATTAAGCTATTTTTTTCCTTAGGGAAACTCAATATTCTTACCTATTAAATGAACTATATATGATGTTATATTAAATTCACATAATACCTCAGTTTTCAAATCACTTAACTCACCTGATTCTCACAAACCTATGAAGTGGCCCAATCGGATGAACATCCCATCTGATGGAGAATATGCTCAGAGAGGTTACTGACTTTAGGGCAAAAGTAATACACCCTGTCTTGTTCCAGAAGAATTAGTAGCAGTAGTGGCAGTAGTAGTATTCAAAATGTGTTTATTGGGATGGTTCCCCACTCATCTTGATTCAGGGTGCTTTTAGCGCTGCTCCCTTCTGAAGGAGCAGCCCAGAGGATTATTTTTAGTACTATTAGCAATGGTAGTAGTATTTCTTTTACAGCACCACTGTGGACAAATGAGCTACTTCACGCTAATATACAGGGTCTGGCAGGAGTATTGCTTGAGTGTGGTTGGTAAGGTAACATATGGGTGTAATAACGTATAGTTTTAATCTGAACATTCCACCTAAAATGTCACATGGTGTGCTTGAGTGTGATATTGTTATGTTACAGAAATACATGCTTATGATTTTGTAATAAAAGATTTTGTAATAAAAAAGGGGCATTATTTGTGCCGGATCCTGTACATTATTACTAACTATAAGGCTCTGGTGCTTTACCACAAAAATTATTTCACTAGGTTGTCATTACTACACAGAGAAGTAGGTAATAGTATCCTTATTTTAAAAACAAGGTCACCAACGTTAAGTAACTTGTCAAAGATCACGTAGCTAGAATTATCACCGAAAAGTTCTAGTCTAGTCCCTATTTGACGATACCTGACTTCAGTTTTCTTCTTAAAATAAACATTTCTAATACCGGCAATAAATTTATATAGATTTTAAACTCACTCATCACTTTATGTTCCTAAGTGTAATATGAGTGTATTTACACTTAGGAATATTAAATCTCCTAGGTTTACTGATCACACAGTGAAGGTTTATAGAACTTCTAATTTTTCTTATCTTAAGCCTCACCTATTCCAAGGATCCAATACTTATTGCAAAGGTCTACTGTTAACATTTATTATTTCCTACAATAGTATGATTTAACACTTTTCTTCTTTCCAAATTGAGTCCCCAGAGTTTAATTCCTATCCTCAAACTTTCCCTGCTTTGTGTCCCTCGTGTCTTTCTTGAAAGATGAGAAATTAACCGAAACATGTTTTTAAGTAGCAGACAGTTTTGTATGAGTCTGTCAGGCTTTTACTGTTTCCTATTCGTGGTCAGCATTTTGTACAGGGGAACACACTGTATCCGTGATTTGGGGGAAAGCCCATAGACTGCCAGGTCTCTTTGCTAAATTGTAATTAATATCCTGGTAGCAATTTTCTCATGAGTTTAAGTCTATTCCCTTCTGTATTCATTCATATCCCTCAACTTGCTCACAGAGTATCCACACTTACATATTTCTACACACTCACTGAGTCTCAAAATGTCTTCGAATTCATCTGTAACACTGTCACATCTCAATAACCCATACAGCATAGTGGTATCTGTAGACTGGGACCCACTACGCACTGGTACCTCCGGCTCATTTTATAAAAATGTTGAGACAGTCTACTACCAATCCCTGAGAAACAGTTTGTTACAACACTCTGCCCTGGGTTCATAAAACAACAGCACCTTCACCTTGAAAGACATATTATTAGAAATCATTTTTAATAGACACTGTTGACAGAGGCTTTCTGGGAATGGCTTAGAGTCATTAATTTCCCTTTATCCAAGAACGCATTACTTCTTTAAGCACTAATGGGAAGATCACAAATTTTCCCTCTCAGAAACCACAAAGACTTTTCTAGAATAGGATGGATGCATTAACATGTTTACCGTTCTGTTATGTATAACATCAGTGATGACACACATGTGCGCGCGCACATTTTTGTCTTCATGGGGCACTTCCAAAGTATTTCTAGTTAAGATGGCTCACACCAAGGATCATCAACTAACTACTCACAGTTTCATGTGTATGTATATCAAAACTATCTGAAGTTACTAGTTGCTATCATTTAAAAATAAGGACACTTCATCTAAACTGCCTTATTTTTCAGGTAAAGCTGGAAATCTGATCTTGCAAAACAGGTTTGAATCCCCCAAAGTTAGCTGGTTCCAAATAGTATTTGCCCTTAACCAAGGCAAACAGTCACAGAACATTCCTGGCCCTCACTTGGCCTGCCTTCCTCGTTTACCTTCACATGTGATTCCTGCAGGCACCTGAACTTGCAATTCTAAGTTTAACTAAGTTTCTAATGGAAGCTGGTCATATTCAGGAGGATGGGAGGAAAAGAGGAATCCTAGGTCTTAAAATACATTAATTAAATCAAATCCAGCACGGAGATTGAGAGAGTGTCTGATTGCCTGGTTTCATTCACTTTATCATTTTTTAGGCAATTAACTCTCATCTCTATGCCCTAATTATTAGCTCTCTAAAACTGGCAGGTGTAGAGAATTTCCGAAAGATTAAGAGACAAAGCATTCTAAACATACTAGTGCTTTTTATTCCAGAAGAGGCCAAATAAAAGCCATTTTACTCAAAAAACAAAACCAAAGAAACTCCCACGCCACCATCGGCTATAAATACCCAACCACACACTTTACAGCTAGAGAATGAAAAATAAACTATGTCTGAGACTCCAAGTGTAATTTTTTTTTTAAATTTATAAACAGCAACTTGCACAAAGGTTTCTTTCACCTGTCCTTTAAAAAGAAATCAACCACAAAACAATATTTATTCTCTTTACCTGGACGTCTGATGGCAGGGTCAGGATCAAGAGTTTTCTTTAAATATTCTGTTAGTGTCTGCAAATTTGCATCACTGAGCTCCATTGCAATAAAACCTAAAACAAGAAATGAGGTTTGGGTAAGTGGTCACAAGAGGACTCAGTAATTTGCATTAAAAAAATCCTTTTATATTATCAGTCTTCTCTCTGAAAGTCATCCATTTGTTATGTTTGGGCATGGGCTGTAAGCCTGACTCTTAGCTAAGATAAGATGAGCTTTTTTTGAAACTGTGGTGAGATAATTTTGAGGTAAGGGAAAAGAAAAAAACATACGATTTCAAAAAGATAGGCACAGAAAAGCAAAGTCGAAGAACTGATCAAAGTCACGAAAAATTTGATCTAATTTAAATGCCATGAAACAGCAATGGGTTGGAGACTCACTAGAAATTTTTTAAAGGCCCTACCATAAGAAATTATAAATTTAAGCAGTAAGTATCCCATAGAGTTCTGAGAGTAAGGAAACCCTTTGTGTACAACATTCCATCACAAGTATGGACAACAAACTACTATTGAGAATTTGTACCTGGGGAGATAATTTTGGGGTTCAGATGATGACATCTGTGGTTAAGATTAAAAAGTAACTTCCTATACCAAAAACAAAGACAACAAAGCAAAAATATACAAATGGGACTACATCAAACTAAAAAGCTCCTGCAGTGAAGGAATCATCAACAAAATGAAAAGGCAATCTACGAAGTGGAAGCAAGTATTTGCAAATCATATATCTGATAAAGCAGTGGTCCCCAATCTTTTTGGCACCAGGGACCAGTTTCATGGGAGACAATTTTTTCCACAGATGGGGGAGGGGGTTGGGGAGGGGGGGACAGGAGGCAGAGGACAGGCAGTAATGCAAGTGAAGCTTTGCTAGTGTACTCACTGCTCCCCTCCTGCTGTGCGGCCCAGTTCCTAACAGGCCACAGACTGGTACCAGTCTGAGGTGGGGGTGGGGGGGTTGGGGAACCCAGTGATAAGGGGTTAATATCCAAAACATATATAAAGGACTCATACAACTCAGGGGGGAAATACAACCCAATTTAAAAATGGGCAAAGGATCTGAATAGAAATTTGCCAAAGATATACAGATGGCCCAACAGGCACACAAAAAGGTATTCAGCATCGCTGATCATCAGGGAAATGCAAATCAAAACCATTAGATTTCACCTAACTCCTGTTAGAATGACTATTATAAAAAACAAACAAACAAGAAATAACAAATGTTGACGAGGGTGTGGAGAAAAGAGAACCCTTGTATACTGCTGGTGGGAATGTAAATTGGGTCAGCCACTACAGAAAGGAGTATGAAGGTTCCACCAAAAAAACCAAACAAACCCGGACTAGCACACAATCCAGCAATTCTACTTCAGGGTATTTATCCAAAGGAAAGAAAAACAGTTAACTCAAAAAGATATCTGAACCCCCACGTGTGCTGCAGCATTATTAAACAATAAGCAGTCGAAGTATCGATCAACAGATAAATGGACAAAAAAAAAGTGGTATATATACACAATGGAATATTATTCAGACACACACACGCGCGCATGCACGCACACGAAAATTCTGCCACTTGACAACATGGGTGGACCGTGAGGGAATTATGCCAAGTGAAATACTGGGTTGGCCAAAAAGTCTATTATTTTTTCCATATGATGGCTCTAGTAGTGCTTTAGTTGTCTTTAACTTGATTTGAAACAATTTTGTTAGATTGTATTGTGACAGCTGTCATTATCAGCCAGCTTTTAAAAAAAACAAACTTACCAAAACTGGTAAATTTTTGTGCAGCTATTTAAATACTGAAGGTGGAAGAAGATAACACAACATTTTTGGTGTTTTATGCTTTACTTTTTCAAGAACAGTAAAATGCAACTGAAACGCAAAAAACGATTTGTGCAGTGTATATACAGAGAAGGTGCTGTGATTGATAGAACATATCAAAAGTGGTTTGGGAAGTTTCTTGGTACTAGTGACATTTTGGCCAAATAATTCTTTGCTGTTGGCCTGTCTTATGCACTGGAAATGTTCGGCAGCACCCCTGGCCTCTACCCACTAGAAGCTAATAGCAGGAAATAGCCAACAAAATATCCAAATCAGTAAAGCTATTGGTGAAAATGAAAAATGTGTCTTTTTATGGAAAAAACTAAATGGACTTTTTGGCCAAACCAATAAAGACAAAGTATGATCTCCTTTATATATGGACTCTTTTAACGACAACCTTAACTCATAGACTGAGAACATATTGGGGGAAGATGGGTGAAAGGGGATCAAAATGTACAAACTTCCAGTGATAAAATAAGTCACGGGGATGTAATGTGTAGCATGGTGACAAGAGTCAGTAACTGTAATATACAGGGTCCAACACAACACCCTTTTTAATTACAAAATCATAAGCATGTAATTCTGTAACACTCAAGCACACCATATGACATTTTAGGCAGGATGTTCAAATTAAAACTATAAATTATTACACCCGTTTTATTACCCTAGCAACCACACTCAAACAGGCCTTACTTCTGCCAGACCCTGTATATTTCAAAGTGCTAAAAGAATAAATTTTAAAAAGTTCTGACCACAAGAAAACCGTAATTATGTGTGATGACAGATGTTAACAGTTTATTGTGGTAACCATTTTGCAATAGACACATAAATCATTATGTTGTACACCTAAAACTAATGTCAATTATATCTTAATAAAAAGCAATTTTCTTAAAATATACAAAACTTAAACTAAAGATGAAGCACAGAACATGTCATAACTTACCAAAAAATTCACATCTAATACATTACAAATAATAAACTAAATAAATGGGTTATGTAGCTACACCTCATAGCATAAAGCTAAGAAATATACACACAAAAAATAGCACATACATACAGATTACAAGTGTGCGTGTGCACACAAGTGCTCATCATTACCAACAGATGAAAATGCTTGAGAATGCTATAAATAGGGCTTTATGATTTCCAATTTGTTGGTAAATACATAAAATAGATAAAATTGAGTGTGATGCGAGAACTTTTCGGGGTGAAAGACGTGTTCTGAAATTGGATTGTGGTGATGGACATACAACTGCAAAACACTCACCAAACAGTACATTTAAAATGAATGAATTCATGGTAAGTTATACCTCAATAAAGCTATTTTTAAAAACTCCACTTCTGCTTAGATCTCCATAGGCAGCTTTTAGGGACAAAGCCATATGTAGCTCTTAAGGAACTTGGAGAAATGTAGCCTTTTCAGGGCAACCATGCACCAAGTAATTCTGGGGCCACTACGACAAAGAAAATATTAAGTACCTAATAATTATTGTAAAATGTATGAAAGCTAAGTGGAAAAGAGGTCAAGTATACCACAATTCAAACTGTGTTAAAAAATTTTATATATACCCAAATGAGGCTTGGCCAGGTGGCTTAGTTGGCTGGAGCATTGTCCCGTACACCAAAAGGTTGCGGGTTCAATGCCCAGTCAGGGTACATTCAGGAGGCAACCGATCGATGTTTCTCTCTCACATCGATGTTTTGTTCTCTTTCCCCCTCCTCTCTCTCTAAAATCAGTAAACATATCCTTGGGTGAGGATTTTTAAAAAATTTTATGTACACCTAAATACATTGAAAAAACTAAAAATACACACCAAAATATAAAGGGTGTTAATGTCTATATAATGGATACAGGGATTTTCTCTTTATATTCTTCTGGATTTTTCTAACATCCTACAACTACATGTATTACATTTACTATCAGAAGGTTATCAAATTCAGGTGCTCAAAGGAGCTTACAGACTAGTAAGAAGACAAGACACAAGTGAAATACTAACTACAAAAAAAAAAGAAAAAAGAAAAAAAAAGAAATACCAACTACAGACTTACAATCCCTTTCCTTTCAGGCAGCTAAACAGTGGCCTGATCGGCCTAAGGCTATAAATTTAGTTTTTATCTCACCTAGTATGTAAATTTCTTTTACTAAAGAAATAATGTGTTTGACTGCAGGGTACTACCCCAAGTGCCACTGGGGATGTTGTACAATCCACAGTAAAAGTTCTGAAACACATTTGTTCCCTAGAGTAGAAGGATCAAAAGAATCACGCAGATAGCAACTTAACTGCTAGGAGGTTAAAGAGAGAGTCACTGGGTATTCAGCAGTCCAAGATGTTCCAGAAGCTGTGAGTCTTAAGCTGAACTTGAAAAATATATAGTTTTGGTTAGGTAAAGTACAACGAGGGCTGAGCTCGTGCAGGAAATAGTGTGAGCCAAGTTATAGATACCAGAAAAGGACATAGCTCCTTTGGGGAAGAGTGAACTTGGAAGCTCAGATCAGTTCATAGAGGCTCCTCAGTACTTAGCTTAAGAGTTTCATGATTTAATGTACAATAATCGGAAGCCACTAGAGGTTTTTAAAAAAAGAAATGGGTAAAAACTTAAAGTGGACCTTTAAAACAAATAGGACTTTTGGGCTGGTAATGGTTTGCAGAATGGAGAAGAGGAAGAGGACAAGCAAAATTGTTAGGACGCTTTCTAAAAATGGGGCCAAGGTCACAAAATTGGACCAGGCACACTGCTAGATGTTTTATATGCTTCTTACTTCACATAATAACCATTTAACACACAAGGAAGAAAACTCAGAGAGTATAGAGTAAGTAACTAACTTGCCCCAAGTCACACATAGTTAATAAAGACCAGATTCAAATCAGTCTAACTATATAGGTCTACCCTCTTTGTAGTACTTAAAGTTAGTCTCTGAAGCAGAAATAATCACAGAGGACTGAACGAGAGTGGGACACACTGACAACAGCAATAAAAAAAAAGGATGAAGTGAAAAGAGCAGCCAGATGGAATTAGGGAGAGGAGGAAGTCAAAGATGACTTGGAGATTCTGAATAAGACTGACTCGACAACAAAAAGGCCAAAACCTTTTATCTCATACTTAAAAAGGGGGGGGGGCTAGAAATGGGCGATAAGCTAATGCTGTGCTGGTGCAGAGTGCTACTCCACAGCCAGAGACCACACCACTTCAGAATGATCTATTTTAAACCATCTGTATTCTCCTTACGACAGTCCTTTCCTGTAATTAGAAAACATTTTTATCACAAGGGAAGTCAATATTCTGACCGATTTAATAGATACCACCACCTGTCCACTTCCTTTGACCCAGGACAAACCAACTCTATGGGCATGAATATCAAATCCCACTCAACCATACACACAGTTAAGAGGCTATGTTTTCTGGTTTTTATGTCAAAAGTTTGGAAAATGCTCTACATTATACTCCCCCCTTTTTGGAGATTCACTGTTAACTGTTTCAGGAACACCAACAGTAAACTATCAGCTTAACATTGTTTAATCTAGAGTTCCCTCCATTACTTGGCCACTTTATTATGGAACATGTTTTGGAACGCAGTGATTCAATCAATTCATTTCCCATTCTTTTTTCCTATATTGAAATTCTGACTCTGAAATCTTGAAAGTCTGCCATTGCCAAGCAAAGTCATTTACATCAATGTATATGAGATAGAAAAAAAAACCCCACCTGGTCTTTCTTTGCCATATGAAAATTTAGTCTACTTTTTGGGATTTATGCGAGGCAGCATATTAGAGACTCTGTGTGTGTGTGTGTGCGCGCGCGCGCGCACACACACACACACACAGGCTAATGACCTATTTTGTTGAGTTTTTAAATATACTCCTACAGCACTGTTCATACCTCAACCAAAATCTCTCAGATGCCTCATAATTATCTGTATTAAAAATCCAAACTCTTTCACCATAGCAAAGAATCCCATGCAATCTGGCACCTGTCAAACTCATTTTCTACCTTCTCCTTGTTTTACCTCACACTATGTTCCAGCCACAAAAGCCTTCTTTCTTTCTGTTCCTTGAACCAGCCAAGATGGTTCTTCCTGCCTGTAATAATGCTCTTCCTTCTAATTTGATATGGAGGATCATTCAGCTGTCAGCTATCAATTCTTCAAAGGGGCCTTCCATACCTATTATCTACTCATCCCTGTTACATTGTTAATAGCATTAATCCTCATCTGAAATACCTTTTGATTTATCTCTTATTTGTAAACTCCTTACAGCAGTGGCTTTGTATGTCTTTGTACTCTCAGGACCGTCAACACTGCCTGGCACATAGAGGCTCAGAAAGCATTTGCTGTATGAACTAATGGATGAGTCACTATGTCAAGACAGCCAGCTAGAACATAAATTCCCAGTCTGAACCAGAGACTATATTTCTTTGAGGACTAGCTATTAGCAGCCCCAACAAAATGTAGGAACTCAGTTACATCTGTCAGATAAACAGATGACCAGCCTGCCTGCCATAATTAAAAATTCTGCTCATTCAAAAAATCTTCAAGAAAGAAGTGAATCTGAAATCTGTCCTACATTACTGTTCATGTATGGCAGTGCTTCTCCTTCTGTCTCAAGGCTTTGCACTTACTGTCCCATCCGCTGGCAGCTTTGTGGCTGGAGAGCTGCATGGCTTACTGCCCACTTCATTCAGATCTCTTTTAAAGTGTCACCTTTTTTCAGAGCTGCCTTCCTGGACTGTCCTCCCTAAAAGAGCACCTACCGCAGCTGCTCTCCATTTCCATACTGTATTTTTCCAAGTAAATTTTATCAGGTATATGAATTTCCTTTGTTTACTGTGCTTTCCACCACCCCTGCCCCCACTAGACTGTAAGCCCCAAGGGTAGGGACTTGGTGTTTTGTTCGCTGCAGTCTTCCTAGACCTTTACAACAATGATTGGTATCTACTATACATATTTGTTGTACTATTTTCAAAAGCTACATACTCTTGACCAATTTCTCCATCAAAAGCACTATCATTCTTCACCTTTATTCTGGACAATTGTGACGAACAGGAAGAGGTGGAGACAGCTGATTCTAAGATCACGTGATAAATAACCGTGAAGTGACAAAGCTGAGGTGCTACGATAAAACTTTTTTTTTTTTAAGTGTGCTGGCGGGGGGAGTGTATGTGTGTATGGGGGGGGTGGCATTTTATAAATATGCATGCTACAATCTCTGAAAGTTAAAATACTACACAGACCCTAGAATTTTAATGTTAGATCAGGGACTAAGTATTTGTCAACAAACGCTTTTTATAATTCCCTAGTGATAATGTCTACAAAACCAAATTGTAATCTTAGCCCTGATTTGAGAAAGTATAACAAATCAGATAATTTTAGCGAATACTCCACAGGGATTCCCAATATATCAGCAAGATCAAGGTCTAATTAAGTGATCTTCTTTGGCCACAGGTGAAGGTACTTTGACACTCTAAAATATTAGCAATAAAAAAAGTAAGCGTTATTAACTTCAAAATAAAGACTCAAAGTAAAAATGAAAAATTCATTCTTTTGTCTTTAAATAAGGGGTGATACTTTCTCCAGCTATCTTTGGAAATCCCTACCAACAGACAGACACACACACACACACACACACACACACACGCGCGCGCGCGCGCACAATAAATCAATGACAGACTTATCTAAATTCTAAGTTCCTCCTGTTGAATAAACGGCTGGACCTAAGTCTAGCTTCTTCTCACAGGCCCTCAGTTATAGAGGAAGATTTCTGGAACAAAAGCTTTGCTTTCCAATGCCATTTCAGGTATGTGACACGAGCTAATCCAAGATGCGTGCCTTTTCCTTAGCTATTTCCTTCACATTAGAGAACCACCCCCGAGGCCTTACATCTGGGGAAAGGGAAAGGGATCCAGTGTACAAAAACTATGTGGCACACACACACATCAAGAACATACCCCAAACCTCCCCCCGCCATCCTCTGCTTTCTAATCAACAAATATATGACTTAGATTCAAATTCAAACTCTTCACGTTCCTGCAAAGCTCTATATGATTTGGCGCCTGGATACCTCTCCCTTCTTCATACACTACTCGAGCAAGCTGGATTTTCCTCAAATATTCCATTCTTCCGAGCTTGCACCAGTCCCTGAGCTCTCGTACAATAATTTCTATTCCCTCTGCCAGGAATGTTCTGTCCCCTACCATTCTATGACCAGTCTCAGCTCAAATGTCACCACCTCAGAGAAGCCTTCATCTGTCACATCACCCTGTTCCTTGTCACTGCCTGAAATTATCTAATTCCTTTATCTGTATTCTTGTTTCTCTCTCCCACTGAACATAAACTACCCTAAGGAAAGAACCTTGTCCATTTGTTTATTCACTTTATTCCCAGAGATTAACTGGCTGCTCAATAAAGTTATGAAATGGCCCTGGCTGGTGCGGCTCAGTGGACTGAGCACTGGCCTGCGAACCAAAGGGTCTCCAGTTCGATTCCCAGTCAGGGCACAGGCCTGGGGTGCGGGCCAGGTCCCCAGTAGGGGGCGCGTGAGGGGCAACCACACACTGATGTTTCTCTCCCCCTCTCCCTCCCTTCCCCTCTCTAAAAATAAATAAATAAATAAAATAAACTTATGAAAAGAGGAAGAAATCAACTCCAAAACTAGAGTAGTGTTCTCAACTCCATTTAATCTTGTATAGAAAATGGTTTCCCTCTGTCCCAACCCCCGCCTAGGAGAAATCAAAGTAACCACAAGCGGGGAGAAAATCCCCTTACATTAAGGGAAAGAAATGAAAGACGAAGTGTCAAGCTAGGTCAAGAGTTCTAGGAATTATGCAAAAAATGGAGACACAAAAGAGGGGCCAGAATTTCGAGTACGGGGGCCCCAAGGCAGGAGAAAATGAGCGCTGCTGAGATCCAAGAGTCAAAAAAAAAAAACACCCAACCACCCTCTGTGCCTCCAAGGAATACTACTACTTGTGCACCCGCTGTGTGGCCAGCACTGGCCACCTGCAAACAGCAGTAAACAAGACAGGCAAAAGCAAGGTCCTTGCTCTTAAGCTGTACATCGTGGCAGTTGAGAAAGACAATAAACAAGTAAACTATCAAGTGATTATAGATAACGTTCAATGGTACGAAGTCAGTAAAACTAGGGTGATGTGATGAAGAGCTGAAGACAAGAGGCTGGTCAAAGGCGGCCTAAGGGGAATAAAACCTGAAGCATAAAAGCCAGCCTTGCAAAGATCTAACGCTGGTAATTCCAAGAAAACATCAGGCACCAAACGCTTCCCGGTGGGCAGGTCGGTCAGCAGGGCTTCCGTGGCTAAAGAGATGGGTGGGGAGGCGGAAGGTGGTCACGTGATGTGGGACGTGCTAAACCACGGTAGAAACTCAGGGCATCCTCACAGCCACTTTACCAGACTATGTTTTCACCCCATTTTGCAGATAAGGAAACGGAGGCTGGGAGAGATGAAGTGACTACTCCCCGGGAGAGGCTAAATCTGGAAACGAGCCCATGCTCCCACCAAGCCATACAGCGTTTCCCCCAAGACGAGCACCCCACATTACTGGGCAGGTGCATGGAGTAGAATTTATTCCTCACAGGCAACTCAGCAAAGTGAGAGCATGATGCCCATTTTGCAATCGAGGGGACTGAAGCACAGGGAGGTTACGTTTCTCTTCCTCCTTAAAAAGGTAAGTCCAGGGAAACGGCGGGCGGGCGGCGAGGCCCGAGAGGCCTCGACGCTGCACTCCGCTCACGTTGCGGATGCCCAACAGTCCGGGGAACGGACGCGCGGCCGTGACCAATGAGAGGCGACCTCCCCGAGGGACACGGCGGCGGCGCGACCAATCAGAGCGGCGCTGGAGGGGAAGGGGCGGGTAATGGGGCGCGTTAGGCCGCGCCACGGCTGCCCTCGCCTCTCACAGGCCCGGGAGCCGCTGGGCCCGGGTCTGGGCTTGATACCTGAGACGCCGCGAGATGAGGGGTGGGCGGGAAATGGGCGAAGGCAAAGACCTCATCCGTGGGGTCTGCCAGACACACAGGCCCACATTCCGCTCTCGCCCAGAGGCGCGGTCCTTGCTCCCCAGCGCTCGTAAATGCTGGGAGCGCCTCATCCCTCTCTCACCGGGGTTCCCAGAGGCCACCCTGCCATGCCGTGCCCTCCCGGGCCTTACCTCGTGGGAATACGGGAACGGAGAAGAAAATCTCAGCTGCGGACTGTACCCGCCACTACCCACTCCTGCCGCCTCTCCACCTCACATTCAAACCCCGGCAAAATGGCGCGGCGGCGAGGCTGCGGTAGGAGCGCATGCGTGAACACGGCAGAGGCAGGGGGCGGGGCTAGGGGCGCTGGGGCCCCACCCAAGTTTTCGAATGACCGCTCTGGCTGGCATGACCCCTCTCAGTGTTTGCGCTGACGTCATAGGCCACAACGCCCTTTGGTTCAGACAGTTCCAACGGGCATCGCAATCACCGTTTTCCTGAAACAAACCGATTCAGAGAGTGGCTGCTGTATTGTGACCTCTTTTGACGTCAGGACTTGATATCAGTCGCGTAGTAAGTCTTACGTAACTTTTGAACGCACTGCCCAATGTCCTATTCATAGCATCTCGGACAGAAGAGAACTTCGGGGCCCTCATCGAGCTTATGTTTTGGAGGGAGAAACAGAGTAAACAAGTAAAATTTCTGACCGGAGAAGTGCTATGAGGAGAAAATTAAAAGCAGGATGATACGGCAGGCAGTGACTTGGAAGGTCAATGGCGTAGTAAGATAAACCTCTGAACAGGTGAAAAGGGACCTGAATTTCAACAAGCAGACAGCTGCATGCGTATCAACCTGGAGAGCATTTCAGGAGGAGGGGATGTCAATAGCAAAGGCTTTGAGACAGGAATGAGCTAGGATGGGGCTTGATGAAGTGGAGCGTGTCAGGACGTGATGCTCAGCCAGCCCAGGCCAGATGATAATAGGCCTCGTAAGACAGTGCTTGAACTATGTCTTAAGTACATGACCACCACATGTATATATTTTTTCTTCTTTTATTTATTTTTATTGACTTTATTTGGGTGACATTCGTTAATAAAATTATGTAGATTTCAGGTATACAACTCTACATCATCTGTATATTGTATTGTGTGTTTACCACCCCAAGGCAAGTCTCCTTCCATAACCATTTATCCCTCTTTTACCCTCTTCTGTTTCCCTCCACCCTGCTTTCTTCTGGCCATCACCATACTGTTGTCTGTGTCCACGAGTCTTTTTTTTCTTTGCTTAATCCCCTCACCCTTCTCATCCAGGCCCCCAGCCCCCTCCCTTCTGGCAGCTGTCAGTCTGTTCTCTGTATCCAGGAACCTGTCTCCACTTTATTAGTTTATTTTGTTCATTAGATTCCACATGTAAGTGAAATCATATAGTACTTTTTTCTATTTATTGATTTTAGAAAGACAGAATCATTGACTTGTTGTCCCACTTACTTATGCACTCACTGGTTGCTCCCTGTATGTGCCCTGACCAGGCACATACAACCTTATTGTACTAGTAGGATGCTCTAACAAAATGAGCTACTTGGCCAGGGCTACTAAATTTATATTTTAAGAGGCCCACCAGTTGCTGCTTTGAGAAATGACTGTGTAGAGGGAAGAACTTGAAGCAGGGAGATGAGTGAGAAGGCTGTAGGAGGTTTCAGGAAGATGTTATAGCCTGAACTAGTGTGTGTAGCATGAATATGGAGAGAAGTGGACAGCTTCAGGATATGTTTTAGAGGTAGAGCCCTTAGGAGTTTATGATACACTGAATGTGGGAAACAGAGGAACCAGTGGTGACTTATGGAAATCCCAGCCCTTAGTTTTGGCCCTCTCCTCCTCCTCCTCCTTCTCCTTCAACAGGCCCAGCTGTCTGTCCACTCAGAGCGCATCCCGTGGAACGGCTAGCTTGCTAGTCCTGGGACTGAAAGTCACGGTATTTGGTTATGATTCAAGGAAACAAATACAAAAATGTGAAATTATATAGACACTGAGAACTGCGGCGTTCTCAGCACATAATAAATGACTGTCCAAACACTTCACGAAAAGTTGACCAAGCTCCAAGGTGGCTTCTAGCAGCAGAAGGCCATTTCCCTAGGATGAGTGAAGCACAGGGAGCTCGATGCTACTGGGAAAGTTTACTGTTTCTCTAGCCTACAGCTGAGAATAGGCCCTGACCTCCCTTTCTTACAGCATTTGCCAAAAAAGGGCTTACAATGGTAAACTTTTCCCCTGTTTCTTACAATTGAGGAGTGTCCTTCCTAAGGACCTGAAAGCTATTCCTTTGAAATCTAATCAGGAAGGAAGGTAGATCCTCTGGAAGCCTAACTTTGGTAAATACCAGCTAGCACATAGCAGACACAGCTGGCCTAATCACTATTTTTTAAAAGATTTCATTTATTTTCCGAGAGAGGGGAAGGGAGGGAGAAAGAGAGAAACATTGGTGTGAGAGAGAAACATCAGTCGGTTGCCTCTTGCACACCCCCAGTCAGGGACCTAGCCTGCAACCAAGGCACGTGCCCTGACTGGGAGTTGAACCAGTGACCTTTCAGTTTACAGGCCAGCACTCAGTCCACTGTGCCACACCAGCCAGGGCTGGCCTAATCACTTTTAATACCCATCAGCCCTCTGTAACTTTTCATTTGGCCCCTGCTTACTCCCCTACTCCCTCATTTTCCCTTTAAAACGCCCCAACAACTCTGCAGAAGTCAGAATGGAGCTCAGCTTTCTCCCCTACTGTCAGTAGTTACTGCAGAAAATCTGTTTTCTCTGCTTTAACATGTCCAGCTGTGTTTATCTTTGACAACAGCCTGTCACATGTAAAATCAATTCCTATGGATAAAATGTAAAATGCTGTTCTAAGTAAAAAGATTATAGAATATGGGTTTTTTGTAAAGATTTTATTTATTTTTAGAGAAAGAGAGGGAGAGAAACATCGACTGGTTGCCTCTTGCTCTGGCCCTGACCAGAGATCAAACCCACAACCCAGGCATGTGCCCTGACTGGGAACTGAACTGGCGACCTTTCCTTTGTGGGATACTGCCCAACCAACTGAGCCATGCACGTGAGGGCTAGGTATAAGTTATTGATAAAAGCACACAATTTCTCTTATCATAGCCATGAACCCTGCAAGATCTGACCCCTGCTGACCTGTCTGAACCCATCACCTTCCCCCTCCCTCCCCTTCACATTCACTCAGCTCACCCGCCCCTCCTTCCTTCAGTTCTTCCATGCTCCAAACTTATTCCTACCTCAGGGCATTGGTACTTGCTCTTCCCTCTGCTTGGAATGCTCTTCTTCTAGATCCCTGAATGACTAGCTCCCTCTATACATTCAGATTCTCCTCCTCAAAGAGGCCTTCCACATTGTCTGAAATTGCCCACTCTCCACCACCCGATAACATGACATTTCAGGTTGCCAGGTTACAGGACATCCAGTTCAATACGAATTTCAGAAAAACAATGCATAATTTTTTAGTATAAATGTTGCATGGATCATACTTATATTAAAAAACCATACATGGTTTATCTAAAATTCACATTGAGGTGTCCTGTATTTTATCTGGCAACCTAGCTCCATTATATCATTGTTTTTTTTTTACATTTTCATTTATTTATATATTTTTAAATTTGTTTATTGTATTTTTTCCATTACCATTATCTCCCTTATAACCGCCCCCCCCATCACCACACTGTTGTCTGTGTCCATGAGTCCTTTTTTGTTTTTGCTCAATCCCTCCACTCCATAACCAACCCCCCAACCATCATTCCATCTTACTCATAGTACGTATCACTTCTACAACTAATTGTCTCTTTGTTAACTGTTTTCCCCCTACCTGATTAAGGACTCTATTAGAACCAAGGACATTATCTTATTTACAGCTGTACCCCAGCACCTACCACATGGTAGCTGCTCAAAAATATTTGTTGAAGGTTGAATGAAATGCCCTATACAATTAGGCAAAGTCTGTTGAAAAATGTATAGATTAGAACATTGGGGAAAAAGGTGTATTTTTACTGTCACAGCAAACGTACAAATAATCATCTTAATTATACTAATTTGCTCTCCTGGACATTTTCCTCCAGTCCCGGTGAGAGTGACCCTGGTGACGTAACAGTTCCATCTCTGACAGCTCATTGGAAGGAGTCTGGCTGGCACCTTGCATCAGCCTGGCATCCCTGCCAGTTTCTGTAGGAAGCCCTCAAGCTGTGCCAAGATTATCATGTCTGTGGACACAGCTCTGGCGGTGCGCTCTCTCCTCACCCTCTGCAGCCAGAGTAGAGTGAGTTCTGATTTTTTGCTGGTGGAGGGTCTTGTCTTCAACTTGTTAAAAATGCAACATCTTTGAGGACCAGTAAAGCAAAGTGCTGTGAAATGAGGTATGTCTGTGTTCATGCAGTTTTCTTTCTTTCCAAACCTGGATAAAACTCATCTGTCTAGTATATGGAAAGAGTTTCTGAAAAGACGAGTTACCTATGGTGTATTCCACACGGAAGATAATTTTACCTACTATGTGGGTTCAAAAGGGCATGGGCACATCTGGCTGTGTTTGGAAAGAGCAAGTCTTTGTTTTGGTTCGATCTGACTTTTAAAGCCCACCCGGATGCAGAAGAGTATTGACCGCTGAACTTGAGAGGTGTCAGATGGTCGTTTCCTACCTTTTTCAAAATGGAGGCAATTTTCTTTCTTTTTAAGGAAACACATAGTAAATAATTCACACAGTAACACACACACACACACACACACACACACACACACACACACAGCCTTTGACCTTTCACTAATCAGGAAATCAGCTGTAAGTCCTTATTTTTAAAATGTTCTTTATCTGATGTTCTCTGAGTTGCACATGAGCCTCCCATCAGGATTCTGGCTTTGTCATTGTGAGAGTGTACTTTAGTGGGCTTTTGGTTTCTATTTGAAGTTATTAGGTATTTAAAGGTTTGTGCCATTTCTTCTTAATGAAGGCTACCATTTGACAATGTGTTTTATTCAAAAGCATATTAGATTGATATGAAACCTTTATCTACTTAGACTTATTACATGTGAACCCACAGTTTTATCTCTGCTCCAGAGCTGGCAGTACTGTGCTGTGCACTCAGCCCCCTGGGGCTGTGCCCTAAGAGATCTCCACCTGTCTGCAGATCCTTTGTGGGAGATCCCTCCTTAGGGAGGGACTGAAGGGAGCATCAAGAATGCAATGCAGGAGAGATATGGGAACAGGCGCTAATGTCTCTCAGCGGTGTGGGCAGCGTTTAAGAGGCATGTTCTAGCGCCACATTGCAGGCTTTGAATCTAGCTGCGTGGTCTCAGGCAAGTTCATTGACTTCTCTGAGCCCCAGGTACCACTCTATTAAGAAAATGGGGTGTGATGATAATAGTACCTAACCTCATGATGTGGTTCTAAGAACTAAAGGGGAAGATCATGGCAAGAGCATATCAAATGATCAATAGGGGAGTCTAGCAAGAACAAAGTTCTCTTTCTTTTTCCCTCTGGGGGAGGGAGAAGGGGAAGAGGGGGAAGTTAGACCAGAAGGAATGTAGAAAGTCCAGGGAATGTAGAGCTTCAACTGAGAGCTCTTTGGAGATCTCTGGCCTTTGGAATCAAGGGCTGGGCACCTTGAAAGGAAGTAAGTGCCTAGGGCAAGTACGGAGGGGAAGTGGGCCTTTAGGCGGCAGCCTCCTCTTCATGCTGAGCATGGCAAATGGAGAGCGGAAGTGCCAGCAATCCAAGAAAGCAGAGGAACTGACCTAATTCCCTTGAATGTATGCACTGTCCTGTGATCATCCTAGAATTTCCACTTAAAAAGGAAATCCCTGCATTCTTTCACCAAAAATTGACTGCCCATTAGGTGTCTGGTATTGTCGCACACAAACCAGCTATGGTTCCTGCCTTCATGTACTTACTTTCTAGTTGGGGAAGACGGACCTCAAACAGCCCACAGCAGCTGGCGTGGGCTCTAAGGAGGCACGAAAAGGCAACTGAAGAGTTTGTGCTTGGCTTTGAACCCTGGAGGAGGTCGTGGAACAATCTAAGGAGAGAGCATTCCACGCAGGGGAAGAGCAAGGGCAAAAGCCCTGAGGTAGGAGTGAGTGTGAACTCTAAAGTCAGAAACTGGCGCATTTTCAGTTGTTGAGTAAAGTGGAAGGATGAAGGCAGTTTATGAATTGGCAGAAAAGAAGCGAGACTAAGGCCAGGAAAAAACAAGGGCTTTACTGGCCCAACCTCAGCACCTGCTCACTTCCCCTTACATTATGTCTGGTAGTCAGCAGCTTTCCTCTACTAAATAACCGTGAAAAGGTCTAAGGTTCCCTCCAAAAGCTAGTGTAAGAGATCTGGTAAATATTGTTTTTAACGCAGGTGTTCGCAATACCCCAGCAGTTCAACTTAATAAACGGCCCTGGAACCTGAGCTCCTCAGACCACCACCACTCCTGCCGCGTGCCTTCCTTGCTTGGCTTCCCCAGGCTTCCCACCGGATTAGCTGGTGTGTTCTGAAGGCAGAGTCTGGGGCTGAGTCTCAGCTCTGCCACTCCTCAGCTCTGTGATCCAGTTACACAGCCTCAGTGGGCCTGTCTGGGCCTCTGATTCCTCATCTAAAAAAGGTGGGTCTCACACTGCTATATATACTTCATAGGGTTGTTTTCAGGTTTAAAGGACTTCCTGTATGAAAAGCACTTAGTGCCTGGAGTACAGTAAAACCATCAACAAATGTTAGTTCTTTACAAAGAGATATTAATAGCCTGCTTATTGCTCATGCCCTAAAGAGCAGAAAGTTCACACAGCTTTCTCCTGCACAGAGTTCTTTCCTCCAGCTTCCATGGTCTGGCCACTGGCCTCACCTGCCGGCTGTGCTTGGTTTTTGCCTGCTCCTCAGAAACCCACAGCACTCTGGAGAGGAAAATCAACTTGTCATTTGAACTCAAATTCACTTAAGTGAACACATTCACTAGAACACATGGCTATTTTTCTCCCCCGTTTTAAAATTTTTCAAATACAGTTGACATTCAATATTATATCAGTTTAAGGTAACATGGGTATTTCTTAGACATAAATCAAGATACATTCTTGAAGCAAATCTAAATTAGGTTAATGAAGAGGAAGGAGGCTATAGAAGCTTCAATTCAGAGATTGGGAGTCTCTGGAAAAAATGAAAATTGACTTATATAAAACTCAGCCTTCAGTTATCAAATAAGGCTAACTTTTGTCTGGAAATAGTCACTTAAAAAATACTAAAATAATTTTGGCAGAATCCTTGTGGTGGCCCCACTGCTTTTTCCTTTCCTTTTGCTGTGGGCATTCAGTTGCATTTATTAAGATGAAAACTCCTGAGAAATGACACAAATAACCAATGACAATTGAGCAGACTTCTTAAACTGGACAACAGGCATGTTTACATAGGTTTGCAAAAATTCCCGGGAACCACTCTGGTCCTCTGAAAAAGGAAATATAACTTTTTCCCAAAATGTGTTCCAGTCTGTTGGCAGAGTACAGATGCAGTATAATGCTGAAATTACCTTTCAAAATGCTAAAATATGAAGAATCAAGGTGGCAGAAGAGTTAATGGAAGTCATACTGACCTCCTACCAGGACCAATCTGGAATTACAACTAACTTGTGGAGAAATCACCTGGAACAAACAACTGAACAATAGTGAGAGAGGAGCCTTAGAACCTCGGGCACACAGAAGAATCAGCTTTAGTACAACCTAACTGGTACGAAGTGTGGTAGAGACTTGAGAAGGTGGGCGGGATGCCCATGGGTGGCAGCACCAGAACGATATTGAAACGGCCAGTTGGATCCCCGAGAAGAGTGGGGCCTAAACCATAAGCGGGGATCTCCAGCCTACAGCACCAGAGCCCAAAAAGTACACAGATAACAGCCAGCTGTGAAAAGTGGCACGGTTGCTCTCTATCAGACAGGCAGCTAGAGATGTAAAGAGCTGTGTAAAGGGCCAATGGATACATTTTTATCTGCAGCCACTTACCCTGGTCTCCGGCAAAGGTCGGGGCAGAGTGGGCTAGAGACCTTGGAGGAGAGACTGGGGAAGGAGGCTTTGGGGAGAGAACTGAGAGAGTAGTCAGCAGGATCCCGATGCTGACTCATTCCCCATACAGTAGCCGCCATCTTGCTCAGGCAGAGACCACTCCCGTGAGTGACAGCAGCATGAAAGGACCCAATATCCCTGCCCCCAGGAGGGACTCTGCCTCACCCCATGGTGTCTCTAAGCTGGCCTGCAGAGTGCAGAGTGACTAGATTAACAGCTGAAGGAGAGAGCCACTGACAGTATATTCCTGGAAGTCTTGAACAGACTGCCTAAGGTCACTCAGGGTCAACATCTGACATCAGAGGCAGATCCAGAAAGAAAAGAACAGCGGTCTCCTACCATAGAAGTTAATGCCACAAAGTCAGGAAACCAAGACAGATCAATTTAAGAAGCAGAAGCAGAAGAGTCCCACAAATAATGGGAAGACAAAGAAACACCCCCCAATTGGAGGCAAAGGAGGAATCCCCAGAAAGAGAACTAGATGAAATAGAGGCAAGTAAACTACCAGATATTGAGTTCCAAACTACAGTTCTAAAGAAGCTCAATGAGCTCAGTGAACTCAGAGAGAACTACAAGAAACTACAGGGAAACTACGAGGAACTTACTGCAAACTATATTAGCATGAAAAAGGACATAGAAACTCAATAAGAGACAAGAGGAAATGAAGAATACCATTTCTGAATTGAAGAACACAGTAGGAGGAATCAAAAGCAGGCTAGATGAAGCAGAGAATCAAATCAGTTAGCTGGGGGATAAGGTAGAAAAAAGCTCCCAGAAAGAGCAAGAAAATGGGAGTCTCAAAAGGAATGAAGAGGCATTTAGGGAAATACCAGACAACCTGAAACATAATAGTATCTGTATAATAGGTATCCTAGAAGAAGAGGAGCAGGGGATAGAGAACCTGTTTGAAAAAGTAATGATGGAAAACTTCCCGACTTTGAGGAGAGAAAAAGTCATACAAGTCCAGGAAGCACAGAAGATCCCATTCAAGAGGAACCCAATGAGCCCCACTCCAAGAAACATAATTAAAATGGCAAATATCAAAGACAAACAGAATCCTAAGGGAAGCAAGGGAGTAACATATAAAGAAGCCCCGGTACACCTTGCAGCTGACTTAACAGAAACACTACAAGCCAGAAGGGAATGGCAAGAAATATTTCAAGTAATGAAGAGCAAAGGCCTGCAACCAAGACTCTACCCAGCGAGGTGCTCAGTTAAAATGGAAGGTTTTAAATAAGGAGTTTCCCAGACAAAAGAAGGCTAAAAGAATACACCTCCACCAAACCAGCACTACAAAATATGCTAAAGGAACTGCTTTAAGATGAGGAAAATGAATCTATGAATACCCAGTTCCTTTCACAGTCACCAATACTTGATATTACCAATATTTTTAATATTTAATCTGATTGTGACAATGATGTAATTTTAATGGTTACTTTATTATTGAAACTAAACTTGTTTTTGTATATTTCTTGCTTATTTCTATTATTTTTTAAAAAAGCTTTAAATGACTTTTTGGTATTCTTTATCCACTTTTTGATTAAATGTTTGTAGAATTTTTTCCCTAAAAAAAAAAAACCCACTATTAACCCTTTTTTAGATGTGTTGCAAATACTTCCCTATTCTAGTACTTGTCCTTTAACTTTTTTAATACATATATTACTATAGTCTTAAATATTATAGAAATATTATAAATATAGAAAGTATTCCTATATAGTCTTAAATGCTTGATATGGTTATATTGTCAATATCTTACTTTATAGCTTCTGGATTTGAATATGTTACTTCTGGGTAAGAAAAATATTATTTTATATTTTCTCCTAAAACTCCTTAGATTTTACATATTGATTTTTAACTCACCTGAATATTTTTTGTATCATGTGTGAAACAGGGCTCTATATTTGTTTTATTTCAAGTAATAGTGGTCCATGCACCTTATTTGTTGAATAAGCCTTATTTTCCCCATTGATTTGAAATATCAATTTAATCATATATTACATTGTTACACAGATAAATATGTTTCTACAATGCTCATTTTATTGATCTACTTGATTATTTCTGTGCTGGTATCATGTTTTAATTGCTGAGACTTTTTATAATAGATTTAAATTTTTTAATATTTTATAATGGATCTTGACATTTAAAAAATAAATAAAATCAATCTGCTTTGAAAAAGAGAAAAGAAAGAATGAGCTACCTTTTGCAATAACATGGATGTAACGGGAGAATATTGTGCTGGGTGAAATAAGCCAGTGGTTGAAAGACTAATACCGTATGATCTCATCTATAAGTGGAATCTATTCAGCAAAATAAACTAACGAACAAAATAAACACAGGCAAGGAAACATGGAGCAGACTGAAAATTAGCAGAGAGGATGGGGAAGGAGGACAATGGTGGAAGCAAGGAGAAGGGACTAAACGAACACATGTATGAATGACCCATGGACATGGACAACAGAGTGGGAACTGACTGTGGGTGCGGGGGGCAGGGTGGAATGGGTGGAGGAGGGCAAAGGGGGAAAAATTGAGACAACTGTAATAGAACAAATATGATTTAAAAAATGCTAAAATAAGTAGTACTTTAAATATAAAGTAGAGCTGGCCCTTCCCCAACCAGTAACCTTAGCATGTGCTCTCCTTCATGAGATGGGTAAGTAGAAGTGACTTTTTTTTGTAAAGGAAGACCAAAGAAAGCTGAAAGTATTTGCCATAGATGGACTTGTAGGTCCCACACCACCAAGCTGAAGACTGCTTAGACTCAGAGGAAGAAAGCCATTTTAGTTCAAGTCTTTTCAACCTGAACACTACTGACATTGAGACTGGGTAATTCCTTGTGGTGGGGGGTGTTTAGTAGCTTCCTTGGCTTATTAACTAGGCATCAGCATCAAATATGACCCTCCCATCCCAGCTGTGACAACCAAAAATGTCTCCAGACACTGCCACTGTCACCCAGGGGGGCAGAATTGGAAACCTCTGCTCTAGATAAAACCCAGGCACTATCTGCCCTGAAGAGATGGACTCTAGAAACCTTTTCCAAAAGGAAAGGCTGTCTTCTTGCTCTTCACTGGAAGCACCTGAAATGTAGTACCACAGAGACTAGTTTTACTCCAGTGAACTAATAAAGATGACAAGGTATTAGTCAATTTTGGCAGTGGAGTATTTTAACCACAATACTGATTTACAACTTTAGATTCTTTCAGAAAGAATGGATTTTGCAACACAGTTGACTGTCTTCGCATGTGGGCGCCGTGTGGGAACCTCAGAACTGCTTTCCCCTCAGGACCGGCTGGCTCCCCTGCAGGCCGCCCTCTGTGCCAGCACGAGGAGGGGGAGAGGAGGTGGCAGTTTCCGTCTGGTCTTGGGAATGAATGCACTGATCAAACTCATGAGTCAAAGTGGATTCAAGAGATAAATAAAAATCTCATGACTGGATTTTTTCCCTTTTCATGGAGTGAGGGGGAGAAAGGGGAAAAGGGGAACTGTACTTAAAAAAACCCTAAAACTCACAATAAATATTCTCCCATTAATAATTATATTTGTTGAGCTACAAGCTTACAGCTGTCATAAGAACAAAGTATGGCTTGATATACAAAGTAATTACTACATTAGAAACAGTTTTACTTTTTAAAACTTTATTGATTTATTACCTGATTAAAGCATGGGATTTTAACAGTATTATACATAATATTTTTACATAGAAAACTTTACATAGCATTTCATATTATATAATTCTGCTTATTCTTTCAAAAATGTATACATCCATTGGGCAAGGAATGCTTTTCATTAAATTACCAATATTAAATGCACTTAATCATCATGTATAGATTAAACAAAAGTAGCTATTAACGTTTAGGCATTTTAAGGAGGTAAAACATACATTTTGCACATAAAGAAATATTTGATGCAAATATGCAGGTAAAATTTTTAAAAAATTAGAACACTGAGAAAAACTATACCTTTGATGAGTGTCTTTTTTGGACAGCAAGGATTTCCAGATATATTCATTCTTTTAAATATTCAGCTTTGGTTTCTTTGTTTCCCAAACTACAAAGCTGCTGATAGCAAAACTCCAGGATGTGAGTTCAAGCTATGTCTACCTTAACACAAATACAGAAAGAGAACTGAGAAAATGCAATATTGAGAATCCAGCTTCTATTTAAACCAATATCCATTTGCATCGTAACAACAAACACTTGAACAAGATGGTCATACTTGTATTTGTCAACAGGTTCCTTTAATAACTATTAAAGATTACCAAATATATAGCCATAATCACAAAAGAACAGAAAAAGCTCAGGGTTTTTTTTTTTTTTCTTTGCATTTTGTACAAAAGTCACCTGTTGGAGGGAAATGTTGTGTCTCCAGATATTATTGTACAATTTCCATAGTGTATGTTCTTTGGTTGTATGTGAGGAGTATCAGGGAAAAAGTGTGTTTGAGTCTAAAGATGCATATTTGAAATAACATTTCCCATCTGTTTGTTGTTAAGATACCAAAGCTGGTGATTTCCACAAAGGACAATGAAGAAAAACAAAATTGCTCAGAGCAGCAGTATTGTAACAAATAAAAACTCTCTAGAGACCCAGCACATAGACTCAACACTCAACACTTAAAGCATTCTGAGAAAGAAATAAGGCCTTGGAAATGCTTCCCTCTTCTCCCTTGACTTTGTTAATAATAAGCGGGGTCCTGGTGTGGAACTGCCAAGTCACACACACCTCTGTCACTAGTGTTTGAGGGGCACGAGCCACGTGTATCATGAGATATAACAGATTTACTCACAAAGTGGAATTCAGGCTGAATGGCTTATTACTGGAGGTAAGGGATTGCTTCTGTAGGTCACCGTCTGCCGACGAGAAAAATTACCCTAAGTGGTTTTACATCCAGTTTTCAAAAGTCCATGCTGGTACAATTCAAATGGCTCATTCAGAAAATTGAATCATTTAAAAGACAAAGTGAAAAAGAAATAAAAATCTGAATGTTTTACCATGTAACAAAATGCACTACACATTTCTTACTCTGCAAAAGGAGACAAAAATTAAAGAGAAGGCGGGAATATACTGGGAAAGTCTTGCAGTCACCTTTGATGAAGAAAATGTCACATGACAACCTCAGAAGGAAAGGAAAAATCTCAATCAGGGATGCAGCTGCACAGAAAATGTAACGAACATGCGTGTTTCCCATTTATACCTTTAGTACAAATGTTGATGGGGATGGCTGACCTGCTGAGGTGCGGACGAACCCCAGTACCAGGGAGTCAGTCTTAGGACGCAGCTTCCGTGATGCAGCGTCAAGATGTAGGGGATTCAAGACAAGTCAGTCAAATGTGCTAACATTTTCCATTCACAGTAAAATACTCTCCCGAGGTCCCTCCCTGCTTATATAGCTCCTTCTAAATGTATGTAAATAACATAAAAACATAAACTTGCTTTTTTTCTTTGGTAAAGAAATGAAAACACTTTTGGGGAAAGAAAAAAGTAGACAGCACACTGCTGGCCCAAACCAAACATTTCTCAAGGCCGTTAGAAACAAAAACATTTAAGAAATTGGTTTCTTAGTAAACAAAAGCACCAGAAATCCTTCTCTATAAAGAAAAAATATCTCATTTTATAGATCGGTTCCCAACTTACTAACTTCTAAGGCACCAGAGTTGACATCAATACAACCCAATTGACAGGACTAAAGGGCGTAGGTAGAAGTCCGAACGTTTTAACAACTCTGTGTAACACTTTTGCTAATGCTGACTGCTGCTCTAGGTGAGCAGAGGATGAGGGCAGAGTGAAGTGTGGGTTTCCTCCCGGACTCAGAATATGTTAAGCTTCCAAATATACTGCTCACAGGCTTCGGGCGATATTTGTGTACCGCCCACTTTGACATAAGGTGCATCACTATTCAGTTCTGCAGCTAAAAATATTGCACCATCATTAACACAAAAAGGGCCTCAGAATCTAACCTTCCAAAGAATTCAGCTCCTCAGCTCAAATTAACAGAAACACTGGGCACATGTCACCTCCTGCCAAGGTCACAGATGAGCTGTGCTGGCCTGACTCACCACGGTGCCTGAGGAGGCTCACAGAGAGACCCTTCCCCCACACAGCCACTGTCCCTCCCCCGAGGGCCCTTGGATGGGGGCTGTGCAGCGCAGGGACAGTAACAATGGGTGCACTCAATATTCTGAGGTAAAAATAAAAGGCTTACTCAAATATAAATTAACTCCATTAAATTACTACTTCCTTTTTGTTACTACGTCATATATTACGACTTCAGGGGGTGTGAGATGGACAATGTATTCTGGTAATTTTAATTTAATACCCATCTACCACAAATACTTTCTTCAAGGAAGGCTAATCATCTTCATTAAATTTTTTCCTTTTTCCTGTAGACTTTTTCTCCCCCAGGTCCTAAAATGGAGAGTCAGGAGGCACTACATTTTCTTTAACCTTGCAAGCTCGCTCTTCTAACTTACTTCCTAAACTCTGCCTTTAATCAAATCTTCAATAATATGTTTTTGTAAAATACTTTAAAAATCACTCAGACATAAACAAAACAGGGAAAAGAAAAACCCTTTTGTCCCCTACCTTACCCCAAACTACTCTAACTACCGCTGACTCACAACTGACAAAAACACTCAAACTTCTTTAACACACTCAAACAACAAAAACCCAGCATATTTTAGGTGGCACTTAGCCGTTACAAGAAATTTTATTAACAGACTCTTTAACAATCACGAACCTATACAGCCACGTCCAGTATTTTCAAGGAGAGCAGCCTCCTCTGACGAAACACTCACGGGCAGTTGTGGGACCTCCTAGAAGAGGACAGTGGCATGTGCAACGGCGGGCCTGACAGGCAGTTCAAGCAGTAAAATGGAATGACAGAGATGAAACAGACTCCCCGCCTACTGCATTTAGTGAAGGACCACACGCCCTCGTCAGGGACTCTGATGGGACCGACGCAGAGGCCATCTTTGTCCAGACCATTCAGAGCTCCAAGGCGCTGACTCGTTTCGATGACCTGCCCCTTCAGGAGACGTGCCAGGCAGAGGTGGCATGGTGGACGTTCTGCAGAGAAGCAGCAGGGGCCCGCAGGGGCCAGGGCTACCACATTGGTGACAGGGTCCCTGGTACCTGTGATGGCTCTTCTGGAATCCATATCTTAAACACAACACCTATCCGTAGGAAGAACTTCCGCAGAACTGCTCGAAGCTCAGGAATCAGGTCAAACTGCATAATTTCACACAAGTAGGGGTAGTACTTTGAAGCATGTGCTTTGAACTTGAGATGGGGGAGAAAGATAGAGAGAGATTTAGACATGGAGCTATTTTTTGGCAATAGTTTTTCAAAAGTATTCATCTCATCCTGGGACTTGTTGCAATATTGGCATTTTTTTCTTGCTATTTGGTATTAGAAAGTTGGTGCAAAAAATCTGCCAATTAAAACTTCCTTATATTTAACTCCAAACACAAATTATCGGGGGATAGCCTTGCTACCAAAGTCAACCTTAGTTTTAGTAAAGCAAGTTTCCAGGGCTAAGCCAGTGTTGGCCAATCCCAGCCCTCTTCCAACACAGCCATGCCGAACACCGAACACCGCCGTGGCTGTTCAACAGCAACAGGCCTGGTTTCCACGGCAGCCTTCCTCAGCCGCGGTTCTTTGAGAGAAAAAGCCCCAGCAACCCAAGACATCCGCTCTATAACGCACCAACTTCTCTCCAGTGCATCTGGAACGGTGCTGGTTATGTAGCCATCCTTGGAAGACTTAAGAAAATAGCTCCCTTGAACTCTGAGGAACAAGCCAACCGAAACCTATGTCCTAGTGGAGACAACAGAGTTAGTTTATACCTTTTCATCATTTATTTTGAGGGTTTTTGTTAGAAGTAACAGCAGGAGACTGGTCCAGGCCTCCCGGTGGCTTTCCGAGTTCACCGTGATGAAGTAGGCAAGAGCTTCACTGCACACGCTGGAAGAGTCAGAGAGGGGCACAGGGAGCAAAGGGTCAACACCCCGCATCCCCCTGGAGTGGAGAGCACTTGATTCTCACAATGCGCATTTACCGAGCACCTGCTCTGCCTGTACCATCTTGAGCAAATTGCTGAGCCTCAGTTTCCTCAGCTGTAAAATGGGGATAAATAATTGTACCAAACTCAAGGGGCTATTGTGAAGATTAAATGAACTAAGTATGTTAAATGTCAGCTGAGCTCTGACCTGCCACATAGCCATGCTCAATCAAAGTCTGAAAAGCACAGAGCTTATTATCCACAGTTAATTATATCCTATCTTTCTCTTCTCATATCATATACAACTGCTTACTATTTTATTATTTACTGGTTTTAAAAATATATTTATTTATTTATTTATTTATTTTTGGGGAGAGGGAAAGGGAGGGAGCAAGAGAAGGAGAGAAACATTGATGGGTTGCCTCCCGCAGGCCCCCACAGTGGACCTGGCCCCCAACCTGGGCTTGGCCAATGAGGAATAACTGCCGACCCTCCAGTTCCCTCCAGTTCGCAGGCCGGTGCTCAGTGCACTGAGCCACACCAGCCAGGGCCAACTGCTAACATTTTAAACATCTTATGCTACAAATTTCCCATTTATGTATCTCCTTTAGAGAAACTTACCACAACTATATAGGTAATTCTCTTTCAGGTTTCATTTACTGTGAAATGAGCTACTGGTGTCCCCTTTAATTCTTTTTTGTTTATGACTTGTTAGTCTTATATTCTCATTGTAAGACAGCTGAAAAGTGCATAAAAGTATAAAGGAGGAAAATACCCATAATTCCATTATCCTAAGGGACACACAACAATAGTTAGGCATATTTCCTTTCAGCTTTTTTGTCTATGATTAAAAAAAGAAAACACTGCCGAAAATCATACATATACATAGTTTTACAGGCTGTGTTTTTGTGGCAAAACTTACTGTTTTCCACATCAAGGAAAATTATTTTTTAAAACCCGAATTTTTTAAAATTATATTTTATTGATTATGCTATTACAGTTGTCCTGATTTGGCTCCCTTAGCCACACCCCACAATGTGAAAACCTTAATCTTTAATGGCTGCACAATAGTATTCTATCATAGGTTTTACTGTAAATTAATTTCAGTTAATCTGTTTTAAATTTTTTCTCTTTTTAAGAAAGTCAGCAATTAATATTATGTGTAGGAATCCTGGTTCCTATTTTTTAAGATAGTTCCTTAAATAAATTACGTAACAGTGGAATTACCGACTCAAAAGACACTGAACATTTCTAGGCTCCTGATACGTAGTGCCACCTGATTTCCGGAAAGACTCTGACAATACACTCCCCACCAGCAGTGCTGCAGAGTGAGTCTTATCACACAGGTGCACAGGAGCAGCAGTGAGTGTTACTGTTTCTAAATCTTAAAGGTGTAAATGGAGGCTCAGATGCAGCATCTTTCTCACAGCTGCCCAAGAAGCTGGGTGGCAAAAATCTACTTCTCTGTCTGGGGGTCTCTCAATGGCATCCCACTGTCTCCCCATAATCAAAGCAAATGCATCCTGGTATCCGTATGATCCTAATACGTTCCTCTTGGAAAGAAAAAAAAAGATGGGATGTTAGGACTGAGGGCTTGAAAGAGAACCTGGCAAGGCTTTCATTCCAGGCCTGTTGACTCTGAGTTCAGAGCACTTTTCACTGCTCATGTTTCTGTACCCTAAGAAATTTATAAATTAAAGAAACAAGGCCCTGCCAGCTTCAGGACATTAAGAAACATGAAATGGAGAAGTCACCAAAAAGGACCTGGCCAGGTAGCTCAGTTGGTTAGAGCATCATCATGATGCGCCAAGGTTGTAAGGGTTTGATCCCCAGTTGGGGCACATACAAGCAGCATCCAATGGGTGCATAAATAAAATAAGTGGAACAACAAATTTCTGTTTCTCTCTCTCTCTCCCCGCCAACCAAAAAAATAAAATTATGTCATATTTTAATGAATTAAGCATTGAGATGTATTTTATTAAATTTTGTAATTAAATCAGTAAAAAATTTTAAAAAATAGGAAAAAAGAAAAGTCACCGAAGAGAAGGAAAAAACACAAAGGAAAACAGTTTAAGAGGACATCAGAGTGTAGGTACTTCACTCCTACATTTTTCAATTCACAGTACTGTTGTGATGTATTACAGATAAGAAATTTAATTGGCAACCAATTTTCTTACTTTAAAAGTCGCTGCTGTATTTCTTCCCAGGAATCCCTGCGGTTCTCATCAACATACATTCGAAACAGGATCCTCAGACAACAGGCCAGGCTGCTGGTTTCTTGTTTTAGAAGATTGGGTTTAGACTTGCCCTTAAAACCTGGAGATTAGAGAGTCACTGAAATGATGTACATTTCTAGGTTAATGCTGAAAAATCATCTGGGAACCTAATCTAGTTACTTTAAAAAAAAATAAACAGCTCACATTCTTAATACAGCTCAACTGCGATACCAGGCAAAGGCAGCCAGACGGCTCACCCTCAGCGTAAGACGCACCCCATCCTCACTGCCCCAACTCTTCTCCCCGTACCCTCTGCTCAATGGCTGGTGAAGCCATTTGCTTCAGCTTGTCAAGTGTAATAGTTCTTAAGACTTCTAGCTTGTTGTGAGATTTTTTTTCCCCTCCACAAAGGACACAAAAGAACACACATTTTCTTAAACAAAGCAGTACCAAGCAAACACAGAGATGTGTAAACCAGTCATAGGCTGTCACAGGCAAGACCTTATTATAGCCCAAGGCATAAAATATCTACATATTTTAAAGTCACAGAGAAAAATGAGATTTAAAAACTGTAGGTTAAAATAGGCATTTGGGGATAAAATTAAAGTAATTGTAACAATACAGAAAATACATATCACTTTTGTGTAAAGCTCAAAAAACTAGCCTCCCTCCATCACCCTGGCCAGGATTTGTATATATATTTTTGGAGGTGGGGAAGAGAGAAAATGCCTAAAAGCTTCAGAAAAATGTATGGATGCTTTCTGTTTCTCCTAAACTACCACACTTATTGTATCATCACCTCTAACTACATAACTTGAATGTAAAATTTTTTGACTTCATATGTCAATTCATTTCTCTAACTTAAAATTTGTTTTTCCATCAAAAACTTACTGAGAATCGGGAGTGCCAGGCAATGTTCCTGGCAGTGGGATAAAAGCTACCTCGCATTTCCTTTCTTCTTCCCCCACGTGTGAAAACAGTGGGTAAGTTATTCCAGCTACACTTAAACAGTATCAGCACTCTCCCAAAGGCTTTCGGGCTTCAGGACGATGACCTCTGTGGCCCCGTCTGTTCTGCAGCGTTCTTACCTGCTCGCCACAGGACAGTCCGCTGCTCGTAGTTGGAATTGAAGGCTTTCGAGAATGAATGGGACTCCTGCAAGCAGTCCAACAGCTTGAAGAGGTGCTGGGAAGACATGCACTTATACATGCCCCGATCCTCCGTCTCTATGTGGATGTCTGCATCCAGCGTGTCTTGCTAGAGGGGGGAGGATAGAGAGCTAAGTAAAGAAGATGGATGGATTTTGGACATTGCAGTTACAACTCTCCAAAAAGTCACCCCATGTGTAAAATAGACCTCATTTCTCAGCACTCTGAATTATTTTCCATTTAGACTCTGCTCTTTGGCTGGTGAGAGAATACACTGAGCTCTTGCATGATGCTGGACTTTGCTGGACGAAGTTTCAGTTTTGTCAGTACTGCCTTCACGGGATGGAAAGAAGTGTGTATTTCTCCGATTATTTCACTACGAAACTGCATTGTCCTCTTTATTTTATAAAGAAATGGGAAAATGACAAAATCAAACAGTAATATTATGATAGAAGGTTTAGGTCTCGAAACACACTCACTGAAAGATAGAAATTATTAAGCAAACCCCAACTGGAATCTTGAGCTTCATCAGGTGGCCGATGAATTTAAGTTCAACAACAGTGTTTTCAAATGTGAAGGAAAAAAAACTCATAAGGACATGCATGAAATGCTGAAATTTTTTAATGGTACATGTTGCCTAAAATGCGAGACCTAAATCAGGGATTTTACACTTCTTGAGCCCTCTAGGAATGGGGCCCACCCTCCTCATGAGCCAGACTTACAAAAGGACAAAAAGAGCAGAGTTTGCAATACTCTCCAAATTGATCTATAGCGTCAACATAGTCCTTATCAAAATCCCAGCTGACTTCTTTGCAGAAATTGACAAGCTGATCTTAAAATTCGTATGTAAATTTAAGTGACAAAGAGAAGCCAAATATCTTGAGAAAAAAAAAAGGAGCACTTGAGATCTTGTTTCCTAGTAATATCATCAGTTTTGCTCAAATAAACTCTTATAAAAAATTTTTTTAAAAAGGTCCATGAGGCTGGAAGACTCGTATTTCCCAAATTCAAAAATTAATAAAAAGCTGCAGTAATCAGGACAAGTGTGATAAACTGGCATAAAGACAGACATACAGATCCATGAAACAGAACTGAGAGTACAGAAATAACATTGGTGCCAGAATAATTCATTGGGGAAAAACAGTATAACAAATGGTGCTGGGACAACTGGATATCCACGCCAAAAAAATAGAGGTAAACCCCTAACTCCCCTTATATAGGAAAATGAACTCAAAAATGGGTCAAAGACCTAAATATAAGGTCTAAAATGGTACATCTCTTAAGAGAAAACACAGACGTAAACCTTTGTGACCTTGAATTAGGCAATGTTTTATCAGCTCTAACACTAAACGTATAAGTGCCTAAAGAAAAATAGTGTTGAACTTTTAATTAACAAATTAAAAACTTTTGTGCTTCAAAGGACACCATCAAGAAACTGAAAAGACACTGCACAGAACGGGAGAAAACAGTTGCAAACATATGTCTGATAAGGGCCCAGTATCCAGAATATATAAGAACTCTTACAATTCAGCAATTCAGCAATAAAAAGATAAATAACCCAATTTAAAAGTGGGCGAAGATTTGAACGAACATTTCTCCAGAGGTATAGAAATGGCCAAGAAGCACAGAAGATGCTCAATATCATCAGGCATCAGGAAAACAAAAAATCAAGACCACAATGACACCACTTCACACACCCACTGGCATGACTATAATAATTTTTTAAAAAGACAGTAACCACCATTAGTGAGGATGTGAAGAAACTGAAACCTCCACACTCTACTGATGGGAATGTAAAATAGTGCAGCTGCTTTGGAAACAGTCCATCAATTAACTTCTCAAAAGGGTAAACAGAGTTACCATACGATCTAGGAGTTCCTCTCCTAGATATATACTCAGTAGAATTAAGAACATACATCTACATGAAAACCCACATACAAATGTTCATAGCAGAATTATTCATAATAGTCAGACAATGCAAACAGCCCAAATGTCCACAAAATGATGAATGGATAAACTTAAAATGTGGTATAGCCATGCAATGGAATATTATTTAGTCATATATAAAAATAATGAAGTACTGACACAGGTTACAATATAGATGAAACTGGAAAATATTATACTAAGTTAAAGAAGCCAGACATCAAAGCTCACTTATTATATGATTCCATTAACATGAAATATCCAGATTAGGCAAATACTGCACAGACAGGCAGAAAGTAGATTTGATTTGTTGTTGTCAAGGGCTGTAGCCAGGAGGGAATGGGAAGTGACTGTTAATGGTTAGGGTGTTCCCTTTTGAAGTGCAAAAAGTACTCTGTAATTAGAAAGCTGTGATGTTTGCATAACTTTCTGAAAATACTAAAACCACTGAATTATACACTTAAAAATAAAAAAAAATTTAAAAAGCCTTTGGACTGGATCTAGCCCCCAGATGTGTTTTGTTCATCAGTAATTACAGCGCTTAAAAGGGTGATTTCCTATATGAAAAAGTCTTGATTCTGGTTCCTCTTGAAAACTGAAAGACTGTTCCGAATTGACATCCTCCTTCCCCAAAGCTGGGGGTGGCTCCAGTTCCGACTGGTCTGGAGCTCTGTCACAGTCCCACCCAGCCTGCCTTGCGCTCCCACAGGAACTGCTAGCTCGAGGCACCTAAATTTGTACCCCACGGTGTAAGGTTATCATCCATATTTTGGACACTTACCCTTTATTTCCAAGAATACCATGTATATAGATTATATATACAAAACAAAAAGTGAACTCCCTCAAGGAAAAACTAGTATTGTTATCCACACATATTTCCCTCTCAGTTATTGATAGTTAAATTATACACCAATTATGAGGAACAGTCCCCATGACTGATGACATTCAAGGAAAGGGGATGGCATCTGAACAGTGGTATGCTGGTAAGCTGGCTCTCTGGGGAATTAAAAAAAAAAGCAGACCTGATTTTTAGTGTTTGCTGATTTCTAGGGTATAAATACTCCCATCACGGCCAATTTCAAGCTACCAGCATGATGGGCAACACAGGGCTGGGAAGAGACGAGCAGGACAGACCAGCCGGCCCCAGCCCACGGCACCCCCGCCGCCTCCCCGCCACTGGGGCACCCTTCTCCAGGCCTGCTCTTCTTACCTGGGCAGCGACCATGTGCTCCGCATCTTCCTTTTTGCTCGTTGCAGGGTAGAACACGATGTTGTCAATGGTCTGTATCAATTCCAGCTGGACCACACACTTGATGAGGAGGCTGGCAAACAGTTTCTGATCTATATTAGATGATAAAGATTAACCCTAATAATGATTCAGCCAGTTTTGGATAAATATTCCCTGGACTACTAGGTGCAGGCATGGTTCTTGATGCTGTGGCCGAACAATGAATAAGCTGGACAAAAATGAGTAAGCTCCCATGGCAGAGAAAGACAACACATACAATATTTAAGTGTAGGATAGAGTATTTGAATGATGCAGACATAAGGTAGGGGTGGGATAAGGCAGGGATAGTCTCAGGGTGGGGTTGCAAGTTTAAACAATATGATTAGGAAAGGTCTCTTGAAATATTGATATTTGAGCAGAGGTCTGAAGGAGAGGAGTCACCTATGGAAACCCAGCACCCTCCAGGCACCCGATGGGCCACTGCTACAGAGAAGCTCGGGACTGCGCCCCCCACAGGCCATAGGCTCCTGCAGTGGCCAGACTCTCCAGACAGGTCTGAGTCTCAGTCTTGATGGGCAGGGCTCATTCAGTCCTTAGTTCTGGATCACCTCCTGTCTGCCTTGGAGGCAGGACTGCTTTGGATGCAGCAGGAAAACTTACACATCCTCTTCTACTCCTACGGGCTGGCCATCTTTGACGGATTAACAATTTTTTATGTAGAATTTTCTTTGTTCAAATTATTGGTGTGATTTCTGCCAACTGACTAGACTGTAACTAGTTTTGCATCTATCCTTTCTTTTCAACCCCTGGACTAAGGGGCAGCCCATGGCAGACACTTCATAGGTGTTGGCTGATTGCGCTGTAGTGATAGTAGAGATTTCTCATTCAACTTATTGTTACAGAATCAGAATATGAAAAACATTAAGTGAAGTGTTTAGTGATGGCAAACAAGGAAGATGGGTCATCGTCAAGTTTTTGAAAGTTGCTATGAAATTATATAAGATCCCCAAGCAGAATTCCCTTTAATCAAAGAAGAATACAGTGGACTTGCAATGTTCTAACTTACACCAATTCAGTTATGCCCTCTTGGACCAAAAATAAAAACAAGGAGAGAAAAGAATACAAGCTGTGTAAGAGATTCCGCACGCTGCTCCACTCACTGGGTTGAAGCCCAGAGGGGAGGATGAGACAGGAAACCGGGAGAGACAGACGCTGGTCCCTGGCGGGAGGGCAGGGGTCTCCAGTCCCAGGCGTCCCTCAGAGGACAGACGTTCTGCTGCACTGAGAGTGGTTCTGCGCTTGCTCCCTACACACTGGCCAGCCCTCTAACTAGAGCTGGCGAGGCAACAGAGCTCATGCACTCACGGATGCTGGCGGGAAACTGGATCCGTGACGCAACTGCAGTTACAGGGCAGTGCCAGTCTCCCGCATTGTGCCTTTTTAATGGACTTCAAGGGGGATTAGTTTTTATGCCTTCAGAAGATAATGAACACACATGGCTTTGTCTAATGTGCTGCTTCTGAAGTTAATGGCAATGTTAACGCCTGCAGCCTGGCATGTTGAGAAGAGCGAGGTTCTGTTACTAAGAAAAACGGTGGGCCCACAACTTTAAAAAGAGCAGACTCAGAACAGTTCTAATCTCTCAATCAGCCAAACTGAGCCTGAGTCACACCTCTCCTACGTACCATAGGTCATGCCATCAGTTTAAGCCCTAGGCCACTCAAATGTAAAATCGTACCACCTCAGAGGGCAGCATAAGGATGACAAGAGGTGTCACACACAAGAAATGCATTGTACAGTGCTTGGTTCATAGCAACTGGCAAACTTTTTTTTTTTTTTTTTTAAATCTTCACCGAAGGAGATTTTTTTTTCCCATTGCTTTTCAACAGATAGGAAGGGAGAGAAGGAAACATTGATATGAGAGAGAAACACTGACTGACTGCCTCCCAGGACTGGGATCTACATGTCCAGACTGCATCTGAATCGGGAATCATACATCCCCAGACCAGAGATTGAACCCACAACCTAGGTATGTGCCCCATGCCCTGACTGGGAATCAATCCTGCAACCTTTCAGTTGCAGGATAATGTTCCAACCAACTGAGCCATACCAGCCAGGGCTGTTAACCTAGTGTTTTTTTTTTTTGACAGATAACAGAAATACCATAAGCAACATTAAGACACAAGCTGATAAAAGTAATTTGAAACTAGTATCCAGGACAGGGATCTCTAAGACACAAAGAGCTCCCCCAGACCAGTTGAAGTTGACAGCAATCAAACTGAGAGACAGCCGACATACTCAGAATATCCAAATTAAAAAAGGGTAACAATCAATACAAATGGAGCAAAGATTATGAACAGATAGTTCTTAGAAAAAAAAATAGAACTGGTTTTTAAATACATCAAAAATGGCTTAGTGTCTCTCATTATTAGACAACTGCACATTAAAATGACCCCAAATATACCAAATTATCACCTAGGCATTCCCAAAGATCATGTAAACGGGTTTAACCTTGATGAGCAGCAACCTGAAATTATCTGTCAAAATGGCAAATGTACTTTTCATCTGTTGACTCAGCAATCCTATTACTAGGAATTTATTGTACAGATAAATTTACAAATTACACGTGTTAGGTGATCAGTGAAATATTGATTGTAACAGAAAAAAAGGCAGAATAATATAAATGTCCATTACTATGGACCTAATTAAGCAAATAACAGCACACCTATAGCCTGGAATAATATACAATAGTATAGAAGGATGTGAAAGGTCTTTCTCTGGGTATGGATTTTGAATGAGCTCTAAGATATATTAAGTGAAAAAAATAATGCACAGTATTCTACAATTGCATAAAAAGGCGAAAATAATTCATATTTTATACACACACACACACATATATATATTTGTGGGTATACGAATATATACTTCTTGCATATAAACTAATGTCTCTGGAAAGGGACGTAAGAAACTAGTGACACTGGCGGCCAGACAGGGAGGGAACGGGCAGACTCGGGCACGGTGTAGAAGAAAGGCTCATCATGTTTCCTCTTCTGTGCCTTCTGAATATTTGAACCATGGGTATTGCCTCTCTGAAGTCAATAAGAACAATAAAAAAAGTGGCCTTACTTGCATATGGTCTACCCTTCCAGCTCTCGTCGGTGGGGTTGGAGAGCTGGCTCTGGCCTCTCTCAGAGGCGTTTTTATCCATGCTGCTTAGAGACTGGAGGTCCAGATCCACATCCTAAAAATAAACCAGAGAGAAATACAACTTCGCTCCTCTTCATCTACAATTCAATACCCGGGCAGAGCAGTGCCTGTTTTAACACTAGGGCCCCACTTGAATTTGTGTGTTTTGCTCAGCTTGAAGTACAATTGCACTGCATGCTTAATGTGGCACTTCTCAGGGGATGCACAGGAGAGATTACAAACTTCAATTATTTCTTCCCTCCATTAACACTTCACATTTTCTTATTCCAATTTAGAGGACATTTCTTGACATGTGATTTAACAATGAGCATGACCAATTTTTAATGAGATCAAGTTAAAAAATAAACTAGTATGACAACTAGCTTTTCTTCTAAGTTGGCAACAGAAAGAGTTCAATAGCTATGTATGATGTCAAGGGGGTACTAGACTTACGGGGGGAGTCACTTTGTAGGTTATATAAATGTGCAACCGCTATGCTGTATACCTGAAACTAATACAATACTGTCAACTATAATTGAAAAAATTAAAAAATAACATAATAAGGGGAAAAAACAAACAAAAAAAATCCCACCAGAAAATGTTTAAGTAATGGGCTTTATGGTTAAGTTGTTATATCCCAAATGCCTTTTGAAATCTAATGCCCTTTTTGTTATTTGGGAATAGAAGTTAATATTACAAACACCCATGTAAACCAAAGTATTTTGAAGTGAGTCTTGAATTAGAACTTTATGTGGCTTCACACAAAACACAACTACTATTTCACTGGTAGAGAGGGAAGCACTCTTTATTTAGAAGGATAAATAAAGATAATTACACCTGAAGTGTTATTCATAACAGTGAGGCACCAGAAAGGAACTGTTCAACAAGGGGGATTTCACTAAATAAATTATAATAATGTGCAGCTACTGAAAAGGCTGTTCTTAGAGAATATAACTAGAAATGCTTTGTGGTTTTTATTGAGGTGACTTATTTTCTTAATATCGGGTTGGTCAAAAAGTTTTCCCATTAGATGGCTCTAGAAGTGTTTGTCTTTAACTTAATTGGAAAAAATTTTGTTAGATTGTATTGTGACAGTTGTCATATCAGGCTGCATTTAAAAAAACTTACCAAATTGATGAATTTTTGTGCAGCAATTTTATATTGAAGATGAAAATAAAATACACAACGTTTTTGGCATATTATGCTTTATTATTTCAAGGAAGGTAAAAACACAACTAAACTGCAAAACAAGATGTGTGCAGTGCATGGAGACGGTGCTGTGACTGATCGGAAATGTCAAAAGTGGTTTGTAAATTTTTGTGCTGGAGATTTCTCACTGGACAAAGCTCCGTGGTCGGACAGACCAGGTGAGGTTGACAGCAATCAAACTGAGAGACAGCCGACATACTCAGAATATCCGAATGAATAAAGTTGTTGGTGGAAATGAAAAACGTGTCCTTTATTTTACAGAAAAAACCACACGGACTTTTTGGCCAACCCATACTTTCCTGTACTTTCTAAAAAAATGTGCCAATAAACATATATGGTTTTTAGATCTTACAACCTTTTTTACTTAGTTTCCATCAGGAAAGCATAAAGTCTGTGGGCTGCTTACTTTTTTTTAAATATAAAATGAGGCCAGAGAAAAGAGAACCAACAGAAAAATCTTACCAAGTGTTTTTCTGATGAATCCTCCTCCATTCCTGCAGGCCTCCATGTCAGCAGACTTGAGAAAATGCAAGAAAAGGAAAATGATCACAGTGAAAGGCAGCCCAGAGCTTCAAGATACTCACTGAACATAGGAACAAATAATAATAACACTTACACATGTGGGATAGTTGTTTTGAAAATATCCATCATACAATTGCATGTTCTATCCCAGACATCAGGGCTGAATTTTTCTCCATTGGATATTACTAAGTTTTCTAAGCAGTTTGTACCTGATCGCGCCAGCTGCTCATTATCTGCGAGATAAAACAATATCTATCATTAAATTTTAACTGCAGTTTTGATTCCCACCAGATCTCTGATGCTTCATACTGTGAGGTGGAGACTAGGCCACTGGTGGGTTTGTAGGCTAATTAATGAAGCACTGCTACAGATGGTATTAAAATTTTTATGGTTCAAGTAGGCTATAAAGAGGAGAAATTATTTATCATAGCTCTACTGCTAGAGACCAGAAGAAGGTCAACACTTTGCTACCTCATTAACTGGCTTCTTGTATGAGAAATGGTAAAGGAAGATGGAAGGTATCTGAACAGTGTTTCTAAAAATTTAGTCACTCAAACTCTACTTTCTCAATTTTTGCCATATCGGTATCAACTGTTTTATCATTCAGTATTTTAAAACTGAGTCATTTTTTTGAAAAACTTATCTAAATTAATCCTCATCCTGATAAGCCAAAGCTATCTATGGCATCCACGTTTACTGTGCTACATGGGTATGTTTCCTAACACACACTAAAATAAACACCTAAGTCCTCAAACAAAAAATGTCCATTGATGAAGCTAATTGATGTTGATTCCCACAGTACATTGTTTAAAAAAAAAATCTTCACCTAAGGGTATGTTTTATTGACTTTAGAGAGAGGAATAGGGAGAAAGAGAGAGGGAGTGGGGAAGAGAGGGAGGGACAGACAGACAGACAATGATGTGAGAAAGAAACATCAATGGATTGCCTCCCTTACATGCTCCAACCAGGGACTGAACCCGCAACCTAAGTATGTGCCCTGACTGTGTATCAAACTTGCAACTTTTTGGTGTACGAGGACAACACTCCAACCAACTGAGCCACCCAGCCAGGGCCCATAGTACATTTTAAAAACAATTTACTATAGAAAATTTCAAGCATACAAAAGTTTGAAAGAACAGTATAAACTACATCCCACCTTCGAGAAATATTTTATAAACTGACTTCGTTGGGAGATTGTTTTTATGTTCTAATTACATTGTAAAAATATAAATTTTCATCAATTATTTTTTTCCTTTTTACTGAATTTATCAGGTGACAGTGGTTAACAAAATTATACAAGTTTCGGGTGCACAATTCCACAACACATCATCTGTACACTGTATTTTGTGTTCACCAACCTAAGTAATTTTCACCAAGTAAATGATATATTGTACTCCTTGGCATTATATCCATGCTAAAGTATATGGAAAAAACTAATCTCTCATGAAGGACTATGTCAAGATAAATGATGCCTAGAGACACAGAGTACCTTGTTTTACACACCACTGCAACTGTGCAAATATATCAGAAAGAAGAACTTCATTCAAAGCTTCATAAAACTGGGTAAATACATCACAAATAGCATAAAGTGCGTGATTGCAAGTTGTTGTCATCCACTCAGATTTCTGGAAAAACAGTAAAAAGATAATGTTTAAAAGCCACTCTCTCCCATACACCATTGGCAAACTGTTCTGGAAAGCAATTTGGCAGTATGTATCAAAAGTCATAAACATTCACATCCACGGATGCAGGAACACTACTTCCAGGAATGAACCCTAAGAAAATAATCAAAGATTTGTGGATGAAGGTCATGTTTACCACACTGGTATTTATATACTGTAAACACAGGTACAAACTAATGCCTAGCAATGTGGTAATTAAATTGAGTATATCATATGACAGAATATTAAACAGTTATTCAAAATATTACTTATAAAATGTTTCAATGAATTGGAGAAAATGAATATGAGGTTATACTAAATACCCATACATCAAAAATTTAAATATTAAAAATGAATGAATAGGTATCATCCAAAGAGGATAGACAAATGGCCAACATTCAGTTGACAAGGTACTTAACATCACTAATCATGAAGGGAATGCAAATCAAAACAACAGTGCGGCATCTCCTCATAGCTGTTAGGATGGCATTCATTAAAAAGACAAGAGATAAATGCTGGCAAGGGCGTGGAGAAAAGGGAATGCTTGTGCACTCGTAGTGGGACTGTAAACTGGTACAGCCACTATAGAACGGTATGGAAGGTCCTCAAAAAATTAAAAATAGAACTACCATATGATCCAATAAACTCTACTTCTGGGTGCATGTCTGAAAAAAACAAAAACACTACGTTGAAGAACTATCTACACCCTCATGTTTGTAGCATTATTATCAACAAAAGCCAAGACACAGAAACAAGCTAAGTGTCCATCATCAGGTGAACGGTGGCATATATGCACAATGGGATACTATTCAGCCACAACAAAGAAATAAATCCTGCCATTTGTAACCACATGAATGGACCTTGAGGGCATTATCTTAAGAAATAAGCCAGACAAAGACAAATACTGTATAGTCTCACCATTACATGGAATCTTTGAAAAAAATCCAAACAACCAAACTCATACAAAAAGAGATCAGAGTTGTGGTTACCAGAGGTGATGGGTGGGAGTGGAGGAATCAATAAAGGGGGTCAAAAGGTACGAACTTCCAGCTGGGAGAAAATAAGCACTGGGGATATAACATACAACGTGAGCGCTGTACGTAACAATGCTGTGTGACATATTTGAAAGCTGCTGAGAGAATGGATCCTAAAACCCATTAACAAGAAATCTTTTTCTTTTTTTGTATCCATATGAGATGACGGATCTTAACTAAACTGATTTTGGTAATCATTTCAAAATATATGTTAAATCAAGTCACTGTACTATACACCTTAAACTTATACAGTGCTGTGTGTAAATTATATCTCAATGAAGCTAAAAGATAGAAAATGATACTATACAATTACCAAAAGAAATACATAGAGAGATTTATATAATCGTGAGAAAAGGAAGGACTGCTAAGCATGATTCCAAAATAGTGGAAACCAAGATGGGAAAAACTGACAGATTTGGTTACTTAAAAGCGAAAATTTTCCAAAAAGGAAATGAGAAAACAAACTGGGCAAAATCATCTGAAATTTATGTGAGGATATGCTATCTTATTTTTATAATAAAGAACTCATAAATCAATAGGAAAAAGCTGAATAACCCAATAGATGGGCTAAGGATATTGAAAGGCAATTTACAGAGCAACACATACGATCAAGGAAATGGAGGAAAACATGCAACCTTCCTAGCAACTTAATTTTTGTAATGTGCTATTTTGGCCTATCAAATTAATGATTAAATAAATTAAACCATGAAGAGCTGGAGGGCATATGGGGAACCGGAAACTCCATGCACTTCTGGCAGAAATGTGAACTGCTACAAGGGTATTTGGAGGTCAACTTAGAAATGTGTATCAAAAGCCTCAGTAATGTGCAAGCCCAAAACCTGACAGGCCACTTCTAAATAAAACAAGTAGTAAGTAAAAGTACAGCTGCACTTAAACATTAAAAAGAAAGTTTATTTCAGTGCTGTCTGAAGACAGAAAAATTGAAGCAATTTTCCATGGACTATGGAAGGTCCATAGATAGGAATGTTTTGCAGTCCTTAAAAATGCCGTAGAAGAAAAGATATGGTTGTAGAGAAACATTCATTTAAGTTAAAAAGTAGTTTACAGTATGTGTTATGGGATTCCATTTTTACTTTTAAAAAAACGGTGTTTGATACACACATGCACATACACACACAGCGTATCTGAAGGGGTTAAAAGTGGTTACCCATGGAAGTTTAGAACTGTGGGTGTTTAAATTTTTTCAGTTTTTCTCTTTTCCACCTTGTTTTATAATGAATAAAAATTTTAATTACTTTAAAACAAGTTTAAAAAACTGTCTCTATACTATGACCTCAACCCTCTTTAATCCATGTTAAAGAGGGAGAGACATTTACCAAAACATTAACTCTAATTTCTAAATGGTAAAATGAGGAATTTCTGTATATTCCTAATATTCCATATTAAGCATATGCTCCTTTTATACCAGGGGAGGGAAGGAATGCTGTTCCTAAAAGAAGGTAAAAAAAATTACTCTCCCATCTTCAAATCTTGAGCTAGAATGCCCTCTCCCCACCCTCTTCCCCTAGGGGAGAAATAACAACTGGAAGGAAGCATCAAACATCCTTTAAAAAAAAAAGGCCCAATATTTGCTGATATCATCTGACTGTAACTTCATTAAAAACCTTGTTAGTATGTTTTGAAGGGACCAGAGTCACTCCAAATCAGTTACTGACTGTTCCGAAGTTGATGCGAACCAGGAGGTAAGCGGGCCGGTCAGGTGCCCTGCTGACCGGGCAGGTATGACGCCTGAGGGCCGAGGGGGCACAGTCCAGTGATTAATGTCCTCTCACTCCTCCCCGGGCAGGGGGGCTTTCTTACACTATTGCTAATGCTGGAAGAGTGCCAGGGAGGGTGTTTCCATTTTAAAAACACACGTTAGGAGGCTCAGTATTTAAGACTCCTGTGCAGATGAGGACACCACCGCCAGAGGCAGACAAGGGCCCGAGAGGCTCGCCTCCCACCTCATCCAGGGCAGGGCCTTAGTCGTCACCTACCTCCGACTGTTGCTCTGGCAGCTTCATGTTGTCAAAAATTCTGAACACGATTCTGAACAGGTCCTGCCACCAGTGCTTTTCAAAGGTGTGGCCATAGCTCTTCATGATCTCGAACATGACTGTGAGGCCTCTGGAGAAAACAAAGCCAGACGCCGAAGAGGGCATGGGGGGCGGTGAAGAGAGCAGCGGAGAAGAGAGTGGGGGCACAGGGGGTCAGGAGAGCAGGAGACTGAGGTTCATTCAGCGGCCGGAGGGGCGCCGCCCTGGGGCACGCTTACCTTGTCCGCACATCTAGCTTGCACCTATTGATGATGCAGGAGAGCTCAAACAGGATGGGGAACCAGCCTCGGACCCAGACTCTGTCACCAGGAGCCACATTCATGTCGTCACTTGTGTATTCTTGTAGCACCTACAATGACAGTCACCTCAGATGCGGACTGTGTAAACAAAAGGAAGGAGCTGAAAGGGAACTACACAGACCGGAAGGCCTCACACGTCCTCTGCTAAAAACATCTGGTCAGCAAGAGATGATTCAATATCTTTGGTCTTTCTACAATGCTACTACAGTACTTAAAATGCTACTTAAAATGACAGCAGCAGCAGCAGCAGCAGCTACTATTACTGAGCACTTGCTATGGGTGAGGAACTGTGAAGGTGCTCTACATGGATTAACAATTCTCACAATGAGCCCTGGCTGGTGTGGTTCAGTGGATTGAGTACCAGCCTGAGAACCAGAGGGTCGCCGGTTTGATTCTCAGTCAGGACACATGCTTGGGTTCTGGGCCAGGTCTCCACTAGGGGGCGCTCGAAAGGCCACCACACACGAATGGTTCGCTCCCTCTTTCTCCCTTCCTTTCCCTCAAAAATAAATAAATAAAATCTTAAAAAAAAAAAAATTCTTACAATGATTCCAAGAGGCTGGAAGAAATAATGGTCCCGTTTTACAGATGAGTCAAGGGAAGCACTAAGAGGTTAGGGAAGCTGTCCGAGGCCATGCATCTAAGAGCTGGCAGTCTTTCCACAGTCTGGATGTAAAGCCCTATCTCCAGTATTTCGAGCCCTCTGCTCTGTAACCACTCTTAAAGTGGTACTGTCTGTTGTAATGGAATTTCTTTATCAACTCCGGTTATCTAACATTAGGCAACTTCTCTCGGTGCTTCAGTTAACTCCCCTGCACAAAGGGGACATAATTTAATTACTCATCTCACAGGTCTGCTGTGGGGATTACATAAATCAGCACACAGACAAGACCAAGAATGGTGCCCAATGTGCAGGAGGAGCTCAGCCACAGTGGCTCTCAACTCCAGCACATCTCAACGAGCTGTTGTGGGGACCAAACACGTTGTCGTGGGCATTGAGACTTCTGCAGAGAAAGCTTAGGAAGAGACCTGTGTAGGCCACTGTAGTTTGGTTGTGCTTGTGTCCACCCAAATTTACAGTCTTGAGGCTGTCATTTAAACTGAGCAGGCCTCTTTAGATAGGGCACACATAACAGAAAACCCCCAAACATTTCCAGGAGAAAGCAAAAGGTGCTTTTCCATTGAGGTTTCTCAGCCGTGTCACATGGCATAATGCCATTTCCTACAAGGGAGGTTTGTTTTCTTTCAAATAGAAAGGTCTAGTGTCTTTTGCTTTGCCAAAATTCAAAGCTAAAACGCTATTATCTTCTACAAAACAATTAGTAGGATACAGTATAAAAGTTCAGCTGACTGAAATAATGTCCTACGTACAAAGTACAGAAAAGGTGTAACACCCACTGCAGCAGCATTCCGAAATTAACACCCAGTTTAGGGCGAACACGCATTTCTAGGGGAGCAGTTGGAACGTGCTTCGTCAGCAGTCAGGGCTTTGGCCCCACGACTGCCTTCCCTCTCGTCCATGTGAGCGAGGAAAGGAGAGACGTACCCGAGGCCTCTCAGAGACGTATTTCGCGCAGAAGCGGATGAGCCGGATGGCTTCCATGCTGGTGTCCGGGAAAGCGGCGTTGCAGGCGAACTCCGACAAGCACTTCACAGCGTCCTGAAAGGAATCGATGGCTGCAGGGAAATGGTGCTGGAAAATAGTTGCTGGGGAGACAAAGGAACATATTTTAAAAAAAAGTAAGACCAGGATTCAGAAATGGGGATTAGACATGTACACACAACCCAGAGAGGATTTCTTTTGTGAAAATCTAAGCAAAGCAAATAAGTATTTCTGAAAGACAGTGCATCTTAGTAAATTATTCAGGAATAAGTGCATTGAGTACAGTTTGGGCTAAACTGGCCCCAGAGCTCAAGGAACAATATGAAGACCCAAATAGCCATCTATTCAACACTGAGTGCCAACTGTGTGGAAAGCATGGTTATGGGACCGGGGGACACGGGAGATGATGAATCAAACTTCCAGTCCTCACAATGCCCGTGCTCCGACGGGCCAAAGAGACAATCATCTCAGTTAATACACACATAATCTCAGGTGGGGTGAGTCCTGGCTAGGCAGCAGAAGGTGAGAGGGCCTGTTCAGGCTGGCGGTCAGGGAAGGCCTTTTCAGAGGTCCTGAGAAGTGTCCCTGAGGAAGTGAGAGAGGGCGGGCCACAAGAAAACTAAGTTGCACCCGGGTGCCCAGGCGTCCACTTAAGCCGCTTTAGCGTGGAGCTGGAGGAACTACATAGGACACAAACACTGGTCTGTGTGTGAAGCTGGCCCACAGGGTGTACCTGATGGACACTGAGCCCTGAGCAAGGCGCTGGCCCCGTTCTGTGATCCTGAGCACATCCCGTAGTTCTCTGGTTGTTTCCTTCCTAACACCACACCCCGTACTACCATGCTGGGAGGAATTTTGTGAAGACAGAGGAGGTCAATGAGCTAATGGTGAAAAGCAATTTAGAAAGCTAAGGTTTTCTAAACCCTACAAATACCACCTGAGAGAAATATATGAGTGGCAAGAAGTTTACGAAGTTCAGAGACCTCAAAAAAGATGAAAGCTGACCCAATGCCTTACAATTTCCACAAAGGCCAAGACCAGTAAACACTCTGTTACATGATCACAGGCAGGACCAGAAACTTCTGGTCAATCCAGAGCAGAGGGTCCCGGCACCAGCTCTGGGCTGGACTGCCTGGCCTGAGCCTGCTCCACCCCTTCCCAGCTGTGTGGCCTCAGGCATGGCGTTCTCCTTTATGTTTTGGTGCCTCAGGATCCTCTTCAGGAAAACAATGGTATAGTCACTTTTTGTTACTTGTGGCAGTTACTTTCTCTAAAGTAGCTGGGAACACTGAATTAGCAAATACTGAACAACTGCTCCTAGGGGAGATACAGGGTTAGGTTCCTGTGAGCCTCTGATCATAACATTTTCATCAACTGATCAATACATAACCTTGCTTTATGTCTGTTTCTGTTTAAGGACACCTTATTTAATATATATTATTGATTAATTAACAATGAACTTATAGCCAACAAAAGCACTACAACTCACGCCCCAATGAAGTTCATCTAAAACATCAATTTTCTCCACAAGGTACAATACAGCCTTCCTGTGCTTAGCGACACTGGACAGCACTTTGGCACTATGCTTCAGAGCCATTTATTTATTTTTTAAATTTTTATTTATTGAATTTTTCTTCTTTCTTTTTTTTTAAGAGAGAGAGAAACACTGACCTGCTGTTCCACTCACTTATGCATTCTTTGGCTGATTCTTTTATGTGCCCTGACTGGGGAACAAAACCGCCACCTTGGCATATTGGTACAATGCTCTCATCAACTGAGCTATGTGGCTAGGGCTTCAGGGTCATTTTAAATGGCAAAGTCACCAACAATAAGACAAAAATGTAAAAAACATGGCAGTAAATAACCACGAAAAGGACATTTGTTTATTTTCAGTAAAGGAGCTGAAACAAAAAGGCAGAGCACTGCCTTGTTCAACCAGCTGGGAACACGCACCTTGGGTGATTCAAGTATTTTGCTATTCTGTGCATGTCCACAAATGACCACAAGAGTGCCGGGAACATTGGTTTTGGGGTTACGTGTACATTTTACCAATAGGTGAATTCACAAAAACAGAATCCGCGAATAATGAGGGCTGACAGCGTTTCCTTCATAGGGTTGCTCTGCACTTGTCTAAGCACGCGTCTAGAACTCAGAACATCACGTGGCACATCATTATATCACAGTATAGCTAAACCAAGGAAGCCCTTTTCTGGGGAGTAAAATAGGCAGGAAATAAATGGTCACTATTCTAGACTTGCGGGTGGGATGTTAGGAGGGAACAGTCACTTACTGACGATGTGGCCTGTGGTCTGGAAGGCCAGCTCCACGATGTTCCCATCGTGGTCTGAGGCTGCCTGGTGGAACACGGCAAAGATGTTCTTCCAACCTGAGCGGATGTTGGCTGCCTGGGAGTTAACCATCTGGGCGATGCAGCGGATCACCATGTCCCGGATAGTTGGTGACCTGAGGAGGAATGGGCAGACATGTCATCTATACTTTGGACAGTGCGAAGACATATAAACACAGCTCATCATGTAGAAGCAGCACTTCAAAAAATTTCTCTGAAGAACACAATCTATATTCATTTGAAAAAAATTAGAGACATAATCTGACCAAAGCTTGGTCATGAATGTATCCTTTGGATTGATTTATGACCAAAAGGGGGAACGGTGGACAACAAAAAAACCTCATTGGAAAGTAACCTCACAGGGTGACTGACCATAAATTCCTAGCTGGGTAGGTCATGGTAAGTAGTCATGTCCCCGGCAAGACCTGTCTATTATTTCTGTGCATCTAGGTTAACACACCTTTGAAATAAAAGACCACATGATCTTGTTAACTATCCTGTAATCCAATCCCTGCCTTGCTTTTTTCCACTTCCATGTAATGTTCCTTATGCTTCTTTCTTAATTTCACATGCATACAAGAAGCTACAAAACTATTATTCTCCAGAGCATCTGAGACTTGCTCCCTGGCATATGTGGGCAGTTTGCCTCAAATAAACTTCTCATACAACCTTAAAAAACATGAAAGACAACAATAAAAAAATAAGATAATCCCTGTGGCAGGCAGGCAGCGGCCTATCCAGCAGCCACCCTCCCACCTCTCTGATAACAGGACTCTGCTTTCAGCCGGGCAGCAACAGGCCCACCGTCAGGGAATGGACCATTAATGGTCTAAGACAACATGGCGATCTTGCCACATGTGCCAGGTCTTTGATATCCTAGCCTCCTTACAGCTAGGGGACCTATGTGATGTGCTCTGACTAATTGGATGTCACAGGAAATCTGTAAGAAGTTTCTGGGAAGGTTTAACTTTTGTCTTAAAAGGAACAGACAGCCATGGGAGGCTCAGCCCCCTTTCCTCTTATTTTTGCTCTGAACATCACATGATGGCTGGAGCCAGTTTCAGTCCAACAATCACAAAACAACAGGCTCGAGGATGAGTAGCGACCCTGTGGATGGCCAAACATAGAAATGGAAAGAACCTAAGCCCTTGATGAGAATCTGGCCTATGAAACCAAAGATGGGACTGCCTGCCTCTGACTTATTAAATAAACAATACATGGCCTTATGGTTTAAGCCATTGTTGCTTGGCTCTTCTGGCTTAAAACACTTACACTAATACACTCTGCTATTATTACACTAATAATTCTGCTGCCCAGAGATAACCATTCCTAAATTCTTAGTGCATCTCCTCTTAGATTTTTGGGCAGGGATATATATGTATGGCAAAAACATATACATGGATGGAAGTACGCACACACACACATTTTGGCAGGGCGGGGGGGGGGCGGCGGTTGGCAAGCAAGGAAAGGTTTATTGATCTAGAAGGCCCAATTCCAGAAGATGAGAGAATTAACTCTCAAACCCATCTTCAGAGAGTCTGGAAATCAGGTGTTAGATACAGAATTTTAAATTTAATTATTAAAAAACAAAAATGGAGATAGAAAAAATGGCCCATTTTCTGAAGCAACTTCAAGATTCAACACGGTGTTGCCTAGATATTTGTAACAGACTACCATATATGTCTTGCAGCCTAGTGAGACATCTACAATTCTACGGTGCACTCTATCATCACAGAGAGCAAGAGGCAGGGCTACACAAACCTATGACTGTGAGAGTTATCCCTGTGGCTGCTGGACTGCAGACCTGACCTGGCTTGCACACTGCATCTGGCTTAGGACAACATTCATGTTTGCCTGCTGGACCCGTGCTAACGGGTAACAGGTCATTTCGAGAAGGTAAGGAGAAAGTCAAAACAGTTAAAAATTAGCTAAAAATCCACAAAGTAAATATGCCAGCTGCAGATAAAGGAGGACTGATACATACCCAGGTGGCTTTGATAATACAACTAAATTCATGGCTATTTCCCCATAGGGAAAAAGGCAGCTTACTGGCAAGAACTAAAAGTATTTATTAAAATGGTTTTTGTCCTATTGTTAACAGTAATATATGAGGATGTTAATAAACATTTTGGAAGATGTGAAAAAATATAATGAAAGAAAAAAATTCCTTAATATGATGGTACAGTATTTTACATGGAGAAATATATACCACTATCTTTACTATACTTTTTGTCCAAGTCTAGAATCTGCCCTTTTCACTAAACTATTAAGCATCTCCCATATTAAAAACTTCGTGAATATTTTTAACCGATGCATAATATTCCATGTTGTGGCTGTACCCATAGTGATTTTAACTTCTCTATGGGGGCTTCATTTTGGTTCTCTGAAAGTAAGTGAATAGGAGAGGAATAGAGACACCAAGAGAAAGAGAAGTATACCAAGGAGACTTGTGCATATTTAGGTGGTTTCTGGTTTTAAGTCCTCATCCAAGGACATTTTTTTCATTGCTTTTAGAGAGAGAGAAGGGGAGAGAGGAAGGGAGAAAGAGAAACACTGATGCAAGAGAAGCATCAATGGGCTGCCTCCCGTATGCACCCAGACCGGGGACCAAACCCGCAACCTAGGCGTATGCCCTGATTGGGAATTGAACCACAGAACTTTTGGATATGGGATGGCCCTCTAAACAAACTGAGCCACACTGGCCAGGGCTGGTTTCTGGGTTGTTGTTGTTTTTTTTAACTATTTTGTGAGGTTCACAACATTGTGTTGTATTTCAAATTAACTCCTTAGGAGATAGTTACAGAATTACTGAGTCAAGAGGCACAAAAATATTAAGATTCTTGACTTATGTATATTGTTGCCAAAATACTTTTGAAAATGTTACAGGGAGTTACAGTTCCACAAACAGGGTCTGAGAAGGGCTGGCAATGTGTGATTCTAAACTTATTCTGTCCCTTTTTTAAATGCTGGGTGGGCACCCGCAGGACAGGCAGGGAAGGCCTGGAGCCAGGAGATGAGAGGCTCTGGGGCTGCCGGAACCACCGGCCCAGCGCGCAGGCCGGAGCCACGTGCTCTGCCATGGAAGGCCTCAGGCTCCAAAGGCACCCGCGAAAGTGCACCTGGCGGCAGGAGGGAGTGTTTTTGCGCAAATGCGAAAATCAGGGGTGATGCCAGGCTCGAGAGGGCTTCATTTTGGTTCTCTTTAAAGTAAGCGAACAGGAGAGGAATAGAGACACCAAGAGAAAGAAGTATACCAAGTAGACTTTTTTGCCTTTTTTTTGCTACCTCAAATGGCTCTCATAGGATTAAAAACTTCAAACCCATGAGCTTTCATTTTCTTTCTAAAAACAATGATCCAAGCAGATTTGAAGTACACTTTTTAGGGGTGGGGCAGACATGAAGGGTTATGCCCAAAAACCACCCTTGAGATTTCTTCCTTTTATCCTCACCCCGCTCCCTCCCAAAACCCAGGTAATTCATTAACACATGCTTTACGTTTTCCTTTCACAATAAATGACCGAATCCAATCTCACAGCACCTGACCACCACCTCCTCCCTGGTCCAAACTTGGACCACAAAGGCCACCTAACTCGTCCCACTGCTTCTCATTTTCCTTGGACAAATGCAGGATTCTTTAAATTATGTCCGACCATTTTCTCAAAAGCCTCCAGTGGGTTCCATCTCTCACAGAGAGCAAGCCAAAGTGCTTACAAAGGCCAACCGTTGTCCTATGTGCCCTCCTACCACTGGGACTTCATCTTCTAGGATGTTCCCTTGTTCACACCGCCCCAGCTACACTGGCCCCCTTGCCATGCCAGGCACCTCCTGCCACAGGGCTTTCGCTCTGTTCCCTCTGCTCACAACACTCTTCCCAGGACCACAGAGAGCTACCCGTGGGTTTTCACTTTACTTACGGGTCACCTTACCCACTACATCTCAGCTGACTGCCTGTATAAAGGAGTGTTTCTACCTCCATCTCCTTAATGTTCTTTAGAGTGATTACCACCAGTGATTTACTGAACATTTGTTTATCCACCCCACGAGAATATAAACTGGATTTTTAAATTTTAGTATGAAAAACTTAAAAAAGAAATATATATATACACACGCACATATATATAAACGCTATAATATACAGAGGGTTAATATATATACTGTATACCTACCACCCAGCTGCAACGATGACTGAATCAGGGCCACATGAAAATAGGGCTTTTGACAGTTTTCTTTGCTGCTGTATGCTTGGCACTTAGACCAGTACCTAGCAGATGACAGGCCTCAATAAATACAGGCCGAGTGAATGAACGAACAGGGCGGCTGCTTCAGAGGACCAGCTGCCTGACCTCTTTATCACCTCCCTGGGGAACAAGTGCCAGGTCACATACCCCTTGACCTGGCCGGAGGCTGCTTCATCAGTGACTCTTTCTTGGCCCTCCCTCCGCATCAGTCTCAGTAAGGACGTGGGACATACTTCTACAATTCGCAGTGCTGTAACGTGTCCTCTGGGAAAGGTTACACACAGATCCTGGCATGACGTACTTGGAGACAACAGATGCGAATCAGAGCTGTTCATTCATTCACTTCCACCAACCAAGGAGGGAAAAACTGGGTGGCTGGTACTGCAGGGGGTCTTTTTAGGGGCCCAGTAGGACTCTTGACCAAAGGTCTTTCAGAGCGATGCACATACCTGTTTTTCTTCATGATATGCTCAAAGGGCCTCAGAAAATCCTTCTGGAAACGGAAGTTGGCTAATTCTCCCTTCTCAAGAAACTTCATGGAGAGTTGCCTTAATGAGTCAACGGCAAAGATAGCCACGTCTTCATTAGGGTTACAGCCAACCTGAGCAGGAACAGGAAGTGAGGTGAAATAGGATGTGGGGTCCTGTACCTCAAAAATGAACACCCTGCCTTTAAAACAAATGCTCTGGGAAAACACACCTAAGGAGTCAAAAAAAAAAAAAAAAAAAAGGTATTTCATGGCTATGACCTGTACATTTTTGTTTTAAGGTTAATAATGAAAGATCAGGATTGCACATTTAATTAGAAGTGCTTTCAAAATGTGCTATTTAACTTGTTAAAAACTGTGGCAAAATACACGTAACAAAATGTCCCACATTAACCATTTTTAAGTGCACAGCTCAGTAGTGTTGAAGACATTCACAATGCTGTGCAACCAACCTCCAGAACAATTTTCATCTTGGAAAACTGAAACTCCATACCCATCAAACAGTTCCCCATGTGCTATTTAATTTTATCCAAATGTACGTGGAAGGTCAAAAGACAAAGCCTTGGTAGAGCCCTTTACGCTGCCCACACCTGTCACCTGCAGCAACTGATTACCAAAGAATATCACTGTCCTTGAAAAGTTCAGCAGAAATACTGAGGCGTTTCAATTTCCTTATAATTGTACTTGTCTGTGGTTTACCTCCTTTTAGGGACTGTAGCTATGGGTGTATATTTGGTGGGTGTTTCTCAGACTTCTCCCTCAAGAAGTCCCCAGCGCAGAGCAAGGAAATGCCTGCCACCGGAACCCCTGACAAGAGACCGGGACCTCTGTGCGGGAGCCTGCTCCACAGGAGAAATTTCACTGATGCAGCTGGACTGGAACACGTTTGAGTTTCAACAAAAGTCGTGCTGCAGTATCATTTGTAATACAAAAAATGAAAACATCAATAGAAAAATGGCTACGTAATAGTATGTTCACACACATGGAGTAACATTTGGCAGTTAAAAAGAAAGAATAAATCCAGTCTTTGAAACAGGGAGGAAATTCTGTCACATGCTCCAACATGGATGAACCTTGAGGATATTATTCTGTGTGAAATAAGCCGGACAGAAAAGAGCAAACACTGCATGATTCCACCCACATGAGGTCCCTAGAGCCATCAAATCCATACGGAACGTCAAAGGGTGGTTTCCAGGGCCTGGGGAGAGGAAAGAATGGGGAGTCCTTGTTTACTGGGTGCAGAGTTTCAGTTCTGCAAGATGGAGAGAGCTCTGGAGACCTGCTGTATAACACGGAGAATGTGCGTAACACTGCTGACCTTTACATTTATAAATGATTAGAATGGAAAGTTTTGTTATCTATGTTTTACCACAATTAAAAAAAAATACATTCACATATGCTAGCATAGTTAAGTCTTTAAGAGTCCTTGCTAAGAAGCAAGTTACTAAATATGTGTACTATTATGTTTTTTAAAAAGGCAAAACAAACCAAGACAATATTATCTATATTTCCATGAGTACCTAAATATGCATGTGTATATAAAAATCCATGGAGAGATATATACTGAACTGGTAAGAACCATTAACTTCCAGAAGGGTCCTACTGAGGGTGGTGATGGTCAAAGATTTTTCAGCTGTGATTTCTTTTAAGGTGTTGCTGTGATGTTCATGTAGTTAGGAAGTAATAAAAAGAATATTTCCCCCCTAAAAATCCAGAAGAATTCAGGAATTCCTGTGACCGGATTACACCCCAGAACACACAAGTGCCCTAGTTTAGAAGAGAAGAAACACGTGACTGCTCAGCGACTCTGTGAGGGCCCCGAGAGCTACGCGACAGCTGTCCTTAGCCAGCATTCCTTCAAACCTACCAGGTTCTCACATGCTCCAGTTCCCAAAGGGAAGCCATCTTTCTGACGTGGTGCAAAGGGTAATGAGCCCAGTGAGCAAATGAATTTTCTGAACTTTGTTTAGAAAAACAGTGTTTAATGGCACTTATCAGGCGGAACAGACGTCTGTAATGAAGTTGACGACCATGAACTGACTAATTACTATCTGCCAGCCTATGTCCCAGGAGTGGCCAGAAGTGACCCGTAAGATAACTGAGCACTGACATGTGAAGAGTCTCGACAACAGAATTGCAGGTAGGAAAAGAAACTTGTACAAATTGATGTCCACCCCCACCAAAAAAAAAAAGAAGTCCCACTGGGCATGAAATCTAGACTTTGAAGGGTTGGGAAATGTTTACTGAAACACTTGGACAACCACGTCTGAAAGAAAAAAAGGATTCCAAGGCTGTTGCCAAAGGATCTGTGGAACGAATGAGCAACATCTGCGCCAGCTTAGGAGTCAGACTTGGACAAGAGAACAAGCACAAAGTACACTAATGGGTCACATTTTCTTTCTCAAGCAAGTTCACATCATCTTTGTCAACTAGTCCAGTAAGAATTTATTTACCTAGAACAGCGGGGAAGATGGTTGCTCAGTGAGTTGACTTGAGATGACAGTGTGACCATTCACGCAGCCAACAGTTGCTCAGGGTCACCTGCAGGCTCTTGTGGCTGTTGCCTCACTGAGGGTTCAGATGAAAGGTCACCTCCAGAGAGGCCTGACACACTTTATCACTTGACCCTTTAACATCAGTTATTTTTATCATAAAATGTGGGTGAGCTCCAAGGAGGCAGAGAGTTCACCTGTCCACTACCTGGTACAAGACACTCAGGTAGTTTGTTAAACAGGTGGTGCAAGGTATTAATACTTTACTTGGAGCTTTTAATAAGGACACAAAGCGAACAAAAACTCTGATTAGCTGCTATACCAAGTTAGAAGCGAGATGACATCGGACAATGCCTCATTCCCGTGGGGTCCTGGTGCAGGCTAGAGGCTGCCTGTGAGCACCAACAGTGCCCAACTCTGCCTTAATCTGCAAGCAGTGGGACCCCACTGCTGGCTGTACATCGGTGCTGGGGGCTGTTTACACCACAGAAACCAGCAGGTGCTACAAATCATCTACCAGCACTCTACTGCTTGTTCTGTATCCAAATGGCAGATGACTTCTTTTCATGATTTTCTGCTATTCAATGTATACAGGGTGATTCTCTCTTGGGTAAATTGTTTTTTACTAACACCATGTATAAGCATCTTCATTACCACTCTATCTCCAGGCCTCAGAAAATGTTTTTGAAATTATGACATGTGTTTGGTAGGGAACAGTGTTATTAAGCTGTTACTTTTCCCTTATGTAGCAAATGATGTCACCAATACACACATACACACATGTAATACATATATATTCTTCTGATTTTTATTTAGTCAATATATGTGTGCATGTGCCTACATCTTATAATGGAACCTATAGTAGAAAGAAAGTTCAGTCAGGTTTCCTGTCAGTAGTTGTCAGTTTCAGAACACCGAAGTCTCTTATTTCTGATTTAAAAACAAGTGTAGTTTCCTCTACAAAGGTTTCAGAGGAGTGGTGGCAATGCAAGTCAGAATATAAGAAATAATGACATTTAATAGTGAAATTGCATGGAACACAATCTTCTCAAAAAACACATTAGGATTTCACAATGCTTTCAAACACCAGTGTGCTTGTCGAATGACTGTAAGACCTTTGTGCTGTTAGCTTACGTGCTGGATATAGGTATTGAAGCTTTTGCAGCATCACTGCATTCTAATTTATTCTCCACGAGTTCTAGCAAAATGTAAGTATGCTACTACTCCTTCCAAGCTGTCCCTGACTCCACAGAAAAAATGAATGATAGGCACCTAAATTCTCGATCACTTTTTAAAAAATTTAATTGCCTGCCTGTTTATGGACATTGATGGAATGGTTCTGGAATTTGAAGAGTTACCTTATTGAAGTGATCTCCAATCACATGCCATATCCGGGACCACTGCAGTCGGATCCTATTCATGTTGTAGTAGGATATCTCCACAATCTTCTGCAAGCTGAACATGCGGGGATGGTGGGGGGAAGCCAGCTCATCCATGGACACGGCACACAGCCAGCGGACAAAGTCAACTACAGGCCAGACCCAACGACACATGCAAGGTCTTGTTAGTAATGGTCAGATAGAGGTAACATAAGGCTTCTGCAGTTGTCACAGGGGAGTCAAATACATACCTATTGCATTTCCATCCAGTCTAGTAGAGCCAGTAAAAATTCTAGGAAGATAAATTCCAGACATTGTAAAATAAAAATTAGATTTGGAGGCCTAAATTTCAATTTCAAACACTGAGAAAAGGGAGAAAGGAAACATTTCAGGTCTGGTATCTCCACTTTAAAATAAATGATGAGACATCAGAGGTATAGAACTGGTCAATAACCTGAGCTGAGAACAGAAATGCCTAAAATGATAGAGAAAGTGACATTCAAAAGGAGGGGGAAGAGTCAAAACATAATTTATATAATAGCACGTGATGTCATGACAGTGGGAATGGCATAGTGAGAACCTCCAAACAGCTGCTCTTCCATAAGAGCAATAAAAAAACGGGTGGAAAAAAATACCGAAGTCAACATTTTTAGAACTTACCTTTGGAATTACCAAAGGCTTGTAAAAATGTTTTATTCAAGAAAAATGGCTGAAACCCAGTGTGAATAGTGAACACTATGGTATTTTTAACTTGATATGATTTGGTCATAATATTAAAGTTGCAATTTTTAGGAAAAGGTCATGATGCGATGCAAAATCAAACTTCCAATGAATGTGAAAGTTATTAGTAGTTGTGGATCACGTGTGCTACTTTTACCCTTCTTAATTTGAGTGCTCTGGAACTGAGAACACTGAAAACCATCAAACATATTAGGACTCATTTACCTAGTAACTACACAAATAAAGCAGCGATTTTCAACTGGTGAGCCGCAAGAGTTTTTAAAACATGTACTACCTACCTATTCGGTCAGTGGCACTGACCTCTTTTACCTTCGATGGCCAAATTAAAAAATGACAACAGCCAACACAAAAAAGCTGTCTGGTGTGAATGAATCACACTCACAGCTATCTTTTTTGTCAGATCGGCAAAAAATTTATTTTTTGGTGTGCTACAGAATTTTAGTAATTAGTTTATGTGTGCCATGAGATGAAAAAGGTTGAAAACTGCTCTGACTGGTGTGGCTCAGTGGGCTGAGCGCTGTCCTGAAACCTCAAAGGTCACTGGTTTGATTCCCTGTCAGGGCACATGCCTGGGTTGGGGGCCAGGTCCCTGGCTGGGGGTGTGCGAGAGACAACTGATGAAAGTTTCTCTTGCACGCTGATTTTCTTTCTCTTTCCCTTCGCTTCTCTCTAAAAATAAATACAATCTTTAAAAAAAAGAAAGAAAGAAAACAAAGGTTGAAAATCACTGAGAGAGGATGCCAAGGCACTGTGCAGTCCAGCTTCACTGGAGAACAAAATCATTACCTGTCTACAGCCACGACCACACTCTGCGAGCTGGTCTCACCAACCGATTCCTGGAAACTGGCCATCTGTCTTTTGTCCACTCCACCACTCACCAAATTACCTGAAACACAATGCACAAAGCCAACAGTGCATATGCAGACAAGAGACAGACATGAGAGTGGTTTGTAGGTGAAAAATCCTTCTACTGAGGATGGAATGGAAGTGAACTTGGGTTTTGGCATCTGGCTTTTTAAAATGCACCCTTACTACAACTTTCCTTGCTTGTACCAACCATCTCCTTTCCGGGTAGTCTTTTACATTTTTATAGTATTAGATGCCTATATTAAAGAAAACAAATTTGAACGAGCGGACGCTGACCCAGAGCGCCTGGAACACGTACTGGCTTACACCTGCTCAACTCCAGCGCAGCGTGCCAGGACCTCACTCTGGTCGCCCTCCCGTGCGCCCTCCGGGGCAGGTGCTGGCACAACCCACCGTCTTCACAGAGCCCATGCTTCTAGCCGTTACCCCGTACTATTCCAACCACTGCACGCGGGACCCAGAGGCCCGCTCTCTGCAACCAGGTGGCCTGGGTTTGAAACCTTACCTCTGCCACTTGCTTGCAGTGTGACCTTGCTCTAGTCACTTCAGTCCCTGTACCTCACACCCCTCATTTACAAAATGGGGATAATAGTCTCAATCTCACTGAGTTGTTACAAGGAGTAAATGAGTTAAAAATGTATAAACTGAGAGCTTGGACTGTGGCTTGACACATCTGTTTGCCCTATTCACTATTATTGTTACAGCACTGACGAAAGTCTCTCTATCCAACATAGAGCCAGGAGTAATTCTACTTTCATATGAAAACTGTTTAAAAAGCCACCCAAACGAACACGGAACGGAGGGTGACACTGCCTTTTAAAGTCTGGAGATAAACAGGCCCATTCCTCTAACAGCAGGCCCTAAATGTAGCTTTTCTGAAGCAAGTGGCTTCCCCCAGTACAGTTTTATGTATAGAGAGAAGAGTAATGTACCCTGCTGATTTTGATAAAATCGGCAATTACTCGACAGTTTCACCCCGACTGAGACCGCTGAAGCAGCTCTCCCGTTAATAAGCGCGCTGCCAGCCGGCACAGACGGAAGCACGGCCTATGGGGCAGTCCCGGTGAGACAAGAAGCGCCCCGTCCCCGTTAACTCGAGGGCCCGTGGCCGCTGGCCGCGGGGCCTGGCGTCTTACCGAGGCCAAGGCCCATGAACTCTTCTCCCGCCAGCGTGTGGCCCTTCAGGCTCCCTTCTCGTTCACGCCCAGACCCAGACAGGTAGCGGGTCTTCACCCCGGTTCCTATGAGCTGAGCGAGCTCCAGCTGGCTGATGCATTTCAAGATCTAGTGAAAAGAAGGCATGAAGAAATGAGTTCCCATTTTATAGCCTGAATGGGGCACTGTGATCTTAAATTAGTCATTACAGAGTTGTTTGACATACACAGCCTCTCAGGTAAGAATAAAATCTGAGAGTCTTAGGATGGCTTCCCTGGTCCCAGAGAGTGGGTATGGATGATAGACTTCACTTATTTAAAAAAAAAAAAAACAACAAAAAAACAAAAACCTGTTAAGAAGGGAAAGAGGAAATAAGCCAAAGAAAACTGGTACAATGGAGTTTTAGGATATAAATGTTTAATTAGGCAAATTTGGTAAGTGCTCAAGACAGAAAGGAAAGGTGTTTGACCGGAGAAGGCAGCCCCCCTCCCCGTGCCACGCAGTGGGCGCACCATCTAACCTCACTTAGCCACCTCCACCTCCCGTCTCCTCCACACAACACACAAGCCTATCTGCTGCTCCTTTAACTTGATGTGTCAAGTCCTACCCCAGGGCTTTCGCACGTGCTGTTTCTTATGCTTAGAACACGTTCCTCATGCTCTTCCCTATGGCTCACTCCTTAGATTCCCAGCTCAGGCACGTGCCCCTCAGAGAGACCTGCTCTGATCACGCCAAGATCACACACCCTCCCCTGGTCATGCCTTTTTGGCATTATGCCATTTAATTATTAGTTTGTTCTCTGTCTTTAGTGCCCATTGGGCATTAATGCCGTCTTGTGTACTCCTGAACCCCCAGCACTTAAAGCAGGCAACCAGTAACTTGGTCAACTGCATGGAAGAGCACGTGCCCTCGAATGAGTGTGCAGTGGGAGGAGAGACTGTCTCACAGCCACGGGGGAGGCTCTGGTCCTGGACAACACACCCCGCACACGAGCCCTCTCTCACGGGAGGCTCACCTGAAGAAACAGAAATTGGTTTCAGCTTCTACTGGAGGAAGAACTAGATGCAGGAAACTCACTGAAGGGGGGCATGTAGATCACCAGGTAAAGCCTTCCTAAGGGATTTTCATGGGAACTTCTGACGGAAGCTGGGTTTTGCCCTTCATGCTGACCTTACAATCCAATCCCAGACTACAGGACTCTACTATACATTGAGCACTGCTGAGTATCTCACAAACTACCTTCCTCTTGAGTGAGAAAAATACTCAAGATTAAAAAAAAAAAAAAAAAAAAAAGCTAAAGCCATTCCCTGATTGGCCCACATAGCATGCTATTAAATTACTACTAGTAAACCATTAATGCCTTCCCTTTTCCAGAAGCTGGGGATACACCCACCTCAAGCAGGTCAGCAATACGAGGCCAAAAACTTACTGGCTCCAACCTGATTTCTCACGGTTTCTGACCATCAAATATGTGGTTAACTCATTTTTAGTATTTCCAGGCCCTGCTACAGCTTGGCAACCAGCAGGGATGCCACATGGGTCACCTGCCTCACGTTAAAAAAGTTCTAGGAGAGGGAGCAGCTATTCATTGAGTCACTAGGTATGATGACTCCTCAGAAGAGATTACGTCTTTAAAAAAGCACCCAACTCAATAAAAATAACAACAGCCCGCTTCCGCATTTTCTAATAAGGCACACTCTGGAGCTGTGACAGAGGAAGGAACGGCTGGGTGAGAAGGGCCAAAGGCCTGGGCCATGATGGCCATGCTGGTGACCAAGAACTGCTGAGGCCTCAGTATTTGCCAAATGCAGTTCTGAGCCCTTTCTGCACATGAACTCATTCTCACGACAACCCTGTGGACGTGGGAGAGAGAAAAGGGAGGCTCAAAGACTACGTAACCTGCTGGGCAGGAAGAGGTGCCCCCCGCCCCCGCCCCACGAGACCCCCGCAGTCGCAGCGGGGCCGCAGGCCTTGCCCCCCGCAGTCCCCCCGCCCCTGCAGGGGCGGAGGCCGGCAGCGGTTCGCCTCTTTGGCATCACAGTCCCCCCCACCCTCAACACTCTCACCTCTACTCTATAGTTTTCTCTCCAAAACAAAAAGTAATACACATACATGGGAGAGCCCTTACAAAATATAATTTAAGGGAAAAAAAAATCACCTCCATAGTGTTATCACTCAGGATGTTAACATTTTTGTTTATCCTTTTAAACCCCATTCTCTGTGCATGTTTGGCACAAGGGACGATGCCTCACAATGTTTTGACTTATTTAACATACTGTGACCGTATTTCCACAGTATTTTTTTTTAAAGATTTTATTTATTTTTAGACAGAGGGGAAGGGAGGGAGAAAGATAGGGAGAGAAACATCCACTTGTGGTTGCCTCTTATGCGCCCCCCTACCGGGGACCTGGCCCACAACCCAGGCATGTGCCCTGACTGGGAATTGAACCGGCGACCCTTTGGTTCACAGGCCAGTGCTCAACCCACTGGGCCACACCAGCCAGGGCGCACAGTATTAGTGTTTAGTAACATCTTTATCTTTTTTCTCTAAAGTTTCTTTTAATCCATAGGTCCTTCCCCTTCATCTACTATTTTTCTTGCAATGTACTCGCTGAAGAACCTGGTAGCTTGCTGAGGGTCTGTCATACCCTAACCCGCAGACTGCACTCTCATGGTCACCATTTACTGTGTTCCTCTGTCCCCTGTATTTCCTGAAAGCTGGGAGTAGAGGCTTGAATTGATTCAGGTTTGATTTCTGGGCAAACCGGACCAGGGAGCACAAGATGTCTGGTTCTCTCCTCTCAGCAACATCATTTTAAATGGCCACATACCATTCTAAGGAATGGTATACCACATGTTTTGTTTTTTTTAAAGAGCAATCTCTCATTGTTGAAACATCTAGGCTGTTTCTAATCCAATCTTTTCCCCAGAGCAACTAAAATTTTGATGACCTGTCAAATACATGTTTGCACACATAAGTATTTCCCCAGGTGAGAACGTTAGGATATTGTTAAAAAAACATGAACCCACTGGCAATTTCTCCAATGGCTCATTGTAAATGTTGATCATTTCTTTTTAGAGACAATTAGGAGAGAAATCAGGCTGCTAGCTTTGTCCTAAATCTACTCACTGACTGTAAGAGCTCCCAGGGGGTGCCTAGGGACTTGGGGAAAGTGGCGCTAATGTGGAAGGAAAGCTGTCACGACAGAAGTGTATTCCATGAGAACGGTGGCCACTGGTGAGGTGGCGCACGTGAATGCATCCCCCCGCCGACCCGCCAGCCCCTGGCTTTCAGATACATGAGGTATTTTGGGGTGAGAGAAAATCCACAGTTAAAGTTAGGCTTGACTTCCAGAAGAATCAAAGTGGCTAAAGAGAGACTGACACTGAATAAAAGGACCACGGGGTTACCCTAACTAAGACCAGGTAAGCGCCAGGCTCTCAGAGAGACATGTACCTCGTGCCAGGAATTCCCCAGGTAGTTGCCATCAGTGTGAGCCACAGTGATAAGCGTCTTTATGGTGTCGATGTTCTTCTGCTTCATTTCTGTGATGCTGGAGCTGGCCGTCAGCAGGGAGAAGCGAGCAAGAGCCTGAACATAGGCATCTCGCTCCAGCTGTAACAGAAGCCGAGGAGAGAACACTGAGACCCTACCCACAGCACGACCATCTTCACACCGATGGCTGGAGCCCTGGGCTTCTCTGATACCTCCTGTACACACACCGACAGGCTCCAAGCACAGTGACATGCCAGTTGCGGAGGCTGCTTCCCTCCTGCTATCAGAACATCCCGCCGAGGCTCCCCCACGCTGCAGGTCTGAGAACTAGCCCTCTCCCTTGCAAATGACCTCAACCTTATGTTCCTGTTCCATTCCCTTTGGAGGGAGCAAGGGAAGAGTCGGCTGAATGCTAAGATTATCACATAAATTCTAGCATCTGTAACAATCCTGCACGGTAGGTCTACTTTTTCAAAAGGTTTACAAATGAGGAAACGCAAGGTGTCTTAAGAGGGAAGGTAGCCTGGTCAATGTCACATGGCTAGAGAAAGAGCAGAGCTAGGTATTAAAAGCCACATGATCTGACATCAAAGTCTATGGTCTTGGTACAAAAAAAAATGTCCAACTGTAAAATAAATGGAAACAGAAGATTGAGTTTTTCAAAATAAATGGGTGCAAATTCTTACTTAGAAAATAAATGGGACTGGCAATGTCCTGATTTTAAAACAGTTTGAGAATTGTATTTTATTTGCGAGAATTTTCCAAGGTTCAAAACATTTACAGACATACTCATTTTGCATCAAACTACTCACTTCTCCTGCACAAGACCTGGAAATTAGGGAAATTATATAATAAAAACTGATTTTAAAAGAAAAAATGTGTTAGGCAGTGGGGTAGGCAAACTGGGTAGATCAAATCCAATCTAGCCCTTTCAAAAAAGGTTTTTCAACCTTAAAAACTTTTAAAGAGAGCTTTAACCTGAACCTCCCTTTTTCCCCCCTAATGACACAGTGGCCAGTACAAGTCTGTGGGCTGCTTCTCCATGGGCAGCAGTAAGGAGTTTGCTGAGACTCTTTTGGTTAATTGGAAATGCCTGATAGTTTCTGGTTTTGCTGGATCTAAAAGAACAGAGCCCACCAGCATCTCCGGAACATTGCTAACTTACACCTACCTGCATGCCAAAGATGCAGGCAATCCGGATCGCACACCGGATGCCCTCCAAGCACAGGGAGGCCACCTCGGTGTCGTCACAGTTCTGCAGTCCGATGCTGTAGGCTGCCAACAGCGGTGTCCACACCAGCTGCCGAGGAAGGAAGGTTTCAATTATGTCTAGAATTTCAGCAGAAAGAGCACTTACAGGCCACACTATTAGTTATGAGCACATCCAGAATGCCAAGTTCACTGCTATTTTTATTTCAATCTATTCCCGTTACAACATAAAGCAGTTCCTCTTAAACTGTGGTCAAGGCTATCACTATAGAGATGCCATACACTACACGTGCAGTTCAAAAGGAAGGAAGGTAAATATGAGGCCAGCGCGCTGTCACTATGCACACCTGTGCTCACAGCAGACACCACTAATCCATCGGAGACCCCTCAGTGCAGCGCGCTGCCATTACCAATCAGAGGCTGGCGTGCAAAATAAAACCTATAAGCAACGTATCTTCTATAAACTTAGTTCACTGAAAGATTCCTAATTCAATTATTCAGGTTTTATTTTTCCTCCAATTCTCCTGTGAACTCTCTGAAAAGAAAAGCTCACAAAGATCTAGGCTCAATCAACCAACAGGATACTGACATCTATAAAAACATCTTAGAGAAAAATGAACGCTACCTATATAGAATGTATGTCTTTTCTAGGCATTTGAAAAATAGAGAGGCCTCAGGATATGGTCTTTCACTTCCACCCACTCTCATCTGCTAAACTAACCCTGAGGTCATTAAGATGAGATGTCACAATAAAACTCTCCCTTTTGCCTGAATAAATATTTTTCCAAACTCTGATATATTGATTATAGAGAGGGAGGGAGGGGGAGAGGGAGACATAAATTTACTGTTCCTCTTATACATTCATTGGTTGATTCTTGTATGTGCCCTGATGGGGGATCAAATCTGCAACTGCAACCTTTGCGTATTATTGGACGACACTCTAACCCACTGCGCAACCTGGCCAGGGCCTGCCTGAACAATTTTTTATTCATTCAATCCTCCACCATACCCACTGTTTGTCTCCATTTTACAGATGATGAACAGAGAGAGGCTGAGTAACTGACCAAGGTCACAGAGCTACAAAGTGGCAAAGGCAGGGTTCTAATACAGACATTAGACCACAGAACTCATGCTTTTGGCTGGTGCTGGTGCATCCTCAGCATCATCCAAGGGCTTCTAGGCAGGATTCACCTGAGTTACTATTCGGAAAGCAACCCCCAAACTTGGCCTTTCCTCTCCTCAATCTCTTCATCATTATAAATTCGCCGGCTAGCTTCCAGCTGGTTAACTCCACAATTGGGGTTAGCCATGTCCTAACTTTTCAGGGTACTCACTTTGAACATGGGCCGAACGTGGTCCAAGTGAGTGGCACTCGTAAATGGGGCTTTGGCGTGGCTCACAGCCTCCATCAGAGCTTTGGCTGTTTTAGCCATTTGCTCCATCTCCAAGTTGTACAGCAGCCGCCGCTGCTTTTCACTGGCTACACCTACAGAGAAATAAGAGATAAACAGCAGCTAATGCTCACTGGGCGCTTGCTAAGTGCCAGGCATTGCTTCAAAAGACTTACAATAATTAGCTCACAAATCCTCCCAACTACCTCTTGAGTCTATAGAAATACTACCATTTTACTGATGGGAAGATGAGGCACAGAGAGGCTAAGTAGCTTACCCTGGGTCACTCCGCTAATCAGCAGCAGAGCTGGGACCTGAGTGGTTCTAAAGCCTGTGCTCAAAACCACTACACTCTGCTGCCTCTCAAACAAAGAAATGGACGACACAATCACGTCAGCACAATTTCCACTGGTATTATTAAAGCATTGTTTTAAGAAACATTTTTGGGGAGCAATTCAGATTATTTGAATTCTCTCTTGTAATAAATCACAAACCTCACAAGATGGTGATATGAGAACCAATATAACACTAATAATGAATTTATTCACATTTCTTTTTAAAAAAAATCCTCACCTGATGTTATGTTCATTAATTTTAGAGAGAGAGGAAAAAGGGGGGGATGGAGAGAGAAACAACAATCAGTTGCTTCCTGTACACACCTGAGCAGAGATTGAACCTGCAACCTAGGGATGTACTCTGACTGGGAATTGAACCCACAACCTTTTGGTACATGGGACAACATTTCAATGAACTGAGCCACCCGGCCTTAATCACATTTCTTATTCAGATCTCTAGATATGCAAATAAAATTCATCATCAGAGAGCTTAATCGTGCATTCTTTTTAAAGGTCTTATTTATTTACTTTATGAGAGAGAGAGGAAAGGGAGGGAGAAAGAAAGGGAGAGAAACAGCAATGTGAGAGAGATACATGGATAGACTGCCTCTCACACGCCTCTAATCAGGGACCTGGCCCACAACCCAGGCATGTGTCCTGACCAGGAATCGAACCACCGACCCTTCGGTTCACAGGCTGGCACTCAATCCACTGAGCCACACCAGCCAAGGTTTGTGCATTCTGATACACTTGAAAATTGCAGTGAATAGAAATAATCTGCCATTAGACCTTACTTTGCTTAGTAGATTTGGTTGCGATCGTGTGCTCTTTTGTTTCTTTCATTGCAATTTTCTTGCCTTCAATCTCTTCATAGATGCTTGAGAGATATTCTTCCGGTAGATCTTTACTATCATTGATGCCTCGATTCATTTTAATATACTGTTCTTTTGTCATTTTATTTTTTACCTATAATTTAAAAAAATTTCAAAAACCATTAGGAAAACATCTAGTGGCCCAAATAAAGCTACTACTTATTTAGCTACCACAATATATAAGGCATTAACACATTTTACCTGAGGGCTGTGCAAGTCTGTAGTTAGCATAATAATCGAATATGCTAGGACGTACGCAGTGTCGGCACTAGCAAACAGAGTTTGCCTAGAAGAAAAGATTCCAGATGTCAGAACAAGCATGGTGGGAGGCTGGGATGGTCCTGTGTGGACGGGGACATGCATCACCAAAAGCAGGCCAATAGCTCCACTGATGCCCAACGAGTCAAGAGTTTTCATACTTTCATCATCACTGAATGATAATTAACAGCCCAGGATGTAGAGAAAGCTCATTCAGAATGTATGTCAGCTTTAAACTTCTTTGACTAAAGCAGTTTCAAGTCAGTTTGGTAAGATCTCCAAGCAGCCTCCAGGGTCAGGGTCTAGGGTGAAGCAAGCGAGGTGCCCTCACTCCTGGATGTCGACCCTGCAGTGCCAGACCCTGAGCGCGAAGCCCCTTCGTGCGCATTCTCAGTGCCTCGCGAGCCTCATCTTGATTGTCTACTTCATGTGAGGCACTGGGTGGAAAGCTGACTAAAACTGCTGTCCAGTTATTAGCTAGTCACACCTTACATTAGCCACTGTGATATTTAACAGTAGAAATGCAAAGGAAATATTTATGTGTCCTAAACAAAATGCTGGTGAAGTCTGACTGCTTTCGTCTTAGGAAAGAAAAAAAAAAAAGACAAAAACTGGTGGATGCACAGCTTTATAAGATATGAGGCTAAAGCTAGAAGAACTGGTCTGTTCAAACTGCCCCCAATAGGAGAGGGAGAAATTCTGAAGAACACAAAAGGCCTGCATTCTAATGTGAAATTTAATTGGATCACATACTCGTATCAGTGACTGAGGGAAACAGACCAAGGTCTCCAGGCCCACACAGGAGACTCAGGCATACATGGGCTTGGATCCAGACCACCACAACAGAGTCAGTTATCGCAATAAAGCAAGTCACACACATTTTGTGGTTTCCAAGTACATATAAAAGTTATGTTTACACCATAGTAGTCTATTAGGTGCACAATAGCATTGTGTCAAAAGAAATGTATATAGCTTAATTGGAAATACTTCATTGCTAAAAATACTAACCATCACCTAAGCCTTCAGCAAGTTGTCATCCTTTTGCTGGTGTAGGGTCCTGCCTAGATGCTAATGGCTGCTGGCTGACCGCAGTGGCGGTGCTGACAGCTGGCGTGGCTGTGGCAACTCCTTGGCTAACTGTCCGGCACAAGAGGCCTAGCTTTCCTCCTGTCTCAGCTTTCAAAACGCCTTCCTCACTAAGTGAGAGAGATGTGACTCTCCTTTTCACTTGAAAACTGAGAGGCCACTATAGGGTAATTAAGTGGCCTAATATCAATACTGTCGTGTCTCAGGGAACAGGGAAGCCCGAGGAGAAGAACAGAGACAATGGAATGGCCAGCTGGCAGAGCAGTCAGAACACAAGCATTTATTAAGTTCGGCCTCTTATTTGGATGCAGCCTGTGGCTCCCCCAAACAATGACGACAGCAACATCGAAGGTCAGTGATCACAGATCACGGTATCAAATACACTACTAATGAAAAAGTTTGAAAATATTGTAGATTACCAAAATGTGGCAGGGAGACACAAGTGAGCAAATGCTTTTGGAAAAATGGTGCGGCCAGACTTGCTCATGTAGGGCTGCCACAAATCTTTAGTTTGTGAAAAACACAGTACCTGTGAAGTGCAATAAACAAGGTATGCCTGCATATTTAAAGTAAATAACATCTAACTATGTCTTCACAGCAAATTCTAGCATCCATTTGGTTAAAATGACCGGATGCTGCCTTTGCTGACTATGCCATCTCTTTGCCGTACATCTGTAGGACTGGAACCAATTAATGTGAAAACCAAGTTGACTGCAGAAACAGAACTGTTACCAAAATGTTCCGATTGAATAATTCCAGATCATGTTCTCAGTATACTCAGACATTGTTAACTTCACTTTCCGTAGAAAGAGGAGTGTGCACTTTGAGTTAGGCAAACCCACACACAAGGCTGGCTGGCTCTGCCACTCACTAGCTGATTAACTTTGGACAGGATGTTCAATGTCCCAGTGTCTGTTTCCTCATCTACAAAACAGGGATACTACTCCCAGGCTTACCGTTAATTAAATTTAATGCATGTAAGACTCATGGCCTGGCTGACACACAGGAAGTGTTTAATAAAGGTCAGCTGTCTTTTCAATTTCACTCCCTACAGAAACATGAACAAAGGCCCTGTGGAATCAGGTACTTAAATGGGTTTTATTTGTTACATAGCCGTTTTTGTAACCTGCCCATCAGTATGTAATTAAGAAAAACTAAAATTCTTGAGAGCAATCCCACTTACTAAATCAGGGAGTTGTTTCTGGTTAGGGCAGAGGTGCCCAAGTGCCTCCTCTCAACCCATAAAACCACACTCTTATCATCATTAATAGTGTGAGCTCTAGTAGGGATGTTGGGCAAGTTACTTAGCCTCTCAGGTCCTCGATCTGACTGTCTGCAGGATGGAGACACAAACAGTTGCTCTGACGCCTTACACAAGATAATCCCTCAGCACAGTGTCTGGCATGGTGAACAGAAGCTTTAGTTGCTTGTAAAGATTTAGCAAGATTACACTCAACTCCCACCTCACTAAGGTTAGCGTTCTGATATAGGGAAAGAGATGTGTGGAAGGGACTGAAACACAACACTCACCCCTGGTTGCACTCTATATATCTTGCAGCAAACTTCTCCATTAAGCGATCAATCTTCTGGGCCTCCCCAGGTAGGCGGAAGCCTTCTAGAAATGTCCGAAGGGCAGAGACAAACTCCTTCTCACAGAAGTCAAGTTGGTCCACATAGGCATACATCACCTCCTTGTTGAACTTTGTGCTGTCTCCCAGAAAATCACCTACTTGGGTCTGAAACATACACATTCACTTACGTCTAGAAATTGTCAAGCATGAATGCCAGGGCGAAAGCACTGCAGTCAAAGTGGGTGGAGGCAGAATGCCCAGCTCTGGACCCCCAGACAGACTGAACTGCTAAAAGAGCCGGGTGGCTCCCCGAGCCTGTCCACCCACCCGACCATTCCAGGTCAGTCTGTCCTGTCACAAACAATGGGAAAGAAGGAGGCACAAGAGACTTCAAACTCGAAGAACGATGGGACACACTCGGGAGGGATGTTTGTGGCAGCCAGGCAGCTGGAAGAGTTTCTCGAGTTAAGGCATACTTCTAGCTCTGATACTGTCCCACCAAGATATACAATGACTTGTCAGCAGGCTAGCTTATTTCCTTCAAAGAGCTTTTTGCATCACTGGCCAAAGGGATGAGTAGGCCTCCTGTAAGCAGAGGTGTGCGCTCAGGGTCAGATAATCCCTAGGGTAAAAGCTGGTAAGATTTCAGAATCACTTGAGAGAACCCACATGCAAGTGCTCAACTCCCAGTCTTACAGAATCTAGACGCTCCTCCTGGTGCAGGAACTGGGCAATCTCTTCAACTGATGTTCCCAGCATGCCCTGCTCCTGGAGAAACTGGATCCCTCTCTTCGGTTTCTTGTTGAACCTGTTTCAAGAAGAGATGGGACATGGATGGCTCATTTCAAAATCTAAAGGGCAGAAATAACTAGCATTTGAGGCAAGTTACAATAACATCATGAATAAGCCATGCTATAGCAGCTAAGAAAGTCCTGCGTGTACAGTCGGCTTTTTCGAATTCCACCTTCAACTTCTGACGTAGCTATACAGCCAAATCTCCTGGTGGTCACCCAGCATCTATTCTCCCCTTCTCCAACACTGCTGACTTCCTAGATGTTTAGCTGGGCACACAACTCCCTAGGATAAAACCATTTCCCTGCCTGCTTCCCTTAAATAAAGTACAGCCATGGGGTAAAGTTCTAGCCACTGAGGAGATGCGCAGAAGTGGTATGCGCACTTCTAGGAAGGCTTCTTAAAGCTGACCTGGCTGGGAGACATACTCTTTTTGCCCTTTCTCCCTTCTTCCCCAGAATATACGTGTGATGGCTGGTACTCCAGCAGTCATCTTAAATCATGAAGCAACAATGAAGATGAAGATGGTGTTAAAGCCTGGTGAAGCAGAAAGCTAAAAGTAGCCTGGATCTCTGATGTCCACAAGAGCTACTACAACAGTTCTAGACTGCTTTTTTTTATTTCCTGTCAAAGGCAGACAAACTTTAAACTAAAGCATAAGTTCAACTTTGTTATTTACCAGACTGTGCACTGGAGAAAATGACATCATAAATAAGTACAAACTGTGGCAAGGGCTGTGAAGGAAGAACATGAACAGGAGGTAGGAACAGAGAATAACTTAGGAACTGTTCGGATAATGTGGTTAAGCCTCTTTGGGGAAGACAAGTTTTGCCAAGTCCTTTAAAGAGCCAAAAGTATTCCAATCAGGGGCACAATAGCAAAAACACCTGGAAGTGTTCAAAGGCCTGAAAGACATCATGTGACTCAGGGGTGTTGGCGGGAGATGAGGCCAGCGAGAGGGGCCAGAGGCTGCATCGGGCTGTGATGAGAAACTGGGAAGCCTGGAATGATTTTAGGCAGGGGAATGACACGACTTGATTTAAGTTTTCAAAAGATTACTTTTGAGAGATGCAGGGATAGTGAGAGAAGAAATGAAGAGATCAACACTTCAATTATTCAAAAGTTGGACAGGATATGAGACTGTGCGCACATGTATTTTTGTGTGAAAAAGGCTAGAAAGAAACACATTAAGATTTACCAGTGGCTATAACAATAATGGTGTGGTTATATGGGAGAATATCCTTATTCTTCAAAGATGTAGGGCTGAATTATTACAATGGCTGCAATTTACTTCCAAATGATTCAGGGAAAAAAACACACACATAGATAACACTAATGTGGCAAATGTCAATTCTTCTGTATGTTGAAATTTTTCATAATATATAGTTGGGAAAAATGTTACCAATAGTGATTTTTTTCTAGGTAGTCAATTTTCTAAGCAATTTATACGTTTCTGTATTTTCTAACATGGTTTAATTTTTTTCATTATAGAAAACAATAGAAAGACCAGGCACCAACCACACAAAGCCACTGAATTTCTCTTCACTCTGCTGGCTCAATCGGGCTCGACTGCAAGTGCCAGCACTGGCCTTTTGTAAAAGGCATTTCCCCCTGAGGAGCCAGCCCCAGGCTCCCAGAGATGTGGCTTCCTCAGAGGCCCCAAGAGATTCAGCTGGAGTAGCAGCCACACTCACAGCTCAATGCCGTGCTCAATGATCTCTTTTTGTTGCTTGATGACCTCAAACTGCTCCGGATCATCCTGGACAGTCGTCTGGGTCCCTGAGGACACCGTGGACTCCATGGACGTCACGCTGCACCGTCTCGCCATGTCAAGGCCTTTCCCATCCCCCATATCCTGATCTGTGGGCCTCTCCTGACCTGCAATGACAGGAAAGAAAAGAAAACCATCAGTGGATGGGACACAGGCACGGCTGAGCTCAGGCCTGGCTCTGTAATTCCCTTTTCCAGACCTGGAACAATAAAGTTGGTTCTGTAAAGATCATTAAGCATGAAACTTTGATATCACTCTGATACTTTATTTAAAAACTTACCTTTTTTGCGGTACTTGAAAAGCTAATTCTGAAATTCACATGAAACTATGGAAATGCAAAAACAATCCAAAAACTTGTATTGCTGCAAGAACAGACAAATCAACAGGACAGAATAGAAAACTGAGGTACAGACATACGCAGAGGGGAATATGGTTGGTCATAAAGGGGGAGCTTCAAATCAGTGAGGGAGGGAGACTACTAAAAAATGTTGGAACTGGTTCTCCACTTGGAAAAATGAAGTTAGAGTACAAATCATACTAATCTCTCCCCCAAATTCCAGATGTAAAAGCAGGACCTTTAAAATACTACAGGTATTTAGCAAACTAAAGTGTTTTTGCTCATTCTAAGACAACTGTACCAAGACGACTTTCCCCAACAGCCACAAGTAGCCTCCTGTGAAGGGAGGCGGTAGGGCAGCAACGCTTTCTCACCAAGGTTGGTCTGGTGGTTGGGGTTCACATACAGGTCTTTGCTCCACTCCACCATGCACTTGAGAATGGAAACAAGGCACTCCAGACCTTTCTTCCTCAGACTGAGCTCCTAAAAGACAGGAGTGGCAAGGCACAGAGACTTAGCAGGTAAACTAAGAGCAGACATGCACAGGGCTCTGAGGGAATCCTACGAGGACATGAGATCATCACTGACAGGCAGTGCTATTAAGTAGGAAACCCAAGGGAAAGGTAACAGATGACATAAGTATTAAGGGCTCAATGCAGAAACCCTGGAAATCTCTAAAGGTGCTCATTAGAAACATCCTAGCAGCAAAAATACGGGATGCGTGCTTTCGTAAAATGAAGCGTTGTCTGAATTTCTGAAAGGAAGTTCTCATTCATTGCTTGCATAATTTGGAAAAACACTTTCCTTTTTTTTTTTTTTTTTTTTTTTTTTTTTTTTAAACCAACAGGTTCTTAACCAGGGACCTCCAAAAAAGACAAATGAATCTTGTATTATGCAGCTAATGAGTGATCCTGGATACATTCTTATCCCCTAAACGTATTCCATTTTAAGGCTCACTCTATAATAAAAACACTGATTTTTCAAAAACAGTATTTCTTAAATGAAAAATTAAATGTGACTTGTGTATAATCTATTTAGGCTCAAAACAGCATTGAAGGTGGCACAGATCTCTCTGTAAATCTAATGACAGTAGGAACCTTCTTCTAGGACAAACGCCCATGCCCCAACACTCTGCACGTAATTCCGGGCAGCCCACAGGCCTCCCGAGCAGTTCAGAGGGCCTCTAGTCTTCGTAGGCACGCCGGCACAAGGCAATCTCTTCTGCCATCGCTGGAGTCCAAGATCCTGTTGTCACAAGATCCCGGGAAAGGTGACTGAGAGGGAACTTGCTCCCTATAGTTCTCAGTTCAAGTGCCACCTCCTCAGGGAGACTACCCTGATGACATCATTAAAAATAACAATATCCCCACCTCCAGCTCTCCTTCTTTATCTTCCCTGCTTCATTTTCTTCTGCAGTTTACATCTTCCTTGCCTGCTTCTAAGTGTCATGACGGCAGCAATTATGTGCAAGTACGTATGTCTGTTTCTTTGTATCCCTAGCACCGATAACTGTTTATTGAAGTGAACTTTAAATATAAAAAAAGTGTTCTAGAGCTTTTACCTGAAGAGGTGTCATTCCCAGCTCATGTCCACTTCTTCCCTGAGCGATTTTGGATAAATCATTTACGAGGCGCTCAAAAATGTTAGCAGCATTTAAATCACAGTCGTAGTTGACATAAATATCTACAACACATTGGGCATCTTGGAAAATAACAGACAGGTATTAGAAATTCTGATTGAACACAAACAGCAGTTATGTTTTCTTATTAAACAGGATTCCTTTTTCAAAATTTTTTCCCAGAATAACCAACTCAGATGGACATACCTTACACAGGAAATGCATGTTGAAACTACTAGAGGTGGGAGGCCCTGGCACTAACTAAAATCTCAAGCAGTTCATTTCACCTACCTCTAAGATCACTTTCCTCACCAAAAAAGGAATAATGGCCCTGGTTGGTGTGGCTCAGCTGCTTCGAGCATCATCCCGTAAGCGAAAGGCTGCAGGTTAAATTCCTGGTCAGGGCACATACCCTGGTCCAGGTGGGGATAGAAGGCCACCAATAGATGCTTCAATCTCACACTGATGTTTCTCTCTCCCTCCCTCACCTCTCTCTAAAAGCAATTAAAAAACGTCCTCAGATAAGGATTAAAAAAAAAAAAAAAAAACGCAACGATTGCCTGATCTACCTCTTAATGTTGGTTTAACTCTTATGGAATTACGTTTGATGACACAGGCAGGATGCTGGCTTCACAGTCCCGTGATTGCACAAAATAAGATGAATTCAATTTACCTTTGCACCCAAGCAAGGGGTGGACCAATAACTTAGACCCTGTGACTTAGAAAAACGGTTTGCCAGGATCTGGGGGTTTCCCAGGATCTGGGGGTTTCCCAGCAGGCGGACTTTTCAGCATTAAGACGTCTTGGGCAACCCAGGCTGCGTGGCACCCTCTGAAGGAGGGGAGGTGAGGCGGGACTAGTCATTAGGTTAGCATTAGCCTATAAGGTCATGATTTTCCCATCACTTCATTAAAATTTTAAAAGGGGGAGTTAAAGGTCTTCCTCTGGACTTTGGAAAATGAATGCATCAAGAGGTTCTGGGCAAGTCAAAGGAATGAGTACCCTCGGTAAAAATACCTGCGCAGATCCTTGTCAGAGTCTGAATGACCATCCACCTGTGTTCAAAAGAACTTGTTGATGTTTCTAAAATGTTCAGGAAAATCTCTTTGAAAAATACCTGTAAGACACAAAAACAAAGAAGGACACTGATTAACAGTTTCAATTAGGGCCCCAAATTTAAAACCCCAAAGCCTTTCGAGGACAGGTAGATCCTTCGGTGGAGAGAGAACAGAGTACGCATGTTGCTGAGTCCCACTGGGACCCTGGCTGTGTGGGGGCAGCTGGAGGGCAGGGCCACAGGCACCATGGAACATGGGCCCATTAGAGGGAGCAGCTGTTCCTGAGTTACCGCCAAGAGCTGCCACATGGAAAGGCAGGATTTTTTGAGAGAAACCAGAAATCTGGATTTTCACATACAAGCTGATTTCTCAACTTGGCAACTAATTGAAGGCATTTCAAATAATTTACAGGTTAAACAGGTTTGCGAGGTCTGAGCCTAGCACACAGACCACGTAATTTAAATCTGTGGTCAAAGTGAAAAGCATTCTTTTCTCCTCATTCATTCAAAAAGTTCTTTGGGGGTGGCGGTCAGCACACTGTGTAATTGTAATTCCTGGTGACTGCGCCACCGGCAGTTAATGGATCTGGTGTAAAATTAAAAAACCAATTTGGAGTTCCTACCTCTATCTGCATTTTCAAGTGCATTTTAAAGTTTGAAAGAAGAGTAAGAAAAATGGCCAGAGAGAGCTCAAAGACGTCAGGCACTGAAGAGACGCCGTTTTTGGACAACGCCACACAGAGATATTGCTTGATCGCGTTGATGAACATCTCGTGGGTCCTGAAGACGGGGCCAGCGTTCTGCAACACGGAGAGGAGCAGCTGCAGGGAAACCACCTTGGAGCGCAGCTCGTGGGATCTAGCGAAGAAAACGGAAAGCAATGACGAGGCTAGAAGATAAAATTTAAAAATCAGGTTTCTTGAAAAGGTCTCATTCCTCTACCGCTGAGAATTTTCTGAGAAGCCAATGCGTTAGGAACTAGCAACAGCATCCAATGTCAAGAGAACAAGGGCAGATGGCACGAGGTGGGTCCTCTTGGACCTGCAGATCCTGTGAGAACACGAGCTGCCAGCTTCTATTCTTTTTATCCCTCCCTGCCATAAAGTGGAGAGTGCAGCAGGAGCAAGTATCAACTGACTCTGGAGAGTTGGTTCTGCAACTGGCCCGATAGAACAAGTACTTTACACCGTTCATGGGAGACCAAGACATCCGGCCCTCCCCACTTTCATAGACAGTGAAGAGGGTACCCAAGGGCTGGTAAGAAATGGGAAACTTCCATAAATCGTTTCCTTAACGGTTATCTTCTCAACAGAAGAGTGGAGGGTTCTTATTAATGACTAATAATAGTGACTATAAAACTCTTATAAAGGGTAAGGCCCTGTGCTTGGAACATCACTACATATTATTTTATTAAATGGGTCCTGTAAGGTGATTCTCTGTATTCCTGTTTTTCAGATGATGTCGGTAACTCCTACAGTCTGGAGCTGGTCTCAAGTGGAAGAGCCAGGACTGAATGCAGTTTTCAGGGGCTCCAAAGCCTCTGCATGGACAATCCACAGCACTCCATCCTTGTGACAGTTCCTTCACTACTACAAAGAAAGGTCTGGCCTCTCTGGTTTGAATCTGGGGCTTAAATCTGTATCCGTGAAGGAAAGGTCTCCCACCAGGTCAGGAAACTGAGGTCTGCTCACATCCTGCCCCTGCCACACTTAGTGTATTAAATCCATTAGTCAGTAAAAAGAGAGTGCATGCACGTTCAATGAAACTATTTTTAGCACATAAACCAGGAAAGCAAAACTGGGCAAACTCTTGGTCGGTGGGGACACAAAGACAATTCATGATGAGTCTGGACGCTGTAAAGCCATTCTGAATAAATTTCTGCAGTCACACCAATCAGGGGCCAAGACACTGGGTTTCCGGGAACCTCTCAGGTCCTGGCTCATCTGGGTCGTAGACAGCCAAGAACTGCTGCCTGCTTACCTCGGATCTGGGGGCCCTTCACCAAGCGGTTTCATGGACAGCTTGCAAAGGGAGCGAAACACGAGGAAGGCATCCTTCTGCAGGATGTGAGAGAACCTAGCAACCACTTGATGTCCTTGTGTGTCTGATTCCTGAGAAAGGAATGAGAAAAATCAAAGGGTCAAAACAAAAGGATAACTATTTTCAAAAATAAGAAATGGAATTGTTTCATGGAAATGTAAAGTTATTTTATTTATTCATTGGGGAAGTGAGGGACGTGGCAGGGGCAGAAATGACAAAACAGGAGCTGTGGGGAATCATCAAAGCAATTCTAAAGCCTGTTCCTTGTCCTTTAAGAAGTGGGTATGGATGGTTTAAAGTGATAAATGCACAAACATTAAATCATAAAAAAACTAAAACAAATATAAGTAATTATTTATATAAGCTTGGGTAAAAAGGCTTTTCTAAGAATACTATTCCAAGATAAATGAGAAATATGGTAGGTGTTTTAAAATAACTTTTAAATAAAAATAAAAAACATTCGCAACCTATAGCAAGGATTAATATCCTCAACATACAATAAGTTCTTATAATCCATTAAGGAAATATGGAAACCTTTATCTCAAATGAAAACAAGCAAAAAACATGAAGAAGCAATTCACCAAGAAATGCAAATGACAAACCTAAACGACCTTACTACTTATCATTAAGGCAGGATCTCTCCCCTCTCAGATTAGCAAAGATCTGAGTGAACGCTATTGCCCAGTTTTAATGAGGATATGGGAAAATGAGAACTGAGAGCCTACAGGTGGGCAGAGATTCCAATATTACCTTCCCGATAGGCTAATTTGATGTTAAGGATCAAAAGGCTTAGCCAGAGCTTCCAACTCTTGATCCAGCAATACCACTTGTAGGGATTTATCCTAAAGAAAGAATTAAGGATGTGCACAAGATTTATCTATAAGGATGTTCATTACAGAACGTTGTTCCCTGTGATAAAACTGAAACAACCTAAAGGGAATTAGCTAAACAGATTATGGCAATCCATGACTGAATTTTACATGGCTATTAAAAAATCTGATCTATACATACTGATGTGGAAAGATGTCCATGAGATAGTGTTGACTGAACGAAACAAGTTAGCCTCGTATGTGAGACATGAGTTCCAAGTATGTATTTAAATAAATCCATCCCCATGTGCATTCTTAACAGGGGTACTATAACCCCAAGGGGGTGTTATAGAGTGAATGTTTGTGCCCCCACAAAATTCGTATTCTAAAACCTAATCTCCAATGTGATGGAGATTAGGAGGTGAGAATTTTGGGAGGTGATAGGTCAGGAGGAGACCTCTTGAGTGGGAAAGCGGCCCCAGAGAGCTCCCTCGCCCCTCGGCCATGCGAGGACACAGAGAAAATGACTGCCTATGAGCCAGGAAGCAGACCCTCAGCAGACCCCCAAGCTGCTGGAGTTTCATTTTGGACCTCCCAGCCTCCAGAGCTGTGAGAAATGAGTTTCTGTTGTTCATAAGCCACCCAGTCTGTGGTATTCTGTCGTAATGGGCTAAGGGCAAAAATCTGGTTCTTGGGGTGTGGAAAAAAATCTTTTTTTTTACATAAAGACTTTTTTTTTAATGTATAGAACACAGACACACATACAGTATACAAACCTTTAAAATGTCATAAAAGGTGGGTGGTGATTAAGAAAAAGAAGCATGTAAAAAGTCTTGTTAAAGGGACAGTAATAAAAAAAGTTGGGAAACACTGGTGAAAACATACAGAGAGTGAGTTCATAACATTTTCAAGAGAACAATAAAACTATTTTTAAAAAATTGTGGAAGACATATCTATGGGCTCAGAAAAAAATGTTCATAATATATATTAAGATTCAAAAGTAAGTTACAAAACAGTATATATATTGTTATTTCATTTAAGTGAAAAAATATATGAGGGGGAGGAAAGTTTAGAAGGATATAAATAAAATGTTAACAAGGGTTATCTCTGAGTTATGGGATTATGGATGACTTTTATATTTCCCTGATTTTTCCTTCTCTGTATTTTCTTATTTTTCTATAAAGGATGCATATTACTTTAAGATAGAAGTAAAAGAATAGGAAATGTAAGTGTTAAAAATCTGAATAAACACGGTTTGAAAATGCTGCTGTATACAATCAACATTAATTAGCACATTCTAAAACGGAACCTACTAACACAAAGAATATCATGCCAGCACTGTGACCAATAACTGAATAGGACTCGCTGGTTTTCACTCACTTCTTCTGACAGAGAATTCTGCCTCTTCTAAACAGGTTAAAATAGAAATCAGTCTGCATAAGACAATCACCAACCTACCAGGTTATCCGCTGACGACAAGGACTGCCTGTCATCTGCTATCCCATTGGTCTGTGAATTTTCGTCCACTGCTGGTGGGATAGCACATTCCTGGCCTTCCAGTTCGCCAAGGGCCCTCTCAGGGTCTGCCAGGCTGTGCTTTTGTGCTGCTTCTTCAAACACAAGTGCAAAAGGCATCACCATATTAGTGCTTGTCTGGAAAGACAGCCTGACGCCAGGAGGAAGTGATTAACACAACCTTCCAGGTACTGCTTTTTCCCCTTGCCCTGCACCACTACGCCATGACTGACAAGATACTCCAACAGGCTTGGCCAAAGTGGTGTGTAGGGTCTCCATGTGCCCAGCAGCCACAGCACCACTGCAGGGGCCTGGTTCACATGGTAGGCCACGGTTCCAGGATTGTGCGAGGCAGGAGCCCTGCCCACCCTGCCCCCTTTTGAAGAATATTAGAAGCTGTTAACATGAAAAGGGCAGATTTTAAAAAAAAAAAAAAAAGAGTTATTAATACTAGGGAATAAGGGCCACATAAATAAAAGGATTTGATAGTTATGAAAGAAAACCTCAGTCACAGGAAAAAATGTAGATCTGAGCTTCCTGGCAGCCATGTGAAAAACGGAAAGGCAAAGAATTGAATAGATTTCATCATTTAATGAAAGAAAGCATATCTGATGATTAGCAGAACAGCTGAACATCTGAATGAGGAATTTACCATGTGGATCTTTAAATACAGCAGGAACATCAAACAACTTAATAAGCACGACCTTCAATAATGATTTTACAAAGTATATATTCATTCAACAAATGGTTTATCAAGTTCCTATTATTTGTCAAGCTCTGTGCTAGGGACTGGGGGATATGCAGTGAACACCACAGACAGGTGTTCATTATGTGAGGACTTGTATTGGCCCCAGAAAAAAAAATCTAAGGATGTGAAATAAAAATTATTCCATTTTAAAGACATTTCTAAAAGGAGCTAAATAATGAAATCTATGTATATACCTTGGTGGTACCCTAAATTAACAAAATCATAGGGCTTACAGCAGTATGTTCAATTTCTTTGACTATGACCTTCAGTAAGAAATACATTTTAAAAGTCATGACCTAGCCCCGGCTGTGTGGCTCAGTGGATGGAGTGCCAGACTGTGAACTGACAGGTCGCTGGTTCGATTCCCAGTCAGGGCACAAGCCTGGATTGCATGCCAGATACTCAGCTGGGGGCATGCCAGAGAGGCAACCTATCGCTGTATCTCTCACACATTGGTATTTCTCTCCCTCTCTTTCTCCCTCCCCCCTCATCTCTAAAACAAACAAACACTTAAAAAAAAAAGTCATGATCTAGTACACATGTGCACATAAATAATTGAAATGCATGTTTCATAAAACAATCCTTAACAAGCCACATGGGATGCATTCAGTTGGTATCCTATTTTCATTTTATTTTCTTTCATTTATAAAATGTTGATTACAACCAACTAAACTGATTTCTTACCCCACTAATGGTCTATTGGCACTGGAACTGAGTGTTCAACATATAGCCATTGACCTGAGATTTTTGGCAAAAACAAAGAAAAAAATCATTCAATATTTATTCTGAGCTATACAAGTCTAATTCCATGGAAACCACACCATAAAACTGAGGACGTATGAATGAAATCTAACAGAAAAGAACAAGCTTCCATGTGCCTCTGATGCCTGCTGACATAGGGACTGCTTGCTCGACACACCAACGGCCCGCCATGCGAGTTCAGCAGCGATGGACCCGGCCTCGGGCTCAGCCCGCTCCGGGGAGGACTGGATGGACGTGGGAGAGGCCCTCCGTGTCTCCATGTGGAGCTCCCAACCCTAACATCGCCAGACTGTGCGGCTGTTTGTTTTGTTTTTTTTTAAGATTTTATTTATTAATTTTCAGAGAGAGGGGAAAGGAGGGAGAGAGTGGGAGAGAAACATCAATGTGAGAAAGAAACATCAATCAGCGGCCTCCTGCTCACTCCCCAACCGGGAACTGAACCTGCAGCCTGGGCGTGTGCCCTGCCGGGAAATCCAACACGTGACCTTTCACTTTGTGGAACGACGTCCAACCTACTGAGCCACACTGGTCAGGGCAGACTGTGCTTCTTGAACCCAGCTCAAATGAGAATAAAATCAACGCCTAAAAACAAGTAGTTTTTGAATTCCATATGAAAGATGAGCAGCCACGGGTAGACTCAGCTTCCCCGGGCTCACTGGCAGTGGGCCCTCTAGCACTACAATGCCTGGCTAAGGACTTTTTTGGAGGAATGAGGCGGAAGGAAAGGCTGGGTTCTTGGTTCTTACCTTTAACAGCAGAGGTGACCACATCTTCTAAGATCTCCTTCACCACCTCCTGGGCTCCATCATCAGCCCCTACACACATAAACACAAACACATGTGGGCATTTCCAGAGAAAACAGGAGGGGGGAGAAGAGTCTGTCCATGTTCTCTAGGGCCACATTTCAGAAAGCAAAGGGCACACACAAGTACCCGCCGAGGCCAGACAGGACTGTGCCAACAGAAGACAATCCCACGAAACCCGGCACCTCCCAGGCAACGTCCGCTGTGATTTCGAGTTTCCCTCTGTGGAACACTAACACCCCTCTGACCAACACTCTCCTCCCTGAGTCACAGCTGCTCTAAGTCTCTGATCCCCACCCCCCAGCTGGAGGCAGGGGCTGGGTTTTGCCCAGCTGCGTTCAGGCAGGCTGAAAGAGATGTCGCCCTCTCTCGCTCTCGCGCCTTCACCGCAGGAACAAGGAGCCGCAGTGAGTGACTGTCTTCTGCTGCCTCGCTTCCCCACTCTGCAAACCTAGAACTTGGCATGAGGTTTCTATGTGATAGTGGGGGATTCACTACATTTTAAATGGAATTTTTCTCCAAAATGTTAACTGTTTATGTGGTAGCGGTTGGCCCATCTGTTTTTGTGGAAAACTAGTTCTGGGAGAGCAACTACACAGCCCTCAACTGCACTTTCAGAAGCACACACAAAAATCACAGTGGCCAAAGAGGCCGTCGTGGTAAATAAGCAGAACCAAAGTAACCCTTTCAATCCTTCCTTCAAGAGGATTTTCAAATGAGCTGCTACCTATGCATTCCATGCTTGACCCACAGGGTCCTGGAGAACAGCACGAAAGGTTTCCCTTCCACGGAGCGCTCACCCCACCACCACTACTCATTCATTCAACATGGAAGGCAGGCTCACTTTCTCCCACTGTACTGTTCCCATCACCTTCGCATCAGATCCCCGTCTGCTATTTTTCTTTACACTTACTAGTTGTTTAAGCAGAAACTTATTTCAAAGATAATAGCAAATACTTACATAGCCCTGAGCCCCACACATTTCTCTCACTGAATCCTCACAAACCTGTAAGACAGGTACTACTAGTTGCAGTCTCATTTTACAGATGAGGAAACTGAGGCTCAGGGCTACTAAGTAGTGGAGTCATAATCTGAACCTAGGCCGTCTGATCAGAACCTTCATATTGGCTGAGGGAGGATAAACTTTCTCTGTTTTACAGTACTTAAAAGTGGGTTATTTAAAAAGTGAACTAACAAATCGGTAAGTACATACATAACTGTGTACCTACAATAGCTACATATTAGCTATATAAATGCTACTGTCTAATGCTGGGAGTTAAAAAGTCAGAATTTTAAAAATGAACCTAAAAGAAAATGGGAAGTGATTGCTAATGGCTGTAATAACATATTCCAAAGTTAACTGTGGTGAACATTGCACAACTCTGTGAACATACTAAAAAGATTTTGATTGTACGTTTTAAATGGGCGAATTTATGATAAATGCTTTTCTCAAACAAGTTGTCTTTTTAAAAAGCTGACGAGACTAGCGGGGCAATCAGGAGAGGTATGAATGGACAAAGGGGGCGAGGTTCCCCAGGGAAGGCTGTCAGCTGTGCCCCAAAATTCACGTAAGCAAGCATGTCTTACGCTAAAAAAAAAAAATCTCATTTTCTGAGTTTACAAAGAGCCATTTGATCCACTTCTTGGACAGGCTAATGAGACTGACAAATTGACTTTTGATTTATCAACTTGGGATGAAAAATTGCAAAAGGGAAAGAGATGCTCAGGTCTGTCGGTGAACTGTGTTCACTGAGAGGCAAATGACCCCAGGAAGGCCATGGGGCGGGCCCCAGATTAAACAGACAGCGTACACGGGGGGCCCACTAGTGAGCGCGGTGCCTGGCACAGCGACCGGCTAGCGAGGGGGCTCTGTGACAGTGCTGCCCGCAGGAAGCAAGCAAGCAGAGGAGAGCTGGACGTGTGGCCCCTGACCCTGAGGCACCAGAGCCTGGGCCTCTCAGCCCGGACACCAGCGCAGGGCACTGCCGCCGCCACCTGCCTCTCAGGCTTGTCCCTCCTCCTTGCTCCCGAGGCTTCTCAATCCCCTTCTGAAGGATGCGTTCTTCAGAGCCACACCGTGAGAACTGAAGCCACTGGCTCTGCAAGGCTGACGGCACACCTCCGTTTTGACCTAGTTGCAAGTGTGCGGTGTGATCTCGCAGGCAATCTGATTCCCATGTTCTTGTGAGAAGCCCCAGGGGTGTACCAGGTACTGGCAACAAAATCCACAGCAACACACTGCAAATCATTCTCACAGTTTTCACTTACTGTGCTTCTGCACAACTGTATTCTAGAAATCAAGCCCCTCCCTGCTGTTTATTCAAAACATTGTATTTACTGTCTGCTATGTGTGTTGGGCACCATGCCAGGTATTGGAAATACAGCTGTAAACAGGGCAGCCTAGGTCTCAGACCGAGCACAAGTAAACACTAACTCTTAACACCAAGTAGAGAAAGTGACAGTAGAGAGGGGACAAATGTGACAGAGCTTCAGAGAGGGTGATCTGTTTGAACTGACAGATCTGAAGATAAAGGGGTCAGGGAAGGGACAGGAAGTACAAAGGCATTAAAAGCAAATGACACTTTCAAGAATCAGAAATACCAATTGCAAACCATGCAGCAAACGATGAGGAAAGTGGTATAAGAAGGAAAAAGAGGGGTTAGACAAGGGCCAGGTCCCACAGGGCCACGGAAGCCAAGGGAGCAGGGCAGACACAGATCTCACTCTGAACGGGACAGAATGGGAAATTACAGGTTTTTAAGCTGAGGAGGGTCGTGCTCTAAAACTTGCTCTTAAGAGATCACTGTGGCTGCTGTGCAGAAAGTGGGCCATAGTGGAAGTACTTCCATGCAGTTGAGAGAAACATGCTCTTACATCTGCACAGCTACGCTTACTACACTGTTTAAATATTCATATTTATTGACTGACTGCAGCCTGATGAGCGTTACAGTAAATCTGGTCCTTGCCCTAAGAGGGAAGAAGGCAAGTGATGAGGGCAGATGGAGGGTGGGCCTGGAGTTTCTGAGACACACGGGAGAAGGACTGAGCAGCCGGCACCTCTGTGCTACCCTGAGATACACGCAATTCTTGGTGACAATTTTCTCTTTTTGTCCTTTCCTTGCGTTCACTGTGCACCTTCTCGCTCCCCTCAGATGTCTGAGTAACTTCGAACTGCCTAGCAGGGGAAAGGCGTGGAGATCCTGTGTACACGTGACAGGTGTGGCCCTGCTGTCCTCTGGGAGGGTAAGACAGACACTGAATGACCAACCACCCAAATAACTGACTGCTGGGAGGTAAGTGCGCCAAATGGAACCCACCGCACTGAAGGTGTCAGGAAGCAGTGGTTGGACACATTCCAGGCACGGCAGGGAGAAAGCCGCACAGCCGGCAATGGGGCATTAGCCATCTTGCTGTGCTGGCTGTGCTGGCTGTGAAGGCGAAGGGGAAGTCAGGGGGAAGGCCCAGAAACAGAAGAGCGGCTACCACCGGCTTCTGCAGACCGGATCAGGCTCCCGCCCCCTCCCACTGGGAAGGACCGGCACCAGGGCCTACCTGAGAGCGATGAGCCTCTCTCTCTGGGTGCGTCTCCGTCCTCTGAGCTCATTTTTCCAGAATGACTCCTGGTATGTTCACTGTTGATTAAATCTGTCTTTTCCGGAGTTGTTGGTTTGCTTTGTGCCTGGCTCTGCTTCAAATGACTGAACTTTGGGGACCCTGCTGCAGCTTGGATCACAGGGGACTGGGGTTTTGACTGGGCTGTTTTTTCCAATTCTCTGGCCTCCTGCAACTAGAAGGCGACAAAAAGGGGATTCGATCTAAATGGTTCCAGAATTTTGAAAGGAACAGAAAACACTCCAGCCTGTGTTTAAAAAAATTTCCAAAGAGAAGGATAAATTCTAAAAAGGAAATAAATTCCTTTGACAAACTCAAAAAAATTGTGAATGCAAATTTTAAAACATGTGCTAGAGATCCTCTCCCTTGCTTTTTAAAGCAAGAACAAATACAGAGTGTAGAGAATTCAGAGGAAGAAGGGATAAACTTTAAAATGCTAGTGGCTCTTCGCCAGGCCCTGAGGCCACCCGCAAACGTTCACAGCGGGGGGATGATGTCCCGCCCCGGCAGCTAATGACTGCTATCACTCACCACTTGGTTTTCCATGCGGGTGAAAATGACATTCAGCATCTGAGTGAGGGTGGCCTTGGCAGTGGTTTGATTGATGAGATTTTTGCTGGCCAAATAGATGTTGTAACACGTCCTAACCGTCTGTAGGATAGTGCCCTCATGAATTTCAATATGCGGGGATGTCACTGCAGTCAGAAGAGCCTGAAACAAAAATCCGAAATCTCCTTCACCAACACCCGCCTCGCTTCAAATCTCCCAGAGCCAAACTCTTCCACAAGGTCTGGTGTTGTTTTTGCTTGGTTTGACAAATTTTAAAAATAACGGCTCTGCAAACTAAACTGGATGATTAGTTTAGTTAAACTCAGCCTGCTCTGAGTTTAAAAACTATCATTAATTCCATAACGTCCAAATTATTTGAAGTAATTGTGTTGAAGAGGGCTTTCTACCGGCTTACTTTTTTAAAAAGCAAAAAATATATAGACACTTCTCTTAGGAGGGAAAAGGCTCCAACGTGATGTCACCTAGAGTAACCACAAAATGTACATGTTTTGATTGGGGGTCACTTTCCCAGTTCCCAGGTGGGGTTTCAAGGGAGCTCTAGGAGAGGTGCGGCTCACACGGAGCCATCCCTCACAAAGCTAACACAGTCAGGGCTTGGGACGCAGCATTACCCATCCCGATCCTGTTCTCCAACAAGCCCCGTGCCAAACCATCCCTGGCAGGCGGCAGGGGACAGGGAAATGGAACGGGAGGACAGCAAGACAAGGGCAAACTAGTGATAAGAGCATCAATGGGAACCTGCTGAGAAATGGCAGACTGGGAATCCAGAAATTCAAGGGACAGGACCAGAGGACTTCAAGCCGATTTAAATCATAAGCAATTTACATTGTTATTAGTGGAACTGTTTACTCTGAAAACACACCTGGTTCCACTCTTCTTGTCTCAGTTCACACTAATAAATTCTGACACTTTATAAAAGATCTAAGTGATGCTTATATTTTTCTGTTCAAGCTCAGCACCATCTGAGACAACTAACACGTGGTAAATCAGAAAACCCAAATTCCCAAAAGGGACTAGTTTCTAATTTAAAATCCAGACCAGGCAAACACACAGAAATACCTTAATTATTTGTAACTGGACTCCTTCATCAGTCTGAGGGCCCTGAAAACAATTGCAAATGGTTTCAACGATCCTGTCAATCAGCCGCTTCCCTGGAGCTCCACTGTCTGGGGCGTTGCCAGTGATGTGCCCATATGCGATGAGTTTCTAAACAGAGAAAGGACAGAGAGATGTTTCTCTCTGGCAGGGACTGAAGCCGCCCCCCCGCAGCAAATGACAAGCATGGCCTGTGGCAATCCAGTGCCCACAATCCAGTGCCCACAGATCCCCCTGCTCCCCAGGGGCATGGTGGGCACAGCCGCCATGGTGGGCACGGTGAGCCACCGTGTCGGTTCTGTCCCCCCCAGCAGGAGAGCCTCGCAATGGCGAGGCAGCACCTGACGGAAGAGGCACGTGCAGGACGGTCCCCAGTACACAACCACTCGTGCAAAACACTGAGGGATTAAAACGACCCGTGACAGAGGTGGAAGTGGTCGGTGGTTCCTTGAAACTGCGGGGAAGCTGGGGGGAAATGGGGCTTCTTTCTGAGGTGATAAATATGGTCTAAAATTAGGCTGTAGTGATGGTCACACCACTCTATCAATATAAAAAAAATAACGAATTGTACACTTTAAATAGGTGAATCATATATATATGAATTATGTCTCAAGGTATTAAAAAACCATATATATATATAAACAGAAACTTACATTAAAAAACTAGTAACATTTTTGCTTGAGAAGGAACTAAACAGCTGTAGCTGGGGTGGTACTAAGACACTTTGTAGTAAGTACATTCTTTCATTCTTTCTGCATGTTGAATCACATCAGTATTTTTTTCTATTCCAAAAATTAAAGTAAAAACACTGAACCCCACACCTACATTATCAAACAGTGCCTGTTACCCTGAAGAGACGAGTGGCTGCTTGGGCCATGCCCTCACAATCAGGTGACAGATCAGCTTGGCCAGGGGCCACCGTTCAGAGGCAGCCTGCCTGTCACCTCACTGATGACCTGCACTGTACCATAATCAGAGCAGGGAGGGAACGCAAAGGTCAGGAGCAGGGCGATACCCAAGCCTGCTGGAGATTCAGAAGCACCTGAGAGAGCTCATTAAAAATACAGGCCCCTGGACCTCACCCCAGACCCACAAACCACAGCTGCTGGGGTGGCGCCCAGGAATCAGAGTTCTGCTCCAAGCTACCCAAGGCCGACAAGATGAATGGCCTACTCACTGACACAGCCCCTCTGGGACACATGACTTCTAAAGCTTCGTCTGCTTGTAGGGACTTAGTAAAGACTCTTAAAATGCTGCTCTGTTCCTTATCCATGATGGTTTCTGGCTTGTCCCATTTTTGTCTCTACCCGCACAGTGACACAGGCGCCTGAGGCGATCTACAGTGTAGCCGCCACTGCCATAGGAAGGTCCGCCCCTGCAGAGGCCTGACGCCAGTTCCCAACGGCTCTCCGCCGCCATTAGCTCTGAAAGTGCCGTGCAAAATAAAACAGATTAGGAGAGTGAGCAGGAGAAAGGCCTGCACACACGCTGCTGCTGAAGTCCGACCCCAGTGGTCCCCAGCCGGCCGGGCCAGGGGCGTGGCGGGAAACCACAGGGTGCTTTCAAAGAACAAGTCAAGGCGCCCTCGTACCCCATCCCCTCTCCCTGCTGCTGTGCCTGCAGGCGTCCCAAGGGGGCAATGCTGCCTACCTCTAAGTGGGCTCCGGTTTTGGACATTCCCACTCCTTACTCCTAATGGACTCAAGGCCGTTTTTGAACACTGGGTTATGGGTGGAATGGTCTATGAACCGCTAACATGTGACTGTTGAAAAGTAAGCCCAACCAGGAAGGACGTGGCTGCTCAGAATATAATCACAGTGCCTTCCAGGGCTCTGACAAAACCTCGGCCCAGCGCCTGCGATTTCATGTTGCTTGAGTGTTCATCGTATCCCTGGGGCTGCAGTTTTCTGGAAGTCTGCTGTAGCTGAACTAAGAAAGTAGGCATATGCAGATTTCTACAAAAATTATAATTCCATGAAAGATTTTGAGGAGATGAGGAAAACTGGTGTCCCTCAGAGTGCAAAGTGCTTTTGGAATGTAAGGAATTTCTTTGGGTTGAGTTCCATGAAAGTTTGTCACTGACCTGTGTTCCTGAATTGTGAAACATGAATATCTGGGCTAAGACATAGTTTCTCTCAATAAATAAACAGTAAAAAAATTAAAAAAAAATTTTTTTTAAATGAGTAAAAGTAGGCCCCACAGACCCCAACACTGATGCTGCAAAGCACAGAAGTGAATTCCTGGATGTTTAATTCAAATACAAAAAAAGACTGGAAGTATTTTCCCCTCTACAGACTCTTTAAAGGGCACATGACCCTTCGAATTGAAACAGGTTTTAAATATGATTTTACTCCCTTATCTGTGCAGAGACGGAGCCAGAAAAGAGCAGAGTTCCTGCGTCCTGCGGGTCTTTCTAGTTCTGCCTTCTCACCTTTCTTTATGCTAGACACTGTTCTGGGTACTGGGGATACAACAGTAAGTAAGACGGTCCTTTTTCTCATGGGGTTTCTATTTTCTGGGGTAGGTAGGGGTAGGGACAGATCAAAGTCCAAGTCCCAAATGGGACCCACAGGATCCTGTGTGATTTGTGGAAATCTTGAAAAAAGCAAGCTGCAGTGATAATGTGTAGCTTTATTTTTCATTTTGAAAAATAAGAATGTGTGTGTCTACAAGTATTTTTGTACTTCTGGAGAAAGCCTGGAAACATATCTGAGGTCCAATGACCCGAGCGAGCTTGGCAAGCTCCCTGGGGGGGAAGTGCTTTGCACAGTGAGTGAGGTGGGAAGCTACTAGCAGGTTTAAGCAAAGGATTAACACGATGTGACACATTTCTAAAGTCTTCCCACTCCCCATCCTGGTTCCTGTATGGAGAAGAGGACCGAGGGCGGGCAACAGGAGTGGAGGGAGGGAAACAGGGAGGAGGCCCCCTCAGTTGTCCAGGAGGGAGATGCTGGTGGCCTGGACTTTGGGCGGCGGGGGGCGGGAGGCGATGATAGAGATGAAGAGAAGTTCCTGCCTTAGTCCTTGATGCAGTGAGGGAACGGGAAGAGGGGGCAAAGGAGGGTGGCCTTTGACCAGCTGGCTCACTGTTGATACCAGTGTCCGAGGAGGCTGCACGCACAGGGATGTACATTGTAACCCTATTTGTTAACACCCCCTATAGGGGAAGGGATATAGTGGTGGCATTAATATATTATATATTAGCCAAAAGGGTTGACCTGTTTTTACTTACAGCAATATAACTAGATATTAAAAAGGCACTGCTGAATATAAAAAGCTGCAGAAAAAATTGTACAAATGATACCATTTATATTAAAAAAAAAAAAGAGAGAGAGAGAGAAAAGAAAATTATACACCTAAACAGGCAACTGGGTTTGGGGCTAGTGGCCCAAGGGATCTCAGCCTTATCTATAAAGTTCTAAAACTATTTTAACAAAGGCTGTAGTCATGTATAACTTATATAATTGTAAGTGTGCGTTCAAAAGTCCAGAGCTTTCTAGGAATGAGCATTAAAAGACAATGCTGATGGTACGAAGAGGGCAGCTTAGACCAGCGGCTCCCTGCAGCAGCCCTCACCAAGGTATATAAAGAAAATATGAGAACTTTATTTATACCTGCACTTTGTCATATTCTTTTAAAAGTTCTATTTTTATATGTTTTATAACACATGTAATTTAATAACAGTAGTACATACTTAAAATCTTACAGCTGAAAAAATATGAATACATTAGGAATATAGTCTCTGAAACATTCTGTTACAGTAGGTGCCCGGGGAAACCCGGAGATCACGCCTTAGCTTAAACAAGACTGAGCCCTAACACCCGTCCCCCAGCCCGGGCCTTGGCAGGCGCGTGGCAGGCCAGCTGCCGGAGGAAAGGAATTCAGAGGGTCTTTATCATTTGGTAGAAGTGAGCAGGGAGGAAGGCTTCTCCCAACGGGGAGACAGAACTCTGGGCTGACTGCTCCGCACACCCCGAAGACCCTTACCACCCCATCACCTCTCCAAGCTCAAAGACTGCACCTTTAAATGCCCAGGGCAGAATGCAGATGTGTCTGCAGCTGGCTCCGTTCTGCCAACATCCACCTTTACCCCTTGGCACCCGCCTTCCATTTCCAGGACAGAAGTTGCCTCACCCACACTGGGAAGAGCCAGTCAAACAGGCTTTGTGAAGACAACCACCAAGAGGAAATGAAATTTTCATTCAGTATTCTGTGGAGCACCCAGCCACTTTCTATGTCACAAAAGGGACGACACAGGAGTACCTACTAAATTACAGAGAACTTCCATTCTTTAAAAAACAGCTAACCATGTCATAAACCTCAAGACAGGCACTACATTCTGAAATTTTAAACCCCAGTCAAAGCAGGACATCAATGTTTCCATGAGAAATCACACACCTACAGAGTTCCAGAAACAGGCTATTTCTAGGAAAACGGAGCATGTTTTTAATTCAAGAGGCCAGAACTACAGGATCATAGTTAAGAGTGGTTGGCAACCTTTTTCTGTAAAGGACTGCATACTAAATATTTAGGCTTTGCAGGTCACATGGTCTCCATCCCACCTCCTCAACCAGCCAGTGGCGGGAAAGCAGCCGCAGATAACACAGAAACACATGGGTGTGGCTGTTGCCTTGGCCGCAACGTTTGTGCTCCCCACAGTTCTTACGTTGAAGCCCCAACCCCAATGGGATGGTGTTTGGAGGTGGGGCCTGTGGGGGTAATTAGGTTTGGATGAGGTCATGAGAGTGGGGTCCTTGGGATGGGATCAGTGGCCTATAAGAAGACACATCACAGCTCTGGCTGGTGTGGCTCAGCTGGCTGGAGCATCGTCCCATCCCTGAAAGGCTGTGGGTTTGATTTCTGATCAGGGCCCATACCTAGGTTATGGTTCAATCCCCAGTCCGGGGTGATTATAAACCCTGTTCCGGGCAGGTGCAGGAGGCAACCAATCCATGTTTCTCACATTGATGTTGATCTCTCTCCCTTCCTCTCTCACTGAAAGCAATGAAAAAGAAAAGCCCTCAGGTGAGGATTAAAAAAAAGAGCTAGTGCGCTCTCTCTGCCACGTGAGGACACAACAAGAATTCGACTATCCACAAAACAGGGAGAGGGCTCTCTCAAGGAACTGAATCAGCTGGCACCTTGACCTTGCACTCTCGAGCCTCCAGAACTTTGGCAAATAAATGTCTCTTGTAAGCCACCCAGTCTGTGGTATTTGTTCTATCAGCCCAAGCCGATTAAGACAGCTGTGTTTCAATAAAACTTTATTTACTAAAGCATGTGACAGGCCAGATTTGGCTGATGACTACCGTTTAAGTTCCCTGGTTAAGGACATAGACGTGGGGTAGGGAAATCCTAGAAACCCATCCAATTTCGTCACTTCTGGGCCAGAGGAACTTGGTGGGGCTGGTCATTTTATTCTCTAAGCCTCAGTTCCCTCAATTCTAAAATGAAGATGAGAGTAAGTACATCAGAGGGTTTGTAAGGCTGATGAGGATAAGGAAGCACCTCACACAGGGACCAGCACAGGCTGCGCTCTCCATACATGTTAGCCACTGTACTTAGCATGTCAATAACATCAACTATAGGCACCAGCTTCAAAGCTAAACCTTAATAAGAGGAGAAAACAACTAAAACTGAACATATGCCAAATTTCTTCAGAAAATGTTCCACAAGAACAAATACTTTGAGATAGAAGTAAGACTTGAGCCTGCCGTTTAAGAATTCTTGGCTTGTCATATACATAGGACAATCCGTACAGACTTATATTGAATGAGCAAATGACTTTTCATTTGGAAGAGCTGCTTCTGTGAAGAAACAGTCATCAATTTTCAAGTATAGATATATCAGAGACAAGAGATTATTAATATTCGACTAGAGATGCCAAAACTGTGGCATGCCCACCACCACTTGGCAGTCCTGCGCCTCAGCAGACATAATCCATCAATCATGGCACTTTCTTAAGAAACCCAGATGAGGCTTCATGGATCTTTCCAACATAGCTTCTAAACAACCACCATACAGAACCTATTCAGCATTCCTGTTCTACAAAGTACCAGTAAATTGTGGATCTCTTTAATCAATTTAAAACAAATGTATCAAGCTTTTTTTCAGTAATGTAGGCTGCCCACTACGATTAGGAATAACTGTTCTTTGAAGTAACCAGAAACCTCAGGAGTAGATCACAAAAAAAAACCAAAAACACCAAACCCAAGATGCTAAACACACAATACAATATACCGATGGTGTATTATAGAACTGTGGCACCTGAAACCTATATAATTTTTTTTAAGAGGAAGGGAGGGATGGAGAGGGAAGGAAAGAGAGGAGGAAGGGGGCAGGGGAGAGAGAGAGAGAGAAACATCAATTGGCTGCCTCCCGCATATGCCTCAACCAGGGATTGAACCTGCAATCCAGGTATGTGCCCTGACTGGGAATCAAACCTGCACCCTTTTGGTGCACAGGACTAGGCTTCAACCAACTGAGCCACCCAAGGCTGAAACCTATACAATTTTAAAATGGAAAAAAAAAAATACAGGGATGCTGGACCAGGACTTAAGAAGTCCAAGTTGCAGCACTATTTCTGTCTCTTGCTACCAGTATGTCATTTGACAAGTCACCCTAACTTCTCTTCTTGCGCTTCTTCATCAGTAAAAGGTGATTTATAGGTTACTGGTGGTCTAAGTAGAGTTGCTCCTCACTATTTGTCGATTCTGTGTGCGTAAATGCACTCACTAAAATTTATCTGTAAGCCCCTATTCAATACTCATGGTGCTTCTGTCGTCATCTGCAGACATACAGAGCAGTGAAAAATTTGAATCGCTTGATGCACAGGTTCCCAGCTGAGGTCAAGCAAGGAGACATTTTGCCTTCTTGATTCACCCTCATACTGTTAAGCAGTGTCTTTTTTTGTGATCCATTTAGTGTTATGTTCTTCCCATTTCTGTCTTTTTAAAATAAGACAAAATTTTGCCATTTAAAATAGTTGTTAACCGTAGTGCTCAAGTCCTGTCTGGTGTTCCTAAGAGCAAGAAGACAGCAACGTGCTTTATGAAGAAATTATGTGTGTTAGGTAAGTTTGATTCAGGCATATGGCATAGTGTTGTGGGCTGTGAGTTCACTGTTAATGAATCAATAATATATATTAAAAACGGTGTCTTTAAACAAAACGCACAAAGAACAGTTGCATATTGATCAGCTGATGAACACAGTGAGGCTAGAGGCTCAAGAGAATCTAACCCTCTATTTCCTTTAGAAACAACAGTTCAGAATTCGCTAAATCAGCATCCACAACAACTTTATAGAATATCACTCCAAAAATTAGGTTTGATTATATCCATTTCTCTACTTGATTTTATGAATTTTAATGTCATCAAGGAAGAGGCTGAATAAAAATACCTTATGTACCCAGGTGCAGTAAATAATCTAGAAAAAGATACATAAGAGAGATCAACCAAACGGTATTTCCAGGGACACAAATTCTTTTTAAAATTTTTTAAAAATTTTACTGATTTTGAGAGAGAGAGAGAGAGAGAGGAAGAGAGGGAGGGAGGGAGGGAGAGGGGAGAGAGAGAGAGAGAGAGAGAGAGAGACATGATTTGTTGTTTTACTTATTTATGCATTCACGGTTGATTTTTGCATGTGCCCTGACTGGGATCGAACCCACAATTTCGGTGTATTGGAATGACACTCTGACCAACTGAGTACCCAGGACGGGCGAATGCTTTTGTTAGGTAAGGAAGTCAGTCCCCTCTCACTTCTCTCCCTCATGAGATCTCTGTAAAAAAATTACTTGGAATGTGACCCTGGCTGGGATTGGTTCGAGTACTGTCCCAATACACCAAGGTTGAGCGTTCAATACCCAGCCAAGACACATACAACAATCAACCAATGAATGCATAAATAAATGGAACAACAAATCAATGTCTGTTTCTTTTTCACTCTATCTCCCCTTTCTCTCTCCCCCTTCCTCTCAAATTAAAAAAAAAAAAGAAAAAGAATAAGTTGGAATGCTCTTTTTCTGTCATCCCAGAGAGCGTTCTGAATAGCAGAGGGGTCACCAGCAGGGCCTGAAGAGAACCCCCTTTACACAATTAAGTTTAAACACAGTACCTGCAAGCAGTCGAGGGACGTGCTGACCACCCGTGGGGACTTGGACTGGCAAGCTAGCTCAAATGGAAGGAAATACTTGTCAGCTTCAATGAAGTTTGCCTTTGGTGGTGCAGCGGTGCCAAGCCTAGGGAAAAAAGCAGGAGAGGGCCAGAGAGGGAAAATTTTTTTTAAAAAGTTTGCTTTTCCCATAGTACATTTTAACTGCCCATCCCACCTGCAATCATTTAATTAAAAAATGCCTGCAAACTGCACCTGTGGGGCTAAACAATTTGAAGTTAACACATATATGCACTTGGACAAAATACCAACGTGGCCACATGCAGAGAGTGAGGTCTCGGATCAGCAAGTTGTAGCGATTGCATCCTGCACTGAATCTTGGCATCAGCCACACCAGAGCTCTGTGTCTGAAATGTGACTGACTGGCTTCGTTACTATGAAGATAAGGAACAGCCTTCTTGTAGGGCAAACTGTCGTCCTGCTTAAGGAAGCATGACATACAAGAGGCAAGGGCTCTGCCTCTTCTAACAAGAAAAGGTACAACAGCATTAACTTGGCCTTCCTTACTCTTTCCTCCAAATACGGTTACCGAGCCAGTAACCTGTTAACTTAGCATCGGTTCAAACATATAACAAGTTCTGCGATGTGCCCAGCTGTGGGACGGGAGAGTGTAGGCTGCCCAAAGACCAGACACATGAGAAAACATGCAGAGAAAGGGGTTCCCTCAGCCACTACCTACTCCCTTAATTCTGTGTTTCAGCAAGGAGAAAAGTGCCCCAGCTTACCTCTGCTTTTCTATTTCTGCTTTAATTTCATCTGGTGAGGAAGAAAGAAAGGCTTGTTAGGAGTACGCAATTGTTTATATAAAAAGAAACTTTACTAGAAGATATTCAAGAACTATTTAAAAGAATGTTTAAAGAACAGAAATAGTGATATGAAGTGATGGAGAATGATTACAACAATCACTAACACATAGCAGTTACTATGTGCCAGGCATTGTTCTAAGCACTTTACATATTTTAACTTATTTGACCCTCATAACAGTCCTATGAAGTACGTACTATTATCTCCATCTTACTTGGAGAAGATTTCTCAACCTCAGCACTCCTGAGCTGGGGGACAGATAATTCACTGTGGGGCTGTCCTGTGCACTGTAGGATGTTTTGCAGCATCTCTCACCTCTGCCCATTCCACGCCAGCAGCATCCCGCCCCCCCCCCCATCTTGAAAACCAAATATGTCTTCAGACATTGCCAAGTGTCCTTGGGGCAAAACTGCCTTCGTTGAGAATCACTGGTTTAGATGAGGAAACCAAGGCACAGAAAGGTAGGTAGCTTGCCTCCTGTTACCTGTGAGGAACTGGAGGATTGGAATCAGAACCCAGGCATTTTGGTTCCACAGTCCACATTCTAGCTACTCCCCTATTCTGCAAAATGAACGTTAACGACAGCTATCACTACAGCATGATGATACAGCAACACCTTCACTGTGTAAAAATATGCACAGAAAATTGGAAACAAAATATTGAAAGGTGTCTAAGTAGTGGGATGAGGTTTTTCTTTCCTTTTTTTCACATTTTCTATGATAAGCATACATCCTTTCCTTTTTTAAACAACAAATGCATTTTTAAAAGTTGTGGTAAATATTCATAAGATGAAATTGACAATCTTAACCATTTTTCCAGTGCACAGTTCAGGGCATTAAGTGCATTCATACTGTTGTGCAAAGGCATATATAATTTTTGTGAATTAAAATTAACTTAAAAATCTTTACCGTGGGGGTTACACTTACGGAACAAAAGTGTCATTATTCAGAAATCACAATGTCAAAGGGATACCATATTTTGCCGTATATAATGTGTTCCCATGTACAATGTGCACCTACGTTTTTGGCCCAAACTTCCAGGAAAAAAATCTTTCATTTTAGTTTTTTTAATTCATTCATTCATTCATTTATATTTAGACACTTGTTTTTTGTGTTGTAAAAGAATTTTATCATTTATTTTTTAACATACTACAGTACAAGAAGTTTTATGTAACAAATAATTACAAAACACAAGAACAGATACAAGGTATTTCAGGTACTACCCATGTATAATGCGTGTCCTTATTTTTCCCTCAAAAATTTGGGCAAAAAAACTGCGCATTATACATGGCAAAATACAGCAGTCTTCTTTCCAGAGGTACAAGGTTTTGTGCCACTAAAGCACCCCAGAACACCCTGTCTAAATACCCAGAATCCCCCATCCCACTCAATCATATGTATTCCTACATGCTAGGCTCAGTGTATCACCAAAACAGGCCAGAGAAGCAGGTCTACCCTGAATGCCATGCATCCAGATAGTCTCCACCAAACAACCAGCCTTCTTTACACAATCTCATGAAAGCTGGGGTTTGGATAAGGCATTAGTTATCCGAGCAACCCCAGAACACAGATCTGGAAGTTACAACTTTCCTTTTCTTGGATAACTCCATTGTAGGCTGAACTTTAGGACATGAAAACTGAATACCTGGATTCACAAGAGGTGACAAATTTTAACCTTTAAGCCAGTCTTTCAATCTTCTTACTACATTCAAAAACCAGGAGCCAAACACCCAGGTGACTAATAGCAAGCATTCAGCTCCCAGACCATAAGGCCTGGGACACAGTTTGCTACAAGAGCTCTGCGGCCCGGTTCCTGCCCATCCTGGACAAGAATCCACTAAGGAAGTAGCTCCAGCTTCCTCCAAGCTGAGGCCTCCAGGCCATGGGAGTGGCCCAGGAAATCCAACCCAGGAGGCTAGTAGCTAAACTTTCAGCTTTCAGAAATCTACATCCACAATGTCAAGGGGTCTGCTTGGTGGTAAAACTGCCTGAGGCTGTGTGACATGCCAGAGGGGCACTGTCGCCCAAACACAAATGTAAGGTTTCCTTCCAATCATGGTCACCTTGTTCAAGTTGAGCTCAGAGAGTAAATGTACCTGAAACAATGAGGCCTTTGCTGGAGTGCCTGCTAGCCTCTAAGCTCAAAATAACCCGCTCTGGAATGCCAGCGGCGCCAGCCCCCCAACCCGGGAACGGCCACCACGACTGCTACTTACGGAGGCGCCCAGGGCATTACAATCAAGTGCAGGGGTTACACACCTCGAAGCCCGGGGGGCGGGGGAGGGAACCTCAGGGAGTGAGATGGGTCGGTACAAGACACGAAGGGCAGGGGGGACCCCCTCCCCACCAAACAGGGCAAAAGGCACAGCAGGGCCTCGGCCTCAGCTGACTGGTACCTCTGGAGATGCTGAGCTGAGAAGTGCCAGTTGTTCTGATCCGGACTTTAGAGTGAAAGCTCTGACCGCAATTCAAAGCAACTTCAACTTTTTTTTTTTTTTTTTAATTTATGGCTCAAATAAAACTGGTTTGCAGGCTACCCTCACCCAGGGGCTACCAGCTTGCAACCTTTGCTTTAAAGGATAGGAAAGAATCAGAATGAAAGTACTTTACTGACTGCAAAAAAAGTAACTGCAGAGCATAAAAGTGACTTTTAAGGACTACAATCAGCACTGTGAGGACAAAGCATCTAAATTTTGTACAAGCTAGATGTTGCTGAGCCAAAGAACAATGAGCAACTAAGGAGCCAGGCGGCCAGGGTTCAAGGCCAAACTCCGCTACATTTTACAGATGGGGGGAAATAAAGGACCCAGAAAGGTGGAGGGGAACTTGAAGCTAGAACACTGGGCTCCAGAGCCCATGTTCATATCCTCTTGGCTACCTAGACTCTCAAAAAGCATGCAGAATTACTCTGTAAACTCTAAGTGCAGAACAACATAAATGTCAGTCTTGCTATCACTAAGCCAAAATGTGACTGCCACAAAGCACTGGTTTCTGTACTGCTGTGAGCAGCACATGGCCTTGGGAGGCTTTCACAACTTGGCTCTGGTGTCTCCCAATCCCCTCTGCGGGCCAGCTGCAGCAGGACCAGAGCGAACGAGCGTGAACAGGGGCCAGAGGGACGTGCCACAGGGCAGCAAGTGAAGAGCAGGGCTCACCGCGGTGCACAGGAAGGAGACGCCTAGTACCAAACAAGGGCCAGGAGCCATGGCCACGCGCTGTCCTTCCCACAAGAATCAGGGCTTGCTGCACTCCCTAACCAGTCTTTGTTAAAAGAAAAACAATTAAAAATCCTCCCCCCGTGGCCAGCCGGGGTCCAGGTGACAGGACAGCTGGGGAGGAGCGAGGCAGAGCCTGAGCAGACCTCTGTTCTGACAGATCACTCTGGCTGCTGTTTGGGTGATAAAGAGGAGGGTGGTCACCATGGAACAGGAAGGCCAATCAGGCGAGCAATATGGGGGCCTGAAGCAGGGAGAAGGCTGTGCGGGTAGAGAGATGTACCAGTCTGAACCACGTGAAAGTGCCATTTTTATGGTCAAATATTAGTAGTTTCATATGGTCCACACTAACAGTTGGATGTATCTGGTAACACAATCTTTTTCCATTAAAAAGAATCAGAAGGCCCAGGGAAAAGGAGGGTGGCAGAGGGCCTCATAGATAGCTTGACACAGCCTGGTGTAGCGGGAAGAAAAGAAATAGGTTTGCGATTCAGACGTTCCTAGGTTTGAGTCCTGGCATGGATATCTATTAGCTGAATGATGCCAGGTGGGCTATTAAATCTCCCTGAACCTGGATTTCCAATTCTAAAAAATCAGGATGTTAAAAGGCGGCCCATGTGCTCCAGAGACTGTGGGTACACGTTTGGGTGCAGGAATTCTCTTGGCAACCCCATGACAAAGGTATTGTGAGATTAATAGCTAAGGCAATGTCTGGCATAGCAGGTGACCAACAAATGTCTTGCTCTTATCATAAAACAGGTGTCAGCAACAGTACAAAATCTCTAGTGCCATCAATGGAACCAGGCAAAGCCAAGACAGAAAGAAAATGAGTGGAACACAAATCATCATCATCATAAGAGTTGACATTGACGCGGGACAGCTGCCCACTCAGTCCTCACCCCACAGAAGCAAGAGCACTCTCACGCACAGCCGAGACACAGGTGAGGAATCCAAGTACAGCGGGGTGCAGTCACCTGCCTACGGTCACAGCCAAGAAGTGCTACTGTGCAGTCACGAGTCACGCCCAGAGCCGGCTGCTCCTGAGCCGGCTCTCTAGAGCCTGTACTCCAGAGCCTGTCAGGGGGAGGGGGTTACGGAAGAGAGCATATGGCGGGGCACACCTGTGCCATTACTGCTCCACTTCTTACCAGGCACTGCTTTCCCAACTGCCAACTGGGCAATTAGCGGCAATAAATGAGCAGGATGGAAGGAGTGAGGCCTGAGCCGGGCAGCATGGCTGAAAAGCCACAAAGCCTTCCTTGGAAATCTACGAACCTCCTGGGTCACACCTCCCCATTCATCAGCGACTTTGGCACGAGGTCACATTCTCTGCTCCACTCCCAAGCTGGGTCCAACAACGACTATCATCAGCCTCCACGATGCCATCACTGGTCAGCTCTCTCAAAATCCCACAATGTCCCTTCAAAACGTCACCTCTCCCTGCACCCCGCTCTACTATTCTGCCTTCAGCTCCCTCTCCAATGACCTCCTTCTCCACTCCAAGGCACCCTGGTGTGTCTGGTCTGGTCACACTACGAATCTTGTCCCCGTGTGCGACCAGGGCACTGCCAGCTCCTGCCCTCAACCTCCTTTCCCTCTCAGGGGACCCACTCAACTGCTGCCAGCAGGGCCTTTTTGGCCTGTCAGGTTTTGACAAGGCTAATCGGTCAGGATTCCCTTTTCTCTACGTCCCAGGACAGACCCCAATAGCAGGATTGTTACTGAATGACAGGCAACCAAGAGCAAGTGGACTCTCTCTGACCATTACTCTTAGCTTCCCGCAAAATCCCAAACTTAGATTGTTCTACCACCTCTTTGTCCACCTAACAACCAGACTTCGGACAACAGGCCAAGCTGGTGGATCTCTGAGTAAAATCCAAAATCATGGCCTTGGCCTCCACGCCTTTGTAAGAGCTGGCCCCCTGCTACCCTTCTGGCCTCGCCTTCCGCCACCTGCCTCTGGCCGAGTTGTGTGTGTTCCTCTTTCAGGGCCTTTGCACTTGCTTTTCCTGCTGCCTAGAAGGCCTCCCTCGCCCAGATGTCCACGCGGCTCCCTCCCTCACTCCTTTCTGGTCACAATTCAAACATCCCCTCTTCAGGGACTTTTCCTCACCACCTAAAACGGTCATCTCTACCCCTCGTCCTTCTTTATCTTTTTATCTGCTTTATTTTTTCACTTTGACTTATTTTTCTAATCTTTCCTCACAGCATTTACCACCTTTGACGTATTATGTATCAGTTCATTTATCCTCTGTCTTTCTCAGAAGAACACACACTCTACAGCCAGAGGCTTCTGTCCTTTCCCGTCGCTGCCGAATTCCCAGCACCTACAAATTCCTAGACAAGAAGTGCACTCAGAATTTGTTGAATAAACTGTCCTTGCCCTTTCCTGCATTATTTAACCTTTCCCTTCAACTGGCCCCTTTCCCAGTGACATTGAAACAAGTTCAAGCTGCTTCTACTTTTAAAGAAAAAAAATACAACTTTCATGACTTCCATGTGGAAAAGTGCTGTCTGTGCTCCCTGTTTATCTCACCTCCCACTCATGCCTCAGCCCACTCCCACCTGGCCTTCACCTTCTCTGCACCCACAAACAGCTCAAGTTAAGGTCGTCAGTGACCCACGTCCTTCCACCTGCTGGGCATTCCCCCAGTCTCCATCTGACTTGACTGAGGTCCCTGCAGCAGCTGACCTTATTATCGACCCCGCCCTTCTTGAGACAGTCTATACTTCCTAAGCACACGCTATCCGCATCTGCTCTCTGCCTCTTGCTGGCCCACCTCTTCTTCACTTCCCTTGCAGACTCGGCTCCCCAGCGCAGCCAGAGCAGACCAGGGTCCTCAGGCGTGGGCTCCCCACGCCTCTCCTCCCCCGTCCACTCTCTCTCTGGGCCCTCTCGCCCCCACCTACACCTTTGATTCCCACCTAGATTCTCAATTTTCAAATCTCCATTTCCAGACCAGGCCAGCCTTTTAAACATCAGGCTCACACATTTATCCACTTCCCACTCCACCTGTCCAACTGGATGCACAAAGGCAGGTGATATTCAACACATCCACATCCCAACTCATCAACCCCCACCCCCTCCTCTCCCCAGATGGTCTTCCCACACTCTCATCTTAAAGAACGGCACCAAATTCACCCAGTGGGGTGAGTCAGAAACTTAATAGTCAACCTTAGCAATCCTCTTTCTCATGTTCTTACCCAATCCATCCCCAGGTTTAGTTAGCTTTACCTTCTAGACAAGTGGGAAATCCATTCATTTTGCTCTATTTCTATCGTCACCACTCCTAAGTCCAGGCCACTAACATCTCTCATCTGGATGATGGCAATCCCCCAGTCTTCCTCAAAGATCTTCTGAGAACAATGGCCCATATGACCTTTCTAAAATACAAACCTGGCCATCCTATCACCTTCCTTGTTTAGAACTCTTCAGTGTCATCTCCCTGTTTTTGGTCTAAAAGTCAAACTCTACACAACAACGCCCAAGGTCCCACATGTTGGGGCCCTGGCCTACATCTCCCACATTGTCCTCACTCTTCCCCTACCATTTTTTAACTAAAAATAATTTTTTTTGAGAAAATTGTATATTCACACATAGTTGTATCTTGTAATTTCCTTAACGGTATACACACCCTCTGCCGCCACAGGGCCTTCGCACATGCTGTTTCCACGTGCTGCCAAAATGCCTCTGACCCCAACATATTTAATTCTTATTCATAATTCAGATATCCAGACTTCCTCAGGGAAGTTCCCAATCACCAACTAGTTCTCTTCCCTTGAAGGACTAGGCCTCTCTCCTTCCTAGAACTTCTCAAGTTGTTAGTATGATCCAGAGGACAAGATCACTTGAACAATGTCCTTCTTCCCCATTAACTGCAAACTCCATAAAAACAGGATTCTTGCTTGTTTTCTTTCCCTTGCTTCATGACACCAGGTATGAAATCCAAATAAATACCTTCTGAATGAATGTCAGCCTGGTTTCAACAAGAAAAAGGGCTACATAAAGTACAAATACACACTGACCACTCCCTAGGACTGAGGGAAAATTTAAGAATTTTATGTCCTAGCACAAGAAGGCTGTTCTCCCCACAAACCTATAAAACCTATTAAAAAACCTAATAAAATAAAATAAAAAGCTAAAAGACTTATTTACAACCAACACTGTAAACCAAAAGAAGCTTCTCATAGGAAGACTCCAGGAATGAATGAATAAACATAAAAAACTCCTTTCTAAGATAAACTTGCTGGAAAGAAAGTCAAGTATTTTCCTGGCAGGCCCTTCAGCCTGGTGAAAATGGTGAGAAGTAAATATAGTACTGAGCTATTTATATAGGAGACTCCATGTACTTGCTGATTAAGTACACGTTTTTCACAAGTTCACTCTTTTCCATAAAGAATAGTCTTTCTGTTTTCCCCAGCACTGCTTACAGAGTCTCCCCTGAGGTTTGCAAGTACAGAACAGAGCTCTAAATTCATCCAACCACTTGCTTCACTGGTGTCCAAATGTCAGAGACTAGCAAAAAGGTCCATAAACCAAGGCATGGGGGGAACAGTGAAGAGCAAGCATTCAGCTCCTCCTCCTTTAAATATGGTAACACCGATGTATGAATTTTAGCAGGTCATCTGCTGGGTGCCAGATCCTATGTCAGTTACTTTACTGCATTAGTTCACTTAACCATTCCAATAATCCTGAGACATAGGTATTATCACCTTTATCATCTTAGGAAACAGAGGCTCAAAAGAGCTAATTATGAGCCCAGGTTCATAGGACTAATCAATAAGCAAAGTTTCAAAATCAGTTCTCAGTGAGTATTCTGCCAATCCAATAAATACATGCTTTTCAATAATTCAAAATCTAATTTTTAGATGCTGCTTCTAAAAAGATGACCTCCTCCCAAAGACACAACATAAAGCTTTTCAACAAAAGGTAACCTGTCAGGCTCCTGAGTCCTGTTATTCCTCAAAACTTTTATAACCTACAGTACTCTTAAACAGAATGTCAAGCCAAAACACCAGAATTTGCTGAAATTAAATACTTTATTCTATATCTCAATTTAAAGCCTTACTGTATCTGCTATGACAATTTAGGGACCTTTTTTTGTATTTTTCAAATTCTGCACAGAACAATTTTGATGAACACATCAAAATTAGAACATCATCATTATATGGAGGAAAAGTGATTTACCATATATCATTTTGATGTGTAAATGTTGAATGTTTTTTGCACATTAATATATAACTAAGATTTATGAATGTACTCCCTTAATTGGCTCCTTCCCAAAGACATTTAAACAAGTCTTTTATACCTTAAAAAAAAAAAAAAGTTAAGAAAAGAAAACTTCCTATTATCCACATCTCCTCCTCCCCTTCACACCACAGACAAACTCTGGGAAAAAGTTGTCTGTACTCACTGTCTGTTTCCTCACCTCCCACTCGCGCTTCATCCCACTCCAGTCTGGTTTCTACCTCCACCGTGCCACCAACACGGCTCCAGCGAAGGTCGCCAAACATCCACACATCTCTCAATCCCATATATTTAACAGTCAGAGTAGCAAGTCTAAAAGTGAATGTTATCATTCACATCTCAGGCTACGGCCTGCGCTGTGGCTGTTTCTGCACCTGGCTGTGCAGATGTGGGCCAGCTGCTCGCCGAGCCTTGGCTTTCCTTTGCCTACTGGACCCAAAGGTGGGCCTCAAGTACACATCACAACTCCAGAATTAATAAGAGGGGGTTTTCTGCAGATGAAGAGAAAGATGTCATAAATAAGAAAAACTTCATGACTCAAATGAAGCTTATGGGAAACCAGCTCTTTACCCTTATTTCTTTCTTCCCATGAGTCTCTAAATTAAAGGAAACCAAATACATATGCAGTAAAAACCTGCAGGAAAAAAAAAAAAGCCATGATCTTTTTCACTACAGGCTTTCAAATACATCTCAAAATTCAACTACAGAAAATATGGTCTCGTTACTTACTGAATGGTTTCTTTACAGAAACTTCATCAAAACTTCACTGCAGCATGACTGTTTAAAGCCTCCACTGACTACTTTTTGTATAAGAGCTTCTGTATGGAGAAATAATACAGCATGGCAGTAATGGCTGAGACCCTGGGCTCTGAAGCCGGGCTGCCTGCACGCACCGCGGCTCCACTGCTGACTACGCTGGCCCACGGCTCCGGGCCTCAGCGGTGATGATCACAGTAAGTTAAGAACTAAGCTGCACGGAAAGCTCATGGCCCTGAGTCTGGATCATGAGAAATGCTCAGTACACAGCCGATGTCATATAGTTACTGTATTACATGTGATTTTAAAGCCACTCAATTGGGTGACTACACTAATGATAATGTAGGCTCATCAGCTGTCATTAAATGGACCACTCTTGGGGTGGGGGGGTGCCCTGGGGAGGCCATGCCTGTGTGGGGGCAGGGGATGTACGGGCATTCTTCTCTGCATCTTTAGTGCCACTCTGCTGTGAATCTAAAAGCTGCTCTAAAACATAAATTCAGTTTTTTAAAAAATCACTCAATCTCATATGAAAACCGTATAGGTATGTTTATTCTTTTTCCATGTTCCTGATACTGGCTAAAAATAATGACAGTTACCAATTATAGAACACTTAACCCTTACCTAGCCCTTTGTGCATATTACATTATTAAATAAGATATCTCAAAGTTTTCCAGATTTCCGGACCAATATTTCTATGCCCAATTTAAAAGCATTCAATTATCTTGTCGAGTCTCCAAGCTCCATGTAGTTTAAGAGCAGAAGTCTAAGTCAAGGAGAGATCATAGGAGAAAATGGCTCCTAAATAAGGCAGTTATGAAAGGGAGGTTTAATTACATAATTATGTTACCCAACAGAGGGCTGAAAGGTTCGAGATGACTTTTACATCAAAGATTCGTTAACAAGGTAAAAACCACAATGTCCTCATGGTGATGAATACTCTCACAGGCTCTTTCTATTTCTCCAGGTAAACAACAGAAGGACACAATCCTCTAACTGGGCAGTCTCTCTCTATGCATTTGGCATTTAGTGGAGATGAATCACTGAAATTACTCCAAACTTTCTCCATCTTGATCATCACTGTTTTTATAAGGGACAACTACCCCTGTCTTCACTGAGCTTAGCAATAAACACAGTCTTTTAGCCATGTAATTAAATTCTTATTTAGCGCATCCACAAACCAAATAAACCAGTAAGTCATCGCTGAATGATCAATGTAGCTTAAGATAATACGTCAGAGCCCTTACAGTTTCTGTGGTCTGTCACTTAAAATAATAAAAATAAGTAACAGCAGCAAGCCTTTACGGAGCATCTACTACATGCCAAGTTCTTTGCACATGTAAACTAACTTTATAATAACCCTAGGAGGAAGGCAGAAGATCTGTCCAAGATCACAAAGACGGCAAGTGGAATATAAGGGTTTTGAACCCAGGCAGTCTTGAGTCCGGAGAACACACTCCTAACCGCCACCCTGTACAGCCCAAACAGCCGCCCCTCAACTGACAAGCTACAATTGGTGGGCTTATCACAGAAGGTGTTTCCTGTAAGTGCTCTTCTCATTCAAGCATTTCAACTCTTAGCAGACACTTATACAGTTCCTCTTGTCAAAATGAATGATAATCCACAGACGGTAACCTCTAAAATACTAGCCGCCTTGCAACCCTTCTTATACACAGGCTCATTTCGGCTACTTTTACTAGAAAGGGGACTATGTCTTGAGATGCAGAGTGAAATCTTACCAGGCACTTTGCTATCTATTTTCTACTGCTTATAAGTAAAAGCAGTCACTTTTATTTAAAGGCAATGACACACAATTACCCTCTTAAACAAGACGCCCATTTAAACACTATGCATAGGTTTCCTTATAATAGTTCCTATTACTCAGTTTGATGACAATGAGCCACCATGTCAATTTACTACTCATTTAACCTGTGGTCAAATTACTTCCTTTATAGGCTATTTCTTACGATTCACTCCTAAGACACTGAATGCACATTCCATAATTTGGGTTGGAAAAATCTGAACTCCTGAACAAAGATATGATCCAAAAATGTCTAATAAGCTCTCAGTGTTATGGCCCTTTATAAGCCATATGACAATTTTATAAGCAATTTCCAACAATGTGATATACAATTTGGTGAAAATTATCTTAGGTTCTCTGAGGAAAGAATGAAAACTTTTCTGCCAAATAACTATTTTAAATCGCCTGCGAAAATATCCTTAAAGTAATAGTGAGAAGACAGAATCCAGGCAGACTTCCAAGTGGAGTTGTAACTATCGGGCTTTTTCTGCCTAACCGCTTTGTAGTGCTCATTGAGCAGTCCTGATAAAACAATATCCAACAGTTAGCCTTGGTTTTCTGATTAGAAAAGCTTTACAAGTCTAAATCTCAGTGAATTCCTACAAGATTACCTAAGCGACAACAACTTCTCTATCAATAGTTCTTGACCCTTGAGGGAGTCTCAGACCCTTAGGATAATCTGATGAAAGCTGTGGACCTTCTTTCCAGAGAAATGCAAAGTTCTCAAGCCCATTCCCAGGTCCCAAGAGAAGAATCCCAGCACTGTACCTCGAACCAAATAAAGGGAGAGAGCAGACGGCAACCTTAAACTCTGTAACAGAAAAATCAATCTTTCTGTTTGCTCCGTCAGGAAAAACAGGTCTTTTTACAGATTCTAAATCAAAGGGGTTGTGGCAATGAATTAACCTGGAGCCAGATCTGGTCAGATGTATTGATCCTCACCACCCAGAACTCTCTTCTCCCAAAACTCCACATGGATACTTCTTGCCTTTCAGTATTTAGTTCAAATGTCACCTCTTCGGAAAGGATTACTTTCTTGACACCTATCAACAGCAGTCCTTTATTATCACATCTTGCTCTTTTATTTTCACAACAGTATTTATTGGTATTCAAAGATGTCTCAGTAACTTTCTTATTACTTACTTTGTTTCCCCTATTAGGGTATAAGCTCTATAAGGGCAAACACCTTGTCTGACTCGCTCCCCACTCTATCTTCAGGGCCCACCACAGTGCTACCAAGCACAGTGGGCATTTGATAAATATTTTGAATGATTTAAACTAAAAGACAGGATGTCGCTGTTGGGATCAACTACTTAGGTTTAACTACCTATGAGTTAGCGTTCTCTCTCATTTTCCATTATCTGTGGGTCTATTCAATCAGTATCTGCCACGTGCCGGGCCCTGTTGCAGGCGCAGGGGACCGAGAACTGAATTAAAACAAGACCTCTATCTCAGCGGACCGCCCAGAGTAAGATCTCTTGCACATAATACCTGGGAGATGTAAAGATAACCACTTTACATTCCTTTCTTGAAAGAAGTTATGAGTTATGGGAGATCTCCAAATTAAAGGAAAACATTCTCCAATCCCACACTTCCAAAGCAAGCCTCAGGGTTCTCCCTAAACCAGTTCTTCCCTCCTGCTCTGCTCACATGGGGGAACCCCAACCAGCAGAATGCCGGTCAAGAACAAACTTAAGGCAAAGACTCCTTATGAGGGTGGTGAGGGGAGGAACCAGGAAACAGGACGGCAAGGAGTCGTGGCAAGAGCCGTGGGCTGGGCGGTTGGAGAACCTGCCCTGGCTGTCACCAACTTGCTAGGTGACCTTGGGCCAGTCCCGAGGTACCAGGGCATCAGTTTCCTCCGGGGTATAATGAAGAGGCCGGCAGGGTGGGATTCGGGGTCGGGGAGAGGTGGAGCCCAGGAGGCTGCTGAGGACGAGTGGGGTAACGGCCGACGTGGGGAGGCCGGCGCGGGGCCGGGCCGGGGCGGCTCACCCACCGAGCGCCACCTGGCAGGCCCTGCGCAGCTGGGAGTGCTGGGGCCGCTTCACCTCCTTGTCGGCTAGGATCTTCTCCAGGGCCCGGGACACGAACATGCTCTTGGTCTGGCTCTCCTGCATGGCCCCAGCCCGGCGGGGGCTGGCAGCCCCGCGGGCGGGCGGCACGAGCGAGCGACCCAACGAGGCTGCGGGCCCCGCGTCCCGGCCGGCACCCGCCGCGTCCATCCGCACCACCCCGTCAGGAAGCGACGCCGCGGCCCCACGGCGCCGCCATGTTGGAGCGCGTCACGTGACCACGTGACTGGCGAGGTTACGGCAGCCGCGCGTCCGTCGACCCCGTGACCCTCAGCGGGGCGGGGCCTGCGGCTGGGGCGGGGCGCCGCGGGGCGGGGCCAGGTGGAGAATGGGGGGAGAAGGTGGAGGAAGGGAGGGAAAAAGAAGGTGGTGGGGAGGCGGGTGGAGGTGGGTGAAGGCAGGTGGGGACCTAAAGGGCAGAAAACAGGTGGAAGGGAGGAGAGCTGGTGATGTGGGTGATAGGAAATAAGGAGAAGGAGGCAGTGAGGAACCTGAGATTGGAGTCAAGGGTAAGAGAGGTGAGGAAGGAGAGGAGATGGGAGGAGAGGAAGGAAGAGGAAAGAGAAGTTTGGGGAAAAAAGAAGCTGGTACGAGAGTGAGAGAGGTAATAAGGGGCAAGAGGAGGAAGTGAGGAACGAGAGGAAGCTAAGGGGTTGGAAGAGGCTGTGAGGTGGTTAGAGATGAGGACAGAGAGGAGGTAGGAAGAAGAGGGTTTGGAGAAGAGCAAAGAAGAGGAGAGAAAAGAGGAGATAAGGGGGCTACAGGGAGGGGGTTTTAGGACAAGGGAAGGGGCATGAAATGGAAAAGAAATGGAGTGGCAGGGAGGTGAAGGGGGAGGAGGTGAGAAAGGATGGTAAGGAAATATGGTGGGTGATGGAAGGAAAAGGAAAGAAGTCATGGGTGGGTGGGAAGGAGAAGGGAAGGGAAGGGAAGGTAGAGAGCAAGGTGTTTCTTATGACACCCTCCACAACAGGATTTCTCCATGCCTAATGGCAAGACACAGGCACCTTCTCCATGACCCTCTGGTCACCGCCGCAGAGCTGGCTGTCTAGTTTAGGGGACTTCTGTGTATCTGGTTTCACACCTATGCCCAGTGCTGCCAGTAAGAACCACCCCCAGTGCACATTCCTCTGGAGGCTCTTGGTTTATTTCCATAAACCTGTAGCTCCTCACCATGCAGAACACCAGGGCAGGGGTACTTGGGGGGGTCTGACGGGAGAAGAAACAGAGATCACCAGTGTCACCCAGCAGCAAGAGAGTGTAAGAAGACAGATATTCTGGCCCCAGGGCACCTTCCACTCCATCTCCCTACCAGCGATATCACAGCGCCACGGGCGGTGTCCCCTGGAGCCCTTCCCTTCACGCTGCCCTCCTCTCCCAAGTGGACCCATGCTGCTTTGGGCTCATGCAAGAACATGTCTTTCTTAGAAACCTCAGAAACTTCCCATGCAGCCATGCTCAAATGGTAGATCTCAGTTCAACCATCTCAGGGAGGCCCCCACTGACCCCCCTGTCTGAAGTAGCCCCCCCCCTCCCTAGTTGATGTGTTTCATTGCACTTTCTGACCTTTTTTACTTGTTGACTTGTTTGTTGTCTGCATAGGGTATGGGCCACAGAGGGGTGGGCCGTAGCCCAAGGGCCTGGTGCAGAGCCAGGTAGAATGTTTCATGGCCATGAATTCCAAAGAAGTAATGTGGCTTTAGAGCTCTTCCTGTTAAACTGGAGTCTGTTTCTTTATCCCTCTAGGGTAACCTTGTGACTAGCCTTGACCAATAGAATGTGGCAGAAATGAGGCTGTATGTGGTTCAGAGCCTAGGAGTCAAGAGGCCTTGGATGCTCAGGAAGCATCTTGAAGAAAGAACATGTGGAGGGAGAGGCTCAGTCATTCCAGGTGACCCACCAGCTGAATACAGCAGCTTCAGAGACCCTGGTGAAACCAGCAGCAGAACTGCCCAGCCAAGCTACAGAGCAGCATAAGACAGCAAATTATTCTTTTAAACCACTACATTTGTTATACAGCGTGAGAGACCCCTCAATCCTTACGTGTCGAATGAACGAGTGAATGTGCGAAACTCTCAGAAAAGTGCAGTGCAATCCCCAAGCAACAGAAGTTTGGTGCCGTCCCCCACGACAAGGTCAGGCCATGTCACTCCCCTACTGAACACCATGCTCAACTCTGCCTTGCCCTTGGACTCGAGTCTAAGGGCAAGTTTCCCCTGCTATCTGAAGGTAGAACATTCCTATGAAATCTTTAAGCCAAAATGGTGTTAGGCAAAGAAGCAATTACCATTAATTTACATGGGGAATGTTTTGAGTGTTCCCAGATAACAGGACGCCACGGTGTTGCATACCCATCAATCCACTCAAGCAATAGACTTGCCTTTTTATCCATTATTGGATGCTGAATAAAGGAGACCACTTTGCTATTAGCAGAACCAATAGTAACTTTGGCAGCTTTTAAGATTCTCTGTGTGTGTGTGTGTGTAAATAGTACGAGTGGTGAACACAAGCAAGTTCAATGCATGTACAATGTCTTTATTTCATTCACCACAATCGAAATGTGTACGTATGTCCAGTTTTACTCTAAGCAGAAAGCCCTCAGAGCTCTCTTAGGCTTTTCTGAGACCCTAGGATACATCTTGCTGTTGGAGGCACAAAATGAACAGAGCTGAAGCACAGATGCTCACAGACACAGCACGAAGCTCTGGAGGCTGCAGTGCAGTTCTGTCATTCGCTCAGGGAGCCCTTTAGTGGCTCTCTTCCGCTTTTCTTTTTAATTTCTTTCAGTTAAGGAAAATAGGTGCAATGTACGCCTTTTGTAAAAGCCAAGCGGAGGAGTGGGAACTTTGAAAAGCAGTGGATCCCTGTGGCTCGCCTTGGCCGAATTTTCTGCCTCAACCTCCCTCCCCCTTTTTCTTCTCTTCCTCGGGACTCTCCGGCCACGGTGGATTCCCTTCTTGTTTCGATCAAGGGCAAGGCGGATGCATCTCTGTTCCTCTCAATCAGTGCTTCCCAATGAGGGCAGTACTGCTCCTGGGGGCATTTTCAAGTTTTGTGGGGGAAGTTTTTTTTATTGTCATCATTGGTGGGGGGAGCAGGAATGCTTGACAACATCCTGCAGAGAGCTGGACAATCCCATGTAGCAAAGATTTACATGTGTCCCATGCAGCTGGACTAGACATCCCTGTAGGCAAGAAACCCATTAAGAATGGTCTGCCCTGACCAGGTAGCTCAGTTGGTTAGGGTCCATCCCAAAATGCCAAGGTTGCAGGTTTGATGACCGGTTTGATGACCAGTCAGGACACATACGAGAATCAGCCAATGGATGCATCAGTAAGTAGAACAACAGATTTCTCTCTCTCTCTCTCCCCTTTCCAAAATCAATAAATTTAAAAAAATTTAGAAAAAGGAGTGATCTGAACCTAGAACATACATCCACTTTACATATAAACACAAAGCACTTTTTGTCGGGTTTTAATATATATTGATTTTCCAGGAATGCAACTATTTCTGTAATTCAAGGGAAAACTGTTTTGTCTGGAAGTTTACCCAGTGTCGGTCACTGTCTGAAAACCACATCACCACCGCGGTATCCCAGCCATGGCATGTGAGCGCCACAACGGCACCGTGGGTCCGTCCGCTTTGTCGCTGCCGCCCTTCAGGCAGCATCTGATTGTTTTGTTATATCTCTCAGAGTAATTGTGTCTGAGTATTTACATGTTGAAATAAAATTTGCAATTGATACATTGCTTTCCTTTTGTTTCATCTTTGTTAGGTCATTGTCTTTTTTAAAAAACTTATGTGTATAGAAAGATTTCATTAGCTATGAATTTCATTTCCAAACGGTTAATGGAAGGCTTGTGGTTATAAAAAAAAAGGTGTGTGGTGTGTATTGGAGCTGGAAAGCACCACTGGCTGGCCCCTTCCCACCATTCTGATCAAAGCTCAAGGTCACCGGCAAGGGAGGCTTTCACTGACTTCCCAATTTTATCACCCCTGCCCCCACCACTTGCTTGCACATCACCTTGATTTCCTTTACTTGTTGCACTAAATTTAATTTGAAACAGTGGTGTTTGTTTACCTGTGTATTAGGGCTCTTTTGCTGCATAACAAATTACCTGAAAGCTTCATGGCTTCAAATCAAATGTTTATGATCTCGTCATTTCTGTGGGTTAGAAATTCAGGGGCGGCTTGGCTGGTTCTGACTCGGGGTCTCTCATGAGGTTGCAGTCAAGCTGTCACCTGGGGCCACAGTCATCAGAAGGCCCGACCAGGACTGGAGGAGTCACGAGGGGGCTGTCTCACACGGCCGTTGGCTGGAGGTCTAGTTCTTCACTTCTGCATAGGGCCGCTCATGACAGAGCACCTTGCTTTCCCCACAGGGAACGATCCAAGAGAGGAAAAGAGAGAGAGGAACCTTGGGAAGCCACAGGGATGTTTATGACCTTCTCCGAAGTAGCTCACCGTGCAGGCTGATCGAGGGTGCTGTTCTAGTGACTCAGCCATGGTTGGCATGAATGTGGATGATGTGGTTTTTAGACGGTAAACAACATTTGGTAAAGTTCCAGACAAAATACAGTTTTCCCTTGATTTACATATAGTTGCTTTCGAAGTGAATGACAGTCCAGCCCACGCTCAAGGAGAGAAGAATTAAGCTCCACCTTTTAAAGGAAAGATCCGTTTTCACATGAGTTTGTTCACTTGCCCTCTTACCTTCTCCAGGTAGAATGTGCATCCACAAAAGTAGAGACATTGTGTTGTTCATAGTGTTATGCCCAGAGTATGTAGGAGGTGCTTAATAACTATTTATGGAATGAATGAATGAATGAATGAAGATGGCTGGATTGGGGTCCACAGGATTTAACCATTTAATCAGCAAGAAATTCGGGGGGCAACTTGTAAATTTCTAAGACAGGCACAACCTTGGACTCCAAAGATCTCCGCATCTTAACCCCCAGAAACTGTAAATATGTTACCTTGGGGGGCAAAGGGGATTTTGCAGATGTGATTAAATTAAGGGTTTTGAAATGGGGAAATTATTCTAGATTCTCCAGTAGGCTTAGTAGAATCATGGGGACCCCTATAAGAGAGACGCAGGAGGGCCAGAGCCAGGACATGCGAGGACAGAAGCAGAGGCTGCAGTGGCGGCGGGGCCGCAAGCCCAGGGACACAGGCAGCTTCTAGAAACTGGAACAGGCAGAGAACTGGTTCTCCCTCGGTGCCTCCCCCAGCCACGGCCCCGCTGACCCATTCGGCACTTTGGACCTCCAGAACGGTGAGGGAGTAAATGAGAGTTGCTTTAAGCCACTAAATTTATGATACTTTGTTACAGCAGTTAAATTTGAATTTTAGGTAAATAACAGATTCTTTTTTATTTTTTTTTTAGCCTAAGTATGTCCCATGTAATAATTGGGACGGAATTATAGTTTAAAGATATTAGCTGCTTAGCTGAAATTGAAATAATTGAAATTTAACTGGATATGTTCTAGTACAACCAGCAACCCCCTCCCCGCCCCTCCCCCCAGGGTCCCTCAGCCACGTTGGGCCCATGAGACAATCTTTAAAACACATGAGGTTTCCTCAGCAGAGCAACAAGAGAGAAGGCACCTGGGTCCCTGACATTCTGCGGGGCCATGCCCGTTCTGGGGAGTTTACCAACCGACTTTTACGTGAAGGAGACAAAAGCACCTTTTATTCCAGTTCCCTATTTCCTGCAGGCGAACCTCGTCATAACTAATATCGTTGGCATCTACCAGTGTCTGCCTGACTCCTGCTTTCCTCTGAGTCATGTCTGGACTTGGTGACATGTGCTAAGCCTGCCGTTGGCCTTCCCAGCTGCCGGTCCAGTTTCGCCCCGCTGCACACGGACTCTTTATACGCCTGGTCGCACCAGGGGACCTGCTGGCTCCCGCAGTGCCCCTGCGTGCCACCGCCCCCTTTGAGATGTATTCATTCTCTGTGTTTACTTGAAGGAAAAACTCACACCACATCTTCAGTGCCCGTCAGCAGAGCCGGGAGGGGGCCTGAGACAGAAGGACCATTTGGTTGGGGCTTCGTATTTGGGAAAAACCTCAAAACGTAGACTTTGGAGATTCTCTCCAAAGGAGGTTATGCACACAGCGATTGGATTCTGCTTGTGTGTGTACGTGTGTCCAACTGCACTAGAAAAATGTTACCTTGTTCCGTGTATATAGTTAAGGCACCACAATGTGGGATTCTGTTGTTTGTTTGTTTGTCCCCGGACCCGGGAGGGGCCTCCCCAAGAAGAGGACCCCGAGACAAGGACGTGAGTGTGTTTGGGAGGTGATCCCAGGACATGGCAGCGGGGGAGTGGGGCTGCAGCCAGCACAGGTGTGACATCAGGCCAGCGACCACTCAGGGCATCTGGGGCTCCCTCCCACCAGACAACTCTGGGGGTCAGCGCAGACGTGCCTCCAAGCTATCCCAGCAGAGGGGCGAGGGGACAGGGTAGTCCTTCACCCAGTCTTCACCCGGCATTGCCTAAGGGCTGCTTCTGGGGACTTTGACTCTGACACCCTGTCCTGCACACAGGCTGGCCGAGCCCCATGGTCCAGGGAAAGCAGCCTCCTCTAGGAGGGAGAGGTGAGTGCCCAGGACAGATGTCTGGGTACCCACAGCGTCTGCTACGTGCTGCTTTTGTACTTTTCAATATGCTAGGCTCTCAGCCTCAGAGCTCTCTCTGGCCACAGACCACGTGCTCAGCCAAGCTTGGGCCGACCAGAAGTGCCAACGGGTCGACACCATTGCGAGAGCCACCCAGTGACGAACAGACAGCTCTGGGGTCTCCCAGAAGTCCCCAGGGGTCACTGGCCTAATGGCACATCCTGTGGTGGCTTCCTTCCCTTCCCTGTATCACGCCCCTGCTCTCCCACTGATGTTTCCTAAATAAACCATTTGCACCCAAATCCTTGTCTCAGGATAAGCTTCTGGGGGACCCCGCTGTGGCGGAGAGAATAATGGTTCCTCCAAGACACCCACATCTTGATCCCAGGAACCCGGGAATGTTACTTTACGTGGCAAAAGGGACTTTGCAGATGGGGTTAAATTAGGGGTCTTGGGATGGAAAGATTCTGGTGGATTATTTGAGGGGTGCGTGTGCTGTATACAATCACAAGGGTTCTTACAAGTCAAAAAGGGAGGCGGAAGGGTCAGAGCCAGAGAAAGCCCAAGTGATGACAGAAGCAGAGTCTCAGCAGAAGCGTTGCCGGCTGTGAGGATGCAGGAAGGGGCCGTGAGCCATGGGGCGTGGGCGGCTTGGGGCTTTGGAGTAGGTCAAAAAAACAGAGCCTCCGCTAGAGCCTCCAGAAAGGACTTCACCCTCGCGACACCTTGAATTGGGCCCAGTGAGACCCATTTCAGACTTCTGACCGCTGGAACGATGAGGAAACAAATACAAGCTATTTTAAGCCACTAACGCAATTTGTTACAGCAGCCCCAGGAAGGCAATACCTAGACGATGAGGGGATGAAACAGGGTGTTGAGTTGCAAACAACAGAATTCACTCTAGATCATTTAAAGCAGAAAAGGATTTTATTAAAATACAGCAAGAAGCGCATAGAAATTCCGGGAGAGCCAGGGAGTCAGGTTTGGGGGCTCCATAGCCAAATGCACTGTCCACATTTCACTGCTAGACAGCTCAGAAAGGCCTGCGGCCACCACCCTAGAGTGCAGGCCGCTGCCCCGCTGGCCAGTGCTGAGATGGGATGCTGTTTCCGGGACTCCGCCTCTGCAGCCGTCTCTGAAAACGTCGGGCTCCTCTGCTACTCTTACCCGATGGATTTGAGGTGTGCCTTCTTCATGCCGCCCGAAGGCCCGTATGGGTGTGACTGTTGGCAAAGCCAAGGCCGTATGCCTGTCTCTAGCTGCTAGGGAGGCTGGAGAGCAGGCCTGGCTATGCTTTCTATTCGTAAGGTGGACATCCCCCAAACATAGACAGGGTGGCCAAAAAGCATGACACCTGCTCCCGACAGGTACCCTTTAGGTAAGCCAGAGGGAGAAGGAGGGCCCTTCCAGGTAAAAGTGGCGGTGTGCATCGAGGTGTAGAGGCTGGGTCCGTAGAAAAGAAAATACAACAGACAGATGAAGGAGTGAGGGCCAGGGGGTGCCCGAGGGCATCCCATACAAACTGGGAAGGAATGAAAAGGAACGTGATAAAGGAAATTAGGGAAAATTAATAAGGGAAGCCAGTTGTAGGTCAATGTGATAGATATCAGAGTCTCTTGTTCTGTGTGGTCACAGACTCGGAGCCTGGGCTGACTCTTCCATGCGACCTTCTGGGTTGAAGAGCAGCAGAGGCAGATGCAGAGGCAGAGGTTCCTAGTAGCTGACCCTGGTAGACAATCTTTCCTTCCTCTTGAGTAATGTAACCCCGATTTTTAGCTGGAAACCTAACTACTCAGTGAAAGACTCTCCACTCCTGCCTTTCTCACACCTAAGAGTGGTCTTGTGATTAAGTTCTAGCCATGAGGTGTTAAGTAAGCTGTCCAGGTCGCTTTAAAGGGGAGGGGCATGTCATTCTTCACCCTCTCCTCTCCCCTTCTGACCCGAATGCAGATACAGTGGCTGGAGCTAGAGCAGCCATTTTAGCTCGTGAGGCACATTTAGTACCATGAGGAACCAAAGCATTAAACTCAAGGACGTGGGGCCTCTGAAGGGCATGGGGCACTGGATTGCTGACCTCTGCACTTCCTTCACAAAGAGAAAGTGGCCTATCTTGTAACGAACTATAGAAAGGATCCCTGAAAGTACTGTCTTGCCGATCTTGTTCAAGTCACAGTTATTTTGTTTTTGCCTGAGGTATGCAGCCCAACCTAATCAATACACTAACTCTTGCTAACTTAAGCAGAAAAAAGCTTTACTGGAGTGACAATGGGTCTTAAAAAAAAAAAAAAAAACTAATTAGAAGACTAGAGAACCAGGCTGAGAAAATAAGTGGGCAATGAGGGATGTTAAGGTATCTAAAATTATACCAAAAGAAGATTCTGGAAAGGATACTGCTGCTCTTGGAACTGGGTACTGGGCCCTCAGTCTTGGCTTTGTCTCAGTGGCTGCCATTGGAAACAGGATGCTGGTAGAGGGCCCCCCGCTTTCAGGACAAGTGCTAATCTTTTCGCCCTCCGTTTTGCTTACTTCCCCAGATTGAAAGGCCTGAGACCAAGCATCGCTGGGCCAAGTGGAGATCATGAGCTGATACCGTGGCTACCAGCTGGGACAAGAGCTCCAGACTTCTGATCACTATTCTGCGTTCGTCACAGAGTGGGCAGCTGGCTGTGGAATCCTAAGGTTAGAACTTCCACGGACCTTTTACCCACCAAAGTGCTCTTACTCCTTGCTTTGGCTATCAACTGGAAAATCTACCCCAAAACTTAGTAGCTTAACACAACAGTTTGCTGCTTCCCGCAATTTCATATCAGTCTCTCCAAAACGTCTTAGTACATCCAACTTTGCCCTTGTCATAAAGGGAAAGAAGACCCTCCACCTTCAACCTTGAGGGTTCCGTTCTCCACCTTGATGCAATTTATATATTGACCACCAGAGGGCACCAAATGTCCACGCTGTTCGGATGGACTCATCACCTGGTCCTGTTTTACTCTGAAAAAAAGGAGGGAAAAGGTTTTGGCTTCATCACCTGGCCTTAGATCATTCTCATGAGCTACCCTGGCACCAGAAGAAAATCTGATAATTATGTCATGTGTGAGTTTGGTACTGGATTATTTTATCCTTCAGAGATAATGAGAAAAATCGTCCCTCACCACGGCTTTCCGTGAGCCTGCTTCACAAAGTCTGAGGACTTCCTTGTCTATTTTCATTGCCAGCCTGAGGCGAAAATCAGCCAAGTTTGATTCTGATATACGCTTACACTTCTGTCTTATATTCCCAGTGACCTGCTTCTCATCTACGACCTATGGTAACGAATAAGACTTCAACTGTCCCCACGTTAGTTTATGTGTGAATTGTGTTTCCCTGCAATAGAAATTAAGGTCGATGAGGATAAAGGCTCTCAGGGACTTTGTTCACTGCAGTGTCCCCAAGACCCAGAGCAGAACACAAGAACCATATGGTGATGGGACAGAAGGAAATGCCCGCCTGTCTCCTTTGTGCCTGGGTTAGGTCACAGCACCCCTCCCCACCCAGCTCGCCTGCTCCTCCGAGGCTCTCCTGAGCTACATGTAGGATTTGCCTCTTCCGTTGGGAGTCACTGAGTCGCGTATGAAGTTGCCACAGTTACTGTCTCCTTTCTCCATTTTTGTGCTTCCAGCAGGGAGTTATGGGATGGGGAGCAAAGGGAAGAATTCCTTCCCCTAATGAGTTCGGCTACAACTGTCCTCTATGTCCCCTCCCCTGAATTCTCCAAGGGGATCTCAGGAGTTAGGGGGTGGTTTGGGGGGGGGGGCTCAGAGCCTGGTAGACCCCCTGCTGTCTGCTGCCTCAGGTACGTGCTGCTTTATCCTTCATGATGGCGCTTGGACCCCTCAAGTCTCCCAACCTCCGGGGACAACGGCTTCCCTCCCAAACTCGCTCAGGTGGCCAGCATTTTGGAGCTAATTGCCAAGCTGCACCTATGGAAGGTGATAGCTCTCAGAGCCCCCAGGGCCCAGGAGGAGAGGGGACCCAAGCTTCCCCTGCTTTTATTAATGCCCCAACTGGAAGAGATTATTTGGCAATAGAATCTCTCTGTTCCTAAAGGTACCAAGACTCCAGGAACTGCAGATTCTCTCTGGTCTGGTAAAAATTATCTCCCAGGCTTGTGGGCACACAATGCCTCTCAGCCTGCTCAGAATCTCTGCTTCCCAACTGGCTTTCCCACGGCCAGGACTGATTTTTTTTCTCCGAGTTCTCTTGTTGCTTGTGCCTTGATTAAAGCAATTATCCTGGTTTTTATTCTTCTCAGAACCTGAAGATCCTTAGGGCAAGAATGACTTTTTACACATGTCAGAATTCCCTAGAGCTGCATACTCAGTATCTCCCCATGACACACGCATATACAGACACACACACTTACATACACAGAGTCTGGCTGGATTGTAAGGAGGTGAATTTTGTTTTTGTGCATGTGTGCTTTTAGCAGTTTGTGTACTTTGGAAAAAATGACAATGCAGTAGTGAGCTTTTCATAAACTTTAACGGCTGGTTATTCTAATATTTAAATCCCTCTTTTGTTGGGGGGTAGTGGTGGTGGTTAAAAATGCCCTTTTTCTCTTATCTTAAAGTTTTTACTTGGCAATATAAAAAGGAGACCATCTTACGTGGATCACGCAATCATTTGTTTTGTTTTAAAGAAATTTTACTGGCCTCAAGAAGTCCCAAAGCCTGGAAATCATTGTCCCACTATGTCCCAGCCCAGTCCCCAAAGCAGGAAACATCCGATTGCCATGTGGCACAGCAATTCTGCTCTAGGGTATAGAGGACTAAAAACAAAGCACACAAAGTCTTGTACAGGGATGTTCACAGCAGCACTATTCACGATAGCCAAACAGTGGAAACAACCCCAATGTCCATCAACGGATCAGTGGAAAAACAAAAATGTGGTATAGTCACACGATGGAATATTGCTTGGTCATAAAAGGACTAAAGACCCGATACACGCTACAATGTAAATGAGCTTTGAAAACATTATGCTTAGTGAAAGAAGCCAGGTGCAAAAGGCCAAGTATTGTATGATTCCAAGTATATGAAATATCTTGAAATATCTTGGTTCCACGTATATGAAATATTTATGCAAATGTATAGGCAGAAAGTAGATTAGAGGGTAGCTGGCGGGGAGGGCAGGTGGGGAGCTGTTTACTTTGTTCAGTCTCCAGTTGGGAAGGTGGAAGGGTCGTGCAGCTGGACCGTGGTGATGGTTGCACGACAGCTTGAATGTACTTAATGCCACTGACCCGTCCACTTAAAAATGGCTAAAAAGGCAAATTTTATTTTATGCTGTTTTACCAAAATGAAAACTATCACAGAGGGAGGGAGCAACTGTGTCACATGCTGCTGATCCAAGTTGGATGAGGACTTTGACCATGGGATTGAGCCACACACAAGTCAAGGGTGAGTGGAGAGGGAGAAATTTGAGACAGAAAACACAGATTCTTTGGGGAGTTCCTGCTGTAAAGGGAAGGAGAGGAATGGGGCTATAGCGGGAGAGGAGTTAAACAGAGTTTTCTTTCCCCCTTGAAGCGGGAAGAAATGTTGGGAAAGACCCATGAGTTTGTGGCCCTTGTGGCCCAGGATACCTGCTCTACCATGGTCATGCGTACATTTCAAGTCCCAGGCGAGAGCAAGGACAGGTAGGTGCATGGCCTCTCCCTTTGAGAACATCCCCACCTCCACCATTACCCACTCCCTACCACCACACTGCATTTCCACACACATCTCTTGGCTACAGCTTCGTCACATGTCCATACCCAGATGCAAAGGAGGCTGGGAAATGTAGTTCTGATTCCAGGCAGCAGTGTGTCTAACTGAGGAGGAGGGGGCAAAACCCCCTGGGGTACTGCTCACTGCCTTTGCCATAGTCACTTACAATTTATGTGGGCTTACCTCACTTTTTTCAAATTTCAATTTCACCAGCACCCCCTGAGCTCCTGGTATGTGTTGGGGCTCCAGGAGATATTTTCCTCATGTGAGCTGCAAGAGGTATTGACCCCAGTTATATTCCCTCACTTCTGTATTCTAGAGCCTATGCCAGTGCCTGGCACAAGATTGCCATCCAATAAAATGTGTGCGGTTATTACTGTTGTTGAATTTTATACGTTAGCAAATGGGTCCAGAGAGGTTAACTTGCACACCCAAGGACACACGGAGACTCTGGCATTCAAAAGTAGGTTTTTTGATTCTAAATCTTATGCCCCTCGTGACCAACTAGTTTGTTTTGCATCGGTACCGAGTAAACCAAATGTGTGCATACAGAGGTGCACGTGTGCAGGCATTGGTAACAGTCCCCCATTATTCTCAGGAACCGCCTCAGTCCTATTCTTGGACCCTGTGGTTTGGGGATGCTGAACCCCTCTATGGGTTAGGTACATAACCCGGCATCTCCTCTTGCTGGCCGCAGCAATTGGCTCAGGAATGGGCATGTGATCCCAGCTGGATCACTGAAAATCTTCCCTGAGACTTCATTGGAAATACTGAGAAAGAGGGCTCTCTTTCTGCTGGGGTCGTTCAGTTGGAAGGATGCAGGCTTGTTGCTGCTGGAACCATCCCTTGTCACATAATGGAGGAGCTGACCTAAGAATGAAATTAACACAGGAAAGCTAAGAGCTGGAGACAGAGATATCCTTGCAATAGTACTGGAGTCCCTGGATCAAGCTGTGCCTGAAGCCGGACCCCTGGAAGTTACATAAGTGACTACATTTCTTTTCTGATTAAATCATTTTGGGGTTGGGAGTTCTATAATCTGCAATAAAAGGAGTCCTGACTTGTACATCTACCAGACACATTTATTCTTACATTCAGCAGATCTCCATGTATCGCCAAGAGCTCATCCGCCTGATGTTTAAGAGTATGACCTAGGAAAAAAAAAAAAAAAAGAGTATGACCTAGGAAACCGAATCCTGTATGTGGCAGTCACAGTTCAGTCAGGGAAGCAAAAAACCCTCCAGAGTTTAAAATGAGGGAATATAATACACAGCAATGGTTACATGGGTGATGGAGGAGCTGAAAAGCCAAAAGGGCATATGCTAGGCAACCTGGCGATTAACCGTAGCGGGAAGATGCTGCCACCCATGTGCAGGGAGGAATAAGGAGAGGGGTTGACGTTACCACGTTTCAGAGTCTGGGCCACTGGGAGGAAGCCTGGCCAGGCAGCCAGAGCCAGGACCCCCGAGGGAGAGGCTGTACGGTGGGAGCTGGAGCCACAGAGGAGACTCGGCAGCTGCTGAAGTTGCTGTCCACGGCGGAGAGAGGCCAGAAAATGCCCTGGATCCTCCCTTCCTCTCATCCTTTGTTCTCCACCTAGTGACTCCATTGGCCAAATCCACCCAGAAACCGGTGATATTATATGCGTGCAATGGCTCCTTGAGTCCTGCACATACAGGCCCTGGGGGAGTGATTGTTGAATTTGAAAATGGGGGAGACGTCGGTACAAGTTTCTTCGTCTGTGCAGGGAAGATACAGAGAGCAGCGCCCAGTAGGATGGGCTGGAGGGTGGGAGAGCATGTCAGGCATCAACACAGCCTTGGGTACATAGTAAGTGCTCAATAAACACACTACACATCATGACGATCCTTACTGCCACCATGAAAGGCGGATGTTACTACCTTATCATCACAGTTTTAATAGGAGGCTTCATTATCTTTAGAGCAGTGGTTTCTCAACTGGGGACAGTTTTGCCCCCAAGCCACACTTGGTTGCCACAATGGGGGAGAGGGAGCAGGAAGGCTACTGTGTCTCGTGGATCGGCGCCAGGTGTGTGGCTAACGCCTCAATGCACAGGACAGTGCCCACAACAGAGAAGCATCTGGAGAGAACCCCATGCACACCCCACAGCGTCAGTGGGACCCACTCTGTGTTTCCTTTCCCTCCCAAATCCTCCTCTTCTTCCTCTCTCCCAATTCCTGACACTGCTTCCAATTCCCCACTCAGTTCTGGGAAGCATTTCATCCTATTTATAGAATTCCAGGTTTGCAAAGGCCCATCCAAGATGCTCAGCCCAACGGTCCAGGCTCTGCGGGGAGCTTTGAAGGCGCCGTCTCATTTAATCCTTGCAGCACCCCACGAGGCTGCGTGGAGTTCCCTGCCCCTGGCAGGAGACAGAGGCTCACAGGGGTCCTGTGAACCCCACAGCCACAGCCAGGCAGCTCTGAGCTTCCGAGCTCGAGCCCAGGGCCGTGTGATTCCAGAAGCCGGAGTCAATGCCAAGGACATATCTAATCTGACTCTCAAACACCATAAGTGGAGAAACAACAAACAGGATCCCCACCAATCCCCTGGTATCCAAGAGTCACGTTCTAGCACAGCCTGACGGGGGGATGTTCCCTAGGCAGAGGATGCACAGAGATTAGACACCAAGGGGCTGCAGAATGAAGTTCACGTGTACCAACCGGAACAGGGAGAGAGTGGACCAACCGAGGGTGTTGGATGGAGGGGCAGGGAGTAGGGAGCTAAACATATTGGATAAGGGTGCGTTTATCATTTGTGAGCGCTCTCCTGTGTTATGGGATTTCATGCCTTTAATTTCCAGGAGACAGACGCTGCTCGCATGCTCCCAGGAGGGCAGCTTGGAAAAATGTGGATCCAGACCAAGTGCGGTAGAAAGGCAGTGCAGCCCCAGCAGACTGTGAAGGAAGGAAGGCAAGACCCAGAAAGGCAGGTTTGCAAAACGGAAGATACTAGATAAGGTGCAAAACCCCGCCCCACAATGCTCCACTTCCCCAGCCCATAAAGGATGTGAGGTGAGCAGCTCAGTGGGGCTGGCCCTCTCTGGAGACCAGGACTGGTGACAGAAGGTGTTGCTATCCAGCGGGTCCCCCTAGCACGGATGGGATTGCTCATCACACTTTAGCTTATTTATCAAAATAGAAGCACCTCCTTGAAGGACTTTTAGCATGTTTCCTATTTATGGCTATTACGAGCATCCTCAAAAACATCCTGTGCACATGTGCACGTGGTCTTCTGGTAGAGATAAGAAGTGCAAGAGCTCAGTCAGAGGATGGGTGCAACTTTAATTGAACAGATATGCCGGATTTCCCTCCAGGGAGGATATCAGTTTATAATTTCCTTAACTCCTTGCCTATACTTGATAACATCAAACTTCAAAATCTGTATTTTGTAACAATAGTGAGGTTGAAGCTTTTTCACATGTTTGTTGACCACACGTGTTTGTTGACCATCTGTCTTCCCTCTTGGGTGAACTGCCTGTTTCTGTCCTTGGCTTGTTGTTATGTTAGGTCATTTGTCTTTTTAAAAAATGAACTTGTAGGAGTTCTTTATAAATTTTGGGCAGCGATCCTTTGCCAGTATAAGCTACAAATATTTTCTGCCATCTTGTCGCTTGCTTTGCAATGTTGTTTCTGGTTTTCCTTCTAGTCCTTGTGGAGGTGATAGATATTTACAAAACTCTTCATAGCAATTTCTGGTGCATAAGTTAGCATTCAACAAAAAGCAGCAATGGCAATAGCTGACATGTATTGAGTGCTCAATGGGTAGGTGAGAGAGCCAGGCAACATGTAAGAGGGGGCACCAAAAAACCTGGGGATCAGGGTAATTATATTTGTAATGCAATACTGACAAAAATCAAAATGAATGCAAAAAATCCATAATGAATTAAATACTAACATTTTTAATAACGATAGGATCAGGAAGAGGGCCATGCACAACCCATCGTGGGGCCTGAGGCAAAAGGCAAAGTCAGGGATGCTGCTCCTGTCTTTATTTAAATGTTGACATTTTGTTCATGGTGGATTTTTTAAAAAAAGATTTTACCGATTTATTTTTAGAGAAGTGGAAGAGAGGGAGAAAGAGAGGGAGAGAAATGTCTATTTTGAGAGAAACATTGATTGATCTGTTGCTGCTTGCACACCCCCAAGCAGCCCCAACCAGGGGCCTGGTCTGCAACCCAGGCATGTACCGTGACTGGGAATTGAACTGGCGACTTTTCAGTTTGCGGAATGACACTCAACCCACTGAGCCACACCAGTCAGGGCCATCATGGATATTTTACGTTGATTTGGATTGTTTTAAAAATCATATTACAAATATTTTTTATATTGATCGCCAAGTTTTTTGGTCCCCCTTAAATTTTGCACCCCTGTTAGTCTCAAAATTATGCTGGTTTGGATGATATATGGTCACTCTACATCTTAACCATATAAAATCTTTGTGCATGGTAAAACTTTAGAAAACTCTCCAGTAGATGCTCACAAAATCTCAAGGATCCAAAATTATTTTACAAAAATTAAAAAATGAGTTTTCTAATCAAATAAATTTTGAAAGTGCTGCATACTGAAGCCCCTCTTGGAAATCCACAGTGTTCCTAAAGATAGCAGAGGCTCTGTGCCCTGACCAGTGTGGCTCAGTTGGTTGCAGCATCGTCCCACAAAATGAAAGGTTGCTGGTTCCATTCCCAGTCAGGGTACCTACCGAGATTGAGGGTTTGATCTGGTTGGGAGCTTAGGAGAGGCAACCGATTGATGTTTCTCTCTCACATCCATATTTTGTTCCCTCTCTTTCTCCTTCCCTTCCCCTCTCTTAAATAATAAGTAAGTAAAATCTTTTTTAAAAAGATAGCAAAGATTCTGAGAACCTCCATAATTAAGGAGAAGGAAAGGAAGGGGGAAGAGGAGGAGGTGGAAGAGGATTTAATGTTATTAAACTCAGTGTTTCCCAAAACTATTTGATCAGAGAATCACTAGTCATTTCTTCACCAGTCACTTTTTTCCTCACCAGTCATTTCTAGCCCTGTGGAAAATAATTTAGAAAACATTACTTTAAAAATATTAAGGATAAACCTAAGTTAAGCAAAAGGAAAGAAATATTAGAACAGAAATTAATAAAAATAAGGAGAGAAAAAAAATAGAGAAAGTCAATAAAACCAAAAGATGATTCTTTGAAAAAGTTAACAAAGGACAAATCTTTAGCCTTACTGACCAAGAAACAAAGAGAGAAGACTTGAATTACTAAAATCAAGAAGGGGAGATGAGGCATCATTCCTGACCTTACAGGAAAACAACAACAACAACAACAAAATAGGTTTATTAAGGAACACTATAAACAACTATGCCAAAAAATTAGGTAACTTAGCTGAAACGGACAAATTCCTACAAAGACAAACTTCCAAAACTGATTCAAGAAGAAATAGGAAATATAAATAGATGTGTAACAACTAAAGAAAGAGATGATCATGAAAAAAAAAATCCACAAAGGAAAGCAAGGAGATAAGGACTTCTGGTCAAGATGGAGGCTTAGGCAAACACGCCTCGTCTCCATGCACAACTACAGCAAAAATTACAGTTAGACTACAAAACCAGTATCACCCAGGGGCGGAGACGCAGAGGCCTGGAGAGGTGGAAAGGCGTGGCATAGTGGCGCGGAGAGGCGTGGAGACACAGGACGGACAGTCCCACATCCATGTGTGGTAGATAAAAATTGTGGTAGATAAAGATTGGGAGGGATACCTAAAGAGAGAGGGATCCAAGCCCCAGATTAGACCACCCAGCCCAGGGTTCCAGTGCCAGGAAGATAACCTATAAAAACCAGTGGGGGTTGGGGTGGCAGAAGAAACTGCAGAATTCTTGAGAGACCCATCTAAAAGGCCCCCCAGTGGACTTGGCACTTGCGCAGACTCACTCCTTCTGGGATCCGGCACCAGGGCAATAGCTGGATGGGCACCAGTGGCATACGGGGAGCGACTGAGGTGGCTGGCATCAGGGCGAGCGCCGGGAGGGGCGGCGGCTTCCTCCCAGGCAGAATTCCAGAGGCCGGGTGCAGCCTTGCCCCCTCTCTGAGCCCGCCCGTCCACACAGAGCCACAGAGCAGTGACACGGGTTGCCCCGCTCTGGCCACTATCTCAGGCTCCCGCCCGGCATAAATTACAGGTGTGTTTTTCTACAGTAGCCATGCTACTAAGAGAGGGAGTCAAAGTAGCTCTACTTAATACTTAGAAACAAACACAGGGAGGCAGCCAAAAGGAGGAGACAAAGAAACATGGCCCAAATGAAAGAACAGAACAAAACTCCAGAAAAAGAACTAAATGAAATGGAGATAAGCAACCTATCAGATGCAGAATTCAGAACACTGGTTATCAGGATGCTCCAGGAACTCACTGGGCACTTCAACAGCATAAAAAAGACATAGGCAGAAATGAAGGTTCTACTAAGTGAAATAAAGAAAAATCTACAGAGAACCAACAGTGGCGGTGATGAAGCCGAGAATCAAATCAACGATTTGGGACAAAAGGAAGAAAAACACATTCAATCAGAAAAGCAAGAAGAAAAAAGAATAAAAAAAAAAAAAAAAGAGGATAGGCTAAGGAGCTTCTGGGACATCTTTAAACATACCAACATCTGAATCATAGGGGTGCCAGAAGGAGAAGAGGAAGAGGAAGAAATTGAAAACTTATTTGAAAAAAATAATGAAAGAAAACTTCCCTAATCTCGTGAAGGAAATAGACATGTAAGTCCAGGAAGCACAAAGAGTCCCAAACAAGTGGGACCCAAAGAGGGCCACACTAAGACACATCGTAATTAAAATGTCAAAGGTTAAAAATAAAGAGAGAATCTTAAAAGCAGCAAGAGAAAAGCAGAGAGTTACCTACAAAGGAGTTCCCATAAGACTGTCGGCTCATTTCTCAATAGAAACTTTGCAGGCTAGAAGGGATTGGCAAGAAGTATTCAAAGTGATGAAAAGCAAGGACCTACGACCTAGATTACTCCATCCAGCAAAGCTATTACTTAGCATGGAAGGGCAGATAAAGTGCTTCCCAGACAAGGTAAAACTAAAGGAGCTGATCATCACCAAGCCATTATTATACGAAATATTAAAGAGAATTATATAAGAAAAAGATGACCAAAATTATGAATAGTAAATGGCAATAAATTCATAACCATCAACAGTTGAACCTAAAAAACAAGTAAGCAAACAACAAGAACAGAAACAGAATCATAGATACGGAGATCATTTGGAGGGTTATCAGTTGGGAGGGGCAAGGAGGAGAATGGGGGAAAAGGTGCAGGGATTAAGAAATAAAAAATGGTAGGTACAAATAGACAGGGAGAAGGTAAGAACAGCATAGGAAATGGAGTAGCCAAATAAGTTATATGCATAACCCATGGAGAGTAACTAAGGGGGGAGATTGCTGGAGGGAATGGGAGGGGTTCCAGGTGGGGGGAGGTTAAAGGGGGAAAAATTGGGACAACTATAATAGCATAATCAATAAAATATACTTTTAAAAAAACAAGGATCAGGTAGCTTTACTGGTGAATTCTACCAAACATTTAAGGAAGAATTAATACCAATTGTTCCAAGATTCTAGGAATTAGAAGAGGGAACATTTCCCAACTCATTCTATGAGGTCAAGTATTACCTTGATATCAAAGCCAGATAAAGACACCCCAAGAATATGAAAGTACAGACTAATATCTTTATGGATATAGATGCAAATATCCTCTGTAAAATACTAGCAGTCTGAATCTAGAGACATATGAAAAGGATTACACACCAGGAATTTATCCCAGGAATGCAAAGTGAACTTAACATTAAAAAAACAATTAATATAATGTACCATATCAATAGACTAAAGAATAAAAACACATGATCATCTCAGTAGGTACAAAAAATAATTTGACAAAATCCAGCACACGGTCATGATAAATAAAAAACAAAACACTAACAAACTAGAAATAGAAGGGAACTTCCGCAGCCCAGTGAGTGGCATCTACAAAAACCCTACAGTTAACCTCCCCCTTAACGATGAAAGAATGAATGCTTTCCACCTAAGATGAGGAACAAGATAAGGCTGTCTGCTCTCACCACATCTATTGCATATTGTACTGGGCATTCTGTCTGGAGCAATTAGATAAGAAAAAGGAATTAAGAGCATCTAGACTGGAAAGGAAGAAGTAAGACAATTCTGTTTATGATGGTGTCATCTTATATGTTTGTAAATGGTAAAGAATTCATTAAAAAACTATTAGAACTAATAAACAAGGTTGTAGGATATAAGATTGATATAAAAATCAATGTGTCTCTGTAAAATATCAATGAAAATTTGTGAATAAAATTAAGTAAACACTTCTATTTATGTTAGCATCAAAAAGAATTAAATACTTAGGAATAAATTAACATAAGAAGTATAATATTTGTGTGCTTAAAACAATAAAGCATTGAAAGAAATAATATAAGACCTAAATAAATGGAAAGCTATCCCATTTTCATGAATTAGAAGACTTAATATTGTTAAGGTGGCAATACTTCCCTAACTGGCCTACAGATTCAAAGCAATCCCTATAAAAATCCCAACTGGCTTCTTTTCAGTTGGCAAACTGATCTGAAAATCCATGCAGAAATCCAAGAGACCCAAAACAGGTGAAACAACCCTGAAAAAGAACAAAGTTGGAGGACTCATAATTCCTTAATTTAAAACTTACTATAGAGTTACAGTAATCTAGACAATGTGGTATTGGCATAAGGATAGATATATGAGATCTATCTAGAAGGTGTCCAGCCATGTAATATGAAAAATAGAGACTTTTATTGAAGAAGATACAAGATACAAGAAACACTGCACATAGGACAATGACGCCTCAGTCCCCTTCAAAGTAGGTACCTTGGGGCCTCACACAGTTCTCCCGATCGCCACCAGCTGCCCTGTCATATTTTCCTGAATCTCATCAATGGTCTGAAATCTCTTCCTTTTGAAAGGCGATTCTAGTTTTGGGAAAAGCCAGAAGTCACAGGGCGCCAAATCTGGGCTGTAGGGGGCTGAGTCACCTGGGTGATTTGATGTTTTGCCAGAAAACTCTGCATAAGACATTATGCATGAGTGGGCATGTTGTCATGATGAAGCTGCCAGTCACTGGTTGCCCATAACTGTGGCCTTCTGAATCATCTGAATAATTTCCACAGTGGAGCAATGTTCAAACGTAATGCAAAATTTGATATAAATTTGTTACTCTACTGGCTTAGTCATTTTGCATGCGATGGCCACACAGTACACGTGATCACTCAGTGGCGTCTACAGCCCCCACTGACTAGTACAGTGAAGTTTTCATTGTTCACACATGTGCATTGAAGTCCACTCTCCTTGGCTGCCAGGTTACATTGATGTGATGCACACCATTCTCATTATATGAACAATGGTTGGACTTTTCCCAGGTCTTGTATAGATTAATGGAATAGCTTGAAAGAAAGGAACAAATTTTTATATTTATAGCCAGTTGATTTTTGACAAGGATGCCAAGACAATTTGATAGGGAAATAAAGGCTTTTCTACAACAGGTACTGGGACCACATGCAGAAGAATGCATTTGAACCCCTTCCTCATACAAATAATAACTCAAAATAAATTAGAGACCTAAAGGTAAGAACTAAAACTAAAATTCTTAGAAGACAACATTGGAACAAATCTTTGTGACCTTAGGTCAAGCAAAGCCTTCTGGGATATAACACCAAAAAACCACAAGTGACTAAATAAAAAATAGATAAACTGGAGTTCATCAAAATTTAAAACTTTTGTTTCAAAGGATACCATCAAGAAGGTAAAAAACAGCCCTGCCTGGTGTGGCTCACCTGTGCCACAGGTGAGTGCCAGCCTGTGAGCCAAAGGGTTGCCGGTTAGACTCCCTGTTAGGTCATGTGCCTGGGTTTTGGGCCAGGTCCCCAGTAGGGGGCATGTGAGAGGCAACCACACATTGATGTTTCTCTCCTTCTCTTTCTCCTTCCCTTCCACCTGCTCTAAAAATAAATAAAATATTTTTTTAAAGGACAAAACAAAACAAAAAACAAGCCACATAATGTTAAAAAAATTTTGCAAATCATATTCATATATGTGGTAAGGGACTTGTACCCAGAATATATAAAAACACCTATAATCCAACAGTGAAAAGACATTAAGTCAATTGGATAATGGGTAAAGGATTTGAAAAGACATTTTCCAAAGAAGATATACAAATGACAACTAAGCATATTAAAAGATGGTCAATATTATTAGACATTAGGGGACTGCGAATACAAGCCCCAAGGTAACACTTCACACTCACTAGTATGGTTAAAATAAATAAAATAGACAATAATAAGTGTTCATGAGGTCATGGAGAAGTTGGAACCGTTACACATTTCCACTTTGGAAAATGGTTTGGCAATTCCTCAAAATGCTAAACATGGAGTTTACCACTTAGCCATTTCATTCGTAGGTGTGTATATATACCCAAGGGAAATAAAAACATATGTTCACACAAAAACTTGTACACAAAGGCTCATACAACAATATTCGTAATAACCAAAATCTGGAAACTATTCAAATGTTTACCAATTGACAATTGGATAAACAAAATGTGGCATTATCAATAAAACAGAATATTCTTTGGCTGTAAAAAGGTATGAAGTACTGATACATGCTATAACATGGATGAACCTTGACTACATTATGCTAAGTGAAAGAAGCTAGTCAGTCACACAGGAAAACATATTTTATGATTCCATTTATATAAAATATATAGAATAGGCCAATGCAGAGAGTCAGAAAGTAGCTAAGTGGTTGTCAGGGGGTGGGATTGGGGGAAGTGAGTGGGGTGTCATTGCTTATGGGTATGGGGCTTCCTTTGGGGGCGACAGAAGTATTTAAACTTAGATTGTGTTGAAGGTTGTATAACTCTGAGAGAAACCAGTGAATGGTACCCTTTAACAGGTTGAATTGTAATGTGAATTCTATCTCAATAAAGCTGTTAAATAAGTTAATAAATAAGGAAATTACATAAAAAATGCCAGAAATATGATGGATTAATTATGATAGAAACTGCCTGACAACATGAACTTAAAAGCAAATTTATTGAAAAGAACATTTAAAGAGCAGCTCTAGGAAAGGATTTATTGCAGAATTTTAAACTCCTTTTTTTTCCATTATGGAAAAATTTTACACATGCACCAAAGTAAGGGGAGACGTGGAACAAACCCCCTTGTCTCCATCACCCAGTGCGGCGACGATCGACTCCTGGCTCATCCGGTTTTAGCTACACTCCCACGCACTCCCTCACCCCGAATTTTCTGAAGCAAATCCCAGAAGCACGTTGTTTCTTTACTGTGGGAATATTGTTAAGGACACCATGTCCCACGTCTTCCTAATGAAGACCTGTGAGTAGACTTTCTTTTAAACTTCTGTATCGGGAAAAGATAAGTCTTTTTCTGAGCAATGGGTTTACTTTCTTTGCTTTGATAATGACACTTTGTATTTAGTCATGGACTTCTTTCTGCAATTGTCACTAGCATGTTCAGAGGAAATTTGGCAGTGTGAAAGGTCTTTATAAACCAGTTGAATTCCTGGCTTTATTTTTGGATTTTTAAATTTTTAAAAAATATTTTATATATTTATTTCTAGAGAGAGGGAAAGGGAGAGAGAAATGGAGGGAGAGAAACATCCATGTGTGGTTGCCTCTCACGCGCCCCCAGCTGGGGACCTGGCCCACAACCCAGGCATGTACCCTGAATGGGAATCGAACCTGTGACCCTTTGGTTCTCTGGGTGGCACTCAATCCACTGAGCGACACTGGCCAGGGCTCTTTTGTCTTCTTACCTATAGTAGAGGTTACCTGTTGTCTATTCTCCCTTCTTTCCTAGTAACTGAGCCCTGGTTTTATTGGAAATGGAACTAAAAGATGACGCTTCTCAACCTCCCATGCAGCCAATTGATATATAAACTGAAGTTCTGGGCTGGAACTTTCAAGAGGCTTCTTAAAGAAAGCTGGGATTGCAGGGATTGTTCTCCTTTCCTTCTTTCTGCTGCCTGAATTAGGCTGCAATGGCTGGAGCTCCTGTAGCCATTTTGAACCATGAGGCAGCCTTGAGGCCACATTCTAAGGATCCAATGAAACAGGACACTAGAAAGAGCATTTATTCTCAATTTTGTGGACTTGCCACATCAGTTCTAAACTTCTTTCTCCCAGATTTAATTTATGTAAGAGTAAAGTGTCTATGGTGTTTAGGCCACTGTTATTTCTGGTCTCTTAACAGCAGCTGACCACCATACTTATCAGATATACTGCTCCTTATTTTTTCTTCCCTGATTCCCTCTTGTATCGATTTCATCCTGCATGTATTTTTATAAACCACTTTAAATCGTTCATAGACTTAGAGTCAAAATAAATAATTTATTAAATGGCAGCATTACACAATCGAGCACATGGATTCTTATTTCAAAGCGCAAACAACCAAAAAACATTTCCAGACGAAAAGTTAAACTGTGTCTTGTGATTCGCAAAACTGAAGTTCGTAGCAGGAAGGAAATCCGTTGCTTATTACCAGAAAGATGGGCACCACATGGAAATTCAATTTCCGACAGAGTGAGTTTTTAAAATTTGAAAAGCTGAACAAAAACGGACCATATGTCCCCTGTGGAGGAAGGGGTGGGCCAGCTATAGTGTGTTAAAACAAAGGACTATCAGATTGCCGGGAGAAATGACAAACACGGCCCTGATGTAGCAATAAGGCAGGGAGTGCTGCAAGGTAACGGGCAGGGAGAGAGGCGGGCCTTGGCCTGGTACCCATACCTGCTTAGTCACTGCTGTGCAAGATGACGTCTCCGGCGTCTTTGGAGTCAGTAAGGGTTACACAGTTATACTCACAGGTGATATAAAACCATGCAGCACAGAGGAGGCCTCAGTTAGAAAGCAGGTCCAGGGATCCCCTGCCAGCCCTGGTATTAACCCCTTAGGTGCCATATTGTGGGATGGGCTGATGGGTCCCCAAAGAGAGAGGTTGGAAATCCAAAGTGGTTATGGAAATATTTCAGTATCATAGTAATCCACCTGGCCACACTGGTACCGAGTGAATAGCAACCCTGATTTTGAAACATTTTTTTCCCTTAAGTAACAGTTTTGAAAATGAAAACAGATTTCAATATGTGTGCAGAAGACGGAATTATAAAATACCCATAATGATGACTTCCGTTTTTTGAGCACTTGCGCTGAGCACTTTATAATTTACAATCTTGTTTAATTCTTCCATTGAGCAGTCATTCAGTGTGGCCTTTTGGTTATAAGTGACTGAAACCGAACTCAAGTTGACTTGAGCAAAGAAGAGAACCTACTAAGGTATATAATTAAAGGCTAATCAGATGCAGGCACAGCTGAATCCAGGGGTTCAAAGATAACAACCAGAACTCAGTTTTTCTCTCCCTGCTCTGCTTTCCCTGATCTTTCTTTCTTTCTTTCTTTTTTTTAAATTTCACTTACTTATTTTTAGAGAGAGGAGAAGGGAGGGAAAGAGAAGGAAAGAAACATCAATGTGAGAGAGAAACATCGATCAGTTGCCTCTCGGGCGCAGTCCAACCAGGGACCAAACCCGCAATCCAGGCACATGCCCTGACTGGGAATCGAACCAGAAACCCCTCTTTTTGAGAGATGATGCTCAACTGAGCGTCACTGGTCAGGGCTCCCTGGTGTTTCTTAAGTAGTCTCTCCGTGTGGTAGCTCTGGTGGCCTAACGTTCGTACTATCCTTCTAACAACATCGGTATAAAGAGAACTTCTGTTTCTAATAATTCCCATGAAAGTTTCAGGATTGACCCTCATTAGTCTGACTTAACTGGGTTTCTCATTCTCACAACGGAAAGATTTCTGAAGGAGATACATGTATGTTGAGGCCCACTATGCACTTGATTCCAGAGACAGATGCCAGGATGGTTTTGACTGGGTCATTGCTCCTAACGAGCTCTCAGTTGAGACAGATAAAGAACCTGCACCTCTTCTCTTGCCTCCATCAAGATTATAAACTCCTTTTACTGAGACAGTCTTTTTTTTTTTTTTTTTTATGTTTTCTGTTGCTTCCCCCAAATGGTGTTTAACAGTTTGCTTGAAGATGTGACTTCCAACAAGAAAATGATAAAATTCAGAGTGGTTGGGAAACCTGCCTCCCAGGCCTGATTACACATCCAACAGTCCCCTACAACCCCATGCCACAGACCCCTGGTCGGCAATTAACCAAGAAGAAAAAGGAGAGGAAAACAAGAAACGCTCTATTCCCTTTCTTTGATTCCAAGGAGGAGTTAGCTTGATAAGATCAGCACTTGGCCACCTCCCGCCATCTTTCATGTTGTATTGGGTTTCACTTGTGTCTTCTGAGGGGCCGATCCCACAGCCAGAGCTGTCTCCAGAGGACCCAGCTTGGCTCCCCTCCCGCCCACCTGAAGCCAGGTGGATGAGAAAAACAGTTTTCCAACCTCTGACTTCACAGTAGACCTGGACTGGGACCCGCTGGGGAAAGAGCTTTCTGACTCAGGGACTGGGGATAGAATTACAGGATCTGTCACCCCCATCTGCCAACTCGACCTCCCCAAAAGGCGCGTCTTTGTGTGGAGAAAGAGGGGGAAGGGCCCCGAATGCCTTGCCCTGGTCCCTTGGGGTGAGAGAGCACCAAGGCCCGCCCAATATCTTACCACGGACCATCTGATCCTGGTGATCCCCAGAGCCCATGTCTGCTGCGGGAGGCTCTGCACAGCCTATCCCCAGCTGAACTGCCCGGCAGTCCTTGGTGCCCTGCTCCTTTAAGGACCCAACTCGTATCCTGCCACCACTTTTCACCCACCGGGCACTTTCTGAACACTCTGCCTTTGCCGCTGTTGTGCCTTCTGCCTGCTGTGCCCAGCCCCCCATCCTTGCTTAGTGATCCCCCATTCATCCCTCATGACCTAGCTCACATGTCACCTTGTGACACCTTCCTGATGCCAACCCCTCCCCCACGTCTTCCTCTACTCTGCACCACAAACACATCAGAATCTGTCTCTTTTGTGCTTTGTTCAAACTCCATGTGAAGGGCTTCTCAAGTTTTGCGATTCGAGGCACCCTTTCAAAATCTTGAATTTTCAGCTGCAGGTTAAGTCATATCCAGAGCCATCCCACGGTTTACACAGTCCCTACCCTGGCCCTGACTCAGAGCCATTGGCTGCCCTGCCCTTGCTCTCTTACATGCTCACGAAGCAATTCTTACACAGGTCACAGAAAGGCACGCCTCCCCTGCCCCCCGACACCAGCCTATGGTCACAGAACACCTTTGCCCGCTTATTCGCCCTCCCAAAGGGCTCAGCTCACGGCCCTGTATGCCTGGTCCCTGCCAACTGCCCGGCCTTATCTCGAGCCACATCCCTACCCCGATCCCCACCTTCCGCCTCACCACCCGGGTGTCTTTTCTCTTTCTCTGATGCCCAAGCCCTCTCCAGCAGCCAGCTTTCTTGGGGAAAAAAAAATGAAGAAGAAATTTAATTGGATATTTGAACAGACAGTGGAAACTGTGGTTGCATGCCTGTCTACTGTTCTGTCAATCGATTTGGAATCTTCAGAAACAGAAGTTGGAGTAGTTGCAGTTGAAAATCCGAAATTCAGGATTCTTACAGAAGCCAAGATGGACGCTCACCTTGTTGCTCCCACAGAGAGACTAAACAAACCCTGTAGTTAGTTTACCAAATTCATGACGCCAGTTGCCTGTGTGTTTGTAGCAACAGACCGACATTACGGAAGCCTCTGGATTGAAAAAGGAACCTCTCCCCCTCCTCCTGCCACTGAAGTGGTTAGGACTTTACATAAATAGAAGCAGTGCTTTTGGGCGGGGGGAGATAAAACCTACCCATTTTCTACGAATGTGGTTAAGGCCTGTGTCCTCCCCAGGCCTGAGCGGGGCTGTCAGCCGCTGGCTGAGCTCACCTTCAGTATTCAGCTCTTAGATGGACAGATAGTGAAGCTTCCTGTTGGCACCCAGCACACCCCACCGTGCTGTTAAACTGCCTCAAGAGGGACTCTTGGTTTCTTTGGCCTAATTAAGTGTGACCTGAGGGGCAGGGTCTTTTCTCCTTTACATTGTGTCTCCCAAAGCCTGTAACACAAGTCTGGTCACAGTAAACACTCCCTTTTCCTTTTCTTAAAACACACACACACACACACACACACACACACACACACACACACACCCACTCACATACCTCCTTCTCTGTGATCCCATTGGATAGGTGCGGTGAGTCCCTAACAAGTGTGATGGTCCAACCCAATCCCCTTTCAGAGAGGCAGCCTGTTTGCAATTTAAAGAATTTTTGGGAAGTCCTGCCTTTCCATCCTGGTTCAGCTGTTTAAGAGGCGAATGATCTTGTCTAAGCATCTTAATCTCAGGTTCCTCATTTATAAAAACAGAAACTCAACACACCTAATCATAGGGTCAGTATAATAGGCAAATGATTAGGTACCTATAATTGTCGTGTGAACATTTAGGTAGTATGATCTCATTTTGTAAAATGAAAACCTTCTGTGTGTGTGTGAAAGCGCAGGGGAAATGTCTGACGAGACTCACCCCACACCGGTGGTGCGCTTACGCCTGGGATGGGGAGGGTGTGGATAACATTTTGTTTTCTTGTTATGCTTTTATATTTTCTTGTTTGAATTTTTAATGGGATTGCATTCAGTATTACTGGTTGCTGAAGAGTAGGTTATTGTTGAGCAAATATGTACCCTCTCGCCCTTCACTTTTAGGGAAGGAATGTACTTCTTCATCTCTTGTCTTTGGCCTTGGCCATGTGACTGGCTTTGGCCAATGGGATATGAGTGGACATGCTATAAACCAAGGCATGAACTGTGCTGGGGGAGTTGGGCTAGTCCCCTAGGCTCCTGCCTTTCACTGTGAGAAGAACATGCCACGGGTAGCCCACTAGTCCCGCCAAAGTGAGTGACACGGGGACCAGACCCACTGTCCGGAGGCCCAGCTGAGATCATGAGATTAACAACATCCCCCAGAAAACCCACAGATGCATGAGCCAGAAATAGATGGGTTTGTCCTATAGCAAAAGATTACAGATACACTTGTGTCATCTTTTAAAGAGAAAAAAACAGAAGAAAATCAGGAAATAGAGTGCCAAACAAATAGCGGATACACGCGGGACGCTCTTCCAGCCCCTAATCCGCCTTCACGGGCGGGTTCAGCACACTCCGGAGCCCTTCCCAGGCCCAGTTTGAATGGGTTGCCCTTCCCCATGGCACTTTGCGGCCACCATGTATTTCATTCTACCTTGTGAAATATTTAGTTGTTCCCATGCCAGTCCCTGCCTTCGCAGACCTTCGAATCTAGTTGCATAAACACCATATAAATATGAAGGTCTTGTTTTACCTGTGTATGTAATGTACACTTGTCCAACTACAGGCACTCAATGGAAAAAGCTGTCATGATTTAATGAGTATGGGTGATTCTGCCCACTGTTCTTGCCTACGTGAAGGTGTGATTTGGAGGAGGAGGAGTGCGAGGGGACCCCTGAATCTTCTATTACTTGGGCCCAGTTTCTTCCAGCCTTTCATAGGCTGAGTGTCTTGGTGAGCGGGGCCCGATCTCAATGCATAAGGCATTTATTTTGTGTCCACTGTGGTTACCAAGTATGTACAAATCAAAGTGGGGACTTTCATTATCCCCCTGTTACAGCTGAGAAAACAGAAGCTTAATAGGGACAATTATCTAAAGTCACACCGCTTGCAAGTGATTGAGCCAGGATTGGGGCTCAAGTCTGTGTGGATCCAAAACTGCTTCCTGAGGTTTACTTGCAGACTCACCTCTGCAATAAGGGGCCTCCTCTGGCACTTGGTGAAGGGTTTTAGGTTAAAAGAACAAAAATATCGTGGTCAGTGTGGCTCAGTCAGTTGGGCGTCATCCCGCACACCAAAGAGTTGCGGTTTGATTCCCAGCCAGGGCACATGCCTGGGTCACGGGTTCAGTCCCCAGTCGGGGTGGGTGCTGAGGGCAGCCAATTGATGTTTCTCTCTCACATCCATATTTCTCTCACTCTCTTTCTCCCTCCCTTTGCCTCTCTCTAAAATAAAAAATTAAAACTAACATTAAGAAAAAGAACAGAAATAAGTGAAATTGTTGTGGTCATGTGTTACACAGCTAAAGCTGATGTATACATCTGAGAGGAGGATACTTGCTGGGTATGAGGGCAGCTGCATTCAGTCACCATCTGCAAATAAGTCCGGGACTTAGCAAAACACTTCGTATACTCGTGTCTCCATAAAAAATGGCAGGCACGTGGCACAGCAATGTGAATGCGCTTAATACTACTGAACTGTCCTCTTAAAAATGGTCAAGAGGGTACATCTTTGTGTATTTTCCTACAATTTGATAAGTACAGTAGGCTCTACACCTGTGGGTAAATGCAAAGATGGCTCCCAGTACCAACAAAAGATCCAGAACCAACCAATTCTCATCGGCCCAGCCGGGTCACGTGCCTGTTTTGTGGCCTGTGGGATAGAATTTCCGATCTGCTTCTCTTAGTGGCATGACCTGTGCGACCCTCAAGTTTCAGGTCTCTCTTGCCTCTACGATCCCTGAACTGCCTCTGCCCCGAATCTGCTGTGTGACCTTGAACGCACCCCTTGCCCTCTCTGGGCCTTTGTCTTCCCACCAGTTACAGGAGAAGCTTGAAGTGGGTTATCTCCCAGGCCCTTCAGCTCTACCAATCTCTCGCTTGATTTCCCCTTCAGAACTTCTTCTGTCACCATCTCCAAAGACAGGCGAAGTGAGATGGGAGAGCAGAAGCCTTCCTTTTATGTTGGGCTATGTGGGCTGCAGTGGGAGGCTCCCTTTTTCTCCTTCCTTTCCTTCTTTTCTTTTCTTTTATTTTTTTACCAGAAAGTTATTTTAAACCCTAGGTGGGGAGCTGCTAAAAGCCACACACCTCAGATCTCACGTGCTACAACCTCCTGTGGGGAGAGAGCAAGCAGAGCTCTTACATCTTACCCTTCTCTCCCCTCCCCCCAACACCCCATGGGAGGAGCCTCTCATTCCATTCATCCTGTGCTCCAGCTGAGTCACAAAATGAAAAAAACACTTGTCTTCTGGCCTTTGGCAGCTGCTAGGGCTGCAGTCCTACAACCAGTGCCTCTCACACTTGCACATGTGTGTGACTCACCTGGACAGCTGGTTAAGATGCAGACTCCAGTTCAGCAGGCCCCGGGTGGGGCTGAGCCCCTGCGGTTCTGGCAGCCTCCCGGGTGAGGCCCAGGAGCGGCAGGGCTTCAAAACACAGGTTGCTGTTAGCTCAGAAAATCCAGCTGGAAAATCACCTCACGTTGAATTTGCCCTGCTCCCCTATTTTAAATGATATTCTTTAAATGTGTGATAACGCCCAAGGTAAAAAAACAAAACAAAACTAAAATATCCCAAAATATCCCACAAATGCTTCAATAAGGCCATACCCTGAAAATTCAGTCACCCTCTATCCCACCCTCCGTCCTCCCGCTTCCCAGAAGTAGCTTCTCACCCAGTTTCTTGTGTCTTCTTCTTCGAGATTGTTTTGTAGATAATGATTATTAATATCATACCCATTCTTTGTGGATCAATTCCTATGTTCTAGGCACTGAGCAGAAGCCCTGACATAGAATATTCAGTTCTTCCAATGAGCCCAGATATTGGGACCCAATTTTACAGTTTGGGAAACTGAGGCATGGAGAGGTTGAGGACTTTGCTGTTCGTTCATCGCACAGCACAGGATGCCTGACCGCAGGTCCTTGTACTCTTCTGTGATTCGGCGCCTCTGTAATAGGCCCCGCCCCTTCTTCCTTGCCGCAGAGAAAGCGGTTAACATTCTGACCTTGCTTTTTCCCCTTAAACAATTTATCTTGGACAGGGCTCACTTGCAGTACTTGGGAGGGCGGGGGGTGGGTGGCTTTGCCTCTTAAACAACAGCATAATACTTCTTTGCAAGCACAGGCATACCTCAGAGATGTCACGAGTTCAGTTCCAGACCACCACAACAAAAGCGGGTAAAGCGAGTTGGAATCTCTTTGCTGGGGAAGGGTCTTGCCTTCTGTTTGTAAAAAAAATGCAACACCGGTGAGGCTCACTATAGCCAGGGATGCCTGTATGACCGTTATTTAACCAGGGACCTGGTTAGGGGATGGGACAGTGATGGGCCATTCCACTTCTTTCACTACAAACTTCTGTGTAGCCTTGCACGTACATCGCTGCACACACAGGCGAAGATACCTGTACGATGGGTCCTGGTCCTGGAATTGCTGGGTCCCAGGCTGTGTTCCTTAAAAGTTGGGTAGTTGATGTCAATTGTTTTCCAAAGCAACTGCAATGACTTTCACCAGTGGTCTTTTGCAGTATCTGTTTCCCCAGAGCCTCACCAACACCATTTTATAGATTTTGGCTTTTTCTGTGGTTGATTTTGAACTGCCCAGCAGGAAGCAGGGGTGGGTGAGACTGCTCCTCCCTGTAATTGTCAAACACACCAGCTGAGATGTGTGGCTTTGAGATTGTTTTATTTATTTATTTTTTTCTGTCCCCCATACCTAGCAACTCTGACTTAGTTAGGTCAGCCTCCTGCTCCGAAGAGCAGCATTTGTCACCAGGGATTTAATGGCTTAAAAATAAAGGGGATCCGATTGCACGCAGGAGCCCTGGCCAGCCACTGAGCTCCAAGCCCTTCCCCCTAACCCTTGGGACCAAGACTGAGAGGCTGGAAGAAGCCACGAAGAACAATGACATTTGGCTTCTCAGAACCCTGAAAGGCAGAGACCAGAAACCAAAGATCAGGGTTCAGCCTGGGCTCTGCCACCAACCCTTGGTCTGAAAACATTTCCTCTTATTTTAGAGCAGTGGTAAGCCCACTGACTTTGGAAGCCCATGACCTGGGTTCAACTCCTCCTTCCTCCACTTTCTAGCTGAGTGACAGTAGCTATTTGACCTTTCTGGACGCCCGTTTTCCCATCTGCAAATGGGATAATGATAGGCTTACTTCCCAGTGTGCTTGTGAGGCTTAATTGTCTCAGTACACGCGAAGGTTTTGGGATAATGGCTGGCACAAATAAAGGGCATAATAAATATTAGCTCTTCTTTCATTATTCATATTGTGTATTTACTTGGTTATTGTCTGTCTTGAATATTGACTCCAGGGGGGCAGAGGGAGACCTTGACTCCTCTGTTCCTGGTGGTGTCTCTTGCCCCAGCATAGCACCTGCATGCAATGGGAGGTCTGCAAGTGTTCCCTGGAGGAATCAGTGAGCGAACATGTCACTTTCTCTCCCTGAGCCTCAGTCTCTCTATTTGCCAAATGAGAGATTTTTATTTCATTCTCTGTGTTTGTCGGTGTTTCCTAATCTACAATGACCGTATATCGTTGCTTTTTGCAATTAGAAAAAAAATATAAGCAATATGTAAGTCCTTATTTATCACTGCCAAAACCTGGAAGCAAATAAGATGCCCTTTAATAAGTGAGTGGATAAACAAACTATGGTACCTCCAGACAATGGGATATTATTCAGCAATTTTTTAAAAAGAGCTATCAAGCCAACAAAAAGACATGGAAGAAACTTGAATGTATATTGCTAAGTGAAACCAGCCAATCTGAAAATGCTATATACTGTACGATTCCAAATATATGACTTTCTGGAAAAGACAAAATGATGTGACAGTAAAAAGATCAGCAGTTGCCAGAGGTTTTGGGGGAGGGAGGGTGAATAGGCAGAGCACAGAGGGTTTTTAGGGCAGGGAAACTATTCTGTATAACACTACAGTGGTAAATATGATATTATATATTTGTTGAAGCGCATAGAACATACAACACCCAGGGAGCCTTGACGTAAACTATGGGTTTAATTAATAATGATGTATCAATATTGGCTCATCAATGGTAACAAATGTTGCACACTAATGCAAGACATTAATAATGGGGAATTTAGGGTAGGAGTTAAGCGGGTATAGGGAACTCTGTACTTTCCTTTCAATTTTTCTGTAAACATAAAACTGCTTTAAAATGTCTAGTAAGTTAAAAAAAAAAAAGAGTGCAAGGTTAGTTTTGAAAGTTTATTTGGCTTTAAAAAAAAATCTTGTGGTTTTGAAACTCTGTTCGACAATTGGCAGTTCGTTCTCATCCACTCGGGCTGCAGATTTTTGAAAGTGGTAACAGGAACACACCAGTGGGGACATCTTGTTTGGGAATCTTCATCCTCATTACGTTTCTGGATAACCGTGCAGAGACCCGTAGGGGACATTCCCTCTGCCTTCGGCCTGGGTCAAAGTGCACTTCTGGAGTTCCCATTCTCCTTTGTGGCAAATTCCCAGCCCTCCTTGCACGCCCGAGGAGCACACCGCTGAGCCCACCCCCAGGATGTGCTTGTGAACGCTGCTGACGTGTTCTAAGGTAAAAATGCAATAGATTGATTAATTGGCTTTAAACACAACCCACACGTTTGATACTGGCAGATGTCGTTTCCAATTCATTCTTTTTATGTATGCTTTGAGTTTGAAGGAAATATGTTCAAGGAATAACAAAATGTATGGACAGCAATGATGACTTTATGCAACCTGAGACCCCCCTGGGGGTCCCCTAGAGGCTGTCCCTGCTGCTTGCCTATTTTTGGCCAGCGGGATCCTGTCTGCCACCCCTTCATACCAGGAGTAAGGCCAGAGGAGACAACGATGGCCCCTGGAAGCCTGTCTCCGGGCCATGGCTGATAAGCCTGCCACACCAGCTCTGGCCTGTGTCCTCTCTGCCTCTCTACCTGGCTTGCTGGCAGAGTCTCTCCTGAAAGTCTCTCTCTCTCCCCCCTCCTCTCCTTTTCCCCAGTCCCAGTCCCCGCTGCGGCCAGGGAAGCGGAGCGGGATATGCAAATGCAACTGCCCTGGCCAGGTTCCTGAGAGTGAAGTTGAGAAGCCAAGGTAAAGGTCTGCCTGTGCACGTGAGAAAGGCAGTTGATGCTGAGTTTGTGGGAAATGAGCGCTGAGCAGGACAAGACAGAGTCACATGCTGGGAGTACAAGCAGGAACTTCCAGGGTCGGCTGAGGAAGTACCAGGATGCAGAAAAGGCCGAAGGGTGTTGGGGGAAGAGCGAGCCTTGTTTCTGAGGAAGGAGATCTGGGTTTGAGGGCCCAGCTCAGGCACCAACCATAGAACCCTGGACTGGGATCCCCTGTTCTAAGGACTGGATCTGATCCCTTCCGGTGGCCTGCAAGGCCCTGCCCCTCACCCCTCTGATCTCACCGCCCTCCCCTCTCCCCCAGTCTGCTCTGCTTCTGTTCCTCCAGCACCACGCTTTGTTGCTTGTTGCGATGCAGGGACTTTGCATTTGTAGTCCCGCAGCCTGGAACCCTCTTCTGATTGGCTCTGGACAAAGCTGGTTGCTTCCCAGGCCACAGGCCCCACTCATAGATCACCTCCCTGGGGCCCTTCTCTGACCACACCAAATTAGCCTGGCAGTCCTGTGTTTTATTTCATCTGTGTGTTCTCTGAAATTATCTTGCGCATTATGTTATTGTCTGTGTGGTCTGCTCCCTGCCGTTTTCTCAGTCCACCGTTACGCCACTTCTCCTGCGCGGACAGATAACCCCGCTGCACAGCCTCAGATGAGCTATTTCACTACTCTGAGCCTCAGCCCCTGGGAAGCTGACGAAGACCTAGGAAAATTAGGGGAATGTTTTGAAAAGCACATATGAGAGGTCACCTGCTGAGAACAAGAGATCAGTCTTTTGGAGAAATTGCTTATTTAACACATTACGTTTGCTTTGCCAAGTGTTACCCACCCCCAGCTCAACCCCCTAGCAAATAGTCTCACCTCCATCTTGCCCTGGGGACAAAACAACTCCTTAAGGAGATAAGAATATTGATTTCATTTACTCTTATCTTCACGTGAGAGTGGGCTTGTTCAATGTTTGTTCAATACTTTGGAGCCGAATCCTGAAACCTGGGGCCTAGGCGGAACTGCTGTGTGACCTGAGGCAGGTCTCCTCCCCTCCGTGAGTCCCACCTTTTCCATCCCTTGAAGGAGAGCACAGAAATATTCTAATCTTGGGCTCTCTCACTGCTGGTATTTAGGATAACACAGAATCGCCTGGAGGGTGGAGAAACCACACGGTCCCAAAGCGCACCTGGCATGGGCCTTGTTGAGACTGTCCATTAAATAAAACTCTCCCTGTTCTCCCTCTCAAAGGGCTTTCCCATCTATTATCTCTCGGCTGCTCTGGGCTGGAGGTGGGACGGCAGGAGGCTGTTTTCACCCCCGGTTGGTCTTAAGAAAGGAGGAAAGAGGCAGGGCCTTGCCTGATTGCCCAAATTCATTTCTCTCAGTTTTGCCCTCTGGTTCTGCCTCAGGACCTTTGCACGTGCCAGTCATTCCCTCAACTTGGAGTGCTCTTTCCCTAATTACTCTCACTTCATCAGCTCTCTGCTCAAATGTCTCCCTGTTCAAATGTCACCCTGTTCAAATGAACAGCACCCTCGACACCTCCACTCCCAACATTCTCCATGCCCTTCTTCTGCTCTATTTTTCTTCCTGGCCTTTCTCAACATGAGACAATCTCTACTTGTTTATTGTCTGTCTCCTCCTCTAAAATGTCAGCTCCATGAGATGGGGGATTTTTGCATCTTGTTCAGCGCTCTCTCCCCCGCCCCTGGCAAAGGCTTAGAACAGCGCAAATGGTCAATAAATAATTGTGGAATTGAATTAATTTCCTGAGGACAAAGAGGTGGAAGCGACCTTGAAAGCTATGTTTCATCGGTCCCCTTGCCACCAGGCTGGATTTGGTGCTGGGTGTGGGTTGCCCTTCTGTGAAAATCTCTCAAAGGAAGTCAAGATGCTCAATGTCTTTAGAAAAAAACAAAAGTGGTTTTAATCATAACCAAGATCTGTGTACTTTCTTTGCTAGCCCTATCTTGCTTTCTTACAAAAACAGGAAAAAAAGCAAGATATTTAGGATACATGTTACAGATGAATGATATGGACAAGCAGCTAAAAAGAGAGATTTGATTCCTTCTTGCACAGGACAGGGAATTTCTAGCTGTTTTCTTTTTTTTTTTTTTAAGGTCTTTCTATTATTTTTTAGTGGTGCGCTGAGTCACAAAATTGTAAGATTTTATTTATTTTTTAGAGGGATAGGAAGGGAAGGACAAAGAGAGGGAGAAAAACATTGATCAATTGCCTTTTGCACGCCCCCAACAGGGGACCTGGCCTGCAACCCAGGCATGTGCCCTGACTGGGAATCGAACCAGTGACGTTTTGGTTCACGGGTCAGTGAGCAATCCACTGAGCCACACCAGGCCAGGGCTCTAGGTGTGTTTTACTACCTCATTCAATAGTAGTGGATAATAATGGGTGTGAACATTACATGAACAAAGCGACTATTCTGTGCTCTCTGTGCAGGACTCCCCATACCTCATTGCCAAGCCCTGAGACAGCCCTGAAGGTGGGGGCCACCACGAGGACCTTCATTTTACAGATGAGGAAGTGGAGGCTCTTCGACACGAAGCACAATGTTCATTCGTCCAAGGTTCCACAGGCAGATGTCGCCCTGGCGATATTTCCATCATCTTCACTCCCTGTCCGGAGTCAAGTGACACCTGAAAAACCCCTTCAAAGAGTGAAATTCCCTGTAGCTGAGAGGCTCAGAGTGGGTTCTCTGGAGTCAGACTGCCTGCCTCTGTGTCTGGATGATACAAGTTCGGGTGAGTTAATGAGCTGCGTCCGTGCCTCAGTCTCCTCATCTGGAAAATGGGGCGATGAGGATGCTGGTGCCCACGAAGATTCACTGAGTCTGTGACATGCTTAGGACAGAGATTTGTCCTAAAGTGCTCAAGATTTGTTAGTTATTTTTTATTATGATCCCCTGTACACTTTCTTTCTCTGTCTCTGTCTCTGCCTCTCTCTCACACACGCACACACCTTGTGGGCTTCCTGGAGGAGGAGTTCTACCAGCCAGCCAGCCAAGGTCTAAACCTAGAGTCCAGCTTTGATGTCCTCCACTGTCCGGAAATTTCCCACTGAGCGGGGAGTGACACCCTCTTGTGGTCTTTCCCCCCCTCCCCCAACCAGCTCACACATCAGTACTACACACAGGTCATGTGCCTGTCCCTCGGCCTGCCTGCGTGTGACTCAGCCTGGCAGCAGGACCAGATGGTGGGAGGAGAGTTGGAGATTAGCATTGCCAGGGGTTGCTCAGAGCAGTTGCCTCACTGCAAAGGTCAAGGTATTAGGTTTCTACCTTGCATGCTGTCTTGGGAGGTTTGCACGAGACCCTGCGGAGACCAGGCTGAGGCAGCCCCATGCCCTGCTCACGAATGCTGTTCGTGTTATAATTAGTGTTTTCCTGTGCGCCCCTGACAGTTTGTGAAGTGTTCTCCTACCACCCAAGTATGCAGGGCGGCCAGTGTTATTTTGATCATCCCCACAAAATGGGGCTCCTTGAGGCTGAATGTCTTGCTCTTTGTCACTTGGCTGGCAGAACAGGGATCTAACGGAGGTTTGCAGAGCCTAAGCCTGGTGTGCTTGCCAGCACACTGCACAGACTGTCCTCAAAGCCGAAGGCGAGTGTGCGCGCACACGTGTGCACGAGTGCCGAGGAAGGGGCCGGCCCGCTCTGGAACAGCTATCCTGAGGGTCTGAATTCAGCCTGGACACAAGTGCACAGTGAACCTTTTTATTCACATATCATTATAATCTACATTTTCACTTATTTTTGAGCAGGTATTATGTCCACAGAGTTCAAAATTCAAATGAGTACTATGATGTGTCACTCTCTCCCCCGCCACCCGTCCATTCTCTCCCTTCTCCAGCGGCATCCGCACACCAATTTCTCCTGCCAGGCTCCTCTGTGCTTCCTTAAGTCAATATGAACGTAAATATTCCCCCCAACACTCTTTATACAAATGGCTGAACACTCCACTCACTGTTCTGCTCCTTGCTTTTTGTGTTCAGTAATAGTCCTGGAGATCATTCCATACCATTCCATGACGAGCTGCCTTGATACTTTTCAAGGCTGTGGAACGCTTTGTTGCAGGACGGTCCCCTGTTAATAAACATTTAGGTTCTTCCCAACACTTGCAATGACAGAGGGTGGTGCATGAGTCATCTTGTGTAGGCAGCACTGGGTCAGAGTGCCCCAGGACAGCAGCTGCCTGTCACCTGGGAGCGCCGTCAGGGCAGGAGCATCTCAGGCGCCACCCTGGGCCCGCTACACCAGGATCTGCATTGTAGAAAGATGCCCAGGGGATCTGTATGCACATTAAAGCTGAAGAAGCACTAGTTTGAAAGATAGATTCCCAGAAGTGGAATTGCTGGGTCGAGAGAGAGAGGCATTTATAATGTTGACAGGTACAGTCAAATTCACATCTGCAGAGCTTGATTCAATATATATTCCCATCTGCAATGCATAAGCATTTTGAGAGAAGCTTAAAAAAAAAACAAAAAACTCACATCCAGCACCACAAATTATGGAGACTAGGATTCAGTGGGTCTGGGGTGGGCCTGGAATCGGCATTTTATACACTCCCTGGTGATTCCAAAGTTCAACCAGTTTGGGAACAACTGGCCTAAATACATCCGTAACCTTTGACTCCAGACGCTTCTTTAGGGTTTCTGGGTGATGTTGCTGTAATGATCTTTAACTCTCCACCCAGGGATGGCAAACTCAAATGCTTACAAGGGCCTGATACATAATCCTTGTGACCGAAGTGGGCTGGATTATAGTAGGTTAGGTTTATATTGACAGTGAAGTAAAAAAAAAAAAATTACACACACACACACACACACGCATACACATACCACACACACACACCAGGCACAAACCAAGCAAAACATATTTGGGCTGAAATTGGACCACAGTTTATGAATTTGTGGCCTTTGTGCCCTCACAGTGACTTTTTTTTTTCTTAATTTGTTTTCGTGAATAATCTCATACCACCTGCTGAACACCCAGGTATGCTTCCTCCACGCGGTGCAGAAGATCTTAGGGATCAAGGCTCCCACGCTACAGATGAGAGAATTAAGCCCAGAGAGAAGTGGGTGGCCCCGAGTCCTGCAGAAAAGTTTAATCAATAGTTACTGACAATCAGCCCACATGCGCAGTGCTGGGGGATTTGAGCCTGTGCGGTAAGGTCCAGGTCCTCAAAGAGGGAGGGGACAAATACATAGTGCCACGTGCAAAAATAGGAACTAGTTCCCAGGGCCAAAGTGGGTCCAGGAACAAGGGAAGTTTTTACAGAGGAGCTAAGGGAGAGAAAGACGTTGGTGGTTTCTGGTTTGTGTTCATCTCAAGGGCCAGAATGACAACTATTTTAGACTTGCGGGCCACACAGCCTCTGTAGCAACTGCTCAGCTCTGCCATCGCGGCGCGACAGACAACAGGCGAACGAAGGGCCGTGGCCCTTGGCCGCCAATCCAGCTTTATTTATGGACACTGAAATTTGAATTTCATATAATTTCCACGTGTCACGAAATCGTCTGCTTTTGATTTTTTTTTCCCCCCGCAGCCGTCTACAAATGTAAAAACCATTCTTAGCTCGCAAGCTGCACAAAAACAGGCGGCCGGCCGGATTTGGCTGGCGGCTGGGGTTTGCGGACCCCTGATTTAGAAGCTGAAGAGGCGCTTGCCAGGCAGACGGGAGAAGGGTGTTGCAGGCAGCGAGATTGGTAGGGGCAGGGAGGTGGCGAGGAAGACAAGTTTGAACAGAGAAGTTAGAATCAAAATGCCAGGCTCCAGGCTCCCGATGCAGGGCTCTGTCACCTGCCCTGGGGACAAAAGCACAAGTGAGTGGAGGGGCTGGGTGAGGACTTCCAGGAGCAGGAGAGGGGGCAGCCCCTCCTTATCTAGCTCCTGCCCCGTGTTGCCAAATTCTTTCGGGAAAGCTGGAAAAGTGCTCATTGCACACGTGTTTTCTGGGAGTTTAGTATGTGCAGGACTGTTCCAGGTACTGGAAAGACCATGGGGTCAAATCAGACTAAAGGCTCTGCTTGGGAGCTAATGGGGGACAGATGTGAAAAAAATAAATAGAGGTAGCATGTTAGGTGGTGGTGAGTGTAACGGAGAAGCATCATGCAGGGCAGGGGGTAGGAGTAGTGGGAACTTTTAGATGGGTATCCCGGAGACCTCCGTGAGAAGGGGGCATTTGAGGAACAGCGGCAAAGATTTGCAGAATGAGCTGTGGGGCACCCTCTCCCCAGAACAGCAGTCCAGGCAGAGGGGGAAGCAAATGTGAAGGTCCCAAGGACACAGCCTTCCTGGACCGTCCTAGAAACAGTGAGGGACGTGTGTGGCTGGAGCAGAGAGGGAGGAGGGGAAAGCAGAAGGAGCCGCAGACAGAGGGGTAATGGGGGCGGGCCGTGCAGGACTTTGTGGGCCACTGTGAGGTTTCTGGCTTTTGTTCTGAGTAGGTGGGAGCCATGGAGAGTTCTGAGCAGAAGAGGAAGAGGATCTGACATACATCCTCACAAGACCCCTCTGGCTGCGTGTGGAGAACAGATGACAGGTGAGTAGGCGCAGGGGTAGGGAGAAGTCATCGGACCCGGGGGATTTACATTTTGAAGGTGGAGTTATAGAATTTGCTGATGTTTAGGATGTGGGGCGTGAGAAATTCAGCTCTTACTGTGAAAACTTCCTATATGCAATCAATGGCATCCAAGTCAATTTTTAAAATAGCTCCCTGTGGGCCATCAAAGCCTTGTGTAGGCTGCCAGTTTGCAGCCTTTCTTCCAACCACGCCTGTCTCCATGCTTTAACTTTTTATCGTGACTTTACCTTTTTCATATTTTTGTGAACTTTTCTAGACTAGACTGGGGGCTACCCTTAATAGAGGGCAGGGACTGTCCCTCTGGAACTGGTTTCTGCCCCCACGTCCCTCCCAAAGGTCACCGGTGACGTCCTGCTGCCAGGCTTCAGCAGCACCTTCTAAGTCCGGTTCCTGTAAAGCTCCTCCTCCATGAAGACCCGCTCCCTGGGACTTTGGCATCTCTGGTCTTCCTTCCTCCTTTACAATAAGTGTCCGAAGTCAACAGATGGAAAAGCCAAAGTAGAGGGGCCACAGAGGTAAAGACAATGACCAAAGAGAGCTGAATATGTTCTCTGGAAACAAACACACTTGGGTGGCTAAATAGTAACAGTAGACGACATTTCCTGAATATTTAATAAGTGCCGTTGTTCTAAGCACTTTGTCTATGTGTTAAATCTGTAACAACACTCTGCGGTGATTACTATTACTCCCATTTTCAGAGAGGAAACTGGGGGCAGAGAGGTTGAGTAACTTGCCTGAGGTTACATAGCTTGATGGCAGCAGAGACATGATTTGAACACAGGGCGTCTGGCTCCAGAGATGTGAGCATAATCTGCCCCTCCCCGCCCCCCACACTATGACTTTGATGCTACCTTCACCTGACCACCCCATTTTGCCAAATCATAGAGATTCTTTCCACCTACCATTATGGCAAGTAGATTATGGGCTGATCTCCTTGCAGTATCTGGCGGCCAGTTTTACTAAACTGTATAGTGTGCAGACCCTCCGACCAGGCCACTTCCTGCCGGTTACCGCTCTAGAGAAAGACTGTGCCCACGCAGGCGAGCACAGGATGCTCCCGGCAGCAGCACGCTGAGCAGGGACCAATTGGAGGCCACCTGAGTGCTCATTCACAGAGGGATGAAAGAGAAATTTTCCATATTCCTATCAGAATCTGATGCAGCAGGTTAAAGACGGAGATAGATTTGTAAATGCTGAAAGGTCCAGGGCTTCTACAGAGGGGAGAAAACAGTGAGCAGGACAGTGCAGAAACTGTTCTGGCATTCTACGGATACGTATGGAGGAGCTGGTTTATGCCTGACACTGCGCTAGGCACGGGGGACACAGTGGTGAACAAAACAAACCCCTGCCCCGAGCTCTACCGTTCTACCTGGGGGGAGGCAGGGAATAAACAGTATGTCGGGGTAGTGAGTGCAGTGAAATATATGACAGAAGATTGTTTCCCACTTTTGCAAAAAGAATCACCACGAAATGATACTATGTGTTTTCGATGTGTATTTATGTATGTATATAAATGCACTGGAAAAGGTCGGCAAGGAAGCTGCCCCAGCTGCTGACAGTGTCATTTTGGGGGGAGTGCTGGGTGCTGGGCGGTTGTCCAAAGGCACTTTCTTTGGCTGTCCTGGAGAACGCTCATACACCCATGTATTACTTGTGCAATGAAAATTAATAATAGTAAGCAACTGGAACCCTCATACAGTGCTGGTGGAACTATAAAATGGCACAATCACTTTGGAAAACTATTGGCAATTTCTTACAAAAGTTAAACATGTGATTCGGCAGGCTTACCCCTGGTGGTGTGAACAGCAGCATCCTGTCTGAGCCTTCGGATCCCCGTCTCCTGCGAGAGTTTCAACAGGGCTCTGGCTGGAAGCCAAGTCACCAGCTCCCAGGGGCCTCCCCGCCAACCTGAAGGGTGGAGGGGACCCCTCCCCCGCAACCCCTGACGTCCTGCAGCCTGGCCTGTCGTTCCTCTCGCAGGACCGCTCCCTCAGCGAGCAGCCCGCACAGCGGGAGGCTGCTACGACTGTCTGCGACCGTGGTCTTCCCCGGTCCTTCCACACCTTCGCCGGGATCCAAAGCTAAAAAGCCACCAAAAGCCGCGGCCGCAGCGCCTTGCTCTCGGAGGAAAGCACTTTGTAGACACTCCCTGAGCCTCAGCAAAACTTCTATTGTGTTGCTTGAGACAGAAAACAATGCGAATGGCCCAGTTGCCCTCCGGCCAAAGATTGCAACCGCTTACACACTCTCTCCTAACCCCACCTTTGGGAAGCTCGAGCTCCCCGATAGGCCAGAGAGGAGGGAGAAGGTCACTTGACCCTACTGTCGGCCCTAATGGCAGCCTCCGCCCTTCCACCCCACCCCCACCCGCCTACCCACGCGTTTCTCTTGAGGCCCGGAAAACCAGAGAGGGGACCAGGCAGGTCCGGGAAGGTCAGCTTGACCTTTAAAGGTGAGGCAGGAGTTTCTACAAAGCCTCTGGGAGTCCCCTAAGCATCTGTTCTTGCCCTTCAGGGGCTGGAAGGTCACTGTCTCGGTTCCTCCTCAGCCAGGACCGGTTCAACTTTGGGTGAAAGTGTGAAAAGCTAGGGACCTACCCATGCCTGGGGCCTGCTTTGGGGCTTTTGGAAACATGAAGTGCCAGAGCCTGCACAGAAAATGCCTGCACACCTCCAGTGAAGAGCGCAGTGCTGGGCCCTAGGGACTTGCAGGAAAGGAAAGCACTCTGTCTTCCTGGGCTCCACGGAGCAGGACCAGAGGTGGGTGTTGTCCTGTCCACCCACCCCCGCCACCCCGTCCCCAACAGTTAAGCTGCAGCGGTGGTCTCCTGCTGGCCCCTATTCTGGCTGGTCTTTGCTTGGGTTGTTCATTGAGACCACCTCTAAATTAAAGCCATTCATAAGTATAGTCATTCATTCATTCATTCACTTCTTCATTGCCCCATTCATTCATTCATTCAGTCAATCTATTGCAGGCGAGGTAATGTGTCAGGTTCTGTGTTGGACTGACCCCAAAATAGATTGAGAAAAGAAGCTGACCGAAGAGCTACGACCAGGAAAGATGACATAACTGTCTACAGAGAGATTTAGAGAAAGGAGAAACCTCTTTCTGTCTAGCTCAGGGACTGGCAACTTGTGACTGCAGGCTATTGTTTTTATAAATAACCTTGTATTGGAATGCAGCTACGCCCTTTCATTTACGTATTGCCTTTGGCTGCTGCTAGTGATACGGCAGAATTGAATAATTGGGACACAGACTGTGTGACCCTTAAACTCTAAAGTATTTACTGTCTAGTCCTTTCCAGAAAGAGTTTGCCAACCCCTAATCTAGGAGAGGTCAGGAATTTGCCGCTGTCGGCAACAGAACCCACCCTAGCAATTTCATTAATGGTGTGGGGGCTCACAGAACCTCCAGTGTTCCCTGGGAGCCAGGCCTCAAGGCCATGACCACAGAACAATGCCCAGGCCACTCTGTGGGATGGCTCGCTGTCCCTGTCCCCAAAGCCGGATGCCTCTGCCCTTGCTTTGGTCAGGTAAACACAGGACATACAAACCCTATGGGCCAGCAATTCCATTTCGGGTAGACAACCTAAACAAAGTCTTGTTCGCAGGGATAAATGAAAATGTGTATGAGGATGTTTGTCATAGCATTGCTTCAAGGAGTTAGGGGGACAAGTGTCTAGCACTAGGAAGTGGATACATAGGATATGGTTTTATTGGTTAGGGTTAACATTTACCGCCATACTAAAGACCCTAATGTTTGTAAAGTCTCAGACTTACTGGAAGTTCTATTTTTTGATCATGTAATAGTCCAAAGTGAATGTTACTGAGGGGTCACCTGTCTCCCCTCAGGGTGGGCATTCAGACCCAGGCTGAGTCTGCCACTTTCAACCCAAGGCTTCCAAGGTCACTCTGGGGTCCTCCTACCAACCAGCTTAGAAAGGAAAGGAGCAGAGAGAAGGCATGGGCTCCACCTACCTGCAAGGGAGACTGGGAAATGTAGTCCCTGAGTGTGTCCTGGAAGAGGAAGAAACCACTTTGGGGAAACAGCCAGCAGTCTCTGCCACAGTGATTCATGTACACAGTGGAATGCTAGGCAAGAGTCGGAAGTCGTGCATTCTGTTCACAACCAGCAACAAGGAATGATCTCAAGAACATGATGTTGAGTGGAAAAGTAAAATAGCGTCAGATGCACAACTCTGTACCGTTCTGTGAAAATTTTAAAACAATCATAAAGCAACATTTTATCTCTTCATGTTTTTTTTTTTACTATGTCTACTTGGATATACATATATCCCAACAACTGTATGGCAGATGGATAGAAAGAACATACTATAAATAAACCTGAGTGGGTGTCTGTGGGGGAGGGGAAAAGAGAAGGAGTAGAGATGGGTGATGAAGGCAAAAGTGAAAATAAAAAAAAAAAAATAGAGGCCATACTCAGATGCCATTCATGGTGTGCCATGGCCTGAGGGGTGTGGTTAAATAATTGTGTCTCTGAGGTCCAGATTAAAAGAAGGGGGGAAAAGCAACATATTAAAAAATAGAAGTAATATATATACATTGCAGAAAATTCAGGAAATATAAAGACAAAAACATACCCATATTTCCACTGCCCAGATGTTAACTACTCTTGTTATTTTTTTATTTATTTCCTTCCTGTCTTTTTGTACATATATGTAATATATATTGACAATATTGAGCTCACAGTCTACATGTAGTTATGATTCCATTCTTTTCCTCTCCAGTTATTCATGTGTCATGACCATTTTCCCATTCCATGAAATACACTTTGACAGCAGACTTCTAAATGGCTAAATATTTTCCAAATTGTGGATATGCCACAATGTATTTAACTCTTTAGCTATTAGTGAGAATTTAGGTCCTTTCAAATCTGGGGCTATTGTAAGGGGCACTGCAGTGAACATCTCTGTGCATCAAAATTTGTCTGAGTGTGTGATTATGTCTGTAATTTAGATTCCTTGAATGAGAATGAGTTGGTCAAAGGATATGAATATAGGTGTGTATATTTATTTTTTCAGGCTTTTGATGCATTTTGAAGTTGGGAAATCGAAAGCACATGGAGAAAAGTCCGTAAGATATAATGTAAACTATAATAAATTATTATAAAGTGAACCTCTGTGAAATCACTACCTGGGCTAAGAAATAGACCACTGCCAGCCTCGAAAACCACTCTGTGGCTCAGAGGAATCCCAAACCCCTGCTCCCCAGCCTGGGAGGCCACCACTGCCCCGACTTACACGTAAACGCTGTATTCTTTCTTTTACAGTTTTACTATCCAAGCATCTACCGCTAAGCACCGTAGTTTAATATTGTCTGCTCTGAGCACTATCTAAATGGAATCATACATAATTTACTCCTTTAAATCTGGTTTCGTTGGCTCACATTACGATTTTAAAATTCATCCACACTTCCAGATGCGTGAGCTATGTAGGTGGCTGAAAGGACTTTGGCTTTTTCTCTGGGTGAGTAGAAGCCATGGAAAGTTCTGAGCAGAGGAGAGATGTGATCTGACAGATTGTAGCAGGATCCCTCTGACTGCTCCATGGGAAGAGACTCCGGAAGCAGCGAGACATGTGAGGACAATACGGCAACGGTCCAGGCGAGAGACATCGATGGCTTCCACCAGGGCAGACGGAGCAGTGGTCTCCGGCTCCTCCGTCTCTGCCATCAACAGCGGCCTCCACCACGTCACTGCATGGAGCTGTACATCCTTCTTTCTCCACCACAACTTCTCTTTTGTTTTCTCTGAAGCTGTGTAAGTTTTGTTCCCTGCTTCAGTTTCTCATTTTTGAGGATCTAAAGTTGGACGGTAGGGGAAGCATCTTCTTTCATTTGTGCTCTTCCATTTTTCCAAGCATTTTGTAAGATCTCCTCGTTAAATCATCTATAAGATCCCGTTGTGTTCTCACATTTCCTCAGGGAGCTGGCAGAGCAGGAGTCTTTTTTTCTTTTTTAAGATTTTATTTATTTTTAGAGAGAGGGGAAGGGAGGGAGAGAAACAGAAACATCAATGCGAAAGAGAAACTTTGATCGGCTGCGTCTTGTACGCGCCCTGACTGGGGACAAAACCAATCCCCAGGTGTGTACCCTGACAGGGAATGGAGCTGGTTTGTGGGATGATGTCCAACCAACTAAGCCACATAAGTCAGGGCCAGAGCAGGATTCTTAATGTCCCCACTGAACGAATGAGGAAACTGAGACTTAAGGCCATGAAGGAAATGACTGAACTGGGAACTCGCCCCCTGCTCCATTTCACTAGGGATGACGAGGTCATAGGAGACATGCGGCTATGTCCAGCCTTCTTAAGGAAGCCGGGGGATGCCACACATTGGAAATGGACTCTCTCTAACGTTATTCTGGTGTGCCACCGGATGTCCCAGCTCTGGTGTGTCCGGGTCTCTCTCCTTGTCCTCTTCCCCATCCACATGTCCTCCCTGGGTTCGCTCACCCGGTCCTATGGCTTTAGCGCTCACTGATACTGCGACAATACTCGCATTCTTGTCTCCAGGCTGAACTCCCCCTTGAACCCTGGGATTCTGTGACTGCCCACTCAACATCTGTGTGTGGCTATTGAATGTGACATCTAACACAGCCAAAATCAAATTCTCCGTCTTCTCCCCCAAACCTGCCCCTCCCACGGTCTTTCCCACCCTGGTTAATTCCAACCTCAATCTTTCTGTTGCTCAGGTCAAAAACCTCAGAGTCTTGATTAACTCTCTCTCTTTCACCCCCAGCACTTCAACAAATCCTACAGGTTCTATTGTTAGGATACATCCAGAGTAGGCCATTTCTCCCCACGCGCCCTGGTATCACCCTGGCGGAAGCCATCGACGTCTCTCGCCTGGATCCTTGCAGTATCCTCCTCACGCGTCTCACTGCTTCTGGAGTCTCTTCCCATAGAACAGTCGGAGGGATCCTGCTACAACCTGTCAGATCACATCTCTACTCTGCTCAGAACTTTCCATGGCTTCCACTCACCCAGAAAAAAGCCCAAGTCCTTGCAGCCACCTACATGGCTTACACATCTGGCTTCTCTCTTTCCTCGAGTTGCCTTTCCTACTCCTACCCTTTGCCCCTTGCTTCCTCCACCGCTGGCTTTTGCACTCGCTGTTCCTTCTGCCTAGAACACATGCAGGGCCTGCTCCTTCACCTCTTTTAGGTCTTTGCTAAAATGCCACCTCCTGAGCGAGGCCTTCTCTCACACCCAGGGATGCCTGGCCTGTCACTCCCTGTCATTTTCCTTGCTTTGTTTTTCCCCATAGCCATCGCCACCATCTGGCCGATGTGGGGTTTGACTTATTGGGGTCCTACTGGCCATCTCTTCTGCCACTAGAACACAGCTCCAGGAGGGCGAGGCCTCTCATGTGTTTTGGTCGCTGTTCTCAGGGCCCAGCACTGGGCCGGGGCTCACTGTGAGGCTTGCTCCCAACCTGGAGGTATTCACTCATTCATTGAGGCATGCCTGGCACTGTGCTTTGATGAGGGAAACAAGATTCTCATAGGCCACTGGCAACACCTGAGAGATGGTTTGGCATGGACTCAGGGGCAGACATACCTGGATGGCGAAGCTCTGGCTAATCGGGTGGGAATGGAAGTGACATGTGAAACTTCCGTTCTTAAAAGGACCAGGCATCTCCTCCCCTTCCCCCTTTCTCTTCCTGCTGGTTGAAACGGGACCCTAGAGCAGCCATCTTGGAGCACCCGGTGAGCACCCACAGGTTGGCAGGAATCTGGCCCCCTACAGTTTGAGGTCTCCATACCTGCCTTGGGCTGTTCGTGTCTGGACTATAATGACAGAGAAATGAGCTCTATTTTAAAGAATTCATTACTACTTGGGTCTCATCACTGTGGCTTTCTTTGTCCTACCTAATACAGTGACCTCGACCAGGTTCCTTTCTGAGCCTCGGTTTTCTCATCAGTAAAAAAGAGGCAACAATAATAATAATACATACCAGGAAGGGCAGTTGTGAGACTTTGGTGTCACGTCTTAATAGTGCCTGGTATATAGCGAGCACTCAAAAAATGGTAACAGTTTTTATTAGAATTTTCCCCCTTTCAGCGGAAGGCTCCAGGAATGGAATTTGCCCAGGAAATTTCCAAGGCAGGCTGTCGCATAAATGGCATTTGGAGAGGGTGTGGCTAATTGTGTTTCTGCTGGCTGAAGAGGAAACCGTCAGCTTTCGGTAAAAGTTACCACTGGGGTTGCCAGGTGTCTGGATTTGGACTGGGCAGTCCTATTTTTTAGCTTTCAGTCCAGGAAACAAATTGAAGAAAAAAAAAAAGATGTATAAATGTGTGTCCAGTATGTCTGTTGAAACCATCTGGCATCCTGGCTGCAGAATTTCAAGATACACCATCCAGATTAATCTCCGGGTCTTTGCTAAATTGTAGAATTTACCTTTTATGCACTAATCTCTTTCTAAAACATTTTCTTAACTTTACCCTCAATCTAGGTGTCACATTATAAACCTTAGGTCTTCACCTCTGTTTGATGGAGAACAGCTCCCCTCGCATTTTAAGAGAGAAGAATGAAGAGGGCAATGCTTTTTTCAAAGGGTAGTGTGACCATAATCATCCAAACTGGGATGTTATTAATAATTATTCTGGGACAACAGGTACAAACCTGGATTGTCCAATACAGGCTGGGGTGTTTGGTCATGCTATTAATAAAGGAATCAGTCCTGGCTGGTGTGGCTCAGTGGATTGAATCCTGGCCTGTGAACCAAAGGATTGCTGGTTCAATTCCCAGTCAGGGCACATGCCTGGGTTGCAGGCCAGGTCCCCAGTAGGGGGCACGTGATTGGCAACCACACATTGATGTTTCTCTCACTCTCTTTATCCCTCCTCCCCTCTGTCTAAAAATAAATAAATAACATCTTAAAAAAAATAAAGGAACCAGTTCATTTAAGTGCAGGGAAATCTAGGGGAAAGAAGAAATTTCAGGATGCTTTTGGCTGCAAATAAAGGAAACTTAACCCAACTGGTTTAAACAATAGTTTATCTTATTATACAAAGTTATACAATTTTACTATCTTATTATACAAGAAGTCTAGAAGCAGGGCAGTTCCACAGTTGGTTAATTCAGGAGCTCAGTGACATCGAAAATTTAGGTTCTTTCCATCTGTCATTTTGGCATTTTCAACTGGTTAGCAATGTCCTTCCTCATGGTGTCAAGATGGATGCCATACCTCCAAACATCATGGCCTCACCCAGTTGCAATAGCTAACACTCAATTGAGGGTCAGGCAGCATTCTAAGCACTTTGAATCTATTAACTATTTTAATCCACACAACAACCCTGTGAGATCAGAACTCTTCTTATCCCTGTTGTACAGATAGATACATCAAAGCCCAGAGAGATTAAGGTGCTTGCCCAAAGTCACACACTAAGGAAGTGGTGGGGCTGGGATTTGAACTCAGGAAACTGGTCTCTACAGCTACAATAATATCCAAAGTCTGGAAAAGAGGGTGGCATGCATGTCAGTAGCACAGTTGGGATGCAAACTGAGGGTCCTAAGTGTTTCCTTCTCTGTTTCCTTCAGGCTGTATTTCCAATGGTTCTTGGCAGGAATATGATGTGGTAAACCTCTGGAGCCCTAATTTAACCTGGCATCTATTTTGTTTGAATCAGACCTTGAACCAGAGTTCTCTGGAGAGATCTGCTCCCAACAGCAAGGCTTCCTTTGGAGAAGTTTTGACTTGGCATTCGAGGGGTGGCTAAACTAGGACGATTAGGAAGCACAGTGAAGTTTGGTCTGAAGAAATGAATCCTGGCTTGCATGTCTAGCATTGGGCTCAGTTGTCACTGTTCTGTCCAATGCCAAGGATGGAGATGACTCTTCTTTTCAGAAAGCTGCTCTTGGTTCTCAGAAGAGAGGAAAGACTTCCCTGGGAGCTGGCCTGATTTAGGGAGAATTCATCTGCATTTGGGAAATCACTGGTTACCCTGGGTAGCCTGATTACTCATTTCTCACCTGGCTCATTCAACGAGGGGTGGACCAAAATCACCCTTTGCTTCTCCTTGCTTTATCTTGCTGGGGTTTTTTTTGTTTTGTTTTGTTTTGTTTCCTTTTAAGCAGGGCTTGGGAAGAGGGCCTTCAAATCCCAAGCCTGCAGAATCTGAGAGCATCGTGTCATGGAATAAGGACCTGTTTAATGTTTCCAAGCAGCATCAACTTCTTCCCTGCAGCTGTGAAGCTTATGCACTAGAAATAAAATGGTATTTCCCACTATTTGTGAAGTACATGGCAACAGAAACTCTAAAAATTGTCCCTGTAGAAGAGAATTTCCCTATCTTTATCATCACCTTTTCCCCGCACTGAACTGAAGGGTTTTTTTCTTTCTCATTTCTAAAAACTGATTTTTTGGTTAATGTTTCCCAGTTGTGGTCTATTTTAGGCCCTGCCCTGGAGGTATACAAGGATCTAAGGGCTCCTTACTGGAGATCCTGGGGAGTATGGGTGGAGGTGATGGGGAAGAAGGGAGGAGAGATCGAGGCTGAAATGGGGGTAGGAAAGGAAAACCTCCCCCAGCTTGTGTTGCTTAGTCATGTTTTTTCAGTGAGTTACTCTGTGCCAGGAATAGCTGGGAGGCAGCCAGGCCCTGGACCAAGGGAGTCCCCATTGATAACACCAGTGCTGAGCCCCCTGTGTGATGCACTCCCTGGAGTAGGCAGTGACCTGTGGCAAAGGCTGGCGGGCACCACCAAGCAACTTGAGAAGCTGAAGGGATCTTGCTTATTTGTTCTGTGTTTATTGATTGATTGTTAATTTGGTTATTGTCCCTCTCCCCCTGCTCTGCACCAGACACACCAGGAGGGCAGAGAACACAACCTTATCTGTGGTGTTCACTGCTCAGGATCTCAGCCTGGTGCAGAGTAAGCCTCAGTAAACACTCCTTGAGTGAATGACAAAAGGAACTTGCTGTCTCTATTTAATTTATAATTGTCTGCCCTCCCCACCCTGGAATAATGTCAGCTACTTGAGTGTCTTAGGTCGTTGGTCCTGTTTCCTTCTACAGCCTCAGGATCTCACTCAACGCCCAGCGCATAGTAGGTGCTTACGGCAGATACTTCTCTCTTGAAAATAGAACCCCAGGATGTCCAGGCAGCCACGTCCCAGGAGATGCAGCAGAACCGTTCTAAGCTGATGGTGACAACCCTGCTCTTGGTCAGGGGCTATTTAAGGGTGGTCATGTGACCCAGGCTGCCCTGTGAGGTTTAAGGGAAATTCTGCCTGCTGGGGCCTTTGGAGAAATTCTTCTCTCTGATGAGAGGATGCCCCCCCTCCCTTCCCCTTTTCCTTCTCTTTCCAGTCTTGCTTTAGCTTTGTTGTGTCAGCAGGTGATGTTGTCACTGTAGCAGCCATCTTGTGAACCTGAGGCTCCACACCTTGGGAGAAAAGCCACCATGATCTGGATGGCAGAGTCGAAGGTACCTTGGTCCTTCATGATGTCACCAAGTCCCGAAACAGGCAGAGGAACCAACTCCTTTGGACCTTTGTCAAATAAACAATGTCTTTACGTTTTAACCCATCAGTAGCACATTTTTCTCCTCCTTGCAGCTAAATGCAGCCGAATGAATTCAGCGCTCATTCCACGAGCTGAATAAATAAAGGTCTTCATTTACTGAGTGGTTAGTACCTGCTCTAAGCACTTTCCCTGTATTAACTCAGGAACCTCTGCAAGGACCTTATGATGTCAGTATAGTTATTATCCTCAGTTCACAGATCAGGAAAAGGAGGCACAGAGAGCTTAAGTAATTTATTAAAAATTGCATCATCTTTCACTGGTGATGGGTTGGTGGGGAGAAATATTCCAGAGGTATCCAAGGGAGTAACAGCATATAGAAGGGTTGGGAGTGGGCCAAGGGTGGGGTCCATTCACAACTGTGAAATGTTTAGATGGTTCTTTTGACAGTGTGGGCCATCTCTTGGGTGAGATATGGGATGTTTGTGCACACGTGTGTGTGTGTACGTGTGTGAGAAGCAAGTTTCTCTGAAGGTGAAGCAGGTCTTCCATGGTCACAGCTGGGAAGGAGGACTAACATTTATTGAGCACCTACTATGCGCCAGTTATCTGTCAGATACTTTGTATCAGTGGTTCTCAACTGGGGACGATTCTGTCCCTTGAGGGACATTTGGCAATGTCTGGAGAGATTTTTGGTTGTCATGACTAGGGAGGGAGTGCTACTGGCATCTAGAGAGCACAGTATACTGTTAAATGTCCTTCAAAGCACGGGATGCCTCTCCACAACTAAGAATTACCCAAAATATCAACAATCTTGGGGCTGAGAAACCCTGCTTTACAGGCAGCTTTTCTCTTACAAAGGCTCCCATTTTACAGATTAGGCCACTGAGGCTCAGAGAGGTGAAGTGTTTTGGCCAAGGTCACTCAACCAATTAGAGTTGGAGCTGAGGTACAAAAGCAAGCCTGTTTCGTTCCGAAGCCATGATGCTTCCACTATGCATTCCCCTTGTGGGAGATAGGATTAATTTAGAGATGAGGCAACTGAAGCTCAGAGACGTGTAAGGTCACACAGCAGAGCAGCTCCAGCGACATCTACAATTTCCTGAGAACCTTGGCAGTCAGCCACATTTTGGACATAACTGACTCCATTACCCAAACCTAGCAGGCTCATCTGCCTCCCTCCCTTTACTTCCTGCCCAGGGGAACTCCGCTCACCCAAGGCCCAGGTCAAATGCCACCCTGTCCATGATCCCAAAGGAACAGAGCTTGCGGGGCAGAAGCTACCCCACTCTCATCCAGCGTCTTTAGGCACTTCCAGTATTTACCCAGAGGCCACTGGGAGAACAATCCTGGGTGTTAGGAGCAGAAAATAAATGAGCAATAATGTTCCTTCCTGAAGAATAATTATAGTCTACAGGGGGATATTATGTGAAACAGCTAATCCACTGCATTGGCGGAGATAATACAATCTCTGGCCAATGAATAGGGATTGTGTGGACAGTTTGGAGAATGGAGTCTAGCCAAGAGGGCTGTTCATATATGCAATAATAATTAAGAATAAATATTTATAGAGACCTTTCTAAGTGAGTTAGGTACCATTTTTATTCCCATTATACTGAAGAGAACATTAAGGCTCTTGAGACAAGGAAACCAACCAAAGGTCACCCAGCTAGCAAGTCGTGGAGATGGGATTTGAGTTTGAGCATCATACCTTCCAGTGAGGCAGGCGGAGTCATTGTTGTGCAGAGCAGCCTGGACTAGAAGCCCGATTCCCAAGACCTTACCTGTGGAGGTGGGTGGATGGGAGCGGGGCTCAGGCAGAGCAGTAACTGAAAGCTGATCACTTTTTCTGGGAAAGGTGGAAAGGGTAGGCTCAGCTCACGGGGCAAAGAAATTCACAAAGAAAGAGAAAAAGGAAGAAAGGATGGAAGGAAAAATAGGGGTAGGAAAAGAGAAAAGGATTAAGAACGAGAACAGCACGTCTTCTCAAGGTCGTGGAGCGCCCGAGGGCACCCCAAGGGTTGGGTGTCCCAGAGGCAACAGCCCGGGCGGGGGCAGCCCCTCTTTCTTCCTTGGGCTGGCAGGGGAGCGCGTGCCAGGGAGGGCTTGCTACGGAGCGGCTCGGATGCGAGCTTTTCCAACTGGGTGTTTACTTAGCCCTGCAGCGGCCAAGGCGGCCGGACCTGCGTGCGTGTGCCTGTGAACGCAGGGTGTCGCGTGTGCCGGGAGGGAGTGGCGTAGCCCGCGGCGGGGGTGGGGGCGCCACGCGTTCGGGTGCAGAGTTGGTGCGCTCCATTGCGAGCTCCGCCGGGCCCCTTCCGGAGACTTCCTCCCCCCGGAGAGCGGCTGGCGGCCCCGCTTCAGTCGCGCCGAGTTTCGGACGCGGCGCGTCTCTGCGGCTCAGCGCGGCGTGGCACTTGGCAGACGCTCCCTGAGAGGGAGGGCGGCTGGGGCCCGCCGTCTGGGAGCCCCGAAGGCCGCCTCTTCCCGCCCCTGGTCCAGCCTCCGCTCGCTGCCTCCGCCCCCGGCCCGGGCCGCCCCCGCCTAGTCCCGCCTGTCCGTTCTCCAGCCCGCCGCGCTGAGCGCCGGGCCAGCGGCTGAGCCGGCGCACCTCGTCCGAGATGGGGTGCTTGGACGCTTGAGTCGCCGTTCGGCGCGACCTCCGCGCGGGGAAGGACCCGGCGCCCTGCGGCCGCGCTAGAATGGAGGTGCCCGGCGGCAACGAGTCCTGCGGCGATGGGACTGGGGACGGTGCCCACCCGGACCCCAGGGCCCCCGGCGCCGCTGCGCCCAGCTCCGGTCCATGCGCGGCAGCCCGGGAGTCGGAGCGCCAGCTGCGCCTCCGCCTCTGCGTCCTCAACGAGATCTTGGGTACCGAGAGGGACTACGTGGGCACCTTGCGCTTCTTGCAGTCGGTAAGTGTTTCCCGGGGAGCGCGGGGACAACGCAGCGCCGGGGCCTCCGCGCGGGGCGGTCCCCACAACCTGTGGCCGCAGATTCCGGGGGTCGCGAGAGTCGCCTCTGGGGCGCCGCGCGGGCCGCGTAGAGAAGGGAGGAGACCTGGGCTCTTCTAGAGCTGGACTGTCTCCTTCTTGGCTGGCCGGTAGTCCAGCCCGACCCGGTGTCTCCGGCACTTCGGTACCCCCCGGCACGCTGCCCTTTTGTCTTTTTCTTCTCCTCTCCCCGCCTTTCAAATAGTTTTAAAATTAGTTACATCCGTGAGGCAGGGACTCTGGGAACCAGGCGCCGGGAGCTTTAGCTCCTTCGTTCCCCCCCGCCCTCCGGGGCTTTCTTCGCCTTCGGGTGCACCACTGACTTTTCATCCGGGACCGACTCTGGAAATGCGAGAGCCCCGGTCCCTCCGTGCCGAGTAGAGTAGGACAAAACCCAAAGCCCAGAGGACGGACGGAGATCGACAAAACCCCAGAGTAGGACTCCGGGTCCCCACGCACACGCTTTTGCTGGCGCTTGGGGAGAGTGGGGTTAGAACTCACGGTTTGGCCGTCCCACCTGGCCTCCCTCACCCCCATCACCAATTTGCAAATCTACAGCGACAGAGTGTAAAATACTCACTGAGGGCTTCCTATGTGGCAGGCGCCTATATGTGTCCTTAGAAAGGTTTAACCTTTACAAGTGGCCCATGAAGTAGAGAGGAACATTCTCCCCGCGCCCCCCCCCCCCCGCCGCCGCCGCCCCCGCCCCCGCACCCTCCTTGTAGATGGGAGACTTTAGCTCCAGAGAGGTTGAGTAACTTGACCAGAAATCACACAGCGGGTTAGTTGGTGATAGTGGGTTTTGAGGCAGGGCAGGCCCAGTCGGTACTTTGAACCCCTATCCTATGTTGCATTTCTTCCTCCTTCTTTTTTTCTGTGAGAGGGAGGAAGGGGCCGCTTCCCTACTCTCCAAGGAAGTGAGAAAAGTGGCTTTTGGGGGGGAGGCAGGCGGGCGGTGGGACTGGGCCAAGCCTCTCTGCGAGTTAGGAGACTCCAGGGCTTTAATCTCTGTGCCTCCTGCTGGGACCTCATTTACTCCCTTCTCTGCTCTAGGAAGTCTTTTAATCCTGGTTCAGGAAGGGCTGGTGGGGGCGGTGGTGTTTCCTTTAGAGACCTCTGAGCTAGGCTCTGCAGCTTCCAGTCTCGGGGGCAAGAGGGAGACTCTGGTGTCCTGCAGGGTCCCCAGTAGCTTGGGGGTGTAGCTGAGGCTGTGTGAGGTCCGAGTTCCAACTCAGGGAGGAGAGAGCCCTTCTCTCTGTGAAAAGAGGGGCGGGGTGGGGGGGTGTGGAGTGAGTGAGTGTGTGTGTGTGTGTGTGTGTGTGTGTGTGTTGTACAGAGGCATTGAAAACCATTTGGCTAAAGGACCCTTCTAGAAAGGCCTGGGAGAATAAGGCATGGCTAGCATCTACCCTCCGCCCCCCATCTCTCCCTCTCTCACAGCTGAATAAAAGAATCTGCTCAGTTTGAAGCTGGCAGTTTCTGAATTAAAGATGTAGACAGCCCTGGCATCGCTGAGCAATGTCAAATTCTAGGGAACTCCTCACTTCTCCTTCTGAGCCGCTCCCTGCTCCTCAGTCTAGAAGGAAGAGAAGAAAGCAATTTTTTTTCTATTAATGGGAAAGAAAGCCCTTGCCCTAGATGGTGTGGTGTATTTCAGAGCAGATAGAGATTGCCTGTGGGTTAACGGTGGTTTTACATTGTCCACGTGTAGAGTCTGAGGACGCTGGAATAATGGAAATTGATTGGAATCAACCATTCTTATTATTAAAGAAACAGGGGGAAAAGAAAAGGTTTCTCTACTTTCACATTATCGCCTTGACACTTTTAATTTGCTGAGTTCATCACTGTCCGTTCTGAGATGAGCTGTTCCAACTTTGACATCTTGGACCAGTCGTGTCACCTGTCCTGACCTCAGTTTCCCCACCTGAAAAAGAGGGGACGTGATCCAGGCTTCCTTTCTGCCTTGTCCTTTCGGGTGACCCTAAGGTGGTGCCAGAAATGGACTGATTGTGTAACCTGACCAGCCATACCTTGTTTATGAGCCGTAGGAGGCCTCTCTCGTCCTGCTCCTTCAGAAACGGCCCCCAAACAATCCAAGGCCTTTTCATTTTGAAAACCCAGGGCCCGGAGCTTCAGGAACTGCTAATTAGTGAGGCTTTCCACGCAGCAGCGAGGCTGGCAGCCTGCAGGTTGTGATTCTGTCTCTCTTCCCACTCTCTCCTCCCAGCTTTTATACTTGCTAAGGGATTTTTCCCCCAGCCTCCTGGCTCCGGAGGGTGGAAGAATGCTCAGTAATCCCTCCCTGCTTTTAATTCCATGTGGCAGAGACAGGCCTCGAAGGGCTTTCCTGGCCTCCCTGTGTCCTTGGTTTTAAGGTTCCGTTGCCAGTAGAAATGAAGGTTTTGTGTCAACTGAACATTGCGGGAGGTGCAGAAAAGCCAGGTCCAGGTGCCTGCCCTCACGGAGAAGACAGTCTCGTGGAGGTGGGCAAAACGAGGGTTTACGAAAATCCAAGTACAAAGCTGGGCTCTGCAGTTAGACCGCTTGGGGTCAGGTCCGAGGGCTCTGTGGCCTAAGGCAAGTGGCTAGATCTTTCTCAGCCTCACTTTCCTCGTCTGTCAAATGGGGGATGATAATAGATCTTGTAGAGGGTTTTTAAGAGGATGAGTTATGTAAATACGTAAAAAGCACTTCGAATAGTGCCTGGCAGACAGTAAGGCATATGAGAATTCCTTATTATCGTTACTGTACTAATTCAACAAATAATGCAGGGGATTAGGGTTGTAGGATCCCAGCACCCAGAGAACAAGGTGTGCCGGGAGGGCTGCCTGAAGAAAGCAAGGCCTGCGTCAGCACCGCAAGGAGGACGGGGGCCCTGGATGAATCTCATGTTGACCATGGCAACCGGCCACCGGAACTGGTGGTTTTGTTGGGTTCTGGGCCTGGGACTCCCTGTTTTCTCCAGAATCTCTCCATCTTTTCCCATGTCCTTCAGGAGCTGGATTGCACCCCCTCCCCCATCTCCAAGGGGGACTAACAACTTTGGTGCCGTGTCTTGCGTGTGTTTATTTGAGTCAGGGAAAGGCAAGGACAGGCCTCTTGTAAAGTTGCTGGATCTCTCTCCGGGGACGCCACAGAGGCTGTGAAAGAAATTGCCCTGGCGTCTGACTCTGAACATTGGACCTGCACAGTTAGAAGCCCCAGCTGTGCGGAGTGGCCCCTTTGTGCTCTCGGGCAGTATCGATAATGACAATGACAATGACAGTCACTGCAGGGTAGGAGCTGACCCTGGTTCCTCCTGGACTGTGCTGAGCCCTTTGCACCTATCAACGCATGTGCTCTTCGCAGCATCCCTGGGAAGGGAGTGCTGTTGTGACCCCCACCGACGGAGGAGGAAACTGAGGCAAATACAGTTTAAGTGAGCTTTGCTGGGTCATGTCGTCAGCATTTTAGCCAGCCTTTGATCCTAGGCTGCCAACCCCAGGACTCATGTCCCCAGCCACGTTGCTGCCCCTGGCTTATTGAAGGCTTGGCACGTGACTTATTAAGGCAGCCAAACTGGCATTCAAGCCCAGGTCACTGTGACCCTGACCCCTGCCTGTGCTTCCCCCAGTCACTTCCCCTCCGTGATTCCTTTTCTCTCTTCTGCAGAACGGCCAGGACCGTAGGAGAATGGAGATGGCAGGATTGCGGGTTCTTCCTCTGTGCTCCGTGTCTGTGCGTGGTGTGAGGGTTGAGTGCGGGGCCCTGAGCCAGGCTGCTGGCGTTCAGATCCTGGCTTTACCTCGCGCCAACTGGGCAGATCACTGACCTGCGCTGTGCCTCAGTTCCCCCATCTGTGCAATGGGTATAGCACCTCCATCATAGGGGCATTGTAAAGCTTGACTGATCCTGGGGTTTAAGCCCTTGAACCGCTCCAGACACACAGTAGGGGCTGAGAATGCTCTATGGTGGCTCTTTGGGGATGTGCAGCAACGCGGCGGGGTGGGGGTTGCAGATGAGGTCGTCGATTTGGGGCTCAAAGTCTTGCCCCTTAAAGAGTGAGCCTGGCGCCCACCTGCTTCTTGGTTGGGTTGCTTTGGGGTCAGGGGCAGGCGCCAACAGGTCCTGTGATGTGTGTGCCAGCCCGGCAGGCGGTGTTGGGGAGAGAGGGAGCCTGGGTAGACGGGCAGAGAGACTCTCCTGGGTGGGAGTTGGTCAGCAGCCCCCTAAAGGGCTCTCCGGGGCTGTGGACAGAAACCTGTCACTCCCAGGCACCCAGAGGGCCTGCCCCACTGGCTGGGCTGGGCGGGGGTCCCTGAGGATCAAGGGTGTGAGCAGAGAGCTCTCAGAATGCCTTCTGTGGTTCTGCTTTTTTGGGGGTTGGAGACTGAAGCTATTCCTCTCATTGGAGCTCTGCTTGCCAAAACAAGAAACTGTGGTTTTGTGTTGTCACTGTTTTTTTTTAAAAAGCGTTCCGTGCTCCTAGTCTTGACACTAGGCAGCTGGGGCGGGGGGGCACGTTTTTCATTCTGCAGCCACTGAAACGTCATGACGTTCCCTCTGCCTTGGGGGGTTCTCATGAGGTTGTGTTGTGAAAAGTAGGATACTAAGAAGTGTGTGTGTGTGTGTGTGTGTGTTTTGGGAAAATACTTTGGGAAAATAAACAATAACTGTAATCTACACGTGGATGTTGTATTATAACATCACAGGAGTTTGGGGAAAAGGCCGGGCAGGTGTGTACCTCGTGGAGAAAGGCAAGCAGGAAGATAGAAAAGGGAAAAAAAAAAAAATCCCAAGAAATCTTGGTCGTTGTGTCCTTTTCATAGAAAATGATGTCTGTGCATGTGAATCTATTTTTTACAAAACTCCAATAGAAAGAGCTGTATTTGCAGCATGACTATTAGATCAACGCAGTAGCGATAGCAGTAACAATTTGCAAACACTGACATAGTGCCAAATGTTTGCAAGCCCTGTCTGTGTAAAGTATTCTCCGTACCTCAACTCAGAATTTCCAGGTATGATTTTGCTTCCCATTTAAAAAAGAAATGAAGGCAGAGGGGGAGCAGGTCAGTTCCCCCAAGATCACACAGCCTGGCAGAGCTGGGACCTGAATCCAGGTAATCTGGGTGCATAGCCCACCTTCTTTACCACCACCCAGATCATGACGCCATGTTTATGACCAAGATAACTGCCTTCGTGAGACCTCTGGACTGCTCGGGTGGGCAAGAATTAAGCCAAAAGGTCCAAATCATGTGAGCCTCGGGACACTGCAGAGCCTGGGCCAGGCCACTTTGTATGGGGCTGACGATCATCAGGAAGTCAGTGAAAATCTTTTGATGCTAAAACCCTGTGTCAGCAGGAGTTAGACAGGCCCCATCTTTTACGTATCGCAAACAAAGCTGTGAAAAGGTAAAGCCATAAAGAAATTAAGGTTGCTTTTCTCAGCGTGCTGGTATTTATGGAGCGCCTGCTTATATTCCAGATAGTGTTCTTGGCCAGAAAAATGCAGCCATCAGCTGGGCAAATGTGGTCCCTGTTCCCATGGGAAGGATGGCCCCTCTCACCGAGATGCCAGAAGTTGTGAATTTGAATGCGTTTCTTCAAGTGAGCGTCCTGGGCACCCATTCCCTGTTATTCTGGTGTTCGCCCTCGTTAACGTTTCTGTCACCTTAAGAAGAGATGGATGGGATTGGTGTCCCTGGCTTTTGGAGGCTTCGGGGCACCCCTTTCTTAGAGAGTGTCCCCTTTAGCCAGTGAGCCAAAGACCTGCTGGGCTTGGGGCCACTCCCTCGGATCAAGGAACCCACATCCTCTTTGCCTCACAGCCCCGCTCTTTAAATCAAGCTTTTGTAAGAGCTAAGTCTTCGAAGCAGGCAGGCCATGCCAGGCTGCAGAGCTTGGTCTCTCAGGTTCTTGCGACTTCTCTCCTTTTTTGCCAATAGGCACAGGCTTTCTGGCTGGAGCCCTGGTGGGAGGTGGGTGATCGGGATGGGCTGTTCCTCGAATTGGCCTGCTGTGTCCTCCCTCCCCGCCGGCCTTGTTCCCCAGGCACAGGGTGAGGTCAGAGCAGATCCTAGCTTCAGCGTTCAGAGGACAGAGCTTGAGAGCAAGCAAGGGGCTTTGAGTCTCCTTGATTTACAGGTGAGGCTCCCCTAGAATGACCCCCTGAAGAAGTTTTGGTCCCCAGAGGAGAGTGAACTCCAGTCAAGGGTGGAGGCCCTGCAGCTGTTCAGAGTTCCATCCTGAAGGTTCGAGGGGGAGGGCTGGGGGTGGCCCACATCCTTCTCCGGGGATTGGTGTTTTCGCCCTCACAGCTGGTCTGGGCTGAAGCCTTCTACCTTCCAAGCCTCCGCATGACTGACATCCTGGGGCAGGATCATGCTTTGTTGTGGGGGGCCGTCCTGTGCACTTAACAGCATCCTTGGCCCCTACCCACGAGCCACCAATAGTGCCTCCTCCCCCCAACTGGGACAACCAAATATATTTATGTATTTGCATACTTAGCATGACACAGTTTGTTCTTTTCGCCCAGTAGTGTGTCTTGGGTTCATGGTTAAAAGCACGGACCCTAGAGACAAGGGGCCTGGGTTCGAGTCTCTGGCCCTGTGTGACCTTGGGCAGGTCCTGTTGCCTCTCTGAGCCCTGGTTTCTCCATCTGCACAGCGGAGATGGCCGCAGTCCTCATAGGGCCACTGCGAGGAGTGCGGAGTGCGGTCCTTCCCGCGCCCGGCACGGCCGTGCGCCCAGCCAAGGTCAGTCACCCCAGGACCTGCCGTCGCCGCTCCTGTTCTCCGAGGGGAAACCCCCAGCAGGAGGGGAGGCCTTCTAGCCCCTCAACCCTGTGTGGATTTTTAAGTCTATTTTCACGGCTCCTGGACGACCTGATGGGATCTGCCCACCCCTCTTTTGTCTTGTGGTCAGACACTCAATCTGTGTTTACCCGCCTGGTTCCTTCCCCAGGGTGGAACTGACAGACGATCCCTTGATTCTGGGCCAGGGGAAGCGAGGCTATTTCAGGCTGGCAGGACTAGGGCCATGAAGGCTGGTGGAGGCAGGTGGCACTGGCCACCAGGATCTGGGGTCTTGTGCGGGGGCGGGAGTGTGGCTTCTGTAAGGAGCAGCTCTCAAGGGGAGCGAGGTCAGGGTCAGGGCAGGGTGTGGGCGGTCAGTACTTTCATTCACAGATTCACTTATTCGCTCAATAGATGGACACTGAGTATGTACTATGTGCCAGACACTGGGCTAGGCGCCAGCATGTGGCCAGGGGAGGATGGACAAAGTCCCTACTGCATTGGGATCTTCAAATATTACAAAGAGATCACTTGAGAGAGTGACAGGAGGTGCAACAATAACGTAGTCCGCTGAGGCCCTGCTTTGTGCCAGGTACCGTGCTGGGTGCCTTGTATGGATGCCCTCTTTGAGCCCTTGCAATGCCCTTGGAGGTGGACTGGATGTCATCATTGTACCTATTTTGCAGATGGGGAAAGTAAGGCCCAGAGAGGTTGAGTAATTTGCTCAAGCCCACACAGTCGGGGAATAGAGGCACTGAGAAGGATGTCAGAGGGTGGCTGTAGGGATGGTAGCAGGTATTGAGATGGAGGGTCACGGAAGGCCTCTCTGAGGAGGTGGCATCTGAGCTGAGCCCTCTTGCCAGAGAAGGAGCCCGCTGTGGAAAGAGTTGACGGAGGTGTATTCAGGTGGATGGAATAGCACGTGCCAGGGCCCAGAGGCAGGGCCGTGCTCAGCGTGTTTGAGGAACAGCGAGAGACTAGGGTGGTTGGAGGGGAGAGTGGGGAGATGAGAGCGGCGCGGGTCCCCCGGGCAGGTGGCGTGGGCCTCTGTAGCAGTGGGGTGAGGCGTCCATGGAGGGTTTTCAACAGGGGTGTGGCATGGCCTGCCCGAGGGCCCCCAGCCCCCTCCTGCCTACAGCGTGGACACCGGCCTGGAGGGAGGCCCTCACGCCCCTCCCCTGCGCTCTCATCCCCCCAGCCAATTCCCGTTTGCTCCCAAGCTTCTGTGTGACCCAGGGCCATCTCTGTCCCCTGTCTGGGTCTCCGCCTCCCTGTGGGGGCTGAATCTGGGCTGACCACTCCTGGAGAGGAGTTTGGGCCCCTGTCTGTGCCCTGGGCATGGACAGGTTGTGCTGGCGGTGGCTGCTGGTTGGAAGGGCTGTTGATATGGGTCCCGGCTTCCTGTGAAGGAGGAAGGCACCCCTTGTTTTCCGTTCAGGAAACTAATTTGCATGATTAAAAACTGTTTGATGGCACCTTCATCTCCACCCTCCCCACCCAGCCGACATAACAACCGTTTCACAGTATTAGCTCTCACCTCTGTCCTGCCACCAAAGACCAGCCTCTTTTTCAGGCCCACTTCACCGTGGAGGAGAACCGGGGCACAAGGAGGTCAAGTGGCTCACACGGCCGGGAAGTGGCCAGGGCTGTTGCTGTCACCCTTGCCTCAGTCCTGCTGTCTCTGTACACAGCCCCGCGGGCTCCAGCTAACCCTGGAGGCAGCTCCCGCCCCCGCCCTGCGCAGAGCCCTCCTGAGGCAACCACCTCCTTCGGAGTAGCCCCAAAGCCCTTGATTAGAACGGCCTAGAACCAGGGATGTCCACCCTGCGGCCCCGCGGCCCCGGATGGCTATGAATGCGGCCCCGCCCGAAGTCGTAAATTTATTTAAAACATTACTTAGTTTTATTACTAACTTTTATACTAAGTTTTATTACTTAGATATGTACGTTTTCTGTATTAGTGATCACAAACTTGGGGCCTGCTTGACGATTTTAAAAGATTATCGAAAGGGCCGCTGCATAGTTAGGGTTATTATATGAGGATTTTTTTGCTTATCTGTGGTGGCAGGTATCATGAAAATCATGCACGGACCTTTTTTTGCTCATCAGATTTCATTAGTGTTTGTGTATTTAATTGTGTGGCCCAAGACAATTCTTCCAAGCGTGGCCCAGAGACGCCAAAGGGCTGGACACCCTTTCTCTCCTAGAAGGCCTTGCAAGATCTGCCCCTGTCTCTTCGCCTGTTTCCTCCTTTATTATTCTTTTTTCCCTTCGTACAGTTGTTTTTAATTGAGATATGATGCACGCCCTGTAAGCCTCACTTTCTCAAAGTGTATGATTCAGAGGTTTGAGGATATTCACAAAGTTAGGCAATCGGCACCGCTATCTCATTCCAGAATCTCCTCTTGCTCTTCCTTGCCCATTCCTTCTCAGCCACATTGGCCCTTTTTCAAATGCACCAGGCATGCTCTTGCCTCAGGGTCTCCTCACTCTCTCTGTCTGGAATGTTCTCCTCCCAGTGTCCCCCCTGTCTCACTCCTTCAGGCCTTTGCTCAGATGCCCTGCCCTTGACAAGTCTTCTCTGACCCTACCCCCACCATTCAGAACTGTGCTCCACCCCCACCTCACCGCTTCCTAGCTCCTTTTCCCTGCCTTATTTTTAATTCACTTTGTCTCTCTGGAACTAAGAACAACGCCTGGCACATAGTACGTGCTCATTAAATATTTGTGGAATAAAAAAAAATTTTTTTCAAAAAAAAAACACCAACCAAGGAGCAAAACTTTCTCCTCTGTGTACATGTTTACGTTTGCTTACGAAATGTGATGATCTCGATTCCTACAACTGCTAGGTATTTTTGTGCAGACTTTCGGGGACCTGGGACTGAGACGGATAGTCCGATGTTTTCTGACGTAACTAACGGCAAGGCTGGGATGGGCGGAGGGAGTTCAGCGCAGAATTTTCTGCCCTGTGGTGTCGTGCCCAGGCACCCAGAGTCTGGCCCAGGCTGCCTGCCTCTGAGTGGCTCAGGGGCCCTGGGCAAGGAGACCTTCCTCTCTGGGCCTGGATTTTCTCATCTGCGCACCGCGCCAACCTCGTCTCCCCCAGTGCCCTTCCTGCGTTCTTCTTGTTCTTGAACCCTGCGAGGCTAGTTCCAGCTTCAGAGCCTTTTCCCTTGTTCCCCTTGCCCACCTTCAACTGTGCTTTGCCTCAGGTGCCCCTCTCTGCCTCTCAGCGACACTTCCTTAGAGAGCCTTCCTGTCACATTCTCTACATCGCTACACCTGTTCTTGGTACCGGTCACTCTCTGAAATTATTATCCTGTTTACTTGTTTAGTGTCTGCGCTCCCCCCTGCCATTGGAATGTAAGTGACTGGAGGTCAGGACCCTGGCCTGCGGGGTGTACTGACAAATCCCAGCACCTCGCACATGCTGGATGCTCTGTTAGTATCAGTCAAAGGAGTGAATGAGTGAGTGAAAGGGGCACGTGCTGTGACAGAGGTCCTCCCGGTTCCTGCCACTTTCTTAGCGAGTGGCCTTGACTTTGGGGAACGTGGACCCCAGTGTGGGGAGTGGCTGCAGACTGGCGTCCTTGGCCTCCTGCCCTTACCTCACAGGGAGTGCTGTGTGGTCCCCGCCACCAGCCGTTGGCCGGCCAACCTGTTGATTGGGTGGTTTTTGAGATTTATTTCCCCTTCATCACAAAGGTCATAAATACAGCGGGGGAGTGTGTGTCAAAGCACATTTCCTTGTGCCTGTTCAGCTGTAGGAGCTCTGATGGAACCAGGTAGGGGACAATGTTTCGTGTGTGTACGTGGCTGTACGCATCGTGTGCATCTACACACAGGGGTCCGGTGACAACACCCTAGTGTGCTGTATTTACAGGCAATTCAATACATTTTTTTCAAAGTTAATTTTTTGTAACTTTTTGCCTTTTTGTTGAATTTCTTGGGGTGACACTGGTTTTCAAAATTAGGCAGGTTTCAGGGGTACCATTCCACAGAATGTTGTTTGTACGCTGTGTTGTGTGTTCACCGCTGCAAGCCAAGTCTTCGTCCATCACCATTTATCCCCCCATATCCTCCTCCATGTCCCCTTACCTGCCTCCTCCGGCTTTTTGTATCGACATTTCAGGTATATAGAGCACCCCGTATACCCTTCACCCAGATTCACCAGTTGTTGGCCACTGGATGCATGTACTTTATCAACCCTCCTACTTGTTTTCTCCCTATTCCCCTGCACACATCATGCATTTTTATTCTTATTATTTTGATCCATTTGAAAGAAATTGTAGACATGATGCCCCTAAATAATTAGCATGTACCCACTAAGACTGTGGATATTTTCTTACATAACCACAGTACAGTAAATAAAATCAGGAAATTTGACATTGATACTAAATTATATAACCTATGGTCTATATCCAAATTTAATCTATTTCCCCCAAAACATTTTTTATGCCTGTTCCCCCCACCCCCATTCCCATCCCCAGTCTAGGGTTCAGTCCTGGATCACACATCATATTTAGTCACCCTGTCTGGTGACTTTGACCACCTGTGACTTTTGAACCCATGCTGCTGAGATGTGGCTCTGTTAGTGCTTGTCCTGGGTCACCATTTACCAGCTCCGTGACCTTGGGCAATTGACTCATGGGCCTCGGTTTCCTTATCTGTACAATGGCGAAATCTCTGTTCCTACCCCACAGGCTTGTTCTCGCCTCTCACGCGTTTTACCGCGTGCCTGCCGTGTGCCTGGCCCTGTTGCAGCGGTCGCAGGGCAGGGAAATGTCTGGGCCCGGGGTGAAGGTGGGGCTTCCACTCTCTCGGAGTCGGCTTGTTTAGGTGGAGGGAGTGCTGGGCATGGTGCTGTCTCCTAGGGACGACTGCCATGCCCTGCGTGCTTCCTGTCACTGTCTTTGTTGTAGGGTGTTTGGAAGATAAAGATGAATAAAATGATCTCACCTTTCCAAACAGCCAGGTCACTTTTCGGTGCATTCCCTCCTCATCTTGTGCATTGCGTTGTACCCCAGGTGTGACCGTGCTGCACACGATAGCGTGTCTTGCTTCTCTTGTCCCTTCTCTGCACCTTCCTCCTGCCGCTGCAGGCGTTCTTCATCACCCAGCCTTTGGTGGCCTCCTGACGAAACGTGGGCGCGCTGATCCCTGGGTCCAGGCCAGATCCGGGCTACTCGTTGGCTGTGTGATCGCGGGCAAGCTGCTCTACCTGTGTGTGCCTCAGTCTCCTCGTTTCCAAAAATAGTGCCTACCGCTTAGATCGGTTAAATAATAATAACGATGATTACTTAACCATTCCTCTTATATTGGGCGTTTATATTGTTTTCAGTTTTTCAAAGTTACAGACCACGTGCATGTTTGCTCAAGCTGCCAGCTCTTTTACCAAGTTGGGGACTGAGGGCTGAAGAAACCTTGGCTTAGGACCTTTTGGTCTTTGCTAACACAAATAAATCATTAGCGTCTGGAATCCTAAAATCAGGTGGTCAGAGCCACAAGAGACTAAGACATCCTCTCACCTGTTCGTCCAAAAGGGGAGTCGAAGGCTCTGAGCCGTTAGTGACATGGCTGAGGCTTCCCGAGGGAGTGTGTGGCTGAGGTGGAACTTGACTGAAGGCTTTCTGACTCCCGTTCCGTGATGCATTACCCAGTGGGTAAGATGCGTTGGAGGGCAGAGGGAGGTTTAACTCGTGTGCAGATGAGTCCAAGGAATTCTGTGGGCCCAGGAATTTCGTGTGTCTCTGGGGAACATTGTTACCAGATTCTTTGACTTCAATGACCGTAAATGGGGGGTGTGTGTGTGTGTGTGTGTGTGTGTGTGTGTGTGTGTGATTCATGGTCCATGAGTCCCTAGCACCATGGGTTCCAAACTGGAGGTCCCCAGGCCAGCAGCTCAGGCCCAGAAGTGGCTTTTGACAGGCCCGTATAGTGTTTTCCGAATTTGTTTATTGCCAACAGTGAAAAATTTGAAATTCATACAAAAGAAATTTCATACACAAATCTGTATTTCTGGCTTCTTAAATAACCAAAAGATTTATTCACACCAAGTTTGCATCCCTGCAGGTCAGCATGGGGCTACAGCTGAATAGCGGCTGCCTTTTTCAGACAGGGGCTCCGCCTTCAGCGGGCCACAGACCCCACCCTTCCGTTATCTCTGACATTGAAACCAGACGTTGATTGCCATTTGTTATTGTGCTTGTCCTGCTGTTTTTCTTAAAAAAAAAAAAAAAAAAAATCCTCAACCAAGGATATGTTTATTGATTTTGAGAGAGAGAGGAAGGGGGTGGGGGTGAGAGAGAGAGAGAGAAAGAGACATCAGTTGCTTCCGGTACATGCCCTGACCGGGGATTGAACCCGCAACCTAGGTATGTGGCCTGACTGGGGTTTGAACCTGTGACCTTTTTTGGTGTTTAAGACGACGTTGCAACCAACTGAGCACCTGGCTAGGGCTGCTGTGTTTTTTTTTAAGTATTAGAATTAAGAGGATAATGGGTGGGCAAGGGTTCTTCTAACCCTTGTTTCTGCCACACGGAAAACTGAAATCCAGACCAAGAAGGACACATTTTAGGAAAAGTAGAAGGTGAGAGGTTTCTCTTTGAATAAAAGATGTTTAATAAGCAAAAAATGCGTTTAACAGAACTGTGTTTAATGAGCAAAAAAGTGCTTTTCCCCTACCGCCTTACCTGCCCGGAGCCTGTGGGCATTTGGGTTTGAGTTGGGGTTCACGTGTGTGGGTGGTCCTTCTGTGCTCTGAGACCGGTAGGGGGAAAAGGCGGTTCTCCCTCGGAAAGGGTGATTTGTTACCCCAGATCCCACTTCCTGTGGCCTGTGGGCAATCGCTGTCTTTGCTTTTTCCAACATCAGCTGTATGGCTGTAGGTTCCCACATTTGCCTGTCGTATTTCCTGGATCTTTTTCTGTACTTGTTCTCCTTTGGGAGACGTGGGGTGTGGACCCCTGACAAGAAGCAGGGGGTTCCTGCAGGGCTGTGGGACGTTCCCTGCATTTGGCCTGTGGTCCTGTTTGGATGGCTGGCCCCTGAGACCATCACAGTCCGTCTTGGTGTCCTCCTGAGCTTGTGCAGCCCAGTGGAGGCCTCTCCCTGACCCCCTTTCTCTCAAATCTAGAAGATTTTGAAATAACAACAACAACAACAACAACAACAAGAGCACTGCTCTTGCTGATGAGATTAGCAAGAGTTGGTTGTCAGGAGTCTTCGGTTGCAGGTGATGGGAAGCCCAGCCCAAGCTGCCTTAGCGAAAAGGGGCATTGCTTGGCCTGCGGCAAGGAGTGGTCTGGCCTGCTGTCCTGGAGCGGGCTCCTGTCGGCGGCCTCGGTCAGGCTCCCATCCCGGAGCAAGTCGCTGGGACCCTGCCTGGCCAGGTCTGGGTGACGGGCCCACTGGGCCATATGGCATTCGGGGAGTGGTGGTTCCCGGAAGGAAGGCCCCAGGGTGCTGGGGCTGGAAGGATGGGGAGCCAAGGGGAAGCCTTTCTTCTCTACTTCGGTGCCTCCACCCCAGGCTGGAAGGCTTTGCCTTTGTTCAAGTCTGGAGTCCCAGGGGAACCTGCTCATCACCTGACCCACCGCAGTGCCTCGCAGCTTTTCCAAGTCCTACCTTCAAAGCTTTGCTCATATCCTGCCTTCTCAGGAGGCCGTCTCTGACGATTCCGGCTCTTTCCACAGATCTCGTAATAACACCAGTGTCCACATGCTGTGCTCTGTGGACACGACCCAAGCAACGTAGCCTTCCAGGAACCGGATGGGGAAGATGTTTCTGTGTTGCCTGTTTTATAGATGAGGAAATAGAGGCTCAGAAAGGTTCAAGAAGCTGCCAGGGTCACACAGCATCCTTCTCTCTTATTGGAGACTTTGCTGTGTGTGTTCTGTTTCCTTTCATGCCACCAGGCACCTTCCAGATGTGTCACCTCAGGAAAATGACTAACCTCTGTGTCTGTGGGAAGAGCGCCCCAGGCACAGGGAACAGTGAGTGCAAAGGCCCTGAGGCCTGAACATGTTTCTGGAAGAGCAAGGAGACCAGAGTGGCTGGAGCAGAGTGAGCCAGCAGGAGAGTGAATCGGAGGTGAAGCCTGGGAGGTAATAACAGGAGTGGGGAGGCTGGTGGGAAGACCGTGCCGGGCCCGTGGGCCGTCAGGAGTGCTCTGCATTTTATTCTGAGGGAGATGGGGGTCCTTGGAGCTTCGGAGCAGAGGAGGGACACCCTGACTCGGTGTTTGCAGGACCCGCCCAGCTGCCAGTGGAGAAAGGACTGTAGTGGGCAGGGTGGGGACAGAAGGAGGAGGCTGTCCTGGTGACCCAGGTGCAACAAGGTGGTGGCTGAGGTCTAGGGTGTGGTGCATGTGGTTAGAAGTTTGTTAATTGCTCCTCTTTAGCGCTTCCGGGTTGCTCACCAGCTGTGTGGCCTTGGGTCTTGGCTTGATTTCATTGAGCCCTCAGTTTTTTCATCTGTAAAATGGGGTTAAGGATGTTACCTCTCTTACCAGGCTGTGGGGATGAATTGCATGAGGTGATAAATGTACCATGTTTCCTGGAGTGCCTGGCACATTGTGAGCGCTTGGCAAATATTCGTGGCATGAACCTTTGAGTGAGTGACAGGGAATTTGGGGCGGCTCCAGCTCTTCCGAAGGCATCTATCCCTGAGGTCAGCCCCAGAGTGGGAAGCATCCTGTTCACCCCCCTCTACCCCTCTTCCTCCCCACGCATGGAGATTTGAATGAACAGAACCCAGAATGTTCTGGCAACAGTTGCTCCCTCTTCCCTAGTGACAAAGACATCTTTGTTATGCCTGGGTGTGAAATCCATTTCAGAAATGAGGACAGTGCAGGCTCAGGAGTCAGCCTGTGGGGATGGGGAGGGGCTTGGGAGGAAGGCTTCTCAGGGCGCTTTCGATGGATAGCCCGCTCCTCCGCCCCGCCCCCCGCCCCGCCCCGCCTCCACAATCGTCTGTCCTCTTTTGGGTCCAGGATGCTCTCGAATTGGTTCTGTGGAATGAGAATGTGGAGCTGCCTTTCTGCTGAGAGATCACATCCATCAACGTTACCTTCTGTAGCATTGCACTACCTCTCTCACGCACTCAAAGCGGTAATACCCAGTGCTGGCCCAGCTGCTGGGAAGCAGGCAGTTTCCTGCGCCGCTGGTGAGAGTGTTAATGACTTCTGTCTTTTGGGAAAAAGAGTCTGGCAGCGTCTTTAAAAACAAAACCAAACCAAATCCCACAGTACCCTTTGATTCAGTTCCTTTGAGAATCTCTTCTAGAGAACCAAGAAAAAAAGTATGTAAAATTTTAAGTTACGAAGATGTTTATTTCAGGTTTGCTTATAATAGCCAAAAAAAAAAAAAAAAAAAAGGACACCACACAGGTATTGAATTCATTAGTAGAGAAAAGTCTTAGGATTGTAGTTGTTCATTCATGTGTTAGGATATCAGGCAGCTGTTTAAAGCAGTGATTTTCAAGTGGTATGCGGCAGCACACTGGTGTGCTGCAAGAATTTTTAAAACATGCCATACCTGACTATTTAGTCAGGGGCACTGACCTCTTTTCCCTTAGATCGTCTAATAAAGTGACAACAGCCAACACAACAATAGCCATCCGATGTGAATGAATCAAAATTATACCTATTTTTTTTTGTTAGATGAGCAAAAAAATATACCACATTCTTTGGTGTGCTGTGGTTTTTGTAGTTAGTTTATGTGTGCCATGAGATAAAGGTTGAAAATCACTGGTTTAAGGGGAGTAAGATTGATTTCATCTCTTGATGTGCAAGGCTTGCACATGCTCTACCGTTAAGCAGTAAAGGTTAAGTTACAAATCCGAGTGTGGTCCCAGTTTTGTCAAAAAACAAGAACAGAAAGACCCTTTCAGTAGGTTTTATGAATGTTGAGGAAAGCACTGTGCGAGGCCCACCCGGATGCTAATTAGACATTGGTGGCCTTGGACTGAGGATGGCGGAGGCGATGTAGAGAAAGGTATTTGTCTTCATTTTCTTGCATTGCTTCATTAGTTATAAGTAATATATTTCAAGTTAAGATGCACTTTAGAAACAAGGAGACTCTTACTGGCCTCTCACGCGTGGTGTGGCAGGCCTGTATTTAATATTGTGTCCTATCAACCCTTCCAGAGTCCTTTGAGAATCCGGATAATTGGTGGTTGAGCAGGACTCTGAAACCAGGCCTCTTAATTGAAATCTAGGGCCCAGATTTGACAAAGGGACAGAGATCTTGCCTTCATGGAGCTGATATCCTGGTTGGCATAGAACCGTGCTAGGGCAGTGCTTCTCAAAAGCGGCGATCGGCCGCCCCGCCACGGGCCTCTGGTGATGTCTGCCGACATTTGTGATCATCATAACTGGGGAGGAAGCAGGGATGTTGCTAAACATCCCGCAGGGCCTAGGACAGACCTACGCCAATGATCTGGTTGAAACCCCTGGGCTAGGTCAGTGTCTTGCACATACATAGTATAAGAGCTCAACACATTAGCTGCTATGACAAAATGATGACAGAAATGTTTCTGTATTTGCCACCCGTCTTGCTGATGAGGCTTGGAAACCAAGGTGGGAGCAGGACGCCCTATCCCTGGGGGAGGGAGGTGAGTCCTGGGTTCAGGGCTGACCGGCAAGTCAAGGAAGAGGGATGCCCTTGGCGCTTGGGGAGACCCCAGAGACCCAGTCCTGAGTTTGGTGCTGGCTGCCCCTTGGGGCTCCCCAGCTTGGTGCCCGTGCTGTCGCTGTTGTCTGCCAGTCACTCGGATGCCTCGGGCCCAGATGCTTTCTCAGCCCCCTCCCCATGTGTCAGGTCTTTGTCAGGTCCTCTGGGAAGTGAGGTGGGGGGTGGGACTCTTTCTCTCCGCTCACGCAAAGCTGTGACTGGCAGCAGGGCGTCGTGCCTGCGGCCTGGGGCCTGGTTCCGGCAGCTCTGCCAGCTGAGCGGGCGCTCAGATCACCCTGAGTCAACTCTGTCCCGCTCTGAGCCTCAGTTTCTCAGCGGGGCGTCGGAGGGGAGCTGGCAGTGGGGCGGGAGGCGGTGGATGCCGAACTCCTTTGTCTATGGCAGGCATTCCGGAAGAAGGCGCTGAGTCAGTCTTTCTCTTCGTCGCCCCTCTCCGCCAGCACCAGTCCAGGAGGCTGTGGGAATGGGAGCCCAGCGGCAGGGAGACGGGGACAGTTCCTTCTCCGTCCCTCGGTCACTTTACCATCATTCTGCTGATGAGTTTGTCTTGTTCAGTCACTTTAAATGCCTTCTCGTTGCCGACACTTTGCAAGCTTCTATTTCCCCCACTGACCTCTGCCCTGACCTCCAGGTGTCCATGTCCAGATGACGACTGGACATCTCTCCTTGGGTGTCTGGTGGGCATCGCAGACTCCCCGCCTTCTCCAGCTTACCCCTTTCTCGGCCTCCTTCTGTCTGGTTAATGGTCCCTCTGTCCTTCCACTTGCTCGGGCACATCCTTAGAGCCATCTTGATTCTGCGCCCTCCTCTTATATCCTACATCCAAACTATCAGGAAATCCAGTTGACTCCGCCTTCAGCAGGTGCCCAGATCCTGGCCGTTCCTCACCCCTCCACAGCTGCCACCGTGGCATCAGCCACCGTCGTCTCCTCCCCAGTCCCTTGCTTTTGCCCTTGCCCCCGACAGGGGGTTCTCCACGCACATCCTGTGTAAGTCGGATCACGTTCCTCCTCTGCTCAAAACCCTCCCGTGGCTCCCACTTCACCGCTGTCCATGCCGAGGCCCCGAGGATGACCTGGAAGGCCCTTCGGTACGTAGTCTCGCCACTTTCCATGTCCACCTTTCCGACCTCAGCTCCAAGCACACCCGGCACATTCCTGCCTCAGGGCCTTTGCACTTGCCGCCTTCCCGGGCTAGAGCACTGCCCAGGGATCCATGTGTTGTCTCTGCTCAGATATCTCACTTCCTCAGTGCGGGCACCGGAATACTGCACCTCCTCCCCATGCTTCCTCTCCCCATTCACCATTGTACTTATATTTGACTTGTCTGATTATTATCTACTCTCTCCATGCTTGGAGGTCAGGGATGTATGTTTCTCGTGCTCCCTGCTGTTCCCAGATCTAGAACAGTGGTACCTATTACATAGGGGGGGTGCTCAGTAAATATTTGTAGAGTGAAGGAAAGAAGAGGCATCCGTTCACTGTCCCTCATCCTGGAGACTCTGTTGTATGTCCGATCTCTGGGCATCAGGGACAGAGTTAAATCAGACAATGGTGTGTGTCCTCGAGGAGCTTCAGTCCTAGGGAGAAAATGGACACCCAGAAACGACATGGCAGAGTGGGAAGTGCTTTTGCAGGTATGTTCTTCAGGACTCTTTAGGTTGTAAATGATAGAAACCTCAACTCAAAGGGTCCCAAGCAAACAACAACAACAACAACAACAACAACACTCTCTTGTGGGCTCACTGGCTTCAGGAGTCATGGCTTCAGGCGTGGCTGGATTCAGGTGCTCCCTGGCCTGACCTCTTACTCCCCATCTGGAGCTCCGATTGCTCAGGCCTGGGTCCCACGTCTGTCACTGTGGTTGGAAGTGAGGAACCAGCTCCTGCACAACCACATGTACCAAGAGCAGGACTAGGGCGACTTCAGGAAGTCACATTTCTGGAAGCTGTGGAAGGGGAGGATTTCACACGGATTCTGAGGCGCTGTTGGCATGTGCGATCCTGTCTGTGGAAGGTGGTTAGGAGGCTGAGAGTTGGGGTGCTGCAGGTTTCCTGGTGACAGGAGGCCCCCCGTCACTCCCCGCTACACCCCCTTTTGCTCCCTCGGCCCTCACTTTATAAATATTCCTGGCTGTCCGCCAGCCTTCCCCCCCTGTATCACAAAGGGGCTCCAGATGGCGCGGCTCTCGGGGAGTCTGCCACGCAAATCTGTCAGGTTCCTATCCCCCTCCCTGCCTCCCCTCCTGCATATGCTGGCTCTGGGGTTCTCGGATCCTGTTTTGGGTCTGAGGGAGAAGGCTGCTCGGTCCCTCGATGGGCCTCTGCGATGCTGGGAAGCCTCGGTTTACAGGAGAGGGGCCTCCTAGGCCGGCCCTGTGCCTTCTGCCTTTCTGTTCCCAGGGACTCGCCGAACCAAACAGGCCTGCCGTGGCCCACTCTTCCCGAGATCTACACCAGGATCTCTCAAATTTTACTACGCATATGAACCACCTGGGGACCTAATTAGAATGCGGATTCTGGATCAGCAGGTCCGGGGTGGGGCCTGAGATACTGCTTGTCTAACAGGCTCCGCGGGGATGAGGGGTCCCTGCTGCCAGTCTGCAGACCACACTCCGAGGGCAGAGGGGCAAGCGTCTAGCACTTTCTCAGGAAAGCCTTCCTTGGCTCCGCCCCTCCTGTCTCCCCAGCCTGGGTCAGGTTCCCCATGACAAGCTCACAGGGCTGCCATTCTTCTCTTAGAGCCCTTGTTACAAAGGGAATGTCCCCACCATGGTAGACACACTTTTAAGCTCCAGGAATCTTGTTTTCTGCTGTTTTCATACTGTCTGCAAATGTTGGTGAAGGCCCTACTGTGTGCCAAGCACTCGGAAGCAGCAGTGAACAGGCATAATCCCCACTCTCATAGGTCTGACACTTGAGTCGGGGGAGAGGGTCAATAAGCAAATAAAAAGAAATCCTGCAAGTGACAGGTGCTGTGACTGCACTAATACGGGGGATATGAATTAGAAGCACAGGAACTTGCCCGAAGACCACCCACGCGGTCAATGGCAAATTTTAAGGTAACACGTTTTTAGAAATGCCACAGTTGTTTGCATCGACAGCAGTTTGGTCGCACGTCAAATATGTTAAAGGCGTGATCTCATAAAGGTCAGTGTTCAGAGTTCACCGTGGTTCTCGGGGTCCCGTCCCGTCCGAGAGCCTGAGGACGGAGCCAGGCTGCTTCTGCCCTCTGCGAGGCTCCTCCGTCCTCGGCGCTGGCCGTGGGCGGGCGCTGCAGCCTCCCGGGGCCGCGGGGGAGGGGGTGAAGGGAGCCAAAGCCCCTGCTCGCAGGACTGTGTGGTGAAGACTCGGTGGAGGCTGGCACGCTCAGTGCTAAGCGTCACCAGTACCGCTATTATTATCTTTATTCTTACTGATGGATAGAGTGGTAAACAGAGTGACCAGCTTGCCCTGGTTCGTTTAGGATTGTCTTGATTTTAAAACTTAAAGCCCCACATCCCAGGAAACCCTTCAGGCCTCGGGAAACCGAGACGTCGGCCCCCCTTACTTATAAATAAGTTTGGGCCCTGATGTCAGTCAAGCCTAGATTTCAATCTGGCTCTGCCATTTCCGGCTCTGGGACCTTGAGCAGCTTGCTTAGGCTCCCCGTGCCTCAGTTTCCCCACCCCTGCAAAACGGGGAGTGATCGTAGTACGGCCTCGGAGGGTTTTGTGAAGTTGAAATGTATATTAAAGGTTTGGTGGAAGAGCTGTGTGCGGGTTGTCCAGGGGCCCAAGTGGACTGGAGGGAGGCTGAGACTGTTTTGAAGGCCCCGTCTGGTACCTTGAAGGCTCTTCCCTCCCCCACAGCTGGCTTTGGAGTCTGGCTGGCTCCATCCTCCACCACATCAAAGCTCCCCCCTGCCCCCTTTATGGCAGGGTCTGGGGGCCCCCGGTCCAGAGGCTGATTAGAGCAAGATCCTATCTGTGCGGTTGGAGGTGCCCAGCAGGGGGGAGGCTGCGGGGCCTTGTTCTCGCAGCCCCTGCTCTTCCCACACCGCTCAGAGTGCGGGCTGGTGCCGTCTTGGGTTTCCGCTCAGCTGGCCCCTCGATGGGGGTGGACAGACGCCGGTGTACCCGTGGGGCCCGGACAGGCCGTGCCACTTCTCTGTGCCTCGTGCCTCTGCCCTCTAAATGGGACTGCTCGCGCACCAGGGTGCCTCCAGTCTGGGGCTGTGTTAACAAAAATACATGCCGGACAAAACTGGGTCCCCAGATGGTGGCATTGGAAATATTTTACTTGGAACCAGCCAATACTCTGAGCACACGCAGAGTCCAGGGCAGTATGGCTGTGCTGCTCAAGGAAGGGCTATGGGGCTTATAGAAGCCGCTCTCGGGATGCTCCAGACAGTGTGCACAGGTGGACATGGCTTCTGAGGGGTCTTCAGAGTCTTCCTCGTTCAGTCCTCTGTGTGTCCTCACGGGGGAACATCTTGCTGATGGCTGTGAGGGGCCTCCATGCAGGGAAATGCCTGCCACCCCCGAGCCAGCGTGCAGGGGAGTCTTGAGATTAAAGGGAAGAAAAATATGTGGGGACCCAAGAAATGAGAGCTACTGTGTCCTTTAAATTGAAATTAAAATTTTATTCATTTACATTTACCGATTTAAGACAGGGTCTTGCACAGATCTGAAAAGATTCCAATTTAATCCTAGTAAGAAGACCAGACACACAGCTCTCTATAATCTAGTCAGGTGGTAGGTAATAACTGCAGGAGGGAATTTGATTGAGCACCTACTACATTCCAAGGCCCCTCAGGCCCTTGCTCTGCTCCAGGCATGCCCCAGGGCATAGCATCATTGGCAAGGGGGCTTGGGACTGTCCCAGATCTGCGGCGTCAGAATCTGCTTTAACCTGCGTGTGCAGCTGATTCGCAAGCACACTATGGCTTGAGAAATGTCAATTTGGGCACTGCTGACTCCTTTAGTCCTTAACAACCACCCTGTGAGGTAGGGTGCCTGAAAAAAAGAGGAAACTGAGGCATGGAGAGGTTCAGCGACCTGCCCAGGCTTACGCAGCTAGCAGAGTTTATAAAAGAGTCTATGACGAGAGGCAGAGCCAGGATTCGAACCCAGGCCGCCCAATGCTAGAGCCCTGTCCTTGACCATCCTATTGTTCCACTCAGTGGGGCGCCAGCTGAGAACACAGAAAGGGAGTGGATGATTCTGACCGGGGGACAGTCGGCCTCCGCCGTGCCCTGGCTGAGCTGGACCTTTAGAGAGGAGGCGTCCTTCGCCAGTGAGGAGCTGGCCTGGCGGTCCCCAGAATGCTCCTCAGCAGGAAGGTGAGTCACACGGTCTGTAACAGCATGTGGGTCCGCTCTTGAATTAGATGTACATTGAAGAATAGGAACAACCTTTCATTAGTTACTCAAGTCCTCGATCTTCATTGCGTAACTCCTGTGTACCAGGTGCTGTGCTAGGGCCCGGGGTGCACAAAACAGAAAAACGTTCCTGCCCAGGTGGAGCCAGTGTTCTCATGGGAGCGACAAGGGCACAGGAAGCAGGCCCGTTTCAGGTTTTTGTCCCTGCCAGGATGGTGACAAAGAGGAGACGGTGGCGGGTGTGATGAAGAGTGACCTGGGGGAGGGGCGGGGTCCTGCCTTCAGTTGGGACTCAGCAAGGGGCTGACCTAGGAGTGAAGCCACGAGTAAAGCGCAGGAGCCACGCATGTGCCATTTTGGGAGAAGCGAGTTCTCGCGGGAGGAAACTGCAGGAGCCAGGGCTGGGTGGTGGGGAGGAACCTGCTGAGTTCGAGGCGCAGCAGGTGCTGGTGTGGCAAGAGGGAAGGAGACAAGGTGAGGAAGGTCATGGCACAGCATGCAGGCCTGGCAGGCGCAGGTGAGGAGCGGGGCTACCTCCAGGTGCAGCCGGCAGCTGCAGAGGAAGCAGGCGGGAGAGCGGTCTGGTCTGTTTTAGAAGAGACCACTTAGGTCCAAGTGTGGACGCTGCACCGTAGGAGCAGCAAGGCTGGTCAGGTGGCTGCTGGTCAGCTGTCGGTGCCTGGCTAAAAGGATGGTGGTGGCGGCCTGGACCAGGAGGCGGCATGGAGAGTTTAGGATGGTGATAAAGCTGGCTCAGGCTTGAATTGGTTGCAGAAGAATGTGGGAGGTGAGGCTTTTCAGTGGCCGGGACATTATTGACTGTTGTAACCTGGAAGGCTTCCTGGAGGAGGCAGAGACTTTTAGGGTAGGCATGACAGGCTTGGGCACGTTCCACTGTAGGACTCCTGTGAGCCAGGGAAGAGTGAGTTCATGTAAAGGGCAGGACATTGGCTTATGTGATCTCTGTGGGTCACCAGATGAGGTTGGAATTCTCCCTGGGATTTCAGAGCGAGAGAAGAAATTAAGGGTCAAAGGTTCGGGCCACCCCCTTGAACGGGGGGCAAGAAGAGGCTCAGGGAAAGCGAGGACATCCAGGCAAAGAGTGTTGTTGAGGCTCTTAGCACTGGCCCTGGCTGGACGACAGGCCTGTTACTGACCGTACCCCCCCGCCCCCCAGCCTCAGTTTCCTCAGGCATCCAGCGGGCTCCCGTGAGGTGCAGAGGGAGCGTGCCAGCGGCCTGGCAAGTCAGAACAGGGGGCACAGTTCCAGGGCCCGATGCCCTGCGCCAGGGCCAAGAGCAGCTTGGTTTGCAGGCGGCGTTTCTGGGTGAGAACTGAGTTGTTTGAGGAAGGTGACGAGGCGGGGGGTGCAGGGTCTCTTTCTCTCTTCTCTCTGGGGAGATCATTGACAGAGCGGGCACACCGAGGCAGGGAACAGAGACAGGGCTGTGGGCCTCTTTTTTGGGCAGTGGGGTGGGGAGAGGGAGCTAGGTCAGCTGTATGGGCCACTTAATACCCATGAACTTGCAATTAAATGCGGAAGTGGGAGACAAGGGGATGGTAAAAGGGGATATTGTTCCCAGCTCCGGAGAGGAGGGCGGCTGGAGCCCTGGGGAAATGGCCAGCCTCCAACATGAATGGGCCGCAGTGTCCTGGGGGGAGCAGGGGGCCGTCATTTGGCCCTTTGTCCTGCTCTGCTGGACCCGGCCACAAAGGCCAGCTTGATTCCTATTTGACTTCTTCGGGGTAGATGGGGGAAGCTCGACCCCAGCTTGGCCCCCTCCCAGGGCCCCTAGCAAAGAATGGGAATGGCGGGGGAATGGCAGAATTTGGGGCCTCTCTAGAAATCCCTTCTGCACCATGATCAAACCTTTTTTTCATAAACATCTTTTTAATTAAAAAATTTTAGATGTATCTCGCATGCAGCATTCACAATGTTATGTGTACATCTTGATGAATTTTTAATGTGATTTATCTGGATACCCATTACCCACGTCGGATCGTAAACATCGCTCTTCAGAGGGTGTTTCCTCCTAGCCAGCACGCCCCAGTGTAACTGCCATTCTGATTTCTAGAATTAAGTATTCGTGTTGTCTGTTTTCAACTTGATGTAAAATGGAATCATACAGTAGTGTATGCTCTTATGTGTCTTTTAAATATATTTTTAAAGTATAACTCTACACGCACATGTATCTGTATATGTATATCTGTATGTACATAAAAACTATATGTCATATGTACGCTATGTATTACTTATATATAATGGATATGTGTAATCATTCCCGTGGCTCGAATGAAATAGTCGTGAATAATGCCACGTGGGAAGCCAGCCCCCCGAAACTACGGCCGTAGAAAAGGTCAGTGGTTGCCAGCGGTGGAGCACAGAGGAACTGCAGGGCAGTAAAGCTACTCTCTCTGGTACTCTAGTGATGGATGCATGTCATCGTGTATTTGTCCAAACCCATAGACTACGTCGCCAAGAGTGACCCCTGATGTCAACTCTGGACTCTGGGTGACAATAATGAGTCCGTGTAGGTTCCTCAGTTGTGACAGACATACTACTCTGATGGGGGATGTTGATAATGGGGGAGGCTGTGCATGTTTGGGGCCAAGGGTGTATGAAGGAAATTCTGGCACCTTCCGCTCAACTTTGCTGTGAACCTAAAGCTACTCTTAAAAAAAAAATCTTAGGAAAAAAAACAAACAAAAAGAAGTTAGCCTCCCAGTTCCCGCCCCAAAGCCAGGCGCTGGACCTGGTTTCGTACAAGCGCTTCTGATCGTGGCTCACACTCCTTTTGTTATGTAAGCGGTGGCTCCCTGTAGTGGCATTTCTGCACTTGGCTTTCTCCCTTTCCGCCCTCTGTCCTGGAGGTTGTTCCTTGATAGCATGTGGAATTCTGTAGGGTGGAGGCTCTGCCGCTTTGTTTTCTTCTGAGCTCATCCCCTTGTGACGGGCACTGATGTCGCCCCCACATTTTGCCGTTACAAATGGGGTGTGTGACAGACACAGGCCGCTTCCTACCGGCAGGTTTGTGCAGTTGTGGGAATGGAATTTCTGGGTCGAAGCGGGGCATACACATTTGTAATTTTTCATTCATTTTTAGTTACCTGACAGATATGAATGGAATTTCCTTGCAGAAGATTAAACCATTTCAGATGAGGTAACCCTCCCCTTTGTATTCCTGGCCACCCCCACCTCCTCTGTGCGGCCTTCTAGATCTTTCCTTGTGTGTTCATGCCACTGACATACATAAATAGGGACCCATGGAAATGATGGGGCACACTTCTAAAGTGTGTGCATTTATTTAAATAAAAGGTGTTAAACCGAGGCCGTGGGGGCGGGTGGTGAACACTGCAGGCTCTGGAGCCGCGCCCCTGAGTGTGACCTCTAGCTCAGTCCCTTCGCTGCTCCCTGAGGGTGAGGGCTGTGGGCACCCGGCATTCTGCAGCTGGCATTGTTCGCTGACTGTGTATGTCTGGCTGACCTTTTATTGTTGTGTTACACAGTTTCAGCTCATTCCTTCTAACTTCTGCCTACTGTTTCACAGGACGATTATACTGGAGTTTGTACGTCCATTCTCCTTCTGATGGCATCTACGTGGTTCTGTTTCTTCACTCTCAGGAGTCCGCAGCCTCCTCACCGTGGACTGTGTGTTCCTTTGATGCGGAGGGCTCTCCTGTGCATTGTAGGCTGCTTAGCAGCATCCCCGGCCTCTCTTCTCACTAGATGCCAATAGCACCCCCTTCCCTGGTTGTGACAGCCAAAAAATGCCTGCAGACATTACCACATGTAGTGCTGAGAAATGCGGCAGGGAGCATCTTCTTCCAAACCTCTCTGTGCTCGTGGGCAGGGTCATCGCTGCTGTACGCCCATTCCACAGATGAGGAAACAGAGGCCCCGAGAGGTGGAGTCGTTTGCTTGAGCTCACACAGCGAATACACGGCAGAGACAGGATGGGCGCTCATGCTTCTTGCCATTTTTGGGCACCCACCAAGGGCCAGGCCCAGTTCTCGGCTGAGCTGGCTATGTAGTGGGTGACGGCGCAGGCCTGAGCCCTCGCCCTCACAGACCCAGCGTTCGGGTGGGAGCGGCAGACAGGAAGGCTGTCTGTCATCCAGTCCATACTTGACATATCAGGTGGCGGGTGGCAGGCGAGGGCAAGAAGATAGAGAGTCACAGTACCATTGCCACCTGCCATTTGATGATATTTTACAGTAATAACTGATGTGTAATGAGGGTTTCAATACGTCAGTTATTATTCTAAAGAGTGTCAGACGTTTAACTTGTTGAACCCCCACCAGAAAACCCTATGAGTCACCATTAGTGTTATTCTCTTACTGCAGGTGGGGGAACGGAGGCACAGAGGGGTGAAGTCCTTTGCTGGGAAGTGGCAGAGCTGGTACTGGAACCTGGCCTGTTAAACGCGTGACCGCGCTGCCACCCTGCCGTCACGCCCTCTCTGGTACCTACTTCCTGGGTGGTCGCGACGGCCATCTGGGCTAAGCCAGCGGGACTCAGAGGGGCAGAAACTGAGGATAAATGTGAAAACTTTTATAGCAGTTTGGCAGCATCATTGTACGCCAGTTTAGTCCAAGACAAAAAAATTAGGCTTATAGTCTTTTTCTTTTTTTTAATAATTCATTTTTCTTGCATTGTGCAAAAGCATTCATTTCAAATGGATCAGAAATTAAAGGAAAAAGAACAGTTCTCCTCTCCGTAGTTGGAGGAACGCTGTGTGAGGCTGGGGAAAGCGCTGAGGGCAGACCTTGGCTCAGAGCAAGTCCTGGGTGAATGCGAACTTTATTATTAATCATTTATTCTGACACGCGGTTCTCTCCGTACACGCTCCTTTCCCCTGGGAGCGAGGACAAGCTGAGGGATCTTCTTCCCATTTAATGGATGAAGAAATTGAGGCCCAGGCAGGTTAGGTACTTAGGGTTGGCAAACAGGACCCGGATGCTTGGCGGGGGTGGGGGTTGGCGGGCTTTCTTTTGGCAGGCCCTGCGTGGGCCATGATTTTCACTGTTCTTCCCAGCCTGGGCGGCTGGATAAGGCCTGACCTGCAGGCCTCCCCTTGGAAGTGCCGTTGGCCAACAGCCTGGAGCCCTGGTTAAGCAGGTCCTACAGAGAGCCTGGGCTCCCTGGGATCCATAGGTGGCTGGGGCCCCTCTTGGGAACTGTCCCAGGTCCCCTTTCAGCCCCTCTCTTTGTCTCCGTGGCCATGGCAACCTGGCTGGACGCTTGGCACTCCCAGGCCCAGCCCCCAGCCTCATCAGCCGGCTTCCTCCTCTGCTGAGTCTGCTCTGGCAGGCTCCTGCCTGGCTGGGGATGCTGCCCCCCACCTCCCACTGACGGAGACTCCTGGGCAGGGCTGGCACTGCCTTGCTGCGTGGGAAGGACCTCAAAGGAAGGTCCCTGCTGGGTCTCCTCTCTTCTTCCTGGACTCTCTGCTTCTGGCTTGGGGCATTCTTGTTTTCATTCTTCAGCCTCCTCCTGGGGCTCTGTCAACCCAGGACTTCCCCTCCCCTCCTCGCCCCTTCTCCTCCCCTCTGTTTTTCTTCCTGTCTTACTCTCGGTTTGTGCCTCTGTTTCTTCCCCTCTGTCTCTCCCTCTCTATCTGGCTTCTAGTGCATCATTTGCAGGTTAGTCCCACATCTGAGGATGGGGGCTGGCTTGGAGCCCCCTGTGGCAGGTTACCCTTGAGGACCCTTCTGTGCTCAGAGGAAGGAGCGCACTAGCAGAAAAGCCATGGCACCAGCCCCCACCAGCCCAGTGAGACCCTGCTGCTCCAAGTGGTGTGGGTGGGGTCTTTACATCCTGTGAGGGAGGGGGGTCCTGCTGTCCCAGGGCAGAGTCCTTCTGGTGAGGCAGGGGGGTTCTCTTGCCCGGTGAGGTAATCTTCCCATTAGCGAGTAAGGGATCCTCCTGCCTAGTGGATGGGCCCCCTGGCTGGACCCTCTTGGGAGGAGGTGGGCCATCGAGGCCCCTTGCCCTGACATCTGAGCCAGCCACGCGAAGGGCTTGGACTTGGAAAACCCAGGATGTTTTCTTCCCATGCACCTGGGAGAGGGCCGGTTCCCACTGTGGGTCATTAAAAGTCATCATTTATTAATGGCCACAGCTGTCCCTATAGATATGAATAAATAACGCTTCACCGCAGTGCCTGGACTTGTAGGATGCTCGAGTACCTTAGAGGGATCTTAGATACGAGTCTTCCCAGTCTGGCCTTTGACTGATGGAAGCCCAGAGAGAGGAAGTCATTTGCTTGGGTGAGGTTTGCAAACTCACCAAACTCACCACTCTTAAGTCATACCCCCTCGCTCACTACCTGTTTTGTGTCCCCACTTTCATTGTCAACAAGGTGTTGAGAAATAGATACCTTTAATCTTTCTGGGCCTTCATTTGTCACCTATGAAATGGAGATAATAGCATGTTTTATAGATGTTTCTTTTAAAACATTTTTAAAAAATTGGAGGTACACTTGACGTACCATAACATTCACTCTGTCAAAGTGTTCCAGTCTGGTGGCTTTCAGTATAGTCACAGGTTAGGCACCAGGACAGCTTTCTCCTTCCAGAACATTTTCATCGCCCCCAAAAGGGAGCCCAAACCCATTAGAAGTCAACTCTCCTTTCTTCCCTTCCCCCACCCCTGACAACCACTCATCTGCTCTGTTCTGATAGGTGTGAACATTTCACGTGAATGGCGTCGTGAAGATGTGGCGTCTTGTGTCTGGCTTCTTTTGCTTAGTGTAGTCAACCTTCTTTTGAGGTTCATCTGTTTTGTAGCATGTGTCACAATTTCATTCCTGTTCATGGCTGAATAATATTCTACCATGTGGTTGTATTGGTGATTGTGCATCCATTTATTAGTTCATGGACATTTGGGCTGTTTCCACTGTTTGGCTATTATGAATAATGCTGCTATGAACAGTCGTGTGCAAGTTTTTATGTGGACATCGGCTTTAACTTCTCTTGAATTTACATCTAGGAGTGGTCTCATAGGTTTCTTGGAAGATCAAATGAATCCAGAAAATCACTTCCACTTTTTAGATTAGTAGGGAGCATGTAGCAGGTACTAGACGTACTAGCTCTAATTATTACAAAACGGTGCTTCAGGCCCTTGGCCTTGATGTTAGGAAGACAGCAATGCTGTTGAACACTTGTCGACTGTTTAGGGTACCAGGCACCAGCCCTGTGGAGTGGCTGTTTTTTTACAGGTGAGGAAACTGAGGCACAGCATTAATTTGCCCAGGATCACACAACGAGGAGATGACAGAGCCCAGACACGAGTGAGCCCTGGTGGCTGGGGGCCTCTGCCGCTGACCCCTGCGCCTTCTGGAGACCAGGAGAGCATGTGCCCTGTGTCCCGGGTAAAGGGGGTGGCTGCTTCTCAGCTCTGAGCAGTGGTTCCAGCGTGGGAACATGAGCGCATTGTTGCCAGGTCGCCTGACTCTTTAAAGATGTTTTCCAACGGACGGAAATGTGGAGTTTTTAATATGAAATCACTCGATTTTTAAAAGTTGGCAACTCAGTCACATTTTTAACAAACACTGCTGTTGGCCAAACAAAACACGTCTGTGGGCCAATCCCGTGGGTTGCCAGTTTGTGCACTCTGCCCTTGGGGCAACTTGCTGGTGGGGGAGGCGGTGCTGTTGGGCTTTGACCTTGGCCGCCTGCGATTCCGGACTTCAGGCACTCGGCTTCCCTGAGGGCTTCCGGCTCGGGTGTGTGCCAGCCTCACTTACAGCCAGCCCCTTGCTGGCGTGGTGGGCTTCTCGAGAGCCCCAGTGGTGTCTGGTCCTGTGGGGTCCCCGCCCTCTCACCCCCAGGTCGTAAAACCGTGGCTTGCTCATGCCGGGAGCTCCTGTACCACCCTTGCCTTTGACTTTGGGAGTTAACTACCTTCCTCCAGCTGGAAGCTGCCTGGTTCCTCAGAGCCTGGGATCTAGCCTTTCAGTACCTGGTTCAAACTCCAGCCTTGCCCACTTCACAGCTATGACCTTGGACAACTTACTTAATGTCCCAGTGCCTCAGTTTGCTCATGTGCACATCTGCGAAATGGGGCCAATACATTATTTCAGGGAAGAATGCATAAGATGTGATCACCCTGCCCATGGCGCCTAGCATCCCAGCAGCCTAAAACAGTGACATTGGGTGCAGGCTTGGAAGCTGGACTGCGTGGGTTTGAATCACAGCACTGCCACTTGCCAGCAGTGTGATCTTGGGGCAAGTGACTTGACTCCTGTACCTCGGTTTGTTATCTGTCGAATGGGGTAATAACACTAATTCCTCTGTTGTGGGGTTGATGTGTCACCTAGGACAGCGCCTGGCACAGAGCTCAGTAACGTCAGCTGTTGTTATTACTGCACAGAAACAAGTGCGCTGACGTGCAGACACACGCAATAATTGCCAAAGCTCTGCCATCTGGCAGGAACGGCACGGAGGGGACTCTTTATTTCTGTGTTCGTGTCTCCGTGTTTACCGCCGGGAGTGATGCTAACGTGTGTGCGCACATGAATCCGCAGTCCTGGCCAGCCAGCTGGGGTGCTATTTTCTGCATGCGTGGTGTCCTGCATTAAGGGAGCATATACATTATGTTCTCTCTCTCTCACACAGCCCCGGAAGTAAATACACGTTGGCGGTATCGGGCAGTGAACCCAGCCATCCGAGCAATCAGTAACGTTTCCGTGGATTGGGAGGGTGGGAGCTGATGGGAGCAGGTGCCCACAGGTGGGCACAGGTGGTGTGTAGGCGGAGGAACTGGGGGCTTGCTGCTCGGGAGGTTGGAATGGGCCAGGGAAGATGTTGGTCGTCCTGAGGGTTGGCCTGTGGACGTGGGTGTGGCCCACAGTCACTGGCCAAGGCCTTGAGGAAAGGCTCGGCGTCCAGTGTTCACCCTTTGGGGCTCAGGCCGGGGTTGGACGGAGCAGACCTGGCTTCCGTGGGAGCGCGCCCAGCCTGCCTCTGACTTCATCCACCTTCCCTTTCTTCTCGGCATATTGCAGGCACTAATTTAAGCAAGAGCTCCTTGGAGGCTAAGAAAAGCTGAAGCTTGCAGAATTTGCAGAACAGAATTCAGCTATCTGGAGAGACAGCCTGGCTACTGAATTTATCTGTTTGTCCCCCACTGACGCTGAAGTTCTTTTTTCCCTGTTAAACTTAATTACCTGGCAGCCTGCCTCCCTCCTTTCTCCCTTGAGCCTGTAAGGAGTGGGGTCTCTTGTTTCTCTTTTGTCTCTCTTCCATTCCTGGAGAACTTTCTGGGGAGGCCCGTGGAGCTTCAGGTTGCTTCTGAAAGAGTGAATGGTTTGGTTTTTGGGTCTCTTTTCCTGTCTCAGTCCTAGGGTGGGTTCAATAGTTTATTCATCCTATTACTGATATTTATCAAGCGCTTAGGATGACTCAAGCTATGTTCTGAGCATTCGACATTCAGTAACTCACTTATTCCTTCATTAGCCTTGATGGGGGTGTTCTTAGTGTCCTGTTTTACAGGTGGAGAAAGTGAGGCACAGCGAGGTTCTGTCGCATGCCCAGGGTCCCAGAGCAAGGAGAGGCCGAGCCGGGATGTGAGGCAGCAGTGCGGTTCCAGGGCCTGGGCTGCTCAGCACGGCGCTGAACTGCTCCCTTTGCTAATGGGTTAATTCAGCATGTTTATTGAGCACCTACTCTGTGCTAGTGTCTATTTTTCTTTGCCTTTTAGCCCCTCCATGTCATTCTCTTACTTCGTCTTTCCTTCCTACCTGTTCATCTAGCCATCCAGTGATCCATCTATCCACCCATCCTTCTGCCTACCCATCCACTTATCCATCTGTCCGTCCATCCATCCACCCGTCCATCTGCCTACCTATCCACATATCCATCCGTCTGTCCATCCATCCATCCACCCAGCCATCTGCCTACCCATCCACATAGCCATCTGTCCATCCATCCATCCACCCGTCCATCTGCCTATCCATCCACATATCTATCCGTCTGTCTATCCATCCACTCATCCATCTGCCCATCCATCCATCCATCTATCCATCCATCCATCCGTTTCCTAAAATTTACTCATTCCTATATTGGTCTCATGATTTTTGTCATAGTTATATACCACCTGCAACATTACCTATATAATATTTGTAGTTAATCTGACCCTCCTCCCTTTAAAACAATTTTAGTCTTATCTCAAGCAATGATGTTTCTGAATCATGGGTTTGATATGCTAACCATAGTCATTAATATCAAAATGACAATATTCACGAGTGTTGCCCGCTGTTGCCACGTTGCTGGGCAGGCCCAGGGAAGCCTGGTGTGGGGCAGACACAAAGGTCACGTGTTCACGCCAGGCCCAGGGTGGCCAGGCTGTTCTGGATGCGGGTTTCCCACCAGCAGCTCTTACTGTCATGGGGAAGGTCAGACAGCAGCTTAACAGCTGGACTGCAGCGGGGGACGTGCCCTCCGCTGTGCCAGCAGCCCTGCGTCCATGAGCGCTGGGAAGTCACCCATGATCGCCCCTGGCTGGAGAGTCAGGGAAGAGGTGACATTTGAGCTGCAGCCAACATAGGACCTTGTTTTCTGATTTGTCACATAGTTTCTGAGTTCCAGGTATGGGCGGGTGCATGGCATACGAGGTAGACAGGAGAGTTGTTCCCGCCCTGTCGGCCTCACATTCTGGGGTGTTTGGGGTGGGTGGGAGACAGACAAATACCGAAGGAATAAGGCATGGATCACTTCAGGCAGGTGACAGCGTCAGGGGCGGGTCTGGACGGTCTGTGTTAGCCAGGGCAGCTGGGGAAGGCGTAGCAAGGAGGTGGCATTGTCACCGAGTGACGGGAAGAAGAGTTCTTGGAGAGAGTTGAAGGAAGAGCAAGTGCAAAGGTCCTGGGATGTGAGGCAGGTGGGAGGAGCTGTGAGTGAGTAGGGAGCGGGCTGGGGCCAGCTCTTTCCTGGCGAGGTGAGGAATTGGGATTTTGTTTCCCCAGGCCCATCCGCCCTTGGAGGGTTGAGAGCAGGGGAGGAACATGAGTGGATTTTACTTCGGAGTGACCCCTCTGTTGCTGTGTGGGGCAGGAGAGGCGGCAGCAGGCACGTCGAGGAGGAGGCACTGCAGTGTCCAGGTGGAGATGCTGTGGCCTTGACCAGGGAGGTGGCAGAGGAGAGAGAGGTATTTAGGAGGTGGAGACAGCAGCGTGCGCTGATGGTTGGCTGTGAAAGGAGAGAATCTCTGGGGATGAGGCGGAAGTGAGGGAGGTGCCGCTCTTGGGGGCTGGCGCTGCACTGGCGGGACTGGGGGGGGCCCTCTCGCTGTCTACCCCCCTCTCACTCACCGCTGCCCTGAGGAGACTCCAGGGTTTTGGCCGGAGCATCTGAGGCGGAGACTTCGGGGGCGAAGAGCCCTTCCTGCTAGCACCCCGTGAGGGGGATTCACAAAGCCTTCGTGGTCCCCGCAGTGGCCCTGGGACCCCGCCCCTCCTCTGAGCGCTGCTCATGGGGGTCTTTGTGGGGGCCGCCGCCTCCTGTTCGTTGGTGGGCTGAGGTGGTGGCTTTCCCCCGCCCGCTCCTGGGCAGGAGTTGCGTTACTGTGACTGGTTCACATGTGAGAGGTTGAGTTTGAGGTGCTCAAACTGGATTTGAGACTGAGGAGCGGTCCATGCGTTCCTCCCTTTACTCATTCAAGGACATTTTTTGAGCACCTGCCTGCCACTCTAGGTCCTGTGACAGTGAACAGGGCTGAGAGCCTCCACCCTCATGAAGCTGCATTTGGGTGAGGCGTGGAGCAGACAGTGAACAGTAAACGAATACATGGAGTACCAGTTGGTGTTACATGCCCGGGAGGAAACGAAGGCGGGCGGGGATAAGGAGTTCAGGGCTAGGAGTGAGTTGCTCTTTTTAGTCGGGCGAGCAGGGATGGCTCCCCCAGAGACGGTAAGGTTTGAACAGAGGTCTTTAAGGAGTTCGGGACGGGCGGTGGAGCCGTGCTAGCCCCCGGGGGGAAGCATTCCAGGTCAAGGGCACAGTAAGTGCGAAGCTCCTGGGGCAGGAAGCCCTGCTGGTGTGGTGGCAGCTCGTGTGGCTGGAGCAGCTTGCAAGGAGAGTGGCAGGAGATCAGGCCCGAGGTGAGAACACTGTACTTTATTCTCAGTGGGACGGAAGCCCCTGGAGGGACACAAGCTGATTCACGACTCGGAGAGGCTGAGGCTGCTTGACCAGACAGCAGAGGAGAGTAAACTGATGAGGACGGTGTGCAGGAGCTGAGGAGCCCCCGGTTATTAAAGCCTGAAGTGCTTGATCCAGGTGTGTGTCTGCAGAAGGGACAATGTGGGTGATGGCCGGCAAGTGGCGTGGGCCAGGTCAGCGTTTTACGGGCTGGCTGACAGCTTGGCCCTGCTGCGGACAGGCTGTGAGACCCCGGGCCAGCGACACGTCCGGCTGCGGCTCAGTTTTCTTATCTGGAGCGTGAGGATAATAGCAGTGCCTACCTCGGAGGGTGCCGTGAGCGTTAAATGAAGTGCCATATGAACGTGCTCAGAGCAGGACCTGCTGGCCCGTCCTGAGCGCTCAGGGAGAGCCTGCTGTCGATTCTCTCCTTCTCTTCTCCCTCCTCCTCTCCCCTCCTTCTTGTCTTCTCCTTCTCCCCTTCCACTTCCCTTTCCTTCCTCCCCTCTACTCCGCCCCCCCGCCCCGTCTCCCTTGGAAAAGCTCATGGTGAGGACGAGGGTCCAGGCCTGGGCTCAGCAGGTTGTCCTGGCAACGAAGGTGGATGGAGACTTGGAGGAAGCAGAGGCCAGATTTCGTTGTGAGGATGGGGGACGCTGGATGCTGTAATTTGCCCTCATCCACGACACCTAAAGGACTTGTTTCATTCTGAAATTGGTGGTTATTTGGAAGGGGTGGACAGAGCTGGACTTCTGAATTCCTAGCCAAAGTCAGGGTTCTATTGAATCCTTAAATGGCAGACTCTGTGTAGGTGGCCGAAAACTCAAACCAAACTGACTTAAACAGGAGAGGACCTGTAATAGCTCATGAAGCCAGGATACTAGCTGTAGGAATAGTTTGATCAAGGGGCTCAGTATCCATTTCTTAGTTCTACCGCTCTTCCCATTGGCTTCATTCTTGTGCCCTATGTGGCTCAGGTGGAGGATGGAGAATAGCCTGCAGGAAGCACTGGGGTGCTTCACTTCAAAAACGGGGAAATAGAAGCTGGTGGAAATAGGCGAGGAGCCTGCCGTGGTGGCAGGGACGCTGAGCTTTTTTGGTAGCCAGGAGAGTCCTGTTTGAGGCGGGCCATTGCGTCTAAGTCCTGTGTTCTGCAGCTTCTGAAGGCCATTTGAAAGCGTCTTTCATGACTCATTCTCGTGTGAATTCACTTCACCAAGTTACGTCATATCCCCAGACACGTGCCTCTGTCCTGCACAAAGGCTCTAGGACACTGCCCGCCTCTTCCCCTGTGGTGGGAAACGGGGTTCCACGGTGGATGCCTTCTTGCCAGTAGAGCATTCTTGGCTTACAGAACACTTCCCACGGGCCCTTTAAACACACCAAGTGAATTACCGGTTCCATCTGGGTTTGCCCACGGTGGTCCTTCACCCCAGCGTCAGATGTTGGGCTGCGGGGTGCTTTCGTGGCGACGCCTCTGGCAGCCCGCAAGTGCAGTTGGGTCACTGCATCGGCCGTTTTCCGCGTTTGTCTTTCCCCGGGTATTTGTGACTTCCCTAATTTTTAGGTTTCTTAAAAAAAAAAAAAAAGAAAAGAAAAGAAAAGAAAACAAACCACAGTCGTAATTCCAGACCCCAGCATCTGGTGGCCACTTGTAATTTGGGATATTTGAAAAAGAAAAGTGTTTTGATCATTTTTCAAAATTAGACTTTAAAGATGTACCAGTGGGTGTTTCTACATGAAAGGTTTTTTTTTTTTTCTTTTTTCTTTTTTTTTCTTTTTAAACATTTTGGAACCAGACTTCTTTAGGGGTTTCTTTAGCCCTTCCCCTACCTCTAGATCTGCTTATGAAATTCCTTGCAAATATGGGTTTTTCTTTTTTTTTGCAAGAGTTTTCTTTCTTTCTTTTTGCTCTTATGTAAACCTGTAGTGTTGTGAGAAGCAGAAAGAGCAAGTGAGGTAGAAAGTGCTCAGGCCTTTGAAACATTCTGTTGTGGGTCCCAGTTGGCCGGGGGCTCTCTGTGGCCAGCAGACATCTGGGCATCTGATGCTCCTTCAGACTCTTGTTACATGTGATGTTTGGGATTCAGCCTTTTTTCTCTCTCTCTCTCTCTCTCTCTCTCTTTAAAATAAAAGACCTTTATGATGCCTTTTAACAAAACTCAGTGGCCAGTTAGCATCGACTTTTACTTGGTTCTGAGATGGGCACATTCAGGGTGATGTGTAGTCTGTTTCCAGGCACAGGTGTCTGTTTCCAGAGTTAAGGATTTTCTTTTCTTCTGGGAGGGCCTGGGCTGGTGGTGGGTGGGGACCCCTCACTCAACCGCCATCGTGGGCAAGGAGGGCATGGGGGTGGCTGGCCACCAGTGAGGCTCGGGGAATGAGTCTCCAGAGGGTCATCAGCATGCCGTGGCCAAGGGAGCTTCCGAGAGCTTCTGAGTGTCGGGTGGGGAGTGGGGGCTAGGAGGGTCATGGGTCATCGGCCGGGATGCTTCGACCACTTCAGTGACCTCTTGCTCTTCCTGCTGTTCCCCTTCCCCTCCCCCGACTCTCTGTTCTCCCTTTCTTTCCCCTCCTCCTCTTCCTTCTCCTTCCTCTTTCCACTCACCCCTATTTCTCTTCCCTCTACTGCCCTATTCCCTTTCCTGCCTCTCCTCCTTTCTCTCATCTCTCTACGCCTCTTCCTCGCCCCCCGCCCCATTCCCTCCTCTCCCCTCCCTCCAGAATTCTTGCCCTTCACCACTCTGCTCTCAGTCTCCCCTGCGTGGCCTGTGTTGGGCCAGAGGTGCTTGTGTCTCCATAGGATCCATAGGATGAATCCAGACATGGATTGGTTTGCTTCCTCTGAGGACATTCATTTGTCCTGCAAAAGGGTCCTGCCACTTTTCCTTCCCCCTTCGACGTGGCACAAGGGCCCTCTCCCGGGGAACTTGGAACAAACCTGGATTCCTGGGCCTGCCGAGTCCGCGTTCAGTCTCCTCAGCCTCCCGCTTCCTTTGGAGCCACACTGGTCCCGCCCCCTGCCGCTCCCCTGACACCCCAGCACAGTCTTGCCCCACTTCTCTTCCCACTGTGGGACACCGTCCCCTAGGACACACCTAGTCTGCCCCGGGAGGCCTCTCTCCCTCAAATGCCCTTCTCAGGGAGGTCTTCCCTGGTCATCGCGTCTGGAAAAGTCCTGCCCCCTCCCCAGTTTACCCCATCCCCCCTCGTAGGTATTTGTTGACTTGTGGATAATCTGTCTCCTCTTCCTAGAAGGGATCTCCCTTTGTTCTGGAGAAGTTGAAGCTCTAGAAGTAAGCTCTGGGTTTCTCAATTTTCCCTTCATCTCCATTGCCCAGCCCATGGGAGGGGCTCATTGATATTTGTGGGGGTATATGTGTGCTGGGGGCCTGAATATCAGGGGAGCTAAAATCTTGAAGGTTGACCCTAAAGGCCCAGAAAGGCCGACCAGCTGGGATGCATTTTTCTGACCGCCGAGGAGGGAGGGCCACCGTCCGTGGGCTCCGAGGAGGAGCCCCTGAGTTTGCATGTCAGTGGTTCCTGAGCTTGAAACTGGCCTGGACGGCTCTGCCATGCCGGTGCCAGGCTCCTGGGAGGGGGTTCGGGGGTGCTGGGCCGCCACAGGGGCTGGAGCCAAGCCTAAGCACCGCCGAGGGAGGGGCCCGAAGCCAGTTTCTTGGGGCAGGGTGGACAGCGCAGGACACCGGGCGCCCTTAGCATCCTAAGCATTTTTTATGAATGAGTCTCAGCGGTGCTCTCTGGCCTGCTATTGGCCCTCACCTGTTACAGGTGGAGGCTGCGCAGCCTGTTGCCTACCGCCCTCCAGCCGGCCTGTCAGAGGAGACGCCCCCGGCAGGGCACGCATAGGCAGACCAACTCTTCTTAAATATACATACAACCTTTATTGAGATATAACTTATGGGCCCACTGGTGACAGCCTGGGGAGATGATGGCGCTTCCCGCTGGGCCAGCAGGGCAATAGGAGGCTGCTCTGGGGTCACATGGCTTCAGGGGAGGATGCGGGCCCTCCCCTCTCAAGGTTCACGCCTGACAGACCACTTGGTTTTCTCTTGTGGATTTGCGGTTCCTGGAGCAAATCAGCTTATTGCTCCCTGGGAAGGAGTTTCTTGAGGGAAGAAGGGAAGGCCTTTAGGTCCCAGAGAGCCCAGCAGGCTCTCGTGCAGACCCAGGTTGGCCTCCCCGTCACCGAATGATTGGCACCGAAAAAGGCCTGCTGCTGAGAATCCATTGGAAATGGCCTGAGGTAGCCGCGTCCGGAGAGTGTGTGGGGGAGGGGCTCGATGGGGACTTCACCAGGGAGAGGAAAGCCAGGACCCTAAAAATAAGTTGAATTTCATCCTTTGACTTATTAGGCTGTAGTCTTTAAGATACAGTGACAGGTTGGTGTAAATTCTAAGACTCAGCAAAGAGGGAATCAAGTGTTGATGTTTCTCCACTGGGGATGCATTGTTTTTCTGGTAAAACTCAGTGATTGCACGATCTGATGTCATTCACGTCAGGTTGCCCTTTACAGTGTGATGAGAAAGAGTATGATGATAAAGCGACATTTTGCAGAGAACGTTAGAGCCCCTTTTGTTTCACACACATGCCTGTCTGTGATGGTCAGACCACCTCTGTTGAAACTTTCCTACCTTGTCTCCTTCCTTGGCTGTTCTCTCCTGTGATGTGACCTGGTCTGCCTGCCAGGCCTTTGTGTGTTCACAGCTTTGTTTCCCAGCATCGCTTTCATTGAGGTCATGGAATCCAGCATCTTTTTGCAAGGCTTGCAGTTTCACTTTGCAACTGTGGTGCTTTCAATTGCCCCGCATTCCGACCGGGGCATATTCAGGAGAGCGGGAACCGCGAAGACATGAATGGTAAGCAGGGGGAGCTGTTTGCAGAATGATTTTAGAAGGCAGTCAGCTTGGTTGGAGTAGGTTGAAGACAGGCTGGATTTTCTCCCTGGAGGGACCTGGATAACGGCTGGTGGAATAGGCACAGAGGAGCACTGTAGGGTGTGTTTCTGTTCTGGGGGAGCTGAAGAGAACAGGGGCATCCCCGTACTCGTCGTTCACTTGTTCCGGAACTCGTGACGCGTGCCGAAACTGGCGAGTACCGAACGATGAAGCGTCTTCTCTTGCGGGTCAGGGTTGTGACTCATAGAAGTACTAGTAAGTGCGATGAGTCCCAAGCAACTGCTGAGTGCCGAAACATGTTTTTCTTGTCAAAATGCGATGAGTGCAGCATTTGACGAGTTCTGAAGCTGACGAGTACCGGGTATGACTGTAGTGGAGGGGACCAGTCTTACTTCTGAAACAAGCAGGGGACGACTAAGGGGTGGGTGGTGACAGGACACTGTGGGCTCCTGCTTTTCCTCTGTGTCCCCGCTTGGTCCCCTTTGTGATTGTCAGGGTATGCTAGGCTCAGCCCAGGGACCTCTTTCTTCCCAGTGATCTCACTTGTCCTCTTGATTGCCTGTCCTAGTTAATGTCAGCTCCATCCTTCCCGTTGCTCAGGCCAGAAACTTGGGAGTTAGTCTTGATTCTCACCTTCTGTCACCCAGGCGTCCAGTCTAGCGGCAAAATCCCATCGGTCAACCTTCAAATCATCTGATTCTCACTTCCTTCGCTGCCCTCACCTTGTTTAACCATTAAGTGCGCTCTCTACGTGCCAATATAACGTTATTTCTTTCACGTACTTTATAATAATGTTTCTGTTAATCTTCATAAAACCCGGTCAGGTATGTATTCTTTTCATCTTCATTTCACAAATGAGGACATTGAAGTTCAGAGAGGGTGAGCCCCTTGCCCAGGGTCACACAGCCAGTAAGCGGCAGACCTGAGATCTGAGCCCATGCCACCTGGCTCTAGAGCCCGGGCCTTCCCCGCCACACTGGTTTCAGTCCCTCTCGTCTTTGGCTTGGGCTCTTGCATTGAACCCGGCAACGCTGCCTTCACTTCGCTCTTTCCACAGCAACGGAGGGATGTGGGCAAAGCCAGAGTCCAGCCAGGGCTCCCATATGCTCACTCCCCTTCCCTTGTGCTACCCCTCCTGGGGCTCCTCATCGTGCTCGGAGTAAAAGCCGAAGTCCCGTGTTGGCCTTATGGCTGCACGGACACCCGAGCACAGCCCTACCTCTCGTTGCTTGCCTGCGCTGTTCCCTCTGCCTGGAAAGCCCTCTCCTCAGACATCTCGATGGCTTGTGCCCGCCGCTCTCTCCGTTCTCTGCTCAGACTTTACCTCGTCCGAAGGCCTTCCCTGACCTGCCGTGTTTTACGTCGGACCCTCGCACACAGGCTCTCCAAATATGTTGAGGATCCTTCTCACCACCTGATTGGATCTAGAAATGGACATACAGCCTGAACCTTTCTTTTCTCTTTGCTGAGAGTTGACTGAGTGGCCTGTGAGGGCACTGAGACTCGGAGGGGAGGTGCCTGCCAGTGATTGGGTGGCCAGATTGAGGCACACATGGCCCCAGTGCCCAGGTTCCCTGAGCCTCGTCCCCCTTCACCTTTGTATAGTGTGGCTTCATCACCATCTGTTGTTGGTGAGTCAGAGAAACTGTCCGGGCTTCCGTTTCCTCATCTGTAAAATGTGGATGATGATGGTACCCACTGATGGGGCTTTTGTGAACAGTAAGTGTTAATATGTGTAAAATGCACAGCCTCTGATCTCGTTGTCATTCTACTACTTGTTGGCTGTGTGACTGTAGATAAGTTACTTTACTTCTCTGGGCCTCCGTTTCCTCATCCGTAAAAGAGACTAATGATAGGGTTGTTGAGAGAACTACATGCAAGAATTTCTTTTTTAAAAAATTATGTTTATTGATTATACTATTACAGTTGTCCTGATTTTTCCCTCTTTGCCCCCCTCCACCCAGCACCCCCCACTCCCTCAGGCAGTCCCCCCACCATTGTTCATGTCCAGGGGTCATGCATGTAAGTTCTTTGGCTACTCCATCTCTTCTACCGTACCTTACATCCCCATGGCTATTCTGTAACTACCTATTTATACTTCTTAATCCCCTCACCTCTTCACCCATTCCCCCACACCCTCCTCCCACTTGGCAACCATCAAAACGCTCTCCATATCCATGATTCTGTCTCTGTTCTCATTTGCTTAGTTTGTTTTTTAGATTCAATTGTTGATAGATTTGTATTTTTTGCCATTTTATTGTTCACAGTTTTGATCTTCTTTTTCTTAAATAAATCCCTTTAACATTTCATATAATAATGGTTTGGTGATGATGAACTCTTTTAGTTTTTTCTTGTCTGGGAAGCTCTTTATTTGCCCTTCCATTCTAAATAATGGCTTTGCTGTGTAGAGCAATCTTGGCTGTAGGTCCTTGCTTTTCGTGAGATTCAAGAAATTTAGAATATTTCTTGCCAATCTATTCTAGCCTGCAAAGTTTCTTTTGAGAAATCAGCTGACAGTCTTATGGGAACTCCTCTGTAGATAACTAACTTCTTTTTTCTTGCTGCTTTTAAGATTCTCTCTTTATCTTCAACCTTTGGCATTTTCATTATGATGTGTCTTGGAATGGGTCTCTTGGCATCCATCTTGTTTGGGACTCTGCCTGCTTCTTGGACTACATGTAACAATTTCTGTAAAGCGTTTAGAAAGCATCCAGTATACAGTAACTACTTCATAAGTGTTAGATCATCATCGTCATCATCATTATCCTACACTAGCCTGATGTGAATTTTTTCAGGGTACTTTTTAAAAAATCGTCGCCCAAGGACATGCCTATTGATTTTAGAGAGAGGGGAAGGGAGAGAGAGAAAGAGGGAAGAAGGGAGAGGGAGAAAGAGAGAGAGAAAGGGAGGGAGGGAGGAAGGAAGGAAGGAAAGAAAGAAAAGAGAAGAAAGAAAGAAAGAAAGAAAGAGAGGAACATCAATCAGTTGCCTCTTATGTGTGCCCCAATTGGGGACCAGATCTGCAATCTAGGCATGTGCTCTGACTGGGAAATTGAACCCATGACCTTTCGGTTTATGGGACAACGTAAGCCATACCGACTGGGGCTTCAGGTCACTTTTTGATCTTCAGGACTTCCCTTTGAGAAGTTCCGTGTAGCCATGGTCATTCCCATTTTGTAGATGGGGAAACTGAGTCCCTTAGAAATTCACTGACTTCTTGTAGTTGCTGGGCTCTGCAGCAGAGCATTCCGCAGCCCCAGGGCCGGTGGGCAGATCTCTGTCAATTGCTCAGTCTTCCGTGGGAGACTAGGAGGGCCAGCCTTCCCCTTTTGAAGCTAACCTCAAATTAGAAGGGCCCTGGGAGGTGGGGTGCCTCTTGGCAAGTGGCTGACTTTCTGGCACCAGGAGTGTGGGAAGTGGGGGAGAGGCCTCATGGACATGCAGCTGGGATACGTGGGTGGGCGAGGCCCTGGCGAAGGAGGCAGGGTCATTCCCAGGGCCCTGCCCAGGAGCGGGGGGAATCCTGCCGTTACAGGCCGATCCCTTTTCTCGTTCTGCTGAGATTTCTTTACGATCTGGCACCACGTGATATTCCAGGTTCATCTTGTGTTTTTCCTCTCCTGGCTCTGGAATCAACCAGTTATCCAAGGGGTTCTGGTTCCTTACATTGGAGGACAAGTGGTGGTTAGAAACCTAGATCTGGGCGCTGGGTGTGCTCATTGCTACTGTATGTCCAGGCCTCTCAGTTCATAGAGTTAGGAAATGTATGTATATATATTAATTCATGCATGCACACATGTATATTTCTGTGTCACTCTATCTGTATGTGTATTTAAGAAACCCTAAATCTGTCTTGATACCCAGTGTGAGATTTTTTAAAGATTTAATTTAAAAAATATATGTACAATAAAAAGTACAATAAAAATGATTTTTGGGGGTATAGAATTTTATGATTTTTAACCACGTATAGAGTCATGTTCCTACACTGCAATCTGGATATAGAACTGTTCCGTTGCCCCAAAAAACTCTCTTGTGTAGCCACTGAGAGGTCACAGCCTCCCACGCCTGTGGCCCCTGACAGACACTCATCTGGTTTCTGTCCCTATAGTTTTGCCTTTTCCGGAACATATATATTCCACCGAAATGGAATCACACGGCACACAGCCTTTGGAGGCTGGCTTCTTTTGCTGCATATAAGGCCTTTGGGATTCATTGAGGTGGTCACTTGGTAGTTTGTTCCTTTTCATTGCTGTGTAGTGTCCCGTTGTTTGGTTTCTAGTTTTTGGCGATTGTAAACAGAACTGTCGCAAGCATTTGTGTACATTTTTGTGTGTGAATGTAAGCTTTCATTTGTCTAGGGTAAATGTCTAGGAATGGGTCCATATGTTAAGTGGATGTTTAACATTATGAAAAATTGCCAAATTGTTTTCCAGAGTTGCTGCATCATTTCACATTTCCACTGGCAACATCTGAGAGATCCTGTGGTTTCACATCCTCGCCTGCACTTGCTGTTGTCAGGTTGTTTTATAAAGCCAATCTCATAGAAATATAGTGCTCTCTCATTGTGGTTTTAATTTACATTTCCCTAATGGCTAATGCCATTGAATGTCTTTTCATGTGCATATTTATCATCCATATATCGTCTTTGGTAAAGTCTATGTTCAGGTCTTGTACCGATTTTTTTATTGGGTTCTCTGTTTTCATATCATTGAATTTAGAGTTGTATTTTGGATACAAATCCCTTGTCAGATATGTCATTTGCAAATACTTTCTCCCATTCTGAAGCTGGTCTTTTCATTCTCTTAGCAGTGTCTTTTGCATAGCAAAAGCTTTACATTTTAATTGATTGCTCATTTTCTCTCATGGATCTTGCTTTTAATGTCATATCTAAGAACTTTTTGTTTAACCTGAGGCCACAAAGATTTTCTCCTGTGTTTTCTTCTAAAAGTTTTATGCTTTTACAGTTAGATCTGTGATCCATTTTGAGTCAACTTTTGTATAAACTGAGTACTTTAGATTGAGGTTCGTTGATTTGCATAGGATGTTAGTTGTTTCTGCACCATCTGTTGAAAAGTCTATCCTTTATCCATTGAACTGCCTTTGTACCTTTGTCATGAATAAAACAGCCACATTTGTGTGGGTCTGTTTTTGGACTCTATTTCATTCCTTTGATCTACGTGTCCGACCTTTGGCCAGTACCAGTCCATGCTATTTTGATTACTGAAGCTTTAGAGTAATTCTCAGAATGAGATAGGTGTGAATCTTCTAACATTGTTCTTTTTCAAAGTCATATTTGCTATTCTATTTTCTTTGCTTTTCATACACACTTCAGAATTAGCTAGCGCAGGGTTTTAAATATTGGAAAACCTGTCACAAAAATCTCGATTTTCAGTGGCTCTTGGAAAACAGGGAGATCTGGCCGTATTGCTGCCCGGTGACAGTGACCGGAGCAGGGCAGCAGCTGCCTTGTTAGATGAGCATTCGCTCCCCAGTTTGCCGCAGTCCCCACCATCTCCCTTGTGTACTGCCCCGGCCAGCTTCTCTCACCCACCCCGCCGCGTGGCTTCTGTAGGCTTTGGCGTTTGCAGCCCCCGGCGTAGACATCTTGGGTCCCTCTGGCCATGGGATCTGAAGTGCTAATAACCTCGGTGATGAGGATGATGACGGAGGAGGCGCCATAGCGGTTGCCATCAGAGCTGCGGTTTCTGCGCCGTTCTCACCCCTCAATCCATGATCTCTCCTCCGCCCCTTGCCACCGCGGGGGCCCTACTCTCACTGCGCCCAGTTTATAGACGTGGGAGCTGAGGCTCAGAGAGCTGAAGCTGCCGACCCAGGCCATGCAGCTTGGCTTTGCTGTGGTCCTAAGGCCTCTGGTCATTTTATCAGAGTCCACTCTGTATTGTGCTGGCTGCCTGGAGACTGAGGACAGAGCTCCGCTGGCCTCTGAGGTTCTTCCCGCCCCGCCTGCTCTATGCTGTCAAGGCGGGTCCTCAGATACTCTGATGTGGCCTTAAGGACCCTTTGATTTGCTTCCAGGATCTGTCTGAGGGTAATTCCAGGTAGAGGTGGGAGATGCGATGAAGGTCCAGCCAGCCTCCTGGCCAACCTGAGGGACACTGTGTGGCCGCCCGGGGGGGGCGATTCCCAAGGACGCCGTCACACCCTCAGGAGTGTGGTGGGCTGTGGCTGGGGGGTGGCGGGGAGGATGGGCCCCGGGCCTCAGGCTTGAGACCGGAGAGTCAGAGACTTAGGAGCCTGGAACCTCTTCCGTTGTCCGACCCAGATCATGCTGGCCAAATGCCTACTAAGTGCTGGGTGTGATGTGGGGGTTTTGGTGTCAGCAGGCCTGCGTGGGAGCCACAATTTCACCTCGTCCCGGCATACCTTGGTTAGGCAGGTTGCTTCGCCTCCCTGGGCCTCAGTTTGCCCCTCCATGAAAAGGGCTGTTCAGCGTGGCTGTCTCACTAGGCTGCCAGGGTTAAGTGAGCCAGTGTGATGGAGGGCTGAGCACAGGGCCTGGCCTGTAGGCACGCTCGGCGAACTTAGCAACTCTTATTGCCGCTGTTACTGATACTGTGGAGATGCTTGCTGACTGGGCTGATGGGCGAGAGAAGCACCCCAGAGGTAGGGGGGTGACGGTGTGGTTCGGAGGCCTGGCCTTGCGGTCGGCCCCTCGCTGTGTGTGATGCTTTACCTCTCAGTGCCTCAGTTTTTTTAACCTGTGAAATGGGGTTAATAAATCATACCACTTACCTCAGGAGGACTAAACGGGGTAATGGCCCATAAAACACGTAGCACAGATCCTGACATGAGGTCAGTGCTCCCTGTAAGTGCTTGCGGTTCTTGTTTTTTTTATCTTAATGCTGAATTTTCATGTGTCCCTGCATGAGAATTGGCCTTCCTGACAGGAGACTGGGCACCCGGAGAAGCGAACCACTCAGGGACCCAGTGCTGGGCAGGGGAGTGGAGCACTTCCTGAGAGTTTGTGAGTCACACTGCTTTAGAGAGAAGCCTGGCCCCACCCCCCTGTTGACTCCCCCTCTGAAGTAGTGCCTGGTCTCCTGGCCCAGCTGACGGTTGCCATGGAGTCCGGCTACCATCCCACCCCACCGTTGCTAGGCAGGCATCTGGTTGCCAGGCACCGCCTCCTTGGACACCTTGGCTCTCAGGGAGCCTGTTTGGGACTGTGTAAGGGGGCCCAGTGGACACTGGAACCTGGGAAGTTTGTTCTGGGTGGGGGGCAGGGAGCTCAGAGCAGCCCTGCAGCCGGCCCTGCAGCTGGGGTCTGGGATGCCCCGCCTCTGGCCTCCGGGTCTCAGGGTGCTCCTCACTGGACGCCTATGGGGGCTGGGCAGGGCTCATGTCACCAATTTACAGAGGGGGACAAATGAGGCTTGAGAAAGCCCAGTGGTGGGTGGGGAGGCGTCCCCTGCACAGCCCTGGGGAAAGCGGGCCACGCGCATGCGCCCCAGCACCAAGGGCTGGGATCCTTTCCCTGCTGGTCAGAGCTGCTGGGTGCCCTTTCTCGGGGCCTTGCGCACTGCACATGGAGAGAATCCTGTCTCTGAGCCTGTGCGATCTGGTTGCCGCGTACCTTTCTGTCTGAGTCTGTGAAGCCCCCTCCCCACCTGAGCCACCTTGCCCAGTCCCTCTCCTTACCCGTTTGCTCTGCCTCAGCCTCAGGCACACCAAGCAGGCCCCTGCCTCAGGGCCCTCGCCCTTGCTGTCCCCACTGCCTGGGCCGCGCTGTCCCCCCATGGGGCCGGTACCCTATGGCTCACTCCCTCACCTCATCTGAGTCCCTGCCGGATGTCCCCTTTTCAGAGAGGCTGTCCCTTGGCCACCGCATTTAAGGGAGCACTCACTTTCCCGCTTTATATCTCCTTCTCCTGCTTGATTCTTTTCACAACACTTATCCAGTGTATGTGGTTTATCACCTGTGCCTCTCCCAGCAGCTCTGTGGGGGCAGGAGCTTCGTTTCTTTTGTTCACTGTTCCAGCGCCAGGCCTGGAATACCGCCTGGTTCTTACTAGGTGCTAAATCTGTTACTTGCTGAGCGAGTGAACGAGTGACCTCATAGCGTTATCAAGGATGCGGAAGCAGTATGTTCCAGGCTGTAGAAACGTGTTCGGCAGAGGGACTGGCTCGCAGAGGAGTCGGCCTGCAGGCGTCCCGCCTCCCCAGTGGGGGGGGAAAATTGGCTTCTTGTCGCCTGCTGACCAGTCCCCTTTCCCCTTTCTCAAAGGGCAGTGGCCCCTGCTGCCCTGCACAGCCTTTTAAGACTAAATTCAGTGTCACAGTGGAAAAATGTCCCTGCCCCGCAGCTGCCTGGGAGGCTGTGCGTTTTCAGAGTGTTCCTGTTTTGGACCGATGGAAAAATCCCAGCAGGGATGGCCCGCCTGGGCAGCGGGGGCAGGAGCCGTCCTGGAGCCGTGCTCCTGGCCTGTGGTTTCAGCCCGGTGGGTCCAGCCATTCCCTGCCCGTCCTCTTCCCGCCGCCCGGACAAAGCAGCTTTTACTGAGGCCCACGGCAGGCGCGCCATGTTTGGGGAGGGAGGTGGCATCTCCCTCTGGGTTTCTAGAGCTTCTCCCCCACCGGCAAAGTTGGCACATTTACCCCTTTTTATAGATGAGGAAACTGAGGCATAGAGGGGTGACATCATCAGCTCAGGGCCACACAATAAGAAAGAGGAGGGCCTGGGATTTGCCCCTTGCTCTGTCTGACCCCGCAGCTCAACCACAGAGATCACACGGCCTCCATCTGGGACTCTGTCCCACTGGGTGTGAAGTGGGAGGCGAAGGGGTGATGACAGTGGAGAACACACAGAGGTAGCGTCTTCCACACCTCCCTTGCTTTTCTTGGGTTCCGCAGGCGTCTGACCTCTGCTCCGAAGTGCCTCCTCCAGGCAGCCTTCCCGGAACACCCCTCCTGGGTCACCTTCCCCGGCCCTGCTTCCTAGCACTCAGCACCATTGCAGCTGAATCTGCATTGCGCAATGACTTCCCCATGATCTGTCTTCTGTGCCAGGCTGGCTTGCATGAGGGCAGACTTAAAATGTCCCAAACTGAACTCTTGTTCCTGCGCTCCCAAACCGCAGTCTTTCCTGTCTCAGTAAAAGTGACCTCCATTCTGCCAGCACCTCCGGCCAGGGGGTCGGCCTCCACTCCTGTCTCTCGCACCCGCCCGTAGGCCCTCCATCTGCAAACCCAGCAGGCTCTGCCTGCACAATGCATCCAGAATCTGACCGTTTCTCCCACCGCCACACCCCTGCCCTGGTCCAGGGCACTGTTGTCTTCCATCGGGACGGTTGCAGGAGCCTCCCTCCTGGGCTCTCTGCGTCCACCCTTTGCCTTCCCCAAACTATAGTCCAGTCTCCGCACACAGCCAGGTGGTCCTCATGGCTCGCTCCCCAACTTCGTGGAGGGCTCAGCCTGTGTGCCACCTCCTCCATAAACACTTGCTGAATGCAGGGACAAAGATTCTGTCCCAAGAAAGTGACTGTGCCTCTCCGTGCCATGGTTAGTGGTGATCAGGAAAAGGATTAACGTGGCTACTTGGAGGTCAGTGGGCAGGGCCTCGGCCCTGCCGGAGGAGGCTTTGACAGGATGTGGTAGCCCAGGTGCCCGGCTGAGAGGTTTGAACTCCTGACGCTAGGGACCTTTATGGAGCACGTGCTGTGCGCTGTGTGCTGTGCTCTGCGCCAGGAAGCAAGTTACTTTTCAGGTCTTCTCTTACTGAAATCTTTAAGGTAGGTGCTCTTTTGCCCATTTTACAGAGAAGTAAAACTGAGGCCAGTGAAGGGAGTGACGTGCCCATGGACACACAGTTGCTGAGTCGTCTTGTTTGATTTCTCTAGACAACTTCTCCATCTGCCTTGGCACGCTGCCATGTGGCCGTCCATGGCTGGATGGCAGTGGACAGAGAAGCCCCAGCCCAGCACCAGCTGCCTCTTCCTCTTTCTTCAGTGACACGAAATGATTGGTGTTGCTGTCACCATCCTTGCTGGGGTACCGACTTCCTTTCAGCTCAGTGTGGTGGGAAGTCCCGCAAAGGGAAAAGGAGAACTGGGCGCTTTGTTTGGAGCTGACTGCAGGATTCTGGGTCTCTGTCTTGTGGCTGGTGGCCAGGACAGCATGTGGAGCACTGGAGTGCCGTCCTCCGCCGCCACCGCCTCGCTCACGGATGCGTCTGCAGACGCACAACACCTTTATGCAGCCGGAGCCCTCTGTCGTATCCCCACGGGCTTGGCCCCGGGCCCTGGGCCCAGGCTGGGACAGCTCTCCAGCAGGCAGCGTCACCCCTTGTCACAGGGACCAAGGCTGGCCTCCTAGCCAGGAATGGCTCTGCCACAGGGTGAGGACTGGTGGGACCCCTCTAGACCCTGCTTGGGGGTGTGGGCACCCCCCTGGGCCGTTCCTGTGCCACCGGAGAAATTCGGCCCAGCTTTCTGGAACACACAGTTTTCTCAATGACGTGGTTGTACAAATCATCCTCCTAGGAAGACAAAGCAGGGCTAAGAGTAATGCTGAGCCGCAGTGCACGCCGGTACGGCGGCCTGAGCCCCAGCTCACAGGGGGGTGGTGAGGATGACGTGGGTTCACGCTGACAAAGCGCTCAGTGCAGCATCCAGCATGAAGTGAATTCTTAATGAGCAGCAGCCTTGAATGTGTCGCTCTCTGGGCCCCTGGGATGAGGCTCGAACTTGTTGCCTTTGGCATTATTTTGGGGCAGTAACGTGGTGCCAACACTTGGGTCAAACATGTAGCAGACTTGGCGGGAGCCTCCCAAACATGATGCCCCTGGGACCCCGGGATCCCACGCTGAAAACAGAGTCCAAGAAAAAATCCTAAGAATCAGGTGGGGGGCCCCACTTTTCAGTACCCAGATTTTTGTTGAAGCACCCCCTGCGAGAACATTGGAAACAACCTAAGTGTCCCAAAATGGGGAAATAGTGAGGTAACACGCGCCATACCCACTTCTCCAGCCGCTGCAGAGCTGGGAACAGGTGACGCTCTGAATCACGTACAATCTGCGATGGAAGCTGTACCTTCCAAACAGCTCAGAAAACCACTGAAAGTGACGCACCAGAGCATGAGCAGTGGGTGCTGCTGGAATGTGTGACTTCCAGCTTTCTTAGTGTGACTTGATTGATTTTTGCGGTGAAAGGCAGCTGTACACATTGAAACCAGAAGGTGAAACTCAGCCAGTGCCACCTAAACCTCCGTGACTGTCACAGGCACCTGAGGGAGCGTATTAAAAATGCAGGTGCCTCAGCTCATTCATTCCGCTGAGTCGCTGAGTCGCTGAGTTGCTGAGTCGGGGCCTCTGTGTCGCAGGGCCTGGGAATCGGCCTAGCCTGCCCTTGCCTGTTTGCCAGGATCCTCCATGCCACCTCCTGAGTAGGCTCCCCGACCGCCCGCCACTCCCGACCTCCCTGTGCTCCTGAGCTGTCACCAAGGCACAGGTTCCCGGGCTTTCCCCAGCCCTCGTGGATCAGGCTTGAACTTCCTGGCATGCCTCCTGGGCAGATGTGTCTTTTGAAAAGCTCCCTGGGTAATTTTTAATGCTCATCCCACTGACCTAGGCCTGGCCCTCACCTGGCTTTTAAAACCGGATTTTTAACCGGGCCTCACAGGTAAACACACTCAGAACAGAGAATTGAAATGGTGCGGAAAATTATGAGAAAAGCCAACCCTGAGACAAGCCTCTGGTTTACCTCCTCGGACCTACAAGTAATTGTAGGGGAGCACGTACTATGAACCAGGTGTTCGGGAGGTAGCCGTGCCCAAGGCAGACAAAAGCTCTCACCCTCATTGCGTTTACAACACAGACAGACAGTGAAGATATTAAATAAGAAAAGTCTATAGTGGTAGCGGGTGATGAATGCTGTGGACAAAAATGAAGCAAGTTAAGGGCAATGGGGCGCCGTGACGGTTTTAAGTGGAGTGAGTGCTCAGCCTCATCGAGGAGGGGATGTGTGAGCAAAGGCGTGAAAGGATACCTGGGACAGGTGTTCCAGGCAGAGGCCTGGGCAGGAGCCTGCTAGGTGTGTTCTTGGGACGTCAAAGGGGCCAGGGTGGGAGGAGAGGAGGGAGAGAGGAGCTGGGTGGGGGTGCGGGGAGGAAGCGAAGTGGCGGAAGGCCTTCAGAGGCTGCGTGCGGTAAGGAGTGTGGTTTTCTTCTGTGAGCGGCATCCTTTGCTGGAGGGCTGTAAGCAGGGAAGCGCGGTGCAGCGCCGTGCAGTGGGGTGTGATGGCCCGCGACGTGCCCGGTGCTGGGACTCTGGAGGTGTCCCATCAGCAGCTGTAGGGCCAAAGTTCCTGGCTGCCCCTGTGCTTGTGGGGAGTGCAGGACCCCTGTCAAGTGCCTGGATAGGATCCTCCTAGTATTCATGGCATGTCTGCCTTAGTGGGGAGCCCCTGCCTCCCCCCTGACCCTTTTTCTCAGAACATTAGCATAGATGGCCTTCCTGTTCTCGCATCTTCTCAGAAACGGGGCTGGGGTGGGGGGCAGCCTGTCTCTGTCCACGGGCCCCACAGAAGCCAGGGTGGTGTGGGTACGGGGCCTGGGTTTGTCCGAAGTGGGCAGGCTGTGTTGGCTGTCAGAGCCTGGGACACCCATGTGTGCGCAGGCACGTGATGAACCAGGGTGGGGAGGAACACTGCCCTGTTCATCACTTCGCTGAAAAACAAATTGGGGGACAATTTTTATTGCAGTGTAATGACATGCAGTGACGCGCCTGAGCCTGAAGTGTACCATATGGGTTTTCACCTGCACGTCACCAGCAGGCAAAGATCCAGAACACTTCCGGCCCCAGCGGTCACCTCGTGCCCCTTGCCAGTCAGTACCTGGCACGGACAGGTAGAGACTTTGGCTTTTTTGGTTAGAAAAGTAACGGCAATGTGTGCCAGCCTTCTGGCCCCTGTGGATGTGGCAGCACACAGGATGCGCCCTTTTGTGTCTGACTGCTTTTGCTCGGGTGATGTTTTTAGGACACATCCGCGTCGTGGCGTGTGTCACAGTTTTTCTTTTGATTGCCAAGCTGAAGTCCATTGTGTGACTAAACCGCAATTTGTTGAGCCATTCTCCTGTTGATGGACATTTGCGATGTAAAAAAATTTGAGCTTTTATCTGTTCCTTTCCCTGTGCTGAGCACCTGATGTTACCCATACCGTTTCCTTTAACCCTCGAAGAGCCGTCAGAGAGAGAGGTTCCTGTTTATCTGACACTATACGAGCAGGAACAGAGCCTCAGGGGCCGTGGTAACTTTCCCGCCTTTCTTCTCTTCACAAGTATTTTCTGAGCATCTTCTACCTGCCTCATGCCAAGTGCTGTGGATGCAGCAGTGAATCAGACACACAGGAGCCCTCACGGAGCTGGCACTGCATGGAGAGCAGGACAAGTCAGTGTGCAGAATAACCTGTAGGTTGTTACCTGCGGTTCAGGGAATTGAAACAAGGCGTGGGAGAGAGTGACTGGGCAGGGGAGGCTGCTCAGCCAGGAGACTCAGGACAGACCCTCTGAGGAGGTGACCCTTGACCTGTCCCTGTGCTGTCATGACTTACAGGAAGAGTCTCCCAGGAGGAGGGAACAGTGTGTGCAAAGGCCCTGAGGTGGGAATGCGCCTGGCGTGTCCTAGGAAGAGGCAGACTCGCTGGTGTGGCTGAAGGGGAGCGAGGCAGTTTCGGGGAAACGTCAGGAAAATTCAGTGTGGTCTGTGTGTTGGGGCGGGGGTTTCTTTTATCATGATGTACTGACAGATAAAACAGTATCAGTGGTGGTAAAGTAAGCGGCAGCGTGTCCCGAAGCCTCATTCTGGCGTGATGTTGAAGTTGAGGTTCGATATCTGTTCCATCTTCTGAGGTAGGTGTTTGATTCTCCACTTACAGAAGAGGAAACCGAGGTTCACGTTCCTTCCCCCCTGGTAGGTGGGGACTTGAACCAGAGCCTCCCCCCCGCCTTCCTCTCCCCTCTCTCCTCAGGGTCACTGGGCCATGGTCGAGTCCCCCAGAGAAGGGGCTATTGAAAGACTCACTTGCAAAATCTCTTGTGACCTGTCCGTCTGCGGTGGGGCTGGTTGTTACTGGTCTGGCTGGAAGGTGGGGGATGGGAGTGGTGACAGCATATGGGCCTGACCCCCCCCACCCTACTCCAAGCTAGGTGGCCCTTGGGGATCCTCTCGTTTGATATGCATGACTCTCATTTCAAGGAACAGGGAGTGGAGGGTGGAGCTTGGGAGCAACTGTCCCAGGGTCCCAGGGTGGGTCTGCAGCAGGGCTGCTTTGGCGAGCCAGGCCGGCAGGTTTCGGGCAGTGTCCTCTGCACAGCGGAGACACTGAGGCTCGGAGAGGAGGAGTCAGTCTCCCAAACCACCCAGCTGGAGCGCACCGTTTCTCATAATCCTCATAGGGATCGTTGAAGCTGGCACTGTTAATTTTCCTATTTGATAGATAAGGGAAGTGACCCGTCCTTCCTTCCTTCCTTCCTTCCTTCCATCCACCCACCCATCTATTCATTCATCAACAGTGTACTGAATACCAGGCACCATGGTGGTACGTGCTGGGGCTGTAATTTTGAATAAAACAGAGTGAGTGAAACAGGAATAAATCTGACTAAGCAAGACCTCTGGGAGATCTCAGTCTGGCGAGAAAGACAGCCATTCATTGAATAGCCTTGTACATCGAGGTTAAGTTGCAGGTGTGGTGGCGCTGAGAAAGGCGTGTGGTGCTGCTGGAGTCCGTAGGTGCGCGCTGGCCTTGTGGGGAGGGCCGGGAGGGTGGACTGATGTCAGCTCGGTGAAGGGAGGGAGATGAGCGCTGCAGGTGTGGGAACAGCATGTGCGGAGGCCCTGGGGTAGGAGTGAGCTCACTGTGGTTTTGGGACTAAAGAGCCTAAAGCCAGAGCCGGCTGTAGCAGAGTTTGGCGGTGACGGTGAGGTGGGGTTCATTGTGGCCATTTTGGTTGTCATTCTCAGAGCAATGGAAGCCATTGATGGGCGTGGCAAGGCGGTGGGTGACCACGTGTGCATTTTGTAAAGATCCCTTTGTGACTTGCCTAGTGTTTGCCCAGTCGTGAATGCCTCAACAGCCTGGACCTCTCGACTCCTGGTTATGCCACCAGGCCACCCTACTGCCCTACTCCCCACTGAATGAACCCAAGAGGCACTAGAGTCCCATGGGGAAGAGTCTTGTCTTTGGAGACCCCTGGGCTGGGCTCAGTCCTGGCTTGGTCTTTTCCTCCCTGTCCGACTTTGAGCAAGTGACCCCATTTCCTTGCCTGTGAAATGGGGATACAGTAGTCAGCGCCTCACATACCCTTGGTGTTGGCATACGGTGAAGACTCCTCATGCGTGTTGCAGCCGGTCCTTGTGTCCACACTCCATCGGAAGCACAGGCATCATATATTCAGGGAACTTGGTGTCCTGGGGTTTCCCTCTTCTGATCTGACTAAATGGCTTCTTGCTGTGTAAACTCAGGAACTGAATAGAGCTGGAGAGTTAAGGATAGTGTATATTATTATAACTATTATAGTAATTACTGTTATCATGTGTCCTTAATGATTTGTTAATAGAGACAGTTGGGGGTGAGGAAAGAAGACATTTCACAGCTTACTAATTACAAGACTAATAAATAATGTATGAACTATATATAGCTGTGCTCCATAAGAGTATTATGTATTCATAATAATAGTGGGACTTTAAGATTATGTCCTCCAGCTGCGAGGAATGGAGATGTGATGGAGGTTTACTTTCTCTCTCGTGGACATGTCACAGGCTGGCTGGTTTTATTTCCTTTCGCTTCTGTGGCAACAAATTGCCACAGAGTTGGTCATGTAACACATACTTATTAGATTTCTGGAGGTCAGATGTCTGCCGTGGGACTTGCAGGGCTTAAGTCGTGGGCAGGGCCGTGTTCTCTCCGGACGCTCGAGGGGAGACTCCGTCTACTGGCCTTTCCGGCTCCCAGAGGCTACCCGCACCCCTTGGCCTGGGCCCCGCTCTGCCTCACAGCCAGCAGTAGCCAGTGGAGTGGAGCCTTTCTCGCTGCATCGCCCCGACTCTTCCTTTCCTCCCTCCTTCTTTGACTTTTAAGGAGACTACATTGGGCCCGCCTGGGTAATTCAGGCTGCTCTCCCCATCTCAGGGTCATTAGCTACATCGCCTCTACAAAGTCCCCTTTGCCCGCTAAGGTTACACGCGCACAGGTCCAGGGATTAGGATGTGGACATCTTTGGGGGGCCGTTGTTCAGCCAGCCACAGTGGGCTTGGGCAGTTGGGGTCATTCTGCCCATGGCATCTGCAGGATCCTCTCAGAAGGCCTCCCTCTCTTCCCCTCCTGGGCCTGGAAGGCCAGACACGGTGCTGGACCACGGAGACAAAGGTGCTTGCCCTTGTGGAGCTTGGGAGAGACGGCCCCGCTTCAGTGAAGCGGCCGCATCCCAGTGGGAGGTGGGCAGGTAGTTAGGGAAGCTGGAAGTACAGCGGGTCCTCCAAAAACATCATTTTGTTCACTCTCATTTCGTTCTTATGTTGATGAGATGCCTAGGAATGTAACTCTCGTTTATATCAGTTAGCCAAGAAAAATTGGTTTTCTTACATGCCATGTGCCGCAGTTCCGGGAACCTGTTGGCGGTGCGCAGTGAGGGCCTACTGTACGAGATTAGGTCACGGGGGATGTGGCCGAAGGTCAGTGTCCGGACGCTGATGGCCTGGAAATCAGATCCCAGTTCTGTCCACTTAGTTCTGGGGCTGGCGCTTCCTCCACTGAGAACCTCAGTCCCCTTTTCTGTAAAACAGGGGCGAGGTCGTCTGGGATGAGACATTGTGTGGGGAGCAGCGGGAACGTAGCCGACACTCCCTAAATTCAAAACCCCAGACGACTCCTGAGCAGCAAAGGTCGTTTCCCTGAGAGTGATATGGCTGCCAGCAGCCTCTTCACGCGCCTGATTCCCTCCCAGGGCCTGAGCCAGGGCTGGGAAAAATAAACCAGAGGAAACCTCCACTCCGCGCCCCCCTCCCTGGCCTGTTCCCTGAATGCCACTATTTTTACATTCTCTCACTTTTGTGCATTGTTTCCTGACTCTCCAAACACAATCCTTCACAAGTGAAGGGGGGACGGCTCCCCCACCAACCCCAGGAACAATTGTTTGGGGAGATGGAAAAAAAAGTTGGGCCAGGAAAAAACAAAACCTCTTGAAAGTCATTGTCTTCAGATGTCAAGTGTCAGCCCCGTGGAGAGGAGACCACATTCCACCCATTGTCCCGCTGCAGATGGGCACAGGGACCCTAGGACGTCCAGCCACCCCGCCCTGCATCCTGGGGCCCTGAATGACTTAGTTGGCTTTGTCTGGGGCATTCCGGCGGGAAATACCACCCAAAGCGGAGCCTGTTCCCAGCCACCACTGTCTCGGTCACTTTAGGCTTTTCCTCGAAGCCACCCGCCCGTACGAGCCCCAGATCCGCTTGGGCTGATGCTGATGATAAGGCTAAGACTCATTTTGTGCCTCATCGTCGTACTTTATCTTAACTTAGCAAATTCTCACAAATCTCCACGAGGGAGCTACCTTTTTTGTGTATGTACACAATAGGTTATTGGGAAAACTAACATACCACACAATTTATCCACTTAAAGTAGAGAATTCAGTGATTTTTAGAATATTCACAAAGTTGTGCCACCATTACCACCTTCTAATTTAAGGACATTTTCAACACCCCCAAAAGAAACCCTGTACCCATTAGCACCCATTTCATAGAGAAGGAAACTGAGACACAGAAGGTGCTGAGGGTCACAGAGCTAGTAAATGACTGAGCCAGGATTTGTACCCCAAATACTTGGCTCTGGAGACATTTTCTTAACTGTGCTATAATGCGGCTGTTTTCAGCTGGGGGAGATTTCGCCCGCCCCTGCCCTCTGGGACATTGGGCAATGTTTGGAGAACTTTCTGATTGCCACACCTGGGGGCTGCCACTGGCCCCTAATGGGGAGAGACCTGGGAGGCTGCCTACATCCCACCATGCACAGGATGGCCCCCACAGCAGAGAATTATTTATTCAAAAACCAGGCCCCCCCTCCTGGGGGCCCTGCTTCCCTCCGACTCCGAGGAGCCCATTCTTCAGGGAAAAAGGCTGAGAGGCTCAGAGGAGCAGAGAGAAGTTGGGGTTAGAATAGGAAGGATCTCCGGCCACATTCTGGGTAGAGGCGAGAACAACGGAGGTTATAGCAACCTCATAGAGAAGTCTCAGCAGGAGAGAGAGCTGTGCTGCATGAGTGATGTCTCTCCTGGGGGAGGGTATTAGGAGAAGTGGAAGTCTTCACGTGTGCCAGGCTTGTGTCTGGGATGGGGGTTTCCCACCCCAGTGCCCATGGGGCCAGACTGTGGAGGATGGAGGGGAGTGCAAGAGCAGGCTGGGTGGTAGGAAGCCAAGGAACACCCACTCTGGGCAAAGGTGAGAGCGGCCGTCCTCCGGCCCCTTTCTGCAGCCCTGCGGGCATTTGAGACACGTGATGAGCTTTTTCAAAAGAAGCCTGGAACTGGGATTTTAATGGGAAATCTGACACTCAGACCTAGACCTGAATTTTCTTGAAGCGTGCTGCAGATCAGGTGACACATGCCTGTGGGCCACCGGTGGGAGACCCATTAGAGGGACTTAGAGCTCGATCACACGCAGGAGGTGCTGTACACGTTTTTGTCGAAGGAATGGTGAGTTCAGGGAGCTTGCAGGCTGCGCCCCGCCCCTGGAGTGGGGTCTGTGTGGGGAAGAGTGGTGGCTTCCCATCTCTGGTTCCCCTCTCCCCACTATTACATCAGACTTGTTTACAACAGGTTGTAGCAACTTCGTTTTTGCTTCAACTTCCTTCATGGTGGGGAGTGGGGTGGGGCTAGGTGAGAACTGGTCACCTTTCTTCATGGCTGAGAAGCTGGGTGGGGATTGGCAGGGGGAGTGTTTTCCAGACAATTGACTGATTAATCTATTAAACACATATTTATTGAGGGCCTGCTGTGTGCTGGGCCCAGGCTTAGGCCCTGGGGATAAGTGACCTAGATAGGCAAACATCATTACCTTCTCTGAACTGAAGTTCTGTGCGGGGGTGGGGTGGGGGGTGGACAGTATAGACTGATAGACACACACACACACACACACACACACACACACACACACTGTTCATAGTGGCAGGTGCAGTGAAGAAAAGAGGAGTAGTAGGGACAGGTAATTTAGTTAGGATGGTCTTGAAAGGATGAATATGCCTCAGGGCCTTTGCACTGACTTTCCCTCCACCTGAGTGCCCTTCCCTCAAACACCCACACAACTGCTTCTCACCTCAGTCCCTGAAAAGGTGCTGTTAACCAGGGGTCATTGATGCCTATTCAGTGCCAATGGCAGTCCCCAGTTTGGGTTGAGATGAAGGGGAAACTATTCAGCACAGACAGCTCAATTGTGATATAGCAGGGCTGTGAGGCAGCTCAGTAGTGTTGCAGCTCAGTTACAGTGCAGCACGGCTCTGGAACCGCACGGCTCTGGAACCGCACGGCTGTGAGGTGGCTCTGGGGCAAGGCAGCCCGGGGTGCAGCTCGGCCTCTGTCTAGCAGAGAATACTGCTCTGCCCCAGCCCACTAACTAAGGCTGCTCTGCTCTGCTGCGAGCTTCAGTGTTACAGGTCCAGTGCAGGAAACAGAGCCTTGGGTGGGCTTCCCGAGCCAGAAGGGAGCTGACTATATAAACGGAAGTTCTTGCCTCTGGTCCCTGATTGGTCTGTCCTCATGCAAATGAGGACTCCTAATCCTCACAGTTTGATTGGTCCAAAAAGTAGCATCCTGATTGATTGGAATGGAGCCACTCTGATTGGTCAGTGAAGATGTTAATGGGGGGTGGGAGGGTATAGCTGCACAGTCCTGATTGGACAGGGAAAGCTCTAGTCCTGTTGGTTGAAATATGATTCCAGGACCTCCTTTATAAGGGTTGGCTCCGAGGTCAGGAGGGCAGTGCTGGTGGCAGTTCAGTGCAGGAGGTGGGCAGTTCAGTGCGGCCCCCTCCCTGAAGCACAACTTGCATGAGAGGCCCCTGTTCAGCAATGGCTGCTACGCTCCGTTTTTAAATTTGAGCCCAGTTAGCCACCACACGCCCTTCTTGGTAGGTATTTTCTTTTTCGGAGTCAACACTGGTCAAATGTCACCTCTGAGAGGTTTTCTCTGAACATCTCTGGGAAATAGCTCTGTCCCACCACCCTGCCCCTCTCTGTTCTCTTCTGCTTTATTTTTCTTCCTAGCACTTATCCCTCCCCGCCATTTTATTTTAAAACCTATTTATATTCTGTCTTGCCACTGCTCCGTGAGGCGGGAGTTTGGTCTGATTTGGTCATTCACGGATGTGTTGTCGGCCCCTAGCACGGCGCCTGGCACATCGTGGCGTGCTATCCGTGTTGACTAACCGGGTGAATGCAGGAGTAAATCAATCCCCCGGGACAAGATCACATCTTGTGTCTCCGGTGCCCAGGTTGATGCCCGGTGCACCGTAGGCCCTGGCTAATGCTTGTTGGCGTGGGTAGTACCTGGTGATGGCTTTCTCCCCGCAGGATGTAATCATAAGCAATTTGTTTCCTTTTGTCGTCCAGTTCACCTCTCTCGGACTAGCCCCTGTACCATCTCTTCCAGGAAGTTTTCATAGTTACACAGTTTTTATCTGAATCGTCTTGCCTAAATCTCCACAACTACTACTACTACTACTACTACTTCTTCTTCTTCTTCTTCTTCTTCTTCTTCCTCCTTCTTCTTCCTTCTTCTTCCTTCTTCCTCCTTCTTCCTCCTTCTTCCTCCTTCTTCGGAAACAGACTCGCAGTTCGGTGATTCACTGAGGTCGCATGGTTGGCAGCTGGACGGAGCGGGGTGGGGAGGTGTGCTGAGGTGGCAGCGAAGGGCTTTGCGTGGTGGCGATGGGGATGTGGTGGCCCTCTACAGTTTATAAAGCCACCCCTCCTCAGCTCACCCCAGGGTGCTTGGAAGCGATAGAGAATAGAACTGGTTTTAGGATGGAAAAACCAAGTGGCAATACGCAAAAATAAGGTAGGGTTAATGTAAAAGTCCCTGGCACGTAGTAGGAGGTCTAAAAATGGGGCCGATCCAATTGCAGAAGTTTCCTTGAAAAACACAGTAGGTTCATGTTTATCTACATCAGGGCTTGGACTCCCTGTGGATACTTTTTTTACTCTACTGCCAGCACCACAGTCCTTTGCCCGGTGGCTTGTCTGTCCAGCAGGGCGGCTTCTGCACTTCCAGGGTAGGTTGGAAGTTGCAGGGAATTAACACCCCCCTCCTGCCTTCCATTCAACAGCCAGTAGGCCCGGTGCATGTGTCCCAGCTCCCTCACCCCCTGGGGATCACTCAGAAGTGCATGCTCTGCACTGGCTCCCGGCCCTTAAAGGGACCGAGCCCTATCACCCACCCTGACCACTTGCTTGATCTCCTTCCCTCTGTTGACTGCCCTCCCCTGCCTGTGTGTGCGGGGGTCCTCTCCCTAGTCACCTGCTTGCACTCAAATCCTTGTCTCAACGGTTTGCTTCTGGGGAGCCGGCCCAAGGCCCCCGTCCTGGTGAACCTGCTAAACGGGGCCCAGGCCACACCCTCTGCATATGCAGCTGTGGCACAGCTGGTTGGTACTTGACGCACTGACCCAGCTTACACTTTGTAGACATTTAAATCAAGATGTAGTAATTATGACAGCACAGTTTTCTTTTTGAATGTGACACCAACACTCATACTTTTTAAGGCCCCTAGTGTTTCCAAAAGTTGAGGAACGGTGCCTCTGACGCCCAGCCCAGCAGGAAGGGGCCTGATGCTGTTCAGGACAACATGGAACTAAAAGCATCTGCCTGCTCAGTGTTCACTTACTGAACACGTATTGGGCACCTCCTGTGATCCTGGCACCAAGCTGGATCCAGGGGCTCCCAGCGTCAGGCTGGAGGGAAACACAGAGGTGCCAGGCTGTTGACGTGCTGTGTCGCGTTTAATCCTCACTTCAGCACCTTGAGATGTGAGGCCCCAGACAAATTCTGGCTGTCTGACCCCAGAGCCTCTTTGGCGATTCAAGTGCTGGTTTCTTCTTTCCTAAAATGGGGATCCTCACAGCACAGCCCATGGGGTTGTAGGAAGGACAGACGAGCTGGTCACCAGCCACCTGCTGAGCACCTGCTGGTCACTTCACTGAGCTCTGCTCTGTGCCAAGCACTGGCCGAGGCGGGGGCCGGGGTGGGTGGGTGATGCCACATGCACAGACCACTGTCCTCCTGGAGCTGACATTGCAGGGGACAAATGGCAACTAGCAAAGGAGTAGATAAGTGTAGGTGGAGGTAAGTGCTGCAGGGAGAGATAAGGAAGGATCAGGGAGAGTGGAGGGGAAGCGTGGGCTTCTGCTTTAAATGGGGCAGTGGGAGAAGGCCTTTCAGAAGTGACGCTTGATTCTAGATGGGAATAAAATAAGGAAAGGGCCCAGTGGGTATCCAGAGAGAGTCTTCCAGATAAAGGAACAGCAAGTGCAAAGGGCCTGGGGTAGGACGTGCTTGGTATGGTCATGGAACAGTATAGAGTTCTCAACTGTAGCTTGTTTTTAGTGCTTACAAGAAGAAATCCATCTGTTAAAGATACAATGCAATGTATCATATTTGTGCTGTTGCTATAGAATGACATGAATGTATAACTCCTAATATGCTGAGATGTGAGATAAAGGAGTAAGTTCAAAGATGTGAAGGAATACTGTCTTTTCTGTCCTCTCTGGTGCAACAGCTGTGACTGAATATATACCCTTCCTTGGAGACGATGTCTCAAATCTGAACTTTGGGTGTTTTGGACAAGCTAGTTCTGGGCCAGTGACTCTGTTCCCAGCACAGGCCTGCCCCAAAGGGGGTGCTTGCTGAGAATGGAATGGGAAGGTTTTTAATTGCAGCCTGGTTGCAGCGGCTCGTGTTCTGCCCCAGGCTGTGGAAGCGCCAGGCCAGCTCATGTTGGCTGGGGCTGGCTGGAATGGGCACCTTCCTGGGGGGCCTTGTGGTTTCCAGAGTCAACACGGAGAAGGAGGGGTGGGCGGCTCGGAGGCCCCAGCGCAGAAGGAAAGCCTTGTCATCTCATATTTCCTGGCTCCTGCTCTTCTCTCTGCCTGTGGACATAGCCCTGTTTGCCCGGGGGCCTCGTGTTCTCCAGGAAGAGGATGCAGATGAGCTCCCTGAGGGAGGTGATAATTGGGGAAAGATGCTGAGGAAGTGATAATTGGGGTGGGAAAGAGAGAGCCTAGTACATTTAGTAACCTCTCCTGTCCAAAAAACAAACAAACAAACAAACAAACAAACCCCACCAACATTTATGTCCCAAAAGGACCTTTAATTTAAAGTTGGCATGTTCATTGTAGAACTTTGGAAAGAATGGAAATGAAGAAAGAAAAAAAATTGAAATCCCAGATAATTCCAGAGTCAGTGTTAGGTTTCATGGCTATCAGTAAAGCCCAAAGAACTGTGCGTTAAATGGGATGGAAGTTTCTTTTTTTCTTACTGAATTATAGGCAGGCCTGAGCAGATTGTAAGAGACATATCATAAGAGACATACACTCCTCTGGATTCCTACTTCGTCCTACTCAACACATGGCTCCCACTTCATGGTACAATACGGCTGCCTGACCTCCAGGCATCACATTTGCTATCTAGTCAGTAGGAAGGAGGAGCAGCAGAAGAGAACCATTGCTTCCTTTCTCCCCTCATCCCCAAAGATTCTTTCAAGTAGTTGTACTTAATACATTCACTTGCACCCCACTAGCCCCAACTTAGTCACATGGCCACACTTAGCTTAAAGGAAGCCAGGAAATACAACTTTTATTCTAAAATCTGGGGTTCTATTTCTAAAGGAAGAGGAGAGACCAGATATTGGGGGACAGCTAGTAATCTTGGCCATCCTCTCACACAATTTAGGGTTGCCTGTACTTTTCTTTTTCTATGCTTAGGTAGAGATAATTTAACCCAAATTAGATTGTATGTTATGTACTTCCCTGTAACTTGGGTTATTTTCATAGCTAGAGATACATCGGCAGCCTTTTCTTTTGTATCATTAAATGGACTTCTGCAAACCAATTTTAGCATGATTTTCCTTTGTCGAGATGGACTGTTTATTTGACTAAACTTCAAGTGATGGAATTATATATCAGATACTGAAGTTCAATTTTGATGACATGTGTGAGATTGATTTTTCCCTGAGGGATAAACGCCCACATCTTGAATGGATGGAGCATAGGATTTGGTCTTTGAAAGCGTCAGTGGGCATTCGGGGGTTCCCCAGACCCTGGCCTGCATGGGGCTGCTTGGAGCAGACTCTGCTCTGCTGTTGTTACTAGTATTTTATTATTATTACCTGGACTCAGGCCTCGGCTATTCCATGACACTTTGCTTCCCTGGACCCCCGCCACGCAGACCACATCGGGGGTGGGGTCCTCCGGGAACCCTGTTCCTTTGTCCTTGCTGTGGTCTGGGACCGCCCTGCCTCCCGTCTCCCCTCCCTCCCAGCCGGCCCCCAGGCCCTCTCAGGTTTCGCCATATGTCTGGTGAGGTCACCATGGCCAAGACGGGGATGTCCTTGGGGGCCTCCGGGCCTGCTCCCCTCAGAGATCAGGTTGCCAGCACTGGTCTCAGAGAGTGACTTCGAGGCCTCTTCCTGTCCTTGTGATCTCCAGGGAGAGATTTATCCTCCCAAGGCTGTGGTCACAGGTCCCAGGCAGATGGTGGGTCCCCGTGGGCACCCCGCAGGCAGCTGCTCCCTGTTTTATGCTTATGCAGTGTGTTGTCTACAGTTACTGGTGATGTGTGTTGGGGACTCATCACTAGGGCAGACTGCCTGGATCTGAGGCCCAGCTCTGCCCCTTCTAGCTGCTGGCTCTGGGGAAGCCAAGAGATGTGAGTGCTGGAGGCTGGAAGTGGTGCTGGCATGCCCCCCTGCCCCCCCGCCCCCACCGGGTAAGGGGTGTGGCTGGGGCCTGGATGGCAGGTGCTGCCAGGTGTGTGTATTGATATGGATGAATGTGGAAGATGACACGTGTGGGAAAACAGAAGAGTGTGTGCCACTTTTAGGGACGTGCCTGTCATCCAACCTGTAAAATGGTATCCTTCATTGCTTCTCAATTCACACGTGCGTGGTAAGTGATCAAAGGCATCATCTCCAGGGCGGGCGGTGCCTTGTGGGGGGGGCGTGGCAGGTGCACAAGTGGACCACCTCTCTCTAATGATTCGTTGCTTCCTGTTTCTACATGGGGTGGGGGTTGATAATCACACGGTATGTGGGTAAAGTGAACTAGCCCCAGGTGCACACTGAGGAGGCTTCGCACAGCCATTCGCCTGAGTACCTACCACTCCGGTCCAGAAGGAGACCGTTTGCAGCACCTGAGGGCTTGTCTTGTATCCCTTCCCAGTCTGTACCTCCCCAGATTTGATGCCTTTCTTTTAGGAAATGGTTTGAAGCAAACTTGGCTTAGTGCTGAAATCTGCCCAAGTGGAACAATGATGTGTCTGTGGGTGTTCATTAAATTTTTCTTTATCTTTTTCTGGATCCTGGCTGTATCTCATCTTCATCATCATAGCAAGAAGAGGAGGACTTGAGCAGAGGTGGGGCGGTGGCCCGTGCTGACGGGCGGAAGGGACAAGGTGCGGACAGAGATTCCGTGGCCGGGGCCGAGTCTCGGGCAGCTCTGGCCGGGCTGAGAACGGCCTCCTCTCTGCGGAGATTTTCAGGATGAGGGGCTGAGAAGCTGTCAGGGCTGAGACAAGGAGTTGCCCCAGAGGGTCCCTTCAAGCCTTGTCTGCACAGAGGGCATCGGAGCCGCCTGGAAAAGCCGGTTGTGCCTTGGGTAGCGTGAGGGCTGGGCCGAGAGCCCCTGCCTGCCCATTCTTTCCGGGTCACGAGCTGCCCATGGAGCTCCTCACACTGGCCTGTTTGCGGCTCCTCTGTGGGTGGCCCGAGCCTCTCATTGTCCTAGCACAATAGCGGTGGCCCTGCTCGTGTGAAGAAACCGGGACAGGAAGCCCAGATCTAGGTCAGCCACGCTGCATGCCCAGCTCGCTGCTCTTGCTGGCTGTGCTCGGCCAGGCCGCCTTTGTCTCCCTGCAGCCTGAGGAGCCTGGGGCTGGATTTCCCGGCTGCACCCCGGGCCCTGTTAGAGCGTCCTCTAGGAACTCCTCTCCTGTCCTCTCCACCCACTGCCCTTTAAGAAGAAAAATCAGCAGGCTCCCAGGGGGCCCGAGTGGAGGCTCTGGCCGTGTGTCAGGCCTGTGCCAGGCGCATCCTAGCCCTTCCTGTGATTTCTGAGCACTCACTATGTGCCGGGCGCTAGGCCAGGCCCTGGGGCAGCAGCTGGGAACAAGGGGGGCAAGGCCCCTGCCCTCATCGAGCTTCCGTTCGCTTTATGCTGGTACGCTCTGAAAGGCAGGACGGTGCTACGCTCTCCGTATCTGGGAGGAGTAAATCGAGACTCAAGAGAGGCTGATGCACTGTCCTGCGGTCACGTGCCCAGCAGGAAGGAGGGAGACTGCAGTTTAAACCCAAACCATCAGCTTCCACACCTGGCTCCTGTCATTGGGTGAGGGGGGCCGTTGCATCCCAGCCAGGCCCCCTTCTCACCTGGGCCTTTCCCTTAAGAGCCGGTGTAGATGGCTTGATCTCCGTCCTTTCATTTGTCAGACGTGCTCTTAATGCAAGACGGGAAGGTGGTAAGTGCAGGAGGGCCTCATGCAGGTGATGTTTGAGCTAGGGCCTGATGAATGAGAAGAAATTGGCCCAGAGGGGAGAGCTGGGAGAGACTGTCCTGCGAGTGGGAAGAGCATGTGCAAAGGTCCTGAGGAAGGAAATGTGCCTGGCAGGTGGAAGGGGTAGAGAGAATGAAGGCGTGGCTGACGATTATTGAGATATGGGGGGGGGGGATGGAATGCCGGAGGGTGAGTTCAGAGACATTAACTAGGACAAGGTCATGGGGACCTTATGGGATGCTGTGGAAGGAGCCATGGAGAGTTTTAAGACAGGATCTGATTTACATATTTAAAAGGACCCCTCTGATTGTGTGGAGAAAGGATTTTTGGTGGGAGGGGGCTAGGGGGAACAGGGAGGAGGTTACTGCATTGGTCCAGGCAGGAAATGATGGTGACTTGGACCAGGTGGGTGGCTGAGGAGGTGGGGAAAAGTATGGTCAGTTTTTTCCTGTCTGTTAAAGGTGCAGCTGATAGCATCTGCTGACAGATGGAAATGGTGTCGGGGGCGGGCCTTGGCTGGAGCGTCCGAGAAGGTGCTGTTAAAGTCAGGCAGGGAAGAGCTTGGCGGTGTGGATTGGAGGGGGATCAGGAACTCGGGTTTGGGTGGGTTAAATTTGAGATGCTCCTTGGACGTTCAGGTGGGCATGTGGAGTTGGCGGAAATCCAGGTAAGAACTTGGGCTTCAGGGGAGAAGCCCGGGCCGAGGAGGTAAACAGAGGTGAGCGGAATGGTGGAGAGTCCTCTGCAGTGAGTGTGGGCGGAGGCAAGGCTGCTGTGTTCTCTGTCCCCGACTTTCCTCTCTGTGACCTGCCTTGTGGAGACCTGCAGGTGGCCAGCTCCTCCTGACAGCCATGGTCGTTTGTCCGGGTGACGGGAAGGCACCCGACAGCTGTCACCTTCCCTTGCTTCCCTCCATCCTGGACGGTCCCCTCCATCTCCCCACCACTCGTAGATCTACCCAGACAAGCGTGGTTGGATGAGAAATGCCCTTAATTAACCTGCAGCTGAGCTCTGTGACAAGGACAGTGTGTGCTCCTCCGCCCCCGCCCCCCTCGTGGAATACCCCGTGTTATAATCAGCCACCCAAGGCGGGCAGCTGGCTGGCCACACGGCTCATCCTGGCCCTGTGGCTGTGACAGGACCATGAAGTCATCTTTGCAGGGTCTCACCTGGCCATTGCCGGGTCAGTCAGGGCCACATCCTAGAGTCCAGGCTAACCATGCGGGGTTTGCTGCAGGTGACCAGCCTTGGCCTCCCCTCGGGGCTGTCCCCCACCTCCCCCTGCCTGCCCCATATCCGTTCTGTCCCTTTGCCTGCCTGCTGGACCTTCCCAGTAGCTCCTCTTCTGTCTGCTCTCCCGCCCACCAGCCAGGCCACCGTCATCTCTCAGACGACTACACCTTCCCCCCGGGCCCCCCACTTTCATGCTCGACCCCGAAAATTTAGTTCCTCACAAAAACGGAAGGCTCTTTGCCAACATTTAAAAACTGGGGGACTTTGCTTTTAAGAAATTGTAGCTTCTGGTTTCTGTCGGAAAAAAACCCCCATTATAACCGAAACCCAGACCCCCTGGTGACACTGGGCCCGCTGCCCTCCCACCTAGTCACGCCTTGTGGGGACGAGCGGCCACCCTTTAGGCGGGTGCGTGCTGCCCGTTCCCCACAGACCCCACAGACCCCATCCTCTCCTCTGTTGTCTGTCACGGACGACATGATTTCTCTCTTCTGGGCCCTGGAAAAAAGTGGCAGAATGGCTGTGGTCCATCCATGCAGTAGGACCCTGGGCAGCTGTACAGGCAACCGAGGCACCCTCGCCGCCCCCCCCCGCCCCCGCTGTGGTGATGGGAAAGGGCGCTAAGCTGGAGAGAGCAGAAAAAATGGGCAGCAGATCCTGTGTGTGCTGCCATTTTCTGGAATATAAAAAGGGGGAAAATAGGAATATATGTGTGTGTATGTATATACATAAAAATGTGTGTTTGTTTTTCCAGCTTTACTGAGATACAGTCGACACATAACATTGTGGAAGTTTAAGAAGGACGATGTGTTGGTTTAATACACTTACATATTGTGCAATGATTACCACCACGGTGCAACTTTCAAGCATATGCTACAGTGTTATTAACCATAATCACTGGGCGTACGTTAGATCCCCTGAGCTTGCTCATCTTCTCCTGGACGTTTGTACTCTCCGACTGGTGTGTGTCTGTATGTTCACATAAAGATCATCTGGAAGGATATGCTGGAAACCAGTAGTTGGTGCCCTGTGGGAGGTGGGGAGAGGAGGAACTAGGTGGATGAGGCCCGGGGTGTAGGAGAGAGGCTTTTGTATTTATGACTTTTGAACCATGTGAGTGTGTTATAATTTAGAAGTTAAATTTAAAATAAAGAAGAAAAAGGGAAAGAGTGATTATCTGAGAGGGCCCGTGGGAGATGAAGCAGGGCTTTGTTTTCTGCACAGCACCCGGTGCAACAGATGCTCGGTAAACATTTGTTGCTTGAATGGCAGCGTAGTTTTTCCTTATTCTCTGCCCATGGCCCTGGACTTTGCTGCCTCCCAGTCCTCATTGGCATTTGACCTTGTGGTCCTTCTTTTGGGCCATCCCCGGGAGAGCAAGGCGTGGATACTCACCTCTCCCTGCTTCTCTCCTCCAGGCGTTCCTGCATCGCATCCGGCAGAATGTGGCGGACTCGGTGGAGAAGGGCCTCACGGAGGAAAACGTCAAGGTGTGGACACTTGGGTGGGCCCCTTTGCACACGGTCCCCACTGCTGGGCGCCTTGCTTCCTGCCAGCGTGATGCTTAGGGGGTGCTGGGGGGTCGGGGGCGCATCCACTCTGCTGGCAGCTGGCCTGGTCTTCCTGCACATGCTCCCTGCAGCCCCGAGAGGACTCTCAGTCCTGGGACCGATCCGTGCCTGGTGGATGTCAGGAGGGCGCAGCCTCAGGCTCCCACTCCCCAACTCAAGACCGTCTCCCCTTGCTCAGCATGACCATCCTGTCTTCCACCCTCCTCGTGCCAGGCCCCCTGGCTTTGAGCCAGCGGAAAATCCCTTCCCAAGCGCCCCTGGGAGCCTGACACCTCCAGCCCCCTCCTGGCGGCTCCAGCCCCTGCCCTGCACTGGGCATTGAATGTGGAGGCTGGATGAGTGATCGGGCCAGGCTTCGTTTTGGCAGTGGCTCCGCGGAGTTTCGGGAGGACGTCAATAGGCCCTCTGTGTGCATGGTGGAGGCCCCAGTGCTCCCTGGGGCTGGCTTTCTCGTGTGACCTCACTCTGGAAAACTGCCTTCTGTCCTCGGGGCTCAGGGTCCTGGTCTTAGGAGGGAAGGGAGACAGGGCAGGGAGGGAGTCAGAGGGGCCAGCGTGTGCAGCGTACAAAGGACTTGGTGAAGCGGGAGCCGCCTCCTGCCCGCCCACATGTCCTGATTAATCTGGACAGTGACCTTGTACATTGACAGTTCTGAGCCCAGTGTTTGGGGTAGGGACGCAGAGGCTTAGAGATGTAAAGGGACCCGTTCATGGTCACTGCGTGGCTGGCCCCTGTAGCGCTGAGATTGGAGCTTTGTATACATTCATTCATTCACATGTTCATTCAGCAAGCATTTACTGAGCACTTACTGTTTATTACTTCTATTTATGACAGATTATTACAACTTAAAATTTATCATTTCAAATTGTTACTTTATCCGTTTTTTTTAAAAAATTACCTTTTTAATGAGGTATAACTCACATACAGTAAAGGGTGCAGTCCCAAGTGCGGGCTCCTCTGTGACCCCTTCCAGCAAATGCCCCCTCGCCAAGGATAGCCGCTGATTGGTTAGCATTGATTGGCTTTGCCTGTCTTTGTATTTTATATAAAAATGAGCTTTCTCATCACGTCTGGCATCTTTTGCTCACTTATGTCTGTGAGGTTTACCCATGTTGTAGCCATGATCCATCCTTTTTCATGTACAAATGTACTGCAATTTACCATCCATTTTCCTGTGGATGGATATTAAGTAATTTCCAGGTTTGGCTATTATCAAGACTATTCTTGTTACATCTTTTGGTGGATACAGGCTCTCATTTCTTTTTAGTGTAAATTCGGGAGACAGATATTTATTTTGAAATTTTACAGCCATCCCTGGAAGCAAGTATAACAGTAGGACCTATCATGTGTGTCTTTGACAGAAGCACAGATTCAACCATGTGATCTTGACAGAACGAGAGAGAAAACCAGCCAAACAATGCGGTGATTCTTCCCCTCGCTTGGCGGCATGAGCGTCCCCCCAGGGCGAGGCTTGCCGGGGCTCAAACTGTGGGCCGTAGAGGGGTGGTCTTCAGCCCTCAGCCTCCCCCGCCCTCCCTCAGGCCGTCTCCCTCTGTGTACTTTCTGGTGCCTTCTCAGGGTCCTTCCGCCTGTCTTCATCCCTTCAGGCCTTGACTCAGATGTTACCGTCTCAGAGTGACTGTCCCTGGCTTCCTTATTTAAATTTGCAAACTTCTGCCCTGTCCTGGGACTCACTTCCTGTTTTGTTTTTTTCTTGTTGCTTCTTACCACCTAGAAAACTAGTGTTATCTGTTTGTTGTCTGTACTCTTTCACTAGAAGTCACCTCCATGGGGGGAGGGCACCTGTCTGTTCCCTGCTGGATCCCCAGGGCCTCTGACAGTGCCTGGCATATAGTAGGTGCTCAGTCAGTGCTTGCTGAATGAATGAATGCATAAGAAACCCTGGAAGGAACCGTAAGGCAGCGGTGACACTGGTCGTCTCAAGCCATGGCGAATGCGGAGTGGGGAGATGGGTGGGAGAGGGGCTCCCCACCGGACTTATTTTACTGTGTTTTGAATTTTGATTCACGCGAGTGCCTCTTCAAAATTAAATTCAAAATGTATCTAAGAAGATTCGGCTGTTGGTGGCAGACACACAAGGCAACATACAGACGATGTAGCAGAGAACAGTATGCTTGAAAACCTATATAATTTTATTAACCAATATCACCCCAATAAATTTAATTAAAAAATGCATCTATTTTTTTTTTAAAGAGGCAGAAAAAGGAATTTATGCCGTTCAAAAGGACCTGAAGTAAATGAAAGTCTCCCCTAAATCTCCTTCCCCGAAGCCCCTTCAGTTACCGGTTTCTTCTCTTGTCTGGGTCGCCTCTGCTACTGCCACATAAAGAAGAGTGGCCTTTTTGTGGGTTATTTCACACGCATTCTGTTTGGCACCAGGATTCTCCCCCCCCTCCCCCAGACAATATAGATCAAGGATCCTTCCAGGGGTTCCTATCCATTTATTCAGATCTGCAGGTTCTTTTCGTAGGCTGCATAGTATTTCAGGATGTGGAATGGAGTTCATTGTAACCGGTCCCGTTTATTTAACTATTTGACGAGTCCTCTTTAATGACCTTTTGGGCTTTCCCCCAATTTCTGCTACTACAGATAAGGCTGCAGTGTATGTCGGTGGCCATGTACCCGCCCACCCAGTCCTCAGCCTCGGCCCAGTTAACGCTTTGGGCTGGGTGATTCTTTACTTGGGGGGTGGTGTGGGGGGGCAGGGCTTGGCTTGTTCTGTATATTGTAGGATGTTTAGCAGCATCTGTGGCCTCTGCCTATGCGATTCCAGCAGCATCCTGCCCCCCAATTTGTGACAAGAAAATGCCCCCAGACATCGGCAAATGTCTCTTAGGAGGCAAAATTGCTCCTAATGGGAAAGGACTGATTGAAAGATCAAATTCTAGAGCGTAGACTTGCTGGGTGAGAGTGTATGCGCATTTCTGGCTTTATAGCTATATAAGGCCACCCATATGTTGTTTGTGAGAGTGTATTTCAAACACCCTTCCCTATTGCATTTTCTTCTGCTGCATCATTGTCACAGTTCATTGAAGTTCCCTTGTTATTTTAAAAATCAGCCTGTGGTTGGACCTAACGTGCGGCCATGATAAGGCTGTGATGAATGTCTGATACATTCCTCTCTGCTCGCTGAGTGTATAGCCCGGGTCTGCTGCACACGGGACTGCGTGACCTTGGCAGTGTTAATTGTTTTCTCTGAGCCTCTGTTCTTCATCTACAAACTGGGGATAATAACAGTTTCTACCTCATGGAGTTGGAGTGACGATTAGATGCCATAAATGCACATAAAGTTCTTAGCCCAGGATTAGGCATCAATCCTATTTAGTTAATGTTGCCAATATTTTTGTTATTGTCCCTATTTTTACTAGTGTAAGCCAGCTCCAGGGTGGGAGAGTGCCTCTTTGACCACAGCTTCACCTGAACTGCAGGGGATACATGTGTTTTATTCTTGATTTTGCTTGCCCTTTGTGCCTAGATTAACGTTGTCCTTGGGCCGCACTCTTCCTCACAGATCCTGTTCTCGAACATTGAAGACATCCTGGAAGTTCATAAGGATTTCTTGGCTGCGTTGGAGTATTGTCTACATCCGGAGCCTCAGTCTCAGCACGAACTTGGGAATGTTTTCTTGAAATTCGTGAGTACCGTGCCAAGCCCCTGTCGGAGCCTGCCGCTCTTGGGAAGTGGGCTTCTCCCCTGGGTGAGAAGTAGGGGTGATCGTGCCTGCCCCCTTGGGTGGGTGGAAAGGCTCAAGGAGATAAAGCAATAAAGGGAGTACCATAGAGCCGTGGGTCATAGCCAGGGGGTGATTTTACCCCTGGGGATGTTTGGCTAGTCTAGAGACTTTTGATTGTTACAGCTTTGGAGGGGGTAAGGGAGGTGGCGCGGGACAGCTACTGGCTTCTGGTGAGTGGAGGCCAGGGATGCCACCAAACATCCTACAACGCACAGCACAGCCCTGCAACAGCATTATTCGACCTCAGATGCAAGCAGTGTTGGAGTGAGAACCCCTGGTGTATAGGAAGCCCTGGGTCTGCCATGGCTCTCACCTAGTCACTGCCGTTGTTCTCATCACTAGCTCCCGTCTCTGAAGGATCACGCCGTGGTGGGCAGAGTCCGGGGTGACGCCGTCTGGTGCAGCCCCACCGTCAGCAAGCTGCGGCCCGGGGAAGCCACTGGTCGCGTAGGGCGGGGAGTGCGTTCCTCCCGGCGGGCTGGGCTGCCGAGCTGCTCACGAACTGTGTTACTCTCAGCGAGCTGTTTGAACTGGTCTGTGCCTCAGTGTCCTCACCTGTAAAATGGGGAAAAAACGAGACCTGCCCGTGATGTTGTTGAGGATCGAGTGAGATAGTGTACGGAGAGTGTTCAGAGCAGCTCCTGGCCCACAGTCAGTGCTCGGTAAATGTCGGGCGCTGCCTTTCTGTTTATGCAGCCCCCATTCCTTAGTGTTTGACACAGGGTAAACGCGAGGGCAAGGTTGGGCGCAGTGAGATGGGCACTTGTGGGGGGTGTTGAGCAGGGCAAAGATGGGATCTGCGTTGGGTGTAGAGGGCCCTGTGGCTGCTGGGAGGGGGAGTGGGGTGTGGAGGAGGCAGGGAGACCAGGAAGAGGTCACTGTGCCTTTTTAGACGGTGGTGTCCAGGAGCAGGGGGTAGGGTGGGGGACAGTGACAAGGGGCAAGTAGGCGTGGCAGTTGTGGTTCAGGAAATGGTTTTTAAATAGGCAAATAAAAAGAATGGGGGGGCCCAGGCTTCCCTTTGGGTTGGTGAACCCTTGTTTCCCTGGACCTAGACTACTTAGTAGGTTCAAATCCCTGTTCCACCTTGGGCAAGTCACTTCGCCTCTCTGGACCTCAGTCTCTAATTCTGTAAACTGGGGTAAGCATAGTACCTGCTGCATGGTTCTGTCATGAGGATGAATGAGTTAACGCAAGTGCAGCACTCAGATCCAGCCCAGCCCCGAGCTGATGCTGTGTGAGTGTCCGCCGGGGGTGCTGGTCCAGCTGGGGCAATCAGGGAAGGCTTCCAGGAGGAGGAGGCCACCACGAAGTGCTGACACCTGAGAGTGGGACAGTCCATATTTTAGCCCAAGTGGGGGAAGGGGTCCTCAAGATGCACTGTCTGCTTGCCAGTACCCCAGGCCCTCTAGTCCCCCCACTTCTCTGCCTGAGCCACCGAGGTATGGTAAGCAGGTTTCACTGTTGGTCAGCCAGTGAGGGTCTCTGGCTCCCAAATGTCCCCTTGGGCTCTCCCCACAGTGCAGAGGGGCAGGGGGCAGACAGCTGGAGGAAAGAGGGTGGGGAGTTTCGTGCCCAGGAGGCAACCTCTTTTGCATACGGCTCCCCTCTGCACTGCCAGGACCCTCCTCACGTAGCCCCCTCAGCCTGGCCATTGACGAAGGTAGCGCTTACCGTGGGAATCCTCATGTGCCCGTGGTTGAAGTTCAGGCCTTTGTGGGAAGTCACCCTGGGCTGGGACTGTCCCTGAATCCTAAGAACCCAGCACCCATCCTGCCTGGTCCCTCGAGGTCGAGGTTTTTAGAGCCTGGGTGCGTTGCCTAGCCTCTTGGCTCTGCTGCTTCCCAGCTCGTGATGCTGGAAGAATGGCCTGACCTGGCTGTGCCTCAGTTTCCTCCGCTGTGAGGTAGGGGTAGTGAAACCACCTTCTATGGTGGTGGAGAGGATTAAAAGTAGCAGCTCCTGGCACATTCATAAGTGCTCAGTAAATGTTTGCTCATTTGCGCTATGTACATGTTTGTTCAGGGAACCCAGCGTTCTCTGACGCCTTGAAGGGTTGTCTGAGGCTCTTGGTGATTTACTAGACCTCGCCAGGCCCTGCCGGCTCCTGGGACCTCACTGTCGCCCCCGCAGCCGCCCTGGCCTCCTCTCTGCTCTGGAACATGGGGAGCCATCCCGTGTCGGGCCTTTGCGGGCCTTTTTCCCCGCTCCTGGACCAGTGCCCTCGGCCATCCCCCCGACTTAGATCCTCCCCACCTTGAAATCTTTACGGAAACGCCCCTTCTCTGAAAGCCCTTTCAGGCCCCTTTGTTTCGGGATGTCACGCTCCCCCACCTGCCAGCCCCCTCCCCTTATTATTGTGAGGGGCCCTTGTCACCCTCTGATGTATTGGATATTGTGCTTCTTTTTGTTTGTTGTCTGTTCCCCCTAGAATATCAGTAGCATCCCCCCTAGAATATCAACAACATGAGGGCAGGGACTTTGTCATGTCCAGTGCTCTGCCTCTGCATCGAGAATAACACCCAGCCCTAAGCTTACTCCACAAGCCAGCAACCTGAGAGAAAGGTAGAATCCAAGGTCATGCCTCTAGAGGGGGAAGAGCTGGGATTTGAACCCTCCTAAGGGCAAAGCCAGAATTCATCGATTCACACACTATTTATAATTTCTGCCATATCTCGGTACCCCTCATATTGTTAATTTGATTCATCTTTTAAGAAATTAGTTTCACTTGAAAAAAACTGAGGCATTTAAAAAGGGAAATTTGCATCATCATTGGAAATGGAAAATGATTGCTAAAAATAGAAGGAAACCGTAAAAAGAAATGCAATAGAAACCAAGCTGAGTTACCGCACTCTGTCTAGAAACTCCCCCACCTGGGTTTCTGAGCTGGAGGCCTGCCCTTGGTTTGATCAGAAGGAAGGTTAACAGTGTCAGACGGTGTTCCCGTCAGATCACACGGAGCTGAGACCCCCTCCTTGAGGTTATTGGGACAATTGAAAAAGGAGTCATCTTTCTCCGTGTGTGATTCAGTGTTTTTTAAATTAAAACCACTTTTTTAATTTAAAGTCATCACCCCTCTCTCCCTCCACACTCATGGAGGATCTCACTCAACGCCTTTTGCAAGCAGCCGCTGCTACAGGTTGGGTTTCTGGAAGCTGGAGATTTGCGGGCAGGTGGTTGGAAGCTGCCGCAGGAGAGGTGGCGCAGTCCTGACTGGGAGGAACTCTGGAGCTGGGGTGGCTCTTCAGGTCCCCCTGAATTGCAGCGATGGGAACAGGCCTCCGCACCCTGTGTTGCCTGGTTCCTGGATGAGGGCAGTTCCTGGAGACGGATCACTGGGGGCTGTGGGTGCCTCTATCCTGATGGGGCCCGCGTGGCTCGCCGCAGCATCCCCCACAGCAGGGCCGCCAGGCCAGCGCCTGCCCGGGCTCGGTGACCCCCTGCTGAGGCAGTGGTGGTGGGGCACAGAGCCCTCCGGGGGGGGGCATCAGACCCAGTGAGGGCCCTAGCCCACAGACCGGCCCCTGGGGGGTGCCACGCCCATCAGTGGATGGTGGGAGAACCCCTCACCCCCTGGCCCCCAAACGCAGCCACTACTACTGACGTGATCACAAACTAGCCCCGAGTGAACGTTCTCTCGGTGCCGGGCCCTGTCCTCGGTGCTTTAGGTACATGAATTTGTTACAACAACCTGAAGCAGTGGGTGCTGATATTTTACCCACTTCACAAATGAGAAAATGAGGCCCAGAGAGAGGAAGTTACCGCGCAACCTCACACAGCCAGTAGCTGTTGGAGCCAGGGTTTGAGCCCACGTATTTGGCTCCAGGGTTTGGATTTTTCACCATCTTACATGATAAAGTCTCCTGAGATACATACTAAGCACTGACTATGGGCCAGGTATGGTACCAGGCCCTGCGGACGCTGCCCAAAGTAAGGCAGAGTTGCTCCCTGCTGCCGTGAGGCTCATAGACCAGAGACATGGAGGGCGAGGAAGTGAACAGAGGTGGTCGTTTCAGATGGCGGTGTGGGCTGTGAAGGACATAAATGCGGATGTGAGAGGGGTGACTAATCGGGTTGTCTGATACTGGGAAGTGAGGGAGAGGCGGCTAGATTTAGCAAGTTAAAACATCCAGGACAGCTGAGTAAATTTGGATTTGAGGTAGATGACAAGTTTTTAGTATGCCTCATGCAACATTTCAGACATACTTAAGTGTTACTTGTTTATCTGAAATGAGAGCTCAACTGGGTGCCCGGTGTTTTATCTGGGAACCCCGGTCAGGGTGGGCCAGTGAGATGGGATGACCTGGGGGAAGGGCAGGGCCCCAGCGACGGGAGCAGGGAGACCGGGGTGGCTGGAGTCGGGGGCGGGGGCGCAGGGGCGATGGAGGGAGTCAGGGATGCCTGGGCCAGAGTCTGTGGGGACTTTATTCCAAGTTTTTAGCAGGGAAGTGGTGTGGTCTGAGTTGCGCTGGAGCCTCCTCTTCCTGCAGCTGTGTGGATAAGCTGGGGAAATCCTTGCAAAGCGAAAAACTTGGATCTCTTGCTCCCCTCTCTACCCGAGGAGATGTCCCTGTGGCCCGCTCCTTTTGCTGAGTCGCAGTCTTGCCAGGTGTGAAGCGAGTCGTTTGGAGCAGATGGTCTCTGTGGAGCCAGTGTCACTCCCCGGAGACAGCAGCCACCACCTCTGACGTTCCTTGAGTCCTCTCTGGGCGCCTAGACCCTCTCTGCCAGCTGCCCTCAGCTGGTAGCTGACCCCTTCTCCTCCTTCACAGCCCAAAACCACAGCTACAAGTTCCCTACTCACCACATCTGTGTGTGCACAACTGTGTGTTTCCTCCTGGCAAAACAATCAAAACCCACTTGGGGCCCCTCGGAGGAAATTGAACAGTTGGCCTCTGAGCTGTCAAAAGCAGCATTTCCAGATTTGCAGGGTCTCGGACCTGAGATGCAGCTGGGTTTGGGCTCAGTGGAAGGACGTGGGAGAGATGGAACCGGGCATGCTTCCTAAGCGGGGTGTTCTCATGCGCTAAATTTAACTTCTCCAAGCCTCAAGCCTTGGTCCCCTGCCCTTTTCACAGGCCGAAGGAGAGGATGAGAGGGCAGAGTGTGAGAGAAGGGGCTTGGGATGAGGAATGGCACAGCTGTGGCGATCTTGTCACCTACTCGCTCTCCTGCAATGTGGCAGACATCGCTAATCAATGAGAACATCCTGCCTCTGGGCTCCCTGGGGGCCTCCAGAATGCTCCCCACCGGCGTTTTCACCCGCTGCCCCGTTACTTGGGGTTGGCATGCGAGAATAACAGGCTTGTCTCTGTTTTCTGGCCCAGCCCCTTCCTAGCACATTTGGAGACGGGCTGGGAGACCCTGTCACCTCACCAGGCTGGGGTCAGTTTTTTCATTTTCTTTCCCCTTTCACGGTGTGCATGTCTTAGGACTGTCTTTACTGCAAGTGACAAAAGCACCAACTCAGATAGACTTAAACAAACAAACAAAAAAAGACTTTATGGCTCATACAAATGAAATGTTCAGGGGTTGGCTTCAGGCGTAGCTGGATCCAGGACCCCATATGATGGGTTCAGGACTTGGTCTTTCTGTGTCTCTAGGCTCTGCATTCCTGGGATGGGCTTCATTCTTGAGGGGTGGAGGCCGTGGAAGCCTCATGTGGTGACAGAGGTGGCCCTCGGTTTTTTGGACGACCACTAACAGCTCAGCAGCAACAGTCCAAAGAGAGCTCTCGTTACAGTGATTTTCGCATGAGGCCTTGATGGCTGCATTGGCCAGCTTGGGCCTTGTTGCCAGGACAGGGGTCTCCTTGATTGGCTTGGCCTGGGAGACATGTTCACCTGTGGTGCCTGCGAGTGGAGTGGGGTCCCGGGACTCCAAGTGTAGAGGAGGTTCCACAGGGGAAGAACTGGGGGCTACAACCAGAACAAAATGGATGCTGGGTGGGTAAGACAACAGATGTTCCAACGAAGAGCTGAGGCTGTGAGTGTGGTGGAACAGGGTCTTCTGGAAGGAGCGTGGGGCTAGTCTGAGGGCTCTCAGGCCCCGCTCTGTTCCTCCCTTCGCTTTCTGGGTTTTATTCATCAGATAGTCACAATGCCTGCTCTCTGCTGGGGACTTCAGCCCCCACTGAACCGTAGCAGTGACCTCAGCAAAGCCCGCCCCATGGAGCTCACAGTGCAGGAGGAGGATGGGGGAGACGGACGGTGCGTGAGGGAGAAGGAAGGCACACCGGGCGCAAGGCCCCTCGTGCTTCTCGGGCTGCCTGGTGCCTTCCCCCGGGGCCTGCTCCAGAACTGCGGGTCGTCTCAGCTCCCTGTGTCCTCACTCTGCCCGTCTCTTCTTTTGCCGTTAAACCCACAGGTCCGCTGCTCCGCTCTGTCATAGACCGATTTGCCAATGGGATAATGAATTTGCTAAAATCATAATGATGGTAATAATGGCTGCAACATCAATAACAGCAATAATAAGAGTAGCGAATATTTAATGAACACTTACTATGCACTGTTTTAAGCACTTGCTGTGAATTCATCTGATAATTCTCACAACAACCTTATGGTGGGGAGGTCATTATTGTCTACAGTTTTTTAAAATTGATGTTAGAGAGAGAGGAAGGGAGGGAGCAAGGGAGGGTGGGGGTTAGGGGAGAGAAAGACAGACAGACATTGATGTAAGAGAGAGACATTGATCGGTTGCTTCCCATATGCGCCCCGACCTGGGATCAAACTCACAGCCTAGGTATGCGCCCTGACCTGGAATCAAACCTGTAACCTTTTTGCGTATGGGACGATGCTCCAACCAACTGAGCCCCCTGGCCAGGGCTAGAGTATTTTGAAATGTTGTAAGTGTTCATTGTGTACCAGGTACCCTTCTCCTTGTTTTACATATACTGCTATTTAGTCTTCCAGCAGCCCAAGGAGCGGGCGGGGGAGGAGGTCTGCTATTATGTTCATTCTGTCCATAAGGGAATTGAGGCATAAGTACGTGAAGCAGCTCGCCCAAGGTCCCTCCCTACTTAGGGAGCATGGAGCTGGGTTTCCAACCCAGGTGGTCTGGTTCTGGAATCACTGTGCCCTTCATTATGCTGTGGTCCCCCTTGGAGCTGAGTGTGTGGGTTTGTGGCTTGAGACTTGTACTCGTTGCTTTTGCTTCCATTCCCATCCCCATCCCATGCTGTGACCTTAGGTTGGATGTTGGCATGGACATTAAGAGAGATCGAATCCTGGTTCTGCCCCTTCCCTAGCTGGGAGACCCTGGGCTCATGACTTTTCCTCGATTTTCCCACGTGTGGACGGGCTGTAATTTCCGTGTCAGGTTATTGTGAGGTGTTAAGGAGCCCACCCTCGTTCTAGGAGAGCAGAGTGTGGCAGAGCGTAACGCTTCGTGTTAGCTACTGGCTCTGGCTGTGGGCACTTCGCTGCTCAGGCCATCTGCTTAGATGGTGCACACGGAGCCCCCAGAGTGCACTGGGTGTGTTGCGGTGGCTGATTGATTCCGAAACCCGGTCTCCCTCTGCTTTGGTTTCCTCTTTCCTGTAGCCACCCATCGGCAGGATGATTGGGGGCTTGTTCAGAAACATGATGAGCTGCAGACCCACCTTTTCCTTCCTTTGCTGCTTGGGGTCTTCTGCCCACCCCCAGCTGAAGGTCGAGGCCCTTCAGCTCTTCCTTCCCAGTGGCCTTACCCAGGACATCCTTGTTTGGGGTTTGTCTGGTTGGGAGGCGGTGTTCTGTGAGACTTGTGAAACCAAGAATGCTTTGTAGAGAGGTTCCTCCTAAGGAGGCTCCTGTCCTTTCCAGTCCCGGAAACCTTGACTGATGGTTACAGACCAGGTGACCTCTGGGTGACCTTTAGGCTGAAAAGAGTCCAGCTTTGGGCTTAGGGATACCTGGAGGTCAACAGAACTATCCCTCTGCCTCGGGACTCCCACTGCGTGTGGCAGTAACCAGAGATCTACTTGTTCCCCCAAATTCTGGAGCCTGCCTTGACTCTCCTGGTTCATATATGCAGGATGTAGCACATAGTAGGTGTGCAGAGTTCATTCAGTTAGCAAGTATTCATTGAGGGTCTCCTGTGTGCCAGGCGTTGTGCTAGCATTCACTGAACTAGACTGACATATTCACTGCCTGCAGGGAGCTGACTGCCAAGTGGGAAGAGAGCTGATAAACAAAAATCTGGGTAATTGCAGAGTGTAAGAGCACTGCAGAGAAAACGAAGGCAGGTGGGCAGGTGACAGAGAACATGGGGGTGGCTGCTTTAGCTAGGGTAGTCCAGGTGTCATTTGAGAGGTGGCAGTCTGGAATGGTGGGAAGTAGCCCGGCCTTGGGGAAGAGTGTTCAGGTAGAGCGAATGGCACGTGCAAAGGCCCTGAGGTAGGAACAGGCGCAGCAAATATAAGGAGTAGATACAAGGCCAGTGAGATGAGGTCAGAGAAAGGCAGGGTCCCATTATCTGACCTTTGAAGGTCTTAACGTGTTGGATTTCATTCCTAGTGTAATAGGCCACCGTTGGCATGATACAATCTGACTTGTGTTTTAATAATAAAGTTGGACATTTACTGAGCACTTACTATATGCTAAACCCTTATATTTTTAATATCTATAATCCTCATCACAACCCTAGGAATTAGGGACTGTTACTAACTGTAGCTTACAGGTGAGGACACCAAGGCACAGAGAAGTCAGGTAACTCGCTCATGTTTACAGCTGGAAATTCAGTGCCAAGGTCAAGTTCTGGCTTGAGTCTCTACGCTTGACCCCGGGCCATGCTGCTCCCTGAAAGGTTCCTCAGACTGATGGGTGCAGAACTGGGGCCAGAGTGGAGGCTGGGAGGCCTGCAGCGAGCGGGAGCCTCTTTATCTGAAATCCTTCCTGCTCTGTAGCCCCTCAGGGTCTGGGGTCTCTCGGGGTCCTTTCCTCCCCAGCCTGCTGGTCCAACCAGCAGCACACCTCAGAGCGCCTGCCTGGCTGCCATGGCCTGTCTCAGGCTCTGTCCTTGTCTTGCAGAAGGACAAGTTCTGCGTGTATGAGGAATATTGCAGCAACCACGAGAAGGCCCTGAGGCTGCTTGTGGAGCTGAACAAGATCCCCACCGTGCGCGCCTTCCTTTTGGTAAGTTTACCCGTCATCCCTGTCCCTCTCTTCTGTTTGCTTCAGCCTCGTGCATCCTAAGGCATAAGAGAGCCACGCGCCGACACCCTCATGCTGACCCATGCCGCCCGCCCCCTTCTTCTGCTGGAGTGATCTCACTAAAGCAGCGGTTGCCAAACACTTTCTGTAAAGGGCCAGAGAGTGAATACATTCGCCTTTATGTGTCATACAGCCTCTGTCACGATTCAACTTTGCTGTTACAGCATAAAAGCACCCATAGATAACATGTTAAGAAATGAGCATGGCCGTGTTCCAGTGGAACTTTATTTACAAAAACAGGCAGAAGGCTGGGTTTGGCCCTAGGGACAAATTTGCCACTTCCTGGTCTAAAGTAATGATTCTAATGAGTGTGGTAGCAATAGTAGTCATGACTGTATTACTTGGGTTATTTAGTTATAAGTGAAAGAAATCCAGTTAAAATTGGCTTAAGCAACAAAAAAAAAAAAATTTTTTTTTTTTCCAAATTTACTGGTTCACTTTCCTGGGAAGTTTAAGATCTGAGAGGGCTTCAGGCATAGCAGCATCTGGGTATTCAGATGACTTCATCAGGAATGTGTCTCTTGACTCTGCTTTTCTCAGGCTGGCTCCGTTCCCAGGAAGGCTCTCCTCAGGGGGTGGCAGGCGGCCTGTAGCAACCCCACCTTTATACCCACCCATAGCGGAGAAACTCCAGGATATAGATAACTCCTCTTTCCCAATAGGAAGGCAGAAATCCTGGGTCTGATGATGCTCATTGGCTTCTCTTGGTTCAAGACCTTATCTCTGAACCAGTTGCTATAGATAGAGGGATTGGCTGGGGCTCTGACTGGTCACTTCTGGAGCTGGAGGGTGGGGCCCACTCCACACATACCACAGTCCCTAAGGGTGTGGTGGGTCCTTCAAGGACAGTTTGCTTGTTCTTGTGAAAGTAAGTTGGGAATGGAGGTTGATCAGGCAAAGAAATAGACACCCATGATGGTCTTCCCTACCACTGCGGGGAGCTTTGCTTATGTTGTAAGTAGGTTTCCATTTGCGATCTCCGTGGAGTTTTACCAGCTGCTCTCTGTTGTGTATGACTTAAGATATCCCTTTGTGTGCTTTACAGACATCCCAAATAACAGTGGTTTAAACAAAATAAGCATTTATTCCCCATATTAATAACATGATGTAGACAGTTTGGAGCTCCAGTGCCAGGGGCCGAGACCCTAGGTTGTGCCCTCATTGACATGGTCTGAAGTGACCTCTTAACCACTTCCACATTCAGGTGGGGTGGTGCAGGATGGGTGGGAAGGAAGGGCTGCCTTTTTTGCTTGTAAGGGCATGACAGGATGTTGCAGGCATCTCTTCTGCTCACACCCCATTGGCCAGAACTTAGTCACATGCCCATACCTAGCTGCAAGGGAGGCTGGGAAATGCAGGCTTTATTCTAGGCAGCCATGTGCCCACCTGAAAATCCTGTTGCTGTGTAAGAAGAATATTTGGGACACCTCAAGCCTTTGTCGAAGGTGATTTTGATGATTCCAAAATACTCAGCAACTTTCTAAGAGTACATATTTGAAAAATGAGTGAGCTTCTTATGGATTTGAATCCTGGTCTTTCACCTCTAATTCTCCCACTTATTCAGCATGCTGTTTTATTTTCTAACAGCACATTCAGCAAACAAAAGAACAGTTAACTGACCTTACATAAGGAGTGTTAACCACATGTCTAGAAAGCTAAACTATGTAATAAAATTCTCCATTGCACTTCTCCCTAATGCACAGTCTCCAACAAAGTATTTCCAGAATTTTGATTCACAAGTGTGTTTCCTTCACTTGTGAGTTCATGTTGCTTGGCCCTCTTCCAGTGAGCATCTGAGGAAGGGCAGGTCGGTTGACTGATTTTCCACTTTTGTCGCAGGTGATCTCAAGCATTCAGGACTGATGCTTTTCACTGCGGGTAGCTGCGTCTTTATGTTTCCGGCTTTGCACTTGTATTCCTAAAGGAGTCTTGGCAAAAAGCAAAAATAAAGACATATTGTGTCCACACACATGACCATGTGTCTGCAATGGACCTGGTGACTTTCAGTAGCACCACTTAGTGATGCTGCCCAGGCTCTGGGCTCGCTGGCTCAGAGCCCCACACTCCACGCATGTCCCTTTGGGCTCAGCGATGTCTTGGGAAGCAGAACGATATTTCTAGGGGTGTGGGAAGGGAAGGGCCTCCAATTTTCTCTTTCCTTCCTCTCTCTTTTGCAGCCTTCCCGGTGGACCAAACTGCCCTTTTCCTGGCAGCAGCTGGGCTGGGCCAGCTTGGCTGGGGGGAGGACGTGTGGGGTGCCAGCGCACGTGCCATCTGTCTCCCTCCTTGCTGGCATCTCCCAGCTTTTGGACACCTGCAGAAGCGTCAGCTCAGCCCGTCGTGGACTATTAAGGCGTCAGGAACAGACAGAATCTGGCTTTCCATTCATGACATAGTGTGCTAGGCACTAGCTGGAAGATGGGGCTGGAACTTTGTTTCTCTGTGCCTCCTTTTTCTTGTTTGTGAAATGGGGATCATTTATTCATTCAACAGCTTCTAACTGAGCACTTGCTGTGTGTTAGGGATCATTCTAAACACAGGGACACAACAGTGACCAAGGCAAGAATAGTTGCTACTATTGTGGAGTGGCTGTTCAACTAGGGGAGACTTACGTGATATTGCCACCTGGCATTAAGTTCTCTGCAGGAAATAAAGTTAAGGACGACAGGATGTTTTGAGGGGTTAGGGTGGTACCTGCTATTTTAGATTGGTCTTTGGGAAAGTGATGCCTTAGGTGATATCTCGGCAGAAACCTGGATAAAGTAAGAGACAGAGGCAAGGAGTACTGGGTGGGGTGGGGTAGCTTTACAGGTAGAGGAGCTGCATGTGCAAAGGCCCTGAGGTAGGAACATGTTTGAGGAATTGCTGGAATGGAGAGTAGAAGAGGAAGAGTGCAAGGAAGTGAGGTCAGAAAGATTGAGAGGCCAGGCAATGATGGTGCATTTTAGGTAATGGAAAGGATCTGAGATTTTTACGAAGTTTTTTTATTGCAGTCCAGCATACATGCAGAGATTGTACTCACAGCATGATGTGTATTTACATTATGTGTACACCCATGAAACCATCACGCAGGCCAAGATTTAAACATTTCCATCACTGCAGAAGGTGCCTCCTCTGCCCCCAGAGGTAACCTCTGTGCTGATTTCTCTCACCAAACCTTAGCTTTGCCTGTCCTGGAATTTTTCACGACTGGAATCATACCGGATGCTTTTGCGTCTGGCTTCTTCTGCTCAACATAACGCCTGTGAGATCCGGCTGTGTTGGAGCAGGAGGCAGTACTTTGAATAGAATATTCAATTTTAGTTCTCGTGGGATGGGAAGCCCTGGGAGGGTTTTGAGCAGAGGACTGACTTGGACCGCTTTGCGCTTCGGAAGGCCCGCCCTCTGGCAGTGTGAGGGTGGGGGGCGGGGTGCTGGTATAAGTGCCCTGGGGCGGTTACAGTGACCACACGCTGGGTGGTTTACAGCAATAGATTTATTGTTTCTCAGTCCTGGAGGCCAGAAGACTGGCATCAGGTGCTGGCAGGTCTCTGCTCCCTCCGAAGGCTCTAGGGGAGGGTCCGGCCTTCCCTCCTCCGGCCCCCGGTGGGCTTGCCTCGTGGACGCACGATTCTGGCCTCTGCCTCCCTCTCCTGTGGCCTTTTGCTCTGGTCCTCTCTCTTCTTACAAGGACGTGAGTCAGTTGATGTAGGGCCCACGGAGTCTAGTATAACCTCATCTTAATTTAACGAATTATGTCCCTAAAGGCCCTATTTCCAAATCAGGTCATACTCTGAGATTCCGGGTGGGTGCGGCATTTGGGGGGCAGCCCAGGCAGCTGGTGTGGTGAGGACGAGGCGGTGGTGCAGGAGGTGGTTGGAGTACTAGAGAGTTTGGGGGTCCAGCAGGCGCACTTGCAGGCTTGCTTTTGGGGACCTGGACAAGAGGAGTCAAAGGTGACTCCAGAGTGGGGGGCCCAAACGACAGGAAGGAAGGAATTGAAGTTTCCCGAGATGGTGAGGGCTGGGTGAGGCGCAGGTAGAGGGGAAAACTAAAAAAGGCCATTTTGGATGGGTGAGTTTTAAGGTGCCCCTTAGACATCCAGGTAGGGATGTGAGCCTGGAACCAGATCTCTGAGCCTGGGGTTTAGGGGAGGGGGGAGGGGCCATGTGGAGGGAGAAATCTGCGTGTCAGCAGACAGGATGGTGTTAGGGTGTTGGGTCTGGGTGAGGTCAGCCAGGGAGCGGTGTGGGCAGGGAGGGTGACCAGGACCGCGCGGGGCCTGCCGCCACAGGAGGTTGGGAAGTTGCGGAAGCTGACCACCTCACCTGGATCAATTCTGTAAATGAGGAAGCTGTAAGGGGAGAATTCTCAAAAGTTCTTCCCATAGTGCCTGGAGTGCGGTCTTCATAGTGAATGGCAGCCCTGTGTGTGTTTGCTTGCTTTCTTTTTAAAAAATGAAAATCAAGTGAAACAACGCTCCAGGGTGTCTGGGAGAGGTACAGTTGGTGGCGGTGACCAGTCCTGTGAAAACTCATTGATTCTGGGCAAAGAGGCAGGCCTTTCTTTGGCTAAGCCCTGGGGGGCTTCTGGAAAGCCCTTCCCCGCCCCCAGGCTCCCCTCTCTCTGCCCAGAGCTGACATCACCGGGGCAGCTTGTGGGGAGTTCTGGCTCCGAGGACAAAGGCCTGAGTGTGAGCGGTGTGGGGCCTGGCATCTCCCAGCTGCTGCAGCCCTGATCCCCCATCTGTGCCCGGGGTGGGCACGGGGGTGGCGGCCACGCAGCTCCCTCCACAGCAGGGCCCCGGGGTCCCTGGGGTTCTGCTGCTCCTAGGACAGGGCCATTAAGCTGAGTCTTGGACCAGGCCTTTGGGCTCTCCGTGCCAGCTTCCCCGTCTGGGTAGGGAGACAGCAGTCCACGTGCTGACCCGGGGCCGTGAGGATGGACCTGACCGGTAGGTGAAGCACAAGGCACAGCGCCTAGTGCGTTGTGAGTACACGGTAAATTCTCTGATCTTATTCTCACCTCAGTAAAGCCGGACACCTGCCTTGTTGGGAAGTTCCCCCGGTGCTTGGAACTGCGCCCAGCACAGAGTGAGCACATGATGTGAATTTTTCGAGTGAATGATAGAATGGTAGTCCCTTTTCCCAAGAGTCCTGCTTCATTTCCCATTTGCTAGTGTGGTGTTGAGGAGGAAGGCTGAGACCCTTCCATTGCTGGATGTGCTGGCAGTTTTTTCATTCATTGGTTCATCCATTCACTGATGCCGTCATGCATACATTGGGCACATTGTCAGCCGTCGGGACCGAGGACTGTGAGGGGGATGGTGGCTGCCACAGACACCTACGTAACTCGTGATTCCTGGCATCCAAAGAACGGATTCTGAAGTTGGAGCCTCTCCAGAGGAAAGGACAATACCTGCATGGGATTTTTCACCGCATGGAACGAATGACCTGCTATGGAGGTGCCAGGAGGAAAGAGTGCTGGGAGCTGGGAGATGATGAGACAGGCTCCCAGGAGGCGGGGTGGCTGGGCTGGCCTTGAGGAGTGTTGGGCAGGTGTAGCCCGCTGGGTGTAGATGCCACCTCTGTGGCTCCCTTGTTCTGGGCTCACCCTGAGGAGAAACACCAAACCTTCCCAACCCCAGGTGTCTGAACTGTGAAGTGGGAGTAAGAGTAGTGTTTGGTTCATAGGGCAGTTGGTGGTCAGGGTTAGAGCCGCCAGGGACCTTCTGGGCACATCACAAACTCTCGGTCAGTGTAAGCTATGGATGAGGATAATAATATATTTATTATTGCCGGGGGGAGTAAAAGCATGTTAGGCAGGGGGTATAGAGTGAGCGCAGGAAAGGGGCTGGCATGAAGGGAAGACTGACGTGGGTGGCCACATCGAGGTGACCGGTGCGGCCAGGAGCTGGTGGGTGAGTGTATTCGATTCCTGAAGAGTTGCTGTCTTTACTCTGCAAACCAAAACATAGGTGCCCCTGCGGCGCTCACGTCCCCACCTTCCAGGTAGAGAAATGAATTGAAGCCTTTTCAGTAACAGTTGGAGATGGCAAGTTCATTTTCCAAATCTTGTAACCCTCCTTCCACAGAGGTAATTCCCGCTAGGTTTTGGTCTGTTGTTTCTTTCCCATACGTGTCTTTATATTGTGCTACAGACCAGCTCTCTATAACCAATACCTAATTTTGTTTTGTGTGCTTTTAAAAGCTTTAAATGGATCATGCAATACATATCCTTTGTTTTGCCCCTTTTTTTTTTTTGCTTAGAAGTTTGTTTCTGAGGTGCATCCACGTAGCTCTAAGCAGCGTTGGTTCCCTCACTGTCACCGCGGTGCAGTGAGCCGTTGTACGAAACTCCTGCGGACATATTTTTCTATTCTTCAATTGATGGGTATTTAGGTTGCTTCCCCTTTTTTTCCTATTCCAAACAAGCAGTTTTGAATGTCCATGTTCCTGTCTCCTGGGGCGTGTTGTCTGTGAATGTTCCTTAGACCAGAGATTGGTAGTCTTGTCTGTGAAGGGCCAGGTAGTAAATATTTCAGGTTTTGGGACTTTGCGGTCTCTGTTACAACTACTCAGCTCTGCCATGATTGCGTGGAGGCAGCCGTGGGCAGGATGTAAACAACTGGACGTGGCCATGCTCCAGTAAAATGTTAATTACTGAAATAGGGACTGGGCAGGGTTTGGCTCACCTCTGGTGGAGGCCTTATGCTGGATTGTAGAACCCAGGGTGGGACAAAAGTAGGTTTGCAGTTGTGAGGATGTGAAACACAGTTTATTCTTGTGTTATGATTTATATTGATTATTCCATTATTTTCCATGCAGACAACTGCAAACCTACTTTGGCCCCACCCTGTGCGCACATTTCCACCTCTGCTGGGTGTTGCCAAATTGCTTCCAAAGTCTAGCTGCATTTTGAGAGTGCTTCCCATCGTTATTTGAGGGTGGCCCGATCCTTTTGCTGTCCTTGGTGAGTTTTAACGATGGTCTCCTGTCCCTTTGCAGAGCTGCATGCTTCTGGGAGGACGGAAGACCACGGACATCCCTCTGGAGGGCTACCTGCTGTCTCCAATTCAGAGGATCTGCAAGTACCCCCTCCTCCTCAAGGTGAGGCCTGTGCCCACTCCTTTCCCCATATCTGACAGAAAACCCAGCTCTGATTGGCTTAATCGTAAAACAAAACTTGTTCATTCAAGTAGCTACCTCTGGAGCAGCGTTGGCTTTGGGCCGGGCTGGATCCTACCAGGACCCTGCCTCTTGCTCGCTTGTTCAGGTCTGCTTTCAAGTGCTCAGCTTTATTTCCATTGTGGTAGCAGAGGGCTGTAGTGACTCTGGCTCACACCCTCTCAGGTTCAAGGACAGTGGGAAAGAGGGAACCTCTCCTCTCATAGCTCCGACAGGAGTCCTGAGGGCGACTCAGGCTTTGGCCATCTGTGGCTGGGGGAGTGTGATATTCTGAATTGTTTGGGCCTGAGTCGTGTGCTTTAACCTGAACCAATAACATGAGCTGGGCAGTGTTAGGCTCTGATTGGCTAAGACATGGTCCAGTGACTGCGCAGGGCAATACTGTGTTCTGATTGGCTGACATTGGGGTCAGGTCCTTCATACCTAAACCAATCACTCTGAGCAAGAGATCTCTAATTGGCTTAGATTTGTGTTTACCAGTCACTGAATCCCACAGGCCAAAAGCCCAGTGAGGGGGACACACTGGACCCTTCTCACCAAAATCTGGGCTATTTGTGCAAGAGGGTGGGCAGATGCTGGGTGGGCAAACCACAGCATCCACATCCTGCTGTTTCCTTTCCTGTCCAGCCACCTTTGACTTAGCCTTGGTCAGGCAGACCAGGACAAGGCTGGCTGCTTGTGTGGGGACCCACAATGTCTTAATTGTCAGCTTCGTACCTGGCTTCTGGGTAGGTCTCCAGCTGGGTGGCTGGCTCTGTCACCATCTGCTGCTCTCAGCCCAGGGTTTTCGGCCCTTGGAAATGGTGGCCGATGGCCCAAGCCTGCCCTGGCTCTATCCTGAAGGCCTTGTGTCTGACAGCTGTCCCTGGAGTCCCTGCTGGTGGATTAGTTTGGCTCGTGGTGCCTCATTCACACACCTGCTCCCTGGGGTCACATGCATCCTCGCTTTATGAACTGGAAGGGAGAGGGGAGGGAAAAGTACTAGGGAATTCTTGAATTTGACTTTCTGCTGGATCCGGTGGGTGACACTTGAGCCTCTGACTGGCCCAGACCCCTTGGGGCCATCAGCGCCGCCCGCGAACACAGGCCTGTCACGTGGGCAGCGGTCGGGGGTGGCACCCAGCTCTCCGCACACATCTCCTGGCCCTCCAGGGATCTCAGAAGGACTTTCTGCAGTGCTCCTTGCAGCTGCTTGGATTCCAAGGGGGTGTTGGTGATGCCATATGTGCCTCGGCCCTTCACTTTGGTACAGAAGAAGCTCCACGCAGAACTTGTAAACCAGTAGCCTGTGGACTGAATCGGACCTGCGTGTGTTCTTTATTTGACCTGTTTGGTGTGTCTTCCACATGTGAAGTAGCTGCCAGCATTTGAAGAGGTAGACTTCTGTGTTGGCTTGAGGCAGGGGCCTAGCAAAAGTGTGGCTCATGGGTCAAATCTAGCCCCTGGCCTGTCTGTATACAGCCCATGAGGGAAGAATGGTGTTTACATTTTTTAAAGTGTTATAAAAAACAAAACCAAAAAACAAAGGAGACTATGTGACAGCAAATGTGGCCAGCAAAGCCTAAAATGTTTACTCTCTGGGCCTCCTCTGAAAGAGTTTGCTGACTCCTAGATTAGAGCCGTGCTTCGCAGCCGCGGGCTGCCTGGGTGCCTGGGTTTGAATTCCAGCTCTGCCTTTGACCAGCTGTGTGACCTTGGGCCAGTCACTTCTTCATGCCTCAGTTTCTCATCTGGAATATGTAGTTTGTATTAATAGCTTGGACTAGGTTGTTGTGATGATTAGACATTTATTTATGTAAATCTTAGAGCAGCCTAATGACGTAGGCGCTTTGATTAGCCCCACTTTAGAGATGAGGCAACTGAGGCGCAGAGAAAGAAGTGGCCTACTCAAGGCCACACATCAGCTGAGGAGGAGGAACCATGGCTTGCTGATTCTAGAATTCCCCCATCAGCCCCACTGCCTGTTGAGAAGCGCTTGGAGGTGTTAAAGCTGCCAAAGTGGCTGGGTGTCGGGTCTGCTGACCTTCTCGGTTCCCTAAGTGGGGAGTCTGGGAAGGTCTGTAGCCTTGTGGTTCATGACTCTGTGACAGATCTGCTCCTCCTCTCCTGGGTTTCAAAACCTTAAACATCTGACCCATTAGACGAACCACCAGCTGCGGTTCCCTAGGTGCTAACCTTTTGGTTTCCGGATCTTGGGAATGTCCGGGATCCCACCATGCACCTGGAATGGCAGTTTCTGTATTTTAATAGCCATTGGGGCTGGACCTGTGTGTACGAGTGGACTCTAGCTCTCAAGGTGGGGCCCGTGCATTTCCGAGGTCTGCTCAGCCCCAGGGGCTGCCGTTTGGTCTGGCAGGATTTCTGGGCTCCGGATTCCCAGAAGAGTAGGGGGAGAGAGGGGAACAGAAGCAGCCGGCAACTGCTGGAGGAGAGACTGCCCTCAGGAAATGGTGATGAAGCCGGGCTGTGGGTTTGCTCTCTGGACCGAATGACTGTTTACAGGCCCTGTTTCCTCGGTCTCCAGCTGTGTTTGTCTGAGGCTCGGCGAGCACTGGGGGACCAGCCAGCAGGGCCCCAAATTCCTGTGGGCCCGTGCCATGCTGCCCGCCCGACTGACTTGCCCAGAGTGTCTGGCCTTTGGCACCCACAGCTGGAATGTTTGCAGCAGAAAACAGCTGGGACACTGAGGGGAATCTTCGTACCCCTCCTGAGTTCCTCCTTTCTGTCACATTTTCCAGTGGGTTTTAAAAGACAGTCTTATGAGCTGCGGGGCAGTTCCCCCACTGTGGCCCCTCCGGTTCTGACGTCCTCACAGATGTCCCTGTGGGCCTGTGAGCCCCCTTGTTTGAGCTGAACCCTGAATCGAGTGGGCGAACAGGATCGAGGGGCCTGGGTGGGAAGAAGGAAGAGGCGAGAATGAAAGCCTCTTTGGGAACAGCCCCAAAAAACTGAACTTGAACATTGCCTAAGAATAGCCGGAACATTCTATTTCAGCCTTCAGCCCAGCCCTGGGATAGACAGTTGGCATTTTCAAGCTTTGTTGAGTTTTCCATCAACAGTTCCAGGGAAATGATTCATATTTGGGGTAATGCCCCTGGTGTTCGACTGGCAGGTGCCCCAGGCGAGACCGAGTGTCACTGACCCTTCTAGGTCTGGCGATGCACCGATCTTATTGGGACTGGGCTGGTGTGGCTCAGGACCCCTAGTCATGAGCAGGACAGGCCTCAGGGCTTTTGGCCTTGGACTGGGCCCCACGAGGGCCTGCCTGCTGCATAATGGAAGCGGGGAAGGTAGGCAGGGGGCAAACCGGAGGGTACACCCATCTAATGGGCACCGCTGGCTCCCCAGTGCCCCTGCGCCCCTTTGCCTTCTCCTTCTCTAACCCTTCAGCCTCCTTTGCTGGTTCCTCACCTTCCTGGCCTCTAAGCCCAGGTCTCAGTCCTTGGTCCTTGACTCTATCTAGACTTGCTCCTTTGAGGCCTTATTTACTCTCTGGCCTTTAAAAAAAAAAAGTATATTCAGAAGTTGTGCAATCATCACCATAATAATTTTAGAGATATTTTCATTGCCTCCTAAAGAAACTCTGGACTAGTCACTTCCCTTTTCCCTCCGCTCCCCCACCAGCCCCTGACACCACACATGTACTTCCTGTCTCTCTGGATTGCCTGTTCTGCACATCTCACATAAATGGAATCCTGTAATATCTAACCTTTTGTGTCTGGCTTCTTTTACTTAGCACGGTGTTTTCAAGGCTCCCCATGCTGTAGCATGGGTCACAACTTCATTCCTTTTTATGGTTGAATAATATTCCACGGTGTGGACAGACCATGTTTTCGTTGTCCGCTCATCTGCTGGTGGACATCTGGGTTGCTGGCCCACTCCTTGGCTGTTAGGAAGAGGGCTGTCATGAACATCCGCCTACAGGTTTTTGTGTGGGCGTTCCCATGGCTTTCAATTCCATCTCTGTGCCAATGACTTCCAGCCTGGATCCGTCCACTAACCTCAGGCGGGACTTTTCTTCTGCCCACTCAGCTTTTCCACTTGGATGTCTAACAGGCCTCTCCTACCTACCCCATCCCAGACCAAATGCTCTCCCCTTCCTCCAGACCTGTCTTTCCTCTCCCCACTCCACCTTTGAAAATGGCCTCTCTTCTTTCTGGTTGCTCAGGCCAAAGCCGGGAGCTCTCTCTGGCCTACCCCACACCCAGTCCATCAGGGAGCCCCGTGGGCTCTGCCCGCAGGTCCCTCTGGAGTCCAGCCCTTGCGGCTCCTCCGCTCCACCTCTCTCCTGGGCTGCTGCCACAGCTCCCGGCGGGCTTCCCTGCCTCCACCCTTGTCCCCTACAGTCTCTTCTCGTCTCAGCAGCTAAACCCAACTCAGTCCCTGTCCCTTCTTCACTCAGATCCCTCCAGCGGCTCCCCGCTCACTCAGGTCTAAATCCAGATTCCTCTCCATTGCCGCCCGCAAGGTGCTGCACATCTCATCTGCGTTTCCTGGCACACAGTAGGTGCCTCCCAGTTACTCATTGAACGACTATGGAAATGCCATCCTAGAAATGTTACCAGCTGTTTCTGAATCCGTAACTTGGGACTTCCAGGTGAAAGCTCCAGATTTCCAAACGCCAGCCTGATCTAAAACTTGTCACACACTTCGGGGGCCATTCAGGCCACAGCGTCTGCGTGGGGCAGCCGCCGCAGCGGCGTGTGCCAGGGCCGCTCTGCAGAAGGGCTGCTCAGGGTGCAGCCGGGGGCTCTGCACAGTCCGTGGTGTCTTCTCCGCCTTCCACGCCCTTCTGAGGGTGATGCAGCTGTCACCCGCACTCGGGGGAGGACCTTGCCATTCGATCGACAGTCACCTCTGTCTCTTTGGTTGTCAGCATAGTGGCGCCCCTGGGGATGGATGTGGTCCATCACGCAGGAGGCGTGGGTCTCAATCCTCAGTGCAGGAAGATGGCTGGAAAAGGGACATTTCCCAGAGCATGGGATGTGGACCAATGACAGCTCTCCAAAGGATTTTAGGTGGCATGCAAGAAAACTTTATGCGAGATGGGTGGGGTCGGGGAGGGGAGAGGCCAGCACTAAAACACAGTGGATCACAGTCTTCCTGATTGCCTCCGAGAGAGCCACAGTTGGTGCTGCAGTGTGGAGGGTTTTTGAAGTCATTTATTCACTCACCAACTATTTATTGAGCAACTATTACATGTCAGGCATTGTAGCAGGTGCTGCAGCTACAAAGTGACAAAAACTGCCCAAACCCCTCTGTGTCCTGGTGTTCTGATGTTCTGCTGGAGGCAGGCAGACAACAAATGAATAGGAAATGTGCATGCTTGTTTCAGTGAATCAGGCTCACAGACATGAACCGAGAAGGTGACATCTGAGCAAAGACCAGAAGGAGATTAGGGAGGTACTTTGGGGGAGGGGCCAGGGGGAACAGGCAGTGCAAAGGCTCCGAGGCAGGAGGGCGTCTTAGGAATAGCCAGGAGGCCAGAGATATGGGGGAGAGAGTGGGGGAGTGTGGTCAGGGAGCTGATGGGGCCAGAAAGGCCAGAAGGGCCTTAAGGGCCATTGTAGGGTCTTTGTCTTCTCTGAGTGAGGGGGGCACCTAGGGTGGTAGCAGTGGTGGGGTGCATTTCATGGCCTCTTCACATCATTTGTCCATTTTCTATTGGATAGTGGTCTTTGTATTGATTTACCAGAGTTTTCTATATTATCCTGGATACTTCAGGTGACCTCTTTGGAGTTCTCATCTGACTCTGATATCAGTTAATGAAATGAGCCTCTCATCTGCCAGGGATCTGGCACTGTCACCATTATGCTGAGAAGGCACAGGCAGTCAGAGATCTCTGCACTGTGGCTTTTTCTGCCCAGGGTCCCCATCCTCCTTCAACCACAGTGCCCATGCTGCATCCTGCGTCTTCGTCTAAGAACTGACACCTTGCCCACAGCCGTTCCAGTGTGTCAGCCTGCACCAGCCCCTGAGCGGCAGTAGCTCAAGGAATAAAGCCCCCCTCTTTCAGGGTGGGAGACCTGCTTTCTTCCTTTCAAAGCCAAGCTTGCATACTTGATCTTCCAAGGAACCTTCTCAGGTCTCCCTTCCTGGGAGTCCTCCTGGCATTCTGTTTTCTGCCACGCCCTGTGTGGTTCTAGCTCTGCCTCTTAGCTGTGTGACCAGTGCCAGTTGCTTAACCTCTCTGTGCCTCCCTTGCATCATCTGCAGAATGTGGATGGTAGTTGCCTCCCAGGCTTGCTGCAAAGACAATGCATGAGAAAATGCATGAGAACACTCTGCATATTACCAGATAGATAGTCATACTTGGTAAATGTTAGCTACTCTAATATTTTAATGATTTTTATTTTTATTGATTCCATCTCATGCATTGATTAATGTTGCCCCTTTGAGAAGTGACTTAAGCTCTCTGTCCCTCAGTTTCCTCCTCTGTCAGATAGTGCCTTAGTCATGGGTGATTGTGAAGATTAAACAAAATAATACCTGTAATGTGCTTTTAAGTGCTTAGTAAGTATCAGCTATTTTTATTGTCTCAAAATCTGTTTTGTCTAATATTAATAGAACTGGGGAATATGGTGGGGTTGTTTTTTTTTTTGATTAGTATTTTCATGATATATTTTGTTTCATCCTTTCACTATTGACCATTCTCTATCCTTAGGGTTTAGGTACTTCTTCTGTAAACTGCGTAAAGTTAGAATGTTAAAATTGGACCTGTCAATCCCTGTCTTCTAACAGGAGAGATTAACCCACTTATATTTATTGCATTTATTGATATATTTGCGCTGATTTCTACCATCTTTCTTTTCGATTTTTGTTTTCTTTTTTCCCCCCTTGTTTTATTTTGCATAGTTTAGTGTTTTGTTTTTGGTTTAGTTATTTTTTCTTTTTATTCCATTGTATTTTGCTTCTGCTGAGTTGGAATTTATAGCCACTGCCGCCACCACCACCACCACCACCACCACCACGTCTCTCTTCTTGAGAAACGCCTGAAATTAGGAGTGCAGCATGCAGCCTTTTACAGCAAGACATGCTAGGCGTGTGCCAGGGCCGCTCTGCAGAAGGGCTGCTCAGGGTGCAGCCTGGGGCTCTGCACAGTCCGTGGTGTCTTCGCCTTCCTCATAGGCCTCCTTTGGAATTTGGATATAGAGCCACTGAATGTTGACACCCTCCCACTGGATGTTGGCAGAGCCCTGCCGATCCAGGATGTCAGATACGGGCGCCGGCAGAGCACGTGAGGAAAGGGAGTAGATTAGATGCGACTCAGTGGGGCGGGTGCTGTCCTGGACTGTGGAGCACCTGTCCCACCTAAGGGGGTGGCCACCGTTCAGGCCAGTTGTTACTGATGCGGGGAAGCATGGGCCCGGGGAAGCATGGGCCCAGGGAGGCCAGAGCCTCTGTTTTACTGACAGAGGCTGACAATAGCATTTGGCCTGCGGGGCCTGGTTTGTGACCTGGGCTCCGAGCCAGTCCCTGCACCGCATAGCAAGGAGACCTAGGCTCAGAAGTGGGAGGCTGCAGGCCTAAGGTCATGCGGTATGTCCTGGTCAAAGCCAGAATGTGAACTCTCGCCCTGAGCCCTCGCCCCACGGTTTCCTCTTACCTCTCCCAGTGGAAGGGTGGATGGAGTTCTTAGGACCCGTGAGCATTGCCTCTTTTCCTCCATTAATTCCTAATCCGTGGGGCTTACCCTCCTCCCAGCCTTGAAGCAGGGGCTAAAATTGTTAAAATCAGAAATATATTTGCATGAAGTTTTCATAGAGTTTGCAGGCCTGAGGTTTTCTTTGCTGTGCTGGACAGCTTTTCACTTCTGGGTTTTCTTAGACTTCCAGATGTCTTTCGCTTCTTCTTTTCTGTTTTTCTGTAAGTGGTGGTCGCCCTTGTCAGAGCCTCAGCCTTTGAATCCTGCTGCCACCTTAGATATGGCATGAGGGGACCCCAGAGCTGCAAGTGCAGGAGAGTGCTTAATAGAACAGCTCAGCATCCTGAGCTTCGATGGTGGCATCTTGGGCAGAGGCCTTTGGACAGAGCCAAGAGTTGGGGGCAAGATCAGTCCCCCCTGGGGCTGGCCGAAGTGTCCTCAGGAAGCGAGTGTCCTCTGTTGATCCAGTCCCCACTCGTGACACCCTCCACTCCCATAAGCCGCCTCTTTCTCTTTGTGGAGAGGACAGAATGGCTTTCCAGCTGCAGTGTCTCCTTTTGAGCTTCCACCAACCCCAAGTCACAGCGAGTGATGGATATTGTCACTTCTCCCAGTGCCAAATGAAGCTTTGTTTTTACGTTGTGGTTTTATGGGTCTGTCTTCTGGCTGGCGTGGAGTTTGAGGCCCTGTGTCCCAGGCTGTCCTCCTGTGGCCTTGCTGTGGACAGGGCCCACGCCTCTGGGGCATGACGGGGCTGCTGGCAGCCCGCCGCAGCGACTGCCTCTTGGTAACAGTGTGGTTGGAGGGGAGCGAGGGAGAGGGGGGACCTTGCAGAAAGGCTGGGTTCCTGTGCTCCGACATCCTCTCTTCTAGGAAGTGCTTTCCTCAGTTCCTGCTTGTGAAACCACATGGGGCTCATGGGCGGATGTTGGGGAAGGCCGCTAGCCTGGCTCTGGAGGGGCTTTCACTGCCATGTGTGGGGTGGCCCTGGGCACACCCCCTTCCTTCTCTGCCCTCAGTTTTTCTAGGGATTCCCCAAGCCCTGACCCCGCTCAGACGTTTGTGTTCTGAGAGCCTGGTTCTGGGGGGAGTTTGTTTCCTACTACTGCTGTTTCTGGAGGGGTCTGTAGACGTGGGTAAGCATCCACCAGTCGCACTTTCTGGCTCTGTGGCCTTGGCCTCCCCTCTCTGTACCTCAGGACACGGACACAGGATGGGAAGGCATGGAGCAGTGGTTAAAAACATGGCCTCCGGAGCTAGGCTGTGTGGCTTGGATGATCGGCTCTTCCCCTAGTCACCTGTGACCCTGGGCAAGTGACCTCACCGTCGGGTGAGCCTCAGCCTCCTCATCGGTCAAGAGGGGATAACTCACTCACTGTCTTCCACCGTCGCCAAGCTCCTTAGAGCCAACAGAAGGGAGAACACAGTGTCATGGCGCGTTTACCCCAGGTGACATCCCAAGATGGGGTCTCTTTTGTATTAGGATACACGTATTTTAGCCGCAGTGACATGGACCCAATTAACAGTGACTTATGTGTAAGTGTATTTCTGTACTAGGCAGCCCGGGGGGAGCGTGGTGGCTCATTGCCGTCAGGGCCCAGATTCTGCCTCCCAGGAACCTGCATTTCCTCCAGTGCCTCCTCAGCTCAGCAGCCACAGGGGCCCTTTAAAGGACAGTGTCAGGCCATAGCTCACAGCCCCCGTCACCTCCCCCATGCTCTTGGGACGAAACCCAAAGACCCCTCCATGGCCCTGTGTGATCTGGCCCCGGCACGCGCCCGTCCTCCCCTCCGCTGCTTACCCTGCGGCAGCCTCCCTGGCCTTGCTGTTTCTCGCCGCCCCCGCGCTTTCGCTTGTGCTAAGATTGAGTGCTCGCCAAGTATGTACCTCCCATGGAGGTGCTTTTCTTGCGGTATTTGATTGACCCTTCACCGTGACCACGAGCAAAGAACCAGACGGCTGGGGTCAAATCCAGGTTCCTCCTCTTGCTGCTGGGAGGCCTTGGGCTACCCCACTGGGCCTCAGTCATCCCGGCTGTTAAGTGGGATAATAATAGAACCTGCCTCTCCAGCACAGAGGAAAGGCTCAGTAGGTGTCAGCTGTTGCCGTCCTCACTACCATCACCACCATCATCCTCATCATCACTGGTTTCCAGGGGATGAAACAGCTTGGCACAGAGGGTGACGGGCCCAAGGTCACCCAGCTACCGAGTGTGGCTGTGCTCGGGACCACCACGCCAGGACCTCACCTTTGTGATGTTTTAAGGAGCAGAGAGATGGGGAGATACTGGAACCGTTGGGCGTATCTGGGTCACATGACCAAAGAAACGTACATTTGCTGGCAGGGTCCTGTTGGCGCAGTGACAGCCTGAAAATCTTCCCTGACATCTTCAGGGCCAGCTAACCCCTTCTTTCTCAGTTTCTCTCTCACCACACTTGGCAGGTGGCTGAAACCCTTGGATTAAGCCTGGCTGCCTTTTAGAATGTACCTGCCTGTGCTTGGGGCGGGGTGGGGGGGGTCACGGGTTCAAGGTCTGGCCCGATTGGCCTCCTTGCACTCCCCGCCATGCCCCTGTGAGGACAAGCCATGGTTTTGTTTCACCTGCAGTTGACATTTAATGCTATTTTATATTAGTTTAAGGTATACAGCATAGCGAGTGGTTAGACATCTATATAATTCACGGAGTGATCCCCCTGATAAGTCTAGTTCCCAGCTGACACCATGCATGGCATCACACTGTTGACTGTATCCACTGCGCTGTATTTTGTATCCCTGTGACTATTCCGTGGGTACTAATTGGCACTTCCTAATCCCTTTGCCTTTCACACCCGGCCCCTGAGGCCAGGTAATTTTTATACCCGTTTCACAGATGGGAAAATGGCTGGGCAGGGGCAGTGTCAACGACCGCCTCCCTGACCTGCTGATCTCCCTCTGCCCTGTCCCTCTGCTCCTCTCTGTCCTCCTCTCTCTCTCATGTGTTCGCTCTGGCCACACCACCTCCTCTCCACTCACTGCCACCGGCCACGTCTGCTCCCACCTTGTACCCTCTGCATTTGCTGTGTCCCTCTCCCAGGCACACTTTGCCCGCAGATTTTTGCAGGACTCTGTCCCTTGCTTCACCAAGAGCCTCTGTTCAGATGTCACCTCTTCAGAGGGGTCTTCTTGAGCTCCCTGTTGGGAAGATTACATCCTTTCCTTAGACCTTCTAGCCCTCTCTCTCATTCTGATTTGTCTTCATAGTATTTATCCCTGTCTGACATTGAATTATATACTTGATTTTTTTTTATTTTGACTGATCTCCTTTATAGAATATAATACCCTCCAGGTGAGCAATTTCTCTCTTGTTTTATTAACAGCTTTCTCCCCAGGTCCTCGAACTCTGCTGGCTGTGGAGGAGGGGCTCAAGGGACACGTGCTGAATGAATGAATGAACGAACAGATGATATTCCCCAGCCCCAGATGACACAGTTTGCACGTAGCAGATCTGGGATCTGGCCCAGGCTGCGTGACCGGGAGGCGACGTTTGCTTCCCACCAGGTTGCTGTCTCTCACTCCTGCCTTCACTTCTTCCCTAGGAGCTAGCCAAGAGGACCCCTGGCAAGCACCCGGACCACCCCGCGGTCCAGAGCGCCCTGCAGGCCATGAAGACCGTGTGCTCCAACATCAATGAGACCAAGCGGCAGATGGAGAAGCTGGAGGCCCTGGAGCAGCTGCAGTCCCACATCGAAGGCTGGGAGGTGTGTCTGGGGTGGGAGGGGCCCTGGCTTGGTGAGGGGCACAAGGAGTGTGTGGCTGCAGGAACAAACTTTAGCCTGGGCACCAGATCCAGCCTTCAGTGTATTTTGTTTGACCGACATAGTGTTTGTAAAAAAAAGTCGTTCATTGATTTTCCAGCTAAGTCCACATAAAAATCTGTACTTCGAGTTTCTCTTGAAAAGTCAGTAAACTGGGTCCGTGTTTTCTACGGTAATAGTCACTGAAGCCACCAGTTTTCCTCAGTTCCCACCAGTCCCCATTGCGCCCCAGTTCTCCTTCAGGTGTTGCCTTTTGTGTGTGATGCCCATAGTCCTTTGATGTTTTGATACCAAAGTAAAGGTTCATTTCAAGACAGGATGCTGGCTCTGCCATTCCCTTACTGGGTGACTTTAGGTCAGTATCTTAATTTCTCCAGCCTTTAGTTTCCTCACTGATACCTGGCACATAGTAGGTACTCAATACATGGTAGGTATTGATATTATTATTGTCATGCTTATTAGAGGCTGGGATTCTTGAGATCTTCTGACTGTGTGTAATTTATTTGTTTAAACCTTCACATCTTCTTTGGATTATTAGAGATTTCCTACAGATCCGTAGAAAGAAATGGGAAAATCTGAATAAATAAAAACATCAATATCAGAGTAAATACAGCTGGAATGGGAGATTAAGAGCAGAGATCAAAGCCTCTTTGGACACACATTGTCCTCTGAATCATCTGCCTTTGGGCTTTCTTGCACTTGCTGTGTTTGGGATTTCTACTTCTTTCCCGTGTGGGGGAACCTTCAGTGTGTCACAAGAGGCCGAGGGCTTGGCTGCGGAGAGGAGAGGGGCCGGTGTTGAGGAGAGAGGTGGAGGTCCTGGATGAGTGCTTGCCACGTCCCCCTTCCTCCTTCCCCTGGGCCTTCAGCTGCATTTCTCACACCCCCTTGCAGCTCAGGGTTGGGATGTGATTGGCCAAGATCAGATCCAGCTGCTTAACATTCGGAAGGCGGGAGCGGATGGAGGCCATCCTTACGCTGTTTTGCAGCAAAGCACAGCCCCGGTCGTGTTTGGCTTTCTGTGGCAGCCTTCGCAGAGGGCCAGGTTCCAGCTTCCTGGGTGTCAGGAGACAGGGCGCAGGCTTTCCTTTCTGTGGTGGGTGGCGTGCACCTAGCAGGACAGGGTGGCTTTGCAGCTGACACTTGAGGCAGTAGCTCCCGAGAGACTGGCTGCAGCCAGGCTGGCATCTTCTGGGGTATCAGCTCAGGCAGGTGCCATTGTGACTCTCTCTTCCCACTGGGGCAGACGCGGTGGCCCCTGGAGGGGCAGTTCTGCTGTGTTCTCGGTTTGCTGGGAGCCCCGGCCTAGACTCCTGCCTCTTCTAATTCCTCACTGATGGAGGAAGCCCCTATTTCTTTCTGTTTAAAATGCATAGCTTGGTTTTTCTTTCCTGCACTTGAAAACTGCCTGATCATCAGGTACATCTGTTCGGATGTGTTCTATAAGGGCTCCTCTTTCAGCCTCATGATGTCAGAGCTCTGATTTGGCCTCTTGCGATCCCACCGGCCTTCTTCTCATGGTTCCAGGAGGGCAGCAGCTCCAGGCGTCATGTGTCCAAAGCGGGAGGGGACAAGGACACAGCCAGGGCAGTGAGAGGGAGCTCCTCTCTCCAGTAGGGGAAAATGTTTTCCAGAGCCCCGCAGAGACGTCCCCCTCATCTCATTGGCCAGAAGTGGGTCCCATGGCCACTTTCAGCAAACGTGCTACCCTAAAGAGCAAATATTGTTGACATATATAAGCATCTACCTGTTCGGACTTGGAGCTTCCTGGCAGCCAAGATGAAAAGAGCCGGGCGCTTAAGTTACTTAACATTCATAGTCAAAAAGGGAAGAAGTAGAGCAGTTCTTCTGGGAGATAGAGAGTTTCCTGGCAACCAGCTGGAAAAGAAATTTCTCACATGGGCCCCTGTGGAGAGGGTATTGAGCAAGCAATTTGGCAGCCAGAGCAGAAGTGATTTCCAGATTTCTTCTTCTGGTAAAGGCCCAGGGAAATAGGAACTAAGGGTCTTTGGGGCCCCTTTTGTCCCAGGAAATTCTGCAATTTGAGAATGGCCCCTATTTTGATCAGTACAGCAGGAAATAAAGTGACTCAGAAAAAGACTTGCTGGCAGTTATTGAGCACTCGTTCCGTGCTCCCACCACTAGGAGGGAGGTGGAGGTACAGATGAGGACACTGAGGCACAGGGGATTGGATCGGAAGCCCAGCTCTGTAACTCGCAGACTGCCCTGCCTGAGGCTAGTTTGTCTGTTCTCTTGGTCTTCTTTCCCCTGGTTGTCTCATTTTAGTAATACTGTCTCTGAACTTATCTTCTGGTGTCATTTTGAGGATGAAGTGAAGTGTGGAATACAGATGTTCTTTGGAAAATGTGAAATGGTTGTCTGTGCGATAGAAGGGTTTTTAAATAGAGTTTCATCCTCAAGGTGACTTGTGAAAATAATATGTTTTAGCTAGAAAAAAATAGTGTTTAGGAGTGAAGCTACTTGCCTTGGCTTTGTGCCTTCAGTAGTTACAGTCTCAAGGGACAGTATGAGTTAGGGTGTCGTTCACGGTGAATGATAGTGGTTGCAAACCCGTATTTCTGATACCCTTCTTGATAATTTCTAATCTTTTTGTTTGACTTCCTGCCAATCTGATTAGATGGCTGTTGTCTCTCTCGGAACATGGCTGGCAAGGGACTTGCTTTTGGAGGAGGGGAGCCTTTTCTGGGCCACTTTCTTGCTGTGCGCTTGGGCTTGCACCATTAGTTTGATATCCGATCTGTGGGTTTTTGGGGCCTGATCCTTTTTAAGCCACTTGTCCTTTTTAGTCGTGAGACTGGTTTAGTTAAAACCAGATAAGTTAATCCATGAATTAATTCTGCTAAGCACAAGGAAAGGGCAGCATGTTGCAATACTGGGAAAGTGAGTGAACAAGGCAGCCCCCTCTCTGTGGAGGGATTCCTTTGCCTCGGTTTCCTCATCCGAGAAGTCTGGATAATGGCTGTACCCCTTACGAGTCACTTGGGGATTCAGGGAGGGGATGCATGCAAAGCACTCAGAACCGTGATTACTTTCTTGGCTGAGTGCAGATGCTCAGTAAACATCGGACGAGCCGTGGCAGCGAAGCAGGATTTCTTTCTTAATTTTTTTAGATGAACAAACATCATGCAACTTTGGCAAGAGCTCACACCCAGCCTGGGCTGACCTTTCATCAGGGGCCACTCCAGATGTAAGCCCCACAGACAGTCACGTGATGCTCACAGTAATAAAGAGAAATGTGTATTATAAGAAAAAACTAGGGCACACCCCTCTTGCTGCCTCTGGGAGTCCTGGTTTAAGAGCCAGTCCCCTACTCACCCAGGAGGGGACAGAAGGAAACAGGAACAAGGAAGCAAAGTCATTTAAAAAAAGACCGTGAGACTGTGAATAGAAGTCCTCATATGTTCCTCCCACCCTGCCCAGGATGCCTTTTACTCCCAGAGGCGTGTGGCCTCTCCCCTTCTGAGACCCCTGCTCTTGACCAACGATTGCACACAAAAACTTTGCCGGTTACCTTCCAAGATATAGTCCGGGGTAGCAGAGGTTAGTGGGTAGGATGGTGGGTTCACCTGCCTGGGTTCAAATCCCAGCTTGAACAAGTCACTTCACTGCCCTGTGCCTCCGTTTCCTCATTTGTAAAACAGGAGTTGCCAAGCGGATTCGCTGAGTTTGTGTAAGACACTGAGAGCAGTAGCTGGCGTGTGGTCAGCCCTGTGCCTGTGTGAGCTTTGGTCATTGTTGCGTGTTGCTCCTTCCGTTCGGTCGAGCCCGCCCCATCTGCGGGAGGTCCCCAGCTGTGCCTGGGGGACAGGTTGGTGCTCAGCCTCTTCCCCGTGTACCTGATCCTTACCACCCCTGACCTGGGTTCAAGGATTCTGGGGAGACCGGGGGCCAGCTGGGCATGTCAACAGGGCTGGGGCGGAAGGAGCACCCCCTGTAGCACCCTTAGCATTTCAGATGCGGTGTGTGGGGTGATCGTTGGCCGAGGCTGGAGAGCTGGCTTCCCAGGCTGGGCACGTTTCCTCTCTGTGGCCCCCTGACATTGACAGAGGGGTCAGGCCTAGGCGTGTGACCTTTGGGTTCTGGGCCCTGCAGATGGGCCAGGTCCCAGCTTCCCATACAGGCGCCAGAATCCCCCTGAGGAGGCCGGAGGGGCTGGTGGGTAGGCACCAGTGGGGCACGGGGATGAGACAGGGAGGCGCGAGGTCTCGAGGAGCTGCCGTACTGCTGTCTGCCCTGAGCTGGCCCACGGGTCACTGATGGAGCCTCATGACCTGGGGAGTCACGCTCACCCCTTTTGCAAGGATCCTGGGGTCTGAGGGCCCTGCGATGGGGGGGCCCTGCGATAGGGGAGCCCCTGGCGCTGGTGTGGCGGGCTTGCTGTCTCACTGGGGGGCCGAGTACCGGCCAGCACCTAGGAGTGATCCCTGCGAATGGCCGCGAGCCCCTGCCCTGGGCTGCACAGGCTTGGGCCACCAAGAAGCTGGTTTCCCAGAATGCTGAGCGGGCCCAAGAGGTGTCTCTGGCACTGCTGGGTGAATGGATGCTCTGTGCCCAGCTGGGCCAGGGGCGCAGAGCAAACCAGCTCTGACCGCCGCAGGCCAACCACGGTGGGCAGTCACCAAACAGCCTGATTTCTGAGCTGTCAGAACCAGTTCCCCTTACTGGGTCTCAGAAATGACTGAGTCAGTTGATCTCACTGGGGTCTGAACTTCTTGTTCTGGGTGTTGAATGTTTGTGGAAGAAGGTTCTGTGAATAATTCTCCCTCTTTCATCCCCAAGTTCATGGCCACGCAGAGACAGCATCATGTCTCTTTGTTTCTCCCTTCGCTGCCATCAGCGGGTCTGTGGAATGAACCCCCCTTAGAACACTGCCTTTACATACTAGCCCTCGGGCCTCAGAGTCTGAAACACCCCACGGCCCGCCTGTCATGGGCCTACGACCTTGTCACGGCGTTTTAGTTAAAGTCCACGATTAGCAGCTGGAAGAAAGACAGTCAATGGCTTCCATGAGATAAGAGTTTGTGGCAGTGCAGGCCGGGGGGTGGGGCGGCTCTGCTCCATGGGGACCCAGGTTCCTTCCCCCACCTGCTACGTGTTCCACCACCACTGTGGCCGTCCTCCGGCCTGTGGCAAGAGGGAAGGGAGGAAGAGGAGAGGGAGCGACCCTCCTTCAAGGAAATGATGTAGAAGTGAGGCACACTGGCCAGAATTTCGTCAGAAGACCACACCTGCAGCAAGGGATGCTGGGAAATGGAGTCTGTGGTCAGGCAGACAAGGATCAGCTAAAACTCTATTCTTATGACAGAAGAGGAGCAAGGATTTGGGGGACAGCCAGGGGCTGTCTTAGCTGGCATTCTGTGTCCTCCTAGATCTGTTTCTAGCTCCCTATCCTGTAGGACTTGGGGATCTCTCTGCCCCTGGCTTGGTCCCCCCAGAGCCCCAGACAGACGTGTATGGCCCCTGGCTCTGAGGATTCCTCCCTGCAGGGACCCGCCCCTCCCCTGCCCGCACCCGCACCCCCCCCCTCTTTATTTTAGCCCTCCTCCCAGGCCCGCCGCACTCCTCCCTGATGCCTTTCCTGACCACACTGTCCTGAACCTCCTGGAGGTTCAGTGAACTTCGGACACTCGTAGGGTCTCGGCCACCCCCGCCCTCCCTGGCCCTCGTCACTTAGATGACCTGCCGGAGTTTGGGAGCTGTTCCCATCTAGACTCACATCCGTAGCTAGAGTGAGTGCTCTCAGAATCCTGCCTTCATGGTGTTTGCATTGCCTTCGTCACCTGTTCTACAGCATTTATTGAGCACCTACTGTGTGCCGGACAGTGTGGTAGGTGCTGGGAATACAATGGCAGATGCCTGACAAAAGTGTTCAGTGGTGCTTCCTGGGTTTATGGAAGAGGAGTCTTGGGCGGGGGTCGGGGGGGAGGGAGATGGAATAAGTCAAGACATAAATAAGCAAGGAGAAAGGCATGGCAAAAAACCACAGAAGGAAAGTAGATGCTGACCCGGGTTGTGCGACTGGGGGAGTCCTTTCACTTCCTGAGCCCCGAGCCCCTGTTGTGTGAAATGGTCACCTCCGTCCGCTCTTCCCAGCATTGCCCGGGCTCGCTCACCAGCTGGAAGCCATTGATCAGACTGTACTGGTTTTCTGTCTGCTGACAGATTTGCCCGCAGCAGCCACTGAGATTCTGGGGTGTGAGGGAGGCAGTGGGAGGTTCTGTCTCTGGGTGGGAAGGGGGTATCCCCAGGTGTCCTGGGTTTGCCAGCTCATTCGCTCTGCCCCTTGTCACCCTCCCAGGGCTCCAACCTCACGGACATCTGCACCCAGCTCCTCCTGCAAGGCACCTTGTTAAAAATCTCCGCAGGCAACATCCAGGAGAGGGCCTTCTTCCTCTTCGACAACCTCCTTGTCTACTGCAAGCGGAAATCCAGGTGAGTGGCTGGGGGCCGGGCGCCCAGGTGGGCCAGGCGGCCGGGACTGGGTCAAACCCCGGCAGTCCCTCATGGGGGCGCCATCCCTCCCTGGGCCTCCTCGTCCCTTCCGAGCTGTTCTGGATCAGCACTGTCCAATAGGAATATGATGTGAGCCATATGCGTTATTTAAAATTTAAAGTGGTTATTTAAAACAGCCACGCGAAGTGAAAGGAAACCAGTGAAATAAATTTAAATAATATGTTTTGTTTATCTCATTGTATTCCCAAATATTATCAATTTAACATAATCAACTTTAAAAGTAATTATTAGAGAGATATTTTTCATTCTTTTAAAAAAATTTTACACTAAATCTTTAAGGTGTGGTATGTACAAGGTGGGGCAAAAGTAGGTTTACAGTTGTGAGTATGTGAAGCAGAGTTCTTTTATTATTTATTAATTACTGTATTATTTTCCATGCAAACAACTGTAAACCCACTTTTGTCCCACCCTGTATGTTACGCTTACCACACATCTCAATTGGTACTAGCCATGTTTTACGTGTTTACTAGCCACATGTGACTGTGGCTGCCATATTGGACTGTGCAGGTTGAGACAGTCATGGAAGGTTTGTTTTTTTTAAAAAATATTTTATTTATTTATTTTTGAAGAGCAAGAAAGGGAGGGAGAAAGAGAGGGAGAGAAACATTGACGTGAGATAGATAGAAACGTTGATCAGTTGCCTCTTGCACGCCCCCAACCGGGAACCTGGCCCACAACCCAGGCATGTGCCCTGATGGGGAATCAAACTGGTGACCTTTCGGTTTGCGGAACAACACCCAGCCCACTGGGCACTGTTTACACCAGCCACACCAGCCACACCAGCCAGGGCAAACATGGAAGTTTGAAAGTTTTTTGTGATCCCAACATCCTGTGATTCTAAGATCCAAGGTAGAGGGTGTGAGGGGAGAGGCCCCTTCTATCGTTAAACTTTGGGAGGGAAAGGATAGTAGCCTCGTCATCTCTGTATCTTTCACCAGAGCTTCTTATGCTTTGTAGAGTCCAGGAGTGAATGGGTGGCGGATGGAGGGAGGCAGATGGGGAGAGAGAGGATGGATGTATGAACTGATTTATGACTAGATGAGAAAGTAGGTGAATGAGTGAGTGGTTGAGTGGTTGGAGGGGCCTGAGATGGCTGGATGGAAGGGTGGATAGAAAGTTGGGGGAACATACGGATGATTGCGTAGTTGGAGAAATGGATACGAAAACATAATGAGCTGGCAGAGAGGTATGTTTAGATGAAAGGTGAGTTGGGGCCTTAATATATGGTTGTTGAGTCAAGGGGTAGATGAGTGGGTGGGAGGGTGGGTGGGTGATGGAGGTTTGGAGATGAGTGGATAGGTGGTCAGCTGGATGTGTGTTGGTGAGTAGATGGACGGATGGTAGTTGCCGGGGTAGCTGAACTCTGTGATGGGAGGCTGAGTAATTGGGTGACTGGGTGAGTGGATGGCTGGATGGATGATTGGAGAGAGGGGAAGATTAGGAGACAGAGGGGTGGGGACATCAGTGGAAGGTGGGATGGGTGGGTGGGTAGGTGGTAGGCTGAGAGACTCCTACCTTTTAGGGGTTTTTTGCCCAGCAGGTAGAGGACTGTCTCACTGACCAATGCAACCCTTTCTGAATTCTGCTTCCTGTTACTTTGTCTCAGGGATGAAACAGCACCTCTGCAGAGCTTTTACTCCTTTATTTAGCCAAAGCCACAGCTGAGGGGAGGTGCAGACTCTGGGCCCTGCTCTCAGCCTGACCTCCAGCTTCCTTTCTGGTCTGGCCATGTCACTTACCACGTGAGCCTCATTTCCCTCGTCCTTCTGCTGGCCGTCTAGCATCGTGCGGAGGACTTCCCACAGGATGAATGATGGGCGGTCCGTGCACATACGTGGGCTTCTCGGTGTCCTCTTCCAGCCTGGCCTCTCTGAGCCTGTTTTCTCTTCTGTGAAATGGGGATGATAAACCCTTTCATACTGTGATGTTTGGTTAAGAGTGAAGTTCCTTATCATTGAATCCCTGTTCAGTGATTTCTCTAGATCTGTGACTTTGCTTCAGTCACCTCGTCTGTAAAATAGCATGAACTATCGTATGTACCCCAGAGTCATTGTGAAGAATGAATGTGTTAACTGTGTCTGGCACATCGAAGTGCACAAAAGAAGGGGTAGCTGCTCTTACTGTTAGTAAGGTACCCTCCGCACATGTTGGATTTTTATTCAGTGCCATCCCACAGGTGCGGCACTTGGCGCATAGTAGGTGCTTCCACCACAGGCCCCTTCCCCCTGCCCTTTCCTCCTTGTTCTGGGGCTTCGTCCTTCTTGTTAGGGGCCTTGCTCTGCCTCTTTTGCTGCTTAGCTGTGGCTGGATCAGCATGTCTCGTCAGTTGATTTTTATGCCTGCCCACTCTGCTCGGTCTGTCTCTTGTCCTCCTGTCCCCCCCATCATTGTCACCCACTCCATCCTCCCTGCTTCCTGCCTGTTCTCACTCAGCCCATTCTGAGAGCCTTCTTTGCCAGTGCCCAGGCCACTGCCAGCGCCCCCTGTCCCTGCCGCCCGGCCTGGGCTGTTTGAAACAAGCGCTTCCCCCAGCAGCCGGGGTTCAGAAAACAGTGTTTCCTCGGGCCTCTGACCCGCTCCCAGCTTCGGCCGAGTTTCCCCGAGTTAGCTTCGGCTGCCCCAGTTCAGGCCCATGCTTCATGGCGTAGTCATACCTGTTGGAGAGACGGCAGCCGGTCCTGGTCTTACTGGACTCCAGGTGGGCCTTCTAGGGCTGCCTTGTGGCCGTTGCGAGCTCTCTGAAGGCCAGGCCCTCCTCAGTTCTGCACGTGGGTTGGGCTGACAGAGTGGGAGGGCACATCTGTCTCCTGAGAGAACCTGGCAGGTGGCCAGTGTTCCTGCTTCTGGATCGGGAGGCCGAGGACCGGGCTCCGAGAGGTCCCAGCGGGATCCGGCAGTGGTGGATAGAACAGCTGGCCCGACTTGGATGTGGTCACAGGAGATGCCCAGCGCAGCTAGGTGTCTGCCAGCTGTTTTGTCTTCTCCTGGGTCACTCAGGGCACCGCCTGTCTGGGACCAGGGTCAGGGAAGGTCTCTGATTCAGTATTTCTAGTCTAATTCGAAAGTAGAGACTCCTTGGATGTCAGAGTGGAAGGAGTGTTTTAAAACCCTACTGCCCCGTTCTTCAGAAGGGGAGTCGGCTCAGAGGAGCTGCGTCTCGTGTGTGTGTGTGTGTGTACGGCCTGATTAGCATCTCGAGGAGGCAGCAGCCAGCAGTGGTTAAGGGCACAGAGGCCTGCCGCCTACCAGCTGTGTGACCTTGGGCAGGTGATGTCAGGTCTTGGTGCCTCTGTTTTCCTCTCTGTTAAATGGGGATAAAAGTCTCATAGGGTTGTTTTTAGAGAGTAAGTAAAATAAACATGTAAAGTGGTTAGCATAGGCCTGGTACATGTATGTAAAGTAGAAGAAACATAAATCTTTACCTTCACGTGGGTGTCTCACACACAACTCACACTCAAATTAAAAACTGTGTCTAAAACAAGATGCTTTGTCTTCATCGCAACTCCCGCACCAAGCCTTTTCCTCTGTGACTGCTCTGTCCTGCTCTGGGGCCCCAGCAGCAGCTCAGACCCTTAGTCGCCCTGGATTCTGACCCGCCTCACCCCCATTCCCACTGCATCGGTGAGTCCTTTCCATTTCTCCGTCAAGCTTTGGCCAGAACCCCAGTGTAATTGCTACAAAAATCCCGGGAGGGAGGTTGTGTGTATGTGTATGTAAATGATTGTAAAATTTACATGGAAACACAAAAATGGGCAATTTTGGAGGCCAAAGCTGGAGGACTTGTATTACTGACACCAGGCTCCCTGTAAAGCTGCAGTAATTGAGATGTGGTCTTGGTGTAAAAAGAGGCAAATCGATCAATGGCATAGAGTAGCGAGTCCAGAAGTAGACTGACATGGAAGCGGTCATTTGAGTTTCAGCAAAGACGTCAGTGTAGTTCCGTAAATGGTGCTGGGTCAGTTTGATGCCCAGTGTGGAAAAACGAGTCTTGACCCTCACCTTATAAAATACACATGCATCAGCTTCAGATGGATTGTAGCTTTAAATGGACGAGGTCAACCAATACAACTTCTGGAGGAAGGTATAGGAGGCTATTTTCATGATCTGGAGATAAGCAAAGATTTCTTAAATTAGACAAAAAGTATAGTTATAAAGGAAAAATAGACTCATCAGATTGCACTAAAATTAAGAAGTGTTCATCCAAAGACACCGTAAGAAAACGGAAAGGTAAGCTACAGACTAGGAGAAGATCTGTGTGATCCATTTAACTGACGAAGGACTCATGTCCAGAATATGTGAAGAAGTCCTACAAGCCAAAATTACGGCCTGCAAATACCAAAAATGTTTACTCTCTGGCCAGAAAAAGTTTGCCAGCTCCTGCTGTGAATCATTAAGAAAGAGATAGACAACCCGACAGAAAAATGTCAAAGGACAGTCATTTCACCAACAAACATGATGAGGTGTTCTGCCTCGTCACTGATCAGGAAAATACAAGTGAAATGTTTAATGAGACACCACGATACGCCCACCAGCACTGCCAAAACAGAAATTAAATACCAGTTGCAGAGGATATGGAGCAACTGGAATGTTCCTCCTGTACTGGGAGTGGGAGTGTTAACACAGCCATTTTGGAAAAGAGCGTGGGCCTTTCTAGTAAAGCCAATCGTGTGCATTTCTTAAAACTCAGCAACTCAACTCCCAGGGAGGTGGCCCAGGGCAGTGCGCACATAAGACGCACACAGGAACACTCACAGCAGCACCAGGCTGTAGGCCACCTGGATGCCCATGACGCTCACCTTTGTCATGCCGTGTATGTGAAGTTCAGACAGGCACGGCGGACCCACAGGCCTCTACATCAGGGCTGTGGCCACCCTGTGAGGTGGGGAAGGGGGGCGAGGGACCGGAGGAAGGCGTGGGGGGGTGCCTAGGGGGAGCGAAAGTGTTTATACAGGTGTGTTCACCTTGTAAAAGTTGATTGAGCCATATACTTCTTTGGCCCTATTTTTCTGTATGGATCTTTAATTAAAAGTTTATGAAAATACGTGCGCACATGTGTAGAGGTATCTATAGATACGTGCACACAAACCGTCTTCCCTTCTGGTTCTTCCTGATTCCCACTGGCCCACCTATAGTCTGTTTTTCCCTTAGGCAACCAGAGCGAGTTTTTAAAACTTAAAATGAGATCAAGTTACTTCAGGTCGGACCCTTCACGGCCCCAACCTCACACACGCTGGAGAAGTTGACCTTCACACTGCCCACAGGATCCTGCAGGATCTAGCCCACGGGGCGACTCTGACCCCTTTCCCCACACTCCCGCCCTCGCACCCCAGCCCCAGCCGCACTGCCGCCTCGCTGCTTCCTGCAACACGGCCGCCACAGCTGCTGCGGCCGCTGCCTGGAATGTGCCCAGGTAGCCCCCTGGGTCCCTCCCTCCCCTGCTGGAGGTGTCGTTCCAATGCCCCCTCTTCAGTGAGACCTGCCCCAACCCCGCCTCTGCCCCAGTTAGAAACCACACCCCTCCACTCTCCCTATCCATCTTTTTGCTTTATTATTATTTTTATAACCTTTATTATTGTTTAAAACTATAAATGTTTTATTTTAATTAAAAACATAAACATTGCATTCATTAAACATTCTTTTCCTATAGAGCCAAGGCCTCTTCTTTGACGATAAGTTTGTTCTTAATGCAAAAGCAGCTCTCCTTTTATCCAGTCTTTCTGGAACATTCAACTTTGTTTTCAGAGAGATGACTCCCTTTCCACACGCATTTGTCCTCAGCTTATATACTGTTTAGTTTACCTAGTTACAGAAGCAGGTGCACATCAGGCAAGTAGGTTTGGGAACAGACACAGCTGGCTCTCGGGAACGTCACCCTCCTGGTGCAGCAGACCACAAAGTGGCCTTCGAGCTCTCAGGGCTCATTCTCTGCTTTATTTTAACCGCAACATTTAGCCCCTCTGCCATAAGGAGTTTGACCTCTTTACTTAGCATCTGTCTCTGTCCCCTCCCCCCCCATATTGGAAGATGAATTCTCAAACACACTGTTTTTCTGTTTTTTATTTGTTACCGCAGCCCCAGCACCTAGAAGAGTATGCCTGGAACCCAGTAGGTGTCCTCTGAGTGCTTGTTGAATGCGTGGGTGCGTGACTGCCCCAGGTTCCAACCTGGGATTTTCTCACAGGAAGCGCTGGTCAGATGTGTGTTGAGCAACTAAATGGGTGAGCCATAGAATTCATTTGAGCAAATGAACGAACGGCGGGTGGGTGGATGTGGATGAACGTGTGGACGGACTGCCTACTCCGAGCTTTCTGGCACTCTGGTCTTATTTCAGGAAGCACCTGTTTGTTAGACACTTTGAGGGCCTTAACCCATTTTCTAGCCAAGAAGAATTGCTTCTTGTTGGTTTGTCATCGGTGTCTCCTGCTGGCCGAAAAGGAGCTCTGTGAAGGCAGCAAGGCCACTAGCCCCTTTTTCAACTGAGGAAACTGTGGCTGGGAGTGGAGAAGTCACCGAACCACCAGGCAAAAGCCGGAGCTCTGGACCCCGGTGCAGCGCTCCCCCCGTCCCCGGCGCCTCTCCGTGTTAACTGCTCTTCCTTCCGGGGCTCCGCTGAGGAGCATTGACCCCGTGGGGTGAGGCGTGGAGGACATTGACTTCCCACTGTCTTTCAGGGTCACCGGGGGCAAGAAATCCACCAAGAGGACCAAATCCATCAACGGCTCCCTCTACATCTTCAGGGGCCGAATCAACACTGAAGTCATGGAGGTGGAGAACGTGGAAGACGGGACAGGTAGGCCCCGCCCCCAAACCCTGCCTGAGCCCAGTCCCACCGGCTCCACGGCATGGTCTGTGTCCGTTTTTCCTTTTATTTGAAATGGAACCTATCTACAGAAAAGTGCCTAAAACTTGTGCACGCAAAATGAATACCTTATTTTGCCGTGTATAATGTGCACTTTTTTGCTCACATTTTTGAGGGAAAAAGAAGGATGTGTATTATACATGGGTAGTACCTGAAATATCTTGTATCTGTTCTTGTGTTTTGTAGTTATTTGTTACATAATATATTAAAAATATATTATTTTTACCATAATATGTTAAAAAGTAAATGCTAAAATCCCTTTATAACACAAAAAACCAAATACCTATAAATATAAATATATTTGAAATATAAATAAACATTGAATTAAAAAACCAAAACAAAAGATTTCTTTTTTTCAGAAAGCTTAGGCCAGAAACGTGGGTGCGCATTATACACGGCAAAAGATGGTATCCAGGTAGTCGCCGTTCTGGTGAATGAGTAAAATGCTACCTGCACCCTGGAACCCCTCACCTGCCCCTCCCTGGTCACAGTGCCTCCTTCCCCTCAGAAGTAACTGCTTCCAAATATTGTAATGGCCATTTTCTTGCTTTTTAAGATAGTTTTACCTCCTAAATGTGCATTATTATTTTAATCACAGTTTCTCTGTTTTAAAATCTTATTTAAATGGTCATATATATATATATATATATATATATATATATATATAAAATGGCTTTAAATATATATTTATATTTATTTATTATCTTTATATTTAAATGGTCATAAATACCACACGTTCTTTTGCATCGCACTTCTTTCACTCAGCCCCGCGTTGGTGAGATTCGTTCGTGTTTCTGTATGTACTGATAGCTCTCCCTGGTTTGCTGGTTCCCATCGCTGTAGAATATTCTGTTGCACGAATAGTCCACAGTGTGCCCATTCCTTTGGGGATGGATACTTTGGTTATTTCCACTGTTGACTATTATGAACAGTGGGGCTGTGAGAATTCTCATGGGAATCTCTTGATCTTGTTGAGGGTAGGGGTTCTTCATGGGTTTTGACCCACAGACCCTTCGGGTGGTCTCATGAAACCTGTGGCCCGCTCCTCAGCTTCAGGGTACAGGCTGTACCCTGAATCAGCTTCCCTGAAGAACACCAACCTGTTGTCACAGAGTTTGCCGGTCCCAACCCAGCCAGCAGTGCGCGAGGGCCCGCAGCCTGGTGTGGCCTGGCTTGCACTAGGGTTCAAGCAGCCCGAGGGTGCCAATGAGCCGGGCAGGGAGGCAGGGATGTGTTCCTGGGCTCTGGACAGGTGTCTTCCCTTGAGTCACTCCTGCGTTTCTGCCTGGACTGTGAGGTCTAGAAGCCCCTGTCATGGAGGGCTTGGGAGGGGTCTCTGTTTGCAGGTCTTCCTTGCCCACCAGAGAAGAGCCAGGAGAGGGAGTGAGCATGGGAAGGGTTGAAAGTTCAACTCTCAAATCCTGGTCCTGTCCACACCTCTGCGCCCTGTCTTTCCGAAGCCAGAGGGCTGGCCCCGTCCCCTCACTCACAAGTGTGTGGTTGGGAATGATCAGAGTTGTGTGGCTGAGTCTGCTGACCCACCTTTGCCCCACCTTTGCCAGCGGATTACCACAGCAACGGCTACACTGTCACCAACGGCTGGAAGATCCACAACACGGCCAAGAACAAGTGGTTTGTCTGCATGGCCAAGACGGCGGAGGAGAAGCAGAAGTGGCTGGACGCCATCATCCGCGAGCGGGAGCAACGCGAGAGTGAGTGGCTGGGCCATCTCCCGCTCCTCTGGAGAGTGGTGGCTTTGGGGGGCTTTCCTGGGACCCCTGGGGTGTGTATGGCTCTCCCCAGGCTGGTCACTTCTGCATAGTGCCTAGGGAAGGGGCATAGGGTCCTTTCTAGAAATGTCAGAGCTGCAAGAAGCAGGTCTTGGAGGGGGCAGGGAGCTCTGGGACTGTGTTATAACTGGGTGGTATCTCAGACCACCTGAGGTCACCTGGTTTAGCCCCCTAGGTAGATCTTGAAGCTGAGGCCCAATGGAAGGCACTTGCCCAAGGTCATGTCGATTTGGTTGATCATCCTGGGATTCCTGGCACCCTTCACCTTGAGGTTTGGTTGCCAAGATAATCCCTACATACCTTTTCTCCTCCATGGTTCTATTCTTTCCCCTGGGGTTCTTTGTGTTAGAGATTCACCGAGTCTGTGCTGGGGAGGAGGGTCCTTGGGGGCTGCCCATCACTGTGGTCAGGAACCTGTCTGGACCCAGGCAGCCTCCATGGGAGGTGCAGGGCTGGGTGTGATCATTGGCTGGGGTCAGGGTGCGCACTGGCCTGGGGCGCAGTCACCGCCAGGCTGGGAAAGACAAGGCACGGAATGTTTAGGGCAAGTTTCTTCAGCTGCCTGGACGTCAGTGACACGTGGGGATGCGCGTCTCTGCTGCAGGGGACTGTAGTGCTGCTAAGTGAGGCTGGATTTGGCCCTACTTGGCAGTTTGAGACAGGAGCCTAAAGTCCCTCTTGACCTTCCTCCCAGAAGTGCCTGGACTTCTCACAGCTTGTCTGCTCTGAACTCTTCATTTGCATCGTATCTTCTGCCCAGACCTGCTCATCCCATCCGCTTCCCTGTCTCAGTGAGCGGCTCCTCCGTTCTCTCACAAGCTTAGTTTCAAAAACTCTTGGTGTCATCTCTGATTTCAGCCTGCTCACCAAATCCAGTAGATCAAATCCTCTTAATTCTTCTGCTTCCACACACATGCCAGGTCCATCCACTTCTGTCCTGTCCCTACTTCTCCCCAAGCACAAGTGGCCGTCACCTCTCAAGAATATGAGCCCAGCATGACTAGATCCATCGATTTTTATCTTTTTCCTAGAGAAACTTACCATCTGGATTTTAAGGTGGTATTTTAATACATTTTAAATATTACGTTAAAATGTATTAAAATACCATTAGGCCAAATAAGCCACTGAATTTGGCCCCTGGTTTTGACATTGGAAACTGATCAGGGCTGGGTGTGTGGTCAGGACTGGGAGGGGATCAGGGGTGTGGCCTGGCCTGGGTGCAGCAGATCAGTGTCTTTGTGGTCCAATCGAAGGTTGTGGTCAGTGCAGAGAGTATGTGACCACGAGTGACCTGTGGCCCGAGAGGGCCTTGGTCGTTGGAATCGGGGTGTTACTGATCTCAGGGCTGTGTTGACAGGGGTGGTGGCACATGCTGTGGCCAAGAGCAGATGGAGCCAAACTTCCTGGGTCTAAATCGTGGTTCTACCACTTCTCGTTGGGTAACCACGTACAGAGAACTTAAACTTCCCCGGGTCTCAGTTTCTTCATATGTGAAATAGGGATAATGGTCCTTGCTTGTAGGTTTCCTGAGGATTAAGTGGCCTATAGTAGTGCTTATAGCATTTTCTGATTGTTCGCTGTTGCTGTTACTGTCAGGAGTGGACAGGGTCCAAGTAGAAAACTTGGGGCACTGATATGGGTCAGGGTCCTTTGTGTGATTTCTAGAGAAACGGGCAGATTTCCATCTCTGGCTGGAAGGAAGATCTCAGCAGACTTTCTTTCTGATCAGCCCTGGATTTGAAAACTTACCCTCAGGTTGAAGACTTTAATCAGTTTAACTGCCTTTTATTCTGAGACTTCCGACTTCATTTCTCTGGGCCTCAGCTTTGCCGTCTGTAAAATGGGGGAGATTAGCCACCCTCCCCTGCCGGGTTCTTCCGAGGGGCCTCGGGCAGTGACCACGGTGCAGGGAGTGCTTTATAGACGGCTGCTGGCTGTGGGAGTGGTGGGGGCAGCCAGGGTGGGGGGCAGCTTCCAGGAGTGAAGGGCCTGCCCCAGGCTCCCCAGCGCTGGCGCTGTCCCTGGTGCTGACTGTGCCTCCTCCGTAGGCCTGAAGCTGGGCATGGAGCGGGACGCCTACGTCATGATTGCGGAGAAGGGGGAGAAGCTCTACCACATGATGATGAACAAGAAGGTGAACCTGATCAAGGACCGCCGGAGGAAGCTGAGCACCGTCCCCAAGTGCTTCCTTGGAAAGTGAGTGGCCCCGCCCTGGCCTCTGCTGGCTCCTGGGTCTCAGTGGAAGCTGGAGGTAGCCAGACCCTCTGTGCCCACCTCGCTCTTCCCAGCCCTCCCCCTCCCCACAGGACCCCCCTGGGAAGAGCCACTACAGAACCCCGAATCCTTGTGGAACAGTCCTCGGAGGCCAAGAAGGATAGTGGGCCCCATATCAGTCTTTCAAACGTTTGTGACCATACCTCACTGCAAACCCTAAGTTTTATGTTGTGATCTGGTACACACATCTGTGCAGTATGTGAGTGAAGCTGAAGATTCACAAAACTTACTGTGCTTGATGTACTCTGAAAATATCTGTTCTGTTTTCCCTATTCGATTTCTGTCCTGTCCTGTCCTATCCTATCCTTTCTAGTCTATTCAACTTATTTCTTTATTCATTTCAACAATAATCCTGAGCAAGCCCCGTGAAATTCATTTTGCAAACTACGAATGGGTTGCCCACCATGGATGGAAAAACGCTGCCCTAATGTTCAAGGAAAGAGAAGCCACTGTAGATATTTCCAGCAGAGAGGTATTTAACATGAGGAGTTGATGACGAAGGTGGTGGAAGGTCTGAAAGAGCAAACGTAGGCCCTGTGTCAGTCTGCTGGGGCTGCCATGACAACGTGCCACAGAGCGGGCAGCTTCAACAACAGAAATTTATTTTCTCAGTGCTGGAGGCTGGAAGTCTGAGAACAAGGTGTCCAGCAAGGCCACCCTTCCTGAGCTCATATGAGGGAGGAGGAGCGGGGAGGGTACCGTAAGCTTTTCAGTACTTAGGGCCTCTAATTTCTCTGGGAAATACATTATTTACTACGAATAAGACATCTTACCCCTGCTTGCATTTCATAAATAAGGAGCAAAGGGGTCAGAGCACAGGTGTGACCAGATTGAATCTCAGACCCAGGTTCCATTCACCTGGGGTGGCGTCATTCACCTGGGGATTGGGAGAGGCAGAGAACATGCAGTCTGGATAAAACTGGCAGGCTGTTTCCAGGCCCTGCTGTGTGCTAGGCACAGTGGTCGGCACGGGAGAGGGTGGAAGAATGCTAAGGGCTCCCCACCTCTGAGGCTGTGTCCACCTTCGGAGAGACGTTTGCCTGTGAGGCAGGGACTTTATTCAGAATTTCTTCACTCATATCTCATCTGCTTCCTAAAAGCTTTTGAAGAGCCTTCAGGTAAAAGCCACTGGGTTATTGTAGTGCCGTAGACCAGGGGAGAGGTGACTTGGACGAGGGCAGTCACGGAGGAGATGGGGGAAGATGGTCGCATCCTGGGTCCTTATGAAGGTGACGGCAGTTGCTGGTGGGGTGAGAACAAGGGCAGTTAAGGATCGCGAGCCCCAGGAAAGCCGGAGCTGCCGCCTGCTGAGGAGGGGAGGGGGCTGGAGGGAGGAGCAGGTTTTAGCAGGCGAGAGGAGAGCTCAGAGGCTCCGTATGCACAGTTGCACTGAGACTGTTAGACACCCGGATGGAGATGTTGACCTGCTAGTTGGAAATAAAATCTTGACTTGGGGAGAAAAGTCTGGATTGGAGATCTAAGTGCAGGAGATCTAAGGGCATTTAGATGGTTTAAGGCCAGAGAGACTGAATGAAATCGGAAGGGGACGTGTGGAGAGCGACGAGGCAGGGCCTGGGTCCTGGGGCCTGATGGCCTGTGGAGGGGGGACCAGCGAAGGAGCCTGAGAGAGGGGCGCGTGGGGTGAGTGTGGTGCTCGGAAGCCAGGTGAAGAGAGGTGCAGAGACAGGTGGAAGCAGGAGCTCAGGTTTGGGCGTGTCAGGTTGAAGTGCCTGGTAGGCGGTCAAGCGTCAACGCTGGAGGGGCTGTGCGACTGTGGGGCCGGGCAGATGGATTGGCCACGGCCTGAGGCTTGTGGTTGGCAGGGCAGCGGGCAGGGGGTTCGGGGGTGGTTGGGCCCCTGAGGGGTGACCAGGGCGCCCTGTTGCCCTCAGGGGTCAGCCACCCCAGCTCCAAGCTCCCTGGGTGGAGAGGAGATGTGGGAAGCGGGGATGGGACAGCTTGGCTCCTCTCCATCAGTTCGCCACTAATCCCTGGGCAGAAGGGATGTTTCCTTCCAGGAGGGGCCTTCTTCCGGCCCCCCGGGGTTGGAGGGCCTCCCAGCCTCCTGCCAGAGCCATCTGAGAACACAGTCCAGCCGGATGGGATAACCTTCGCTGATGAGGGCTTTGACGGAGTGTTCCGTCTTCTCAGGAAGGATTAGGGCGATTTCTTTTACTGCCTGCTTGAAACAGGGCCAGAATTGAAGCTTGTTGTGTAATCGCCAGGGCCTTAAGGACCCGTGTCCAGCAGGCGACTGTTCTGGAAAGCTCCTCCCTGCATGGCTTCGCTCTGCACTCAGCTTGGGGCCTGCGGTCTCCTCCCTCTCCGCAAGGCTCAGCTCCCCAGCCTGCTCCTCCAGGAGCACCCTGGTCCCCTCCGGTGGAAGGAGCCAGCAGTCACGGCGTCATGGTTATCGAGTCTTTCTCCGCCCCAGGGACTGGCACGTGGCCATACCTTTAACCATCGTCCAGCACGGTGAGGCAGGTTCCTGCCATTATCCCCATTTTAAGGCTGAGGAAACTGAGGCACAGAGAGGGAGAAGGCCCTGTACAAGGTCACAAGCGGGAGGCTGGGCCGGAACCCGGGCCTTGGTCCTGCTGCGCTTGCCCATTTTCATCTCTATTCAGCACATTTCATTTTTACTTGATAGTTTTACTTTCTCCACATTTCTCTCCACTAGCAGACAGGGAATTCCATGGAAATAAAAAGTGTCTGATTTATCTTTATAACCTGCAGGGATTGGGCTTTGCGTCAGACTTGGACGCAAGTCCTGGAACCCACGCTGTCTGCCTGTGTGACTTGGGCCCGTTTCTTAGCTCCTCTGAGGCTAGTAAATGATTGATTAATGAGAGAAAATAAAACGGGCCTGATAGGGTTGCTGGGGGATACTGTGAGAAGGTGCAAGGGACGTGCCGAACACAGTGCTGGCGAGAGTGACAGAGATGGGTGCCGGGCTTAAGGGAGTGGCCCGGCTCAGAGACAGAACTCACGGGGGCCACGTGAAGAAAACCGAGGAATAAAATCTGTCCTCTAGGACCCTCAGATGAGCTGGGGAGACAGAATCGATGCTTCACCCACTCGTCCAGTTCACTCCGTGTTTACTGACTGCGTGCCAGCTGTGGAGAGGACAGACGGGATCCCTGACTTCCCAGAGATAACCAGCCAGTCAGGGAATGAGCAGACAGGCAGACAAATAGAAATAAAGCTAATCAAAGAAGGGAACTTCAGAGAGTTGAATATGCTGTAGGGAAGGAAGGAAGTTATAAGGAGGCAAGGAAAAAGGGTGCTGTTTCAACCACGTGGTCAGGAAGAGCCTCTCAGGGGAGGTGACATTTAACCAAAGTCCGGATGACAAGCAAGAGTCGGTCTTGAAAAGGTCTGGGGGAACAGCGTCCTGGCAGAGGGAGCGGCAGGTGCGTGAGCTCCAAGGCGGAGTGAGCCTTGAGGGAGTCACGGAGGGACAGTGAGGAGGTCAGTGTGGCTGGAGGGAGGGAGGGAGTGGCAGAGGGCTGGGGGGCCACGCCACAGGGGTTGACGGGGCCAGATCAGGCAGGGACGGGTAAGAGGTTCAGATTTTTATTCTGAGTGCTCTGGGGAGCCACTGAGAGAGTCTAAGCAGAAGAGGGAGGTGAGGGTGAACCATCACGCAGGCCCTGAATGAGGACACTGTCAGAGCTGTTAGAGCTCAGGGGCCAGGGCGTGAGGGCCTGCCTGGCGGGGGCCGCCAGGGAAGGTGTCCTGGAAGGAGAAGGCCTTTGGTGTCACGCTTGACACAGGTCAGATGCCATTCAGTTTGTTCACACCTGCCAGAACGGAAGCTCTGAGGTGGAAGAGGCTGAGCTGTCTTGTCGGCCTGTGTGCACAGGTGCACGGTATTAGCATGTAGTAGCTGATCGATAACGACTTGTAGAACACTGCTGTGATAACTTCAGGGAGCGTCTTCAGGCAGTGGAGTTACAGGGATGACTATAAACCCTTTAGTCCCTTCCCTCATGGACCTCGAGGCCATGGAAGAATAGGCAGGGAAAGGGGATTCTTGCACTGGATGCTGAGTGGTACAGTGGGCCTCAGCTAGGGCACGACCCTACAAGACTGTGGCCAACACGGGGCTTGGCACGTGGTAGGCCGAACACGTGTGTACTGGGGGAATGCTTCGGGGGACCAGGAAGGAAGCAGGGATGGAAGCCGGACACATGTTAACTCTCAGCAGTCCCCCATCCTCTGAATTTCAAACTTGCCACCAGACCAGGTTGACCACCTCTCTGTACCCCCCGGTCACCGCCCGGGTTCTGTCCTGCTGCAGGACTGGATCTTGCTGTTCGTTGCAGCCCCCGGCAGCCGGCAGATCGCTGGTTTCCTAACTTTCCTTCGTTCAGGGCCTTGGTGGATGCGGATCCCCCTGTTTAGAACACCCTTCCCTGCACCCCAGCGGTGATTAGTGGTGCCCCACTGACCCAGTGCAGTTTACAGATGTGTTTTTTATAGGCCACATGGTGCTTTCAGAAAATTTGGACTTGATATCTACGTTAACCAGTTGGGAGCTTTCACAGGAAATGAGGGATTTCCGGCTTCTCTTGAAAAGCCATAAGCTGCCTTAGTCTTCCCAGTGCAGCGAGAGGCAGCCACACTGAGGACCGGCTCCCCTTTTCAGAGATGAAATTTATCCGGTTTTGCACGTTGGGTCCCAGTTTCAGATTTTATTTGATTAGAAAGTTTACCTGTTGAATCCAGGGAACACTCCTTTGTCCTCTACAAGGGGCAAGACTCTGCTCAGGGCAGAAACACAGTCACCATTGCTGTCCTCTGCTCTGTCCTCTGTCCTAGCATCTGCTGTGGGTCACTTCCTGGCCCCGCACCCCAGAGCGGCCCCCAGTGGGACAGCGGGTGGGCAGCCGGACGCCGAGCCTCCAGCCTCCGAGAGTGGGCACTCAACATCTGTTCACTTCTCTCGGCTGCTGGTAACTTTCTGTCCCTGATTTTTGGGACTTAGAGAATGGAACTGGGGGTGGGCAGGACCCAGAACAGTCTTTTTCCCACCTGGGGTTCTGCTCCACAAAATAGATCTATTTCTTCTATGCCCCTGCACCCGGGGCTCACTGAATGCCTTGCACACAACCACTACCTACACACAAGGCAGGTCTTTGCTCAGCAAATCCTGGAAAGCTAAAAATAGCCCTGCCCCCCTCTGGCCCTGTAATTGGAGGCGGGACAGCTGGTTTCGATAAGCAGGAGAGCGCTGTGCTCTGGCCAGCTGCCACCTGCTTTCATTGAACACAGATTGCTAGGCGGAAACGGTCCCGTTCCCAGCTCTCCCTTTTCCTGCTGACTCTGAGTGGGCTGAGCACGGTGCTGGGCTGGAGCACCCACCAGGAGCCAGTAGCTGGGGTCTGGCTGAGCCTCTACCCCACTGGGTAGTCATGTTGGGTTTACCTGCTTTCTTCTGGCCTGTGAACCCAGCTTTCTCCCTGAGACCTTCCTCCTGGTCCCAGAACATTCCTTCTTGCTCAATGGTTCATTCCTTCATCTGTTCAGTAAATGATTATTGAGCCCTCTTGTGCTTTAGACCCCATTCTCAGTTCTGGGGGAGGAGCCATGAATTTGACAGCATAGAGCCTGAATTCTGGGGATTGGGGGAGGTGGCTGATAAACATGAGGAAACCTGCCAACAGTACAACTTCAGACAGTTACGAGTATTAAAAGGGAGGTCACACCGAGAGATGTGATGGGTTGAATGGGGATGAGGGACTACTTTTGATGAGGTGGGCTGGGAAGGCTTCTTTGAGGAGGTGACATTTGAGCTGAGACCTGAAGGATGAAAAGGGTTAGGAACAGTGTTTATAGGCAGAGGGAACAGTAAGTGCAAAGGCCCTGAGGCCGGCAGGAGTCTGGCATTTTTTTTAAGAAGGGGAAGGTAGTGGGTGCGGCCAAAGCATAATAAGTGAAGGACACAGGGGATGAGACCAGTGAGGAATGGGCCGGTTTCTTCCTGAGAGAGATGGGGAAGCCCGCTGGAGGGTTTTAAGTAGGAGGCTGACCTGATTTGATCACCATTCTCTCTCTTGACTCTCCACAATTATCTTTCTGGACCCTTATTTCTTCCTGATTGTTTCTTCATTGCTTCTGTTTCTCCCTCCATCCATCCATCTAGCCATCCATCATCCATTCCGCAACCCATCTACCCAGTTATCTCTGCGCTTACCACCTACCCACCTGCTCAGCAGTCTTCCCAGCCACCTCTCATTCGCCTGTCAAGCCATCCATTTACTCATTCACTTTTCATTCATTTACCTACCTACTCATGTGTCCGTCTATCCATCCTCTCACTCCCCCATCCATCCCTCCATCCCTCCATCCGAGGCAGGGCCTGGGGGCTGGTTATACCCACCCCTCTGCCATTGGTCACAGGGAGAAGCATGCGGTCTCAGCACAACCCTCAGGCTATGGGCCCCCAAACTTCGCTTCTGGGCAGGAAGTTTTAGCTGTCCTTCCCAGGAGCGGGTGAGGCCAGGCCAGCTTAGTGGTGGTCCCTGGGGGTCCCAGGACCGGGAGGTCTTCTCAACCGCATGTGATGTTCCTGGCAGTGAGTTTGTTTCCTGGCTCCTGGAGATTGGTGAAATCAGCAAGACTGAAGAAGGAGTCAACTTGGGCCAAGCCTTATTGGAGAATGGCATTATCCACCATGGTGAGTGGGTGGGTGCTGGGCCCGCGGGGGCCACATGGCGGGAATAGGTCAGGCTGCAGCTGTGCCGTTTCCACTAACTCAGGGGCGACTTCTGTGCGTCGGTGCAGCTGTGCGGGTCCCCGGGGATGTGGATGCCCTCATAAAACTGCTCACTCCCCTGCTTACCAGCAACACGGGGACACGTAGGAAAGATGGGGTCAGGGAAGTAGAATTTTCTGTCTTTTTTTCAGAAAAGACAAGACCCATTTGTGTAAATTTCTTGAGTGCCTGTTTCGGGCCAGGCATTGTCCACACAGCCGTAGACAGGACTGATGAAAACTCTTGTTCTCATGGGCCAAGTTCCCAGCTGCAGGGAGAAGACAGTAAACACGATAAATAAAAACAAGCGTATACAGGTGGTGGTAGGTGCTGGGGAGGGAGACAAAGCAGGGAGTGGGGTCCAGTTTTGAATAGGCGAGTTGGGGAGGCCTCACCGAGAAGGCGATGACGGAGCCGGCACCTGAGAGAGGGAGGGAGCCAGGTGGGCTTTGGGATTCCAGGCAGAGGGAGCAGCCAGTGAGAAGTCCCCAGGACAGGAGGATGAGCGGTTTGTTGGGGCGGGGCACAAGGAGGCCAGGACACAGCTGCTGCGGAGAGGGCGTGGGGAGCGTTCAATGGGGTCAGAGGGCACAGGGCCGGGGGGAGTGTTCAGGGGATGGGGTTCAGAACCTTACAGGATTGTACGGTCTTTGGCTTGGCTCTGAGTGACCTGCAAAGCCACTGCTGAGTTCTGAGTAGAGGAAAGACCCGCCTAGACTCAGACTCGGACGGTCCTTTTGGCCGCCGTGCCAAGAGCACACTGCTGTGCCGGCGGTAGCAGCAGGGCACTCCGTGAGGAGGCAGCTGTGATGGTCCAGGCGGGAGAAGAAGGTGGCTTGGACCAGGTGGGAGGGTAGAGTGTCATGAAGGAAGAGCTGACAGGATTTGCTAGTGGATCCAAAGTGGGGAGTGAGAGGAAGCAACACCAAGGGCGGCCCAGGGCCGTGGCGTAAAGGTGGTCCCATAAATCCTGACAGTGTGGTCTCAGACCCAGCACACTTGGTCCCTACACATGCTTTGGTGCTCTTGCTCCGAGGAGACGCTGGGCCCGGCGGCTCCCAACGCAGGCTGGATCGGGGATTTCCGGGCCTCTCACGAGTCCTGCAGGTGCACCAGACCTGAGCTGCAGCTCGCGGCAGGGTCCCGCACGTAGCACGAGCAGGAGGTTCAGAGAAAGCTCACTTGGCACAGAGCTCGGCTGAGGGGAGGGCAGGGCCTGGAGGGGCCGAGGGGGACTGCCCTGTTTTACCGCCCGCCCCCCCCCCCCGCCCCGGGTCCCTCTAGTCTCGGACAAGCACCAGTTCAAGAACGAGCAGGTGATGTACCGCTTCCGCTACGATGATGGCACCTACAAGGCGCGGAGTGAGCTGGAGGACATCATGTCCAAGGTAGGGACCCTGTCACTCTGACCCCCTCACCCTGACCCTTCAGTCACCACACAGCGGGCCTGGACCCCGGTGGCCTCTCCTCCTCCACGGCCCCTACCTGTCTCCCTCTTCCCTCCCCCGCTTCCCTGTCCCCCACCCGCCTGTCCTTTCCTGGGAGCCACCTCTCCTGGTAGCCTGGATTTGAAGACCCCCGAAAGACGTGGCCTGATCTCAGACTCCCCCCTTTTCTCTTTCAGGGTGTGAGGCTTTACTGCCGCCTCCACAGCCTCTACACCCCCGTGATCAAGTAAGTCACTGTCTGCCAGCCTCAATGTCACCTCTGCCTCTCCTCGGCTCTGTGGCCTTGGGCTGACAGCTTCGCTGAGTCTCAGTCTTACTCTTCATCAGATGGGGCTAACAGTCATACCTGCCCTGTAGGTTTGTCAGTAGCGCTAAGTGGGTTAGGGCTAAGTGCAGTTGAACAGCTGCAGCATGGTGGTGAGTTAGAACCTTAGCCTGCTAGTTACCAGCTGTGTGACCTTGGGCAGAGTTAACCTCCTGGAGCCTCCACTTTTTCCTCTGCGGAACAGGGTTACTAATAGGACCCACCTCAGGGCCTTGGCACTTGCTGTTCCCTTGACCGGAAATACTCTTCCCTTACATACATGCATATTTGCTTCCTGACCTTCTCCAGAGGTCACAGAGGGCCTTCCTGGCCACTTTCTCAGAGTATCACCATCGGGTACAAACTGTGCTCCTTACTTCCCTTTGGTTTTCTCCTTCAACTTGTCAATATGACTGTTGTGAGTATGTCAGTTGACATACATATATTTCTTTATCTGTGTACTGCCTTTTTTCTGCCCTGAATTGTACACTTACCGGGGCCAGGGAACTTGCTCACTGCTGTGTCCTCAGACGCTTGCACAGCACCTGGAGCAGTGCTGTCCAGTGGACCTTCCCACGGCGGTAGAAAGGCTCTACGTCTGTGCCGTCTGGCCCAGTGGCCTCCAGTCCATGTGTCTCTCTAGCCCTGGAGACTGAGGAATGTCCTTTTAAATTTGATTTAGTATTTATTCATTGATTGCAAAGTGGCCACATGTTGGAGAACGCAGGCCTAGGGCAAAGTAGCACTTAGTGAATATGGGTTGAGTGACTGCTGAAAGATAGTGGCTGTCTCTTTCTGCATCTGTGAAATGGGCATAAATTAGCCCATACCTGTTGGGCTGTCGTGAGGATTCCATGCGGAGGGCGCCTGGCGCCTAGTGAGCGAGTGCTCTGGAAATGCCAGCGAATGGTAGTTCTCTTTACCATGAAGCTTATGGTTGCAGGTGAAGGGGCAGAGAGGTTGACTCAGTTCTAATCCAGGAGCAGATTCCTCTGCCCCTTTGTCCTGACAGCTCTTACTACCTCTCAGAGGAGAAGCGGAAGGGCCTTTCCTGGCATTTGCTGGCCTTGTTGGCCTTTGGCCTCATTGTTGGAGGTCAGGCCGCAGGAACCACTTTTATCTCCAGACCTGCCTCCGCCTCCTCAGCCCCTCCCCTGCTGCCCTGCTGCAGGTCCCAGAAGGTCCCCTCCATGACCTGGCCTGCTGGACATTCCAGCTCCTAAAGACCTGAGAAAAACTCCCCATCTGGACTTCATCAGCCTCGACATGGGCTGGCCACACACTCACTTTTGTCGGCTTCAGAGGCTGAGACATTATTACAATTGGGTTGTGAGGTCAGCAGAAGCCTTTGTACCAGGACCCAGCAGGAGGTTAGAGGCCACACGGGCCGGAGCATTTAGCGCCTAAAGAACCAGGCATGTCCCAAGGCCCCTGCCCTCTGCCCGGCCTGATTCCCCACACCAGCCCTGGGAGAGGCGCTTCCACACTGGAAGAGCTTGTTACCTCTGCCCGCATGAATATCGACATCAGAACAGACAAAAAGGAAAGAGAAATTGAGAGTTTTTTTCATTACTCAGAGCGAGTCAGTTTTCAATGTCATGGTGCTGTTGACATTTTGAGCCAGATAATTCTTTATTTGCGAGGTCTTCCGGGTGTCTGGGATGGTTAGCAGCACCCCTGGTCTCTACCTGCTGTGCGTGAGTAGTGCGCCCACCTCCTGCCAGGCAGTAATGGCCAGAGCTGTCTTCAGACACAGCCAGGTGTTCCTTGGGGGGCAAAGTTGCCCCTGCCTGAGAACCCCTGGGCTGGAGAGAGGAGCCTTAGAGCCCTCACCTCCTGTCCTCTCACTCTGTAGGTGAGAGGGGGTCCTGGGTTGGGATAGATGTGCTCCAGGTCACACGGTGAGTGAGGTGTGCAATTCAGGCCGAGACTCCCTACCCAGTGCTGTCCCCTAGCCCTCCCCCGTCCTCCCCTACCGAGTCTAGAGAGCCTGGAAACCTTTGGATCAGGGCACTGGAAGCAGGGAAGCGGGGTCCGTCCCCTCCCCATCCTGCCCAGCCTGCTCACAGTGCGCTTCCTCCTCTCCGCAGGGACCGTGATTACCACCTGAAGACGTACAAGTCGGTGCTGCCTGGGAGCAAGCTGGTGGACTGGCTGCTGGCCCAGGTGAGAGCTGCCCCCGGACTCTGGGGCCACCGCCTCGCTCTGCCCGGGACCGGGGGCCTAACTGGAATGGGGTCCTTTGAGGTCTTTCTCTTTTTTAGCTTTGAATTATTTTTTACTTGTGGTAAAATACACATAAAGGTCACCATCTTAGCCATTTTTAAGTATACAGTTCAGCGGTTTTTTGGCTACATTCCCATCGCTGTTCAACCATCACCACCGTCCGTCTCTAGAGCTCTTGCCATCTTGCAAAACTGAAACTCTGAACCCATTAAACACCAGCTCCCCATTCCCCCTCCCCCAGGCCCGGGAAACCACCCTTCTACTTTCTCCCTATGACTCCCAACTGCTCTAGGTGCCCTGTATCTGTGGGATCAGATGCTTTTGTCTTTCTGTGGCTGGCTGATTTTACTCAGCATAATGTCTGAAGGTCCCTCCGTGTTGTAATGTGTCAGAATTTCCTCCCTCTTTAAGACTGAATAATATCCCATGGTACAGATAGATCACATTTTATTTATCAATTCACCAGACAGTGGACCCTCAGGTTGCTGCCACCTTAAGGCTTTCAGTTTTAAAACTGGGACGGTCCTGGGCAAATTGGGACAAGTTGGTCTCATCCTGGCACCACGCTGGAGCCGCCATGTGGCATTTGCCAAGTTTGTACGTTCACCTAAGTTTTCAGTGGGCAGGGTTTGGGCAGAGGCTTGGAAAATCTATGTGTCAATTTTGCTGCAACTCCCCAAAGGTATTCGTTCCATCAGGTGCTGTGGGCACTCCTGTCTACCTGCCCGTTGTCCTTTATGACTCCTGTTCACGGGCGCTGACTCGGGGCCAGGTGCTGGCTGCGCTTTGGGCTTTATCCCATTGAGTCCTCCAACCCACTTACAGCTGGGGAAGTGGGGCCCAGAGAAGCCGAGTGCCTGGTCCGGGGCACATGCCTTGTGGCAGCAAAGCTGTGACCCGGACTGGCCTGTCTCATCCACTTGTGCCTCAATTCTGCAAACTTTTCAGGGAGCCTGTGAGAATGTGCCTTTGTGGTCTGTAAAAAGAACATATTGGCTCCAAAGACGAAGAGACTACTGCAAAATCAAAGTGGATAAATGTTTAAACATTTACAGCTTTATGTCAACCTTCATTGAACGTTCATGAAAACCTCATTCCTTTCAAAAACAGTTTGCTGGCTGGATTTTCTCATGTTGCACAAATTCCTGATGATTGCCTAGAAATCACAGCAAATCTGTAAAGTAATTGTTTCTTGGCATCAAATACCTTCAAAAGCAAGTTTAGAAAAACCCTTTAAAATATTTTACAAGCCCCCAAAACATATCTAATGTAGGCTGTGGGTGCATTTTAATCTGTTTGCTATGATGTGGGATCCTAAGGTCTGGGAGGTCTTGAAATGACCCTGGATGTAAATTCAGACTTGCACACTTGGGAAGAACCATTGAGCTACGCGGCCCTCTCCTTAGGATCCCCTGAAACCAGCCCACAGCTTGTGCTTTACTTGTAGCCAGGCAGACCCAGGTTCAAGTCCCAGCTCTGCCACTTCCTACATGAGTGATCTTGGACAAGCTTCTTAACCTCTCTATGCCTCAGTTTCCACACCTGTAAGATGAAGCTAAAAAACCATACCTTCTCCTTTAGGTTATTCTGAGTATCTAATGGACGAATCATTTAAAGTGCTTCAGAGGGCACCTGGCATAGAGTAAATGTCGCTATTATTATAGTTCCTCATCTCCTTCATAAAGGATTCATTGTGGCTCAAAATTACAGGCAGTAAGGAAGACTGAAGAAATTATAGAGGGATCCAGGGGCGCAGAAAAAGTAAGAGAGGAAAAAAAGCAGCAGCTGGAGGGTGGGGTGGAGGCGCACAGAGTCCTCGCAAATGCGCTGCAGGCGAAGGGCAACACTTGGCATTTTCTTTTGTGGCTTAGGATCTTTGGTCGAAGCCAGACGTGGCCTGGTTCCGGGCTCTCCGAGTGGTGGCACACCTTAGGCCTTTCTGTGGCCTCGTGTTTCCTGGGCTCCATCGGTGTCCACGGCTGCCTGTTGGCTTTGAAGCCTGATGGGACTTTGCCCTAAGTGGCGAATCCCAGGCGTGAGCTGGGGGTGAGGGGGTGTCGCAGAGATGGCGAGCAGTCGGTGGCCTTGAGACCTGTTTGGAGGTGGAAGGCTCAGGGCGCATTGCCGTGCGGAGGCGGGGGCTGAGACTCAAGGACAAGTCCTGGGGCTTTGGAGCGATGTGTAGCCAAAAGGAAAGATGGGAGGAAACACTGGTGCCTTGGGTGTGGGAAGGCGCTGTCTTTGGGTGCCCATTGGACTTCCCAGTGGGTGGGTGGGTGGAGATGGGGTAGAGTTTGTACCCTTGGCACTCAGGCGACACCTCCGCTGTGGATATGCTCTTCCTTGTCAGCTCTTGTGTGGGATTTGCAATAAGAGGTTAGAAGAGGGTGGAGAGAAAATCGATAAGAGGGCTCATTAGCTTGTTCCTTTTCTTCTTTGAGCGCTGACTGCATACCAGGCACTGTCTTTGGTTCTGGGGATGCAGCAGTGAACATGACAAAGTTTTCTCATGGGTCTTCAATTCTGGTGAGGGGTGGGGGGCATATTTCATAAACAAGAAAAAAGCGAAATGTATAACATGTTGGCGGGTTGCCAGTGTGAGGGTTGAGGGTAGGGGCAGAGATTGTAGCAGCTGTGGGGGGAATTTACCCTTCAAATGGTGGGGGAGGGGCGGTATGGTTTTCACTGGAAGTCAGAGAGGCTTATTGAGCAGGGACGTTGGAACAGAGACCTGCGGGAGGAGGGGAGCAAGCCAGGCATATCTGAGGTTGGACCCTTCTTGGAGGGCACAGCAACTTGGAGGCTCAGTGCTGGGCGAGCTTGGTGTGTCTGAGAGCAGCGAGGAGGAGGCCCACCTGGCAGGAGCGAGAGGAAGGGATGATGGGGATGCTGGGGCGGGGGTGGGGGTGGGCGACAGTGGCCAGCCACACGGGGCCTTGGGAGGGCTCCAGAAACTGCAGGGCCCTGAGCACAGGAGGGACAGCAGCCGACTCTGGTCAGATAAGATCCCTCTGACTATGTGTAGCACGGGCTGTAGGGACAAGGCTGGCAGGAGGGGACTGGGGAGGAGGTGACTGCAGAATTCCAGGCAGGGGGCATGGGACCTGAGAACTGGTGGCCCTGGGGAGGGTGGGAGAAGGGGTCAGAGCCTGGGGTTTTGGCGGGTAGATCTAACGGAGCTGGGTGGGGTGTGGGAGGTGACAGACAGACAGGAGTCTAAAGTGACCAGCATGCTGTTGCAAGTAGAGGCAGGGGCAGGATACAGCTGACCACGACATGTGTCTGTCCACTTCAGCCCACTGCCCCTGGCTTGGCCTGGGCTGGGGACGCAGGGAAGCTAATCGGAGCCGATCCTGGGGTGTGCCTTCCAAGAGGCTGACGGAAAGGCAGCTGACGTCTGGCTCTGGGACAGGACAAAGGGGCGGAGGGTGCGCTCATGGGTCTCTCTCTAGGGAGAGGCTGGTGCCTAGATGTGACCTTGGAGAGTGGTCACAGCAAGCCTTCCCCGCCTCGTGCCTTAGCAGGAAAGTCTGGAAAACACACACACACACACACACACACACACACACACACACACACATATAATTGTGTAATTCAAGAGGATCGTTTTGCTTTGAACACATCTTCATTGCAGACTTCTGGGTCATTCTGCTCCTTGAAACAAAATGTTGATTGAAACCCACTGATTAGCTGGAAATGCTTTTGGCTGCACATAACTTTTGACTTACACAGTAAAGACGTTTTCTTTCTCACATAACTAGGCATCTACAGTACATGGTCACAGAGCCTAACAGTGCTCTTCACACCCAGACTCCTTCCACCTTTCTGTTCTGCTGTCTGTTGCCAGTTGCTTCATAGTCACAGGATGGCTGCTGCAGCTCCAGCCATCACATTTATGCAGACCTAGAGACGAAGGCGCGCAGCAGGGGCAGCTGGAGAGAGCTTTCTCATTTTATTTAGTGAGGAAACTGCCACTTACCCCAATGGTCCCATGGGCCATCTGGGTCCCACGTGTACCCCTAAACCACTCCCTGAGGGAGAGACCAGGGATTGCTGAGAGTGCCTTAGAATTTCTCAGCATTCATCCCTTAAGGGTGGGGGAGGAGCTCTCTATCCACCGCTTGGACAGATCAGAGTTCTTTTAACTCTGAGGATAAAGTGGGCATTAGCCCTTTGATGGACAAGCTATGCTTTATATCAATTCTGTGTGTTACCTCCTTGAATCCTGAGAACAACCTGAGGAAAAGTTATTGCCATTTTACTGATTAGGAACCTGAGGTTCAGGTTATGTAACTTGGCCTCAGGACACACAGAAATGGGGTATTCCTGTAAGATTGTGTGTATTTGGGGGGCTGTTAGGATGCCTTGGTCGTCAATGAAAGTGCCGATGGCGGGAGTGATAGCCCGCTGTGTTAATCATGGCTGGGACGGTGGACTTTGAGCAGGGAGCTTCGCCCAGAGGTGGCAGAAGCCTCAAGATGACATCAAGGGCAAATCTGGAACAAAAAAAATACAAGTGGGGAAATGAAACCAAGAGGTTAAAGAATTGCCCACGGCCAGAAGCCCCTCAGGATTTTGAATCTGGGGAATTGGGCTTCGGAGGTCACTCTCTGCTCGGCGGCTTCTGGTCCGTGCTGCCTGGACACCAGGGCTCCCCGGGCTGTGGCCGTCAGCCAGGGCGGGAGAGAGCAGGGACAGGCCGGGAGCCAGGTGTGGGACGACACGAGCCCGCTGGCCCCTGTGCCCGCCACACGGACCCCCTCAGCCAGATGGCGGGTGCTAACGGTGACAGGGTGTTCAGCTCAGGGGGCTGAGGGCCCGGGTGGGAGCAGGCACAGGGCTCGAGGCAGCGGCAGAGCCCCGGCTGCAGCCCTGGCTGGCTAACCTCTCAGAGCCGCAGTTTCCCTACCTGTGACACGGTGGTCGGCGGGGAGGGTCCGGCTCTGAAAGGCTTCCTCCTCACAGTGCGGCCTTGGGCAGGTGCCACGTCTGTCTGTGCCTCCGTTTCTTCATTTACCAAATGGGGTTATTAATAAGAGGGATTGCTTCCGGGTGACCATCAAGACCGAGGGAGATTGCGCAGTGCCTGGCATGAGGCAGGTCATGAGAGGCCCCCTAGGCACTGGCACGGGTTTCGGACGTCCTGGGCTGGGGCCCTGCTGGGGCCCTCGGCAAGTGCCCGCTCTGCGTCCCCTCTCCGACCTGCGCTGCCTCTGCCCCTTCATCCCTAGGTCGTTCTCCCTCCTGGAAGGGGACCGAGCAAGAATAACTGACATTTAGGAAATGCTCCCTACATGCCAGGCGCTGGGCCAGGACCCTCGTATGGAACATGTCATTTAGTCCTTACAAGAGCCTCTGAGGGTGGGCATGATTGTTGCCCCCATTTTAGAGACATGGAAACTAAGGCAGATAGAGGGGAGTTCAGGATCAGTCTCCAAACTAGATTTTCCATTCATTCACCCAATAATTCATTCCTTGGACTTCTCTTTGTTCCTCAGTAAGTGGTAGAGATTGTGCTTCAAGGCCAGGAGGTTGGCGGGGGGTGGGGGGGGGCATGGCAGGCACTGTCCCTGTTCACGGGACTGACATTCTAGTGGGAGACAGACCTGAAACTGATTTATTAGGAGGAACCCAGGGGCAGGGAGCATTGGGCTGATTCTCCTCGAGAGCCGTGCCATGAAGGGACACGGTCACGTTCATTTCTGGTTGTGACAAGTGCAGCACAGACATTATAGAGGGAACGCGGGAGTGTAACTGGGTGAGTGTGTGTGGAGAGGGTGTGAGGTGGCGGGGGCGGGGGACTTCTTCAGGGCAGTAAGGGAAAGGCCCACTCTGAGGAGGTGACGTGGGCACTGAGACCTGAAAAGCCAGGGCAGGGTGTCTGGGGAAGGAAGGGGGCGAGTGCAAAGTCCCTGAGGTGCGGTCACAGGTCGTGTGTGGGAGGAGCGGCAAGGAGGCCAACATGGCCGGAGCGTCCAGCGTCGGGGACAAGTGGGCAGGTTGGGGAGAGGAGATAGGGGAGCATGGTGGGTGTGTGCCTGCTCCTGCCTCCGGGATAAGAGAAGATGGTAACTTGGTGACTTGTGGTTTCCCCACGGCTGATGGGATGTCAGGTGGGGGATTACTTTTCAGGTTATGGGTGCATCCAGGATCAACATATTTCCCTGTTAACCTGCAAATCCCGTCGCTGGGATTCTAACTTTAGGAGCTTCCCTGTGGGTCACCCCAAGGCCCTTTGGGGAGCAGGGGAGCAGGGATGGGCTGGGAGTCCAGACCGAGTGCTTCCGAAAGCCAGGAAGGCTCCAGGCGGCCGCTCGGTCCTCCCAGGCTGCAGAGCTGGACCTGCTGGACCTGCTGGACCCCGGGAACCTGGCTGTGCCTCCCCCGCTGGCTCCTCAGAGCTGGGCGCAGCTGCCCTGGGTGTGGCCTCTTTCCTGGATGCGGCCTCCCCTGGCAGGTCTCTGAGCCCGCCAGCCCTCCAGCCACGGGCCCGGGGTCCTGCAGGAGAGGTCTGTCTTCCTCTGGTTAGCCGGGTCAGCCGGCGCAGTGAGATACTGGGGCTCCCCCAGGCCCTCTGCCCTGTGTCTGAGCCCCAGTCCTGGCAGGCTGAGTCCTGCCCCTCTGGCCTTCACTCCTTCTGTAGCTGGGAAATACCCCTTCCCTGGCCCCTCTGGTGCCCAAGGAGTCTGGGACAGTTGAGGCCTCTGGCCTTGCCATGTCTGGCAAGGGCCTCTTGGAACTTCTCACTTTGGGAATTGTTTAAATGAGAGGCTGTCTGAACTTAGTTCCAGCTCATTGACTTGGCTGCAAGCTCCTGCATGATTTGGTTCCTGCTCATAACAGCTTCAGTTAGTCAACACGTACTTACTGAGCACCCACTATATGCCAGGCCCTTGGGGTTTGGCCGGGAATAGCCTTATGGAGGTGACGTGCTCTTTGCCAGCCACGCTGTCTTTGGTGCTTTCAAGCTTCATCCCACTGCTAGACCTTTCTCTGTGGTGTTCCGTCAGCCTGTCAACTCTCCCTGCACCCCTTAGATCCTCCCACTCCCCCACCCCAAGCACACACGCAACTCACACACTTTGCCTGAATACACTGAGATTACTTAGGCTGCAAGAAGCAGACTCTGGCTAACTTAAGGGCTCAGAAAGGGAAAGATGGCATATTGGAAGGGGAGACCCAGGTGCCAGGCCTTAGAAAGAACTGGCATCAGGAGATTCCCAGCTTCTCGGGCGCCTGAACTGAGGAGCACCATCTTCAGGACGCTGCTCTCAGGGAGAATCAGCAACAGCTCTTCCTTGTCCTCGGGTTCGTCCACTCAGAGTGATGTTCCTGGGGCACGCGGCATCTCATTGGCCTCACACGGATCATGTGCCCTCAGCCTGATTGGGTGGGGGGCAGGCAGTGGCAAAACTTGAGGGACTGTTCCACCAGGATGACATTCTACATGGGAGAGCTGGCCCTAACGGTGGGCCCAGCACACTAGCCACGCCTGGTCATTCTCCAGTTTTGGGTTGGCTGTCACCTTTTTTCGGGGAAGCCCCGAGATGAGTCAGATCCCCCTGATTTAAACCGTACCAGCAAAGAGGGTTGTCAGTTGCAGGGACTAAAACCCAACCAAGCAGCAGCCTGAGCAGGTGATGGTGCCGCACGACAGTCAGGCCACGTATCGAGGAGAACCTTCCATCCTCCACTCCATCATCCTCGCTCAGCAGGTCTGCCGCTTCGGTCACAAGATAGCCCCACAGCCCCGCACGTCACTTCCTCATGTGACTCTAGCCCAGGCAGGGAGGCTGCTTTTCTCAGGGAGGAGGGGATTTTTCTGGAATCCCCTGTTGGTTTCCCCAGATGTCTCACTAGACTTAGACCTCACTAGAGCGAGGTCAGTGAGGAATTGAACTTGATTTCAATCAGAAATCCAACTACAGAGTCAAATTAGGGGTTTATTTTTCTGCAGTAGGAGAAACAACCAGAGGTTGGTAGTTCAGAGTTGCTAGGGTGGCCTCATGATGTCTTTGGAGACCACGCTCTTTTTGCTGTGCCATGCTTAGTGTGTTTTCTGTCCTCGAGGTCACACTGTGGTCTAAGGTGACTACAGGAGCTCCAGCCATACCCTCTTTGTTCCAGGCAAGAGAAGAGAAAGTAAGGGCCAGAGATAAGGGGGGTTTTACTGGAGTTCCCTGCCAGTGATTTCTGCCTACGTCTCATTGACCACCTTTAGCTGCAAGGGAGGCTGGGATTGTGGTTGCCCAGATAGATGCATTGCCGTCCCCAGCAGTGAGGGTTTCAGTATTACAGGATCCGGGAAGGGTGGTTTCTAGGCAACCAACAGCGTCTGCTACTTAAAATCTCCATTTCTGTTTAGTGGTGTTTATCACACACTGCTCAATGTATTTATTGCAACCACAATAAAATAACGTTCTTGTCTGGGATTTGTTAATAACAATCACAAACATGTTTTGGGGGCGCCTCAGGAAACAAAGAGACACAAATCCCTGCCCTTCTGGAGCCTCCATGCTAGGGGGTGGTGGTGGGCATCCCTCCAGCCCCACGCAACCCCTCCAGCGCCAGTCCACCTAACGCCCTCCCCTTCTCGTTCCATTCCAGGGCGATTGCCAGACGCGGGAGGAGGCAGTGGCGCTTGGCGTGGGCCTGTGTAACAACGGCTTCATGCACCATGGTAATCCACCCCTTCCCCTCCACCCAGTCTCCATCTGTCCTGGACCAGGAGAGCGGACATGGACTCTGGTCCCTGGTGCAAGGCACAGGGAGGGGAAACTGAGGCCCAGAGAAAGCATATGGTGGGCCGGAGGCTGCCCAACGTGCCCGTGGGTGAGCCCAGGCTAGATGCCGGGTCTGCAGACCTGTAGACTCCTCGGGGTTTGGGGTGGCCCCTGAATACTCCCTTCTTCTCTGCTCTTCTGCACTGATTAAGAGATCTCTTCTGGTATCCAAGTGGGGACCAAGGTGGCTGGTAAAGCTTGGCCTGAAAACCAGACTGGATTTGAGGTCAAATCCACGGTGTTCTTCCTCCAGATGGGCCGTGGCCTTCCAGGATGGGCAGCGAGGCCCGGGCCTGGCCCACGGGCGAGGACGGCTGGTTTTGAGCGTGAGAGGAAGGCGGGGCCCTTCCTGGGACGTTCACGCCACAGTTCCCAGCCTCCCCGCTCAGATGAGTCACTCTTCCTTTGGCGGGGGGGAAGCACGTGAGAGGGGCAGCGAGGTGGACAGTCCTGAGATGATCCTGGGGCCGGAAGTGGGAGGCGGGGAGGGAGAAAATGGTTCCATTGATACCACTTTATGTTGAAACAGAAGTTCATGCGTTGTGTGCCCGGTCTCCTCTAAACACTCTCCATGTGTCAGCTAGTCCGTGTAAGGACCCTTTGATGTCGGGATTAATATCACCCCCGCTCTTGAGTGAGAGAATAAGAGCCCAGACAGTTAAGAAACTTGCTCAAGGTCACATGGCCGGGAGGAGTCAGGATGCGGGCCCCGGCTGGCCGGCTTCACTGGCCACACACTCAGCCCCTGAGCTCCGTGGCCTTCTCCTTCCCCTCCTTCCCTCGCTGGCCCTGAGGGAGCCCCAAGTCTCCTGCCCTTTCCGCAGGGCAGGTAGACTTCACCCCCACCAAGGAGCCCTTCTCCCAATTCTAGCACACTCTCAGGGCCCCGGCACTTGCGTGGCCCTCGACGGGTGCCCTTTCCTGCCTGCTGCACCCCTCACTTGTCTGGTGGTCCTGCCCGGTCCCTGCCTCGCCACTAGGCTGCCCGACCACCTGGCCGAAGGAGCTCCTCCCAGTCTCCCCTCGGCTCCTGGCTCAACCTGCCTTCCTTCGTGGGCTGGTCTCTCCCAGCCAGGCTGATGCCTTGCTTCCTCTGCCTCCCGTCACTTGCCGAGTGGGTGTCTCCGGCGTGCAGGCCCTGTGCTAGGCTCTGGGGACAGAGCAGTGAGCCAAGCAGATGACAGTCCCCCCCTCGGGAGCTCACAGCTTTGTGTGTGTCCGTGCATGTGTGCATGCGTGCGTGTGCATGCGTGCGTGAAAATGCAACCACAATGACATGAGTGTACCTTCTGGAATATTACAAGCATGTGAGGAGGCCTTTGGCTTTCGCTCCCAGGAGCTGGAAGTCCTGGGCGGGGTTGGAGCAGAGGAGGGACATGCCCGACTTAGGTTTGTGCAGGACCCCTCTGGTGCCCAAGGGGAGTGTCCACGAGGGTAGGGGTGGAAGCAGGGAGGCCAGTGAGGAAGTGGCTTCCATAGTCATTGGGAGGCCCCTGTGGCTTGGACCTAGCTGGTGGCACGCGGGAAGGTCTTTTGGCCATTCCTCCCCCCGGCTTCTGCTTTGTCCTCTAACTCAGAGATCGGCAAACACCCTCAGTGAAGGGCCAGGTGGTAAATAGTTCCGGCTTTTCAGGCCACATGGTCTCTGTCACTGCTCAGCTCTGCCATTGTAGCATAAAAAAGCGACAGGCAGCCCGTAAACAAGTGGGCAGAACCGCGTGCCGGTAAAGTTTTACATAAAAACAACTGTGGCCATAGTTTCCCACCCCTGGCGCAGCTGCTGGGTTTGTCCCTTCAGCTGGGTGAGAGGTGTGCCGGTCACAGGAAAGGTCTCCGGGTGTCCCTCCCCACGCCCCCCCTGGCAGCCTACAGGCCTGCTGCTAGGCCTGACTCGGCTGACTCCCTATAAGCCCAGGCCCCTCTCTGGGCCTCAGTTTCCCCATCTTTCTGCTGGAGGCCTTGCTGTTCCCTCCCCTCTGAGCTCAGCCGCCTGCGGCCCTGGGGCCGGACTCACTCCACAGCTGGGACGGGCAGGTTGGGCCCAGCCAGGGCAGCCTCGGTCATTCCCGTTCATTGGCCCCGTCTCACCAAAGTCCCTCATTCCCAGAAGCTGCTCTGTTCCCCGTGGGGCCCTCTGACAGCTCTGTTCCTCCTGCCATCCACTGGGCAGACCGCTCATTTGTGGGTGAGAGTAATTAGGGGTCCACCCCAGCCGCTATTCCGGGAAGGCTGCTGGCCGAGGACACTCGCAGGGGGTGACTCCCAGGCAGTACCAGCACGCGGGAGGCCCCCCAGGGGGAGAAATTGCAGGGCGCGGCCGCTGCTCCCTTACTCCCTGCCACGAACTCAAAAACAGGCTGAAAGAGGAAAGGGCCAAATCCTAGGCTTGTGGCTGCTGTAAAATGCAGGTTAGGGTGCAGGGCGGGGGCGGGGGTGGGGCCTGCGTGGCGCCTTGAGGCTTCTGACCTGAGCTCATGGGCCCTGAGGTGTCCTCAGCGGGGGACCCGAGAGGCTGGTGGTCCGGCCCTCTCCAGGCACACACAAGGGAAACTGAGGCTCACCACTTGATCCTCAGTGTCCCATAGAAGAGGACACTGAGGCTCAGCGAGGCTAAAAGGGCATGAAGTTGGGAAGGGTCCGAGCAGGGATTTGAACCTGGATCTGTGCCCATCTCACAAAACCTGGCCAGCAGCGTCGACAGAGAAAGATGGGAACGGTAGGACCTCACCCAGCTAAGCTGCTGGACCCGGGGATTCCAGCTGTTCCCCCAAACATTTCGTCACAACATCCTTCTGCTTCTTCCCACATGTTTACAGTGGAGGCGAAGCCAGCCAGTGCCCTGGGGCCTGGCTCCCCGGCTCTGGGGAGAGCAGCAATTTGTGTGTCTGCTCTCTCAAGAGGTAAGAAGGGTGGCCTGAGAGGGACACTCACAAACAGCTAGGTGTCCCAGCAAAGGAAGAAGGACGGATGGAACGCCGCCTGCTACTTCTCTTTAGTTACCAAGCCGGCAGACAGCGTACGTCTGCGGGGATGGCAGGGACATTTTGTGACGCGAAGGCAGCTGGCTTTCGTCTTCTCAGGGCCCTCTGATTTCCTACAGCTGCTTTCGCAGCCTGAGCCTTGACGGCCCCTCTTCATGTAATCTGTCCCGGCCTCCGTGGGACAGGCCAGGCTGGGCAGCACGGTGAAAAGGGGGGCCTCTGTGGCCCTGCTCAGTTCATGGAGCTTCTCTGGCCTGAGTCTCCCCAGCTCTCAGAGGGGTGCAGCACACCCCTCCTCGCCTGAGGAGCAAATGAGCCTCGGTCTGTCTCCTCGGTGAGCCCGGCGCTAGTAGGTGCTTAGTTACGTTGTAATCCACAGGGACCAGAGCACACTCTGGTTGTTTCTGGTTATTTTTATTCATTTTCCTGCCTGGTCTTAGAACAGAGGTCAGAAAACTTTTTCTCTAGCCCTGATGGGTGTGGCTCAGTTGGTTGGACGTTGTCCCACAAAGCGAAAGGTCACTGGTTCGATTCCCAGCCAGGGAACATGCATGCCTAGGTTGCCCTGTGAGGGTGTATACAAAAGGCAACCCAGCGATGATCCTTTCCCTGTCTCCCTCCCTTCCCCTCTTGCTCTAAAAAAAAAAAATAAAAAAGTTAATGAAAAATATTTAAAGAAAGAGAAAGGAAACTTTTTCTCTAAAGGCCCAGATAATAAATATGTTAGGCTTTGTGGGCCACGCAGTCTCTTGCCATGATTCAGCCGTGTCATTGTGCACAGAAGCAGCCCCGACAACACGTGAATAAATGGGTGTGGCTGTGTTCCAAGGGAACTGTCTTCCTGAGAAGAGGCAGAGAGCTGGGTTTGGCCTGCCGGGCCTGTGTCCGACAGTCCCTGGTCTGCAGTGTCTCCTGGTCACTAGTGAAGTGGAGCCCTTGTTCAATATTGGCTGCCCATGTGGGCTTACCCATCTGTCAGTGCCCATTCATATCGTTTGCCTGTTTATCTTTGATTATCTTTAAGTTTTCCAGCCTTTTCTGGTTGACTTATTGGAGTTTCTTATATATTCTAGCTAGTTATTCTTTGTTGGTTTTAGATGTTAGTTTTTTTGTTTGTTTGTTTGTTTGTTTTGACTCTGCCCACTGCCTGTGACCATCTTATCAAATGGAAGTTATAGTGCTTTTTTTTGGCCGGGAGGTGCAGGGTGTGTCTTGTTCCTGAACTCCTTTTCCTCCCTAGGACAAAGATACTCACCTGCATTTTGTTTGGTGAGTTTTCGTTTTCCTGTTCACATTTAGGTCTTTAATCCATCCGGATTTATTGTCTATGGTGTGAGGTAGGGGTCCAGTTTCTCCCCCCTCCACCCCCCGATGGGCTTGCTGCACCATCTGGAATCTTCCATGTTCCCATCATCCATGATGTACTAAGTTCTCATAAACACACGATCCTCTTAAGTGACTTCTACTCTCTTCCTCTGGTTCTTTATCTATTTGCTGCTGTAGTTCCACACTGGCTCTGTTACTATGGCTTTGAGATATGTCCTTCTAGCAGGTGGGACGAGTTCAGATTTTTTGAGAGAAGTCAGAAAGCCAGTCATTTATGTGAAATATCCTAATATGTTAGTGTTGGCACATAATCCCATTTAATATAATATGGTGCCGGCCAAACCAAACTTGTCCAGGGGCTGGTTCCGGCCCGAGGCTGCCAGTTGGCGGCCGCTGCTGAAATCTTCCCCCCGAGCCTGACCGCGTGCTTGTGTGTCTTTGGGTTTGCAGTGCTGGAGAAGAGCGAGTTCAAGGATGAGTCGCAGTACTTCCGCTTCCACGCAGACGAGGAGATGGAGGGGACGAGCAGCAAGAACAAGCAGCTTCGCACCGACTTCAAGCTGGTGGAGAACATTCTGGCCAAGCGCCTGCTGGTAGGAGCAGAGCTGAGCTGCTGCGTCTTCCTTCCCAGGCCCCCCTGCAGGCCAGGCAGCGGGGAGACCTTCAGATGTGGGCTCAGCTTGGAGCGCCCCGGAGGATGGGTGATCCTGGACGGTGGCTGGCAGTGCTGCCAGGAGGCCAGGCTGCTTCACTGGCCAGGACCGCCTTCTTCTCAAAAGAGCTTGGACCAGCCAGGCTGCCTCTGTCTTCCTTTGCATTGCCCCCTGTCCTTCCCACCTCCCAGCCTGGCGTTGCGCAGTGAGGATGGCCTCCCGAGATGACTCATGCTGCAGGCCAGAGCCTTAGGCCTTCTGGGCTGCCACCCTGTCCGACCAGCGGCTGTAAATATCCTTGCGGTTAAAGTCGACCGTTCACCAGCCTGTTCGGATAGCTTGCCAGCCCAGCCCGCCAAGGCCTGTTTCGACAGCAGCCTCCACCTCAGTGCCTGGCCCACAGTGGACCATCGGAAGAGCTCGGAGAGCTCAGGTCTTTTGCTGCAGCCAGAGCTGGGACCAAAGTCGGAACACTGTGAAGACAGCTCCACTAACTGCTCTCCTGCAATACCTCTGGGGGTTGCTGTGCCGGGCGATTCCCGTTTCTCCCACTGTAAAGCCCTCCCTTGCTTCCTGTCACTTAGGATAAAACCCAGTCTCCTGTGGTCTGCGAGGCTCTCCCTGCCTCTCCAGTGCCACCCCCTGTCCTCACTCCACCCCCGCCCCTCTGATCCGCCTTCTCTCCCCGCAGTAAGCACCTCGGGGCCTGGCACGTGCTGTGCCCTCTGCCCGGAGCACTTTCTTTGCCTTCAGAGAGTTCTGTTCCTCACATCATTCAGGTCTTAGCTCACGCATCGCCTCTTCTGCCCCCTCCACTCCATGTTCTGTCCCTTTAAGTGCTTTATTTTAATTCCAGCTTCCTACACTTCCTGTGTCACAATCTATATTTGTTTGTTGTCTATCTCTCCAACTAGATAGCTGCATCAGAGGGCAGAACTGTCTGTCTCGTTACAGTTTCCATTGCTCAATAAAGTGATTGACCCACATAATAGGCAGCAAGGAGCTCAGAAGATATTTCTTGACCATATAAATGCATTTTCCTGTGTCCCCGACCTGCTTGCCATTCTGCAGCGGGGAGAGACTGCTCCCTTGTCCCCAAGTTCTTCACTAAGCCAGTACATTTTTATGGAGCACCTGCAGCACGCCGGACGGAGAGTGAGGAACCGTGGACACGTCCTCAGGGTGGGAGGGAAAGGGGAGACAGGCAATGAAAAGTAAACAAATACGTAATCATCACTAGGCAGAGGTGAGAACCAGCTGGCGTGTCTTCACAGATAGGTATTGAACACTCCTGGTGTACTGGGTGCTGTTTTGTTCTCTCCTGCCACGCCCCCTGTCCCCCACCCCCTACCCCCGGACCCCAACCCCGTGTAGATATGGGGCCCGAGGAGCCAGCAGGGTCACAGTCCCATAGGCGCCAAGGCAGGGCTGGCTCCAGGCAGCCCCCCGCCTCCATCTCACCGGCCCTGTCCGGCTTCGGGCCCGCAGATCCTGCCCCAGGAGGAGGACTACGGCTTTGACATCGAGGAGAGGAACAAGGCCGTGGTGGTGAAGTCGGTCCAGAGGGGCTCGCTGGCCGAGGTGAGGCTTCGCGGAGCGGCTGCCCTGGCAGGGGCTGACGGGGGTAGAAGAGTGGGGAGGGTCTCTCTCCACGTTTCTGGAGGCAGGAGCAAATCCTGGAATGTCCCTCTTCGCTTGTTGCCTCTGTGGGGACACTGAGTCCAGGGCTGTCTTCTCTGCATTCTTGGGGGAGCTGGGACAGAGCTCCTTTGCTCTGGGCTGTCCCCCCAGTGTGTGTGCCACCGGCCCCCTCTGCTGGCCCCTTGGAGAGGTGCAAGAAAAAGCGTTCCGAATCCACTGTGATGAGGAAAAACTAACGCTTGGTGGCCTGAATAAGACAAGTTTGTTGCTCTGTCAGGGACATGAGGTCTGGCAGAGGGAGGAAGGAGAGCGAGTGTGTGGCAGGCCAAGGACTCAGCCCCAGGTCCTCTCAGCTGCCCCCAGGGCACCCGCTTGCCTCCGGGTAGTGGTCAGGAATGCTTTTGGCTGCAAGGAGCCACACGCTCGCCCCACAGAGGCTGGAGCCGTAGGACTTCATTTGTCTAAAGATCTAAATGGTTAGAAGGAGGTGGTTGCGAGTCTTGGTTCAGAGTCAACATCTCTTCTGCTTTCCTGGCCAAGCCCTCAGGTCTCGAGGCGACTGCTTTAGTTCGGTACCTCCTGTCCTCACTCGGCAGGGCAGGCCGTGGCAGTCTCTCCTCTCAGCGCCTGCAGCAGGCGTCCCTGCATGGCTCATTGGTCAGAACCAGGTCTCACCAGCCGGCCGAGGGGAGGGACTGCTTGTCGCACAGGGGAGCGGGTTCTGGGGGTCACTCTGGCCATGCTTGGTCCTGGGGGCCGGTGCTGTGCTGCCTGAATGCCGTCAAGGCTCCCTGGTGAGGAGGAGAGGAGACCGGTAACCCAGTGTGCGTGTCTCCCTCGCCAAGATGGCTGGCCTGCAGGTGGGGAGGAAGATCTACTCCATTAACGAGGATCTGGTGTTCCTGCGGCCCTTCTCGGAGGTGGAGTCCATCCTCAACCAGTCTTTCTGCTCCCGCCGCCCACTGCGCCTCCTGGTGGCCACCAAGGCTAAAGAGTGAGTGTCCCCAGGGGCCATGGGTCCCGCCTCTCACCGACCTTCCTCTTAGGCGGAGGAGCGGCCTGGGTGCTGGGGGCCCAAGCTGTCCTGGCTCCCCATGGGTGGGGCTCCTTCTGCAGGCACGTGACATGCAGCTGCTACCTTCAGTCACTCAACAGGTTTTATCGCGCGCCCATAGTGTGTTCCATGGTGTTTCAGGCTCTGGATGGGTGCATTTCTACTCTTGGTAGATCTCGGTTGGGTTGGAGGTTAGAACAGGAGACAGACACTAAAACAAAACATGGAGAAGTGAGGGACATACTGAACCAGGCGGCAGGAAGTGTAGACCAGTATGTAAAGAGGGCTCCAGGCGGAGCAAACAGCCAGTACCAAGGCCCAGGTGGGCCCACGGCTGTGTGAGGAGCAGTGGGGCAGCCGGTGGGCTGGAGCGGAGTGCGCGAGTGGGAGGGTGGGCGGTGAGGTCAGTCAGACCGCGGGGCCTGGCCCTGTAGGACACCGTGCCCACCGCAGACCGCGGAGCCATGCGAAGGTGCTGGGCAGAGGTAAGGCACGGTCTGGAGTAGGGTCGGCAGATTGCCGCCAGCTGCTAGTGAAGACGGGGTTGTGGGGGCGGAGGCGGCAGCGGGGCCGTGGTGAGGAGGCTCCCAGGCAGGCTTGCGGGGCTGCGGGGGGCGGCGAGAAGTGCTTGGATGCCAGATGCAGGTACAGGGAGACGCGTTTTCTATTTTAAAAATTGTGCATTTGGTTTCCACTTCTCCCTTCTATTTAAGGCAAACGCTTCACAGTTTTCTGTTGACGGGAGTGATGGAAAGTTTTAAATAAGATTGTTTCAGTGAAAAGGCAAGTCAATTGAGGGAAAGTGATTGACAGCTTAGTTGGTATGTGGAAGTGGCAGAAATCACCAAGGTGGAACGGCTTGTCTTAAGTTCTGGAAACACCTGGGGTTTGAGAACAGGCCCCCAAGACGGCTTTATCGGGCGGGGGCGGGGACAGGAGGGATGGTCCTGAAGGCCACTGCAGGGGGCACAGCTTTGATGGGCTCGCAGACGTCCGCACTGAAGCCCCTGCGTTAATGACACCCACCGCACGATCCCAGGCAGGTACCACCTGCCCAGCTCTGGTGTCTCACCTGCAGAATGGCCAAGACCAGGGCTTTCAAACCATGTTCTCTAGGGGACACGTGTGGGTGTTTTTCCAGTTGGCACCAAGCTGTGCTGGTCACGTCTCAGCCTTCTATCTGCAATTGTTGAATAAAATGTTCACTGGCTGAGGCGCCGGACTGGCCACCAAGAGGCCTCCTCCCACCGGGGGGAGTGGTGGAGAAGGTGGGGGGTGGCCTGGGATTGCTGTGTGCGGACTGAAGCTCCGCGGGCAGGCCGGCGGCTCTGAGTGACCCGAGATCCTGGTGGTGTGGCCTTTGCTTAGACCAGGTGGGCTTTCTCTGTACACTTGGGGGCTGGAAAACCTGGCCCTGCTATTATTTGTAGGCTGGATTTCCCCAAAGTCTGGGAGGCAGGGGCTCCCCAGGGTGCCCCCACCCTGGGCTGTTGGGAATGACGCAGCTTTTCCTGACGGCTGCCTCTGCCTGCTGCAGGGTCATCAAAGTCCCCGACCACCCAGAGGCTTTGTGCTTCCAGATCCGTGGAGCCGCCCCGCCGTACGTCTACGCTGTGGGGCGAGGTGAGTGGGGCCCAACAGACAGAGGGGCGCGTTGGGGAATGGGTCTGTGTGTGCGCGACAGGGATTCAGAGCCACTCCAACCATTACCGCCAGGCCTGTGCCTCGCAGTGCACTGATAGCATTTTCTTTCTTGGCTTGAAGCCAAGGCTTGCAAATGCAAATGCCTAGGGAGTGAGGCAGTTACAAATGGGTATCTGAGAGGAAGACAGTAGGGAGTGGTGGAAACTGTGGCAAGGTGAAAAAATACGTGTTCCTTCTAAAAAGGGGCTGTCTTCCTCAGCTCAAGCTTACTTACTCCTTACTGCCAGGCAGGAACGTGGGCCTACTCTTGCCGGATTTGATTTTTTAAAGAGAAGCCATATGTGAATTTGGGCTGCACCTCGGTAACTAGAGGCCCATAGTTGGAGACCTCTGCTTCCTGTGCCGCCATCTTGCTTGCTGTTTAAGGGGCTGCTCTCCGTTGGGTTGGGATGCTGGGCTTCCAACCGTTTTTGCATCTAAAGTCCTCGGTTTTAAAGTTTAAACATTAATTGTCCATTTTTGTCGTCATATTTGTCCTTTAAATATGTATTAATTAAGAAAATGCATATCAGGATAGGAAGTGGAGAATTTGGTACTTTTTTTTAAAGAGTGTTTTTATTTTATACACCCTTAAAACAGGGGTTCCCAGCTGGGGGCAGTCTCACCCCCCAGAGGACATCTGGCAATGTCTGGATACACCTTTAGTTGTCACAACACGGGGTGACATCTCACGGGTAGGGACCAGGGATGCTGCTAACATTCTGAAGCGCACAGGACAGCGCAAAATGTTGGTAGCGCTGGGGTGACAAACCTTGCCTTAGAGCATCGACAGAGAAGAGCAGGTGTTTTTAGGTGAACCAGGCAAAAACAGTAAAACAGTTGATATCTCTTGAGCACTTACTTACTAAGAGATGGGCATGGGCTAAACGCTTTAAGTCTCCGAACCTCTCACAAGCCCTGGGGGTGGACAATGTTAGTGTCTTCATTTTCTGATGAAAAAACTAAAACCGATGAAAAAACAAAGGCACAGAGACGTGAAGGAACTTGACCAAAGGCCACACGGTTTGTCAGTGGCAGAGCCGCGGGCGAACCCAAGCTCGGTGACCGTGGGCTAGCTGCTGCTTCTCTGAGCCTCAGTTCTCCTTCGCAGTGGGGGTGCCGGTCCCGGCCTGCCTGCTGGAGTGGGTGGGAGAGGGGCTCCAGGGCGGGGTGGGGGCGCTGGAGGCGGGGCGTGTGGGTGTGTGTTGGGGGTTGGGTGGAGGACCGTGTACACCTGGATGCTCGCCCTCGCCTGCAGCCCAGACCCTCTTTGCCTGGCATTCAGCCTCAAGCACCCCTGTCTCCCTTAGGCTCAGAGGCCGCCGCCACGGGGCTCTGTGCGGGCCAGTGTATCTTGAAGGTCAATGGCAACAACGTGATGAACGACGGTGCCCCAGAAGTCCTGGAGCACTTCCAGGCATTCCGGAGCCGCCGAGAAGAGGCCCTGGTAAGCCGCCCGGCAGCCAAGGAAGGGGATGAGGGAAGCCCCGCTCAGTGGGTGGAGGCAGGGTGCTGAGGACTACCCTCCCTTCTCTGGAAAAAGCCTGAGGCATCACGGTGTTTTGGGTCAGGTCAGGCTGCCTAGCTGGTGGGACCGTGCTGGGCTTGGGCCCTGTGTCCCCTCGGCCCCCTAAAGTGGGAGAGCGGGGCTGTGATACCTCGTGGCCTCGGTTTTCACAGCTGTGAAATGGGTGTGATACTACATAGGCATGTTGGGCAAATAGTCATGTTGATGGTAAAAATAGACGTTATGCTGGGATTGGGGTTGGGGTTCTGTGGAAGGTGATACACATTTATTGGTTCATGCAGTGTTTATTGAGCACCTGCTATGTGCCTGACCTGCCTGTAGGCCATGGGGCCCCAGGGGAGACTTACATTTTCAAAGCTCCCCCTCCCCGGCTCCTTCGTGGAGTTTAGACTGTAGAGGGTGAAGGCTGAGTGTGACCAGAGGTCCCTCAGGAAGTCCCGGCGTGAAGCCTTGGGGGATCCTCCAAAGGTAGTGTCACCACCAGGCTAACAGCCTGAGCTTTGGAGTCGGGGGACTGTTTGCTCCTTTGCCCTGTCCCTTCCTCCCTTGGCTCCCAGCGTCATGGCCGCCCCTCTTACTCCACTCCCCTCCCAGGGCCTGTACCAGTGGGTCTACCACACCCACGAGGATGCCCAGGAGGCCCGAGCCAGCCAGGAGACCCCCGGCGAGGACCCCGGCGGCGAGGGGGCCCGGGAGGAAGACCAGTCTGACTCAGGTAACAGGGCAGGCGGGCAATGTGACAGAGACTCCCGCAGGGTCGGGGTCCTCTTCTGTGTCTGCACTCCTCCCTGACCCCATCCCGTCCATCTGGCTGCTGTCAGGTCTGCATTGGTTTCCTGTAGCTGCTGTAACAAAGCACCGCAAACCTGGTGGCTTAAAGCAACGCGTGTGTTCTCTCGCAGCTCGGCAGGCCAGAGGCCTGAAATGAGTCTCACCGAGCTGGAGTCAAGGTGCTGGCAGGGCTGCATTTCTTCCTGCGGCTCTGGAGAGAAACCCATTTACTTGCCTGTTTCAGCTTCTAGAAGCTGTGTGCACTCCTTGGCTTCTGGCCCTCTCCTTCGTCTGCAGAGCCAGCAGTGTTGGCCTGCGTCCTTCTCAGCTCGCCATCTCCTTAACTCTGCCTCCTCTGCCTCCATCTTCCCTGTTCAAGGACACCTGTGATTACGCTGGGCTCCCCGGGGTCAGCCAGGATCACCCCATTGTAAAGTCGTCTGATTAGACCCTTAATTCCATCGGTAACTGTCATTTCCCCTTGCCTGGTAACAGTGTCCTTGCAGAGTCCAGGGACGAGGATGTGGGCGTTTTCCTGGGAGGTTATTCTGCCCACCTCGAGCTCCCACCTTTAACTCTAGCACAGCCTCCATCCACCCTGAGCTCCAGACCTGTCTTTCTACCTACCTGCCCCGCAATGTCTCACAGGCGTCAAGGACGTCGCATGGCCACAACTGAACTCCTGACCGTCCCCTGAAACCTGCTCTGCCCCTCAGGGTCCCGTCTCCATCCTTCCAGATTCTCGGGCCCCTGACCTTAGTGTCCCCTTCAACTGTTCCCCTTCTCCTATATCCCCCAACCTTCCGCAGCACATCTTGTTACCTCTGCCTTCCTCATGCATCCAGAGCCTGGCCACTTCCCACCACCTCCGCTGCCGCCTGGCCCAAGCCACCATCACTGCTCACCAGGACTATCGCGGTGGCCTGCTCACTGTCTTCCCTGCCCCGCCTCACCTCGCCTCCTCTGGGCTGTCCTCAAAAAATAGAACAAAACCTTCCCATGGCTCCCGCCCTCCTCAGAGCGAAGACCAGGCCCTCATCATGGTCTCCCAGCCCAGCCTGGCTCTCCAACCTCATATCACTTTCCCATGTGCCCTCTCTGCTTCATCTACCCTGCACCAAAGCTACCCCTGCCCCAGGACCTTTGCACTTGCAGTTCCCTCTGCCTGGAATGCTCTCCTTTAGAGTACTTACCTCACTCACCTCTCTTCTCAAATTTCACTTCCTTGGAGAGACCTCCCCACCCCCGAGTGCCCTTCTGTCCCATTGTCTCCTTATTCTAGTTTTCTTCACTGCATGTATCATTAACATATGTCATGCATTGCCTTCTTTGTTTCCTAGATATGCCACTTGCTAGCTGTGTGGCCTCTGCGGAGTCACTTAGCCTCTCTGGGCCCATGTTAATTGGGTCTGAATCTGAGCTGCCTAAAAGCATAGACTCAGACAACTAAGAAGTCTGAGTAGGGCCATGCAGGCTTGAGGTCTGGCTTGATCCAGTGCTTTATAGCGTCTCCTGGGGAGTCGCTTTCTCTCCAGTTTTCAACTCTGCTCCTTCTGTGTTGGGTTTCCTCTCACATCCTGTTTTCTGCATGTGGTGGTTCTGGCTGCTGGGAACCCAGATGAAAAGAGAATGTCCCCTCTTCTTTGTAGATCCAACAAAAGTCCCAGACTTGAGTCTCATTGGCCCAGCTTGGGTCACGTGCTTGTTTCTGAACCGGTCACTGAACAGGGGGAATCAAGTGTGCTGATTGGCCAGGCCTGTGCCTCTGGGGAATGATGTGGGGGAAGGGGGCAGGTTCCCACTTCTGAGCCACACAGACTGGGAATAGGGCACAAGGGGTGACTTCTAGAGCGATAGTCTAGGGCAAGGGATGAATGTGAGTGGGCTGGCAAAATCGAACAGAGCTGTAGCCCAGACTCCGGTTTCCTCATCTGGGTGACAGGAGCTGTCCGTGGTGCTGGCCAGCGGTTGGGCGGGCTGTTGGGTGGAACCCCCTGCTCAGGGTTGCCTGTCCTTTTGGCTTTCAGCCTTCCCCTTGCTGTCCCTGGGTCCCCAGCTGAGCCTGCATGAGGACAGCCCTGTGGTCAGCCTGACTGTGGACAACGTGCACCTGGAGCATGGTGTGGTGTATGAGTATGCGAGCACAGCCGGCGTCAAGTGTCACGTGCTGGAGAAGATTGTGGAGCCCCGCGGCTGCTTCGGCCTCGCTGCCAAGGTCTTGCTGGGCGTTTCCCTGTCCTGGGTTGGCGTGGGGGTGGGGATGGAGCAGCCCGATTCCCATTTTCTCAGAGTTAGTCTGGAGACCTGAATTCTTGTCTCTGCCCCACCACATGCGACTTAGGAGAGTGACCTCTTATCTCTCTAGCCTCAGTTTACGCATCTGCAGAATGGGCCAGTAACAGACCTGACCTCGCAGGGGCATTACAGGGCATACGGGAGTCGCCACAGATAAGCTGCTTCAGACCCTCCTCGGTGCAGAGCATGTGCTCAGGAGTTGTTATTGTTTCTGCAGATCCTCGAGGCCTTTGCTGCCGATGACAGTGTCTTCGTGCAGAACTGTGGGCGGCTCATGGCCCTGAGCAACAACATCAAGACCATGTCCCACTTTGAGTTTCGTAACATCTGCGACACCAAGCTGGAGAGCATCGGCCAGAGGATTGCCTGCTATCGGGAGGTATCTTTACCCTACAAGGCCTCAGGCTGGAGGATTTTGCGTGAAAATGTCAAGACCCACCCCAACGTAGCTTAGACAAAGGGGAGAATATATTGGTTTATGTTACTGAAAAGCCCAGAGGTGAACTTCAGGCATGGGTATATCAAGCGCTCAGATAGCACTATTCTAAGAATGCAGCCTCTCTCCTTCTCTTGACTTTATTTTTCCATGTTGACTTTGCTCTCAGGCAGGCCTTTCTCAGATGGTGGCAAAATGGTCCCCAGTAGCTCTAACCTTAGCAGCTCCCGTAGAAAAGGAACTCGATGAGCACTTTTATTGGCTTCGCTTGGGTCCCTTGCTGAGCCCTGTACCAATCACTGCGGGGATGGGGAGGCAGCCTTACCTGAACTTCATGGACTGTGGGTTGGGGAGAGATGGTTTTTCAAGGGTCACTCACATGTGCAGCTGAAATGGAGACATGAATGTGGACCTCAGATTTTTCTGGACTTTCCCTGACAGCTGGATCTGTTGAAATGCAGTATAGGGTATCCACTTCTCCAGTGGAGCTCTTCATTTTGGGATGCCAGGCTTAGGCCAGGGTAAAGCGGGTACCGGGGATGGCCGGGATTCCCAGAGTCCCGAATCATGACCTCATGTCCCCTGCCTTTGTCAGTTTGCAGCCCAGCTGAAGAGCAGGGTCAGCCCACCCTTCAAACAAGCAACTCCGGAACCCCATCCGCTGTGTGGCCTGGACTTTTGCCCCACCAATTGCCACATCAACCTCATGGAAGTGTCCTACCCCAAGACCACCCCCTCCATTGGCAGGTCCTTCAGCATTCGCTTTGGTCGCAAACCCTCCCTCATTGGCCTTGACCCAGAGCAAGGTAACTGCATGTGTCTGTTAGAAAGTGTGTTTGGATCTCACGCTACAGATACGTTGACAGAAACATGTTTGGAACCCAGTGGTCCAGGGCTGGAATAGTGGCTTCATAGTCGTCAGGGACCTGGGCTTCTGTCTTTCTACACCATCATCTCTACAGGTGGCTTTCATCCTAAAGGATGCCTCATGGACTAGAACGGCTGCTGGAGTACCAGTCATCATGTCTGCCTTCCGGGCGGGGAAAAAAATCACAGTAGTTAAAGGCATATTAGTACCAAACTGAAACTTTCTTCTTGAAGTAACCCGGTGGATTACAATAATATTTAAAAGGGGAAATTTTGTCATTCACTGGGTCCTCGACATGGGTTTATATACCTCTGTCCAAGGGGGTTGTGGGTGTCTGGGCACCGTTTCCAAGGGAGCTCTCCCTCTCTCCATGTAGGCCACCTGAACCCTATGTCCTACACGCAGCACTGCATCACCACCATGGCTGCCCCGTCCTGGAAGTGCCTGCCTGCTCTGGATGGGGACCCTCAACGCCAGGGTCTCCAGGACAGCAGTGTTGGGCCAGCCAATGGGGCTCTGGGCCCGGAGGACCGTGGCCTGAGCTTCCTCCTCAAGCAGGAGGACCGTGAGATCCAGGACGCCTACCTGCAGCTCTTCACCAAACTGGACGTGGCCCTGAAGGAGATGAAGCAGTATGTCACCCAGATCAACAGGTGAGCCCTGGCGCCAGCGGGGAGTGGGTGGGGGGAGCGTTAGAGTCAGGATGCTTTGTAGTGGGGCACTGTCTTGTACATCACAGGCTGTTTATCAGAATCTGTAGATGCCAGTAGCCTCCCTGTTCCCCAGCTGTGACAAACAAAAATGTCCTCAGGCATTGCCAAATACCCCCTTGGGGGGCAGGGTCAAAATCACTCCTGATTGAGAACCGCAGCTCTAGTGAAGTGATGGGTGTAGGCAGCCATCATCAGGAGAGACTAAAACTATTTGGTGCACATTTTGGGGGACTTGATAATTTTAACAGAGAGAGAGACGGCAAGACATGATGTCCCTTTGGTGTAACGCAGCCGGGCACACACACAGCGCCACTTACCAAGTGCCCTCGCTGATGGGAATTGCACTGCTCTCTACTCAGAACCCTCGGCCTGCCTCACTGCCCGACGGCAGGGCGTGCGGAGTGGAGGGCGGCGGTGGGGCAGCAGGCGACGCAGCAGGCGACGCAGCAGGCCGCAGCCGGGGGGAGGGCGATTCTAGATGGCGGAGGACCCGATTCCTTTAACAAATGACTGGTGGGGGTCGGGGTGGGAGCAGGTACCAGGAGGAGGAGGGGGATGACGGGGAGATGGGGGAGGAGGATCTGTTAGAGAAGAGACCTGAGAGATGCACCAGCCAAGCGCAGTCAGTGTCTGGGCCTGGTTAGGGTTCTTTCTCATGCACTGTCTGTGAGAAGGCACTTGCGAGACTCTCAGGGACATGGGGACGTCGGTACTAGGTGATAGTAAGGAATTGCTAATTTTGTTAGGTGTGTAGGAGCAGCCTGGTTAGGTTTAAAGCAGTGTGTCTCAGCCTCGACGCTGGTGACAGACGCGGGGGCTGGATAATTTGTGGTGGGGCCATCGCGCTTATCGTAAGATGCTCAGCGGCATCTCTGGGGTCTACTCGCTGGGCCCCGGTAGGGGCCCCTACCCCGCCCCGTTTCGCTTGTGACAGCTGAGAATGTCTCTGGATGCTGGTAAATATTTGCCCCTCAGGACATATGTAGAATTGCTCAGTGTTTCCTGGGGCGGGGCGGGGGGGGCAGAATTACCCTCGCGGAGAACCATTGCTGTAGGAGGAAGTCCTTTTGTGCTAGTCACATACGGAGTATTTATAGGGGGAATTTATGATCTCTTAGATATGTTTTAAATATTCCCAAAAAAGAAAAAGTGACAGGAAAGACTGAGGAAACAAAAGAGGCCCAAGTTGCCGTGGCTGAAGCTGGCTACTGGGAGCTGTTCTTCATACTGCTCCCTCTGCTTTCGTGTATACCATGGACACGGTCCGCAATAGAAGGAAAAACAAGGGAGGGTCTGGAGCCAGGAGGCCTTGGTTTGAATTCTGGCCTGCTACTTATTAACTGTATGACCTCGGGCAAGTCCCTTAACCTCTGAGCCTCAATTTCCTCACCTGTAAAATGGAGCCGATCATAACACCGACCTCACTGAGATGTGAAGCGTTATATCAGCCGGGATTTATTGGTCCACTTACAAGGAGGCACCAGACAGTCCTCCAAGCACTTTACCTATGTTAACCCCCTAATCTTCATAGAAGCCTGGGACATGGATACCGAGATTACTCCATGATACAGATGAGGGATCTCAGAGAGGTTAAACAATTTGCTGTAGGTCTTTAAGCTAGGAAGTGGCGGAATCAGGATTTGAATGTGGGGTCTGTCTGTCTTTAAAACCTATGTGCTTGACAATTAATGGTGCCCTGTGCCATGGGTTGGCAGGCTGTCACCTGTGGGCCACATCCAGCCCACTGCCTAGTTTTTTAAAAAATAAAGTTTTATCAGAACAACCCAGCTCATTCATTTCACATTGCCTGTGGTGCTTTTTCACGCATGTGGCAAAGCTGAATAGTAGTTTCCGCTGAGACCGTGTGGCCTACCAAGCTGAAAAGATATGCTCTCTGGGCTTTTACAGACCAGTTTCCCAGTCGTAATCTATACCCTTGAACTTTGTGTAACTTCATTGTGAAATAAGGAACCTGTTTCTCATGCCCCCTACAGGAGGGACTGGAGGGGCAGCGTTTGTGCACCTGCGGAGTTGCTAGTGGGATTTTCAGGGAAGGGACACACGGCGTTTGTCCCTCGGCTCCCTCGGTTAGGGTCCGAGGTGAGGCCTGAGGTCGGGGTCCTGCCTGGAGCCTTCATGGAGGCCATTGAAGCCAGCGCCGTGTGATTTTAAATTCCAGGTCTTTGCTCCCACAGGCTGCTGTCGACCATCACGGAGCCCACCTCGGGGGGGTCCTGTGATCCGCCCTTGGCCGAGGAGGCCTCGTCCCCCCCACTGGTCAGCGAAGAGAGCGAGATGGACAGGACCGACCACGGGGGCATCAAGAAAGTGTGTTTCAAGGTGTCTGAGGAAGATCAGGAGGACTCGGGGCATGACACCATGAGCTACCGTGACTCCTACAGGTGGGGGCAGCCGTGGGCGTCGTGGGGGCTTTGACATGGACGGCCAGCGGGACAGCTGAGGCCACTGACTTGTGGGAAATTAGTCAGAATTAGAGGGACGTTTCCCAGGAAGCAGTGGGATGGGGCGCTGTTGCTAAGCCACGTGGCTGTGGGGGTTTTCTGTGACCTCAACACCACCCAGATTCCCCCCTTGGCTGCCCTTCCCCGAGGCTGATGTTCCAGGGTGTCCCCTGTGGACGCCACCCATCTACTCTGCTCCAGTTCTGCTCTGCACACGCTGGCGGAACGTGGCCAAAGAAAAAGTCAGGGTCTGTGGTGTGTCTTAAAACTCCCATGTTTTCTGCAACAAATGGTATTTATTTTTACTTGACCCAAGGAGGAAGACAAATTTTTTTTCCTCCTAACTCGGAGAGGATCTGAATTGTTTTTTTCCTGGTTAAGCTAATTATAAGGAGATCAGTGAAGTCCTAAGGAGTAGATTAAATGGACTAAAAACTCAATTTCCTGTAATAAACCATAGAGTGAGTAAGTGGAAGTCCTTACCACAAATAAACAAGCACCGCGGGCTCCTGGGAGAGGTTATATAACATTTGATCGTTGGATCGTTGTTAGAGTGGAACGTCGGTGGGCGCGCTTGTTCATGGGCAAAATACAAAACTGATCGCATCAACAAGAAGCACCTCGCCCCAGGCCTCCCAGCATTCATTCGTGTTCTTTCCATCTTTCTGTCTTCGCGGCGTCTGACCACCCATGTGTTTGCCTTGGCCTCTCCGTACCCAGGTGTTCGGGCTAACTGGGCGCCGTGTGTTCCTAGCGCCGTGTGTCCGTTGCCCAGGATCTCTCCTTCGCTCTGGGTTTCCATGCTTGCGTTTTTGAGTCTCCCAGTTTTTTCCTTTCATTGTCAAAAAGGTGAAGGAGAGAATTTCAGGGTTGTGGTGTTTGATTCCCATGCCTGCCGCGTTCCTGGGACACAAGCGAAGAGGACACAGTCCCTGTCCTCATGAGGTTCCCAGCCAGGCCGGGGAGACAGAACACAGAGCCATGTGGTTGAGTGTGGCAGGGACTCATGTGTCCAGGGACCAGGCTGTGCCCCGAGGGGAGTGACAGGAGTTTACGCCCCACCGAAAGCAGTTTACTGCCCTCCTACTGGCTCTGCGATTCTGTGCTGGGACCTAGGACTGTTTCTGCAACGTCAGAACACCAGCCAGGGCAACCTTCCCTGTCACTGGCTCGGGTGGTCGGCCTGCAGCGCCGCCCATACCCCCCGCCCCCTGCCTGGGCCAGCGGTCCACCTGAGGAGCCATGAGTTCTGTCTGGGTGCTGGGACCGGAGGCGGGAGCCGGAGGGTGACTCCTGTCTTCCTCTCGGCCCCTTGCAGCGAGTGCAACAGTAATCGGGACTCCGTCCTGTCCTACACCAGCGTGAGAAGCAACAGCTCCTACCTGGGCAGCGACGAGATGGGGTCTGGTGAGTGCGGCAGCTCGTGCGAGATTGTGTTTTGTTTATTCTGTTACACGTCTCTCTGTGTTACACTACTTTATACCGCGTTGCATAGTATGGTCGTGTCTTGCCTTGCACTCGCTCCTGCGGCACATTTTCTTGAGCACGCCGGACCCTGGCCCTCGCGGAGCCGGCGTTCTCCACAGATGCCGTGGACTCAGAACAGACAAAACGCACACGGTGCAGTTACACGTGGTGATGAGTTGCCGTGATGTCCCCCAAACAGGGTGGTTTCCATAAAAATGGCATGTGCTCAAACCAAAAATTCAATCGAGAGAACCGTCAATGTACTTAAAACTTTTGCTGAAAGACTGCAGTTTGTTTTGGTTTCAGTTTCATTGATTTCAGCCTTTAAAAATCGTATTTTGTGAGGAAGGCACACATCCACGTGGTTGATAATTGAGGAGGCCCGCGAGGGCGGGCGGTGAGAAGCCTCCCTCCTGCCCTGGTGACGCCGTCGCCTGCCTCCCCGGCCCCCATGGCCACAGCTGCCTGGTGTGACCTTCCGGTGATGGCAGTCTGGGCATAAAAATTTAATTTTAATTTTTTTTCTAATTTAACGGAAGAAAAAGAAGCTCAAGTAAAATTGAAGCTATTGCTGAACTTTAGATAAATATTTCATCACATGAGATATTCAGCTGTAAAAACTGTCCCTGTGGAGGTTTTAGGGAGGACAGCACATGTGGCAGCGAACTGAACTGAAACCGCGGGGGGGGATGGGCCCGGAGGCTTGGGGTCCAGTTCCTTCCCTCCGCCTCGCCGTCTCCTCGTTCGCAGAGTCCCGGGAATAACAACAATGACCCACAGTTGTGTCATGCTTTAGCTACTGTTGCCCATTTTGAAGATGAAAAAACTGAGGCTCAGAGAGGCCGAGGGATTTGCCTCGTGTCACAGAGCCAGGGTCCAAGTCTGTCAGACCCCAAATCCACTGTGGGTTTTGGACCCTGTAGTTACGTTGTCTTCTGGGGAAAGAGGTTGGGAGGACGTGTTTGTAGATGGCTGTGGCTTCTTCCTTCCTCTAGGGGACGAGCTGCCTTGTGACATGCGGATTCCATCAGACAAGCAGGACAAGCTTCATGGCTGCTTGGAACATCTCTTTAACCAGGTAGGACCTTTGTTTCCATCTCTGGCCTGGCCCTGGGTTCCCCTCATCGCCCCTGGTGAGAACCCATAAGCCAGGAGCTGGGGGTGGGGGCTGTGGACGGTGGGTCTCTGCAGCCTGGGGGGCCGCGGGGCCCCCACTAACCGCACGCTTCCTGCTGGCCAGGTGGACTCCATCCACGCGCTCCTCAAGGGGCCGGTCATGAGCAGGGCTTTTGAAGAGACCAAGCACTTCCCCATGGACCACAGCCTGCAAGGTGAGCACCGGGCGCCCCACTGCAGGGCTGGGAATGGCCTCCAGCACCTGGCCAGGAGACAGCGACAGTGGGGACCGTGTGCTGGCCGGGGGCAGGACGCTGCTCACACTCTCAGCTCTGCCCCTCTCCTGCCCTGTGGCTGGGGGCTCGTCCTGGGGTCGGCCCGTTGAGCCCACGGGCCAAGTGCGGCCCATTGCCTGGCTCTGTATAGACAGTGACCTGAGAGTGGGGCTTTCGTTGGTAAAGAGTAGTAAAAACAAAATAAAACAAAGAAACAAAGAACACGTGACAGAGACCGTAGGCCCTGCAAAGCCCAAAGCAGTTCCTGTCTGGCTCCTGACCGGAGAAATGAGCGGAGCCGGGGGGCCCTGGCCGCCGCCGGCCAGGCCGCCCATCTGCATGTAGCCGGAGGGGACGGGGCAGGGCATGGGGTGCCGCACCCCCGCACCTTCAGCTGCCCTTCGTCACCTCGCCCACATGCACCCATCTACCTCCAGCCTTGACATTTTTAAAAACCATATTCCTTTGCTGCCTGTGTTAATAGTGACACAACTTTTTTGAAAAAGTGTCACCCTTTTAAATATTTAATTTTTAAAGGAATTTACTAAACTCTCTATATATGGACAACCTGTATAACGTGCCATAAAGAAACAATGACCACGGTAAGTTCAGTGGAAACAGCCACCAAAAAAAAAGTGTCACATGCTGTAGTCAGGTACTGGTCCCTGCCCAGAGCACTTGGTTCGTTCTTCTCGAGAGGGATCAGTTGTTAGAGGCCTGCTAAGGGCTTACCAGCGCCAAATTGAGACTTTCTTCTGGAAATGATGGAGAGGAAAAGAATTGACATGTATGTCCCCCCACTTACCTTTCCTCTCATTTACCCACCTACCCATCTATCTACTCACCATCCATACACCCCCTGACCCCCCCATCCATGCATCTGTATCCATCCAGTAAATAGTTCCCAGGAACCAGTTTGTGCCAGGCCCTTGTGCTAGGCACTGGGGACCCTAAGATGGACGTGACACTGCCCCTGACTCCGGAGCTCCCAGCTGGGTGCAGGAAGTTGCTCCTAAATAAGGGTAGGAAGTGTGAAGAGTCGGGGTGCCCCAGCTCAGCCTCCCCTCCTGCTCTGTTACAATCGTGTCTTCCAAGGACGGACCTCCAAAAGCAGAGACAGCAAACCCAGAGGAACCCAAACCGCAAATATCTCACAACCCTGGGGCATTGTAGCAGGGACGAGGCCCAAGAAACAGGGGCCTGTGTCTGTTTGGCCTTTGAATGGTCCTGCTGGGGCCAGGTTCAAGTCCCAGCTCTGCCACTACACAGCTGTGTGACTTTAGGCAGGACGCCTTCCCATTCTGTGCCTGGGCTTCTTCCTTTGTGTAGGGAAAAGGTTGGACTAGGTTCTAATTCATGTGCCCACTTGACTGATGTGGCTGTGGGGAGGTAGTACCTGAGAATCCTTCTGTGACTACATCCAGGCTTAGGAGAAGAGAATGCAGTGATTGATTCGTGATGTCTGCACTGGATTGGTTTCAGCTGTGAGGAGTCACCTCTCAGACTAGGAGGAAGGAGTGCCGAGGTTGATGAGTGATGTCTGCCACAAGTGTGGTACTATGACTCGGTAGCACACTCACCATGTATTTGCCCCTCCACCTGCCATGGACCTGCTAGCATCCTTGATCTCGGATTCTGAGCCTTGGAATGTGGTGATCGGACACAGGCGTTTGGATTACCGTTCTCCAAAGCTACCTCTGTCCCTTTCCTGTCCTCATGCCACTCTCCTGCCCCAGAGTTCAAACAGAAAGAAGATTGTACAATCCGTGGCCGGAACTTGATCCAGATCAGCATCCAGGAGGACCCCTGGAACCTCCCCAACTCCATCAAGACCCTGGTGGACAACATTCAGAAATACGTGGAAGGTCAGTTGGGCAGGGAAGGGTAACTTGGGGGGGGGGGGTTGGTGGCCATTGGTTCTTAATGTGGCCTGTGGCAGGATCAGGAGTGGGTCCACCTCCACGTCCCATTGTCCCTCCGTGCCCAGGGGAGGACGAGAAGAGCTGGTGCCCCTTTCTCAGCCGAGCATCTTGCCCGGGGGCCCTACACCCCTGATCCAGGCACTGCTGGATTTGTGCAGAGTCAGGAAGCTGCGAAGGCCGAGCTTATTCCTTCTCAGCTTCCGAAACTGGATTTGATTCAGTTCCTTTTCTTCATTATTAAGGTCACGAGCTGGAGGCTCCCTGATCAGACTTGGGCTCACAGGTTTTGATACTATAGCATTAACAAAAAAGAAAAAAAAGTGAATCGGCTGCCAGGGTTTTATTATCAGAGATACCACATAAAAATCTAGATTTCTGGCTGCTCTTGAACAGCCAGAGGATCTGGCACCGCAGTCACACATGTGTGATGAGTGGCAGCTGTCGTCATGGGTGGGGGAGTCCCCATCACTCCCTGCTTCTGAATGTCTGCCTCACAGGAAGCAGGTGACATTGATGGTGCCTGCCTGGCCCTTGGCAGCATTTAAGCCTGGGACTCCTGGCTCAGCAGGACCCTGGGCCAGGGGGGCATTTGATCAGGACCCTTCCCCCGGGAGCAGCAGCCTATGTGCTAGCCTTTCATATTTTTCTTTTTGCCCCTTCTGGTCCTAAGAACCCTTTAAAAAAAAAAAATTTTTTTTTGTTTTAAGAAAAGAGAGCAGAAGGTCTGAGCTTTGGCTACACGTGTGCAGGGCTGCGGCTATGTAGAATGTGCCTATGTGCCTGACTGCTTGCGTGAGCTGCTGTGCACCTGTATGTATGCACGCATGTAAGCGTGTGCCCACATGCATGTACAAGGTGTGGGCTGCGGACTCTGGCCCAGGAGTTGGAGAGGCTGGTTGTAGTCTCTCTTTGGTGGGTGTATATAAACAGCAGGGACGCAGGTAACAGTTGAGTTCCATCCCCTGGAAATTGGGGGTTTCTGGGTTTCATCCAACATTCCTCAGAGCTCCTCAGCCCAGCTGTACGTGGCCATCGTCCCCAGAGCTTCACTGCACAGGGTTCGCTTGGGCCGCAGGGAGGGCCCAGTTCTGCCTGAATCTTGTGCTGACTCCTCTCTACCCTTCCTTTTTTCTGACTCCTCCTCCTTCCAGATGGGAAGAACCAGCTGCTCCTGGCCTTGCTGAAGTGCACAGGTGAGGGCTTTGAAGCAGCAACCGTCCGTGTCGGGCACACGCCCAGGTGCACCCGGGAGAGGCCACCCTGGCCGCGGGCGCTCAGGACTGCAGCCCGGGGAGGCCTCTTCTGCCGGCTGAGGTTGATGTTCCCATGGTCATCGGGGCCTGCACACGGCGGGCGGGGCGTGTGCCGCTGTTGCCCCTCACACCTCTAAGAACTAGGCAGACCTCACTTGCTTCCTCCTCTTGAGTCCAGGGGACGAGTCTCAGGGTCCTGGAGCCAGGAGCCCCGTGTCTTGCCACCTCCCAAGACTGGGCAGATCTTGATGAGATCCCTTCTTTTCGGAAATTCTCTGCCAAGGGGCAGCCAGGATAGGATCTAGGTCAGAGTTGGTCACTGAAAATCAGTTGGCCAGAGCCAGTCATCAAAAATAATCCCTCCCCATTGGGACCCTGGAGGAGCGATCACCTGAAATTGGCCAGTTCTGCAACCCATGTCAAGAGCAGGGGCAAGGAAGGGGTAGGCAGGAAGAAGTCACGCTTCTCAAAAATAGAGAAAACGGTAAACTACGTTTCTTACAACGTGGAGTATGGCAGACCTGCTTGGTGCCATCGGTCGGTCCCCAGCCAGGAAAGGTCGAGAGACTCCCGCACCGATGGAGACACAGCCCAGTGAGGGCTTTGAGAAAGCCGTCGGAAAGTCACAAGGCAGATAAGTCAGAGAGTTGAGTTGTTCAGCAAATTGGCTTGCTTTTGGAGAATTGATTTTTGCGGTATTGGCTTTTGGTGGCTGGGATTGGCCTCTGGCAAGTTGGCCCCAGATAGGCGTCCCGCTGGGCCCCGGGGGTTGGCTCTGGGCCTTGGGGCTGCTGGTGGCGCAGGAGCCCCTGCCCAGCAAGCCCCTCCCTGCCCCACAGACACCGAGGTGCAGCTGCGGAGGGACACCATCTTCTGCCAGGCCCTGGTGGCCGCCGTGTGCACCTTGTCCGAGCAGCTGCTGGCGGCCCTCAGCTACCGCTACAATAACAACGGCGAGTACGAGGAGAGCAGCCGGGATGCCAGCCGCAAGTGGTTGGAGCAGGTGGCAGCCACCGGAGTCCTCCTGCACTGCCAGTCCCTGCTGTCGCCGGCCGCCGTGGTGAGTGGGGCAAAGAGGGACAGGTGCGCTGGGAGCCTGGGCAAGGGAGCTCCCGCCTACTCACTCAGGCTCGCCTTGTGCATTCAGCAGCTCTTTATTGAGCATCTACTATGTGCCACTGTTGCAGGCACTGGGGATCCAGCGGGGGGCAAAGCAGAGTTGTACTTAGGGATCTTAAAACTTAGTGGGGGAGGTGGACATAAACCAATAAGTAAAGTAAGTGGTGTAGACCAGGGGTTCTCCACCAGGGCAGTTTTACCTCCCAGGGGACACTTGGCAATGTCTGGAGACGGTGTCAGTTGTCACGACAAGGGGAGAGGACACCCTCCTGGTGTGTAGTGAGTAATGATTAGGGATGCCGCTAAACATCTTACAACGCACAGGATAGTCCCCCCCCACCCCGCCCCGCAACCCGAGAATTACCTGCCCCTAAATGTCAATAGTGTCACATTTGAGAAACCCTTGTATATAGTGATAAGGGCTAAGGAGGAAATCAGGCAGGGAAGGGCACAGGAAGTGGGGGGCGGCAGCCGTTGAAAGCTTCAATAAGGTAGCCAGGGAGGGCCTTGCCAGGAAGGTGACTTCTGACCTAGGAACTGAAAGGGGGGTGGGAGGGAGCCCTGAGGATATTGGGAGGAGCCTTTCAGGCTGGGAAGTTAGCAGGTGCAAAGGCCCAGAGGCAATGTCTGAGGAGGACACACTGGCTAGAGCGGAATAAGCCAGGGCAGGGGGTGGGGGAGGTGAGTCTTGAGAATTGTTTGGGGTCTTGCAGAGCTTTGGCCGTTGCTCTGAGTGGCCGTGAGCCTTGGGAGGGGCTTGAGCAGAGGAGGGATGGGATCTGACATTGGCCCTGAAAGAATCACTGAGCTCCTGGGTGGGGAAGGCGCTGCAGGCAAAGCTTGGAGGCCAGCGAGGATGCTTCTGTAATAATGCAGGTGAAATCCCTGGTGCAGGCAGAACCTCCGTTGGTAATCCTTGCAGTCGCCCTGAGGCGGGTTTCTCACCACGCACACCCTGAGGCCGGGGCAGCGGGTTTGAACTCTGGGAGCCTGACTCCAGGCCCGCCACCCCCGAGGCTGCCCTGCTCCCTCTGCATCTCCTCTTCACCCTGATGCCACTGTCCCGCCACTGTCGGGGCTCAGGATCAGGGCCCGTCGTCTGCTGGCCCCCAAGAGGCAGAACCAAGGACTCAACTTTCAGCGGTGTGGGGCCCAGAGCCCATGTTCCCCGGAAACGAAGCCTGCAGCATTGCTCTGTGCTGTTTGCTCCTGCACTCCGGGTGCTCAGGCCTGAGCTCCCCGCCCTTGCAGCCCTGAGCGTCCTAGACACTTTCCCAGGCAGGGCTCAAAGCCATTGCTGGGGGCTCTTGGGAGAGCATGGCCTTCGTGTGCCCCCTGCTGGTCGACTTTGCACACAGGCGCTGTCTGGCCGCAGATCCGCGCTCACCTGCTTCCTGGAGAGTACCACCGGCTGCGGTGCCTGGAAAGGCAGCCAGGAACACCCAGCCCTCACCTTCTGTCCTCAGATGAGAACCCTGGGGCCCAGTGCCTTAGTCACCAGTCACCGCGCAGCGCCAGGCCCTGAGCTGGGCGCGGGGTGTCTGAGGCTCACTTTCTAGTGGGGAGAAGCAGATTGAAAAGAAGGAAGGAAGGAAGCGGAAGAGAGAGGGAAAGAGGGAGGTTATGCAGAGGGTCAGACGTGATTGAGCTTTAGATTGAAATGGTCCGAGATGGCCTGAGGAAGTGCCAGGGGGGTGAGCTTTGAGCTGAGAGGCCTGAGTACCAAGACACCCACTAGGTAAATGGCCCGAGGAAGAGTGTGCTGGGCAGAGGGAACAACATGTGCAAAGGTCCTGAACAGAGGCCAGTGAGGCCAGAGGGGAGCAGGCCAGGGGTTTGGGGGATGAGGTCAGCGGGGCCTTGTCTGCAGGGCCTGGGGCTTTATTGTGGAAGCAGAGGGAGGGTTCGGAGGCTTTGAGCAGGTGTGTAACGTAAGTCAAGTTTTTCAAAGATTCCTTGCAGTCACAGTGGACTCCAGGGTCTGACTCTAGGCTTAGTGACCCCTAGGCTGCCCTGCTCTCCCCGCTTCTCCGGGGTTATCCCGGGCTGTGCCTTGCTAGAGGGAGAGGGTGGCACAGGGGACCTGTGAAGAGGCAGAGGTGGTCCTCCTTGTGTTGGGGATGGTGAGGAGGGTTGGGGGAGGTAGATGAGCCTGGGGTACGTTTTGGAGGTCAACCCATCAGGACTTGATGATGGACCGGGTATAGGGCGAGGGGAGAGAGAGGTCAAGAAGTCCTTCAAGTCAGAGCTTTGGGGCTTGGGCTGCTGGACGGATGCTGGTGCGCTTTGCCGAGACCGGGCCACCTGGAGGGGGATGAGGAGGGACAGGGGACTGCTTTGGGCTGGCCAGGTTTGAGGTGGTTGCGTGCGATTGCTGGGGTGGGCTGGGTAAGAGGGCTGCCCAGCGCATTAGAGCGGAGCCGGGTTCTGAGCTGGGGGCTGCGGGACGAGCAAACACAAGTTCGCATCCAGCCCTGGAGGGCCCAGCACGGAACCTCGCGCCCGCTGGGCCCGCAGCCTGGTGTGCCGACCGGAGTTGAGTCACAGCCTCTTGAAGGGAAGCCCTGGGGCAGCGGTGGCACCTGAGACCCCTCCGCCCTGTCTCCCTCCTGCAGAAGGAGGAGCGGACCATGCTGGAGGACATCTGGGTGACCCTCTCAGAGCTGGACAGCGTCACCTTCTCCTTCAAGCAGCTGGACGAGAACCACGTGGCCAGTGAGTGACTCCTCCCACCCCCACCGTGAGAGTCAGGGTTCTGGGGTGGAAGGGACTGCTTCGCAGGCCACCCTGCCGCCAGGCCAGCTGCGCAAGGTTGGCATGGGACCCAGTGCCTTCAAGCCTCATGCTCCCAACATACATGGAAAAAGGGGGTCTCTTTTTGTATAAACCCAGTTGTCTCCAAAAGCTTTTAAAAGGGAACAACCAGTACCCAGTTCTTATTAAAATTTCTAAAGATATCCATTATTGGGGTGGAGACTTGTTAAGGTTTTCTAAGAATTTATAACATTATTATAAGGTTCTTCCTTTCTTCCTTCCCCCCTGCCACTCTTCCTTCAACCCTGCCACTGTTCACCCACTCACTCATCTGCCCCCCCCATCCGTCTGCGTACCCGTCCACCCCTCCTCCGTCCCACCTACCCGCCTGCCCCTTCCCCGTCCATCCGCACGTCCATACAGTGAGCGCATAATATGTGTCAGGCCCCGTTTTCAGTTCTGGGGCCCCAATACGGCTGCGATCCCTGTGCCCCTGGAGCCACAGGCCAGCCCTGTGGGACTCCGCCCTGGCTGCACTGGGAGCATCTAGCTCTGCAAAGACACCGGTGCCCCAGTCCCGTCCCAGCCCTGGCAGGGCGGATCCCCTCTGTGGGGTGGACCCTGGGCCCTCGCGTTCTAGCAGAGCTTCCCAGGTGGCTGGTGGGCCGCGGACTGAGGACCGCGGGGCCGGGCCGCGGGGCCGTGGCTCTCCGAGTGCAGTCCCTGCGAGAAAGGCGAGTTCTCCGGCTCCACCCCAGACCCGGACCCGGAGCTCCAGCAGCAGAGCCCATAGATCTCTACTGACAAGCCCCCCGGGGACCTTGAGCACACTCGTTGGAGAGCCACTGCTCTGGATCAGTGATTCTCAATGTGTAAAAAATTACCACCTCCACGGAGAGTCTGTTCAGATCGATTTTTTCCCTAATTGCTGCACCCCCATTGAATATTAGTACCATAGATGTATTATATATCTGTGTACCGTAGGTATATCTGTGTTTTATACATAAAAAGAGTACTTTTCTTTTTTTGATATCCCCTCTAGAACCAATGTTCCCCTCCTTGGGGCTGATATCGCCCTGTTGAGAATGTGTGAGAGTCTAGAGGGACAGTAGGTTTTGTTTTGGGCACCAGTTGGAAGGGATGGCCAGCAACTGCCTGCCTATGAGTAGGCCAAGTTGGGCTCAGATTGATTAGTGATGTCTGCCCTGGGCGCTGGATGGGATGTTGGTGCTGTGCCTGCCATAAGCTCGTCTCTAAGGGTGTGAATAAATGCAGGCCCCATCTGAGGGCAGCATTGCCCTGGGCTGCCAGGTTCGGGGGGTACAGGGAGCACTGGTGAGGCCCTGAAGACAAACACGGACAATCCCCCCGCTGGGCCGAGCCAGCGTCAGGTCTGAGAATTAAGCAGTGGGAACTGGGACCTGTTGAAAGAGGCGGAAAGGGGGGAGGGTCAGAGGCTGCTCTTCTGAGCGTCTGAGGGCCGGGCTCTCTGAGACCACCCCTGGAGGGTGGGAGGACGGGGAGGTCTGAAGCTGCTGCTCTGGTGTGGGCAGGCAGGGACGTCCCAGGATGCCACCCTGAACGTGGGGCGACAAAGGGGTCTGAGGTGACTGCTTTGGGGTGGGGAAACGGGGGAATCCCAGGACGCCCTAGTGGAGGTGTGAGCGGAGGTCTGCAGCCGCCCTAACGCAGGTGGGCAGGTGGGCAGCGCTCCCCTAGGCCTGGTGGTGACCGCTCCGCCCTGTCCCCCAACAGACACCAATGTCTTCTACCACATTGAGGGGAGCCGGCAGGCGCTGAAGGTCGTCTTCTACCTCGACAGCTACCACTTCTCCAAGCTGCCCTCCCGCCTGGAGAGTGGGGCCAGCCTGAGGCTGCACACCGTGCTCTTCACGAAGGGTGAGCAGTGGGGTGCAGAGCGGGGCCTGCGGTGGGTAGCCCAGGCTCCGAGCACCCCGGGACCCCACCCTCTGCCCTCCCGCTTCTTTCTTCGCAGCCCTGGAGAACGTGGAGGGGCCGCCTCCTCCAGGCAGCCAGGCGGCGGAAGATTTGCAGCAGGAGATCAATGCCCAGTCCCTGGAGAAGGTTCAGCAGTATTACCGCAAGCTCAGGTACCTGCCTGGGCTACATGTTGGGGACAGGAATCCAGATTTACGGGGACTAGGTATCAGCGTATAAGTCACCAGATAGTCCCCCCAGCGTGGGAGTGGCCAGAATGCCTTTTCCTGAGCACCTACTATGTGCCAGGCCTGCTGCCAAACATGCTCATCAGACTCTCCCCATAGCCACAGCTGGCCATTCTAAGCCACTTTACAGATGAGGAAACTGAGGCCCAGAGTGTGTACCCGGCTTGCCCGAGGCCACACAGTCAGAAGGTGGCTGAACTGAGCTTGGAGCTGGGTCTCTTTGGCTTCTAAACAGGTCCTTCCAGCTGAGGGGAGCTGCCTGTTTCATTTTACATGGGGGAGGGAGCCGGGTGGGATTCTGAAGACTGTAAGGGGTGTGGCCCCCAAGGCCTTGGCCCAGCTCCGCAGAGACCCCATGAAGGAAGTAGGGGGAGCGGGGGCCACGTTGGTCAGGAGGGAGCCTCAGACCCAGGGAAGCAGCTTCCCCTCCCACTTCCCTCCCCCTCCCCCTTCTCCTTGCCTTCTCCCTCCCTGGAAATGGGAGGCCGTTGCCTTCAGGGAAAGCATCCAGCTTTGTTATTAAAACTGGCATCTCTGGATTGATTGATGCTCTCAATCTGTGCCATGCTGCTTGTCAAATGTGTAAAATAGTGCATCTCTGACCGTTCGTCCATCCCTTTGTTCATTCGATATGTGGGCCAGGCTCTGTTCTGGGTGCTTGCTTGGGAGTCAGCAGTGACCAGGAAAGCTTCGTCTTAAAAAAAAAACTTTTATTCTCACCCGAGGACATTTTTTCATTGCTTTTAGAGAGAGATGGAGAGAGGGTTTCAAGAGAGGGGAAGGAGGGTTGAGAAGGAGGGAGAGAGACATCGATGTGAGAAAGAAACATCGGTCGGCTGCCTTCTGTAGGTGCCTCAGCTGGGGCCCGAAGCTGCAGCCTAGATACATGCCCTGACCGGGAATCGAACAGTAAACCAGTGAACCAAGAACGGTGTAACAGGCCAAGTGGGGAGAGCGTTCAGAAGACAGACACTCAGGACAAGGGCCTAGAGAGTGGGGGCGTCAAGTGCAGATCACCTGATCAGGACAGGCAGTCAGGGAAGTGGCATTTGAGGGGTGCCTGCGAGGCCCCTTCTCGCGTCCCCCCGGGGCTGTTGGAGGAACGGGTGACTGTGGGTGTGGAGAGCTGTGCAAGGCGCTCTTGGTGGTTTCTCTCTGGGGGTTGCTGGGGGGTAGCTGGGCTGCAGCTGCAGTGGGGGCAGGGGCTGCATGCACGGTGGGCCTGGCGGTCCCCCCAACCCACGTCTTCCTCTCTCAGAGCGTTTTACCTGGAGCGGTCTAACCTGCCCACAGACGCCAGCACCACGGCGGTGAAGATCGACCAGGTGCGTGCACCCGTGTGTCGCCCTGCTGTGGGGCTCGGGCAGGGCTCGGCGCTCTCGGGTCAAGACTCAGCTGCCAGGGTTCCGGGTGGCGCCCAGCCGGAGTCCTGGCAGAGCGGCCTCGAGCCCTCTGTGGTGCCCCCTGACCCCACTTACTTATCGCAGCATTTCTCTGAGGCTCGGCTAGCTGCAGCCCTGCAGGGTTCTTTCTATTTGCTTGTTTCAAATTTGTTCCCAGCGTTTAAAAATCAAAAGACTTCCATGTAATGGAGGCTTCTCGCTGCCTTCGAGGCATAGAAAGATCTGGCCGTCCAGGACCCTCATTGCCACGTGTCACGGTTGGCCCTCCGAGGGCACGTGCTCCAGGCCTGCCGCCCTCTTCCCAGGCTCAGGCAGGCCTCGGATTTGACAGCGGCCTGTGGGCACTGGCCTTGGGGCTGTGAGGCGGGGGCTCCGAGAGAAGCAGAGGGCACAGCCCGTGGGGGGTTTGTAGTCTGGGCGGGGGGTTTGTAGAAGATGCCACGGAGAGACCTGGCAAACCAGCCTGTTGTGCCTCCACGGGGCAGGGGAGGCAGCTGGGCAGAAGGAAGGCCCCCCCGCCGGAGGCATGGCTCGCGCTGGCAAAGGCTGAGCTGGGGGCACACCCGGGCAGGTGAAGAGAACGAGATTTGAAGGTTAGGCCTGAAATACATCGTGAACGCTGAACGCCAGCTTGTGGGGCAGTGGGGAGCCACAGATGGCCCTTGGGCAGGGGTCGGGAAGGTTAATTGGGCTGTAACCCCCCCGTGAGGGGAGCTGGGAGGACAGGGGCAGTAACTGAGCTGTGGGCGGGAGGGAGCGGACGGGATGGAAGGCCGGGCGGGGGCCCCGCCAACTGTCGGGGTGTTTGTGTGCGTACCTCACAGCTGATACGTCCCATCAACGCCCTGGACGAGCTCTGTCGTCTCATGAAGTCCTTTGTCCACCCCAAACCTGGTGCCCCTGGGAGCTTGGGGGCCGGCCTCATTCCCATCTCCTCCGAGCTCTGCTACCGCCTGGGGGCGTGCCAGATCGCCATGTGCGGCACCGGCATGCAGAGGTGAGCTTGGGGCTGGGCCCCGGGGGCCACAGAGGCCAGGGGGAGAGGAGCCTGCTGCATGCCGCTGCCGTGTTCGAGGGGCGCAGGGAGTGAGCAGCCAGACACTGGCTCTGTGTGGCAGCGTGTGGGTGGGGGGGTCTTCTTGGAGAGAAGACACCTGGGCGTAGGGAGTGAGTCCAGCAGTTGTGTGGGGACAGGGACGGGAGGATGTGAGGCCAGGGGCCTGCCAGGCCATGGTGGTTGGGGTGGTGGCAGGTTCCTGGGCGTGGGGGGCCTCTTGAGGTAGGGCAGGAAGTCCCCGCCTCACCTGCCGTCCCCCTCGCCCCTCCCTGCAGGAGCACCCTGAGTGTCTCCCTGGAGCAGGCGGCCATCCTGGCGCGGAGCCACGGGCTGCTCCCCAAGTGCATCATGCAGGCCACGGACATCATGCGGAAGCAGGTGGGCGGCGCCCCGGGCTGCAGGGCACCCTGGCCTGGGCGTCCTGGGCTGAGGGCAGGACGAGGAACCCTCGGGAACAGGCGGTCATCAGCCCCACCTATGGCCCTTCTCCCCATCTGGGGGGTGGCCTGGGATTTCCGTTTCTGGGGCTATTACCTACCGTTTCCCCCAGCGCCACGCCCCCGCCCCCCAGTTTGCTCAAGTGCCCTGAACTCAGTGCAGAGGCAGGTCTCAGTCTCACACTTCTTTCCTCAGGGCCCCAGGGTGGAGATTCTGGCCAAAAACCTGCGGGTCAAGGATCAGATGCCCCAGGGTGCACCGCGGTGAGTACCGCCCCCTTCTTCTTCCGCCTGGGAAGGCCAGGACCCGAGCTGGCATCAAACTCCTGGCCTCGCCCCAGGCAGACGCCCTGGTGGTCACACGGGGCCCCACCTCTCGTTTATGGGGGTCCCGCTTTGTGAAGCAACAAATGTACTTAGTGTGTTACTCCTCAGAAGAGCTCCCACTTTGGGAAGGTGAATCAAAGCCCCCAGGTGAGTCACAGGCAAGGACGCGGTGCGATCCCCACGTGCTGCACGGCCCTTTCTCTGCCGCCTGCTACCCGTGGGCCAGTCCGCCTGCCGCTCCCTGCGCGCACGACCCCTTGTCCCTCCACTCTGGTTTCAGCCCAGCTGTCTCCATCCCCACTGCCCCAGTTTGTCAGCAACATCTGTCCACGATTTTTAAATAACTTCATTTTGAAATAGTTTGACTCACAGGAAGTTACAAAAGTAGTACAGAGTTCCCTCGTGCCCACACTCAGCTGTCATGTGACCACAGGACATTGTCGCAGCCGGGAAACGGCGCTGGTGACTACAGCAGCTCCCACGCACACCTTGCTGTGTGTCACCAGTTTTTCCACGCATTCTTTTACCCTCATTGCTTTTGGATACTTTTATCTGTTAACCCCCTCCAGGCTCTGACTCAATCTCTATCTGTGTTGTCTGCAATGGTAACTCTGTGAGCAAGATACTGTTCACATCCCCAGTTGGCAGTTGGGGCCACTGGGGCACAGAGAGGTTAAGTGTCCTGCCTGGGGTCACACAGCTAGTCTGTGGCAGAGCCCGGACTCGGACCGAGGCAATCTAGGCCTGGGGGCCGACGTGCCACCTCGCTTCTCTGTTGTGTCCCTGTCACCGCAGCCACTGCTTTCTGGTCCCCCTGCCATCATCTTCCCCACAGACCTGCTGCTCCTGCTGGAGCCCATTCCTGGCTCCTCCTTACTTGACGCTGAAACTCAGTGTCCTTCCGGTACAGGCGTTAAGGAAACCAAAGCAGCTCTCCTGTGCGCTCAGGGAGAGGCCCCCAAGATGAATATTAAGCAGAAAAGCTCAAGGGCTGCAGTGCGGTGACTAGTTTGCCACCATTAGTGTGGAAAAACGTACACCCCCTACACATGTAAACACACACCCACACACGTATCTTAACCCAGACGTGCAGACTGGCTGTATTTGTAAAGCCGCGGCTGCCTGTGGGGAGCAGAGACTGTGGGGAGGGGACTAGGTAGCCGGGGAAGTGTGGGCAGCATAAATATTTGTCACTCGGTATTTTTAAAAATATCTGCTGAGTTCGGTTTTCTGGCACGGGTTACCTGTTCAATAAAAATGGAAGTAACAGGCCCGGCCCTCCCTGGCTTCTCCTCACCTCCCTCCCCCCTCCCCAGGCTCTACCGCCTCTGCCAGCCGCCGGTGGATGGGGACCTCTGAGCACTGGGTTGCGTGGTGCTTGGCCGCGTCCCCTGGAGCTGGGACTTGGGAGGACCCAGGGTCAGTCCGGCCTGCTCCAGAGCCAGCCCGCGGCCTCCGCTCCCACCTGCTCTGCTATCTGCCCAGCCTTTCATCACCTCCTGCGAGGACAGGCTGTGTCCCCGGCTCTCCGGTGAGCTGGCTGATGGGCCTGGGGCCAGCGCCTTCTCCATGCTTCCGCCAGAAACCTGTGGGGTGCTGGGGACCCACGGAGCTGATGGGGGCACCTGGGGCCAGGGTTCCTGCCCCTAAGTCCCTGGGACACAGGAGAAGTCACGGGCGCTGCAGCTGGAGGCCGCACACCCGGCCCCTCGGGATGGCTCAACGTGCACTTTCAGAACTCCGGGTTTCCTTCTAAGTCCACATTCCAGGTGCCCCCCATGTCTCTGCCGCCTCCCACCTTAGCTTCCAGATTCACCCCTAACCCTGTACTAACCTGCTCGGTGGACTCAGAAAAGCGGGCCTCTGCCAGGAGAGACAGAGGGACAGGGCACAACACCTGTCACCAAGAGGACACTCGAAAGCCACACCAGCTTCCGACAGCTCCGCCGTGGGGACTTGAGCCATCAGCCCTGGGCACGAGATTTGCTCTGACTTTATTTATATGGCGTGAAATCTCTATGGTTTATTTTGCAGTTTTATGTTCGTGGTGTTGAGACTCTTTTCCCAGGTTGTGTGATTATATCTTTGACTTTTTAAATGTCAAAGAAAGGTATATTGTCTAACAGGGGACCAACACAAGGTAGTATTGACAACTTTTTCCAGTTCTACTAAAAAAAAAAAACTAAATTATTGAAAATTCAAAAAATGTATTTCATCTTTCTAAATATTAGGGTCATATGGTATCGCTTCCGAGTATGAATTTTGGTTCTCCCCCCATCCCGCCTCTGGTTCCCCCGCAGCTGGTCAGTGCTGGAATGAGTTACTTTACTCTCTCTGAATGGCTGGCTGTAAGGATGCGAGAGGCAGCTGGGCCAGGACTGGAGGGGGTCGAAATACCCACGTGAGATGCTGTCCCACGCAGGGGTGTGTCCTGCAGGTGGGAGCGCCACTGCGAACCCCTGGATGGTGGCTTCTGTAATCTATTTTTTTGATGTTAGCTCAGAGCCGAACATTCAGGAATTTTCAGCCAGCTAGGGAGACAGGAAGCCAACCTGCCCGCGTGGGCACAGGGACCCACACGGGGACCCCCTCCGCAGTGTGTCCCCTCCAGCTTCTGGTCTCCAGTGGGGAAATGTCACAGCTGAGGCGGAAGAGGGGGGATGTCTCCCTGCCCTTGGCTGGTGGTGAGATAGCTGGGGGTTTCCCGAAGCCCCGCCAGTGCGTTGGCCCCTTGGCCTCCGGGGCCGCCTTCCTGAGCACTAGACGGCAAGGCGTGGGCTTGTTGCTGGGCCCTGGCGAGCCGGGCACCGGCAGGACCTGCTTCAGCCCCGCGGGGGCTCCGAGAGGGGCTCCCGAGGCCAAGGCTTCGTGCACTGGTTTACTTTAAAATGTACAGATTCTGCTCATCAGATTCATGATAGATTTTTTATTATTATTAAAAGTCAGTTTATAATACAAATACTTTGATCTGTGGTTCCTTTGGGGCTGACTTTGGTGGCGTGGGCGTGGAGTGGTCGGCCTCACGTTGGAATGAACCAAGACCTCGAAGACTCCCATGGAGGCCATTGAGCCGGTGACCCCTAGCCAGCGATGTTACCCCGCTGAGCCTCAGTCTCCTCCTGTAAGACAAGGACAGTGTATATTCTCCTTTACAGAGGAGCGGTGAGGACCGCCCAGGATTACACTGCAGGTTTCTGCCTCAGGTGCGCCAGGAAAATAATGGCCTTCATATTGTATTCCACCTTAACTTTGGATTCTGACCTCCGATTTCACTGTGATGGTAGAAAAATGGGGCTCTTTTCCCAGGTATTCCCCACCCCCTCCTGGGTGTCATGCCAGAGTTCCTGGTCTTACACATGCCCAGGTGTCAGGGAGGTCCAAGGGAAGTCACCGAGCCATCCTCTGCCCCAACCTGCAAGGCCCATTTGGGTCTGGAATCGGATCTGGGATGAGGGCTGGAATGGAGTTCCAAATACTCAACACTGTTGGGACTGCTCCTCGTCCAATCAGAATCCATTCTGGCCACAAACCGCCCAGTCATAACACACACAGGCGCAGACACTGCGCGTGCATACCTGAGCCTCCGGACTAGGCCCCAGGCTCTGAGCTGGGTCTCACCTGCCTGGGCTCAGGCCGCCTTTATGAAGCTGCCTGGGTCCGTCTGCCCAGGCAGGCCAGTCTTGTTCCTTGGGCAGATTTTGACCTGCAGATTTGCTAAGCTACCCGCTGCCTGCCGCCCCCTGCCCCACCCCCCGCCCCCGCTCCTGCCCTTCCCAGCCCCGCCTCTCCCCCTTCTCTCCTCTCTCTCCCCCTTCCCTCCTCTTTCCCTCCCTTGCCCCACTTTGGGAAGCACCGACATCTGTGAAAACGCCCTGCTCTTCATCACACCCACGGTTATGGCCACCCTCGGGACCCTCCTGATGCCCACGCCGGTCCTGCCATTTGAGACAGGAGCCCATTCCCTTTTAATCTCTCTTCTCTCCGAAGTAGCCTGGGCCAGCGCTCACCCCTGTAGGCCCGGACGGGCTCTCTCCCGGAGGGAGCCCGGTGTCTTTCCCTGGCGGGTTTCAAAGCCTCGACACTGGGATCGGCGGGGGTGAATCCTGGTGGGGTTTCGGCACAGGGACGGGCTAGCGATTTGGAAGTTTCTGAGGCCAGTTCTGGATCCAGAAGGACCACTCTAAGAGCGGGGCTGTCACCTCAGCCCATGCTTGGGGTCCACAGGGAGGACTTGGTGCCCGCCTCCGGGCAGACACTGTTACAGGAGGCAGCCATTCTGCCTGTTCTGCACCCTGGGGGCCTGCGAGGAGAACAGTGATGGACCAAGGGGCAGACCTCCTGCAGTGATGGACTAAGGCAGCTTTGGTTGGGAGCTGAGGAGTGGGGTCTCCGTGGCCTTGAGCAAGTCACATCTCTCGGACACAGGGCCACCTCTGCAATATGGCGGTGAAGGCTTCCCTCTCCAGAGAGCCTTTGTCACAGCTACAAACGGAGCGTGAGCAGGGTGCGTTGCAGGAGACGAGAGGCCTCAGCCGGCAGGCCAACAGCTGGGATGTGGACATCGATGTTTCTTTTCCCCCCCGATAATGGTGTTTTTATAATTTTGAACTAGACATTCACATTGAAGAACCAACAGATTTCGCGTCCAAATTCTGACTTTTGGTTTTTCGTGAAAATTCAGAAGCTCCGGTGGCACTGGCCCACGTTCCCGCCAGGGCCCCTGGCGACCGGAGCTGAGAAGTGGCACAGCCTGTGGGCAGGGCCCCAGCACCCCAGAGCCCCACAGCCTCGCCGGGCTCCTTTATCTGACCCGCCGGCTCTGGGATGGCCCTGCCCAGGTGAGTGTGGCGGGAGCTGGCTTCTGGTCAGCCCAGGTCCTCAGCTCTGGAGTCGCCGTCGGGATGCTGGCTGAGGGAGGACTTGGTGGCCAGGAGTTGCTGTGCTGGGCGATGGAACACATCAAGGGGTGGGCGAAGCCCTACAGCTGATGAGTCTCAGACCTTCAGTTCTTGCTCCCCCAGGACGACAGCTGGGACCTGGTGTCTGAATGGATCTGAGCCTCCGTTTCTTCCACTGTCAAGCAGCCAGAGCTTGCACCTCCAACCACATTGCTCTGTGCCTGGCTTTGTTCAGGGGCGAGGCTGGATAATTCAGGGCAGAGAGGGCATGGACTAAGACAGACCTTCGAAATCAGAGACCCTCGCTTGCCCCCGGACTGCAAGGCTTCTCTACTTGCTGAGTGGTCATCTCTCGGGAAGTCCCCGGCTCTCTAGGAGCCTCGTTTTCTTTCTCCGGGAAATGGAGACATGACATCCACCTGGCTGCGTTGCTGGGGGCCAGCAGTCTCTAGGGCTCCCAGTTCAACTTCCAGGGGATAAATGTGGTGCCATGTCCATCCAGCAGGTGGCGCCAAGGATTGCAAAGTGCTCAGAGGTGGAGGTTACCTGGCCGCCGATCCTGCCAAGTCCTCCCTATCAGCTTCCAATCCAAACACTGGCTCCCGAGTGCCCACGTTTGGAACAAAGACAGCGTGGTGCCAGGGCCTGGGGTTGTCTTGATGATGGACACTGGCCCCTGCTTCTAGGCTGGACTCGGTCTGGCTTGGCATGAATATTTCCTCTATTTTTTCACTGTTCTTTATTTCTCTCTCTTTCTTGATTATTTTTGTCTCCCCCCTCCCTCCATTTTCTTTCTTTCCTAGGTTTTATATATTCTTTTGTTCCACAACGTATGTTTGTGAGCAAGACTCTTTATATTCTTTCCTTTTTCCATTTTGTGCTTTTCCTCCTCTTTCTTCTTTCTTCCCCTGCAGTTGGATATACGAGAAGGATGTGAACAACCCTTGTAAAGTGAGGGGCATGAGGACAGTGACCAGGAATCCACTACTAATGTATCCTGCCCCAGCCTCGCCTGGAAACCGCGACCTGCTGGGAAATTCTGACCACCAGGTGGCGCTGTGCACCAGGGTGTCCTGCCTGGCCTCTAGAACAACTGGCGAGTTTTGTAAATGTCGGAGCTTTGGGGCAAGCTGGTCAGAAAACATGGCCAACAGCTACCCCTCTCTGGACCCTAGTACCCTGGAGGGTCGAGGTTGGTCAGAAGAAGGCTGTAGGAATGAGCCTGACCAAGCAGCAGCATTCAAGTTAGAGTCCCCTGACGTGCTGTGTGACCTTGGACAAGGCCCTGCTTTTCTCTGAGCCTCAGTTCCCCTACCTATAACAAGAGGGCATACAGCTCACTTCCTCAAAAAGGACTTCTTGCCGTGGCTGGTGTGGCTTAGTGGACTGAGCACCAGACTGCGAACCAAAGGGTCACTGGTTTGATTCCCAGGCAGGGCACATACCTGGGTTGAAGGCCAGGTACCCAGTTGAGGGCTTGCATCAGCAACCAATCACATGGATGTTTCCCTCCCTCTATTTATCCCTCCCTTCCCCTCTCTCTAAAATTAAATAAATAAAATCTTTTTTTTTTTTTTTTTTTTTTTAAAAAAAGGACTTTTCATTCTCCGCCCAGCTTGGCCTCTGCCACACTTGTCAGAAGGACCAATAGCAACGTTCAGAATCTCTCAGGTGTTGCGCACTTGATCTCTATTGCACGCTTTGCGGGCAGCTTAAAGGCATGTCCTGTGATCCTCTTACCAATGCTTCAAGGCAGGCACTATTAAGGGCCCCGTTTTACAGAAGAGAAAATGTGCAGATAGTTCAAATGACTTACCCATGGCCATAGAGCTCAGATACTGGCTCCTTAAGTGGTTCCAGGGCTGTGCTGGCAACCTTACACAGAGCAACGGGGATGCGCAGTGGCCGTTGGAGTTTGTGGACTCTGCCCAGGTGCAGCATGGGAGGAAGGGAAGGGTTGGAGAGTTCGCCTTACTAACAAGAGGCCTTGCTGCCTTCCTGTTGTGGATGCTGCCTTGTGGTCTCGGCCCACGTTGGCCCAGACTGAGCGTCCATGAGGGTGGGGGCCTGCCTTGCTCACAGCTGCACCCCCATTTCTAGCACAGTCGCTGGTGCATCGTGCGTACTCAGTCAGTACCTGTTGACGTGCGTGGAATGAATCAGCAAATGGGTGATCATGCAGGGAGAAGTCTTATCCATAGACAGCAGTCCCTCCTGGGAGGGACTCATGTTCGTGCCAGACTCACCTTCAGATTTCAGAAAGCCCGCTGCCGTATCTCCCCACCTTGCCTGGCTCTGATGGTCCTGGCCCCGTCCCAGCCTCCCCTGTCGTCTTTCTGCTCAACCTGTCTCCCTCTCCGGCACCCTCGCCAGGGCCTCTGGCCCCCTGTTGAAAGTCAGGATGGAGCCGAATGTCCTGCAGGAATGTCCTTCCATCAGGCTGGGTTGGAGTCATCTGGTGCTGGGTCTGATTTGGCAGGAGAGCGCAGTGATGATGCAAAGCCACTGTGGGCTGAGGAGACCCACCCTGTCCAGAATGTGACCTCGTCCAGCATTCTGACACGCAAGAGGTTTGCAGAAACCCACATGTGATTCTAGGCCTGGCTCAGCAACCCCCTGGGGCCCACCTGTCGCCCTCACTGGCATCATTTAACAAATATTTAGCGAAGGCCCCCCCTGGGTGCCAGACGCCATTCTGGGCCAAAGTCACATCAGCAAAGTGTTTGTGGGGTTTATTTTCTGTGGAGAGGTGACCCCCAAAAGCCTCTAAATACATGGGTGCGTAACATGTCAGATGGTGTAAATGCCAGTAAAATAAACGCGCAGGTGGGAGGACAAAGACAGGTGTGTGAAGGGCCAGGGAAGGCCTCTCCAGGGCGGACCCTCCCGTGGAGGCCTAAGGAGGAGAGACCATGGAGAATGCTGCTTCCAGGAGGAGGGAAGAGCAGGCGTAACGCCCCGGAGGCGAGGGCTCTCCCGGTGAGTGGGGGGAGCAGTGAGAAGTCCACGGTGGCTTTGAGCAGCGAGGTGGGTGGTAGGAGGATATGCCATCAGAACGGGCAAGGACCCAGGCGCATAGGTGGCTGGCAGGCCTTGGCGTTCATGCCTAGAATCAGGAAGTGGCTGATGAGAGCTTTGAGCAAAGGACAAACGGCCTTCTCATCTGTGAAACAGCATCCCAGCTCCCCACCCACCGCACCGCCCATTTGAGTGCTTCCTGAAGCAGCCGGGAGTGCTCTCGGAGCGCGAGTGGCACTGGAACATTTCATTTCTCTAACACGTTGTGCTTCTCCTATTGTGTTTCAGGGAGTGTGTAGCATTAGGATGACATGTAGATGTTTCTGTTGATTCTCCACAGCCGCCCACCTCTCGATCCCAAAGCAGGGCCTCCAGGGCTCTTCAAGGGCCGACTCCAGGGAACGTGGCGGGTCCTGGGGCTGGGGGGCTGGGGAGATAGATCCTCCGGGGGTGCTTAGGTTACAACTGTGCAACACCCCTCAGCTGGGAAAGAGGTGGACCTTGTCCCTAGAGTTAAAGAGAACAGTAACACTGTTCTAAGCACTTAGTATGTATCAGCTACATCTCCCCAGTGACTCCCTCGGGCATCATCCCCATTATAGGGACTAGCAAAGCCAGCACAGTAAGTCACGGACCCTGAACCTCAGGCTGCTGAGGCTGCAGCCCACATCGCGGTCACCTCCTTACTGCCCCCGCTCTCCCTCCTGCAGTCTGTCTGGGTGGCCCCATGCTCAGCCCAGAGGCTGGGGACAGGGCTGCCTTCATAGGCAGGGAACCTGTGCAGTCACATAGGGACCTGCGCTCAGAAGGGCCTCATGATTGGCTTAAGGCTCTGCTGTCGCCGTCCTGGGCCTCTGAATAATTTTTGAACAAAGCTCTAGATGTTTATTTTACACTGGGCCCCACAAACGATGAATGGAGCTGAATGCCAATCACAGGACCCCACCCCTTTGCCTGTGATTGATGGACTTTGACCCACTTCTGACCAATGAGGTGCAAGGATCGGTCTCTGGGGGAATCTTTTTCTCGTGGAAAAGGGGGCTCAGGAGGAACATTTCTTTTCTCCCTGCGCCTGTGCCTTCCTGCCTTAGATTTTGACTCTGGGCTCTTTCTCTCTACATCTCCTGCTACCGCTGTGATCCAAACCATCATCTTTTGCTGAGAATACTCCAGTCTTCTCGTCATTGATCTCCCTGCTCCCACCCTCACGCCCACCCTGCTCCGCCCGCCACAGCCGGAGAGATCCTGTTAGAATCTAAGTCAGCCCACGTCCCTCCTCCCGCAGAGCCCTCCGAGCCTTCCCATCTCACTCCGAGGGAGCCCCCTGCCCCTTCCCCTACAATACCCCACTTCATCCCCGCACACCCCCGGCTTCCTGTTTGCTCCTCTCCCCCTCATTCACTCTGCTCCAGCCACTCTGGCCTCCCTGCTCCTGGAACTCACCAGGCGGCTGTCCCAGGGCCTCAGCATGAGCTGTTCCCTGGGCTGGGAATGCCCTTCCCCATGAATCCTCGTGGCTCCCCCAACCCGCTTTGGGCTTCTGTCTAGAGTCAGCAGCTCACCAAGACCTTCCCTGGTGCCCTTCTCTAAAACTGCCCCCGTCCCCATGCCCCGTGTGCCCACCCTTCCCTGTGTCATTTTTATGACACATAACGTGCCACATGTACTGAGTTACTTGTTTTATTGTTGGTCTCGCCCAGCCACAAGGTCAGCTCCCTGGGGGCTCTGCTCCCGGGCTTGGGGCGATGTGGGTGCATGCCACCTTAATAAATAATGACTGGATGGACAGTGGGGGCCGTGAGAGTGTGTGACAGCGAGGCCGAGGCCGGCAGAGCCTGAGGAGGAGCCGGGGCAGGGACCCAAGGACTCAGCGGGGCCGCCCAGCCCTCCTGCTCCAGGGCCCTCTAGGAAGGAGGTAAGGAAGGCGCCGCTGTTGGCGCCTTCATCAGGTGTATCCCCTGGGGCAGTGGCTGGGGTCTGAGCCCAGGCTGCCTGGCTTCGGACCCTGTGCCCAGGCTTCCAGCTGGGGTGGGGCCCAGGGGCAGGCCCTTGGGTACGCGGGGTGGGGTGTTGGCGGCCCCGGCCTTGGCTCCTCTCCCTGGATCACTGCAGCTGCGCTCGGCGGCTCTGCCTTCCTGCCCAGAAGTCCTGCGGGACTGGAGCAGAGGGGCCCAGTCCCACCGGTTAACCCCTTCTAGGCGGCCTTAGCCAGCCTCTGCCCCTCCCACTGCTTCCCTTCCAGCACTTTCCAGGCCCAGGCTCCCAGGGCAGGGCTGCCCCAGCGTCCCACCGTGTGACCCTGGGTTCAGCCTCCAGATCTTTCCAGATCCGGCCTGCGTGTCACCCTCCCTCTGTTCAAAGCCTGTGCATCCTCTGTCCCCCTTGCAACGGTCTTGCTCTCTGACGGCGGACACGTGCATCATAGTGCCCATGGGGACAGGGAGGCGCGTCCCACTTACCTCTTTATGCTTTACCAGTGACCTCGAGAGCTGCGGGCTGCCAAGGAGGGCTCTTCAGAGCCCGCGACAGGGCCGGGATGGGCCGCTTGGGGACGGGAACTCGGCAGACCAGCGGGCTGGGGGCAGGCCGCCCCGTGGGTGCCGCACGCATGTGCCCCTCCCTCTTTCGGCTCTGCCCAAACGGCTTTTTGGAAAGGACACAGCAATGGCCCTGGCAGGTGGGACTTGTTTCCCTCGGGCACGGCCCACATGAGCCAGTGGAGGATGATAGAGCTCCAGGAGGTGGGAACCGCCCATCAGGAGAGCCGAGGAGGCTCGGGTGTGGGGGCAGGGCTGCCCCTCCACCCGCAGCACCACCCACTGTCAGGGAGAGGCTGCTGTGTCTATGTCCCTGCAGAGGCCCAGCCAGATCCGGGTCCTTTTTGCAGATACTCAGCCATAAGAAGGGACCGGAAGCCCCCGCACCCTCACCCACATGCCCCTCCTGTGTCTCAGTGGGGGAGGCTCAGAGGGTCTGACTCCTGCTGATGGGCACCCAGGGAAATCGTTCCTTCCCTCCTCCCAGTTAACAGCTGAGAGGGGTCCCAGTGCCCATCCGGGGCTGGAGAGTCAATCCGATGTGTAGCGTTAATCGAACACCTACTATATGCCGGGCATGGTGTCCCATGGGCGTGTCACCTCACGGATTCCTGCAACAGCCCTCTAGGGGGCGCTGGAGATGGAAGAGGTGGAGGGGGACAGGGCTCACCCAGCGTCAGGCGGTCCTCGTTCCCGACCCGCAGGCCTGCCCCACGCTTGTGGGAGGGAGCACGCTGCCCGGGGGCGGGGCGGGGCGGGGGGCAGAGCCCGTCAGAGAGGGGAGCCCCAAGACACTGACCTCCTGGGAGGCTCCTGGTGTATAAAAAATGGAGAAATGCCGAAACAGGGCTGTGAAAACTGTGGGTCGGCTGGTTTGCTGAGGTGGACAAAGGAACACTTTATCACGGTGCTGTTCAGCAAACAAGGACTATGCTGAGTTAAAAAATTAAAGCACCAATTTCAGGTGCATGTGAAGACGGGGATGGAGGGATGATGGAGACAGGGGATGGGGCTTGTGATTAAGTGCACGAGCTTTTTGGCTGGGTCCAAATTCCTGGGCAAATCATGCGATCGTTTGGTGCCTCGGTTTCCCCCTTTGTGGCATGGGCTTCAGGCAGCGTGTTCCTCACAAGGCTGGTCGGGGGCTGGATGAGCGACCGCAGGTAAAGCCTCCATCGGCGCCAGGTCATGGGAACCGCTCAGGGCCTGTGATGGTTATTCCACCGCCCACCCGCAGTTTCCCTTGGACCCTCACCTGGAGGAAGCTCCAAAAGTCTAGGATTCAGGCCTTTTGTGAAAGTGAGGCCCAGGGGCCCTTGATGGGCTGCTGGCCCTGGGCCTAATTCCTTCCATTTATTTTACAAAGAGGTGTGTTTATCTGCATTTCCCACCTCAGTGCTCCGGGGAAACCTTGGTGAGGATGCTGCTCCCAAAATAACCGTGATTTCATTTGAAGAAAGAATTAGGCGGAATCGATGGGGTTTACGCAGAGAGGGTCCATTCCAGGCAGAGTGCGGGGAGCCGCAGGGTGAGCACTGCGCAGTGGGGGAAGGGCTTGGCTGACTCCGCAGAACCCCGGCCCACGCGGAGATCTCGGCTCCTGCCGCGAGGCACGCACGGCGGGAACCTGGGCCGCCCGACACAGGCCCTCCCGGTGCCACCCTCAGGGGTGGATGTGGCAAAGGGCCTAGAGCATCGAGCCCCTGGGCATCTGCACCCCACATCCTGCCCAGGACCTCAGGGTCACTGCCAGTGCCCCACGCGACCTCAGCATAAACCCCAAATCAGGAGTTAGGGGGGCCTTCGTTCAAATTCCAGCTCTGCCACTTGCTGGCTGTGTGATCCTAGGCATGTGCCTGACCACTCTGAGCCTCTGTTCCCTCATCCGTGAAATGGGAACAAATAAAAGCACTTCCCTCCCAGGACGATTGTGAGGCTTGAAGAAGTTACTCAGTTAAAGGGCTTAGCAAATGCTGGCTGCATTTTTAATGCTCAGTGAATGCTAGCCATTATTATCATTTCTTTCTTTGTTGAATGGAGAAAAATTAATACACACATATTTATCATATATATTATATGCATTGTATGGAAGAGCACAATGCTTGGATCATGTGGAATGCTCAGGAAACGGTAATAGTTCTTCTGAGGGTGGATCAGTCTGAACACCCAGATTCAGTCAGCATTTGTTGGATTATGCTGCATAACAAATAGCCCCCTACAAGCTAAGCAGCCCTGACCATTAAAGTTGATTTTTTGCTTAAACTACAGAAGAGCAACTGGGAGCTATGCTCAGTGTATCCTCACTTGTGACCCAGGGTGAAGGAGGAGCTGTCCTCTCCGATGTCACCACTACCTTGGCAGATGAAAAACCTAAGGAGGGGGTCATGCACTGACAGGTAAATGTCCAGCCTGTGGGTGAAGCCATCCTTATGCCCCCAGTTCATTGGCCAGAGCTGGTCCCATGGCCCACAGTCACAGGGGACCAGGAAGTGCAGCCTGGTGTGTGCCTGGGGGAGGACACCACCAGTGACTTGCAGATGTTCCTGAAACTGGAACTTGGCCTCCAGGAACACAGCCAGGAGAAGAGAATGCGGTCCTGCTCCATCTGCACGGCCAGGGGGTCTGGCAGCTCCGGGTTCTCCCCGCTCGTGAGTCAGGTTCAACAACAGACTCCTCTGTGGGGAACAGCCTGGCTGGCGGCTAATTCTCTCTCAGATCTTCTCTCCTGGATAATCCCTTTAATATCACAAAACTAACCTTGTGAGCAGGTAAACACGGAGCTTGTTTGATTCTGCCGGAAGCGTGCGTCTTTCCACATTTCAGTTCCCAGAGAGAAACGGTTGCGGAAGAAACAGGCTTCTGTCTTAATTACAGCAATTAATCAATAACAGTCTCATGCATGGACGTGTGTGTACGTCTCTGTGAGTATTGTGTGTGTGAATGTGTATGTGTATGTATGTATATATCTGTGTGTGTGCGTGAGAGACTTTCTCAAGCCTTCTGAGCTCACACAAATCTCCCCTCCAGCGCCTCTCTGTGCCTCAGAGGCCAATGGAACACACAAGGACCCCCGAGGCAGACGCGGTAAAGAAGCCCTGTGCAGGCAATGTTTCTTATTTCCACTCGCTTTGGACAGTGAGCCCTTGGTTCTGCACTCCAGGGATCGGCAGCCTGGGCAGAAAACATTCCAGGGCACAGATGGCTCAGCCTGGCTCTGGCTGGTCCTGGTGCTCCAACCCGGCCCGACACGCTCCCACATTGCCAGGCCCTGCATTGAAGGATAGATGAGGGGGTTCCTCTGCGGCCTCGTGCGATATCCTTTTTACCTGGCTCCCCCTCACCTGGCACCGCCCGTTCCTCATGCCGGGCTCCCTGGGCACAAGGGGCCACTCTCAGAGGCCCTGGTTGCTGTGTGGGTGGGGGGCTGTCCCATGAGGTGGGTCTCAGCTCCTCCACCTGGGGGTCTCCACTGACCCCTTTGCAGAAGGGAGCCCCTGTCTCCCATGGAGTCACTTCTATTTCATCTCGCTGTCCTATTTCCTTCATGGGGTTTATCAAACCTGTGATCATTCTACTCATGAGATTTTCAACTGTTTCCTCCCACTAGGAAGCCGGCTCGGTGAGGGCAGGGCTGTGGCTGGCCCAAGGCCACGGCTCCGGGTCATGGCACAGCACCTAGTACATCAGGGGCCCTTAATAAGCACTCACGGAGTGAATGAAGAAATGAAGGAATGCGTGAATGGGCGAAAGCTCACCCTGGCACCATGGGTAGACTCAGCTCAAGGCTTACCTGCCCCACGCCCTGTCTCTTTCAAAGCCTGCCACCTATGAGAACTAGTGAAGAACCTATTTGTGCTCATGATATGTGTTCGTTTTGCAAGAAAAGCTACACACATATCAAAAGAAAAGGCTGGAGACTCAAGCTTTAATCCAGGGAAGTCACCCAACAGGGAGAATGTAAAATGATGAGGGGCTGTGGGTATTCAGGGCATGGAGGCCCGGAAGAGGCATCACGTCCCCGAACGAGGAAGGCCTCCCGGAGGCAGCGTGGGTGGCGGGGGTGCTGCGCAGCGGGGTCAGCCCAGGGCCAGGGCCAAGCCCCAGCTCAGCCGCCGCCTGTGTCCGACGCTGGGCAGGTCACTTCCCTTCCTCCTTGGCTTCAGTGTCCCTATCTGTAAATGGGGATCAGAAGCCACACCTCACGGGGAGGTCCCACATTCTGATGATCTGAATATATTCCTAGTGCTTTGGAAATGACAAAGTCTCTGCTCACTGAATAGAAGGGACTGCGGTAATGAGCAAAAGTGACCCTACCTGTCACAGATGGGATGTTTTTTGGCTTTATGAAATAAAAAACTCCAAAACAAGTAGTTAAATAATAAAGACAACTTATTCACAAACCAGGAAATCCAGAGGGTAGTCCGGGCCGCTCTGGGTTTGGCTGGCTCGGGGCTCACTGGGGCCCTGATTCTCAGGTTCACCCTGATAGTCGCGGGGAGGTTCCACGGCTCCAGGTGCGAGGTCCTCATGCAGCTATGCTCAGAGGCAGGAGGAGGAGGAAAATGTGCGGTTCTGCTGACTGCTGCTTCGTAAGGCCCAGAAAACCTTTCCCAGAAGCCCCAGAAGATTTTCTGTCATGTTACTTCGGCCAAAATTGCACCTCATGCTTGTTCCTAGAGCGGTTGTTGGAGGGGGAAACGGACCGATTGGGACGGGCCAGTGGTCTCCACTGGGGAGCTCCGGCCCCTCAGACACAGCGGGAACTGGGGGCGTTGGGCTTGTCCCAATGACTGCTCACGTCGCTGGCAGGCAGGGCCGAGGCCAGGGATACTGGGTGTCCCATAACATGTAGGATAGTCCGCACGAGACAAACTGGTCGATCACATGCCTGAGAGCTGTTCTAACCATCTGCGCCTTGAAGCTATGTCAGCTTTATGTCAAAACAAAATACTTTGGAAAGATTTGAGCACGCATGCCTTTTGCAATGTGCCCTTTGTGTTCGAGCGTCTCTCGCTTTCCCGTCCTGCTGCGGAGCCACGGCTGACCGGACCTCTCTCTCGCTCACACTGGCTCTCCAGACGCCGGTAAGGGTCCGGCTCTGCACCACGTCGCCTCGGGCGTCTGGGCCTGCTCATTTGCATACTGAAGCGTGATTTCTTTTATTACAAATTATTTTCCTTTTATTTCTTTTTTATAATCCATTGAGTGCCCTATAATGGGTTTTTAAGTACATGTGATGTTACAGGGTAATTATTTATGACTGTCATTTCAAGGCAGCAGCAGGGTCATTACGTGCTCTCGTCGGGAGAGGCCACGGGCCCGACGGGGTGAGAGCCCGGGCGGGAGTCCATCAGGAGCCCATCCTGGGCCGCGCGAGGGCCTGCGTTCCGGGTCTCCTGGCTTCCTGGCACCTGACCCACGTCAGAGGTGAGCTGAGGTGGAGGCTGGGAGTGGCTACTGGCTTGGCACCCACGGTGTCAAATACATCGTCCACACCCAGAGCTCAGCTGCCACTGAGTCCCCGGATGTCTGGGAAGGGGCTCCACAGAGGGGCCTCAGGGTGCCGAGAGGACCTTTGAGGCGGGGCTGCGTTTGCATTTAGCCCCGAGGCCCGACGCGGGGCACCCAGCACCCTCACGGCCCCCCAGCTGTCGGTTATGGAACTGCGTCTGGGAGAACACTTGCTGGTGGGAATGAAAGATCGGTTTATTTCTCGGAACACAACCGAGGGACGGCAGAGGGTGAGTAAGGTGTGGCCAATGCGCAACTGAGGTGGATGGTTCTGGAACAGGCCTCTGGAGGCAACCCCCGCATTCATTCATCCAGCCATTGTGCTAACATGGACTGAGCATCTACGAGGTACCGAGAATCGTTTCCCAGGCGTGAAGGGTTGAGGGATGCCAGCCCTGAGCCTGTGCTGTAAGGGCCTCCTGTTGGCCAGAGAGGCAGCTGATGGGGGGCTGGATGAGGGGGTGGGGGGCTCTGCTAAAAAAGATTTAACTAGAGGAAAAGGCTAACCGTTGACCATTGCTTTATTACAAATTAAAAAACAAAATAGAATTTCAAATGCTTGACTCTTGCCCCTAAAATGTTTGTATTAATCCATCCAAAAAAAGATATTTATTGTGTGTGTACTAAGAGTCTGCCCTTGAAGTGTGCACTGGAAATCACACAAACATTAAAAAAAGGAAAAAGAAAGAAACAGGAACCAGGTAGAACTAAGTAAAAGCAGCCCCCCTTCCAGGTGTTTCTACAAGGTTATTATGGCGTTTCCTTGCAACAAACTACCTATTCCCTTCAAGACTCACCCACCCACCCACCCTTCTTGCTACTAAACTAGGATCAGATGTCCACATGTCCCAGAGGGACAAACACAAAGTCCGATGTGGCAGGAAACAGCATATACACCAATGTCACTGTTAGATGTTGTTGCTTTACATTGGCAGAAACCAGGGAGACTGTCTAGGAAGAGACTGTAATAGCATTAGACTAAGGAGGAGAGCATATCACATTGGATCAAGGTAAAATTTTGATACGGGTGTACTAGGTAGGAATTCTGAATTCAGAATTCAGGCCATGGAGCTGGAAATGGCTCTGTTTAACTGGTTGGTGGCAACCCTTGGTCTCAATGGTGGAATTAGCGGGCCCCTTAGCGCTGGGGAACAAAGGGGAGACATTGTCATTATTAAAACAGAAGCTCAGAAGAGAGACCGTGGCAAACAGAAACGGTGGGGCTGACATCTAGCCCGGCTGGCCGACGCTGGTGTGTCTGGGAGCACTAGGGTCACATGGAGAGAAGTAAAACGGGAAGGAGAAGGGAAGCAGGGGCGGGCAGCAGACAGGAAAGAGCAAATCCTTCCTTCCCCCCAGTCTCCACGACTCCCTCCAGGACCCCCTGGTGGCAAACCCCATCGGGGACGGCCAGCAAAGCCAAAATGTGGCTTGTGGACACTATCCCTATATGACAAAGTAGCACATAGAGGGTGAGGTTTAGCTGAGAGACAATAGCTTAAGAATCTGGGAAAAGGAGCGGGACATTCCTTCCCCGCTCATCTCCAGGCAAGTGAATTTAGAGACGGAAGACGGGGAGCACATCAAATAAGGGTCTCGCAGACGGTTGATTTCCTCGTCTGTAAAATGATAGTAAAATTACAACGCTACTACTGAGGAATATGTGTGGCTTCATTCTGCCTTGACCCCCAGCACCGAATCCAGCACACAAGGGATAGTGGCGGTCAGACCGATCGGTGCGGATTCGTGACCCTAACCGGCTGTCCCCACCTCTGCCAGCCTGCGGACGGGCTGTTCTCACCCCCACACACTGTGACAGCCGTGGCGCCGTCTGTGCCACCTGGCTAGCGGCGCTGTCCTTCTCTCCGCTCACTGCCACCGCCTCTGTTCCACTCACCTCGCAGGGCTTACCGTTGTCGGAGAGGGCGCGGGCGCTGGCTTTCTCGCTTGTCTGTTGCCTCTCAGTGCCCTGAGGTCGGGGGCCCTGCCTGCCTTGGTGTCCACTGCATGCCCGGAGCACAGACCAGAGCCCGGCACCCAGAGAACACCCGATGGAGATTCCAGCCAGACCTGCATGTAGTCCCCCGCCACCTAGCTTGGTGGGTTTTGTTACCCGCAATGGCAGGGGAAGAGACAAAAGGCCACAGGGGCTCAGCAACCTGCCTGACGTCACAGAGTCCTGAACATGCACACTGGGCTTCGAAGCCAGCTCTCTCATGCTGGGCTCTTGCTGTGACTCCTAGCACCCTGTTTTCCTGCTTTGCCTCCGAGGGGCCTTTTGTAGGCCAGTTTACCCCCAGGTCACAGAGGGCGAGTTCCATCCCAGACAGCACACAAGTTTGCTGGAGACAGAAGCCTACTGTCCTCTTCTTCTTGATAATTAAACGAGGGACATAAATCCAGCAATATGTGTGTGGTCAGCTGCCCCGTTTTTCCCCCAAGAAGCAAATTTATGGGGCCTCCATGCTCAGGGTGATAATTCCCCAATAGTTTATAGTATCTGGGCTCCTTTATATTTCTCTCAATAAATTTAATTTATATGGACCGGCAGATTAGCGGTGCGTTTCCTGGCATCTGTGCATCATTCACTGTGCTTTTAGAAACTTGAGGAGATTAGGTTTTGCATAATGCAAATCAGGGAGAGAAGATATTTGCTCTGCCTCACTGTGGACGTAATTAGAGCAATGAACACTGGGAGAAATTCATTTTCCTGGGACAGCGAAAGGTCTGCTTGGTATGCAAAAGAGCACAGTTATTTGCAACACAGGAGCCTGGAACATGTTAGCAAAGCACACGGTGACTGTTTGATTTACAGCTTTAAAGAATTTAAGGATGAATAAAACATTGAATAAATTTTCTAAGAACCATTGTCAGACAGTGTAAGATCTAAGTATTTGGTGGGGAGGGAACAAAAAACAAGGTGTACCTGGGGTATTCCAACTCCAGGCCCTAGGAAACCAGTTTCGAATCCTTTATGCTACCTGGAACCGTCCCCCAACTCTCTGCCTCTCCTGATCCTATTAGTCCCAGCTCAAGGCCTCTCTTCCAGACAGTCCCCTCCACTGACCCCAGCTCCTTTGTCTGGCCTCCAGCTCACTCATTCATTCAGCAAGTGTTTACTGACCATCTACTATGTGCCTGGCACTCACTGTGCTAAAAGCATTGGATAGATCAGCCATTGAAACAGTCAGAAAGCCCTGCCCCCTTGAGGCTGATGTTCTGTTGGAGAGTGTGAAACAATAAACAAAATAGAGAAGTTATTATTATTTTTGAAGATGCTGAGTGCAATGGAGAAAAGAAAGCCACAGTGGGAGTGGGAGGTAGGAAATGCCAGAAGATGGGGGTGGTTCGCGATTTAGACAGGGTGGTCAGAGAGGGCCTGAGATGGTGGCATTTGTAGAGGCGACTGAGGGAGGTTAGGGGCCAGACAGCAGACGTGACCCGGGCAGAGTGTGTCAGCGGCAGGGAGAGTGGGTGTTTCTGGTCAGTCCTGAGCCGGGATGAGTTGGTGGGGGGAGAATGGTGGGCAAAGAGGCCCGAAAGGAGCAGGGTCAAGGCCACAGGAAGCCCACCCATTCACCTCCCAATTCATTCAGTGTCCAAAAGTACTTTTGGAGCCCTACTATGTGCCAAGACTTCTAGAGCCTGGAAATCTGGCAGTAGTCATGACAAGCAAGTTCCCCGCTCTCATGGGGCTCACATTCTGGGAGAAAAATAGAGAATAAGCAGATAAATGGATAAATAAGGTAATGTCAGAGGAGACATAGAGGGAGACAAGGGAGAGAAGCGGGGCAGGGAAATCCAGGCACCGCTGGCTTCCGGGCCCACAGTCTTGGCAGAATTCTAAGTGACTCTCGTCTTCTCCCATAAGCCCACCAAGCAGATGAGAAAACTGAGGCCCCTTCAGGGCAGAGATCCTGGTGTCTGCTTGCTGGCCGCTGCCCGCAGATTCTGGGAACCTGACCCAGAAGGAATCCCCTGCCCCGCACTGAGCCAGCACGACGCTGCGGGAGGATGTTGGACGAGCAGCAGCCCCTTATAGCCTCTCCTACTGGGAGGGCCGAGCCCACACCCTGGCCCCGCGCTGGCTGCACCTCCAGGAGCAGCTGGATCCTGGGGTGGAGAATCCCGTCAGCCAGGAGGACCCCTCACACTGCACACTCTGGGGGCGAGCGGCTCGGGGGCTGTCTGGGAACACGAGGAGGCCTCGTCTCCTGGCCCCCGGGGTGGGGGGGCTTTAGCGGGTTCGCGGTGGGGGAAGGGGCCTGGCTGTGGAGTGGCAGGCGGAGCAGGCAGGCCTGGCTCTGCCGCTGCCGAGGCTCTGACTCAGCTCCTGCTCTCGCCCTTGCTGTCCACAGGCCGCGGTCCGCGCAGCTGGAGGGATCCCTCGGGACCCAAGTCTGGTCGTGTGCCCCCTGCTCAGAACCCCCCACAGCTCCCACGGGCACCCGGGGAGGGCCCAGGCCTGAGGACGCCCTAGTGCCCGTGTCCTCTGAGCCAGGTCATGCCATTTGCTTCCAGAGCCATCTCGTTGCTCCTCCGGCTGCCTCTGAGTGAGGACTGTTGTCACCCCGCTTCTGCCTGGGGGCATCCCATGGCGTGGATGAGTGAGTAAATGACGGAATGAAGGAATGAAGGAGAGATGAGTGGGTGAACGCACGCATGTACGGGGAGTGGGCTGATCCCCTTTCTCTGCTGCCCCAGGGCCTCGTGAGGGCGCAGAGGAGGCGGCCTTGCGCCAGGCTCGGGCGGCAGGCGCCCTTGGTCAGCAGCGGCGCCCCGCCCCGCCCTCCCCCAGGGGCTCGGGCTGTCGCTTTAGAAGGGAAGGCCCTGCTCTCGCTCACCAGGCTGCTGGGCAGCCCGGCCCACCGAGCGCTCCCATCCCTGTGGCCTCAGGGGACAAGGGGAGCGGGGAAACAGATGTGACTTTCATGGGCACAGGGCGGACAGGGCTCAGAGGGGCCACGTCCACAGGAAGGAGAGGCGCCGCCCGGAGGCTGTTTCTCCAGGGCTGCCCCGGGCACCAGCTGTGGACGTGGCCTCGAGTCCATGCTGAGCAGCCAGGCCAGCCTGGGGGCATCTGTCTGGCCACCTCCCCACGTTCATGTGAAAGGCAGGCGGGACACGGCGTGGGGACCAGGGGCTGCCATCTGCTCCTGGGAGGGCATTGTGCCCACGACGAGGGCGGAGGGTCAAGGAGAAGAAGGGACCCAACAGAGGCGCTTTCGGGAGGGTGGGCTCGGAGGGGCGGGGCTGTCCGGGGCTGCTGCCACTGTGCCTGTCCCCTCCAAGGCGGTCCTGGGCTCAGCCTGGCTGAGATGCACCCCTTCCCTGCCCAGGTCACTCAGAGACCAGCGTGTTGGGAGTGGTCCCCAGACTGCACCTGCCCAGTGGCCAGGAGGCTGTCCCCTGGGAACCTTCTTTTAGTGCCAACCCCCTGGGCCTGGATGCCTGCATGCACCAGCCAGAGGTAGCCCAGGACGAGGGTGCACGGAAGGTCCCTCCCAGGAAGCCGGTAGGATGGGACAGGTCCATAGTCCTCAGACAGTGGTGCCACAGCCCTGGGCCCCCAGGAAGGAAGTCTGCTGCCCTCTCTTCCAGCTGGGACGCAGTGCAGTGGGGCGGGCGCCCCGATGGCACAGGAGGCCCGAGTCAGGACAACCCGCTGCCTCACTGTGCAAGCCTCTCTGCAACCTGAACCTCAAAGTGATTTCCCCCTTGTTTTGGTGGAAACTTGGCGTGCCTGCTTTTGAGCAGTTTTAGGGGTAGGGGAGGAGGTGGGTCATGGGGAACAGATACGTATCTGTACAGCTGCCTGTGTCATGCAGAACCCACGGGCGCACCTGCAGGTCTTTGTCTGGTGACTGGCAGGAGGGTCCCCTGGACACAAGGTCACTACCTTCAGACGTGACAAAGGAGGGGACCCTTGGTGCTGGGCCCCAGCAGGGCAGCCCGTGTCGGCTCTGACAGCTGGGAACTGAGCTGAGCGTGACGCCAGGCGGCCAGGCCTGCAGAGCTGTCGGGGTTCACTGTTCCCCCTCCGTGCCCGCCTGCGCTCACTCGCAAAGAAGGCACGGATATTCTGTTTGCAATTAAAACCTAATTTAATTATCTGCCGAAAATGAGGTTCCAGAATTAATATTGAAATGAATTCTAGCTGTGCTACAAGATCTTTTCTCCCTGGTTGTCAGAAAATTGGAAGGAGAGAAGCCCCAAGAGGAAGCACGAGGCTCCTTCCCTGGCAGCTGCCATAGCAGCCCCAGAACTGCTGGGGTGGGGAGGACCCAGCCCAGGACACCTCCAGACCCAGAGCGCCCTGAGGCACTGGGTGAGACCAGGAGGATCAGAGCTACAAACAGACTGGGGGTGGGGGATGGGAACTGTCTCTGCTGCTCAGCAGCTGTGCGGCCATGGGCAAGTTACTGAACCTCTCTGAGCCTCCCTTTCCTCACATGGACAATAAGGATGACGGTGGTCTCTCCCTCTTAGGGCTGTCGGGAGGATTCCACAAGCTCTGGGCTCCATGTCCCCTCTAAGTGAGGCTGTCCCTGGTCACCCCATTGAAAAAATCCCGCATGCTGCTAACACGCTCTCCCTCGCCCCCTCAGTTCTCTCCACGGCACTTAGCACTGAACACATCATGTGTTTTTCTTCTCTCTTGCACTTGGTCTGGTTTTCACCATGAAAATTTAATGTCCTTGAATAAAGAGGTTTTTTGTCTGTTTTGCTCATTGCTTACTCCTACAACTCACAACAGTTGCTGGCATATAACAGGTGCTCAGGAAAGACCTGTTTGGGTGGAATAATAAAGGATAAATGGATAAGTGGATGAATGAATGAACGACTAGGCCGTGGAGCCCGCGGACTGGTGGCTGCACGTGGCGGCCTCCGCGGGCCTGGCGGCCAGGGCTGCCCGTCAGCAGCCGGCTGCCCGTCTTCATTCTTCTTCTCCCGCTCATCTACTTAGCAATGTTCTATTGGGCTCCTACTAAGCGCCGGGTGATGCTTCTAGGCGCTGTGTGAATACAGCGTCCGGGGGAAAAAGCAATTTTATATTCTCACCCTTTTAGAGTTTGCATTTCAGCTACAGGAAACAGAACTTGAACACGTAAAAGATTAACTATGAAATAAAATGTTAGATTGGGATAAGTCTTAGAAAGACAAACTATTTGGGGCGGGGGGGGGGGGGGGGGGCGGGGCGGCGCAGGGAGAAGGGGACCAGGAACAACAGGGGTGCTATGTCAGCAAGGGAGATCGGAGGGGATCTCCGTGGAAGGCGACCCGTGAGCAGAGGCCTGGGGGACTTGGAGGAGCCAGCTGGATATGGGGTTGGGCAGGGGACTCCAGGCTGAGGGCAGAGCTCGGGCGAAGGCTCGGGTGGCACCGCCGGAGAGCCGCAGGATCTGCAGGGGCCAGGCCGGCAGAGAAGCGGGAGAGGCCAGGTCGGTGCGTTGTCCCTGAGCCCCAGTGAGGGCCTTGGCCTCTGCTATGAGCGAGGTGGCAGCTGGGACGTCCCGGCACAGGCGGGACCTGAGCAGGCTTTCAGGCCTACCTTGGGCCACGCGTGGAGACAGACTGCGGGGAGTGGGGCTGGTGGGGAGCCCAGGAGGAGCCGCTGCAGGGGGTATGACGGGGCTGGCCGAGGGCGGAAGTCAGGGAGGTGGGACACGGGGCCAGAAGACAGTGTGCGAAGAGGGAACAAAGAGATTCGGGCAAAAATGAGTGTACGTGAATACTTGTTTTATTCTTTAATTTTTGTTGTTGTTTCTCCTTAAAAGCCTCATGCTTTCCTGAAAACGAAGTTCTTCCAAAACCCAGGACACTCCCCTTACACCCATTGGTCAGATGTAGCTCAGGCCTACCAATCACAGGTGAGGGGTGGATCCTGTGACTGCCTTTGCCCAGGTGGGACCCTGGCACTGGGCATGTGACTCCAAAGGGAAGTGGTGTCAGCTGGGCCGCAGGAGGGAGGGTAGGGGCAGAGGGAGGTGACCCCGGTGTGGACCACAGCCTCAGAGGCGGGAGACCCAGGGCGTGGGAGGTACTGTGCATTTGTAGATCACCGAGTGAACTGTCATTATTCATTACAATACAGCTTAGAAGGTAAGAATGCTGACTCCTGGGACTCAGATCGAGGCAGAGCAGAACCCCGGGGGCTTGACTCCCCTGGACCCCTCTTCAGTGTGCGTCCCACAGAAACCTCCAGAATGCTCTGGCTGGCCCTTGGGAGCACAGGTTCCTGGAGCCAGGATTGCAGGGGTCTTGCGGGAAGCCTGGGCAGTTCAAGGTTCCCATCGACTAATACTCTGATCGATACCCTGTCAGCTGAAGCTTCCCGGCAGGGCACTAGTTCCCAGAACTGTGATAGGCAGGGACACCAGGGACCTGACTTCCTGGAGGCCGTGGCTGGTGGGTGGATGGAGTGCCCCAAAGTGGCTCTGACCAGGGCTTCGTCAGCCACAGCCAGGGGCTCCCAGGATCTGCAGGCAAAGGAGGGCAGGACCACAGGGCACGTGTCGGAGCAGGGACTTGAGTGGTGGGCACTGTATCTGCTATGGCCGTCCATCCTGATTTACCCCCGGGTGCAACGCCCTCCACCCCTCTCACACACCTGTGGGCTGGATCTGACCCTGGGATGCCTGGCCGTGACCCCTGCAGCGGGTAGTATCTGTTGAATTGGTGGTTGAAGCCTAGCCAGGTGAGGCCTGTCTCGGTGCATCATGGGACCCTAACAGCTGGCGAACAGGTGCCTTTTCCAGGGCCTCTGAGTATTGTCTGTTTGCCTGTTTTCTCTCTCACTCTGCTCCTCCCCCTTCCTCTCTGACCTGGCACAATTTACTCTAGAGCCTCAAAGGTCAGGGATTAAGGGGTCCGGGCAGACACTTGCCCAGGGCTGAGGAATTAAATTACCCAACCAGCAGCTGCTGGGCCCCAGGCTGCAGGGGTGGGGGCGGGGTTTGCCCCAGCTCTCAGGCTGCGGGGAGGATCTGGTGCTGGGGATTGGGGAGGAAACAGGTCCGCCGTCACCCTCCGTGGTGTCCCGTTCCCACAGGTACGGGCACAAGGCAGACTTTGGGCTAAACCCAGGTCCACACATTTAGGTGAAGAGGAAATCCATCCTGCTCTCCTTCCCTCATTTCAATTTCTTATTCCAGGCTGCATTTTCACTGGCAGGGAGGGAGTTTTATAGTTTTCTGTTCTGCATTTACATCTATGGTCCATTTTGAGTTAATTTTTATACACAAAGTGTGAGGTTTAGGTTTAGGTCCTTCCCCGCCCCCCCCCCCCCCCCCCCATATACGTGACCAGTTGTTCCATTGTTGAGTGTAATGCGTATCCTTTGTTGACTTGTTCTGTACTTGGTCAAAAATCAGTTGGTTATATTTATGTGGGTCTGATCTGGAGTCTATTTTTCTTCATTTATCAATGTCTCCATTCCTATCAATTCCACTGTCTCGATGACTATAGCTTTATAGTTAATATTAAACAGGGTAGTGAGTCTTCAAACATTATTGTGCTTTTTCAAAATAGTTTGAGCTATTTTATTTCCTTTACTTATAAATTTCAGGTTTAACATATTTATACCTATAAAAAATTCTGCTGGCATTTTGATTGATATTGCGTTACATCTATAAATAAATTTGGGGAGAATTGACATCTTTACTATGTTGAGTTTTTCAATATATGAACATGGTATCTCTTTCCATTTAATTAGGTCTTCTTTGATTTCTTTCATCATTGTTTTATAGTTTAGAGTATAAAATCCTATACATATTTCTTAGATTTACATTTAAGTACAGTATTCCATTTTTGGAGAGATTTTATAAATGGCATTTAAAATTGTTTTTCTTATTATACATTGCTGTTGTATAGAAATAGAATTGATTTTTGTGTGTTGATCTTGTACTCTCACTTTTAACTTCTAGGACTATTTTGTGTGTGCATGTGTGCATTCCTTGGAATTCTCTTTGCAAAAATCATGTGAATGCAAATAACACTTTTATTTTTTCCTTTCCAGTCTTTATGCTTTTTATTTTTGCCTTTATGTGCTGCTTTTTAAAATTGCATTTTTGGCAATATTTTAAAAACACACAAACTGTTTATTTCACATTAAAAAAAACCCTGGTCTCATTCAACACCAGCCCAGGAAGCCATCCAGGGCCTGGCTTCCATCTCACAACAAAGTGACAGAGCTGAGAAGCAGCCCCCCGAACATGGGGACCATGCCCTCACCAGCCCACACACCCGCTTATGTACTAGCCCACCCCTTCCGGCGCCTGCATTTGCAATCTTTGCCCTGAGCAGCCGGGACTTGGAGGGGGGCAGAAAGCACCTGTCCTTCCCAGTGCCAGAGCTGTGGGGGGATTTGCAGGTGCCGTGGAGCAGGGAGAGAGCGGAGTGGACAGTCAGGCTAGGAGGGACAGGCACAAGGAACATCTCCATGGCAACCACTTGCACTAACCCAGGACCCAGGCTGAAGGGTGATGCGTCTCAGCCAGTGCTGGCTCAGAAGGATGGTGCCTGAGGACCACGCTGGTCCCTGCTGTCACATGCTACCACATAAATCCTCAGAAAAGGGGAATGACCAGCCCCAAATTGTCCGACGTCAAGTTTGCACCGCCTGTGAAGATAGGGACTCAAATGGAAACAATAGCTGACACGGCTATTGTTCTAAGTGCGTGGTACAGGAACGTGTTTTTAATCCTCTGAGCAACGCTAAGAAATGATTCTATCATTGCCCGATTCCACAGGTGACCCTGAGGCACAGGGCAGACAGGTACAGGTGGCCAAGGTCACACTGCTGGGAGGAAGTGTCTGCTGACTGGTTCTGGATCCCGAACGTGGGCTTCAACTCTCATGCTTTGATGCAGCCAAGAGTATGTTAAGTTTTGGAAAATAACAACAGCTGCAATTCCTGTACGACTACATACTGCCTCAGAGCTCCTTCCTGGAGGGACCTCAGCAAGGCTGCCTGGACCCCGGGGACCAAGCTGGGGGGCCTGGGGGAGGGTGGCCCCTGCAGTAAGGACCTGGGCCCAGCCTGCGGTCCTTCTGTGGGTGGAGTCTCCCTGTCCCGGCCAATGATAACGGTCTCTCAGGGGAGGGGTGGGGCGCACAGGACGCACAATGGCGGGATGCACCATTGGTTTTCCAGGGGACACCTGCTCTGTCCCCAGTGCACTTCCTCCCGGGTGGAAAAACAAAACGCGTGCACCGTGCTGCCCTGGCCCCTGGTGTCCTGGGGCGCCCCACTCGCGCCTGTTGTTGCTCCTTCTGAGGCCAGAGATGGACCGTTCTGGGAGCCGCGCGGGGCAGGAGCAGCTCTTGGTCGAGCTCCCGGCTCTCATCACACGGTCTCGCCTTCCCCCGTTTGCTCAGCTCTCAGGCCGTTTCTACACGCGCCTGGGCCATCGGTTGTTTAGACCACGCCTGAGAGCCATTCCTGGTCCTCATGCCACCCGAAGTCTCCCAGTGGGGCTTTTCTGCTTTAACCCCAAGACCGGCCCCCCTCTACACATGTCCCCTGTCCCCACGTCTCCAGAGTCACTGCCACCTCTACCCGGATCACTGCAGACACCTCCCCGCGGGCCTCTGGCCTCCACCACGGGGCGTCTGCGGTCCACGGCTCCTGTGCGGTGAGACGACACTTCACACGTGTCAGTTGGACCCTGTCACCTCTCGCTCACAGCCCTCGTGTCTCCCACCTAACTCAGAAAAAACGGCGCAGCCCTGGCCTCGGCCGCGGGCCTGGGCCTCCTGTTTTCTGCTCGTCCTCCATGAGCACCTTCCGCCTTTCAGTACATAGTGTGGCCCCGGCCGAACTGGACAAGCCTGAGGGAGGGAGGGCGCTTGGGCCCGAGCCTCCCTTCAGCCACGTGGTCCTGGGGGACGAGCGGACCTCCCGGAGACGTGGAGCTGGTGCCTGGAGCTCGGCGCTTGGGGCCCTGACGAGCTGGAGGCAGGTGTTCGGCAGATTTGCGTCCCTCACTGTCAGCATCTCAGGGAGGCCCTCCCCAGCTTCCTGTCTATGGGGGTGTCCCTGTGCCCCCATTAGTTTTTAAACATTTCCCAGTGAGTTCCCCTCATTACCCTTATGTCATCGTAGCATTCACTTCATTGTTATTAGTTTTTGTCTGTCTCTTGTCTGCCATTCTAACCACCGACTCCTAAGGGTCTAACTAACCCAGGTCATAGCAGGTATTTGGTAAATGTGTGAACAAATAACTGTGCTCATTCATGTTCATGCCCAAATCCATGGGCACACATATGCATACATTCACGCCCACATCCATGGGCGCACACACATAGACACATTCATGCCCACATCCATGGGCACACACACATCTCCTGACTGTGGGGGTCTTTTCTTTAACGACAGGACGCAGGTCCCCGGGAGGAGCTTCCGGTGGAGCCAGTGCCACCCTGCACCCCGCTGACGCCTCCTGAATTCCAACAAGATGCTTATTTAGACTCTCTCTCCTCTGCGCACAGAGGACTGTCAGCTCTCTGTGGATTTATACTCTGTCCTTCTCATTTCTCATCCTCAAGAGTGTCTGGGGAGGATTTATGGGAGACGCAACAGAATGACACCCAAGTGGCTGAGACCTTGGGGACGTCAACCACAGCATCTCTGAAGGGATGGTGACTGTCACGTGGATAATGGCATGGGGTCCCCTTGTCATCTCCTCCCCAGCTCCTCTCTCTCCTGAGGCCCCATCTGCCCTCAAGGCCCTGCCCAGTCCCCTCTCGTCCCCCCGCAGTCTCCTCCGTGGCTCGTGGCTCACAGGAAGGGTCCTCTCTGAGTCCTGAGGCAGCCCTGCGGCCTGCTCACCAGGGGTCATTTCCAGGTGAATGTCCCCCTTCGTCCCCTGGCCCTGCCCTTGGACACCCCCCCCAAGCCGCTGGCGGTCAGAGCCCCGCTCACATCCCCCGAGGACCAAGGTTCTCCTCGGGTTGTTTCCCAGCCAAGGGCTCAGCATCAAACACGTCACAGACAGGACCAAGTTATGTCACAGGACACCACAGAGTAAAGCTATAGCTTTAAAGCTCTGTAAATATTTAAAAGTAATGAAATTCCACTCCAAGTCTTATAGAGATGGCTATAAATCGACAGTCCATGTTAATTATATGTGGGTCCTCCAATGTACTAAAAACGTACACATCATACAATATAAATGCACCTCTCCAGGCCCATAAATTTGATGTAAAACTAACATATGAGCTATAACAGGCATTAAACATTTCATTAACACTAGCTTTACTTGTCTTCTTAGAATTTAGGAGGTCTCTTTTGGAATAATTTGGGTGGCCCAAGACGGTGATAAAAAGCTGATGAGGGAAGGCATGTTAGTTCAGCAAGCAGGGGACATAAAACTGCTGTCGTTGACCTTGGGATGTTGATTTGAAAAAATAGCCTGCAGCCCCTCTCCTCCTCTTCTTGCTGCTGAGCTCCTGTGTGAATCTGCCTGGGAGATGGGAGGTAAGTAACGAATATGAAGGACTTAGTGTGTGCTGTGTTCTTGCGTTGTTACAACATTTTGTCTACGAAGCCATTGTTCATGAAGAAGCATGGAGGTTGTGGCTCACCGTAGAACATTGTAGTCTTTGCATGGACAAGTTTTTTTGATTGATAATGCTGTAAGCCCAATTCACACTGACTTAAGCCCAAAGGAGAAGTTTTTGGCCCAGCAATGGGCAAGGCCAGGGGTTTCAGGAAGGCCTGGCTCCAGGGCCTCCAATGTTATTATAAAGGATTTGTCTCCATTTCTGATCCCTGATGTTGTCCCATCAGCCCATCAAGCCTGGTGGGAAGATACGTTCTGCTCTGTGAGAGTCTCAGAAATATCCCAGACTGACTCTCCCTGGCCGAACGTGAGAGCTGCTCATTCGGGCCAAGGATTGGCTGCTTTGATTGGCCTGGTCAGGATGCATGCTCACCGTAGAGAAGGGTGTGGGGGTCATTCCTCACTCAGAACACATGGACCGAGTGTGTCTTATATCCAGTTGATTTCCAGCAGCAGAAGCTGCATCTGGCTGAAGCAAACTGAGGCAAAATGGAGATTTCCCGGAAGCAGAAAGGATGTTCAACGGTCAGAGAAGGCTGAGAAGCAGACTTAGAATGGGTGGGAACTCGGAGCATTCCAGGACAACCCTGCTGCAGAAATTGCCCACATGGGTGGCCTTGAAGCTAACATACAACGGAATGAGCTCAGTAAATGTTGGAGGAATGGATGAATAATGAATGCAGAGGAGGGGACTTAGAAACTGCTCAAAACCACAGGTATCCATCATACCTTTTCTTCCCACACACTTTCCCTACCACTTATCCTGGACTGTTTTGCAGGACCCAGCCCTAGTAATGACCTGCAGTTTCCTGCTGCCCATGACTCTCTTGGCTTCCACAATCATGATGTCCAGAATTTCCTCCTTCTTCTCACCACCGTTGCTGACTCTCTCCCCCCTCCTGGCCCTTGGTGTCACACGTCCCAGGATTCCGCCTCCTGCTCTTTCAGGCAGCTCCTCTTTGCTCACAGTTTCAAATGTCACCTCATCTCTGGTCCTGCCATCTCTCTCAAATTCTACTCTTAGGTTTCCCAAATCCCAATTTTTAGGTACCTACTATATGCTGAACTCTTGGCTGAGCACATGCAATGTCTCCTCTAATTCTGCTGACGACCCATAGCTGACCTCTCACCTGCAGCCCACCCCCAACAGCTGGCAGAGCTGTTTTTCCTCAGTGGTCCCCTGATGTAGGTGCCCATTAAGCATCCATCCCTCCTCTCTCTCCTGGTGACAGTGACTCAGGCATCCTTCAGAGATTCTGTCCCCTCTCTCAGACTGATCCTCCTCAGACTCCAGGGCTCAGCCTACCACCGAGCTCTAGCCAATCAGAGCAGTGCATTTCCCAGCCTCAGTGAGTGGCTCAGAGGGGAGCTCCTGGGACCAGGTAGAAAGAGGCACCTTCCCTTGAGGTTGCTGAGCTGGCCTATTTGCAGCTTCCTGTGATTCTATAATTATTTTAAAGTTAAAAAATCTAAGGACTCCAGGACTGGCTGGTGTGGCTCAGCGGACTGAGCACCTGCCTGTGAACTGAAGGGCCTCCAGTTCGATTCCCAGTCAGGGCACATGCCTGGGTTGTAGGCCGGGTCCCCAGTCGGGGGCGTGCGAGAGGCAACCGATTGACCTCTCACACACTGATGTTTCCCTCCCTCTCTTTCTCTCTCCCTTCCCCTCTCTCTAAAAAGTAAATAAATAAAATCTTTTAAAAAGTCTAAAGACTCCAATGAAATATGGGTACTTCCCATGTTTCCAGCATTCTCTTTCCTTTCCAGGATTCTTCTTCCTGTTCGTGAGTGTACACCCATGTGGTTCAAAGCATGGGCTTTGGATAGGGTGACCGGAAGTCCCAGTTTGTCGAGACACCAGGGATTTCCAGGTTGTGGGGCCTTTCCATTTCCAAAGTGGGACAGTCCTAGGTGAAGCGGGATGAACCGATGAACTTGGCTTTAGGTAAGACAGGGTGGCCCTGGGTTTAAGGCCCAACTCCGTTGCTTAAGAGCTGCGTCACCTTGGGGAAATTGTCTGACGTCCCTGCTCTTCCGTTCCCTCACCTGTAAGATGGCTGTAATAACAGGACTCTCCTGAGTGGGGTTGTCGTGAGGAGTCAATGAAGTCACACATGTGAACGGCTGACACGGGACCCAGCGTGTAGCACATGCTCATTAAACCCAAAGCCTTCATTGTTACTTGGCTACACCAGGGAGTCCCCCCAACACCCTGGGCTCTGTTGAATTCCCCAGGCAGAGACTCCACACTATGCTCCATCAGTGATTAAAACAATGAACGTATGCACTGGGACTTAATAAAACATATTGATTATGCAAGAGACCCCAGTGTAATAAAACATGTATACAGCACTTAAAAATACAACTCTCTCTGGCCCATAAATCTGACCTACAACTTTCACATGAGTTAGAACAGACATCAAACTTTTTATTTACGCTCATTTGTTTGCCCTGTTAGAATTTAGAACAAGGTCTGGTGACACCTGTCCCTTTCTACTGGGCGATCCACTTTCCTATAGGCACGTCTGTTGTCCCCCTCTTTGATGGGCATTTTTTTTTAAATTTGGCATTGACCCCAGTCTCCTCTCTCATCAATCCCAACTCTGACAAGGTGCTTTCTGCCTGCTCAGGAAGCGGGGGTTCACCCATTTGATAAACATTTGTGGAGCACTTACTCTGTGCCAAGCTAGGTCCTGGGCCCTTGAACAGAACAGATGCAAGTCACTGCCCTCATGGAGCTTACTGTCTAATGAGGAAAAAGGAAGAAAGGAGGGGAGGAAGGATAGAGAGAAGGAGAGAAGGAAGGGAAGGAGGAAAGGAAGGGAGGGAAGGAGGAAGGAAGGATGGAGGGAGGGAGGGAAGTGCCTGCTGGGAGCAGGGCCCAGTGTTGTGCAGCCCATGCCCTGGCCCTGTGAAAACTCCACAAGTGTCAGCCCTGTTTCACTGGGTACTGATGGATCCCCATTGCACAGGTGAGAAAACTGAGGTCCAGAGAGGTTAAGATCCTTGCCCAAAACCACTCAGCTAGGAAGTGGAGGCGCTAGGGATCGAACCCAGGCTCTTCTGGATCCAAAGCTTCTGCTAGGTCTGGGATGAATGAGTGAATTTTGGAGTGAATGAAGGAGGGAATTCAAACCCTCCTTTGGTAACTCTGCCCCATAGACAGTCATTGTCCCTGATCCAGTGCTCGCCAGAGCTATGTTGGTAGATTCCTACCTGTTCTCGCAGAGGAATCGTGGTTAGAGCTTCTCTGTCTGAGACCCTCCCTCAGCTCCCACCTCACTCAGAGCCAAAGCCAGAGGCCTCGCAGCCGCAGCCTCTATGGCCCTAAGTAACCTATGCCCTGCCTCTAGTGTCATCTGCACCCCCCCCCTTCCTGGCTTCCTGTTCCCCGGGCGCATTCCTGCCCCAGGGCCTTTGCCTCGCTGAGCCCTCTGTCTGGAAGAGTCTTTTCCCAGATGCTCACGTGCCTCCTTCCCTCAGCCTCTGGCCGCTCTCAGGTCTTTGCTCAAGTACCCCTTTCCCTGGGAAGCCCGCCCTGACCGCCTGGTTTCTGATGATATCCTCGCTGCCCTTCCGTTCCTCATTTTCTCAGAGAAAATGTCAGTACTTGACATTTTGTAGCATTTTTCACCCTGTTTGCTATTTTCTACCCTCACCCTCCTAACCTCCCTAGAATGTGGCTCCAGGAGACAGGGATCTTGTCAGTCTTGCTCGTTGCTGTGGCCCCAGGGCCTAGGATTGGCTGGTGCACAAGGGATGTCCAACAGATGTTTTTGGATTGAATGGATGTTAAAGGGATAAATAGCATTAGCGTGGGTGGGTGGGGGAGGGGTCACATATGAACTGGCACATGAAAGATAAGAAAGAGCCAACAGGAAACATGCGAAAAGCAGCAGGTGCAAAGGACCTGGGGCAGGAAAGAGCGTGGCGAGATGGAGGAGCAGAGCGGAGGCCAGCGTGGCTGCAGCAGAGTGAGCGGGCGAGCAGGGCGGGGGTCTGAGAGGCGGCAGATCACGCGGGGCCTTGGAGGCTCTGACGGGCAGTTCAGAGTTTATTCTAAGAGCCGTGGGGAACCATCGAAGGTTTCAGAACAGAAGGTGACATGACTTGATTTACAGTTTCAAAATGCGCTTTGACTGCAGTCTGTGTTGAAGGCCAGGGGTTAGGGGGCGATGCTGGGGGACCAGGGGAGGCTGCTGCAGTTACCTGGGGGGGCCGTGGGTCACGATGGGGCTCAGCCCAGAGCGGGCAGTGGTGGTGGGGAGACGTGGGTGGACTGAGGACAAGGTGGACTCAGCATTCCGGCTTGACTGAGCTGAAATCAGTGAGGGGTAGCTTTGTCTGCACATCCTCCTGACTCCTGGCCATGTTTCTCTTGGGACCTTGTGGGAAGGAGAGGGTATGACCTGCAATGCTGGTGGTAGCCCCCAAATGCCCACTCCCTCCAAGAGGCTCCAGGGGGTGGTTCTGAATCCTGGGGTTCCCTGCTGGGCTGCACGTATCCAAGGTCAGTCTTCATTGTGAGTGTGCACGAAGCGCATGTTTATTTCTGTTAATTGATGTACAAGACTCATCTTTTGCTGCTGCACGTCATTGCTGTGCACTTTCATATTCATTGGGTTGCAGGAGGAAAATGAAGTGCTTCAATTTTTCATCTCTCCAGATGACAAAACAGGAAGGGAGGAAATCCCTACGCCACAGAGGGAAGCCGTGAGAGGGGAAGCCCCCTGCGGGTGGGTGGCCAGGGGCTGCCCCGGGGAGGGGCCCGGACCCCAGAGGGGCAAGGAGAGGAGGGTGGTGGTGAGGCCGCAGCCACCAGCACCGCCAGCAGCCCCTCATAGGCACGAAGTGTTCAAAAGCGACAAAGTGCTTTTCAAGGGCAGGGTCTCCTTTAACTACACAGCTACCCTGCGGGGTGTCATTCCCCACCTCCTGGGTCTGACAGGGGTCCAGGAATTGTCAGTGACAGAACACTCAGCTCCGATGGACTTAAGCAAAGAGGCGGGGCTCAAGTAGGGCTGGATCCAGGGACTCCAGCCAGCTTCTCCCAGCAGTTCTGCTCTCTCCCTGCCCCCCGCCCCCCCCGCCCCCCGCCTCACTGGGGAGAAAGGCCACCTGCCTGAGCAGCAACCTGGATGGAAGGCCTTCTCTTCCTGGTCTGTGGATTCTCAGGATTCACCTGATTGGACCAACTGGGATACATGACCGTCTTCAACCCAAACACTGGTGTCAAGGTGATGGGATTTGCTTATGGCCAGTGCTACCCTCCAAGGGGGCTTGATGTCAGTTGTATAAAGAGAAGCCACTCCCTGCCAGGACATGGGCTTGTTGGACAAGTGTCAGGTGTATGTAGTTCATGACCCAGTGAGTCCACCCTTTGTCACTTTTTGTCCTGGGGAAGATTTTGCCCCCATGAGCAAGGCGGTGTGTTTGAGGATATCCATTGCAGCAGTTCTCAGAATAGCAAAAAACTGTAATTGGCCCAAATGTCTCTCAATGAAAGAACAGCTAAATAAACACGATTTTCTCCAAACTATTGAATACTGGTACAGTGAATTTGTAAATCTTTATTACTGTCTCAGAAACATCTTCAAGACATGGTGTTGAGTGAAAGTGAGTTGAAGAATGAAATCAAGTTGAAATACTATTAACAGTTTGATACCATTTGCATGAAATAGGATAAAATGGTGTGCTTTTTAATGGGCCCATATATATGTGGGGAATATAAATGAAAAAGGATCAAGGAAAATGTACTCCCCAGATCACAGTGGTTATGTCTAGGGAGGGCACCAAGATTGGATAAAAGAGACACTTGTCCTAAAGAATCAACAAAATAACTGACAAGAAGTACAGAGTAAGTTAGAAATATTACAAGATAGAAGATCAATAGAAAACATCAATTTAAATTCTATATACTAGCAACGAAAAGTTGGGAAATGAAATTTTAAAATACCGTTTGCAATAGCATCAAAGACTTTAAAAAACTTAGGGATTTATTTAACCAAATATACACAAGGCCTGTTTTCTGAAAACTGCAAAACATCACCGATGGATATTAAACACCCAAATGAATAAAAGGATGTGCTAGGTTTCTGGATTAAAAGACTCAGTATTGTCCTTAAGGTGGCAATTTCCCCCAAACTGGTCCATAGATTTAATGCAATCCCAACAAAAATTCCAGGAGGCATTTTTAGAAATTGATGAGATGATTATGAGATTTACACAAAAACAAAAGATCTAGAATAGTCAAATAAATTTTAAAATAACAAAGTTGGAGGATTTATACTATCTGATCTCAAGACTTACTAGAAAGCTATAGTAATCAAGATAGGATGGTAGTGGCTTAAGGAAAAATACATAGATCAGGAGACCAGGAGAGAGACCCACAAACACGGGCTCGTATGTATTCAACTGATGTTTAGCAGAGGTGCCCAGGAAATTCAGTGGGGGAAAAAAGTCTTTTGACAAATGGTTCAGAAATAAATGACTTTTTAGGGCTCAGTATCTGGCTTTAGCCCCTGTAGTTCCTTGGAGGAGAGGCAAGGTAGCAGCCTGATTCACACGGAGACTGAGAAGTTTAATGAACTATGGTTCATATTCTGACTGTGCCATAGACCCACTGGGTTATATCGTTTAACCTCCTTTGGACTCAGTTTCCTTGTCTATAAAGTGGGATTAGTAACGATGCACCTTTTGGGTTGCGAGGGTTCCATAAGGTGATTCATATAGATTAGATGGCTTAGAGCCACGCCTCAGCTCTTGGAGGGACGGGGCTCAGTGTAAGTGAGCTGAACGTTTGCTACTCCTTGGAGGAGGTGGCAGTCACGACAAACCCCAGAGCCACCTCACCAAGCCCACCCTGCCTCCCCACCTCGCAGGCACACCGGCGGGCACTCCAGTCCATGTTCTTCCTCCCTAGGGGCTCAGCTCGTGCAGTCCTGGGCCTGTAGCAGGAGCTCGATGCGCTTTTGTTGAAGGCGTGAATCCGGGGCGGCCCAGGCGTTGGCCCCTTGCCCGCTCTTCACAAACCATGAGGAAGCAGTTGGTCCTGAGAACGCACCCTCTGTGGGTCCCCAGGGACCGCCTTGGCAGCAGAAAGGAGCAGAGGCCGGCTGCCCATTGACCTGTCCGAGCCTTCTGCCTGAGTGCAGGGAGGCCGCCACCCGGTGAATAATTCACCTGCAGTCAGCAGCTCCAAACGCTGCGTTGGCAAAAGCAAACAGCTGCGGAACCGTTTATTTTTACGGGGCATAAAATCAGGGTCTTGGCTGCTTATGTTTCCATCCTAGTAATTTCAGAGGCAATTAGCTGTTGGGTGCTTTGGCTTGCAAGCTTCTTTGCCTACGTACTTGTTTGGTGCACTCATCCCTGCCCAAATAAGCCAGTCGAAAGATTTATGTCAACTTGATATTAAAGCGCAATTTTAACCATCCTTTTACATGACAGCAGCATCTCCCCATAGGTAGGCCTGCATGTTAAACCTCCCCTTGGGGACAGTAACCTGCTTCATTAAAACAGCCATAATGAAGAGACTATAAATCAGCATCTTTTACACAAAAACTTATGATCTAAACCCTTTCTAATGCCCAACCCGGATGGAGACGAACAGCTCGGATGTGAGGTAAGACTCTGAAAGACATCACCCTCAAGGGCCAAAGAAGCGAGTTTTAAGTATTTAAAGTAAAGCCAGGCTAGGCCACCAAAACTGGTTTCTTCCAACATCAATCCGGGGACGTGTGGAGAAAAACAGATGCAATATCTTTCCATGACCAACCCCTCCCCCCACGCTGGGCCCTCCTTTCTGCTACCTCCTAACATACATGTTACCGTTCTGTGACTCCAGTGGGGGAGGGGGCACGGGGCCTTCCCAGACCGACGAGACTTCACTCCGGTGCCCAAACCAAGGCCTGCCAGTAACTCAGGGTTTCCCAAGCGTCACCCATTAGCGCACCCCCTCACGGCTGTTCTGGGCCATCTCAGAGCACCCCGCCCCCCACCCTGTACTGTCATTTAATATTCTTCTTTAAATGGACTCACTGTAAAAAATGAAATGTCAACCATGCAATTATGGCTGTGATATCAGAGGGCTCACGTGTCCCTGTTTTCTACTTCTTTCCTTGTATACATTAAGATAAACACATACTGCCTAAGGCCATATGGCCCTGAATGTGCCGACCTCTTCTCATCTGGGAATATAAACACATACCTTAAATAACTAAATAACATTTATGGACATGGCAGGTACAATTATCTTGTGTACTCAAGTGCCACAAGGGCCACCCGCTTTGGGAAATGCTGAATTAACTCAGTATTCTAAAAGACTGGGTCCAAACAGCCACTGTTTATTGGGATGTGGCATTTGCTAGATACTTGGATAGTTAAGACCCGAATTGACAGTCCAGAAACTTCTGTCCAAGACACTTGCTTCACCTGGGTAGCAGCTACGCACGGCACCCCCTTCAGACCAATTCCTGGATGTAGGCAACACAGGAGCACCGTGTGACAGATAACTTCATGATGTCTTTCAATTCCTTTAACACATCCAGCTTTCCACCTGGCCAGACGCCTCGTGGGTGCTGGGGGAGGGCCCTACCCATCATCTCATGCGCTTATGAGAGCTGCCCATGACATGATGCTGGGGCAGGGGCAGAATTTATCCAAGTCCCAAGCAGGATTGAGGTGCGCAAAGCTACGGAGCAGGCTTTTCATAAGACGGAGGTACGAGTCAGAAACCAGGGCCACAGGGCTATGTGTTTCAAAGTCGTATGAAGAGACTATGCCATAGCATTCAAGACGGAGCTGTCTCTGAGCAAAGACAACGTCAAAGTTTCTGAGGGAGGGGATGTCACAGGGCAGGTCACGGCCACCGTCGGACAGGATGGGAGGGCATTTGTGTCCATCCAGCCGAACTCAATGGGCTGGATGCTGTTCTCAGAAGGCAGACCCATGGAGACCATTGGAGAGGAACAGTCATCCCCAAATCAAGGTGTATGAGCTCCAAATAGCAGGGGGCATTCTCCGTATTTATTTGTCTGCTGTGCAAAGACAAACTGGATCCTTAAGATCAATGAGTGTGAGCCACGTTCTAGGGGTAGAAAGACACACAAAGGTACACACGCAGGCACACTGTCATCCTCCAAGCCAGAATATTTATAGTTAACTCATCTCTCAAACAGTAAGCCTGGAAACTTAACATGTTATTAATGTTTCAGGAGAACTCAGAAATTCCAAAAAAAGAAAAACAAAGCAAAGCAGCAAATCTAGCCAAAGCCTAAACCTCACACCCAGCCTCCAGCGGCGGCGAGCACGTAACTTGGCCGGAGGGAGGCAGGTCCTTCCTGTGCAGCAGTCCGACCGGCCATCAGCCAGGCCCACCGCCACCGCCCTCCGAGCTGCTTACTAGAACTCTCCACACACACCCGGGCGAGCTGCTGCGATGAGTTTTCTCCTTCATGAGAAAAAATGAAAAGCAACAGAGCCAGGGGTCTTCCAGTCTATCCTCCCCGCCTCCTTTCTGTTTAATGAATGGTTTTTAATTTAATTAAAACCCTTCAGTGGTTCTGTAATAGCAGGTGGAGATGCAGTAAGAAATCCCCTTCACTATTAATTATAGGATGAACAAATCCAGAGAGAGATGCCGGGAGTCCTGCAGGGAATGCCCATCCTACCTGCTTCTCTGTCCCCCGGAGAACCTGCTCCAGAGCGGCCTCCTGTCTCTGTCCCAAAGGAGGGGGACCGCACTGTGGGAGGGAGGCAGGGGACAGGCGGAGGGGTGAGAGAGAGGGTGTCCTGACATGCACAGATGTGCAAATACCAGATTCAAACGCAAGCTGAATCTTACGCGCAAACACACTCAGAGAAGTGAAGGGTCTCGTCCAAGGTCGCAAGGCTAGTACGTGGGTTGGGACCCAGGTGAAGCTGTGTCTGGCTTTGGGACACCAACCCTTTCACTGAACCTGTGATTTTTTTCCTAACTGGGGCTGCAGAGTCCATGGGGGCACCTCAGGGGCCTAGGGGTAGGGGCCTCATTTTTAACTGCCTCTTATGGGGAGTGGTAGATAAGATTGCCATGAAAGATGCATGTAAGGATGCTTGTGTTGTGGGGGAGGGGGCGGAGAAGGGTTGCCAGATGAAATATAGGAATTCCAGTTCAGTTTGAAGTTCAGATAAACAAGTGGTTTTTGAGTACAATTGTGTCCCATGTGTTTCATTCATACTGATACTGAGAAATTATTCTTTGTTTATCTAAACAATTTTTTTTTCCTATACCTGGCCAACCTGGGTAGGTGCGTGTACAGGGTAACACAGTTACATGAAGGCCACTGTATTGCCTTCCTCCAGGCCTCAAGTTTGCGAGGCCTCACTTCCCCAGAGCGGCTGCATCCCTTTCTCCCCATGAAGGACACAAAAGAATGGAAGCAGGGCAAAGAGATGCACAGCAGAGGTGGGGGGCAGGGTGGGCAGGGGCCAGCCTGAGTTGGTGTCACTTGATTACTTCCCGCAGTTGTTTAAAGAGCAAACATGTTGTTAGGAAGGCGGGAACAGATCTCATTTGTGAGCGCCTCTGTGTGTGTACCTGTGTGTGTGCGCTCAGGCATTGTGTGTATTTCTGGTGGGCAGCTGCTGTGGATTACATTTCAGGAGAGGCTTTAACTCACTAGTGACCAGCTCAGATACGCACCAAGTGGCAGGGTCTGCAAAGCACCTTCTGGCCATGGTTCTTTCCCATAATTCACAGGGAATTCCATGGTCCTCTGGGTCCAAGCCTTGGCCTGGGTTGTCCAGGTTCCCTTCAGGCAGGTGGGGCCCTCTGGCCCCGAGTGGGAACTCAGCGACTTCCTGGGAGGTGAAATGGGACCGCGGGACTTGGATGTCCCCCAGCCTGGGAAGTCACTCAGCCACAACTGAGCTGGGCCTGGCGGGGGCAGGGGTACCTCCGCAGAATTCTCGGGACCCTCACGGCCCCTGATTCTCCAGTTCCTGTCCACCTCCAAACATGCCGTCTGGAACAGCCTTTTTCCTCTCCTGCCCCTTGTTACCCGATGGCCTCTCCCCCTGGGAAATCTACCTTTGTCCCTTCTACGTCCTTCTTGGAGGCATTCTGTGGAAAATATATGACTTACACCCACGGACACAGAGAATTGCTGTTGTGTTTATCTCTCCGTCAAGAGAAGAGGCTGAAATGCAACTTGAACTGGTTTTGCAGAGCATGTTCTGGCTGCATTTGGTTTGGAGCTTGGAGCAGATGGGATTATATCAGGGTTGTAAAAGTCAAGCTTTTAATGTCTCAGACGAATCGATGTATAAAGGGGAAATGTTAAAAGCAGGGAAAACGTAGCTTGGGATGTGTTTAGACACATCCCTCTGGGGCACAAAGGCACAGAACTAGAACCCAGGCAGCTTCGAGGGCTCACGAAACTGGGCCATAAGCTCGGCTCCAGACGTGCAGAAGAGGCTGTGGGTCCCCCCTCAGGGACTTGGGATCAAAGTTCTCAGCTCCTGAGTGGAGACAGCTGTGCACACATTTTATAACAAAATTCCAGCGTCATCCACAGCACGCAATTTCTTGGTTAATTCTGCCCGAGTTTATAGTTAAACCCAAGCCCGTCTTGTTGGTAGGAATGCAATTACATTAGAGAAAAACTGTTTATATGCCCTGAGATATTATGATTATGAAAAACAGCAACATAAACTGCCATTAAGTCAGAAGAAAGTTAATTGTGTTCCACGCTGCCTCCCCGGCCGGCACGCTGGCATAGATGTGATTTAGTTTGGCAAAACAGGGCTCATCTTTGCAGCACGGTACCCATTTTCTCCCTTAATTACAAATAATTGTATAGTGTAATTTATACTAATGCCTGATGCCTAAAAGTGCATGTTCAGGAATAAAGGGTTAGATTGGGAAGCTGGAGAACATAAACAGGTGTAATTGCTGCTTCCCGGGGGCTGCCTGCTCGTAGCCTTGGAAACCAAGGAGATTTAATCAGATTCTTGTCGGTGGAAGTCAGCCCCTGACTGTCCTAAAAAACAGTGACAGTTTGTCTAGTTGCTTAACCATTCACCAACAATTCTCTTTGGATAAGTGGGCAGGAAAGATCAAGCCTGCGATTTTGCTGTGGGACAAAACACACAAGCAGCCTGGTGCATGGGTCGTGCGATGGCCAAGGGAAAGGCTTTCTGCTGGTAAGAGGCGTCTGGAGCAATACTCGTGCCTGGGGCTGTTGCCGAGGCCCCTCTCCCACCAGCGAGGACAGTCGGCACACGAGCAGTGGTCAGCGGTGCGGGCGCGGACTCTGGGCCCCGGGAGCGTCCATCCTGCCCATCCGGACTCTGCTCCTCTGTGGCACGTGGCTCCTGATAGTGTCCCGTGATTGCGTGCAGGCGAGGATTCAGTGAGGCGATGCAGGGAGCACTCAGAACCCAGCGCCGCGTGCGGTAAGGGCCACGTGAGCGTCAGCCAACTGTCGTCAGCAGTTCCCAGTGAGGGTCACAGGTGGATCAGGTCCAGAGGCCGCCCTGGCTTCGGGGCTTTGGGTCTAGGAAGAGAGGTGTCTGTAGGAACGCTTTGGGTGCAGCTCCCGAGAGCCAGCCCGAAAAGGCTGCTTGCCCTTCAACAGGGAGCAGAGGGGCCGCGGGGTGGAACGGGGGCCTCGTCCCCGAGCTGCGCCCACCCTGCCGGCTGCCATCAGGCATCCGGGCGCAGATGGACCTTCCACAGCTCTGGGCTCGGGGCCCGCTGCTTTCTCTCCTTCTGCTTCTTAATTAAAACAAAAAACAAAAAATATATATCCTGGCTACAGATTCCCTGACACTTGACTGTGGGGTAATCTTTAGGAAAAAGCATAGACTTTTTGGAGTGTTTTTCTCCTCTGAGTATCCTCCCTGATCTTGAGACCCAGAGGAAACAGTTTCTTGCTCAACACTAGAAAATGCATCCCTTGCTCATTCTTAAATCTCCCCGCCTCTCTCCCTCTCCTGGCTAAGTGTCTGGGTTTGTGTTTCTCTTTCAGGGGCGGCAGAGGCCTGTGTCCCTGCAGGCTACAAAGCGGGCTGTGACCCAGGGTGGTGGTGTTATGTTACATCTGTGATAATGGCGGCGCACTGTCCACCCCCAAACTTGGGCCCCTGTGATTCACCATTTGCCCCATCCATGCCACTGAGCACCTGCTGGGTGCTGGGATGCAGCGTGACCAGCAGTGCCAGTGTCCCTGTCCTCCTGGAATGTACAAGTGAGTGGCAGGGATGGACAGTAAATGTGCAAATGAAATAAACACAGGGTGACGACAGACCAGGACGAGTCCTGTGAAGGAAAGAAGGACGTGACCAGCTTTGGCCTGGGGTGTCGGGAGGCCTTTGAGGAGGGGCCACTTGATCTGCCTTGTCTGATGAGGGGGCAGCCAAGGGGGGCCTATTTAGGGAGGTGACCCCTGCTGGGGCATCTGAGGGGGGACAAACTCGGGGACCGGAACACAGCGGTGACGGACAGGGCAGCAGGATGAGCTGCGTGCGGGCACAGATGGGACCTGAGGGGGCGGGGCCTGACCTATTGGTCCCAGGAGGGGAGCACTGGAAGGCCTTAGGCAGAGAGGCACCGCTCTGATTCGGGGGTTCCAGGGGGCCCTCTCCCTGTGCCTGTGGCTGGTAGGGGGCACTCACGAGCAGGAGGGCAGGCAGGAAGGCCAGGACGAGGCCGGGGCGGCGCCAGGCCCAGCTGCTGCTGGGAAGGTGAGGGAGAAGGCGCCTGCTCTGCAGACTGGAGGGTGCCCCCGCCTCAGGGACGCCGGGCGGGCCCCGGCCATGGCTCAGTGACGCCTGAGGCTGTTGCTGGTGATGCCGGTGCGGGGACGACCTCAGAGCGCCCTTCTCAGCCCGTGTCTCTGCAGGCAAAGGCCTGACCCGGGAGGCCCCAGAGGGTAAATCGCTTGTCCGAGGTCACACAGCTAGTGAGCCGTGGGCCGGGATTCGAGCCCAGAGACTCTGCCTCCAGAGGCTGCGCTCTCGGGAGGCTAACTGGGGAAGTCCGGATACCTGTGCGGTCCCCGCTCCTGAACGGTTCGCTCCGTGGCCTCCGAGGTGGCGTTTCTCGGCGGCGTTCCAACACCTGCTTCCAGGAAGGCGAAGTGGGAGCGCGCTCCGCCCAGGTGTTCCCTCCTTCCCGGGCTCCATCCTCCCCTCGGGGCTGGCGCTGTCTGCCCCAGACTCTGACCCGCCGCCCTGCTGAGAGCAGGCCCTAATACCCGAGTTCCCAGGAGCCTGGGGGCAGGGCTGGGGTCGGCGGGGGGGGTCTGGGCCCCCACCTCCAGGTGAGGGTGAGCAGGGCCCGCATATTTATGAAGGACGGAGATGGGCAGCGCTCGAGTTCACGTGACACGTGGGATCCACCTGCAGCAGGAAAACGAGGGCCTTTGAGGCCTAGGTCCTGGACTGAGAGATTCTCTTCTCTCCTAACCCCAGAGATTCCAGCAAAGGTGGCCCTTCCCAGGGGGCCGGACAGGAAGTAGCTGACTGCCTCACACTCCATGGCCTGGAGACGGATCTGCCCCCCGCTGGGAGGGAACAGCCTGCTAAGGTTTGTCCCTGAGCCCCGCCCCAGACCTGTGTTGCCGTGACCCACAGGAGATAAAGGTGGACACCAGCCCTCTGGGGAGCAGCGGAGTAAATATCCACGCCAGGTGATCTCTGCGTCTTGGTGCGCTTTGCTGAGCAGAGTCCTGCCTTTGGACGGGGCAGGCTGCCCGCGTGGTGCCCACATGCAGGTCTGCACAGCACGACTGAGCCTGCTGGCTGGCCACGCGGCGGCCCCCAAGACTGAGCCGGCAGGAGAGCTGGGTCCTCCCTGAGGTCCCGAGGGGCTTATATCTGTGGGCCCCTCCTGCCCCTGTGAGCTCCCGTGGGGACAGCCGGTTCCCGGGCGCCCAGCAGTCTGCCTCCCCTACTCGCACCAGCGCTAAAACCGGCGTTGTTTCCCCGAAGCCAGCCACACCTGTGAGAGGAGGCAGGGCAGCAGAGCCTGTTTTTAGCGGGTGACAGGCTGCTGTGGGGGCCGTTATAATTAGCATCTCGTCCCGAGGGTGGAGTTTCCAACCCAGAGCAGGAAGTGGCTGCCCTGGGGCTCCCCTCGCCTCCTCCTCCTCGTCTGTCTGGTGCCTGGTGTGGGAAGGAGCGGCTGCCCTGGGAAGACCCCGCGGCTCCCTGGGGGCTCCGGGAGGGGCGAAGGCCTTGGAGGCGTTGCTCCCGGTCATCACTCACTGCCTGTCCCCTCCTGGCCTGAGTGGCCACCATGTCTTACCCACACCTGCTATTTTCACAGCAGATTTGTTAAGGCCACAAACAACTCTGGCTTGAAAGGACCACAGAATCCCGCTGTGACCCAGAGGTCGGCAGGCGGACATGCTTGAACCCCCCGCCGACGGGAAGGGCAGCATCATCCCCAAGGTCTCCGTGATCGTGGGGCTGGCGTCTCCCCTGCTCCCTTGCCCCCGTTTCAGCCTCTGACAAGCTCTTGCTCTCCACCCCCATCTCGTGGGCGGTCTTCCCCTTCTGCAGGAGCCCCTCATCCGCGCACGGCCTGGCCCCTTCTCCTTGGCCCCCACTCCCCTAAATTCCACATCCTGGTGGCAGCCGTGATGGGCCCCTGTTACTGGTGCCTCAGGAGCAGCACAGGGGAGATGATTCGGGTGGTTTTATCAATGCCCCGTCCCTTAGCCATTTCTGCCAACTCCAGCATCAGGGGTTGCTTAGCAACCCCTTTCTCTTCCACCTCCTCCCTCCAGGTCTCACCTCCATATGCCCTCTCATGTCGGAAGAGCTATTTTTTGTGGTCCTTTTCAATGTGGGGCCCACATTTCCCAACCCCCAGTGGCTTCTCTGTATAATTTCCCGGCTCTGTGAAAGTTTCTCTCCCTCACAGCCTTGGTTCCAGCTGGCCCACGTCGTGGGTCCTCCCCATCTCCACTCCTGATAATGACCGTGGCCGCATCGCAACTCTCTGCTCTATACCAGCCTTGAGCCTGTGCCTTTCCCGCATCATCTCATTGCTCTGCTCCTTGTGGGGCCCAGTCTCCCATTTTACAGACAAGGCAGCCCAGGCAGAGTCAGGAGAAAGGATCCGGTGGTCAGTGAGGGAGCTGGGGTTCCCCGGTGCTGTTTCACTCAGTTGGGTCCTAACCACGGCTCTCTGTCCGCCAATTTAAACCAATCTCAGGTCACTGTTTCCCACGCCGGCACACCACCAGGACAATCCTTTACTCCAGGGATGGATACGTGTTTTCCGCGAAGGACCAGAGAGTGACCCTTTCTGGCTCTGGGGGCATGAGGTGGCTGTTGCGCTTCTGCACGCTGCTGCTGCGTCGCGGCAGCCGCTCAGCCAGAGGTGGCCTGTGAGCAACCCAGCTTGACAACGCTAAAGGTGGAACTCAAGGGTAAGAAAATTTTAGTTTTCGGTAACAGTGAATAAGCTTAGTAATGAATGCATGTTAAAAGCTATTGTTTCAGGAACTTGAAGATATGATCCCTCCTGAGTCCAGGAGATCACAAACAATTGGCCTTTGCCCCCCAAGGGGGGCTGTAAGCAATCGAGATGGTATCTGAGCCATTGTGTCCCAGGGAGAGACATCTGCATCCGCTGCCCAGGACACAGATGCCCAGGACACAGGACACAGATAAAGAATCACTGGTCAGCAGATGGCAGGATGTTCAGGAAATTGCCGGACTGCAGCTTCTATCTGATTAACCTTTTTCCTGAGTTCTAAACCCCTTACCTACAGTTTCTCCCCTACTCCCCCTAATTCCAAACCCCTTAGCTATGCTTTTCCCTCCTTATAAAAAAAGGCTGGCTCGAAATGAAATGTAAGACGGCTGTCCTTTTTGTGTACCTAACCCGCCATCTTCTCAGATCGCCAGCCAGCTGAACAAAGCGCGCATAAGGATTCAATCCCTGTCTCTGCGTATTGGTTCTGAGGGTGACAGGCAGCACGAACGCCGGCTTTGTCTGTTTCAATGTGCCCGCCGGTCGGCATTAGGTCGGCCTCAGGTCAGGCTTAGGTGTGCTGACTGCCGACGCACTCAAAAATAAACCTGTTTTTGTTTTCACTAAGAAACTTTTCTTTGAAAGGAAAACTATCAGCAGAGTAAATGGAAAAGCAGTGTGTTTTGCCACAGAAGGACGGTAACCATGGCAACAGAAACACTAAACCTGCACAGAGGTCCTGCATTCTGCTGAGCCCGGGCCTGTCCCTTCTTTGTTCCTAAGGGTGATTAGCGAGGCCTGGAAAGGCGCTAACGGCATATTAGCCCCTGATCACGATGTTGCCTTTGAGGTCCTTGGAAGAAGCAAAGAAGAATCAGTGTAGGAGCGGGTATAGGAGTCAGGGTTCCCGGGTGCCACGCCCTTTGGCCCGTGAAATGATCCCATGCGCTCTGGTTCCTGAAGCTCCGAAGTAGCAGGAGCCAGAAGGGGGGTGGCAGAACAGGGCACTCATGCTGGAGCAGAGACTTGGGGGACCCTGGGCAGGCGGCAGGGAGATGCAGGACTCGCAGGACAAAAGGCAGTGGATGTGGCCTCCCTGTGGCCCCCTGAGAGCTCTGGGGCCCCGTGGCCTGGCCCGAGCCAGAACCTGAAGGCGGGTATCAGCCAGGGCTCCAAGGGCAGGCCAAAGGAGGCTTTTCAAGCTTTGCCGTGTCCTAGAAAGTCCAACACCACCACTAAGAGACAGATAATCTCATTTCCCTTCATTATGGTTCCTTTTTCCCTCTTTCCTTTGCTTCTCTACCCTTCCTGCTCTTCTTCTCTTTATATCATATATTTACAAACAGGGGCATTTCGCTCTGTGAAAAAGGCAACATGTTTTGATTATCTTTTACTTCTGGCAGGTGCTTTGTCGTCCTCCCCGCCATGAATAGCCAAGCGAAGAATTGTTTTAAAGTTTTGCAGTGTTGGTGCCTCTCTTGTGAAGTTGCTCTCACGGACTCTTGGAAGCCCTGGTAACTTATTTTAATGATCTCTCACTCCTTATATCCTTGGAAATGCTTTCTGTGTCTCCCAGCACAAGGGATCTTAAAGCTGTTGGCAGTTTTAAGCTTCCTGTCCTTGGCCATAGGCCAAGACCTCATCCGCACCCTGCCCCCGCCCTGGGCTGTGCTCAGAGCCCCCGGCACACCTCGTCTCCTCTCCCCATTCGGCCCGCACTTCTTGGCTCGTGGACATGCCCACGTTTTCTGTTCCTGTGAAAAGCCTTATGTTAGCTGGTCTTGCATTTTTAAAGGGGAATGAGATGAAGACCATTACGTCCTTACCAAAAGTTGTTACTCAGAGCTTTCTGCGGGGTGCGGGGTACAGGAAGGCTGTGGGCCCTGTATAGCTAAGGTTCTGCATGTGTAGCCTTTAAATCACCATGAGGGGATGTCATCGCCTTGGTACAGCCCTCAGTTAGGTGTGACGGAGGTGAGACTTACCGGTCCCCTCCAGGCTGGTATCTAAAATGGAAGGAAGCAGTTTAAATCCTTTCACAGCAAGCTGGAAGAGACTCCGTGTGATTAAGTCATCGGAATGTTACCTCTGCAAATCCCCACAGGTTCTTTCTTACACACATTTCCATCTCATTTCCTTTAGTCTTGGCTCCCACAGACCCAAGTCTGCAGAAAAGTTAACCAGCAATGGCATCGGGACTGGGCAAGGTGACCTTGGGATCAAGCTCCGAAAAGCTCCCCCTTCCGTCAGGGCCGGTCCAAAGGCTGGGAGAGAAGACAGCGGCTGTGTTGAAAGCCTGGGGGTGGGGTGGGGGCAAAGAGGATAGGGCACTTCTAGATTCCTGCAGGAGGGTGGTAAGTGCTCAGTCACAGGCTCCATGTGTTTAGTGCATCGATTATGTGCCAAGGGACAAGAGGCAAGGGAGAGCTGGGTGACATTCCTTCACCCAAAAAGTCTTCCTTGGGCCCTTACGATGAGCCAAGCATCGGCTGCACCAGGGAAGAAAAGAGAGAAGTCCCTGCCCTCAGACAGCTTATACTTAGTGGGGACCAGTCAACTCGTGATGCATTTTGTTGATGCAGAAATGCACGGTTGGCTTTCTCATTTTCATATCTAAAATCGGAATGCACCTTATTAGTGACAGTGAGTGACTACTAGAAATTTATTATCAGTGTTTTTTTCTGTCTTAGCGGTCGGTAAAATAACGGTGGGTCTTCTAACTGATGGCATCTTAGGGTCAATGAATTCTCCAGTGTTTCAGGTGTAATAACTGCAGTGAAGAGGGAAAAAAAATAGCTAAGTGTATCAGTCAGGGAACAAATAGTAGGGAACAAATGTCCTGCTCACAGAGGAGGGGTGGACGTGTTCAATGAAGAGATGGTTAACGTAGGGGACAGGGCCACGGGAGCCAGTGAGGATGGTGCTGTGGCCGCAAACAAGCAAACAGGCAGCGAGGGGGCGTTCTTGAATAAAGGTCCATCAGAAACCTTAGAAGAGGGGACGCCTGGCTCAGCTGTGGACCTCAGGTGACGGGACCACTGTTGAAACTGCAGGCCAGCAGGGTGGGAACTCGGGAAATTGACACCTGGACCTAACTGCTTCCTTGCGCTCTGACCTTCAGCCTGTCCTTCCTGTTAGCCATGTACCTGGTGGAAGCCAGAGAGCCCAGGGAGCCTGGGGAGGCTGTCCTACTGGTGCAGAGGGGCCTGATCAGATCGCTGGGGAGGAGTAGGAAGGGGCTGTAGGAGGAGGTTGCCCGAGGCAATGGAAAACAGCCTAGGATGGGATTGGCTGAGCAGCCGAATGCCTCTAGGGTGCATGGAATTATGGGTTAGAAGGTTAGGAATAGAAGAAGGGCTCTTGGGCTCTCAGGCTGGCTCTCTCCTCGAGGATGCCTGGACGATCGCGCTACATCTGCCTGCATTTCCCACTGGATGGTATTTTGGATGCAAAGGAACCCCAGGTGCAGCCTAGGATCGGGCTGGCCTGAAAGAGGGTGGCAGGGTCATTCTTCTTAAGGTGTTCTAGAGGGGACAGACTCTGAGGCAGAAGGCTGCGATTGTTCTAAACGTGTGTAGCTTTTCTATCTTATGTTGTTTTTGTAAACTAACCCTATAGAAATAGGATACTTAAAAAACAAGGGAAATGGTAGAACTCAGGTGTTAAGAATTCTGCCTTAATTGATAGGTTTAAGTGATTAAAGCTATAACTAAGGAGTTAAAGAGTTTAGCCTTAATTGCTAGGCTTAAGTGATTAATGTGTGTGGAAAGCCTTTACTCCAAAATTGTGAAGCTTTCTGAATAGAGACTCCTTTCCTTTATCACCAAACCTTTGCTTCTGGAATTTTGCCTAGCGGGTGGCGGCAGGTGCAGGACCCCACTCGCTGTTGCATAACCCTGCAGGTCAGCGGTCAGGGGCACAGAGCAGGGTTGGGAATGGTATCTGAGGACGTGGAGAAGCAAAGAGAAAGTGACCAGCACACAGGATGGCCTGTGGTGGCCAGTGGTTCTGGTTTGCGTGGGGCTGGGGTCTTCCGTGTGATGCAGAAATTCCAGTGCTTTTTAAAACTGAGACCGTTCTGGGAAAATGGGGATGCGTCTCACCGTAATAGAGAGTGAGAGACAGGGTATCAGGAAAGGCTACTGTGTGAAGTCACAGCTGAGCTAGGACGTGGGGCAGTGTCCGACAAAGTCAGGACCTGAGTGGGCATGAGTGTGGGAGGCGGAGAGTCACAAAGGAGCCCGTGGGCCTGGGCAGAGGGAGCAGAGGGAGCAGAGGGAAGTGAGGCCGGATACGGTCAGAAAGTTAGGAAGAGTCCGGGCCACGTGCTTCTGAACCTTGGGGGCCACGGTGATGATTTGGGCTGGTCTCCGGTGTGACTGGAGCCGCTCGGGGGTTTGAGCAGAGAGGGGACATGATCCGGGGAAGGTACCAGGATCCCTGCGGCTGCCGTGTGCAAAATGGGCTGTAGGGGGGCGAGGTGGAGCCAGGGGACCCGCGAGGAGGGACAGTGATGACCCGGGGAGAGACGATGGCGCCCGGACCAGGGTGGAGGTGGGAGAAGCGGTCAGATTCAGGACATGTCTTCAAAGGAAAACAAGCAAGATGTGCCCATCGACTGAAAACGTGAGAGGGAGCGGCGTCCGTAACAAATCCAAGGCCATTCCGCGTAGTTCCTACGGAGAACAGTAGAATTTATTAACGACGATCACTGTGCAATGAAGGGTATATTGGCAGATACTCGAAGCTTCCAGACATTCTTCCGGACGTTCAAAAGGGGAAAAGCGACACTTAGAGCATCACCCACACCCATCCACGTTCACCTTCAACCCGTAAACCGTGCGCTTTAATATCCAGCAGGAATCATCGAAGTCACCCCACGGCTAGGAACGCGCCGGGAAATGACCAAAGTATCTGCCACCAACCCAAAGCCTGCCCGTGTCGGCGGGAACACAGGGTGCTGACCCGGGGAGGCCGCGGCAGGCCCACGAGCCTGTCAGCAGAGGGAGGGGGTCGGCGTGCCCCCGCGGGGGCGCAGTCCCTTCTGTGGGGGTCGGCCAGTTCCGGGGGGGGCAGGGCCACGCTGGGCAGAGTCGTCCAGGGGAGCGGGTGCCATGCAGCCCAGAGAAGGGGGTAGGGAGGTCTCGTGAGAGGAGCCAACGCATGAGCTGGGCTGGGCAGGGAAGGTGGGAGGGTGGGGGAGGGGAACCCCGGAGCAGAAAGAGGACGTGCAAAGGTGCTTCCAGCAAGGCCAGGGGACCCTGACCTGGACGGAGACCCAGGGAGATGTGAGAGCCTAGAGCCACTTATATCCGTTAGGGCCCTTTGGCTGCAAGTGACAGAGGCCTAACTCAAAAGCAACAGGGATTTAGGGGACAGCGCTATGGGGTGTTCTCAGGCACAGGGAAGCTGGGGGCCAGGAATGGGAAGGACACATCCAAGGCCACACCAGGACGTGTCAGCAGAAGGAATGTGGGACACCCTGGTCCAGGCACCGGCTCTGGGATCCATGACCCAACCACCCTCAGTCTTTGAACGTGAAGGAGAAGGAACCACAGAGCCGTTGCAGCCTCTTCCTCGTACACACGAGCAGCTGGAGGTCCAGGGGCCGTTCACCGTGCCGAGTCACGTGGCCAGCCAGTGGCAGAGCCAGGGTGCGTGCGCCGCCCCGCAGGCTCCCAGGGTGAGGGCTGTCCTACTGCAACAGTTTCCCAACCTCAGGCATCCCGAGCTCCCCTCGTGATTGTCCGCATTTGCATTATACGACCTCCCCTACGAGTGCATTTTTTCTTTAAATCTATTCACGCAAACTCTTGATTCACAAGTGCCAGGGCTAGTTTTGCTTTGGTCTAATACACATCAAACGCTGTTCTGCTCCTAAAATAAGCGACATTTGTCCGAGAAGAATCTCAGTCACCTCTGGAGGCGCATGTGCTGCGTTTTGGGAACCCTCTGCCTGACTAGGGGTGGTCTCTCGGGAGGGTGATGCAGGCCACGTATTTGTTCAGCTGAACAAGCATTCTCTGCTTGTTTGAAGACAAGCAAATAAACCTGAGTTCAGAGTAGCTGAAACAGGCGGGTGAGGGGGGATGCAGGGAGAGGGTCAGAGGGGCGTGGGGGCTGGGTGGTCAGGTCTTTTCCGCTGAGGGAGTCGGGAGCCCCCTGAGAGTTCTGATGGGGGGTGACGTGATCTGACTGCGGTCCTGGCAGGAACCCTCCTGCGGCAGTGAGAGAATGGACGTGGGGGGCAAAGGCACAGGTTGGGGGCCTCAGAGGCTGGAGAAGGCCTGCGGAGTGGGCGGCGGCCGGGACCAGGCGGTGGTCTTGGAGGTGGAGGGAGCAGGCTGGGTTTAAACGTATTTTGAAGGCTGAGGTTTTTGCATGGTCCCGTGTAGTGGTCAGTCACCAAGGCAGCTCTCAGAGCGCTGGCAGATGGCAGTGCGCCTGCCGGAGTGGGTGTTGCTGCAGGTACGCACCTCCCCACTGGTGGGGATGCAAGACCTCCTTTCTTCCCACAAGTAGAGAGCAAGTTTTGGGGTCAGGGACCACGTGGCCCCTGCAGGTGGCGGGTCAAGCTGTTGGTGACTCCTCTCCTCCTCAGGGCAGACCTCCGAGGGGGAGGGGTATCTGCTGGGCACAGTCCCCAGGGTGCCCCGGGGTGGGGGGGCGGCGGGCTGGGCGGTGACAGCAGGGAGGTCTCAGGGCCCACCTCGCTCCGCAGAGGAGACAGGACTTTCTCCTTCTCACCGCCTGTTGCAGACTTGCCTCAGCGCATCCCCTTTTTAAGTCCGTGGGAGAAGGATGATTTCACTGCTTGTGGCACTCGGCAGTAAATCTGGGAGTTCCAGCTGAAGCGAGCTCTTGGCCCACGTTGTTGTGTCTTGCGCTCAGTGCTGTTCATCCTGTGTGACCATCCACCTGGGCGCAGCCTGGGGCGAAGAGAGCAGCTCAGGGGCCCAGGACACTTGTATCCTAAGGGGCTGCGGGGAGGGCGCTGCGCCCAGACGGGGACAGGTCTGGGGGCCACCGCGGCTTCCACACAGGCAGGAGGGCGGCAGTGGAGGGAAATTACAGGAGAAACCTTCGTGGTCCCGCAAAGCCTGGCCCCATTACCAGGAACATCCCGCAGGGAAGGGAGGGGCGAAAAGTGGAAAAGAAAAGGAACAGCCAGAGTCCTCTGCCAAGGGAGTCTTGGAGATCTGCATTCAAGACGAAGTGTATTCTTGTTTGTGTACAACTCGTCTTTCTCCAGAATGGAGGGCTTTGTCCATCCCTCTGGTGTTCCCGCGGCGCCCAGCGTCCCCACCTCATTACGGGGGCACGTGCCTCTTCCGCCCGTGAGGCCGGCGGTCCTGCTAATGCACCGGGGAAGCAATGGCGGCTTGGGCTGGTTCCTGGGTCTGAAGAGGAGGCAAACCAACAAAGAAATAGAAGAAAACACCTCCAAATGGAGACTTGGCTCCCGCAGGGATGATGTCATCTGGAAACCGTGAGCAGGACTGTGGGTCCCAGGCAGGGCGGGTTGGGGAGGTGCCCTGGGTAGGGGAGCTGGGCGCAGAGAAGGGGAGGTTGTACCCTGAGCCTGTAGGAACAGGGCCCTGCGCCCGCGCTCACAGAGGCCAGGTAGGAGCTGCCAGCGAGGGAAGCTCGGTGAGTGTATTTTTCAACACAATTGCATTTTGTTTGCATAGTAAATACATAGGGGATTCATTTCCACAAAGAAAGAGGTATTCTCATTTCTCCTGAAACACATGGCTCTCTTGATCGATCTTTTGTTCTTTTGTTTTTAGTAGAGGCATGAGTAGAAAGATTTGTTTTTATGATGGAATCAATGCCAGCAGCCCGAGAGAGAAAACAGTGATTGATGCTGCTCGGCCCTCCTGGGGAGGGAGCTCAGAGAGCGGCTTGCGGGGCTGGTTCAGCCCATGGCTTGCTTCGGTCCAAGGTGCCTGATGGAAGGTGCATCCATTTTGCCACGTCTCTGGTTTTTCAGAGGAAGCTTGAAATTCTAGATCTTTATGTGAAATCTTCTCTTTTTTCAGCTGTGTTTCAGCCTTAATTTTCAGCTAAAATTGCAAGATATTTAAAGTATACAACACAACGACTTGATATACACACCCATGGTGGAAGCCTTGCATTTTTCATGTTGATAATCAGCTGTGCAGATCTCTGTCCTGGCTAGAGGTGGCCTGTGGTCTGCCACCACCTGTGGCGGGCTGTTTGCCTGCACACTTCAGGAGCAAAATTTGCTTCTGACTTTGGCAAATGCCTCATTTCATCTGTCTAGACTCAACTTTTCCACCTACAAAACCAGCTTCTTTTTCTGCCATGGATTATGTTCAAAGCCTCTAAAACCTACCTATTTTTTCCCTAAGTTTGGTTTTTGAGGGACAGTGACAGCCTAGGACAGTTAATGTAGCACCCAGCTGGTACCACTTGTCCCCTCATTCCTCACCATTTTGTCCCCTGGTGGCTTCTTACTGCCCCCAGGGCTTTCCCTCTGAGGCCTCGCAGCTGCAGGAGCCTGTGGGTGGGGAGGAGGTGGGGGAGGGGCCTGGGCCCCAGGGCCCTGGGAAGCAGCCTCAGTGAAGGCCAGTCAGGAGCTGGTGGGACGCACTCCAGCTGCCCGCCCCTCAGCACATCCCCTCTGGGGTCTGTTTCACATGGTCTCCCTCAGGACCCAGTGGGACTGAGCTCAAGGTCCCACGATGGTCACCTGCTCAGTGTCTCACCAGGGTGGTGTGATAATCCTTCTCCTTTTTCTCTCCCTTTCCTACTCTCCTGTCAGAGTCTCCTGAAATCTCCTCCAGGTCAACTATGGTACTGACAATACCCAGTCTCTGGGTTGGCTTCTGGAAGATTCCAGCCCGAGTCTCTAGCCAGGGTGTCCAACCCGCAGGCCTCATGCGGTCCAGGATGGCTATGAGTGCGGCCCAACACAGCATTGTAAATTTCCTTAAAACATTGAGATTTGTTTTGTGATTATGTGTCACAATGTATTTCATGTGTGGTCCAAGACAACTCTTCTTCCAGTGTGGCCTAGAGATGCCAAAATGTGGGATGGTCCTGCATGAAGACCTCGGCTGTGCCTGGTGCGCAGCCGGCCCTCCTGAACCTTGTGCGGGACGAGTGGATGGAGCCTTAGAGAGCCACCTCTTAGGCTGCTGAGCTGGGTATTGAGAACCTTAAAGCACCTGAATTCTAAACCAAATGATCTGCTTTGGCCATTGCAGACCTGACTCCCTGCCACGTTCTTGCGGGCCCTGAGGCTGCTGCCACCCTTTGGGGCCAGGTCAGCTTTCTTAGCAGCAGCCACACTGTACAGGGGCTCAGACACGATGATGAAGCTCCTTGCCAGGCGGGTGCTGGGCTGATGCTTCCAGAGAGATGCCCTTTGACGTTGCAGCCGCGGGTCCTGATGGCAGCTGTGACAGTAATAGTCCCAATTACCTTGGCCATTTCACTTGATGGGACGACCAAGAGCCCAGAGATTGCTCCTGAGTGCACCTCGCTGAAGACAGGCTCTTTTGAAGCTGGACCACCTGATTTGACCAGGAGAAGAAAACAACAAGTAGATGTACTTCTTCTTTACCTCTTTGCTGGAGAAGTTGCAATCATCTGGAAATGAGTTGGAGATTGTCCAAACACCTGAGACCCCCAAGGACACAGACTCCCGAGCCCCATCTCCATTCTTGAAGGCCAAGGTCCCCTCTGCACAGGTCTGGTGCCAGCACAGGGCCTGGCATAAAGCGGAGCTCAAAGCAAGGAGTGTCTGTCGACCACCCAGGTGAGGTCCGACGGGAGCTGAGCCCACTGGCCTGTGGGACGTCCCACGGGATGAGTGTGATTGTTTCCAGGTAGATTCAGGCCAAACGATGTTGCCAGGGTCCCTGCAGAGGGGGGCGCTGCCCTGCCCATTGCGCGGAGGGAGACTCGTCACACCTGCTCTCTGTCATCAGGACGCCAGGGCTGAGCCCTTGGTCAAGGCGGTGGCCGCCAGATTTCTCTGCTGTAAAGGGTCCCCCTTCCCTTCACAATTGCCGAGTAACATGTCGCGGTGATACTGTGATATCCTGTGGGTACCCTGTTCCCTAAAATCTTCCTCCCAGTGGTTTGGGCATCTACACCTGAGTCAATTATTACATTTTCAAATTCTGTCATTCCTTGTACTTGTCAGCGAGTAGTATTCTGTGAAGATTTGTCCCCAGCTCAAACCATCCTCTTTTAGTGTCACTATGAATTCAGAGAATCATTAAAAAGTTCAGTATGTTCTTATCTATTTCCATACCTTTTTAAAATGCACAAATATTTTCACATTGTCCAGTGGAAGCCCTTTTACTGTAGCTTCTGATCCCTCTGAACTTTTCCCTTCCTCTGTGAGCACTTCCTGGCTTTCTGCTGCAAGACAACTGTCTGGAATCTTCAAAAAGGTCATCATTATAAGAGACAAAATAAAGGCACCCTGCTCTACATTAATGAGGAAGAAAGAATTACGACAACCAAATGCAATAGATGACCCCCAAATTTGAAAGAAGCACTGAATTTGGACTGCATGTTAGATTACATTGTTGTGTCAACATGAATGGTTTTGAGTGTGAAAATAGTATTGAGATTATATAGGGAAAAGTCTTTTTCCTTAGGAGGTACACAGTGCAGTGTTCAGAAACGAAATACCAAGATCTCTGCGCTCTTGTCTCAAATGCCTTAGCCAGAAAAGGAATCTCTCTCTCTCTCTCTCTCTCTCTCTCTCTCTCTCTCTCTCTCCATGGAGAGAGATGCCCCTGTATATGACCTGGTGTTTGCAGCTACTGAATCTAGGTGAAGACTGTGTGGATGTTCACTGTACTGCTGTGGACTTTTCTGTGGCCTTGCCATTTTTAAAAATAAGAGATTGGGAAAAATAAGGACAAAGTAAAAAAAAAAAAAACTCAGAAGGGACAGGAATTATAGTCAGAATTATGCAACCCTAAGAAATCATGTCCTGTGGTGGCTGCTAACGCTCTGGCATGAGGGACTGGCCAGTTTTATTTTTAACCTCCAAAGAATAAAATCTAGACAGATTTGAAGACCAGTGGTTTCTTATTCAAGGGAAACTGCTAAAGAGAAAAAGGCAGAGAGGGAGGGAAGGCAGAAATTTGTTAATCAAATGTCTGAGCCAGGCCCTGGGGTTAAGTGCTTCCTCCCACATAATTTATCTAATCCCAACAATGTCCTTTAAAAAACAAGAAAATCAAGGCTTAGAAAAGTCACAAACCTGAAAAATCCATTACCTCAGATAAAGGTCCCAGTTTTAGAAAAGAAACTTGCTTAAAACAATTAGTCATAAGGAGAGAGGGTCAAAAGCCTCCTGAACCTAGAGACTGAAAAAATTCTGACCTTGGTTTATCTGTTTTTTCAAAACTCTGTAGCAGGAAGGGCTGTGTCCTTTGGGCTGAGGAGCTCACACAGACACCTGGTCGCCTAAACTGGCCCTCAGCCCCGAGGGCTTGTCTGGGAAAGGGGGTAAGTTTCCCTCTGTTTTCACACTCAGTTGATAGGACACTGCCCTGGAGCGACCTTCCCTGTCTGAAGCTTCACCCCTTTGCTTCACAGCAGGAAAGGAGGCCTCTGGGGACATAGCCTAGGTTGGGGTGGAGGGTGAGCACAGGAGTGGGCAGTGGGCCTGGTCAGGTTGCAGCCCCTGGACCCCTGGCCATCCCTCCATGGGATTCAAAGCTCCATGAGCAGAACCAGGGGAAAACCAGGGGAAAACAAAGGGCTTTCCTCCTGGATTTGAAAGCTCCTAAGACTCTTATCACACATATAGGTATCTGCCTTCCAGGTAATGCAGTGCAGTGGCTGGCGTGTAACAATTGGGGTATTTTATTCAGGGTGAATGGCTGGGAACATAGTCCACCCTTCCACAGCCCCTCCCCCACTTTGTGTCCCCTGCAGTTGTGGAAGGAAAGGACTCTTTGCTCACTTAGACTACACCCCATGAAGACACTGTCTGATTGTGCTGCGGTAGAAATAGAAGCAAATTAGCCCATTAAGGCAGCTCCACTAACTACATTCCACATCCAAGCAATTTGCTATTTACTTCTCACATGGATGAAAAAACTAAAAAAGGAACCAAAAAATCATCTCAGGAAGAAAAAACGTCTTTGATGAATGAATTAAAATGAAAGATTTCTTGATTATTTAAGCACCTGAAACGATTCTCATTCTAAGATCAAAAGTCAGCAGCTCCTTCTCAAACCAAAGTTCCTGTCATTCTTTCAGGACAATATATATTCTGGGCCCACCACATGTCTGGTATGACACAAGCCAACCAGGGGAAAACAGAACAAGGAGGCCAGTAACCAACAGTCAGACACACGTAGTGGCTCTGAGCCCTTTGCCCACACCTCCTGGGTCTGGAACCTCTGGAGATCCAGGTAACAGCTGGCAGGGCAGGTGGAAGGAACAGACTGAGTAACCAGAGCGGATTTGCTGGTCCGTCCGACTGTGTTTTCAGCGTTCCTTTCTGAGATCACATTGTCCTGAGGGGCTCCTGTCCTCCCCTCCCCCGCTCACATCCTCATCAGCAGTTCTGGACTCTCTCTTCTTTTGTGCATGGGCTTGACCCGCGGAGACAGGCCTATTTATCACAGACTGCAGCACCCGCTTCCCTGTCCTATAAGGGCGACCAGCTAGAGTCAAGTCAGAGATCTTAGAACCGCCCACACCTGACTGCGCCTGGGCAAATCATTTCAGCACCACGGACAGCTCCCGCACACAGTGAGCACTCAAGCACAGCCCCCAGAACAAAGCCTGAGTAGCCTTCCTAGAACAAACCAAGGGGACTCATGGTTTGTTAGTGGATGGAGCTGAGGAGCATACGTGGTCGCAGCACAGTGGTTTCGGGGCTCCCGATCCCCCTTTGGCGAAGTGGGTGAAAAGGGAAAGCTAGAGTTTGGACATGGGAGCCACCGGGAGGGGACCCCGAGTTTGATAAGAGGGCTTTCCACCCAGACCTCAGGGTCATGCATGAGATGTGCCTGCAGAAGCATGTTGGTAACCTGGTGCTTTAGGGGAAAAACAGCCCTGATTTGTAGCAATTGCTTATTTCTTTGGTATAAATTCTACCTGATTCCAAGTCCCAGTTAGTAAAATTTCTGAATGGTTCACAACTGGCTCTCAGAGCTGCCTTTCCTCCGCACACCTCCAGGTGTGAGCGACCTGGGGAGCCACCTCTCAGGTGTCCCAGCAGATGCGGGGGTGGGGGAGTGAGGGTGAGCTTCTGTGTCTTTCCACACAGCTGGGTTCTCGGCATCTCCCCATTCCCCACCCCAGCCTGTGAGCATAGGTGAGAACCTGGGGGGACTGGAGAGCTTCTGTTTTAAGGCTTTGGTCCCTTAGGAGAAAACCAGGGCAGACGGTCAGGGAACACTCAGGAGGAGACTCAGGCCTTGCTGGGCCCCGTCGCAGCAGGGGCCTGAGCGTCGGTGAGCTGTGGCGGCTTCTTCTGGGCACCCCGCCTGACGCGGGGCCTCCAGGAGCAGCCTCAGGACACGTCCAGGGTCACGCAGGCTGTGGAGCGACTGGCGACAGGCTCACCACGGAAGTGCCTGCTTTGGGAGCGTCGGCCGCCAAGGACCAGCTGGCCGGCCAGTTCAGATTCTGCCTGGTCCACGCAGGGAACTGGGAGCCTCGGGTGCATCTCCATGCAAATGACTTCAGCGCCCGCAAATGTTAACATCAATAAAATTCCTCCAGGGGAGGAACCCACGCCTCTCTGTTTCATCCGTGTTTACTGTGGGATGAATGAACTGTTTCATTAAGTAACATAAGCAGCTTTTGGAGTAAAAAATGGAGGATTAACTAAAAATAGGCGAAGCAGTGAAATTCAGCCACAAAGACATTATGAATAGTTAAGGGGTCGACAGGGCTGCATTTCAAGGGGACTCTGGTCTCCGCCTGTCACTGCCCCCTGCATGGCACAGGCGAGGCTCTGCTTTTCAGCATGAAGAGCCTCTCAATTAAATTCTATTTGTCAAGCAGGCGAGATGCATTTGAGTTTACTCCAGCTCCCATTGTTACAAACTTCGCAGTGTCTTCTCTGAAAAAATGCTCCTTTTCTGCTCAAAAGAGCTGGGTTATTGCTCTTCCCTCTTCCATTGTGAGGAGGAAATGCTACACGTTCTTTGTCAGGTAATCAATTATCCTCCTTAAAGGATCCCTGAAGTCATCATCTGAAAATTATAGCCTCTGAAAAATACAAAGATGCCCACTTTAACACATTATCGCGTGTTGGAGCGAGTTTCCATCCCCCTCAGAGTAATAGCGCCTGTCAGTTGCCTGTGTTAATGGCCTCTGGCTCCAAATGTGGTCACTTCCTGTCACTGCTGGGGTTTCAGTGTTGACACTGTGTCTCTTCTAGCTTCTCAGAAGCCCTGTAATGATGCCCAGTTAGTCACGCATCTTTCCCTTTCTTCCAACTCACTCTAATTGCTCTAATTTTCCTCCCTTGATGATACTCCCACCAGGCAAGTCATCTGTACCTCTGTGTGGAGTAGGAAGTCCTCAGGTTCAAGGTCCCTGGTGGGTAAACACCACAGTCTCAAGTTCAAGGACATCTTTCCCAATCAACATCAACAACCGCAACAAGAACACAAGACCTTGGTCTTGTTGGTGAGTAGCAGACAGTTTATGGGCTTGTCGGCATAATCCATGGTCCCTGATCACTATCAGCCTGAAATGAGAAACCATTTAAGAAGCATCAGGAAAATATGGCATGGCCTCTCCTCTTCCTTCCATTTGACTTTGATTCATTCATGTATGAAATTGAGTTCTTGTGATGGAACTATTAAAGATCCTGTGTAGTCAAATTAATATCATGGAACCAGAGAGTGGAAACAGGTTATTAAATGTCCCCTAGTTCACCCTTTTGCCAACAGGCAGAGAAAACAAATAGAAGCCTTAGATGCACATGTGAATTCTTGTCCAAGAATTCATGACAACCAGTGTAGACTGAGAAAATAGAGCTATGTAGATGTCCTAGAGAATTTGGGTTAAAAAGACTTTTTTAGGGACCTGGCTGGTGTGACTAGGTTGGAGCATTATTTTGTAGCCCAAAGGTGGCCAGTTAGAGTCCCAATCAGGGCACATACTTAGATCGTGGGTTCAATCCCCAGTTGGTGTGTGTGTGGGAGGCAGCCAATCAATGTTTCTCTCTCTCTCTCTCTCTTTCCCTCACTATTGAATGAGAATAAACTAAACATTGAAAATATTTGTATTAGTGTATGAGGTGATAAATGGTGATGGACAGAGACTTGACTTGGGGTGGTGAACACACAATACAGTGCACAGATGATGTGTTGTGGAATTGTGCACTGAAACCTGCATAATTTTGTTAACCAGTGTCACTCCAATACGTTCAATTAAAAGGCTTTTATTAGAAGCATCATAGTCATTCAGGCACAAGTTGTAGACTCTGCCATAGATTATCCATCCTGTCGTCTTGCGAATGAACCTCAAGGCTCATACCAACATTTAGTGGCCTTATTGAAGCATCTTTGACATTCCCTGAGTGAAAGGCAGGTTCAGATCCCAGTCCTGCCAGCACCTGTGAGCGGGGAAGACCCTCTTCCCTCTCAGGGAACCTGCTGGAATCAGGCTTCGAGTCTATAAAATGGAAAGGGCACCGAATCTCATTGATTCTATGATGCAGCTTTTCCTCTCATCTGGTTGTATCATATAATCTATGGAGTCCTATCATTTTGTTGTAATTTAATTTCCAATGTTTTCTTTCTCCGTGGCACATGAAACAATGACCCATCCTATGATCGATTTTGTCTGAAATGTGTGAAATGCAGTGTCATCTTCCATCGGCCAGTTCTGATGAAGGTCCAATGTGACCTTCTCAAATGTGGGTTGAGAGGCATTTGCAAATTATAAAGGATCGCGTGGTGGTTTGTCCCTGCTCTGCCTGGTGAGAGCCCCTGGCCAACACGCCTCCTCCCTGGGCCTCAAGCTCCTTATGCTTTCACCCGGGATGGTAGACTGGGACCGAGACGCTGACATTTGCTCTGCTGGGTCTCAGGAAAGCCAAGGCCCGGGAGCACGTGGGGCCACCGTGAGCGAATTCTCCCTGGTGAAACGGAGATGAACCCCGGTGAGATGTCTCCGGGGGGCCTCCTTCCAGATCTGCCTCCCTAGGGTGGGATGGGGTTTCCCCGGGACTTGAGGAGGGGCGGCTGGTAGAGGCTGGCAGTGCCCACCTCCAGGGGCAGCCCTCACACCCACCGTCACCCCGCCCCGATGGGAACGGGCCCCCTGCAGGTGTGCAGGGAACGACCCGCACGAGGGCCTCTGCCGGCCTCGGGCCTCTGCTGCTCTTCGGGGCCTGGGGGCAGCGCCCTGACAACGGGCTCCTGGCACCAAGCCCGACGGGCCGGGAGGAGAGAGGCCTCTGCAGAGGAAATGGAAATCTGACAAATGACACCGTTTCCTGGGAAATGTTGTCGGCGAGAGGTGTGTGTACACAAGGCAGATACAGTGAACGATTTGTCCCTGATGTAACCGTGTTATGGGCAATTGAAGGGACGGTTTGCAGCGAGACGGGCATCCAGCTGGGCACCTGGAGGTGGGGGTTCTCGCGCGCCCCTCTGTTCTGACATGTTCTGGGCACCGACCCCAGCGCTGGAGCCACCGTGGGGACCAGAGTGTGCAGGCGACTTGATGAAAGGCATTTGTACCCATTAGCCTTGACTTCTGGCTTGTTATGGTCAGAACCTGTTAGTTTTTTTATTTTCTAAATGAAAAATCGCTTTTATTATAAAAGTGATACATTGTTAATGTAAAAACTAAATAATCCCGCGAGTGCACCCTTGCGGCATTTCTAGCGTTGGAAACTAGAGTCCTGACAGCTGCCTTTTCCACACAAAGGTGCTTCTGGTGTCCCCTGCCCCTGCCCCCTACCCCTCGAGGGAAGCTGGGGGTCATTAGTCCAGCATTCACGGCTCACTCTGGTCCCATCCCCAGTGACAGAGGGGGCCAGGGCCATTTTGGGCTTCCCATGCTCCACTTCCCGCCCTCTGAAGCTGCCAGACTTCCTTTTGGGAATCATTCTTCCCCTGTGTGAGAGCATTTGGGGGCAATTCCTGGGGACACCTCCTATCATGAAAGCTGAGGGGTGCATCCCTCCCTCTCCCACCCTTTCCTGAGGGGAGGGCATGGGTCGGGCCTGGCCCCTCAGGCACTCTTTCCTGGGACTGTGTTTTGAGCAAGTGATGCAAGGAAGATGGGGAGGTCACCAGCCCTGGGTCAGCGTCCTGATAATCAGGGGTCCCTTCCTCACAGCCCTCGGGTCACCGCAGGCAGCCCGACAGCGCCAGGCTGTGAGCTGAGCGGGGCAGGGAGCAGGAGCAGAAGGGGCCTAGGGTCGTGGTCACCGGCCTCCGGCCTCCTGGATGGCCAAGCCCTTGAGTGCTGCCCCTGGTCCGCCCTGGGCAGGGAGGGGTGCAGACACCGAACCAGCTTTTTGAAAGATTGTGTTGTTGCTAAAGGGGAAACAAAAAAGTAAATAATTGTCATATTCCGCCTTTACTGAGTGCTTCACGGAACACGGACTGCAAAGAAAGAAATGTAACATTTGTACTGAACTGCAGCAAAGCCCGAGGGGTTTGGGGAGCTAACTGGCCACGCTTCTGTCTCCCTGACCATTTTCTCGTCAGACAGCAGCTCACCCACCTGACGTGACCGCAGCGGTATTTTCACCCGATGAGAATTTCCAACATTACACGCCTCCACGGTGGATGCACAAGGGGCTTCCTCCCACCACTCGTTCCGCAGACGTCTGCTGCGCACCTACTGTGCGCGGGGCCCTGAGGTAGGCACAGGGTTCGGCCAAGGACAGGTCAGGCGAGGTCCTGCGCTGAGTCCTTGCTGGGGCCGCGGGGAAAACAAGGAGGCGAATGAGTGAAGCAGAGAGTTTCGGAGCGCGACCGGCGCATCCAGGACAACAAGCCTCTGCGGCCTGACTGAGGGAGGGGGTCCTGTTAGGGCCGGAGGTCAGGGAGGGCTCTGAGGACGGGCCCTTGAGCTGGGACCCGGGACATGGGGGGGAACCGTCCCGGACGGCCGGTGGGGAGAGGACCCCAGGCTGCAGGAAAAGGACCAGCCGGATATTCCCGAAAACTCTGAAGGGACAGCAGCTGCCTCTGGGGGAGCCGCAGCTTCTCAGGGGCCCCTTCCCGGCTCCTGTCTCTGCTCTTTCCACGGCCAGTTTGCCGTCCCTCAGGCCCCGGGACGGTGCTGCCCCCTCGACAATTCGTATTCCTTGTCTTTCTTTCAGCAAACGGAGGCGGTGGGCTCTGGGGCTCCATACCTTTCATGCACGTTCTCCCAAGCGCCCGGGGGTTTGTCCTTCGGGTGTGACTTCATCCATTCATTCATTCATTCGCTCGCTCACTCACTTCACAGAGATCTATAAAGTGTCTGCCCTGTGTCTGGCAGTGTCCTCGGTACCGGGGACAACGCAGCGAAGACAACAGGAAGCCTCTGGGAGCACACGCGCTGCCGTAGAGAGAGGAGCGCCGACAGGTGCGTCCGGCAGAGACGCAGCCTGGGGGGCCCTGGCGGGCGCTCTGGGAGCGGGAGAGCCACGGGTGGGCGGGAGCGTGCAGGGCGCAGGGGGGCTGCTATTTAAGACGTGGGAGCCGGGAGTTCCGTCTGAGAACCGCAGGGAGCGAGCAGCCTGAGGCCGCCAGGAGGGGGCGGGCGGAGCTTTCCCGGCAGAAGGAATGGTGGTGCAAAGGCCCTGGGTTGGGGGACCTGGTGTGTCCAGGCACATCCAGGAGGTGAGGAGGCCATTGTGACTGGAGAGGAGAGGGCGCGGGGCACAGGGGCCGGGGAATCAGAGCCGTGGGGGGAGGTGGGCGCGCCGGGCAGACCCCGCCCCTGTGAGGACCGGGTGGGGCGCAGCAGGGGGACTGACAGGACTCGCCGGTTCTTTCCTGCTGCCGTTGGCTCAGTCGCACTGGACTGTCCCGGAGTCCGGGGGCTGAGGCGGGGCTCCGGGGTGCGGGCTGACGCATCCACTGCTGGCTCCCGTGGGGCTGGGTGGCCCGGGGCTGCTCTGCCCGGGCCTCTCCTTTGTGGCATTTCTCACGTCCCCCTCCCGAGCCGGACCCTTTACAGGCCTCATTACACCTTGGCACGGAGACCGAGGCTCAGCAAATGGCTCATAAAGCATCTTTTAAAGGTTAATGGTCACTGGCGAGGGAAGAAAGGGCCACTGAGCAGGGAAGCTGTCTTTGATGATGTGGATTTTTCAATTAAGTGAAATGAGAGTCACGCCTCCTTACAGGTACCTGGCCTGACTACCAAGCAGCCAGGGAGGCCTCGGGGCGTCTCCGAGGCCGGGACCTCGGTCCCTCGTGAGCGGCAAGTGCTGTCACAGCAGCCGCTCCCAGGGGTGGGGAGCGGGGCTCAGGGGCCCCAGCTCTGCCTGCTGCCTGCTGCCTGCTCAGCCCCTGTGAGCTGTGTGGGGGCCAGCGGCTCTGGAGTATCCACACTCTGGCCAGGGAGGCCCAGGAGCGCAGGGGCAAAGCTGGTGTTCGGATTCCTTGTGCTCGGTGCCTGAGGCCTGCTCTGGCCACGGCAGGTGGGCAGGTGGGCAGGTGGGCAGGACATAGGTTGCTCTCAGGTCACTGGGTCCTACTCAGTGGACCTGGGGAAAGGAGGGACATCAGGCTGGGTGCTCTCCTGGTCACACCTCACCAAACTCAGACAGCATTTCCTCCTACATTATTTCATTCATTCAGTTATTTGGGGATAACTTATTGGAGACCCACTCTATGAATTCCCTATTCCTGAGTTTAGCAAGTTATCATGAACTTAACACCTCAAACTACACTGACGCATCATTGCAGTTTCTGCAGGTTGCAGCCCCAAGCACGGCTTTTCAGGGTCTTCTGCCAGCTATGACCAAGGGGCCGGTCAGGGCTGGGGTCCCCTCTCAGGGCTCAAGTGAGCTGCTCCGAAGCTCGCTCACATGGTTGTTGACAACATTTGGTTCCCTTCAGGCTGTTTTACTGAGGCCCCCGTTCCTCTCTGGCTGTCAGCTCAAGGCCACCCCTCGTTCCTTGCCACTCAGGTTCCTCCCAACATGGTCGCTCATTTGTCTCATCAGAGCGCACATCCGGGAAAGTCGTACTGCAAGATGCACGGCATTGTCTTACACCAGCTGATCAGAAATCGATGTGCCATCAGTATAGAGGCATTTGTCAGTTAGAAGAAAGTTACTGCAGGGTAGCAGGTTTCCCAAGGCGGTAAGCACCAGGAGACAGGGGTTTAGGATTATCTTAGAAGGAGCCCACCGCAGTGGACTGTGTCAGATGGACGCTAAGATGACCCCAATGGCCCATTATCCACTGACATTTCTACTCTTGTGTGACACCTTCCCCTCAAATGTGGGTGGGAAGTATGATTTGAGGCTAAGCAGTAAAATGTGGCCAATGCAATGAGATGCCACTTCCATGGTTTGTCATGTGAGATGGCGACTTTTCTCTCACTTGCAGGCTCTTTCCCTTGTTTTTCTCCCCCCATGGACGCTACCCTCTGCGAGGGGAGGGCCTTCGGCGTCTTGCTCACTGCTGGGTCCTGATACTGAGCATGACGCTGGGGCCCTCTGGACGATTTGGGCTGGGTGGGATCTGTGGTACATTCGAGAGTGGGTGCCCATCCACAGGGGCAGCTAATTGTAGTCACTAAAGAAGGCAAGCCCACTGAGGACAAGTATCCCTTTATGGGGAAAGCCTGAAAAATCCTAATTTTAATAGAAAATGTTCTGATCTTTAAACCTTGGCATCCACTTTTAAAATTGTAAGGCTGTTGTGTCCAAAAGAAAAAAAAAAATCTGTAAACGAGGCTGGGTCTGCCGGCTCTGACTTTGTCACTTCTGTTCAAAGATCCCAGGATGGTGGCCTTGCTCTGCCCTGCCTCCAGAATGAGGGAGCAGGACCGAAACACAAAGGGCATAGACCACCACCAGGCCACATGCAGGGATGGGTGGGGGGGGACCTCTTACCCTGAGGAGGGGAACCAGGAGAATTGAAGAAAGGGTGGGATTTGAGGGACCTGTATGAGGTCCCTGGGGCTGCTGAAACAGGTGTCCACAAACCAGGTGGCTGGAAACCACACGAATTTATTCTCTCACCGTCCAGGAGCTGAGAAGCCCCAAATCCAGGCATTGGCTGGGTCGGCTTCTTCTGCAGCCTCCAAGGCAGGTAGGCCCTGTCTTCCAGTGTGCAGTGGTGGCCACCAGGCCTTGGCATTCCTCGGCTTGCAGCTGAGCCCCTCCTCCTGGGGTGGGGACACCTGCTGTATTGGATTAGGGCCCCCTCTAATCCAGTATGACCTCATCTTAACTTGGTAACATCTGTAAAATCCCTGTTTCCAAGTAAGCTCCCATTCACGGGTGCTGTGGGGGTTAGAACCTCAACCTATCTCTTGGGAGACACAATACAACCCACAACAGGACGTAAGTCTGCAGGGAGGCTTGTGGAGGGAAAAGTGAGGGGCCGGTGGGGGGGCCGGGTGCTGGGGTCTTGTAACGTCAGAGCAAAGATCCAGGGGGGTGAATGGCAGAGCTCTACAAGGAGGAGATTCCTTGAAGTATAGTTTGTTCCCCCTTTGGGTCAGAGCAAGGAGAGCAGAACCACGCCAGGCCGAAGGTGCAGACCTCACCATCCAACCCCATGGGGCTGGCGCCGTAGCCTGCTCCCCAGTCCTGGGCTTTCACACTGACCCCTGCAGTTCACACTCCACACAGCAGCCAGAGGAACCTTCTAAGGATAGAAGTCAGGTCTTGTCAGCCTTGTTTCTGTCACCATGACCCCACGGCCTTGCCTGACCTTGATCCCACCCTCTCTTCCTTCCTCATCCCATGTCTCTCTCCTTAGAGCTCAAACTCCAGCCCCGAAGGCCTCCTTTCTGGTTTCTTAAACTCTGGCCTGCCTCAGGGCCTTTGCACCTGCTGATCACATTGCCAGACAGGCTCTTCCTCTTTCTTTTCATGAGATTACTCTTTCTCAACCTTCAGGCCTCAGACAGTCTCTAAGACGTTCCTTAAAGTCACCTCCTCCACCCACCGCTGGTCATCAGCTGAGCCTCCTGTATTTCCTTTATAGCGCGTTTCGTGGTCAGAAAAACCTTCTGTGTGCACTGTGTCACTTGTTTACTACCTGTCTGTCCCCCTGGACTGTGGACTCTACAAGGGCAGGGACTGTGCCTGTTCCCAGCTTGGTCCTGGTGCCCGAACGGGGCCTGGCACACAGTAGGCGCTTGGCAAGTCCTTGTTCAATAAATGTCAGAAGTTAGGTGACGAAAGTCAGAAGTGAGGCAGCGGGGCTGGCAGATGACACACCGCTGACTACAAAGTCCTTCACAGCCACAGTGGGAGCCTGGAATCCGAGGGGATGGGGGCGGCACTCCAGCGAGAGAGAAGTATTCAAGGGAGAGCTCTGCAAAATGACAAAGCGTAACAAGAGGCACCTGTCTCCCTGGACACATAATTATCCTCCCTGACAAGGAAGATCATCCCAGCAGAATGGGGTCCCATCCATCCGGGGGATGTGCAGGGACCTCCAGCAGCCAGTGAGTGGGAGTGATGTTTTCAGATGACTGGGGGAAGTTGGGATGAAAGGCAGGGAGGCTGCTTATGCGGCGTCGGAACAAGTCCTTGTCCCAGGGACATGCTACCCTCGTTCCTCGTGGGCGTTACTCTGCCTGTGCGAGGCCAGTTCTAGCGAGCACCCCGCCGATGGCTGCTGGGGCTGCCCGAAGGTCATTGATCTTCATGGGCTCTGTTCCGAAGCCCCAGGATGCATGACCCTTAATACGCAGAGAAGCTCAGGGGCAGGGACAGAGAACAGGTGACCACAGGCTGGAACCAGCTCTGCATCCCTGCTCAGGGTGGGGGTTATGTCATTTGAGCCCCTCAAGCTGGCAGCCCAGTCCTACAGCCTCCTGGCCACTGGCCACCATGAGACACCCCCTCCCCGCCACCAGTGAGACTGGATGGAAAACCCACCTCTGTAGGTAAAACCTGGTCATAAATTAGCCTATCAGGAACCAAAAGGCCATGTTATATGGCCAGAAGGATTGTCACTGTCAGTGGTGTGAAAATGACAGTGACGGAAGGGACAGCATCTGTCAAGAGATGAATGAGATGAGGAAACGTCAGGATGGGGCGGGGTGGGGAGGGTGGGGGTGGGGATGGGGGTGGGGGAGAACTGGTCCTCCCCGACGGCAGAGGTGTAGTCTGCAGAGAACTGGCCCGTGAGGAGGAAGTCAGCCCCGCAGTGGATCACGTGGAGCCCTTGGCACCGCGCTGGTTGGTCACGTGGCAGGTGCTCGGGAGCGTCAGGTGCCCTTCAGGATCATCGTTACTGCTGCGGCCACCACCAACACCATGACCGAAGCCACTGTGTCTGCCCCGAGGGCCGCGGGAGCACGGGGCCAGGTGGTGCAAGGGGGACCCAGCGCCGGCTGGGGGAGGCGCGCCGACATGAGCCACGTGGCGGCAGTCAGAGCGGCTCTGGCCGCCGGTGTTAACAACCGCGTTCTGCCTGCTTCTCTGCCTGCGCGCTCCAGAGGGTCGGGACCCCAGCGCGGGCCCGGGGTGGGCGCGGGGTTCTGGGGAAGGGGAGGCTGTGCCTGGCCCGTGGCCTGCTGCTCCCTCAGGGGTGTGTCTGGGGGGGCCTGCTCCCTGCTGGGTCCTGGAGGCCCCAGGGCTGGGTGGCCACGGGGTGTTACTGCCTGGCTTTGGCCACCTGGCCTGTGCCTCTGGGAGGGACGGCCCCGCCCCCACACCAGCTGCCACCATGGCGCTGGAGGTCTTGACCTGTCAGGGTCTAGTGGGGACAGCCCTCCTCTGTCCCCTCCCCCATCACAACTAGGGAAGGAGAAGGTGCGTCTCAGGGTGAACCCGGCCCCCTCCCCGTAGGATAAAGGGCTCCTGGTCCAACACCCACCACCGGCTTCCCAGGGCAGAGATGATCAGATCGCAGCTTGTGATGCATTAGTGGGTTTGAAATCAATGCAGAGTGTGAGCCTGCATTTGAAATCTATAATAGACCAGGACAGACTAGGCGGGGCAATGTCAGCGTGCGCGGTGTGCGGTGGGGGAGAGCGGTGTTCGAGGAACTGCTGCATGAACGTGCCGTGTGTGGTTTCTTCCTGCGGGGGGCATTCGAAAACGTTGGGAAAACCCTGTGCCGTGGCCCCATCAGGGTCACAGGCCCTGGAAGGTGCGGGCGCAGCGGGTCTGGGCTTTGCGGATTGTCGGGGGGAGGGTGCAGAGCCTGGAGAACAGGAGAGAGGAAGGCGGCAGGGCGGGCCCCGCGAGGCAACGCCGTCCGGAACCGCGCCAAGCCCGGGGCCTCTCCCTCCATTTCCTCCCCGGTTAGGCCGCGCTGGCCCCTTGTTGTCCCCACTCTGTACCCATGTCCCTGCTTTCCCTTCCTCACAGCACCTGTCACGGTGCTGGGAGATGAATCGAGGTGCTGGGAGAGTAGTGCCCCAGCCAGGTCTGGAGGGGTTGGGGTGACACTCCGCTCTCTTGGCGCTGGGATGGGGTAACCCCGTGGTGAGCCTCTGTGCTGCAGGTTCCCCAGGAGGATGGGGCTCCATCTCCCACGTCGGTCACTTGCTGGGTGCTATGACCTCGGTGGGCCCAGGCCCCGTGGCCTGCAGGCAAGCCCTGGTCTGCCTCCCAGGGAAGGAGGCAGGATGCTTATTAACGACATCCCTGCCTGTCTCCCTGCCCCACCTGACTGGTATTGTGCGAAGTCCTCTCCCAAATAAAGTACTTGGACTTGAGCCCTTGCTTCAAAGTCTGCTTCTGGGGAAACAAAAACTAAGGCATAGTGGAGAGCTTGCTTCTGGTCCTGGTTTATAGTCTGTGTATGCGATGCCTGTGTGCATGTGTGCATGCACACGTGTGTGTAATAAGTGCATGCATGTACGCATGCATGTATTTTTCCTGAGTTGGGATGAATTTGTAAGACAAAAAATGGGCACAAACCAGTGTCAAGGCGGTTCCTATGTGACAAGTGGCAGGATGTGATCTTCGCCTCCCATGATGCAGAGCGGGGGAGGGGACCTGCAGGACAAAGGAGGATGTGGCCAGACAACATGAGAGGGGGCAGGGAGGAGGCCAGGAAGGCAGACAGAGGGGGAAGAGGCGGGGGGCGGGGAGGGAGGGAGGTGGGACCCTATGGGTCCCGGAGGAGCCGGTTTCCTCGGCCCTGAGTCAGTAGCCGCCCTGACGGAAGCAGGAATTGTCCACAGCGACCCCTCAGTTAGAATGGGAAGTGTGTCCCGCAGACCTTTGGGGCCATTCAGTTTTCATCCCGTACATGTGAGGCTTGGACATATGTGTGTGCAAACTGACTCGCTCACACACAGGTACGCTCCCCCACGCCCACATGTACCGGTAGACACACAGCAAGTCAGGCGTCATTGAAGTGCCAGGCCATGCCCCCGCCTCCTCCCAGAGCCCCGTGCGGCCCTGCTAATCAGAGGAGGCCGCGAGTCCCGAGGGTGGGCCCTGGCCCCGGGCCGCCTGCTCTCCGTGGCAACCCAGCCTGCTACCCGCTTGTAAGCTGCAAAGCTTCAGGGCTCCCCCGCCTCTCACGGTAAATCATGCAGTTCGCTACTGGGAACTCCCACTGTTGTGTGAGGTGACGAGGCACAAAAGGGGCATCTGCTGTGTGCGCGCACAGGCGTGTGCGCGCGCACGGTCGGGGAGTTTGACACACAGTTAGGATGAGGTTGGGGCTGAGGCAGCGTGAAAAATCCAGCCAAGAGTAATTGGATTACAGTGGTCGATTGCTTTCGAAGGACTTAACGTGGCATCTTTATCCCGATGCTAGATGACATCTGGTGACTCTGAAGTGTCTCCCTGCTAGCAGGAGGAAGAAGAAAGAGCACTCCTGCAAATCTGATGACACCTACCGTGTGGCCCTGACTCCCTGGGGGGAGGAGGGGTTAACGCCAGGGACAAGATGTGTGAGCGAGTCTGCACAGCGTGTCCACCAAACGGTCCGCAGTGACCGGCGGCCAGGCCTTGGGAAACGCGGACTCCCGGTGGCCGGGCTCCAGCCTCTGCTGTCCTTGCGTTCTGGGTGTGGGACCCTCGGGCTGGTGGGCTGGGGCGAAATGGGGAAGGGGGGCGGGAGGGAACTGGCTGAATGCGGTTGCTCCCTGCCCTTGTGCCCCCAGGCAAGTGACAAAAGCAGGGAGGGGCCTGACCCAGCCAGCCCAGGGCCAGCGCTTCGGAGGGGCCACGCATGCCAGACGGGCTCCTGGCAGGTGCTGGCTGTTGACCTAGCCGATCCCCCAGTCCTAGGGGTGAGGGTGGGGCGTGTTATAACCGTTTCCCTCATAGGAGGGACGCCCCAGGGAGGGAGAGGAGCTGCCGCACAGCGGGCAAGCGGCTTGTGGACAGCACAGCACGCGGTTTGGGTGACGGGTCCTGGGCCCCATGTTGGGGGACAGTGGGGAGGGTGGACTGTGTGCCACCAACTGCTATTCCAAGAGGGTGTGGGCCCAGCGTGGCCCTGTCTCCTGGGACCTCAGCACGATCAAGAATCAGGTTCTCAAATGAAACCTCAGGCTTTCTGTACATTGACGTGGGGTTTGTATTTTTCAAAACACACCAAAGCAAGGCATGTCCGCTGACCGGTCTTGGGCCACGAGTCCACAGCGTGACCTCTGATCGACGGAGAGAGTCAGTCGTTCCAGAACGTCACGGGCGTCAAGAGAGTGAATGGCGCTGGCTGGGTGGTGTGCGGGTGACAGACACAGACGAGAGGAGGACTCAGGGTTGCAGGGATGTGACAGCACAAGGCCCTGTCCTGAGGGACCTCACTGCCCTGGAGTGCAGAGTGACTTCCCTTTTCCTGGGGTTTCCTGAGGGCCCAGACCGTCCCCCCCACCCCGCCCCCGGCCTCAGCCCCTGCCTCCCAGGCCTGCAAGCTTTGCATCTGTTGTCTCCCCTCCCCCCGCAAAGCCCCCAGGCCCCAGCGGCCAGGACAGGGCAGGTTCAGGACACTGTCCTCTTTCTGCTCCCCCCGCACCCCGACGCCAGCGGAGCGGCCCCTGCAGAGGCCAGGAGAGAAGGCCTGCAACGGCCGTCTCCCTCGCTTCAGCCGTCTCTCCGTTCGGGTCACTTCCGAAGAAGGCCCGGTGGCAGGTGCCAGATTTTGGCGTCTGGCCTGCTCCCCTGTGCGCCCTGGGACCAAAGCAATCATCTTTTGTAAGCTCTGATGGGCAACACCTGGCTGCTGTCCTTTAATTAGGAGGGACATGCTAAGCGATGGCCGCCTGCAGGGCTCCCTCAACGTCCGTAAAGCGGCCTGTGCACTCGGCCGCTCCCTGCAGACCGCGAGGGTCCCCTGAGGCCAAGGCGCAGCCCCCAGCCCCAATCTGGCTCCCGAGCCTGAGAACAGTTGCCAAGAGAAAACGCCAATCAGCCAGGACTCCTGGCAGCCGCTCAATCCAGCAAATTATTTCTTGCAAATTACTTCTTAAAACTGAAATCCGGGCAGGACTCCGCAAGTTGACGGCGCCTATTACCTGCTGGTTTCCGCCGCCTGCGCGCGTCTGCGGGCAGGCTGCTCACCTGCGTGTGGGAGTTTTGGAACCCGTGGCTGCCCGATCCGCTGGGCGCCTTCCCCTCTACTTCTTGTCCCTTGTGAAAGGTGGTCATGGCCAGGAGCACGTGGCACCAAGTCCCCTCTCCTGCATTGCTAGGGGCCCTCGGTGTCGTGGTGACGGGAGCGGTTCAAACACCATTTCCTCTGTGCCACCTGGAGGGGCCACCAACGGTGTCCTGGGCCCTTCCAATCCAGATGGGGCATCTTCTGAGGCCTTGCACGGGCATGAGGCTGGGCCAGGTGTGGGACACGAGGCTGGGCCAGGTGTGGGGAACATGGGGCTGGGCCAGGGGTGGGGAACGCAGCTGAAGAATGTTGGAGCGCAGGCTGCAGCTTGGGAGTGCCAGGGGCTGGGAGCATGGATGGAGCCATCGGTGCTCACTCAAGTCACAGAAACTGGAGAGGAGAGGCCGGGAGCGCCTGTGCCTGGGCCTGGGCCTGAGACGTGGGGCTCCAGGCCAGTTGGGGGCTGGGACGTGGGGACCCAGGACAGCCGTGAAGCGGCTGCATGGGGCCACCCCTGTTGGATTCTGCTTCCCCAGACCCGCTGTCGATGGAGACCTCCTGGGAGGGGGCCCGCGGCCCTGAACCCGCTGGTCTCTGTCACTTTCTCCGGCTTTGGTCCCTGCACAGGCAGATGTGCCCAGCCCCGCTGGTGGCCCGAGGGTGTTTCCAGCTCACTGCCCTCTGCTGGTGCCCTGTCCCCGCCTGTGCGCTCTGCTCCTGGTTCTTGGTGCCTGTGCGGCAATGATGGCCCGGGCCAGCACCCAGGGCTGTGCCCACCTCCTGCAGAAAGCGCCACGGGGCCTGGGCAGAGCGGGGACGGGGCAGGGGCGCTGAAGGCTCGTCATCTGCTTCTTCCCCGTATCCCCACCAGCTCCTCCCTTGGAGCCTCTGCCCCAAACCCCGATGACTCACCCCTGCACACGTGTCACTTCAGCGCAGCCACCGAGGCCAGGACGCCTCACTCAGCCCTGCTGCCTCTGCTGAACCCCCATATCCAACCCGCTCCCTCCCTCTCCACACCCTGTGGGGATGCAGGGCTTGTCCCACGGGAAGCCGGTGGTCCAACCACTCAATGCACTGGCCACCCCACCGACTTCACCAGACCCCGCCTGCCTGTTTCCGACCTCTGTCCCGTCTAGAGGAAACACCCCCGTCTCTAGTTCTTTGGGTGACACATCAGCTTCCCTTCCCGGGGCTGATCTGTGCATGTGGGCCAGTCAAGGACTCACTGAGAGCCGGGGAGGGGCTGCGCTGAGCAGTCTGCACAGCGGGGCTGATGCAGACTCTGCAGCCCCGCGTGTGCAATGGACGCCTCAGGGACCCCTCTAGGGGTGGGTGGCGGAAGGGAGAGCACAGGTTACACAGAAAGAGTAGGGAGCGGCAGGCAGCAGGGGAATTAATTTTTCTTGAAGGTTCATCATGCTGTCATTTATTTCAATGTCACACGTAAAAATGTAGGTCCAGGCTCCATTAAGCGTGTTGTTCCGACGCCAAGCTTGCTTGCCTTTCGATCAGACGCTCTGCGTATTGATTCTGACATCGCGGTTCAATCACAGGCTCTTTCATGGCTCTTGTGGAATTCCTGTGCCTGGTCGGGGTTGTCTGCAGGTCCTGGAGTCCGTGGACAGGGCTGGAGACGGCGCACAGCTGGCGGCCTCCCGCCACTGCCGGGTTTCTGGGCGGCGAGTGTGTGCTGGTCCTGTGACAGCGGGTTGCGTCCTCAGGGGCACAGGGCAAGAGCAGCTTCAGAGGTGTGTGGAGGATCTTGCTTGGGAAGTGTGGGAGGAGGAACCCGGCAGGGCAGGAGCGCACGTGTTCACGATGAGGGAGAGGGTTGGCGAGGTGAGGGCTCACGTGGCGGCAGTGCCTGAAGTCCGAGGTGGGAAGGCCCAGGGGCAGCCCCAGCAAAGGGCTGTGTGACCAGGACACGGAACCGCCTCGGCTGTGGGCGCTGGATCGGGCTGTGGTGCCTCCGTGGCTTCTCTCTGGCCCCTGTGCTGAGTGTGACTAGTGTGGGTCTCCCTCCACCACCTTTGAGGTTCTGCCTGCAAACCTTAGCAGCGTTGAGAATTTCAGGCTGTCCCCTCATCCTGGGGGATGACAAGAAGATGAACAATGACAACTCACACTTATGTGATGTTACGCTATATGAATATATGGGTGGATGGATGGACTTAGGAAATTTGTTTTCTGTAACTGCTCTAAAATCATTATTGCCATTCTACAGATGAGAAAACTAAGGCTTAGAAAGGTTGAGACACTTATCCAACTGGTAAGTTGTGAGGGTGGGATTGAACCTGGGTCTGGCCTCAAAACCCTGCCTTGTAACCCCTACCTAGTCTCAAAACTCCTTCCTGCTCTTAGGGTTGATGGCTCGTTGACCTCTTCCAAAATCCCCAGTGAACACAATTCCCTGTCTGAGGGCAAACCCTGAATTTCTGGAAGATCATCTGGTATCATGACCGAAGAAGAAAGAAGTTTGCAAGTCTGAGCACTAACTTCCCTGCTCATTCTGAGGAGGAGTAATTTTACCATTAAAGATGCCCCAGAGGGCCAGTTTGATGTGAGCTGGTTTAAAAATACCCAGTCCGACCTCAGAGGACGCCTGATGATTTGGGGTCCAGCCCCTCGGCCCCGTGAGGACTGGTTCATTTGTCCTCACCGCAGCTCTGCTATTACCGCCCCCATTTCTAAACAGGGAAACGGGCACAGAGCAGTAATTAAGTTAATTAGTAAGTGATAGGACTGAGATTTAAACCCAGTCAGCCTGGGGCTGGGTCCACACTTTTAACCACTCTTCTGTGTAGCCTCCCAAACGAGTCCCCGCTCAGCCGCAGGGACTTTTGTCTGCGCCAGGTATAAGGTCTTTTCTTTCTGGGTTCCACAGGCCCGTGGGGACGGGCGGGGCTGGCGGTGATGGGCGGGGCTGGCGGTGACACAGGCTCCACTCTCCCGCTGTGTCTGCCAAGAGCCCCCTGCCTGTCCCCTCCCACCATCTGTGCCTTCTCCTTCCTCACGACCCAGCTCTGACGTCCCCTCTGAGTTCCCTGAGTTCCCACCCAGGCCCACCCATGCCCATTGCTCCCCCACGTCGGCCTCGTTAAATTTCTTCCCTGCACGTTTCATTCTCTGGAATTGTCTGGAGTGTTGCTTTGGTGTCTTGCGTGTTGTCTGTCCCCTGCCACAAGTGCAGGTCTGTGGGGACAGGACTGGGGGCACATCCCGAGAGCCGGGAGCTGGGCCTGGCGGAGAGCATGTGCTCAGCAAGGCCTGTTGGGTGAATTCTGCGCCGGCCGCTGGAAGGTGCTGGAAGAAATCGCCAAGGTTGCCCCATCCAACTGCTCACTTGACAAAGGAAATGAGAGTGGGTGAGGGGCCCCAGAAGCTGTGTCCCTGACCCCCCGAATATGCTGCCACATGGGTACGTGTCTTAGGCACACATGACATGGGTCACCATGGAGCCTGATGACCTTCCAGCAAGAGTGAAGCTATCTGTGTCCAAGGCAAACCTCAGCTTCCAGAACCTACTCCACGTGGACTCCGCGGTCAGCAAACCATGGCCCTGCGCCCTCCCACGGGCACTGAGAGGGAGGGGTCCGTGCGGCAGGACCCCCTCCGCACACCCCTGCACGTGGGAAACCGAACGTAAATGGAGGGGGGACGGCGCGCCCACCCCGGCCAGGCCGGGGCTCCGCAACCCACCGCAGCTCACTCGGCCTCCCTCCTCTGGGAGAGATGCTGGCATTTCCGCATTTCTGTCTTTTCCTCCTTTGGCTCTTTCCGCCTGAGGAGCGGCAGGCACAGGCTGCGGTGGAGTAAGAGCTTGGAGGGTTTGCTTCCCTTGTCACATCCTGAGCTCAGATCCGGTGGCTTCCTTGGGAGTTGACAGCCGACAGTGTTAGTGTCGCTGTCACCAGAGCGATGTGTTCTCTCCAGAGAGGAACGTGCGGAGTTTGTTCCCATGAAATCCCGGTGGGGCGACTCTTTTCTGAAACCTCGGTGAGCCTCTCAGCCTAGCTGACATTGCAGAGGCGGCTGGAGACCGCGTGGGATGACAAACACACGCTGCAGGCACCGGAGGCCCGGGGTGATGCGGGCGACGCTCCATCTCCGGTGGCCGCTGGTTCAGCAGGACGCTCCTGGGTCTGAGTCTGGGGCTGCGGGACCTGGTGCTCCGGCCACTCAGCTGGGTGACTCTGGAGAGCCTTGCTGAGTCACCATTTCCCACTGTCCTTCCTGCGCCTCCCAGGATTGCTGGGGAACCATGGAGTAAGCAGCACACAGAGCTGCTCCACGCCTGCATATGATTCCAAAATCTGACGTCACATTTCCACCTCATGACGTGTTTTTATATCTGTGTTAAGACCAGTAATTGCAATGTAGCCCCTTACACTGTAGCTCTTTACCTTGTATTTCCACGGTCTTTTTCGATTAACCACACTGAAATATATTTCGCATCACAAGCCAATGGAGACTCATATTTATATATCCGAGACAAAATAGAAACACTACTTTTACTATGTGATAATATTATCCCGTTCCACCCCCACCCCATCTTCAAATTACTGCCCAAGACGCACCAGATGTGAAGGCCTGGGGTAGCCCCCGCCCGCCCATGTCGAACCCCACCCATCACGGGGCTCTCTCTCGTGTCTGGTGCCGCTGGGGCTGATGTTCCCCTGTGGCCCAGACCACCAGCTCTGAGGCCGGGCGGTGTCTTTCATTCTTTGTGTTGCTCGCACGGGGCCCTGAGCCCACCGCGGAGTCAGTACCCCCACAGTGCCCGCTGGCTGGATCCCACAACTCTCTCTCCTTCCCTCCTATGTTGTTATAACTGTCTGATTTGGGGACACTGAATGCTCAGCACATAGCATCCGTTTCTCTTTGCAGAAATGACGAGGGTTGACTGGGATTTTCTGACAGGCATCAGAGCTCAGAATCACAAGGCTTGGCGCCTGGAGAAGAGCTGCCAAGGGCAGTGCCGTGCTGGGACCGTGCCCTTCCCCCCACCCCATCTTGCCTCCACCCCCACACTGAGTTTTAAAGGCATGTGGAGTGTCACGTGTGCATGCTAACCCCAGTGAGTGGAAATGAGCGAGGGTGTTAGTGGCTGGAGAAAGGGGTGGATCTCTGACTTGTATTGGGCATGAGTCAGAGACACTAAAGGTCCTGGAATAGCCAAATGCAAAGCAACATGTCCCCAGAGGAGAATGGAGGACCCCACCTTCCACCAGTGAAGTCGGACATTCATTCCACAAGCACTTATTGAGTGACTACTTTACACCAGCAGTGGACAAGAGAGCAATGTGTCATTGTTTCCAGGAGTTTCCGTCTGCTGAGGGGTGATAGGCATTTAGAAACGAACATAATTTCAGGCTGTAAAGATGCAGTAATGGAAGCAGATTGGGTGATGGGATAAAGAATGACTTGGGGTAAAGCTACTGTCTTATTTTGGGTGATCTGGGAGGCCTCTCTGAGGAGGTGACGTATAGGCTCAGTTTCAAAGAATGAGAACGGATTGCCATGGGGAGATCTGAGGGAACAGTGTGCCAAGCAGAGGGAATAGCAAATGCAAAGGCCCAGAGGAATAAACAAGCCTAGGAAATTGAAGGACCAGAAATGAGGCCAGCGTGTGGGAAACCTAGGGTGTAGGGAAAGTAGGGGATATGCGGACATGCAAATACTTTACCAGCTGTCAAGTGGGGCAGAAAAAGGAGGGAACAGTGGTGTTCGAGTCTTGCAGCCAAGGCAGAGCTTCTGAGTTCTCAATCCTTTCTCTCCTTTTTGGTCCCCTCTCATTATCAGGGGGTAGAAGAGTCCACAATCATCCCAGCTTTCTCTCTTAACTTTGCACCATTAATGAAGCCCATTCTCTCTAACCAGTTACTGTCTGGGACATGATTCTTCACTTTACAGAAGCTGAGAGCAGACACATCCAAATTTATCAGGCCCAGCCCCAAAGCAAATTGAAGAGTTAGAGCATTAGATCAAATGGAGCCAATGATCCTCATCACACAAAAACAGACATTCTTTCTCTTGACTAAGGCATTAACGTCCCCAACTGCATGTTTAATATTTAAAAACAGGTAAATAAAACTTAATCTCTCTATAGAAACCAGGGATTCTGAGGGAAAGAAGGATTTACTGGCTTCAGTCTCTGGCAGTAATTTCCAGACTGCTTTTTGTTTGCATAATATGTCATACTCGACACACATCTCTTTGCACATTTTCCTTCACTTCTAAGTATTTACATGTCACACATCATTATAATTCTTTTCTTGACCAAAGAACAATAACAAAATACCCACAAGCCCCCAGTGCTGTCGACTTTCTCATGAGTACATCCTTGTGTGTGTCCAGTTGCAGCCCGTTTCCCACAGTGTCACCCACACTGTGCATGAGGCTCTTTCCTGCCTCGGTCACTCTCAGACATGTGTGGGACAGCTGTTGCTTTTGTCTGCCTGGCATCTATTTTTTTCTTCTCCTGGATGTCCAGCCCGATTTTCTCTTTTGGTGGCTTCTCTCTCCCCGCTCTCCTCTTCACGCTATGTGGACAAACTGATTCTGCTGGCTTTCAGTTCTAGACACAGGGTCATGATCCCAGCCTGGCCAATCAATATATTTGACTCTCCCTTCTCCTTGGCCAGAGTCATTCCCTGGTGGTCACATGACAAACACCAGGTGAAGGAGAGCTGCTGGGAAAGGGAACCCCAGGACCTGTTACTGTTAGAATGTAAAACCGAGTCCCTAAGCTGGGAGGTGTTTGCTTGTGAGCCATCCCAGAGGAGGACAGAGACGAGAAATGGAGCCATAAAATAGTGACTGAGTGATTGGATCCAGCCTTGCCTGAAGCTACTTTACCTCTGGTTTTCTGCACAAAGGAGAACTGCACCTTTGGGGTGCACAGTGGGTATCAAAACTATCTTTGAACCATCTATATGAGAGGTAATACTTACATTGTAGAGACATCAATCAGCAGAAAGGCACCAGGTGGGTTGTGGATAAAGGACAAATGAGACTTTCAAGGAACAGGCACTATAGACAATCAGGAGAAGATCCAGTGGGGCTGTCATGCTTAGGGAAGGCTTCCTGGAGGAAGTGAGGTGAGAGCTGGTCTTGAAGGATTCACAGGAGCAGCTGAGAGCAGGAGGGGTGACAGCCGGGGAAACCTGAGCGTGTGGAGGGGTAAGCTTGGGAGAAGGACTAAAGGGGGTTTGGCCAAAGAGACATGTGTTTTCGGCAGCTGATTGTTCTGGGAGGAGGATTGGCTCAGAGAGCTGACATCTTTGTGCCAAACGAACTTGGACTTTATCTCATAAAGTCAGGGTTTTCTAAACTTGGGGAATCTGTTTACTATCACTTATTTTTCCATACCTGCATGACATTTGTACATTACTTATATTTTGTTGAACAGACTCTATTTTCTTTGCTTAGTCTATAACTGCATCCTTAACTTAAATATTTGTGAAAACATGAGTTTTATTTTCTGATGCTGTTTCCTTCCAAAAACTCATTAAAATGAATATCTGCATTAAAAAAGAAATACCTGTCTGGGTTATGCTGGAAATTATCTCATATGTTCTCAGATGTCTGGTTGGGGACATACTACGGAGTAACAGGAATCACAGAAGGTTCACAGAAGAGTCACAGAAGGTAGATCAAGGAGGGGGGGATATGCTGGAAAATACTGTTGTTTTCCTAAACTTCATGGCAAAACCATGTATGGATTTGGGGCTTGGCAGTGAAGACAGAGTCAGGTGCAGTGAAGCTTGCAGTAGTCAGCAAGGACTGGATAGGAATATACTTCAGTGGAGGCGTGAGATGAAAAATAAGCAAAGAATCCAACTGAATAGAAAAAAAGAGTTATTATGGTCCTTGTGGATGGGACAGGCAAAAGAGCCAAAACGAGGTGAGAGGAATGTGCCAAGAAACAAGGGAGATGCCGGTGGTGGTGGTGGTCTGTGATGACAGGAAATAGAAAACTAGTCCAAGGCCTTTAATCTTCTTTCTTGACAGGGCAGCCCCATTTTCACCGTCTTAAATGCAGGAAAGATGGAGGGCCTTGTGGCGGGCTAAGTGATGGCCACCAAAAGGCATGTCCACGTCCTAATCTCCAGAGTTTGTAAATATGACCTCCTATGGGCAAGAGATGTGATTAAGTTGGGGATACTGAGAGGAGAAGCTTCTCCTAGATTATCTGAGTGGGCCCTGCATGCTGTTACAAGTGTCCTTGTAAATGAGAGACAGAGGGAGACCAGACACGCGCACAGAAAAGGGGGAGGTTATGTGACCACAGGGCTGGAGACTGCAATGATGGGGCCACAAGCCAAGGAATGCCAACAGCTACCGGAAGCTGGGAGAGGCGAGGGATGGATTTTCCCTGGAGTCTCTGAGGGAGCACAGCCCTGCTGACACATTGATTCTGGACTTCCGGCCTCCAGAACTGTGAGAGCATACATTTCTCATGTTTTAAGACACCATGTTTGTGCTAATTTGTAAGAACAGGCACAGGAAACAAGTACAGGACTCAAAGCTCCTGTCCTTACCCAGGGAGCCCTAGACATTAACATTTAGGATGAATGGTGTTAATTTCCTGATATCAAACCCATCTCACTTCTAAATGTACGTCAGTGTAAACTGTGGCTTATTAAAGAATTCTAACCAGCCAATTTAAACCAGAAACAAACTGGTGAATTTTTCAGTGGATCTACTGAACCACACTATCATGGTATTCTCTGATCTGAATAGCGGTCCCACCTGGACTGAGTCACTGATAAAAGGCACAACCAAGTCAGCCAATCACAGGAATAACTGAACTCTAGTCCCAAATAGAAACCTGTCTGGGGTTTACAGACCTGACCACCAAAATTCTTACAACGTCCCCTCTTTGGAGTGACGCAGGGCTATCCGTCTGCTTCATTGGTTCAGTCAACTCAAACTCATCCCTGCCCATCCCAAAGGGGACTCCCCTGTGTTTTATGACTCATTCTAGAGGAGAAGAGCATGTCTCAGGTCTGCAAAACCCAGAGAGGAAAACTCACTTTATGACGTGAAGGAAGATGAAAAGCATATTTTAACAGCACATTTGCAAAGCATTCCATGCTCATCACAGAAGCATCCAAAGTACCTACATTATTTAGAAAACGGCAGGAGAGGGAATAATGAATGCAGAATGTGTGAACCATTCATTTTGATTTTAAAAAAAAAAATGCAATCCAGCCCTGTTGAAGAAAGCTTTGCAAAATATCTAAATAAAAGACAAAATAAAACCTGTGCTATTTGCAGAGTCATGGAATTAGAAAGATGCTTAAGTAAAACCAAACCTGATACTTAACCTTAAAGGGATTGAGCATTTTGATTTTTAAAAGGTGGCAAATAAATGCCATTAAAGAGTGTCTGAAGGTTAGGGAAACTGTTATGAAAATGAGAATTACGTGCTCTGAGCTGTTCACAGCTCTGTCCCTGGAGTGTGAAATTAGCGACTGAAGGCGGATATCACAGGCACTTTGGGAGCGTGTTGGTGCCGCAGTGGATTGGCGAAGGGGCCTCGCTGCCAAGACCCGCCCACTTGCAAGCTGCTGTCGTTCTTCATGCAAAGCACAGATAATCCTGAGTGTCTGGAGCGTTTTGCATTTATATTGAGCACGGCCTCTCTGCTTCCATTGGGAGTGAGTCTAGTGCTGGGTGCAGGCCGAGTGCACGGGGCAGAGGGGAGGGGGACGGATCAAACAGACCAACAGTCTCATCAAAGTTGTGTCTCTCTTTTAAGGGGGAAAAAAACTCCACCCATATACATTACATTGGGAATTATATTGGGAACTCGACAGGAAATAGGAATATAGTTAAAATGTTAAACGTTCAAAACTTTGCAAGGGATTCCCTTGACCTGGGTCTCAGGACTAAAACACATGACAACATTCTTTCTGTCTCCATCACATGACCACACCTGGGAGTGGTATCTAAGGGGAAGTTTAACAGATAAATAAACAGGGAGGTGATGACTTTGGAGAAGTGAACTGTTCTTTTCTCATCCTGTCTCTCTGCAAATCCCTTGCACACCCATGTTGCACACACACAAACAAAAAATTGCAAGTGTGATTACAGCTTTTATTACTGATTCTGGTCAGCTTGGTCGACTTGAAAAGGTCCCAGAAAAAAAATAATTTTAAGTAAGTAGCTGTCGTGGAGTCAGAGAAAGCTCTGGTCTTAGAGGAAAATCACCTTATTAGGTTTATCATCCGAAGAAGCACTTGCGATGATTTTAATTCATTATTTTTTAGCAGCATTGTATTTTCAGCAGCATTATGTTTTCAAAATCCAACCCTTCTTAATCATGAAAGAATCCCTTCTTTTTGATGCTCTCCCCTCATGACATCCACGGTGATAGACTTTGATCAATTTCAGGCACCTTCCAAACATGGTTTAGGGTATTTTCTTGCTAAAAGTAGACAAAACAAGCAGATGAGAACCATCGCAATGACGACGAAAACAACCCCAGCTCACAGCCCTCCATCTCACGCTGTCAACTCAGCGTGGAGTAGGATCAGTCCGCTCAAATGTCCTAAAGGCTAGCCGGTAACCGTGTCTTGGCTCCTCTACCTGGCAGGGCAGAGGCAGGGCGGGCTGCAGGGGTGCTTGTTCAAACAGTCTGAGGACGTCCTCAGGGATCCAGGTTCTTTCCTTCTCTGCCCTGCTCACCACAGTCGAGGCTTTGTCCCATTGCTGTCTGACCTCTTTGTCCCTGTGCAGCAGGAGGAAACAGGACTAATTCTGGGCTTCTTGCACAGAAGAGCAAGGGGAGCATTGCTCAGAACCCTTCATCATGTGCCTTCTAGGATGTCCTTTGCCTGCATTGGGTCACATGTCCACGCTTGACCCAATCCCAGGCAAGGAAGACGGGACTGCGGAGCAGCTGTGGCTGGGGTGGGGGCAGCCTCCCTGAGGCCCACAGGATGCAGAGGGGGACAGAATATTCCTGAACAAGCCGAGGACCACTTGGTAATGAGGATGGGGGGGCAGTGCTGGGCAGGCTGTCAGTAATACCCCCCCTGCCCCCCCGCACAATCACAAGGCATCTTGATCATCTAAGCACACTGAATGTGTGTGCTGGGCCGAGTTGGTTAAAAACTCCAAAGGACTTTAACACGGTGTCGAACGGGGCTTTCCAACTCCAAAACAGAGTCCCTCAAAGGATTAAAAGCCACAAAAACTAGTCCTCGTGGACATCCGCACACCAGAAGGAATCAAGGCTGCGTTCTCAAGATTAATCTTCTTCTTTCTCTCTAGCCACAGGGGCACAGTACTTTTTAGGAGAGAACGCTGTGCTCCTGTCTCCATTCTCAGTCTCTGCCCTGCTTTGCCCTGCTTCCTGGCATCTGGGCAGGCGTGGCACCGGGGCAGCGCCCGGCTGCCTGGGCCCCAGGCTGCAGAACCCCCGTCACAGGACCTTTCTGCCTGGACCTGTCTGTTTCTTTCCACACAGGGCTTTGTAGGCCGGGCGCAACCTTCTTCTCATGCGGTTTTTGCCACATCAAGGATCATGACATTTAAAAAGATGAAAAAAAGAAGGAAGAAATAAATAAAACCCCAGCTGGGACAAACTGGGATGATGGCATCAGTTCCACATATTGAAAAGAGAATGACAAAGCCCTTTGGGTCTCCAGTCACAGGCTGTTGTCTGATTTCATTTCGTGGCCTCTCCACATATTTGACATCTCTTACAATTTATTGGAAACATTAAAATTAAAGTACCAGTTGGTTTACATTCTGCTGTGAGTGACCCAGTCCCCAGATAACAGCAGATTAAGCACAGTACAGGGGTGGACAAAAGTAGGTTTACATTGCTCGTGTGGAAAAAGACATGTAGGTTATGATGATCACAATAGCTTTATTAACTCTGTGTTTTGTGTACTCACAACTGTAAACATGCTTTTGCCCACCCCCGTATAAATTTATTTTTGTTCCACGTAACAGGCCAAGGCTGCGTGGAGGCTGTGCGGTGTCAAGCTCTTAGGGAATACACGGTGAGGGAAGGAGGCTTCACTTTGGGTGTTGATCACACAATATGATATACAGATGATGTGCTATAGAATTGTACCCTAGAAACCTACATAATTTTAGTAACCTATGTCACCCCAATAAATTCAATAAAAATATAAAAATTATAACTATGTACGGTAATGGACATTAACTAAACTTACTGCAGTGATCATTTTGTAATACATACATATCCATCAGATCATTATGTTGTATACCTTAAACCAGTATGTTATATGTTAATTATATCTTAATAAAACTGGAAAAACACTCTTAAAACAAGTTCTCAAGGAGCCGTATTTCTTCATTTTTGTTTCTCTGTCGTGAGTGGCCTCCTTTCCCAGGGTCACTTCATGGTCCAAGAAGGTAGCTCTAGCTCCAGCCATTGTACCCACCTCCCAGCCAGCAGGGAAGAGGAAGAGATGAAACTGAATGGGGACAAAGGTGAGGCATCAGGTTTCTTCTAAGAGAGGTTCCACTTAGACTCCTCCAATTACAAACCATACCTGGCTACACATTTTTTTTCTGATGAGTTCAATGTTTTAACAATTGATACATAAATACTGTGTAATAATAATCATAATATTAAAGTTAATATTTAACTAATGATTACTATGTACCAGGAACACATGTAAGTGCTCAACACATTTAATCTGAATTAACGATGTTAATTGTGGTTGCTGAATAATACCCCCCTAAAGGGGTCCACATCCTAATCCCCAGGACCTGTGAGATGTTAATTCATATGGTGGAAGACACTTTGCACACCCAATTAAATTAAGAACATCGAGATGGGAGAGTAGCCTGCGTCATCCAGGTGGGCCGAATATAATTACAAGGGTTCTTATGAGAAGAAGGTAGGAGGTCTGAAAAAAAGGCTATGATGCTATGATGCTGGCTTTGAAGATGAAGGAAGAGCTAGGAAATGCAGCCAGCCTCTAGAAGGTGGAAAAAGTAAGGAAACGTTTTCCCAACGAGCCTCTAGAAGGAACGCCGTACCGTGGACTAAGTTTAACTTCTGACCTCCAGGACTGCAGATAATAAATATGTGTTGCTGTAAGTTTGTGGTCATCTGTTATAGCAGCTGTTGGAAACTAATACCCCCGCCATGTAGTTAGTATTATTATCCCCGTTCACAAAGGAGGAAACTGAAGCACAGAGAGGATAAGTAACTTGCCAAAGGTCACACAGCTTACCAGGAGGGGAAAAGTCCGGGTCTGAACCCAGGCAGCCCCACTTTTGAGTCCACCCTTGTAACTACTACTCACCACACTGAACACGTATGTTGTCTGTCTGGGGTTTGCTTTGATGGTGTTTACAGTTTTTATGGAGTAGATGTTGTCAGTCTTTTAACAACTTTATTTCATATTTTGGAAATTTTTAAACAATCATGAAGGTAAAGAGAATGATGTAATAAATTTCCATGTATCCATCATTCACTTTCAACACCAAGGGCCAAGCTGGTTTCATCGACAACCATCCCTCTTTGTGTTTTTCCTCTCATTCAATTCTTTTTACGAAAATCCCAAGTAACATACCGTTGTAGTCATACATGCTTCTAGAAGGATTCTTTTGTACCATAATGATCATACTTTTATCACACCTACGAACTCTAACAATAGTTCTTTTAATGTTATCAAATACCAAGTAAGTTTTCAAATTTTCCCAACTCTTCTTTTAATTTAGGTTTTTTTTAAAAAATTAAGATCTAAACGAGGCCTGTATATCTCCTTGGGTTGATGCATCTCCTGAGTCTATTTTAGTCAACAAGACTAAAAAGCAAGATGAGCCGCATGTGTAATTTTGAATTTTCTAGAAGCCAAGTTTATTTTAAAAGTGAAAAGAAATAGGTGAAATTAATTTTTAACATATTTTATTTAAGTCAACATATCCAAAATATTTTAATATAATTGATGTAAAAATTATCAAGGTATTTTATGATATTTTCTTCATATGAGTCTTCATAAACAGGTGTGTATTTTATACTTACAGTACTTCCCAGCTCAGCTGCATCTCGGGCGCTCAGGGGCCGCATGTGGCTAGTGGCTGCCGTGTTGGTTTTATGCAATCTTGAGTACCCGTGTGCCCACACGTGCACACAAGAGTGACATGTGTACTTGCACCATGTCCCATAAAACACGTGTATCTAACTGTGGGTCACTGTCTTAGCTTGGCTGCCAAAACCAAGTATCAGGCCAGGTGGCTTAAACAATAGACATTTATTTTCTCCCAGTTCTGGAGCATGGAAGTACAAGATCAAGGTGCCGGCAGGGTTGGTGTCCGGTGAGGACTCTCCTCTTGGGTTACAGATGGCCACCTTCTGTGTCCTCACATGGCCTCCCCTCGGTGTGTGCATGTGGACAGAAAAAGAGAGCGAACTCTCTAGTGTTTTTTTTTATAAGGCTACCATCCCTTCCGACCAGGGCCCCACCCTCTGACTTCATTTAACTGTAATTATTTCCTTAAAGCCTCATCTCCAAATAGAGTCACAATGGGGCTTAGGGCTTCAACATATAAATTTGTGGAGACACAAACATTCAGACCATAACACAGTCAAAAACAAGAAAAAGCTACCATAGAGAATTTCCACACTTTCCCCCCAGCCCACAGGACCACCTCTTGCAAACTCCTGCGTCTGTTTCAGCTGTCACGGAATCCTGGCCAAGGCCTCCTGTGTGATTCACCAGACCAGTACATGTTACCCTCTCCGCACGGGACAATGAAGGACTTGTGTGTTGGGAGCAGATGCTTGCATGGAAAATATGACAGGCATCATCCCTACCCCCAAGCACTCAATATGATGGCACTACAGGGCACCCCACCCAACCTCCCTGATTTTAGAGGCAGAAATAATTACATAAAGGGGCATTGATTCCTTTGCATTTTTGCAGCCAGTCCTGTCTGGAAAAGGCCGGGACCGACTGCAGCAACCGCCTTCAGAATCCCACCAAAGTAAACGTAGGAGGAGAAGCGACGTGTGTGTGGCTGAGAAGTTTGGGATGTCAGTGCGAAGTCAGCCGTTATGGTACAGATGCGGGCACTAAATGTGCATAATTATGCAAATCCATGTAGAATGGAGAATGTTAATTATGTCAGCATCTTGGCTAAGAGGGCAGCTGTCAGGCTGAGCGCCTTGAACTGAGGAGGCAGGAGGAACAGGCCACAAGGGCAGGAGCCCTGGGAGCCGGACATGGCCCACGACAAACTGGCCTCAGGCATTGACGGGTCCTGCCCTTAGAAACGGCCAGGGGGTGTGTGGAGGGGTCTAAGGTGGAAATAAGGCTTGGCTAGCATTGGGCAGGTCCACGCAGGCGTGTGGTAGGAGGGGTCTGGGACTGGGACCATGCTTCCAAAATTGTCTCCTGCTTGCCACACTGCTTCAGGAAAGGAGTTCAGGCGGCACATGGAAATCTTTCTACCTAGCAATTACGTTTGTGGTTAGGTCTGTATGGCAACGTGATCCGGGAGCAGGTGACTTGATTCCTTCACTCATTTCCTCACCAATGTCCCCGGAGTTTCTCTCTGTGCCAGCGTCATTCAAGGTCCTGGGGGCTCACGGGGAGCAAGGGTCCTGCCCTCCTACAGCGTCCATGCTGGTGCAGGGAGACAGACAACCACTCCCGCTTATTCTCCTTCTATGTAGCCAAGTCTGCATCTTTACTCAAACGAACCTCATATTTTTGCCTCTGGCTCCAGGAAAGTCATGCCTCCATAGGCGACACACCTTGACATGCATGTGAAAGGGAATTACAGCCTGTGTAATCCCAACCTGCTCGACCACGGCTGTTTCTTTGGTGCCATGGGTATTTTTAAGCATCAAAAGGAAAAAGAAGAAAATCCAAACAGACCACCCCCACGTCTAAAATCCTATTAAACCCCACACAAAACCAAACCCGCCCAGGCTTGACGGAATAAGCTCATAAAAGGAAAAGACCAGGGTCTTTGTGGGGAGATTCTGCGGGTTACTTTGTAAACCAATTTCTTCCATCTGGACAGCAGGCGACTGGGAGGGTTCCTGTCTTCCAGGTATTCTGGTCAGGCTACTTGGAACAGAAGAGATCATCCTTTAATCGCTGGATTTTGTTCTCATTTTAAGATTCCTTACATAATCAAATGAATCATTTTTTAAATAGCCCTCGTCCTTTTTAAAGGAAGGGGCAGAAATGATTACCTGGAACAAGGGCTTGGACATATTTCATCCTAGGCTGTTTGAAGTGAGCATCCCAACAGATTAGGGGCTTGCCAGCAGGAGGCGGGTGGGAAGGAGGCATCTCCCCTAAAATCCTGAGCTCTTCACCCACGCAGGACGTTTTCAAACAGAACAGAGCTTTGATCGAAAGTGCTTTTCTGCAGGGCATTGCAAGATCCAGAGTATAATTACTGTGACATTCTCAAAAATAACCCAAAGATACAAAAATCCAAAAGCTTAAAACAGCTCAACTGTCCTCCCATGGGTGAGTGGATAATAAACCACACTGTGGAATATTACGCAGCTATAAAAAGGGAGAAGCCTTTGGGATGCGTGTCAAAGTCATCGTGCTGGGGACAGCGGCAGTCCCCCAATCGTTACATACTTTATGATGATCCTATCTGACGTTCCCAGAAAGACAAAACGACAGTGATGGACAACAGATCAATACTTGCCAGGGGTTTGTTAAAGATATGGCTTGGGGGAAGATGGAACTGTCTGGATCCTGACTGTGGTAGAAGTTGCATGAATCTCTCTGTGTTAAAATGTATTGAAAGGTACAATAGAAGAATATATATCAAATTTCCTGGGTGATCCTTTTTAAAAATTATTTTTAAAAACTTCTCAGAGTGAAATTTGAATTCATGTGGGTGTGGCACTCGAGCGTTAGGCCCGTATGTGGTGCCTGCGAACTCTCTGTGCTCCCCCAGAGCACCCCGACTTCACAGGCTTCCACTCCCCTCAATCCGCAGTCCACTTAGCCGTGCAGGGACTCAAACACAGAAATCCTGCTCCCCCCTTCAATCCTCTCTCCTCTGGGGAGCTCTTCTCTCAAGCAGTCCCAGTCCGCCGGGGACTCACCGCTTCGAACTGTCCCATCACCAGCACCAAGGAGCCTCTTGCGTTTGAGACGCTGACTCCACATGCCAGACACAAGTCCGCGTTTACAGTTTAATCCTGCCTTCCGGTGTGGTACTGCCCCAGCATTTGCATGTTGAAATACGCATTGTTTTATTGCAAATGACTGCACATAAGTTACTTTTCTTATATTTCTCTTTATATTATAGTTAGCACATCAAATTGATTTTGAAAAGGTAGGTAGGTTATATTATCCATGAATATCATTTCAAGATGTTAAAGTGGAAATTAGCAAATATTTGTTTTTTAAAAGGTGGCATTGGGTCTGATAGAACTACATTTCTTAAAACCAGCACCTTCTCTCCCCACAGGGAACCTGCCACCTCAGTGAGAGACACTTTGGAGCTCTTCTGTTAAAATGAGCTACAGTTTTACCACAAAAAAGGGATCTTTTCTTTCCTCCTTACCCATAAGCCCTCCTGTGCCAAGATCCTTCTTAATGAGTCTGCTAGAGACCAAAGCAATTTTACACACACATCCCCGAGCTGTGTAAATTCTCCTGGAACCCCTTCCGCCAGGACAAGTGTTGCTGGCTGGCTCGGGCTTCCTGCAGACACAGCCTAGGTTCCTGCCAAATCTAGACCATTGCCCGGTGGGCAAATAATTTGTCCCTCCATAGGAGACAGATCAATAATCAACAAACACATTAAAAAAACAACAACACAACAAAGGCAGAAAGCTTAGTCATGCAAATTCTGGTGGAGGAGAGAGAGGAAAGAAAGAACCTCATTCGTATTCTGCAACTTTGGTGGGGCCCTGGCCCATCGGCTGATTTCTATTAAAACCCTGGGCCCAAGGACAGCAAACACCCTGGCACATTAATGCACATTAATAACAGACTGTCCCAACCGGAGTAAACACCACCCGTTCCCAGGACACCAAAGAAGCAGAAAATTAACCAGAGGTTAACTGTGTCATTAGCAGCGGCACAATATGGATCCTTCTAGAGGTAATTTAGTCCCTTCAGCGGGAGGCTAGGATAAAGCCGCTGGTTCTCACAGCGGAGGGCACTGCCTGAGCAGTGAGCCAAGGTCTCTTGGATACCGGGATGGAGCCGTCATTATGATTCATGGCGCCTCTGACATCACTGGACGTTTTGTGATGCAAAGTTACATGTTGTCTACACACACACACGAGGGGGCCAGTGATACAGTGAGCTCTCCCTATCCCTGGATTTCACATCACTGGACTTGACAAATGATGGTTCAAAATATTTGGGGGGAAAAATCCCAGAAAAGTCTAAAAAGCAAAACTTGAATTTGCCACACGCCGAGCACTATGCTGAGTCCACACGGGTGAAGGGTAGGCACACCCTGCCACAGCCTGTATGCAAATACAGATTATATGCAAATACTGCACCATTTTATATAAGGGACTTGAGCATCCGCAGATTTTGGTCCCCTGTGGATACCGAGGGATGCCTCTGTGTGTGTTGTGTTGCTGTTAAGCGCATGCCCACAGAATGGAACGCTCAGATGCGCGCACACACACAGGACTAATGAGTAATTGGGTAAAATGCCTTCCGTTCCTGTAACTAGCACTTAGATCGCTTCCCCCAAAGAACGTCAGGCCTGGCACTTGGTAGCAGCTCAATAAATATCTGCCGAATGAGAGGAGACAGAAGTGGCTTACGGAAGTAAGGGAGATGACATTAGGGGAACCATATAAAGTGCTCACCTGTGACCATTCTGACCTACAAAATCGATTTAATGTAAGTGAAGCCCGGAGCACAGACCTTGGCCCTTGGGAGGCTCTGAAGATTAACACTCCTGCTTCTCACTTTTCACTTTACTGTCAGTAGACCGGGGGCCTCCGGCTGGCTTTGAAACGCGCCGGCCTCCCGAGAGCCCGTAGGATCTGACGTCTTTCTCCCAACAAAGTGGCAAGAATTGACACGTGAACTGTTTGCAGAAGTGTCTTTGGGCTGGTAACACCCCACGTGGCAGACCCCTCCTTGCATGCTCTGTGGTCAGAAGGATGACAACAGTTGAACAGTGTGGGGGCGGTGGGGGGAGGGGCTCGGCAGCAGGAGACAAACAATGAGGAGGAGGGATGCTTCTCTCCTAGGAGGAGCTGGGTCTTCCAGCTCAGCTTGTCTGATCTGAGTCGGTCCCAGGACTCTTGCTGGAATAGTGGGAAAGAGGCTGCTCCTTCTTCCGCCCTTGGCAGGCTGGTGGGGTGGGGTCCAGAGCACTGGGCCATCTTTGCCATCTCACCAGAAATGGGTGACCAAGAATAGTCGCATTTCTTGAGCTGCTGTGAGGGGCTCCAGGGAAACAAGAGAGAACGAGACACTGCCCCCGACCTCAGGGAGCTCATGGTCTGGCCCGGGGACACGTGCAACAGAGGAGGAGGTAAGTCAGGCAACAAGCAAGACAATTTCAGGAAGTAACAAATGCCACAAGCACAGCAGAGCGGGTGACACAACAGAGACACACAGTGTTGCAAGGGGAGGGCACAGGTAGCCGAGGACACATCACTGTTGGGGACCCAAATGACAGGGCTCCGAATAAGGTCGCCGCGGGGAGAGGGTGCGTGTGATCTGCGGAGACCGCTGCCTGACGGGCTGGGGAGCCCTGGTGCCGGGGGAGCACTGAGTCCTGGGCATCAGAACGTGGGCCCACCCCCAGGGCCTGGGGTCCCCAGAGAGAGAAGCAGCGGAACGCAGAAGCGGCCGGGCCGTGAGCGGAGCTTATTCCGTGGACAGGCGCACAGGAGCTGTTAGGAAGAGCCTCCCGAGCCCGCCTGGCGCAGACCCAGCACTTGCAGTTTGGGGTGGGGTTGTTCCCGAGTTCTATTTTGGAGGCGTCAGCATCTCTCCCGTGGAGCCCCCCATACGGACATTCTCTGGGGGCTCGGGGCACTTCGCCCCTTCCAGGAGGCAGCTGGCTTCAGTTTAGCAAAGAGACACCCAAGACCCCCGGTCCTGGAGCTCAGCAGGCAGAGCTGCGCCATCGCCCCTGCCTTTCTTATCCCCGGAAACAAAGCCCATAGGGGGCCAGGGCCTTTGTGGGGGCACAGAGGCCTCTGGGAAGGGACAGAGCCCTACTAGGGGACTGGACGCTGGGATGCAGGGAAGGGCCTCGGACCAGCAGTAACGACAGAGTTCGCCCGCCCGGCAAGGAGAGCCCGGGCAGAGAAAACCTCAGAAATAAAGGTGCTGGCAAGTCCCTCTGCCGTGAGCACGTGCCCCTGCTGCAGCGCAGGTGTGAGCACATCAGCTCGGTTTCAGCACAGACGGAAGTGAGTTCTCCTGGCAGGAAGGGGGCACAGCTGACCCCAGCCCCGGTCCCTGACAGGCCACTGAATTCGGCCAAAGGAAATGACCCACTTGGCAGCGGGAGAGGCCCACACAGGACGACCGTGAAGAAAAACTCGGCAGGTGCGAGTGTTCTCTTGGTTTCTGGGCAGGTTGGCAGTTTCCTACGGGGCCAGGGAAGTTTCTGTCTCCAAAGAAACCTGTTCCTGCGGGATTCCTTCGGTGACAAGGGACAGAAGCCCTGGCTTGGGAGCAAAAATAGGCTTCTGCACTGGCCCCTGGTTGTCAGGCAGAGCCAAGTCTGCGAGCTCAGAGGCGTCCCCAGGACTCGGCCGGGTCCGCCCTCCCCCCAGAGGTGCTGGGTGCCCTGCGGGCTCCACTCAGGGCCAGGCAGCTAGAGGCACCCTGGGCTCAGTTCCAGCACAGCTCGGCCCACACGTGCTCAGGTTCAAGTCCAGGGACACGAGCAGGACACCAGGAGAGCCCCATGCTCACGACGGGGACAGCTAGGTCCGTCTCGTTACTGAGCCATCACTGGCCAGGCCAGGCTCGTGTGCCCACCCCAGGGCCTGAGGTTCAGGGTCAGCTCACCCCAGACACGCGGGCTGAGGCAGGAAGGTGGACTTTCAAATGACCATCAGGTTCTGCTCCTACGAGCCCGGGTCGCAGGTCTGGGGGAGGCGCCAGAGCCGGCCACTCGCGGAGGGAGCGCATGGGACGCAGGGCATGTCCGAGCCTCTGAAGGGGATCAGAGGGTCGGTGCAGAACAAGTCCAGCAATTCGGGATTCATTTTTGGATGCTTCCGCCGACCTGGGAACTCCTACCCGTGAAGAGGGTCGCAGGTGTAGGGTGACGGCTGCGTTCTGTCTACACCCCAGAACAAGTGGGTTCACAGGTGAGTGGACTTCGGGGTCTCGGTTGTCAAGGGCCAGCCGTGGATGCTGTTCCCACCAGGGCGGCGCTCAGCCCCAGTCCCCGGAATCCAGTTCCAGGAGCTTAGCCGAGGGTGGCAGCCGCTGTCCGGGTCAGCCCATCCAGGGGAGGGATCCAGGCCCGGTGCAGGGACCACCTGACGTCGCCAGGAGGCAGGGGAGCCCCTTCTGCGCCTGGCCGTCCGCCCTAGGGCCTCGGCTCTCACGGTGTCCGGTGGCCACCCAGGCTGCGCCCCAGCCTTGTCCGCCCCGGACCAGGACGGGGAGGCAGAGGCGCCGAGGAGGAAAACGGCACTTTCCCAGAATCCCCAGCAGCCGCCGGCTTCCACCTCAAGGCCAGAACCGTGTCCCATGGGCACAGCGTCAGGGGGGCTGGAGAAGGTTTAGGGAGCGAGGGACACCCCGGTCCTGCGAGTGAGAGGCAGGGCCTGCCCTGGGTGGAGGGCTGGAGACGGCCGTCACAGTCCCAGCAACTGGCTAGAAAGACGTGCGTGTCTGTGCGGAGGACACAGGGAGCTGTTTTTGATCAAAGAAACAGAATTCACATCTTCGCAGACACAAATCCCTGCTTTTGAGTAATGAAGGCAACCAAACCACATGATCCTGCCTGCAAAGATCCCTCCTGGACTCTGAGTCACTCCACTTAACCATCGTGTGGTTCAAATCCAATAGAAAATGCCCGCATACCTACCTCCTCCGGGTGCGCAGACTCGCTCCTGCCGCGACCCGCGTTTCTGGGCCCAGCACAGGTCACCCCAACACCTGGTCGCCTCCAAAGCAAAGCCTCAGCTGTCTTCCATCTGCAGACAAGCTGCCAAGGTTTTAAAATCTCCTCGCCGGCCAGGACGCCTGGGACGGTCTCCAGCAGCTCCAGCCTGGACGTGGTCCCAGAGATAAATCACAGCTCTTCGAGCAGCCACAGTGGCCCATTATTTCTGCTTGAAAATACCCCTGGATCTTCACTTGAGAGCAGGTGACAGGTCCCGGCTGTCGTGCTCAGCTCTGCATAGAATCGCCGTCTGCGGGTCCACTTCTGGGACGAGGACCCTGGTAGCTTCAGACAGACTGAAATGTCATTCCTTCCCCGGCATCGGGAACATGGCGGAAGGTTTCAGAGACCCGTCAGCAGAAGCAGCGGGAACGTCCACAGTCGAGGGTTCATGCCCACGTGAAGCGCCCTGTTCGTGCCCGTTAACATGCAGATGAGCCAGAATGGCAGACCGGTGTTTGCAACATTCTGCAATAGTCCTCCAGCGCCTCGCAGTCTGGACCAATAAACTGAGCACAACTAAGCAGTTACTATGGATATTTCATCCAGAAGAATGTAATGAACCACCGTTTACCCATCGCCCAGAGTCAGTAACTACCAGGATTCGCCCCACTCCCTGCAGCTCACCCATCTTTCTGCCATGTATTAAAGCCAATCCGAGCCCGTGCGTGGACGTTGCCCAGCTCAGCCGCAATATCCTCCGCACTCAAGGGGTCAAATGGCCCCATTTGTCTCACAGTGTCTTTGTCTCGTTGCTTTTCCAGAATCAGGATGCGAACAAGGGCCGCTGGCCTTTGGTGGTTCAGTCTCTGCAGTCTCTTGTTGAGTGCGATCCACTCCCTTCGTCTTCCTTTTCATGTCATTGCTGTTGAATTCCCTGATCAGTGGCCCTGCGGGGCACCCTGCCTCCTGGATGTGTCTGCTGTCGTGTGGTGTCACGTTTTCATTCCCTCCACCTGGAAGAGGAAGCAGAGCCCCTGAGCAACCCTGGGAGGGGGTCATGGTTTTGGTTAGATGCAGCCTGGGGGTGGAACTCTGGTGCAAGCAAGTGCTTTAGAAAGTGACTGCGCATGTCTTAGATTGGTTCCTGGAGTCCCGTGGAACCACCAAAGCCAGGGTTTGCTCCCAAGCCCCACCGCCTCCTTCCACAGCAGATGTTCCTGGGGGGAGTCGCTTACATTAGTTGTCCTGCCTTTCCCAGGTGAGATGTGTATTAGAACTCACAGTTCAGATATACTGGTCACGAGCTTACATGTGGAAGACTTGCTCTTGTCCCTGGAATCCCTGAGATAGGCCACCAGGCGGTCTTCTCATAGCAAGGGACCTTTTCTGCTTCCTTCCCTGCTGGTGGCCCAGAGCCCCACTTCCCTGCAGAGCAGGGCTCAGCCGTCCTCTGAGAGTCCATCAATAAGCCCACTTGTCCCAGCCGCACTGGAAAGTGGCCAGGAGGCGGTTGTGGTAGAAGTGCAGGAATACGGGCCAGGACTGGCTTCATTTGCTTAGAAAGAGAAGGTTGAAATGCTCTCTGCTTTGGACAACTGTTCGGCTGGGTCTGCCATAACGTATGTGCCAGGTTGGGGAGTGGCCAGTTTTTAGGAGGTGTGGCCAGGCAGGGATGTGGCCTGGCTGGAGCTGGGGGTCAGCTTAGGAGGGGGGACCTGTCAGGGACCAGGCTTGCTGCAAGGAAGGGCTGAGCCCACGGAGAGGCTCCCACCTTCCCACCACTGAGATCTCACCCTGCCTTTCCCACTGCTTCTGCTAACGTTTCTTGTTATCGAGTCTCAATAACTTGTGCCAACACATTCCCTTAAAAATCACTATGGAAAAATGCACTGCTTTGGGGGAATTTGTTCTTAGCCTTGCTTGCTTCTTAAATTGTGGGAAATTTCTGGAATGGAGTAATTCAGCTCAATGTTTCTTTAGTGTAGAAAAGCATCAGTGCTCTGAGTTGATAAAGCTGCAGTACATCCCTCTAATAGAAAAGGGTACAGAAAAGGGTAACAAAATTCTGTCATGGATCCATTGAGGCCTTTAGGTCTAGCACCTTTCAAACATTTGGAAAATGACACCCAGGAAAGAAATACATCTTAATATGGATCTCAGTACGCATACATGCTCACATGGGCACACATGCAAATTGAAATAAAATCTCTGCAATGTAATATGTATTCTTATTCAATGTTATACCTGGTGGTATCTTCTCATCTGCTTTATGCTAATAGTTTACGTGGTGGTTCTCAACTCATCAAAATAGTTTTATGACCTACTTCTAGGTGACAAACTACAGGTAAGGTCAAAACTGAATTCTTAGTCAATCTATGACCATCTTTGTGAAAAATCCCATGATTTCTGTTGTTTGTCTATGCTCCTGTCCTCTTTGTTCTCTAAATGCCTGAAATTTCACTATTGCTGCCGGGGAGAGGACATCGTCACTATCGGAGTCAAAACAAATCTGTCTTTTCCTGAAAATACAAATGTCTGGAGGAGCTGACTCGCCTAAGCGATAACACATGCCCTGTTTATAAAATAAAACTGACCAAGAAAAAGGACTTCTCATGATTCACGGCCTAAGTGTGTCATAGGACACGGGAAGGCTGAAGTGTTTTCGTAAACTGGATCGTATACAGCTTGTGGTGACCCGCTGTCACAGTTAACAACCACGCCTTCGCCCGCGCAGCCTTCCCTGGCCGCCTGGTCCACCCACGCCTCGCCCCGGCACCCCTCACCCATCCTTTCCTGATCTCCACTGTGTCGTCTGCATCAGACGTGGTGCATATTCACCCCTCGGCCGTCACTGTCCATCGTCTTCATCACGACGTCAGCTCCCTCTGCTCGGCTCAGGGCCGTGTCCCCAGTGCGCAGAGTCTGCACCAGGCACGTCCTGTTGCATGTGTGAGTGAATAAATGAATGAACAAGTGAAATATACCAAGGCAGGGCAACACTGATCTCAGCAGGCAAAAGTTAGGTCTGAGGAGTAAAAAGATTTTACCCTTTTTCTGTGAAAACACAGATGTACTTATCATACATAAACCATTGTACCGTATTTCTGCCGTATTAAATGTCATGAAGGGTGATGAAGAAAAAAAAGTCTAAAATGGCTCCTTGGGGGGTGATAATGAAATAAAGGTTGAGAAACACTGAATTAAAGGAAAACCAATTGGAACTACAGCTGTTTCCTCCCACATACTGCCGAGGCAGACAAATCAAGTAGAAGACAAATCAAGATACTTAGAAGCATGTAAAACAGTCTCAGGAATTTCACAGGGAAAGAATAGAAAGAAGGGCTCATTGCTTTGGAAAAACATTTTTTTTTCCCCTGCCAAGGGAGGGACTTACAAAGAATGATATTTACATTTTCCCAAAGCCTCTAATTTTCTCATTTATCATTTGTCAGAGCCCGAGGCCCTTCCACAGCCCGGGTTGTTTGCACACATCTAATGATTCCTTTAACCAGACACACGTCACAGTCTCCACGAGGAAGTGCGTTGGTGTTGCTGAGGCTGCTAATTCCATCCATTAATGTCACACTGTGCCATCGCTCGGGGATCTCGGGGCAGCTCCTGGCACAGGTGTTTCCCCTGAGTTCCTGGAAGACAGGGGAGCCGTGGAAACCGTCCCCAGGGCAGGGCACGTGAGAGGATGAGCCCAGAGATTGGTCCCTGCTCCAGCCGCGGGGCGGAAGGGCTCACGGACTGGGGCTTCAGCAGCGAGGGCTGGGATCCTGGACCTCCACCCACGCTGAGGTCACGGGGCTGACCCCGGCTGTGGACTCACCCCGTGCGGCCTTGAAGGAGGGGCTGCAGCCAGCGCCAGGGAAAGGTGGGGCCGCTGGGGCCTCTGCCCCGGGACAGGTCTCAGGCCGCGGGGTTGCAGGGCCATTCCAGGGCCCTGCGGCCCCACCTTCCTTTCCTCCCACGGGCAGCTCACCCCGCACAGCCGGCTGAGGAGCCCTGGCTCTTCAGAGAAGTTCAATTCAGGCCCCAGGGTCGTGGTTCCAGGTTCCAGCTGACCCTGCAGGGAGCATTCGGGTCCCCTTGGGTCCCGGCATTCTTGTGACAGAGGGACATAGTAAACAACAAAGCCTCTCTGGGTCCGTCCTCATAAGTCAGCGTCGGCCACAGTGCACGGAAAAGCTGCCTGGTTTCACCAACAGACTCTCAGAAAATGAACAAAACTCCCGTTGTTACAGAGTCACGCGCCCGGGCCCTTTGAGAGGGAGCGAAGCCGTGTCCAGGTTGGGCGTCCCCACGACGGGATGGGGTCGGGGCGGGGACCTTCCCTTCTCATGGTAGAATCCCTGCCTGCCCGCGGAGAAGTTTCCTCCTCGTTCACTGAAAAGCTAAGATGTGTTCATTTTGCCCAAACCAGAAGCCGGGTGGTCCGGACACGGCGGGGCTCCCGGCGGCCTGGCCTCACCGAGGCCCCCGCTCAGGGCCTCTGACAAGATCACAGTCCCGGGCTCTTGCGGAGCCCTCTTCAGGCATCTGTTTACTGTTTTAAAAGCCAAGAGGCCATTTGGGATCCACGCACGCGAGGGCCGCTCACCAGGTTGGCCCCGGAGGGCGACCCGCGGGGGCCGAGGACAGGCGGGTCGGGCAGGCGGCCGCGGCCGGCTGCGTGCCCACTCCCCGCAGGGCACATCGTCGCCCTCACGCCCCCGCCCTGGCCTGCGGAGCCCCCGGGTGGGGCTCGGGGATTCGGCCGAGTCCTTCTTTAAGCTCGGGTGGCCTTGCATTTCCCTCTCCGACTAGAATCGAGTGCCAGCTTCCCACCTGAGTCCTACGTCAGTGTCGGCACAGCTCACAGGTGGCCTCCCGTGTCCGTGGATTTTCATGCCTGTCTCTCACTCTGACAAGCAAGCGAGGCCGGTCTGATCTCTGTCCCCACTTTACAGGTGAGGGAACACAGCGGAGGAGCTTGCCCAGCTCCCGGGGACAGCGGGATGTGACACACAGTCTGATGTCCACAGATTGGAGGGTTTATATTACAGGGATCTCAGATCTGGAGGCAAAGTGAAGGTTGACATGGCTGTCTCTTGGGGACCTCCCGGAGGGTGTTAGACGGAGTCAGTCAGACGCCTGTGTCCCCTGAGCGCGGGAAAGAGCACGGTGTCACACAGAAGGAACCTGTCATCTGCCTGCTCCTCTGAGACAGCGACGCGACCCTGTCACCGTCTACACTGCACCTAGTCCACTCCGGATCCTCAGGGTCCGCGGGGCCCAGGCTTCCTGTGGGCAAGCTGGTGTCACCCAGGAACCTGGGGTGGCTCGGACCCCCCGCTCCAGATGCAGTGGATGCGCGGGGCGACCCCTGACCCAAGGCAGGCGAGGGGCGTTTGCGGAAACAGAAGGCCGGGGCGTGTTAGGGTCAGATGCTAGGGCACAATGGAACCTTCTGTGCAGTCAGTCCCGGGGGAGGGGCAGGGTTGCCGGGGGAGACCAGGGGCCTAATTGCAGGGTCTGGGACCCGGGCCTTAGGGAGCAAACTCAGATGTGACCCGCGGAGGTCCGGCCGCACCACAGCACAGCGGCTCTGAAACACGAGCCTGCGCAAGGCGGCCAGTCCGGTGGCCGCTGTCGGGGGGCTCAGTCTCCATCAGAGACGCCCGGGGAGGCGCTGGGCTCAGGCTTGGGTGGCTGTGTGCCGAGGTCCCACGGCGTCAGGAGCTGGTCGGCGCTGCAGGGGCCCCGTGGTTCCTGGACTGTTGGCCGGTTCACTGGCGCTTTCCTGAGAGGCTGTCTGTGCCTCGGAGCCCCGGCCCAGCTGCTTTTCTGCTCCAGGGTCCCTGACGTCACCTTCCCACCTGGATGTGGGTTCGAAGGACAGGCTGCCTGTGGGTGAAGCTGGGAAATGGGTGACAGTTCCCACCAGGCACGGTTCCCAAGCTCCCTCAAGGAGCTTGACCCCCATAAACCCCCAGGGGATGAGCCACCCCGGCTGGATGCTCTGCTCCCGGGCGTGGGCCCAGGCCCTGCGTGCCGTTCCGAGCAGCGCGTGGCCCTTTGCAAGTGCACGGAGTGCAGCTCGAACGGGTCGATCGCACCTCAATAGCCACAGCGCGTGTAGTCTGGCGACATCTGTAATTTACCGTGGTGGTTACGTGGGGACAGACACGGACTCAGGGCCTAGTCCAGGTCAACTCCCCTCTGACTCCTGCCACCCTGAGGACGGACCATTGCTCCTCTGAGTTGTTAAAAACTAAAATCGCTGACGGCCCAGAATGGACTCTGCCTCTTTTATGGGCTCACCGGCAAATTACAGTAAAGATCATCTGGGGCTCGTGAAGCTGGTACTAAGATGGGCCATGTGCTGTCTCACGGGGACGTGCCACTGTGTCTGTTTCAGCCTTGGTAGCCGAGCTGGAAAACATTGACCACAGAGGCCGCTGTGATGACTACGGGGCCAAGATGGGACAATGTCGGCGCTGAAACTGATGTCACCGCCGCAGGTCTGGAGCGCACCTGGGAGTGTCTTCCCATGGCAGCAGCAGAGATCGACAGCGAAGCGCGGCCTTGACTGGGTTTCCGAGCCGGCCTCTCTTGCCGGCCACACGCTCCCGGGTAGGGGAGCAGCCCGGGCAGCCGCCTCTCGTCCCAGGCATGGCTGCCGCGTCTGTGCCTGGGACCCAGCCAGAGAGGCCAGCCCTTCGCTCTAGAGACCAGAACTGCAAAATCATAAACCAGCAGCAGGATCGAGCTGGTGGAGATCAGCAAAGGCGACATAAAGAAGTGGCAGGGCTGGTTAACCGGATCCACGGACGGTCGTTTATTTCCTCCTCCTGAGAGCCACCCCTCGGCCCTGCTCTCCCCCGCCCGCCCCCCCACCCCAGCCCGGCCTGTCCCCAACAGCAGTGTTCCCACGCTTCCTTTGTGAGCCGGGAGAGGTTCCCTGGGAGCCACTGCCCTGGGCTGGAGTCCACCCTTGCGACCCTCCTTGTGTCCTGCTCGCCCTTGTCAGTAAATCCCGACTCTTCCCCACGTCAGGAAACACACCCGAGACCCCGAAACACGGTGCGCAGGGAGGACTCCGAGCAGAGGGGGGGACCTGTGATTGTCTACATTGTTATGGTGAAACGGATTGTCATTCTGCCTCAGCAATTTCATTTTCAGAGGGTGACACGGCAGCCCTTTTAGGATTTGGGTCACCTCCATGTCAGGTGTCCCCGAGAGGGGCTTCATGGATGAGTGTCTGCAGTGAGGCTCTTCCAGTCACACTCGCTTGCCCTGCGGTCGGTGCGGGTCCCGCGCTTGGCCGGCCAGCCCTGAGCCCCAGGCTGGCAGCTGCGGGGTCTGTGTCAGACGTCCCTCCTCGGGGGACGTTCCACACTTGGATGCCCTGCTCGCTGGGCACGCACGTTGCCGCAAGTCATCGTGTTCACACTTACCCGCTAGTGCGCTGTGTGCCGGAGACGGATTCCACACGCACCTGCTGGTGGGCGGGCGGACGGTGAGCTGGCCGGCAGGACGCAGAGGCTGATTCCACTTGGTTTCAACCTGAAGGTCTGAGGCTGGGAGATGAAAACTTTCCCTTGGACGGCGCTGAGCTGAGAGCCAGGCCCCCGGAATTGGCAGTTAGCTCTGAAATCCCTCTGTCTGATTTTGCAGAGAATTCTGCCCATGGGGGTCACAAGTGGCCCGAGGTCAAGCGACCGTCTCCAAACCAGGCTCGCGAGCAGCAGAGCTGAGGTTGCCTCACCCCCCGTGAGCTCCTCGGACCGATGTCTCAGGGTCTGAGCCAGGAACGGGGGTGGCAGGTGACAGCGGCTGACCGACACACCCTTGTGACTGGACACACCGCAGCCTCAGTAGCATCCAAATCTCCTTGCTTTCAGGTCTAGGGAAGCAGCCCATCCTGTCCCTTCGCACTAGACAGTGGGTCCTGACCACCGTGTCACTTTGTCACACGTTCCCAAGGGACAGGCACCAGGATCGTCCGGTCCAAGTTCAGTGAAGCTCCAGCTCCGTGCACACACCCAGCCTTTGTTTGTCTCTTTGTTTTCTCTAATCAGATCGTCAAGGCTCATCAAATCCCACTAATGCAGAGAACGTCTGTGCGGATATTGTTACATCAGCTCATTTGCTACTTTCCCATCGTTTCTCACTACGCATTTGTCAGACCTGGAGTTGGCCTCTTCCCAGGGACGAGGAACTAGCCGGGAGGCCCGTCTCCGCTGAGGCACGCGTCGCTCTGTTTCCTGTGCTTCATCCTGACGTCCTCGCCGGGGAGACGCCAACGGTGTCCCAACCCGACGACTGTTGCGGAGGTTGTTATTAAGTCACCGTCAGCGTCATCGCTGGGGCTCCACGTTGGGAGCAGAGGTGGGGGCGGGGGCAAAGCTCTGGTCCCGCCTCTGAGGAGTCAAGGGAGAAGCAGCGGGCCTGCCCACCAGTAGGTGCTCCCCCGAGACGGCACGTGCCGGTGGGGCTGGCCGCTTTGTCCGCGGCCTCACGGCGCAGGCTGATAGCTCCATGGGACATCCCTGCCAACCACTGTTCCCACGGGACCAGAGTGGGAAGGGAAGCTCACAGAGGCTATGTAACTAGCCTGAGGTCACACAGATCCTTCTAAGAGGAAAAGGCACGTGTGAAAAACCATCCAGGGGTAACTCTATGAAAGGGACAACTCAGTGTCAAGCCATCAGGCTGCAAGTTTGAGCTTTTACATTAACTCAAAATGAGCTTAAGAACACATGAGCTGATTTCTTAGGGTAAAGGGCCTCATGGACATGCCAACAGCAGATGTAAACGGGAGATGTCCACCCAATTTTCCACCCTCGCCCTGTCTCCTGCGGGAGACGGGCGAGAGCAGGGCCAGGGAGGCAGGCTTCCACCCGGCAGCCCCGTGAGCCCCATGGCTCCCCCCGCTGGCCCCCAGCTCACGTGGGGACGCAACAGCCAGAGAGAGGCTTGTTCCGCCTCAGAAGAACTTCCGTTCTTGGACAGAGCTCAGACGCTTTCTTATATTGAGCTAAAGCACAAATGAGAAACGAATTCTAACAAAGTGAATTTGCAGTGAATCATTTAGTATTTCTCATGGTCTAATGGTCCCTTGTGCTGAAAGTTCAGATCAAGCAGGTGTCCCGCCCTGGGCTTGTCCTGAGAAGGGGTCACCCACTGGGTGATGGCACTGAGCAGGGTGGGGTCCTCTCCAGGTGATGCACAGGGTGCACAGGTGGACCCTGCATCGCTTCTGGGATCCTACATGTCTCCCCCCCACCTCCACCTCTGCAGACAGAACCCTGGGGAAGCTTAGAATCTACTTCCCACGCAGCTTAGATTTTCCCTCTTCCCACCGGGAAGGTGAGGGATCTCTAGAGACTGAAGCTCCCTAAGGATGTTCACCACAGTGTTGTTTATACTGACCAGGGACAACAGCAACAAAACAGAAAGGAGAGAAAACACCCTTCGGCCCAGCAACAGCGGACTCGCCACACAAACATGGGATGGAACATCTCACAGCTGTTAACGTTGAAGTTTCTGAGGACGCCTGGATAGTATGAAGAAGTGTATGTGATGCAATGTGAGGTCAACACCAAGGCAAAGGCAGGACCTGAAGGGCACATTTGCAATCTAAATCCTATTTCATATCAAGTAGAATTTTTATATGTGTTTTAATATACTGGAGTTGAATTTTATTTTTCTATTCTCTAGGAATATTTTATAAACTTTTTATTACTTTTTAAATCAGAAAAAAGATGGGCATCATTAAAAATAAAAATATAATAAAGGCATAAACCGGCTTTAGCCATGATGTGCCTCTGTCTTCTTTCTGGCTGGGACTTTATGCAAACTGTCCCTTCCTCCTGGGGACTCCCCCAGGCAGGGACCCTGTCTCCTCTCTGTCTCGGGGGCACCAGAAACACAATCAGGGCTCGATCAATAATTGATCATCACACAATGTACTTCAGCCCGGCGGCCTGATAACTCCCAAAGACATTCTCCGAAGTGCATTTTATTTGTTTTTAATTTTTCTTCCACTTAAATGGATGAGAACGGAAGCCAGGCGAGAGCTGTGGGCTTGCTGAGAGCTGGAAAGAGAGAAATCCATGTAAACGAGAGTGGGCCCCGCAGGACCCCCGTTTGGAGCCTGAACCCCGGGCACCTGCAGGGACTCAAAGTCTCCTCTCAGGAAATGGAGGGGCCTTTCGTGTCTGACCCGACAGAAGATGATGCCACCTTCCAGTTTCCTTGTCGGAGACAGGTGTTTTTTGCCCAGCAGAACTCTGAGGCTCTGAGGCTAAGACTCAGTAAAGAACGTGGGCGATGCATGAGGACCCCTCGCAAATCTACGAAGAGAGACGTCTGGGCCTGTGAGACGGGAGGGAAAGGGCTCTGCTCCTGAGTCGTTCATTACAGGTGATCACAGAGCACTTGTCCCTGCTGGGCGCTGGGTGCTGGGAAAGGACAGGGAACAAGATGAGTCCCTGTTCTCCTGGAGATTACTTTGTAATCTGAGGACCAGCGACAGCCATCGAGCCATCCACTGGTGACGTCAGGGAGGCGGTCATTGCTATAAAGGGCAGTGGAGCTGATAGAGGCTGTCCCATCCGTGGTCAGGGAGGGCCCGTCGCAGTTGCTGCTGAGCAAGCCCGGGAAGGGCACACCAGGCGGAGGGAACGGCAGGGGCCAAGGCCCCGAGGCGGGAGAGGCCTTGGTGGTCTCTGTCGCTGTCATCTCCTCCTGGGAGGCTTCCCTCTCCTGCCTCCTCCCTGACTTCTGTCTCCTTCCAGCCCAAGTTCAAACCGCTCTCCTCTTCAGGGGGCACCAGTCGTGCCTGGCCCCGCCCCCGCCCCGCCCCAGGGCCCCTTGCGCTCAGCGGTGCTGGCCTTCTGGGCTGGGTCGTTCTCTGCCGTCGGGGCCTCTCCTGCGTGCGGTAGGATCTCAGCAGCACCCTGGTCTCTACCAGCAGCACCTCTCCAGTTGAGACATCTTCCCGTGTCCCCTTTTGAGGGTGGGGGTTGTCCCCGGTTGAGAGCTCTGCCTTTTCTGAGCCCGAGTCCCCAAGATTTCCTGCCACAGCATGCACTTCCATTTTAACATTTGTTTAACCGTGGCGAGGGCTCCGGGACGAGAGGACACTGCAGTCACACATTGTGGGTTGTTGGATTTGAAGCCGCTGCCAGACCAGACCAGGAGGCTCACAGCTCAGGACCACGTCCGTGTGCAATGCCAAGCCCCTGACCGGGGCGGTCCTTGTCTACTCAGGACACCCTCGCTGGCTGCGCCGTGTGACAGAGTTATCAGCGGATCCAGTGGACACCCACACCCTCTGGGACCCTGCCACAGTGACAGCCACTGCCGCCCACCCTTCTGGGCTCCAGACTCAGCCCTTGGTAGCTCTTTACCGGCACCGTCTCATCTACAAGGAACTGGGCATGCGTTCCCAGTGCCCGAGATGGGGAAACTGAGGCACAGAGTGTCTCCCTGTCCTGGGCTTGCTCGGAGTGAGGAGGGCTCTGAATCCAGGGCAGGGCTCATGGCCACGGTTCTCACGGGACCAGGGCCCTCCGCGCCCTCAGGCAGCGGCGCGCATGTGACGGGCAGGAGGGGAAGGCGTTTTCCACTTTCACCTTGTCCAGGGCTCACCGTGTCCTGTTAGCGCGGAGCCTTTATTGTGTTAGTGTGTCTGATATACCGTCCACACCGCTTTGCTTGGCCATCCCTGTAGGGACCAGATCTGCGTTTTGCTCACCCCGTGTCTATGAGTCTGGCAGGATTCCTGATGCACAAAAGGAACGTGTCCTTATTTGCCTCATTTGATGGAATTGTAGTCCATTCCTTTGTACACGTTATCACACCTCACAGTGTTTTGCACCGAGTAAGTTGTTCAAAAAATGCTTGCTGAAGGACTGACTGTACGACTGATCAATTAGTTACTTTTCAATGGGGCAGTTACGTTTGTTCTTACAAGTGAATAGAATGAAATGACTGCAAACGTGCTTTTATGTCTGTACATCCATTATCCCAATTAAATGCTTCCCCAGGCTTCAGAGAGCATGATGATTTGGCTCTTTTCTTTTTAAGCTCAGATCTTTCCAGTTTTGTTACATGCAGGTTAGGAAGCCTGGGAAATTTGGGTCGTTGCTGCTGAGAAAGCCGAATGCTCGTGACCAATTTTAAAAGTTCTTAAGAAGATGCATATGCTTTAGGAAGGATGGTAAGTTCTGGAATGGGACTCAGCAGAGTCAATTTTAGGGAATCGTTTCAAGGCGATAACTGAAGAGCCGACAACTTGGCTGTGATGCTCCCAAGACAAAAGTTGCCTTGTTGGGTGGTGGTGACCCAGCTCGGCTGAGTTCCCATTCCCAGGCAGCCATCCATTTTCTGAGAGTTGGCAGCTATGTTAACTGCAAATGTGTTGTGGGACAAGGAGGAAAATTGTCTTTCACCATCGGAGGATAAGACAGTTGTCCTCTTGGCAGGCTTAGTAACCTCCTAGGGCTTATCTGTGGTGAGACCCTTGGGAATCGAACGACAGACCCCCACAGCTGAAAGGTGGGCTCTCTGAGCATTAAAGCTGGGAGGCAGGAGCAGGGGGGATCCGTTCTTCCCTGGAGCAAATTCTCCAAGAGGGACTGTTTTGGAGAACGTCTGGAAGGTAATATGCCCACATGAGAGGAGTTAAGACAGTTGAAGGGGCAGTTAGAGAGCAAGATGAAATTTGCGAAGGAGCCCCGGGTGGGGGAGGGGGGCAGCTTCCCACATGCGCTCACTCACTGCCCCCAACCAAAGGCGCAGGCCCAGCGCAGTCCCGGCTCCTGTGCACTGGGCCCGGGGAGCACCAGCCTGTGCCTCTAACGTCAGTGCACACCTTGGGAGAACACTGAGGGACCGGCGCCTCCCGGAGGAGGGAGGTTTCCAGCTGTGACAGCAGCAGGCAGCCCCTCCTGCCGGTCCTCAGTGGTGGGCGTGCTTAGCATCACAGCCCCTGCGGTGGCTCTCAGAGGCGTTGAAAACTCAGGCTCATCTGTTCATCACCTGAGCTGCTTCCATGCCTGGGAGTCACTGCTCCTGATGGGAGTGCCACGCACCTCCCTCCCTCACCCCCCATAGCACGTGGGCCCTTGCCCTGCCAGGACAGAAGGGGGCTGGGGCTGAGTGGCCAGCGCTCCTTCAGAGGGGGCCTGGGTCCCTTTGCCCAGTCCCCAGCCTCCCTGAGGGCACTGAGTTTCAGGGGGTCGCCGTGGAGCTCCAGCCGCACCACCGACTTTGCACAATGCCCCCGTGGAGTGTCCCCAGAGGCGGCCCTGTGAAGTTACCCTGGCTGGTCCCACCTCACGCATCTCTCACAGTGCAGTTGACGCAGGATTGCGGAGGCCCAATGAGCGGAGCAGTGAGGCCCAAATCCCCGCCGGCTGCATGGCCCTGTGTGCACTTTCTACCTTCCTTCCTGCCTTATTCTCCTTTCCCCTCCCTCCTGCACCCAGGGATTGCTCTCTCCCAAGCCTGAGCACAGAGGGCTTTTTTCTTCCTCTCTGTTTCCTAGGGAACATGAGCTAAGAAAGTTACCACAACTCGTTTTGGTACTTTTCGGGACGCTCTGTCCACACCGAACCAGGGTGATCAAAAAGGCTGTAGCCCCGCAGCTGGAGGCACAGCCGAGGTTTATTGGAAACAGCGCTGAACTGAGAGTCTGAGAGGGACAAGGGGTCCCAGTTTCTCTGCTTGGCTGCCTGTTTTTGAAAACGACTAGACATGATCTCACCATGTGGCTCCGAACCAGGACGCAGTCAGGGCTCCGGGGGCTCCGCACCTGGGGTCTGCATCTCCCCTCTCCTCCGCGAGCCCTCTTCCTGATCTCGAGGTTCCTTCTGCTCTTCTCTGTGTTAGTCCAGGGGATGGACGTCAGCCTACCCATTGGCTGACAGGGAGGCTGAGCTACAGAGGGAAGAGAAGGCTTGAACTGACCCCGGGCAGAGGAGGTGGTGAGTGGGGGCTGAGCTCCAGGGCTGACCCAGGAGCCCCATTCAAGGCCAGGCAGACCATCAGCCACGGGGTCCTACTGACCGCCAGGACGTTGCCAGTCATCGACGGCCTCCCTGTCCACCCTGCCACTGTGCTGGTCCTGGTCCCCATCTGTGGGCAGGGCCCCTGACAGGCCCCCAGGCCCAGGTTTCAGCAGGTCTAAGGAGCAGCCACCGCCATGCCCTCCACCCTACATGGAAGGCCGGAAGGTGCTGGCCGCTAATCCCCAGGGGAGGGAAGGCTCCAGTCAGCTGGCGGGGAAATCCATACCCATCGCCTCCGAGTGCAAGTGCCTCATAGTTCTCTGAACGGCCGTGGGCTCGGCTGACTTTGGGGCCCCTCCCCGCTCCTCTCCGCTGCACAGACAATTATCCTTTAATAATTCAGCCAAAACCGAGAGGATGTAGAGAGGGGAGTCCAGCACTGTCCTCTCTGATTGGGCTGACTCTGGTGACCTGCTTCAGGAAGACGGCAGCTCCCTGTCTGGGGCGCTGACATCAAAGAAACATTGACAGCTTGTGATGTTTGCCCAGACACCCCAACTCAATAAATCACCTCTACTTTCGACTGGAGTCGATGTGACACGGGGCTGCGATCACAGTCCGCTCAGCCGTCTGCCCCGGGGGGCCCCCGATGCACTTCTGCCTCTCCTGTGCCCCACCCCGCTGGCCAGAAGTGCAGTTGAGAGTGTCCCTTCCATCTCTACCTAGGTTTCGGGACCCTCACAGGAGAGGGGACCAGCAGGGAACGGGGTGGCGTGCTTTGTTTTGGGAAGCCTGGGAAAGCAGCAGCTGGGATCTCAGAGGGGGGTGATTTCAGGTGAGCGGGCGGTCTGTGCACAGGGAAGTGGGAAAAACAGTGACGTAGGAACAGTGAGTTCGCACCATGCTCAGCTTGAACTTGGTCTACTGTTTTACTTATTAATTATTTGTCAGCATGCACCGTCCTGTTGCTAGGTCTGTACAATGTCCATGGAGTTGGCTGTTGCCTGGCTTGTCTGTGCCCACTGCCCAGAAGCTAGTCTGACCTCAGAGCTGCCCTCCGGGGCCTGATGTGTGTGCTCAGAACAACTCAGGGTGGAGGTATGTCTGAGAGCCTGTGTGTGTGTTGCGGGGGGGGCTCCAAATATTAATATTGGAAGATTGCTTCACTTTTTCCTCTATTTGGGATTATAAATCATTTCAGAATGTTAGAAACAGGGCCTTTTCCAGCAGCTGCATCTGACCAGGCACAGATTGTGAGCTGGGCTCGGGTTTGCTTTGGGGTTACTCTTGGCTTTGACATAAAGCATCGTTCATATTTCACTCCTGGGCCTCATGCCCGAGAGCGATGTCAGCCCCTGAGAAAATACAGCCCCTGTGCAAGGGAACCTTACAATTCCTTGCGAAATGAGGACTCTCCCTTCTTTAAACCCTCCAAGCCCACATGGAGATCTGTCTTCTCAGGCTTGTGGGAATCATTAATTAGGTAAGTCATCCACCAGAACCAACTGAGGGCTTCTTAGTCTCGGGTTCAAGAAACAGTGGATGCTGCTAAGACCGTAATAAATGAGACCCCGAGTTCATCGCATCTCTGGTGTAGCCGGGAAAGTGGGAACACTTAATTAAAACACACCATTTGTAACAGAAGCGCCTTTCCAGAGTGGAGGCTCAGCGAACCTAAATTCTCACATGTTCCTCTGGCCCGAACACATGAACACATCCTTCTTGCATTTTTAAAATCTTGTCTTTGTCTAGATCTTGTGGGCTCCCCAAGAGAGAGATTTCTCCTTGTGTTTCTTTCATAACCTGTAAAATGTTCCCATGACACTTAGTAGATATTTCTTGACTTGTCGAGGTTCTGAGCAGGGGCCAGGAAGACTCCCTTTCTCTGTTACTAGGAAAATCTACGCAAGAGGAATCGTTCTCAGAGAGCGCTGGAGATTCCTTTGGCCATCAGGGTTTGCTTTTGGTCTCTTAAGGGACATAGAAACTGAGAGTTGCTTTCCTACTAGTTCCTGACTCCATGGCTCTGCCTACAGGGAGTTGAAAACTGGACCATTCCCACACCAGTGTCTCAGCACTAAAGAAGGTACCAGTGTCAGGTTTCCAAAGAACAGCAGAAGACAAAAGAGACAATTCATCGGAGGGGGAAGGTGAGCAGTAAGCATATTTTGTGACATTAAAAAAAAACATTCTGGAATGTCAATCTGGAAATCTGGAAACTGGAGGAGGAAGCTGCTAATTTGGGGGTAGAAAATGTGATGTAGCTTAAAACCCTGTAGGAATATTTTATCAAAAGATCCGCTCCCTGTGATGTTATTCTGGGTATCTCTTTTATAACCAGCTGCCATGCTTTAGCATTTCACTGACTGGAAAATCACAGCACTCTAATTATAGTCTCCATCAAAAAAGGAAGCGGCTCTATGAGTGGGGCCTAATCAATACACTCATTTCTATATGGATTTCTGTCTTGTCTCACGTGATCTGCGTAAAAATGTTTGAGTTATTTATTTTAGGAGCAAAGAGCAAGAAGGTAGAAAGGAAGTGAGGCAGAGAACACCCTCTTTCTTCTTGATCTTTTTCTTCCTGGGTCATCCACTGTAAGGGCAGGTCACTGGACACTTCTTGGCTCAGGAGAGAGATGGTTTGTGAACTTGGCTGACTTACTTTGAGGTAGAAGGATTGAGAAAACTGAGAAGACCCGTGGTTTCTCCCACTAATGGCAAGGGAAGGCCTTTCTTGCAATGCACACATTACTTACTTGCTTCTGTCTGTCCATGGGTGAAGAACTTCTTTAGAGCCATTTTCCATAAAGGACAGACAAGAAAAGACCCATTTTCCAAGTAGGAAGGTAGGGGAGTTGGTTTTTACCACAATAGTGATGTGTAACGTACCAGCTCAAAATTCAGTGACTTATATGAACAACATTTATTTCACATTCAAGAGTCTATTGTGTTGACTACAGTTTGGCTGATCTTGGCTGGCTTTGTCTGGTCACCCGGGGTTCAGCTCAGAGACCAGCTGGACCTGGCTGTAGGTGATGGATGGTCTCAGTTTAGCTTCATGTGTCTGTTGTTTTGAGGCTCTGGCTGGAATAGAAGTGGCTGCCTGGGGCATGCTCATGTGGGGAAGAACAGAGTATATGAGCCCATTGCTAGTCGTGGCGGTATAGAACCCCCACTCTGTGTGGTCTACACAAAGTCTGCTCACATGGGCTGGAGGAAGTTTCATGGCCAAGATCAAAGTAAGTAGGGCGGAGGTGTCCCCCCTGCCTATGTGGGGGGACACCATTGTGGAACATGGTCAAAGGTGTCCGTGTATCATCCCATCACAGAGGCATGCTGGGTTGGAAGTACCACAGGAACTTAGTCCTGGTATGCTTTCCCAAAATGACTTCATAACTGGCCCACCTCAGGGCTGACATCCCAGTTGATTCTCTTTGGACTGAGGCACTAGGACCTAGAGACTGTCATGAAAATCATTCCCAAGACACCTGTGAAGGAGAATGCAAGCTGGGAAGAGACCACCATATTGATTTTTTAAGACTCATCCATTTCAGGTACTTCTGGATGGTTGTTTCTCAAATGAAGATTTTAAGTGATTACTCAAGAATAACTCAACAGTTAAAATTCTAATCAGATTTCCTAAGGAGTCCAATTAAAAAATGAAATGAAGATTTTGTATCCTGTAGTAGCAATGTATACACCTAACTCCATTTATTTCAACCAATGTTTCCTAGTGAGTATTACATATCCACTTTGACATGGGAGATAAGTCTGGGCATTGTTGGGATGGGTTTATTTAGAGCTGTATACTTATCCTTACAGTTCCTTCCATTTATAGCAAGGAATGGTGGTTCTACTTTTGGAGTTGTGATACCAAGTTTTCTGTTTGAGTGCATTTATTAATGTAAAAAAAAATGAGTCAAATATTAAGTAAATCATAGTATAAGTGGGATATAAATGAGGCAAAAATTTTGAGGAATTTTCAAAACACTCTTCTAACTTTAAATACATGCAACCCAGGTTTAGATGACCAATGGCCCCTCATTTGGGTGTGGTTGCCATTTTCTTTCCAGAAATTCCTTTCCATGATTCAAGCAGTTCCTTCTGTCCTCTTCGCCTTGTTTCATCACGCTCTTTACAGGTCTCATGGTGACTGTACGAGCCCCACAGGCCACACTTACCCCTTTGTCCCCAGTCTTCTCTGGTCGGCTATGTGCTTGACTGTCTTCTCAGCACCAGAATCTGAGGTTGCTGGATCAAATTCAGACCATGCCCTAGTGGGGACCCATTTGTATAAAAACTAGCCATTCAGCTGGGTGGGTACCCTCTATTTTTAATTGCTAAATTTGGCCACTCGAACAGAGACCCTTTTAATGTGCCCACATAAGTGATGGATCATTGTTGGTCTATGCTCTGGAATCGGTGTTCTGGGTTAAAGGTGAAGTGATACCACCTCCCAGCTAATTTCATTTGTGCTTGAAGTAGAAGTTACTAGAATCTTCCTTAGAGGACACTTGGAAGGATTAAATAAGTTCATATATACTAGCACACTTAGGAGTTTCTGGGCACAGAGTAAACTTCAGATTTTCTGATGTATGAACAAGGTAGCATCCTCTCAACCCCTGGTATCATTTGGTGGCTATCTAAGAATCCAACCAGCATGGGGACACTCTGTCTTAGGTCTCACCTGTCCACTTGGGGAGCTTTGGGGTCTTTGTGTCCTGGGGTGCCCCAGCACTATCATAAATTTATGACAAAAACTATTTTTAAAACAGGTTCCCCAAACTAGATATAGTAAGTCAATCAGAGGGTGTCTTTTGCGTGACCTCTAAATCAGTGAAGATTCCAGGCATGCTAACTGCTCTTTAGGGCTGGGACGTTGCAGGTTGCTCCCCTTAGGTAAGGGAGGGAGATCAGAACCTGAGAATTGGCCTCAGTAAATGGTGAATACTTTGAAATAAACCAGTGCTGTGCTTGTCCTCCAGCTCTGAGCTTAACATGTTCGAGGTAGAAGGGGATAAAGTGAATCAACAGCTGAGAAAGCAAATTCTAACTCCCAGGGGACTGCTTGCCATGGGGCCACTCAGATGTGGGCCACCTTGAGTCAAACCAGACCCTGCCACATGGGGACGGAGGGATTATGAAGCCAAATGAATAAGAGGGAGCAATTTTTCACCTCCTTTTCATATATGCTGATGCATCAGAAAATGGAGAAAGAATTAAAAGATAAGTAAAAAGTTCTTCCAAATAATACGAGGTTCAGGGAAGTCAGGCAGCCACTGCTGGGAGAGATTTATAAATTGGAAGATAAAGTCATCTTGTGACAGAAAACAGAGTATGTGTTTATGTGGAAATTTTCTCCTGGGTGGGTTTGCTTCTCCGCCAAAGACAGTCCCATATTGTAACTGAAGTGGGTTCAATGTTGGACTCATTTCTATATAAACTAAACCTCATCTGATAAGCCTAGAAGGTCCCCAAGTTCCTTGCAGCTGAAGCTATGGACAGTCTCTGCTTCGGTTCGGCCATAAGCAGGGCTGGAAACAAGGGCTGGTAGGCAGGAAGGGTGTTTAAAGGTGATCTGGGCTTTGGAAAGGGTGAAACAGGAAATGAGGAAAAGACAAACTTAGGGTGTGTTTTGAGCTGATCATCATTACCATGGTTTTAAAACATGGCCACACATTTTTGGATACTCGCCCTGTGAGAGGCAGGTCTGTGTCTTCTCTCCTTGAATCTCAGTGGGCTTGATTTGCTATGTTACTACCAACGATGGGTGTAAAGGCTATGTGCGAGTTCTCTCTTCTTCCCTGCAGCACAATTCTCCTAAACAGCAAAACCTTGCTTCAGGGAATCAAGATGGCAGAGGAGTGAGTGGAAGTCACACTGACCTTCTCCCGGGACCAACCTGGAATTACAACTAAATTGTGGAGAAATCACCTGGAACAAACAACTGAACACTAGTGAGAGAGGAGCCTTAGAACCTCAGACAGACATAAGAATCAGCTTTAGCACAACCTAGCTGGTAAGGAGTGCAGTAGAGACTTGAGAAGGCTGGCAGGGTGCCTAAGGGCAGCAGCCCCAGAAGGATATTGAAATGGCCAGTTGGATCCCCCTGAGAAGAGTGGGGTCTAAACCACAAATGGTGATCTCCAGCCTACAGCGCCAGAGCCCAAAAAGTACACAGATAACAGCCAGCTGTGAAAAGTGGCAGGGTTGATCTCTGCCAGACACAAGCAGCTGGAGACACAAAGAGCCATTTAAAGGGCCAACGCATGAACTTTTATTTGCAGCCACTTACCCTGGTCTCTGGCAAAAGCGGGGGCGGAGTGGGCTAGAGACATCAGAGGAGAGACTGGAGAAGGAGGCTTTGGGGAGAGAACTGAGAGAGTAGTCGGCGGGATCCCGGTGCTGACTCATACCCCATACGGCAGCCGCCATCTTGCTCAGGCAGACCACTCCCCTGAACAACATAAGCGTGAGAGGTCACAATGGCCCTTCCCCCAGGAGAGACTCATCCCTGGCCCAATAGTGCTAAAGCCTGATGGCTGAGTACAGAGTGGCAGCCACAGATAGTAGGTCCCTGGCTAAAGAGGGAGCAGAGGGGTCTAGAGACACTTGAGGAGAGACTGGAGATGGAGGCTTTGGGGAGAGAACAGAGAGAGAAGCTGGCAGGATCCTGGTGCTGACTCCTCCCCCATACAGCAGCAGCCATCTTGCTCAAGCAGACCACTCCCCTGAGCAGCAGTAGCATGAGAGTACCCAATAACCCTGCCCCCAGGAGGGACGCTGCCCTGCCTTGTGGTGTCTCTAAGCCAGCCTGCTGAGAGCGGAGTGACTAGATTAACAGCTGAAGGAGACAGCCACAGACAATAGATTACTGAAGGTCTCGAACAGACTGCCTAAGATCAAACAGGGTCAACATCTGACATCATCAGGGGCAGATCCAGGAAGAAAAAAGCAGCGGTCTTTTTTACCATAGAAGTTCACACCACAAAATCAGGAAATCAAGACAGATCAATTAAGAAGCAGAGACAAAAAAGAGTCTCAGAAATAATGGGAAGACAAAGAACCCTAGTCAAAGGCAAAGGAAGAATCCGCAGAAAGAGAACTAAATGAAATAGAGGCAAGTAAACGATCAGATATTGAGTTCCAAACAATGGTCCTAAGGAAACTCAATGAGCTCAGTGAGCTCAGAGAGAACAACAAAAAAGTACAGGGAAACTACGAGGAATTTACTGCAAACTATATCAACATGAAAAAGGACATAGAAACTATCAATAAGAAACAAGGGGAAATGAAGAATACAATTTCTGAATTGAAGAACACAGTAGGAGGAATCAAAAGCAGGCTAGATGAACCAGAGGATCAAATCAGTGAGCTGGAGGATAAGGCGGAAAAAAGCTCCCAGAAAGAGCAAGAAAATGAAAAAAGACTCAAAAAGAAAGAAGAGGCATTGAGGGAAATGCAGGACAACCTGAAACGTAATATCGGTACAATAGGGATACCAGAAGGAGAAGAAGAGGAGCGGGGGATAGAGAACATGTTTGGAAAAAGTAATGATGGAAAACTTCCCTAATTTGAGGAGAGAAAAAGTCACACAAGTCCAGGAAGCACAGGGGGTCCCATTCAAGAGGAACTTAATGAGGCCCACTCCAAGACACATCATCATTTAAATGGCAAATATCAAAGACCAAGAGAGAATCATAAAGTCAGCAAGGGAGAAGCAGGTAGTAACATAAAAGGGAGCTCCACTATGGCTAGCAGCTGACTTCTCAACAGAAACACTACAAACCAGAAGGGAATGGCAAGAAATATTCCAAGTAATGAAAAGCAAAGACCTGCAACCAAGACTGATCTACTCAGCAAGCCTAGCAATTAAAATGGAAGGCAAAATAAGGAGTTTCCCAGACAAAAGAAGGCTAAAAGAATACACCTCCACTGAACCAGCATTGCAAAATCTGCTAAAAGGACTGCTTTAAGATGAAGAAAAAGAGTCTATGAATACCCAGTTCCTTTCACAGTCACCAATACGTGATATTACCAATAGTTTTAATACTTATTAATCTGATCGTGACAACGATGTGTTATTTTAAGTGTTACTTGATTATTTGTTAAAACCAAACCTGTTTTTGTATATTTCTTGCCTATTTCTACCATTTTTAAAAAGCTTTAAATGACTTTTTGGTATTCTTTATCCATTTTTTTCATTAAATATTTGTAGAATTTTTTCCAAAAGAAAACAAAAATAAAACAAAACAAAAACTATTAACTTTTTTAGGTGTATTGCAAATACTTTCCTATTCTATTACTTGTCCTTTAACATTTTTTATATGTATGTTACTATATAGTCTTAAATATTTAATATAGTCACACTGTCAATATTTTACAGCATCTGGGTTTGAATGTGTTACTTCAGGGTAAGAAAAATATTATTTTGTATTTTCTCCTAAAACTCCTTAGATTTTACATATTGATTTTTAACTCACCTGAATATTTTTTGTGTAATGTGTGAAATAGGGCTCTATATTTGTTTTATTTCAAGTAATAGTGGTCCGTGCACCTTATTTGTTGAGTAAGCCTTATTTTCCCCATTGACTTAAACTATCAATTTAATCACATATTACATTGTTAGACAAATATATATGTTTGTTTCTAGAATGTTCATTTTATTTCATTGATCTACTTGATTACTTCTGTACACGTGTCATGTTGTTTTAATTGCTGAGACTTTATAATGGATTTAAATTTTTTAATGTTTTATAATGGTGCTTGACATTTAAAAATATAAATAAATAAAATCAATTTGCATTTTAAAAAAAAGAAAGAAGGAAGGAAGGAACTCCTAACCTTTCCAACAACATGAATGGAACTGGAGAATATTATGCTAAGTGAAAGAAGCCAGTCAATACCATACGATCTCACCTGTAAGTGGAATCTATTCGACAAAATAAACTAACGAACAAAATAAACCACAGGCATGGAAACATGGAGCAGACTGAAAGTGACCAGAGGGGATGGGGAAGGAGGGCAATGGTGAAAAGGAGAAAGGACTAAACAAAGAACATGTATGAATGACCCATGGACATGGACAACAGTGGGAATTGACTGTGGGAGGGGCCTTGGGGTGGGATGGGTGGAGGAGGGCAAAGGGGGAAAAATTGAGACAACTGTAACAGAATAAACATGATTTTTAAAAAGCAGGAAAAACAAACACAAACAAACAAAAAACAAAAAACCTTGCTTCAAAAGTTCAAGGTTAGATTTTTTTCTGCAACAGCAGTGGACTTGAGCGCTCAGAGTATGCCATGCCACTGGGCAAAGAGTTGGGATCAAAGATGAATACGTGATTCGGTGAGACTCATCCCTGAGACTTCTCTTGAAACTGTGGGACAGAAAAGTAATCTTTCTTCCTGGGCTGCTGGGGGTGTACATGGATGCCAGGATGGAAGAGCCTATCCAACAATGGGACCCCAGAGGTCCAGGCAGAGCCACGAGGTGGAAGGGGATCACTTCCTGGCACCACCATTTGAGTACCTGGATCCAGCTATGCCTGAAGCTGTTACTTTTGGACTTTTTAGTGGCATGAACCAATAACTCTTCCCCCTGCCTGGTTTTTTTTTCCTTTTTTAGTCATTTTTATTTAGATCCTGTCAGCTGTAATCAGGGTGGTGTGATTAATACAAAGACCCACTTAGAAAACATCGGACATGCGCTGATAGATGCTAACTAACTGGTTAGAGATTTCAACTACGAGACCCCACAGAGAACATCCTCTCTGGTCAGAACAAAATGTTGCACTATAATTGGGGCTGATTTGGGTTCTCCTCTTAATGATGTGCTCCCTGCAGCAGGACTCAGTTTGGAGCATGGTGTGCTGGATGAGCCTTGATGCTGTGAAAACCCAGCCGTGGCTTCCTATGAATCTGGATGCGTCACAGGCTGAACCAAGCCTAAGATTCATTGCCTCATTACCATTTATCTTTTCCTACAAGACAGAGAGAAAGAAATACAGCATGCATAGTTATTAATGTTTGGCAGGAAAAAAATACATTAAGTTAAAATTAAAAGCTTAATTATTTTTGAAACTTCAAAATGAGTACTATTTTGTCTGGACTTCCTTCTTACGGTCTGAATGTTTTCTTCTCATCTATTATGAAATTAAAAAATTAACTCCAGTCTACATTTTTATTCTTTTCTAAATATTGGCTTTAATTCCCTGAGGGTCACATGTCTACTAAAGAAATTAGAACATGATGGATTCAAGGTTTACAGTGATACTTCAAATATTTTCTCAACAACTATTTTAATTTTGGCAAGATTCAAAATCCATAAACGCATTCTGTTATGCATTCTTTTACTATTTACATATTTCCTTAAAAAACAGTGATTTTCCTTCTGTTTTGGAGTTATGTTCCTGCCCTTTCTTGTTCACGTAATAGTTGGCTGCCCTGAAACAAAAATCTGTCTTGAAAAGAATAATGCCTATCTTCTTCCTCAATAATCTCGAATAAATCTACTCTTATATTATGGGATCTCTTTTATTCTCAAAGGAGTAAAATGGGCCTTGAAAATACATATGTTATGTGTACATCAGAGAGGAGACAAAGGCCTCCCAGCACCCGTATCTTTCCATCCAGGTTGTCAGGAGGCGTAGTGGTGGGAGCCAGGATGGCAACTTTCCCATGTGAGAAAGCTGTCAGAAGACAAGGGCCAAGAAAAGAGTAGGCAAATGACATCTTCACTAAAGCTCGAACTTGGCTTAATGGGAATAGCAATGGCTCACTGCTTTGTCTAACTGGATATGTATAAATGTATAGCAATGAAGAAGCTCCGTAGGGCACTTATTTTAATTATTATTATTATTATTTTTTTTTTTTTTTGCCAGGGAAAACGTACAATTACCGCACAGTGAGAAGGCCTGAGAGTCTCACGCACAGGCAGATGACCATGGGGCCGAGAGCAGAAGCAGCTGGACCATGAGGCAGCCACCACGGGGCGGGGACGGGGGTAGCACTATAGGGTCACACTGCCAGCTTCGGGATTTATCTAGGGTCAGGCTGATGGATGGACCAGAGGAAGTAAGAGGAAAGCAAACAAATCAAGGTCAACTCCAAGGATGAGGCCTGAGCAGCTGGAGAAGGGAGGTGCTATTGAGGCAGGTGTTGGGGGGGTCTCAGGAGGAGGGCCGGGTGGGGACAGTGAGGGGCTGAGGTGCAGAGAAACAAGGGAGGCGCTGAGACCCGCGGCCCCGAGAGAAACCTGGAGAGGACTGGGGGCCTGGAGGGAGAGGTGGGTGGTGGAGCCACCTTGCCCCTTGGATCAAGATCTTCCTTCATTTGGGCTGCAAGGTCGACCGCCTGTGTTGTCCCTGAGCCGGTGAAGTCAGCCAGAGTCTGCACTTGTATCTCCCTCTGAGGGACAAAGGTCAATGTCACAGCGGTCCGCTCTGATGCTGGCTACACGCCAAGACCCTTAATATTCAATGAGACATCTGCATTGATGAAATTTTCATTAAAGAAACATTATCCCTTTCACTCCCCGTGTTATTCCGTGGCTTTGAGTACCAGGCTAATTTGGGTTTGATTGCCCCGACGGTCTGAAGACGGGAGCATTATTAAAAATTTAGATGAGCAATGATATGTCTGGGCCTCCCTCTCCTCTCTCAGCCGGAGCACAGGGGCTCTGCTAATGATCACGACGAATTCGGGGCAGACATGCAATTAGAGCGGTATCTCTAGTTTGAGGGCGCCTCGACCTCTCTGCCGTCCACGGAAACGAGCCGCTTGGCTTGCAGGGCACACGGACTTAATTGACGAAAGGCATCTGAAGGAAATTCCAGTCCCAGACCCGGTTTTAGGACTATGAGCTGCATGCATGCCCGAGCAGCGCACCCCCTCTCTGTGCCCCAAACGCGCCCCCGTCTGTAGAGTGAGGAGGCTGGACCAGGGCAGATGCTTCACGGTGCCCGTGGGCTGAAATCAGCTTCAAGAGGGAATCTGTCCTGCAGACTGTGTTATTGGTTTAATGAACATTTCCCCAGGCACGTGATCTTGATTCTCTGTGTTTCATGCATATTGATTGATCAGTTCTCCCAGCCAGTCCCTGAGGTAGATGCTCATGGTTCCCACTTTTCAGATGGGGAAACCCTGACCCAGGGGGTTGGACGGCTGACTCTGGGCCGCCTGCTGGGCGGGGTTCGAGCTCAGGAGGTCTGACTTCCAAAACTACGCTGTAACATCTGTGCAAAAATTCCTCAAAATTTTTATTCTTGAATACTCTTTGTTTCCAAGTGTAGTATTTCCAAAATAATTAGGTACTAAAATTTAAAACATTTGCATTTTTTCTGTAAAAATAGAATTTACTGGACGTTCTGGCTAGGTGTTCGCTAAGGGTGTCCATCTCTGGACAATCACTAGTTTGCAGTTCCAGGTGACTCTAATCACTGACATGACTTAGCATTTGCCTGTTAGGAGAGAGGGCGGCTTTCAAAAACAGAACCCAGTCTCTCAAAGAGACCAAGACAAAATACAAACAAACAAACAAACAGCAACGCGCCAGGGGAAAATCCTGTTTGAAAGAGCACCTTAGGCTGCCAGGACGTAAGAGACCACAGTCTCGGCAGAAGCGAGATGCTCTGACATGGCCCCCACGTTCTCTACCGTTTTCCCTTTTGAGGAATTTGCCCTTCTGTAAGTGGAGGGGGGCCAACCATCACAAGAACTGAGAGCTCTTCAGCAAGCTCATGAATCTGGGGACAGAAGCCTGCAGTCTGGGTATCTCAGGGAAGCCAGGGTTTGAGGCCCCAAGGTCTCAGAGCAAATGGAGCCTTTTAGAAGTGGATCTCACTTTCGGTTGTATTCTCCCTCTTGAAGCATTTGTGTTTTCTAAGCTGCCCAGACAGAAGGCTCAGAAGACAAGCGAAGTGGGTCGCTGAGAGGCTAAGAAACTAGGCAAAGATGCCACCAATATCTGTTTTATGTAATTTCTGGGGGTTTCAGCTGTACTCTATGGGAGGAATAGGGAAAAGTTTGTATACTCCACGTTCCCGGAAGCAAAAGGTTGAACGCTGTTACGTCATCTGTGAGTTGCCTGGAGCAGTAATTGTCCCTCCATCATGGCTTTGGCTTCTAAAGAAGAATCTGTACGTGGCTCTACCTCCTTCCAGGTGGCCCTAGATTGGACCCAGGAATTCTACTTCCTTGTTTTCTCATCATCCTTAGAGTGGCTAGTGGCTTCCTTCCAATCTGACAAATGTCAATATGTACAATGTGGCCTTCACTCCTGCCATAACTGGTATGACTCATTCTTGTTGTTTGTTTTTCACATTAGAGTGATTTCTACTTCCCTGCCTGAACTCTGATTTACACAAAAGGGATGAGCATTCTTATTTTAATTTTAAATAGCTATTGCCAAGTTACCTGCCAAAATGCCTGTTCCTATTTAGTAAGACCAATAAGGGTATCTGTTTATCCTTTCAGGTTTTACCTTGCCAATATGATAAGGGAAAAAAGGAATATTTAATTATAATTTTCATATGTTTAATTAAAGGTCAAATTCTCATCTTTTTATGTGTTTATTGGTTATTTGCATTTCTTTTCTGTAAACTATCCATTCATATCCTTCATCATTTTTTCTGTTGAATTATTTATATTTTTCTTATTGCTTTATGGGAACATATTGAATGAATTCTTTGTTATGTGTAAGCCAGCTATGTCCTCCTTGTCTTTGTTTATGCAATGTTTTGTTATGCAGGAGTTATCAGTTTTGATGGATTCAATTGTGAAAGAACCCTGACCATAACAAAAGTTCCAGAAAGAAACTGTATTGGCCCATGTAACTGAGCGACTCAGAGACAGGGCTTCAGGTGAAGGTGGATCCAGGGGCTCGGTGTCATCAGGCACTGACCCTGTTCTTCACAGGAGTGTCACTCAAGGGCTCAAGCAGGTAGCAGCATGGCTCCCAATAGCTGTATTTACAAGACTGAATATTATAACCAAATTTTGTCTAAAAGTGGCTAGATTATACAATTCTTTTTCTGACATAAGAAGCCTTTCTCTGAAAGGGATTCACTAACTCAAAATGTAAGGACTCTGAGTAACTTTTTTTCTTTTCTGTGAAAAGATGGTAGACACATTTCCAAGCACTGTGTACTAATCCAACAGCATTCCAGGAACGTAGGAAAGGAAAGCTCTTGCCAAGAACATCTCTCTCTTACCAGACCTGGCAATTCTTTCCCAGGGACACCCCGTCCTACCCACTCCACCCTCCTAACTCCTCCCCCTCACCTGCACAAACTCTCCCAGATTCCACTGGTTGGGCTGGGCCATGTGACCATGACTCATTGTAAAAGATGCTGGGGGAGCAAGTAATGCCCTCTCAGCCTCTAGACTGAGGGGGGGACATCCTGCAGCACCTGCCCCAAGCAGCACATCTCTCCCAGTCACTGCCACTGCAGACACGGGATTCACTCTGTTTGGATCCACTCTTATGTGCTTGTCCTTCCGGGTCTGGGGAATTTGCCATCTGATTGGCCAGGCCGGGTCACGTTTTCTACACTTCGATGCAGACCTAAAGCTCATCCTGAACACCAAGAATGAAGAGTGGGAGAGCGACTGTTTATTTATCAGGAAAGGGTTACCAGAGGAGGGGGGGACATGTGCTGGAAACTCAAACCAGGAGGTTTGCACATAATCGCTACTTAGAATAATGTCAGTTTCTGAGACTGAATTTCTGGCTTAATGCTGAGTAAATGCTAGCTTTTTTTGGTCGTTCTCTCATCCCTCTAGGCAGAGAATGGTGAAAGGGACTTGTTACTGAACTATTTTTCTTTTTCCCTGGACTGTCCACGCCCCTCCATCCCTGGGCCATGCCTGGAATTGCCCCTATGGAAATCATCCCCTTTTCAGTGGGAATTAGGGGAGCCCTAGTCTTGACCAGTGTTACACTGGCTAAATGTAGTGCTCAGTAAACAACGCAGATATCTTTAAAGAGCTTGTTACCGGCTTCTAGAGGTGTGGCTGTCCTTGCAAAGTTAATGATGATTCTTCAACTTCTGTTGAAATTTCCATTCTGCTGTCCTCAATGAAAGCCATTCAATCTTGCCTTAATTCTCCCCACATACCCATTACCAGCTCACGGAGGATCTGAGCTGCACAAAGGCTCAAAATTGCTACGTTCTAGGACAGACTCCGCTCCGAAGCAATTTAAATGTTCCCAGCTTTAAAATGTCTTGGCAGCCTGTCTATAACACGTCCTGTGGCTGAAAGGGAATGAAAACATGCATATGTTAGTGATGAATTGATCTGCTGATGGAGCTCAGTTAACCTTTGTGACCAAATTGAGAGAGAATGGCTCAGACCTGATCAATCAAAGCAGCCGTTAGGAATCCTGCCTAGTGCTCAGGCTCAGAGCTCCTGGAGAGAGAAATGAAATGGGAGGGGGTGTAGCCATAAATGCAAGAAACATGCAGTCACGCTGGACAAAGGTTGGCGAGGCTGAGGACCGCTCATTGTGCTGGTGGTTTGTGACTTTCCTAACCCCTCCTGGGTTAAATGCAGGGGAGTAAAAGGCAAAGCGACACAGCGGTTCTGAGATCAGGAGTCACCTTGCAAGGTGACTGCCATGCTATTCCCTGCAACTGCAGCTCTAAAGGCAGCCGAGGTGCATGGTTATGGTTAGGTCAAACACAGGGCGTGGGGGTGGTGACTCTGAGTTCACAGAGAGGGTCTTGTCTGAGTTCCCTCAGGCCAGGACTGTGAGCTCTCGTCCCCAGGCCAACCACTAACTGTGCTTGTGCCCAATTCAACAAAAACGTCCCAGGGAGGATGGACAGCAAGTATCCGAGGCTTTGTACTACACTGGGAGTGATGGATTAATACGTGGTATTATGTCTTTAACTGCAGGCGCTTCAGACTTTTGAGTGAAATTTTATTCAAATTCAATAAGCAGAATTTTCATTTTTCAGAAAGTTCATTTTCACTCTTAAAAAAGAAAATTTTATAAAATACATCCTTTGTTTAAACATCTAAACTTGGGAAACAACCACATTTATCAGAGAGATGTGGAGAAGAATGTTCTTCGAAGCACTATTTGTTTTACAAAAAACACCAGGAAATGTATCCATTTCTTATCTGCTGGAACAAATGATTGCAGACTTAATGTCCTAAAAGACAAGTCTGTTGTCTTACAGCCATGGAGGTCAGAAGCCTAAAATGGGCTCACAGGGCCACTCTGAGGGAGAATTCGTTTTCTTGCCTTTTCTGGCGTCCAGAAGCTACCTGCTTTCCTTGGCTCATGGCACATCCCCCTTCCTCACCCCACAGGTGCAGCATCTTCCCACCTCTCTCACATTCTGGGGTCACATCACCTTTTCTGACTCTGATCCACCTTCTTCCCTCTTACAAGGACCCTTGAGATTACTGAGCCCATCCAAATAATCCAGGTTAATCTCTCTATCTCGAGACCCTTAGCTTAATCACATCTGCAAAGATCCTTTTGCCATATAAGGTGGTATATTCACAAGATCTGGGGATTAGGATGTGGACAGCTTTGCAGGGGCAGTTATTCAGGTGACCACAGGAGAATCTGCATCTGTCTGGACAAACAAGGTGCTGCTGCAGTGACAACCCCCTCCCCAAGTCCCAAGGACTTAACCAGCAGCAAGGCTTCTCGTCAGTGGGGTCCCATGTTTGTAAGCTGGGGAGGGGTCATCCGGGAGCCTCACCAAGAGCCACACAGCTGGAGAGTGGGCAGTGGGACTTCCACCTGAGCCCTTGACCTGACTCTACAGTCGTGACTGTCCGCAAAAACAAGTTCTTCCCACACCTCCCATGTTACTTCATTGCTCTAAAAGAATAAGTAAATGACAGAATTGGGCTGAGCTAGTTGGACGCCCTCTGCTCTATTTATTTTCCAGCATCTGCTTCATAAGCTATTGGATGTCCATGTTAATTTTCCTCATTGCTGTTAACCTCGCCTTCCAATTATGCAAAATGTTCCAGCACAGCAGCCTCTTATTACAAGGCCTGCCTTTGGCTGACATTTGATTCTGTGTATCTTGGCCTTGACCAACAGAGGCAGTGACTTCTCACGTCGGCCTCGTTTTCTCCAAAGTGCAAAAGACTCCGTGAGCAGACGGGCGTCTGGGGGACCCAGGAGCTCCAGTGGCTGCTGAGCAGGCAAAGAAACACTAAAAAAAAAAAAAAAGTCAAGACCGATGAAACTGTGTTTACTTGGTTTCTTCAAAAATCATGGAGATTGGGAGGTAAAAAAAAAAAACTCGTGGAAATCTGTGGTTTTGGCTTTTTCTTTCTATGGACTCTTTAAAGTTCATGTGGCCCATTTCCCTTGGCATTGAGGCTTCCATGACTGCTCTGTTTTGCCTGGTTTCCCAATTAAACCCTGAATCGTTCACTCATGATCTAGTTTTCCAGTGTCAATTACATTCCAGGCACTGTTCTGGGTTCAACTTATAAAGCAGGGGATTGATGAAGTTCCCGACACTATGGAGCTCACCTTCTCTTCAGGGACAATCAAGGAAAACATATAATGTATTTAGAATGAATCAGGAGGTGGCTGGTGCTAAAAAGGAAAATGAGGCAGGAATCCCCCCCGAGGGTGTTGACATGGAGTGGCGGCCTGAACGTGATGAGGGAGGGAAGCAGCGTAATATCTGGGAGGAATATGCATTCCAGGCAGAGGGAACAGCAAGTGCAAAGGCCCTGAGGCAGGAACACATCTGGCATTTTTGAGCAGCAGAGGGTGACCCGTGCGACCACAGCAGAGCGAAGGAGAGAGACAGGTGTACGGAAAAGGCCAGAGAAGTGGGGAGGCCAGACCACACTGGCCTCCTCGGCCATGGCGAGGATCTGGGTTTTCACTGAGTGAGGCGGGAGGACTCTGCAGGGTTTTGCACTGAAGAGTGATGTGCCATGATTTATACTTAAAAGAACCACTCTGACCATTTTGTTGAGAATAGACAGAGGGGAGGGACAAGAATAAGGGCAAGTGCAGGCCCCCGGAAGACCAGTGAGAAGGAGTCTTAATAGCAACTTGGATCCAGGTGGTGGTGGCGGCAGGGGGAATGGTTGCAGCTGGTGATTTTTTTAAGGTAGAACCATCAGTTTTTGGAAAATGGATCGGATGTATTATGTGTAAAAAAACAAAACAAAACAGCACAAGCCTCAGGATGGTACCAAAGTTGCTGGTCTGAGCAACTTGAAGCCTGAGCTGTGGGATCCTGCTATGAGTTTATCTAGAAATTTACCCATCTCCAAAGAATTAGTTTTGTGTTTGAGGAAGTAAAAAAGATGTCTTCTTCTGCTTTATGGTTTCTTAAACAAAATTGCAGTACATTATTTATGCCAGATGGACACTTGTTTTCTCATGAGGATTTCAAATTGTCATCTCTAATTTATGACAGCATTGGAAAGGAATATGAGATCTTTTTTTAGCATCTTCAGAATTTTTTCAGCTATTGATTCCTGCAAAAAACTAATGCTAGAGAATCAGCCACAATAATTTGCAAAAAGGGACACAAAGAGGCCAGGAATTGGCTTGCCTAATAGACTTCAACTTGAATTCGATGTAAGACAGATGAATCGAATCAGGCTGTTATGCAGCAGAAAAAATTGCAATGTCACATGGAACAATGAAGGTGTGAAAATTGAGCAGAAACATATGTTCTCCAGATATTTGCTCTTAGACCCCCGCCTTTCTCTTGTTGATGTTATTGATATGAAATCCGATATTATCCCAGGGAAAGGAAACAAGGCCACTAATGTGGCGGGGTCTATTGCACTTCACAAGTCCCCTCGGTAACTTGACACACGGCTTGTAATGCTCAGGAAAGCGAGAGAAATCACACCCCTTCTTCCCCTCATGCAACGAGTTTGGGAAGAGATGCCAGGATTAGCAGACTGCATGTGGCAATTTGACATGGACAAGTCCTCTGTACCATGTCCTATAGCTTCCCCAGAACAAAAATTAAAACATAAAACAAACCCATGACAACCGATAAAACCATGCTGAACTCCGGTGCCCCTCCCGCCACCAAGAAATGGCCCTGGTGGTGGTTTGGATCACACATGCAACTACTTGCTGCCTTGGGGAGTGTTGTGTGGTATGTCTCACAAGGTCAGCACCATTGTCCTCCTCCCCATTGTGACCAGGGACACCAAGCGGGGCTACTTGATTTATGACCACCTTGTTGTTTTTCTTTCAAATGTAGATGGTTTTGATCATAACAAATCAGACTAACATACCATTTCCCATGTACCTGATGGGCAAAACCCCAAAAGATTGGCAATATCCCATGTTGATGATGTTGTGGAGAAACATGGCTACTGAGGGTGAAAGGCTACTAGCACTTCGGTGGACATTTGCCAATATCTATGAAACTGACACATACATTTACTCTTCGAGCCAGGAAATCCTGCTCCTGGGAATCTATGTTGCAGATATTTGTATATAAATACCTCTGATCGAAGTTGCATATGACAATGTTGTTTGTAAGAACCAAAGGTAAGCAACCAACCAACCCTGCCTCTACAGGAGACTGGTTAAAACAAAAACAAAAACAAAAACAAGCAAGTGACAAAAACGTACTGGAACATTAGGAAACGGTTAAAATAAAGATACGGGATCATGATATAAATACCGTCAGATATAGGAAAGATCCTATCAGTGATAAAAAGCAAGACGGACAGCAGTATTGCAGAATGGTACTTTTGCATATGAAAGGAGAGATTATGAGGTTACTATGGTGGTACTGGTGTGTTTGCATGAAGGGGCACTGAAGGATACAAGGGAAACTACGAAACTGGTTACCTGTGGGAGTGGGCTGTTCAGAGGGGGAGCAAGCTCATTAAATGCAGGTCTTCTTCTGTCATTACGATGTTTAAGCCATCAGCACCTAGTGCCTAGAAATAATTAAGGGAGATGGTTTATAAACAGGCCCTTCCTATTTTGTTGTCAAGGGCAGTGAGAGAACCAAAAATGCAGAGGGGGGGGCGGTCTGTGGAAGGTAGCACAGGGGCTGATGCCTTTGTGTGTCTATAGGTCAGGAAGCAAAGAACGACATGACCGTCCCTCCCAGCGGTGTCCACTGGTGAGCTGCAGCCTGGTCCAGACAGCCCTGGCATCGCGTGAGAATGGCTTGCAATAGGCACCAGGTCTGCCTCTCTGCAGATGCAGTAACGATTCCCATCAAAATCCTTGAGTGCTCTTAGGAGGAAGCCATGCCAGTGTTTCAGTTGCAGAAGGGAAGTTGATAGCACAGGCAGGGTGGCCCACCCACATCAAGAGCAGATTCAGATCTGAGCTAGACTGGATGTGATGGGAAGGGTGGAGGAGGAGACGGAACTTTCTTTTGGTTCTATCCCATTCCATTGTCTTGACACAAAGATGAGAGTTTTCTATCTCTAAGGCTCCTGAGCTGAAATTCTAATAGTAAAAGAGACAGAAAGGAGCTCAAATATTAAACTATAGATACCTGCCAGTTTTACTTGAAGGGCTGGAATTTTCCAGTGAATGCCAGAGGAAAGTAGGAGGTCCAGCCAGTTGTTGTGCTCAGCAATTTCTCATTGCTAGGTTTTACTGAACAAAGGCAAACTCCACAAATGTGATTGCAAATCAAAGAGGCCGCTGAGCAGGTGGGCTTCCCCCGCGGTTCCCCCTCAGCGTCCTGCGCTGCAACTGTGGCTTTGGGTATTTATGTCTTTTACTAGACAGTGATTGCCTCAAGGGAGGGACCTACTCCTTATTCATTCTGGAGTCCTCCAAGCCCAGCGTGGGGCCAGGCACCTAAGACACTCTGTACTTAGGGCAGGCATGGGTCCTGGCCTTCCCCTGGTGGGGAAGTCCCAGTGTGGGCCTGTTCGCCTTCTTAATTTTTGGAGCAGCCTCTTTCACTCTTCAAAGTGACCCAGTTTGAACAAGTTATTTTGCCAACTTATCAGTAAGTCACAGAACGATGCTCTGGCTAACTTAAGCAGCAGAAATTGAGAGGGTGTAGATGGCTTTATCAAGAAGGGGATTCCTTGTCTCATGTGACTGAGAAGTCAGTCAAAAGTGCCCAGAGTAACCCTGATTATTGTCTGCTAATTAGCGTATTTTGCCGTGTATAATGTGCACCCAGGTTTTTGTGTGCATTATACACTGGATTATTATACCCCATTATTATATCCATGGTATATAATCATTATACCCATGTATAATGTACACCCCAATTTTTCCCTAAAAAATGTGGGCAAAAAAGTGTACATTATATATGGAAAAATATGGTAATAACTGTAACAATTATTAATAGTGTTCTCATGTAGTGCCTCAGTGTTTTAAGTTGAACAGTAAGTTATATATCATTTTACTTATAAGGTGTCATGTACAGCTAGATTCAGTGTTCAAATAAAGTCTTCAAGACATCTGGGGTTGGTTCACCCTCAGGGACAAGAGGGCCCCAGTGTCTGCGTTCCCACATTCACTGAGAGTCGCAAACAAAGGGCAAGGGGCCTGTTTTCCAGTTGCTTCCACAAAAAAATTGAGATTAATTGTTTGAATTGTCTTTGGTTATACCCATGGGTGATCCAAACTGAATAATTGGGAGGAATGGAATTTCAAAGATGCTTGGATCAGAAAGATTTAGGTAGAGGGGCAGGAAACTCACTCCCCAGGGTATATTCTGTGGTATTTCTAGATTTTTCTAGGACTGAACAAGGCTCCAGTGTCTTGGTACCTGACAACTTCTATAAGCTTTTGCTCTATTATATAAGCATGCATCAATTATTCTTAAAATTTCTTCCTGCTCTTGATTTCATGGTTCTATGATACCCTTAACAAATGCATATGATTGAAGGTTATCTGAGGGCTGACTTGTATCAATCTTAGAAAAATAGCAGTGAAATCTCCAGGGTTTAGCACAGATGTCAAGAGGCATCTTTACAGGTGTAGCAAATCAAAATATATTTATTCAAAAATTTGATGATCAGGAAATTGCTTCTTAGATGAGCTCTTTAGCTACTGACTTCAGAAAAGGATTTGTGAGTATGGTGAAATAAAAATGATAGGTTATAATTTGACATTTTCCATGTAAATGGAAAAGTAGCAGAAAATCTATCATTTCAGTTCAAAAAGAATCCACCTGGAAAGAAGGGAACTATATACACCATCACATGGGAGGTGGTTTGTTATAGGTGGTTGAAAAGTAGGGATAAAATTCTTGAGGTTTGCTTCTGATACAAACTGCAGAGACATTCCTGACCCTGTGAAGCCCAATAACTCAGGTTTGTTTTCCTCATGCTAAACGAGCTTAGAGGTAGGCTGTTCATGGCTGATATGATCTCTCCATGATAATGTCGGAAACCTAGGCATTCTACTCCTATATCTTTATTGTAAGCCCTGTCCTCATGGCCTCAAGATGGCTGCCAGAGGTCCAGCTCACAAAACCAAATTCTAGGAGACAGATAATGGCAAAGGGCACTTTGTCTGATGAGTAAGCTCCTTTTAAATAGTTTTCCTGGAAATACCACCTAGTAGCTTGTATTTAGTAACCATTGGCTAGATCTATGATGCCCATGATGAATGGAAGCCTGGTAACTGTTTTTAGCTGATAACACAGCCTGTTAAAATAAAAACAAACAAACAAACAAACAAAAAATAACAAGGGTTCAGTTAAAAGGAAGGAGGAAAGAAGACATATTGGATTGGCAATATATCTGACCCAAGCCTAATCAATCAATCGACACACGGTTTTCTCTCAGAGTGGACAGCTCTTTTGTTTTCTCCCTCCTTTTTCCTCTTCCTTTTCTTTCTGTAGTCTCCCGTCTTCCACTGAAGGGAAACAAGCAGCAGACTATGTCCCTGTCTTACTTCTCTTATTCCCTCTTCCCTCCCTTGAATGTTTAAAATGGGACCTGGTTTACGGAGATTGGTGATCTCATCCCCAAGAGACACAGTGAAACAGTCATAAATGTGGAAAAAAGCACTTGAAGCATCCGAGATCTGCAATGGAAAATGTTATTGTAATCAAGATCTTCATTTTTTTTCCTCAAAAATTTCATTTTCCAAAAGTTTTGAGACGTGAGACCTTTACGTATATATTTAATAATATAAACAGGTATTTTTGGCCGCCTGACTTGAACCAAACACCCACATGAACTGTGCTGGGATGTCAATCACAGAATCAACTGGAGGTCAAACTGTATTGCCTTAAAGAATACCCCAAAACCTCAGGATTCAGCTCATAAAGAATCAAGTATGTGTATTTTCTTTAATGATTCAACTGTAACACAAGGACATTCTAATATCCTTGAAAGAGTTCTTGGTCCAGATATATTTCTGAGTCCAGTAGCCTAACTTAAGCCCAATAAATGTTAGAATTTAAGCCACTATTAATTTATGGTATTTAAAAAAATGATGACACACCAGATGAAATGCCTGAGGCTGAGATGCAAATACCAGGACACTTCAGCTATTCAGCCTGCGTGTTTCCTCGAGATGTATAGACAGCCTGGCTGGTTTGGGGACCTGAACCAGATACACCTGATAATGAACCAGAAGTGTCATGGTCAGTCAACAGGACACATCTAAACTCCCAACTGGTGGCCAAATGGGAATCTGGGGTTGGGGTCACATTTTGGGGAGACGGGCATGAATCTTAGGATCTGGGCAACAGAGATCAGTATGATGGACTAAGGAAGAGAGTCTGGACATAGTAGTTTCCAGTGGAACATACGTGGTGAAACTTCTTAGGAAGACTCATGGTTCATCCCATGAATGATGGGGGCTCTAGGGGTAGAGTCGTTACATCCTAGAAACATTAGGTGTCATGCAGAGATGGGTAGGTGATGGAATGACGGGTGGATGAAGATGGATAGGTAGATGGATGGATGGATAAATGAATGGACAGGTGAGTTCACCTTCTCTGTCTTGTTTGATGTTAGGAACATGGGAAGGACTCTATAAATACTATTGAATGAACAAACAGAGGTGGTGAGATAGGGGAGACTCAGAACTCTAGAATCAGATGGCCTGTGTTTGTCATGATTTGTTATGTGATTGGTGTGATCACTTGGATTAATGGACATCTCTGAGCCTCCTATTTCTCATCTGGGTCATTAATGGGGAGGACACTGTCATCATTGTCATCATCATCACCATCAAGATGTGAGAGTGACTATGGTAATGAGTGTAAGTTGCTTAGCAGAATGCCAAGCACATACAAGTTCATTCAATAAATGTTACTATTGATTTGAACCATATGGAATGGTCTTTATGCTTATGATAGATAATACTATGATCATTTCTAAGCTTCCTTATGATGAAGGAAAATTCTACTACTATTACTTCTGATAATAATAGCAATACATGTTGAGTTATAAATATGTGATAGGAACTCTTCTGAGTACTTCTACTTATTAATTCATTTAATCCTCACTGTTAGATGGGTCCAGTTATCATCCTTATTTTACAAATGAGGAAACCGAGGAATAGAAAGGCGAAGTCATGGCCCAGCTCACATGGCTGGCAAGCAGAGGAGCTTTGATTCCAATCCCAACACTTTGGCTCCAGAGTCTGTGTTCTTAGCCACGTTGCATAACATGGGGGTGATGTGCTCATTTTACAGATGAGGAGATCGGGGCTCAGAGAGATGAAGCTACTTGCCCCCAATCCCATGGCTTGGAAGAGGGAGCTGACATCAGACCCTGGCAGGCCAGTTCTAGCAGGTGCTCCCCTGACCCCTGCATTACAAAGGGCCTGATCCTGAAGGATCTTGGCTGATCGCTGTCCATTGGCTCGACTTCATTTAAATTTAAGATGTTTGGAAGGATGGGAAGAGAGAATCAATAACAATTACTAAGGCCCTCGTATTTGTAGGCATGGCTCAGCTGTCTCATGAACACCTGTCCATACACTAATTAATAGTGTCACCAAAAGGACAAGGGGACTCTGTTTCAGACCATGGACATCTGAAAGGAATAGAAGCTCATTTCATTTTGTAAGCCTCTGATTCAGTCACTCCTTTAATTCAGGGTGGCCTTGGCCCCAGATTAATTTTTCTGATGTTTGTGCTCATAGCTGGAAGCCAGTGTCCAAATACCACTTCAGAAGTGAGAAGGGGTTGACTCCTGGAATTTTGATCCTCCCTTCTGTTGTCATGTATCTTTCACCAACTCTCTGCTCCACTTAGGGAGTCTCTGAGTTTCTTCTGAAAGAGAAATTAAATGTGGCTGTGAATTCTGAGGCCTATTGAAGGCCTCAGCCAGCATCCTCTGCGTCGCAAACAACATGAAAAGCCAACTCAGCAACAAAGACAAATTATTGCTCTTGTTACTGAATGGTTCAGAGCCATGTGGGCACAGGACATTGGATTATTATTCCCAGTCCTTTCCCTCTGCCATGCGGCCTCTAGGTGTTCCCCCGAGAGTGAGCCGAATAATATCCTCAACCAAGGGACTTTGATCTTGGCCATTTTACTTGCTTGGCCAATGAGATTTTAGTGGATGTGACGTAAGAAGAAGCTTTAAATATGCTTAGGCTGTTGCCCTTTGGTATGGGCATGAGAAGGTTAGGCTCTGAGCATCCTATGAGCCCAGGAAGGGGACTCTGACCCGAAGTCTGATGCAAAGATGCACTAGAAACCAGATGACCTGCAGATCCATGAGTGAGAAAAATAGAGATTAGCTTTTGTAACTCACCAGGACTCTTGGACTATGTATTATAGAACTCTGTGGGGTTATATGTCCATCCCTGAACTAGCCACCAAAGCTGGGTGGAATGAAATTTCTGCACTAAGCCCATTACAACTCATGCTTGGAACTCAGGGTTAGAATCAATGCTTTGCAATGTGGGCTGGGAATTGATCCCCATGAAAATAATAGGAGAACATCATTTTGTTAAAAGTCATGGAAATAAAGCCTGGGGGGCAAAAGCAACACTTGCCTACTACACTGCAATCATGCTCATAATTTTAATGCTTTATACTTACAATTTAGTAGCTTATTTTTTTTGCATCTCTTCACAGCTTATTATGGGAATAAAAGCAATCTGAGCTCCTTTGCTTTCGGAGGCTGTGGTTAATGATCGATTGTCCAGTCTCTTGTGCAGAACGTATTTTCTCTTACCTTCTTCTTCTATTTTGTAAAAGATTGAAATGAAAAATATGCGTCACAGTGTGTACAGCAGCAATTATTTAGCTTCAATAATTCCCAAATGACACCAAGCAGCTGAGTCCTGCAGGTCCCTTTCTCCTGTCATTTCATTTGAAATATAGACCTTGAAAGGTATACACACCTGTTTTCAACACTACATCTCCATTGACAGAGCCATTAAAGCTCCTGTCCTCCACGATGGAGCTTTCACATGCTCCTTTCCCTTTCACTGTGTGCAAATTTGGGGGCAGCAATTCTTGATCTTTGAAATCAGCTGCCATCTCATCCCTAACAATTCTGTTTTTGTTGGGAGGAACTTGAGAATAAGTTTTAATCTGAGGGTAGGGTTATGAGAAGTTGCAAGCTTTTAATGTATTTACAAACAGTATTTTGGAGCTTGGGATGGTGGGTTACTAGTCAGGATAGGCAAGGTTATGTTGCAGTAACAAGCAGAACCCAGACTTCCTTGGCTGAACACAACAAAACTCATGCTGTATGACTAATAGGATAATTAGATGGGTCTGGGGTTATTGTAATCTCTCAGGGATCTAGATTGACAGAGGCTCTACCACCTTAGGATGCCACCATGTAAATATGACCCCATAGCCACCATAGCAAGAGATCATAGTGAATCATACATCAGCTCTTTAATGATTCTACCTGAAAACAGCAGGTCACTTCCTCTCAGATGGCATTGGCCAAGCAAGATCATATGTCCACATATAACTTCAAAGGGTAAGGAAGTGTGACCTTTCTGTGGGACCAAAAAGAGGGAAGACTGGTGAGCCTGGTGACATCTACCCTACAGGAGCACTATTTGAGGAAAGGAACCAATTGACTTAAAAACATCTTCATTGATGTGATGGTTTTCTCTTTGACACTTTGGATCTCAGCAAATCACTGGGTTTCTGAGTGGATGGATGAAAGAGAAGTATTATTTGAGGTTGGGCATTTTTTGCACTCAATATCTCTATCATCTTATTTTTGTCTGCATGAAGGCATTAGCATACATTTTTCTGGGCTCTTAGCCAAGATGAGTCATTTGTCTGTTTTCTCATCTCCATGGTGCCCTGGTCTGTGCCAGGACCAGCCGTCCCCATCAGAAACCGCTGTGGGGATCCTGAATCCCCCAAGCCCCGTGCCTGGTCACACCTCCTGCTCGCTCAGGGGAGCCCTCTCTCAATGAGCGCCACAGGCAGGGCGACGCGCCAGGCACAATGCCACTTGGAATCTGATAAGTAACACTTAGTGCCGTGCCCAGATGAAAATTTTATCACCTCAGAAATGAGAAGGGCCTGTGACATTTCGGTCTGCACTGAAACCCGCAGGGGTGCCTTTGTCATTACTGGGTGGGCTTATTGTACATGGCTCTGTGGGATGAACCCACCCCCACCTCAGGCTCTGCGAAGATTAGAGAGGGTGAAAAAGCGAAGTGAAAATGTCAGATTTCTATTGAGGATTGGGAAGTACTCAACTCTAGCCAAGTTTTATGTCCCTCAAAAAGGGAAACAAAGGAAAAAAACCTGGTCCAAATATCCTATCCTCCTCAACATTCCATAAAAATATGAGTGCGGGAGAGGGGAGACAGTTCAGCTAACAAGTGAGGGATGCTTTGCCTGAAATGTCACATTTTTCTATGAGTTTTAGTCCAGCAAAGCAGAAGTTCTGTTCACAACCATAGCGTGAACAGGGGCTGTTTCCAGGAGAAAGACATGCCTCCTAAAATTGGGAAATGGAAGAAAATGCAGTCTGTCAATTATTGCCATTCAGTCTAACAACTATCCAAAATTTAGCCAGACATGGCCCAGCGGGCACCTTGTGACATAGCTCCAATGACCCCCACCTCCTGGTATCCCTGGATAATCCCCTCCATGAGATGGGCCGCACCCAGCTACTTGCTTCCAACACAAAGACACAGGAAAATTGAGGAACATCGCTTTTCAAACTGAGGTGGAGCAAAGACTGTGACTTCCATTTTGCTTGTACTTCTTTGTGCCCTCTTCCTGGCTTGCTCAAAAGAAGCCAGCTAACACCTTACAAATTCCTTTGTGGAGGCCCATAGGGTAAGGAGACAAAGAGACCTCCAGCCAAAAGCCAGCAAAGGACCGAGGTCCTCAAGTCAACACCCTATGAGGAATGAAGTCCTGCCAACAACCACTTGAGTCAGCTGAGAAGAAGATCCTCCATCCCCAGGTGAACCTTCAGATAAAACCACCACCCTGGCCGACGTGTTGGTTACAGCCTGCGAGAAGCCCTGCGTCAGACGATCCAGTTAGGGGACACCCAGATCCTGGGCCCACAAACTATAGTAATAAACGTGTGTTACTCTAAGCTGCTAAAATGTGGGGTAACCTGGTATAGAGCTATAGATAACGACCACATGGAGCTGAGTCCAGGGGGCATGACCCTGACTGCAACAATGATATTGGACTGAATTGTTCTGCTAAAAAGAACTGCTTTGAAATCAGATGATCTCAGCTTAAACTCAAGCAGCTATTATCAAAGATGTGTAGGTGTAATGACTATCTTCAGATGAAGCCTTATTGAAAAATTCAAGTTGTTAAACAGACTGAACACACAACTGCCCTGGCTGGATTCAGGGTGGGGGCTCGTTTGAGACCCATGCCCCACCTTATGCCCGGTGAGGACCCTCCTGTCAATCCTAAAGTCTCCATAAGAATCACTGGCCAGCCCGTTAGGGCAGCACCCCTCCCCTCCGCCCCCGGAGAATGCTCAGTGATGGGAGGTGACTTGGAGATGATGCACTTTTCCCCCCAACCGCCCCAGCCCCAGCCCCAGCCCCAGCAGAGGCTGTGTAAGTCCCTGGGAAAACAGGGAGGATAGAAGCTTGAGGGGCATCTTGAAGGTGCAGACAGGTCTTTCTCTCTTCTTTCAACTGCCCCCACTTTGCTTTCCATTCCACCCTGAGAGAGACCCACATTGACATTCAGAGACACTATTGCAATGCAGGTAGATTTGTTCCCACCAGCCATCCCCTGGGGAGAAGGTGATGGTAGGAAGCCCAAGGGGAAGGACTCTCTGAGGATGGAATTCCAGGCCCAGGGCAGGCTGGTGGGCTGACCGGCAGCCTCGCCGCCCCCATCAGCCTCTCCAGCCGGAAACGGACACAAGGGCCCCGGGTCCCCACTGTGCCTCTCTCTGTGCGCGTCAGAGCCCCCTCGTCCTCCTGCACAGACCTGGGGGCCCACATGACCCCAGCACGACCAGGCCTGACTCTGAACTCCTGCTTCCCTGCGGCAGGACGACGTCCAGGTCCCTGTGGGGAGGCGGCCGCGCCTGCAGCTCACCCCGGCTGGTGATCGTGGACAAGTTACAATGTGACAGGAGTGCTGCGGGGAGCAGGGCATCCTCACTCCCCGAACGCAGAGCAGAAGTATCCGGGGGGTCCCGAAGGGGAGCAGGGATGAGCCGCGGCTGCGTGAAAGCAGCGAGAGAGCCCCATTTCCGAGGTCAGCTCCGGGAGCCGGGCAGGCCCACGGGCGGACGTCCTTCCAGGGCAGAGGAGACGATGCCCGGGCGTGGGCTGCGTACTTGCAGTTAGAATTTTTTTTTTTTTTTAAAGAAGCATATTATACATGCAGGGAAGTGTTAGGTAACAAGCACCTGAGTGCCCCCACTTACTGTGAGAAATCCCACTTTGGAAGTGCACTTGACCTTCCCGTGCACCCTGTCCTGTACACATCCCTCCTCTCCCCAAGAAGTAACCATCCTCCTAACTTTGTTTTCTTACCATCCTCATGCTTATTATACTTTCCATGAATTCGTTTATTTTCCAAAATAGTACATATACAGTACTTGGCACAGTTTAACTCTATGCTAACGACACTTAACTGCATGTATCCTTCTATAACTTGCTTAGTTTTATTGAACAGTGTCTTTCAGTTTGATTTTTGTTGGTGTCTACTTGTCCAGTTTATTTTAACCTCTGTACCCCTGCCAGGGCCTCCAGCCGACGGATACTCAAGCTGACTCCATGAATCCACTTTCAAGACAGAGTTGCGGTGAGCACTCTGGGCATGGGTCTCCGAGGAGTTTAGCCAGGAGGAAGGGGTTTGCTTTTCCAGATTATGTCGGGGCAACTCAGGGGGCGGTGTGGGGAAGGGCGGGGATCTGGAGCACAGGGAGGCACCTGTGTTTGACCTCTCGGGTGCTTGGCGGGCCAGCTGTGGGGCTCCCCTCCTTTTGATAAAGCCTCCAGATTTTCTTTTGGAGAATTAGCCTTCCCTGGTAGGTGCATCCTTGTTGGGACTATTTGATCGAGAAGGCCTTCCTGTGTTCACCCCGGGCAGGTGGGCATGCAATCCTAGCTTGGTTATCTAATTAGTTATCTGATGTTCTAAGTCCCTTTAACTTAAAGCTATTTAACTCGGATTCTCCATTGCATGCAACCAAGGGTCCCCCTAACTGATGAAATCTCTCAGTTGTGTGCATTTCAAAAGGGGTGTTCTGTGTCTCAGCCTAGGAGGAGCAGCGATGATAAGATTGCAGACACGTGGCTCTTCAAAGAGGAGTGCAAGGGCTAGTCGAGGGGCTCCGGCGTCGTGCCGGATACCTGGCTGCTGCTCAGCCTCCAGATTCCGCTGGTTCTGCAAGAGGGGTCCCCAAGTGATCAGTTCTCTCCTTTCATTCCTCCAGAATCGGGCCTTCTGTCCCTTTAAGACAGAACTCTCGAGTAGCTTTGTGTGGTTTCAATTAGGCCTGCAGCGAGGAAATTGAGAGGAAAAGTTAAAACCAGAACTATTGGAATGTGATGATGTGTACTCCCAAAAATTGTCCAGGAGAAGCCGACCTCCTTCAGAGCTCTGAGGCTGGACAGGAGGCTCTGGCTCCACTCCAAGTGGAGGGATGCTGGACCCCTGAAGCTGTCCTCCCTCAGATCAGCGGGAGACAAGTACACGCGTAGAGAGAAATATACCTTCCTGGTGACAAAGGGATTTTTAATGTCCTGCACTTGATGATTGTTTAAATTGGGTTTTTGGTATTTCTGCTGTTGCTGGTGTTGACTTAAAGGAGTGAAGGTCCCCACCAGCCTTCAGGGCTCATTGTTAACCAGGTGAACTGACAGCTGTGGATGACACCGAGGCTGTCACTGCTTAGTGGGATTACAGGTCATGCCCTTTGGTCCCATTCATCAGTTTTCCTGCGTTTCCAGGGCTAATCAGTCTCTTTCTCTGGTCTCCATTAGCTGCACAGAGCATTTCTCTTGTAAAGACCTTCCTGTTTACATTCTTATTAAATCAATTTTTGATGGACACCGGGTTTGCTTATTGACCAGTGTGTCTGACCCTGGGTCAAAGCAGAAAATGGAAATGTTGAGAACGGGTACAGAGGTCGCGGCCTCCAGGATTAGGACCGTGAGCACAGACGCAATGCCCCGAGGGCTTTCGGGGTGGGAGGACACACAGTGGTGCCAAACTCCTGGGTCCTTTCTGGTCAGACGCCAAGGAGAGGAGGCAACCTTGGCAGTTCGCAGAATTTGTTCCAAAGGCAGATACAAAATTCAGACTCAGTAAAGGACAGAGAATCTTTAGGTTCAGAAAAAAAAAAAGGTACCCGAAGTGAGATGCACATAGTAGAATGTTTTAATTCAAAGATTTGATAAGTTATAAATGAAGCTTTAACGGGTAGTAAACGACTCTGTATGCTAGTTAGGATGGCTTAGCTTATGCTGTAGTAACCAAAGATCCTCCAAACCCCAGTGGTTTCAAGTAAGAAATAGTTCATTTCCATAAATGCTGTATTTCCATCTCTGTTACAGCAGCAGTTTCTGAACATTATGTTTATTCAGGGACCCAAGCTTCATCTTGACATGTTTCTATAAAACTAGCAAGGCAGGCGGACAATGAGGTGGCTTTGTGGACACTGACTCAAGAATGACACACACCACGTCTTTTTATGTGTCACCAGCAAGACCAATCACACAGCCGTGCCAAACTTCAAAGGTGGCAGGCAAGAGCCAAACTATCGAGCAGAAAGGAGGAGCTTCTGTATTTAGCCAGTGGTGCTTGTGGTTACCACACCCCGTCACATGAAACAGCATGTAACGCTGCTGGGATATGAATCTGATTCTCCTGCAGCAGAGCTGGTGAGTGAGACAGGACCTCTCAGCTGGTGAGAGGGGCTGGCCCACCACTCTGCTTTTGGAACCCCCTGCCACCCACAGACTTGCCGCCATGCATGCTGTGTTTAAATAAATGATAAATTGATTAAAAGTCAGAGCCTTGATAAACAGTGATCTCTGAACAGAAATCTAACCTCCAGTCTGTTGTGACTTTGTTAAATGAACATTTGTTAAGTAGAATCAAGGTGTTGTAGGCATCAAGTTTCAATAAAAGAGGCGAGGGAAAGGGAAGGAGAGGTTTGTTACTTGCAGGTCCTGAAGGTGGTCCATATGTGACCCTCCTAGAGGGGTTCCGTGGGGAGGCCAAGGCGGGGTGCAGGCAGAGATAGTGCAGCAGAACCGGGCACGTGCCTTTATTAGGGCTCATGGGAGGGGCGTTTTAGGCTTCCTGGACTAAGGTCGGATTGGTCAATTCCAACCTGGAAGAGCTGGGTTTTGGTGAGCTTCACAGGGTGCAGTGGTTGTCTGGTGTAGGGGGCACCCAAGAGAAAGGCTCTGAGCTGTTGGGGAGAGTGCTTGTCACAGGGTTCGCTGAGGGAGTCATTTCAGGGACTTACCTCTTCGTGCGAGTCTGCAGGCTGTTACGAGGCTATGTCGGAGGGGCCAGTGTCGGCCCAAGGCCCTGCACGCCTCTACCGGGGCCACACAAAGTGGATGCCGAGGCAGCAGTATTGTGGAGTGGCTTCTTTTTTACTTATTCTTTTCCCTTCTTAGTTTGTTACTATGTTCATCAGATAGTGTCCCATATTTAGATTCATTCTATTAGGATGCCTTTTATTTTTATTTTTCCATAACAAAACCTGGATCCTGTTTGGAAGATGGATTATTTTACAGAGGCACCGTTGAGCATGCAAAATACTATATACACTTAGTAAGTCTAATTAATAGAACAGTTTGATACTAAATGAAATAAATAATCCCAGATACGTGACCTTGAGTGCGCGGGCCAAAAGAACGTCTGTAGTATTTGTGTATAATAATGTAGACTTCCAGGGGATTTGCAGCATTATAGAGCATTTTCGCTGAACTCTCAACACAGCCTTAGATGTGGAGAATTCTAAAAGATTAATGGTCTTAGCCAGGAAATGGCTCTTTTGGAAAAAATGACACAGTGAAATGCAAATACTGCCAAGATTAAAGAAACAGATGAGACCACATTCTATGCCGAGCAGACACTTAAAACATTTCATGAAATCGGTTCAGTGGGAGGCAGCCACTGGGCCCCAGAACAGTTTGCAAATATGGGAATTCCCAGCGGCCCCTGAAGTCAGGACCACCTGTGTATTGAAAGATGAGTCCGTCCAAGCAGGTGGTCTGAGTGCTTTGGGGCAGCTCTGTTCCAAATGTAGATGAATAAGCAAATAAACAAACAAATTTACAGTGAGCATACGTCTCGGGGTTAAAAGTGTATTTTGAATTGAGTTATCAATTCAGTAGTACTCAGCTGATGAAAACAACATAAAGAGCAAAATGTAATGGTTTTTAAATATTAAAAGAATTTTTATATTGAAATGCTGAACCTCTTCAGAAGATGGATGGAGGGCGTCGTGGAGTTCCGATTAGAGGAGCCCCGGCCCCAGATGCCGCGGTGCTGGGTGCCCTTTCATTGGATGCCCAGGAGGTGTGTGAGGAAAGGCACCATGGGGAGATGGTGGATGGTGGAAACCACGCCCTTCTTTTGCAAAATGGGAGAAGCAGAATTGTGAGAAGGGCGTGTGAGGCGAGAACAGACAGGCTGACAACACGTGTTCTCAGGCAGATCAGTTTAGGGAACGAGACTAGTTTGGAAGCTTTTAAACCTTGGATGCTTTCGAACCATCCATACCCATACACCCCTTGGGCAGCGTGGGGGGCCCCCCGGTATGCCCTCCTCTGTCAGGTAATCTTTGCTCCACTCATAAGATGATTGTTCTGCCTTCTCTCTCTGCTCAAACAGTAAGGGTGAAAACTACGCGAGCTGTATTGGACTCTTCTAGGAAAAGCATTGCTGATGTGTCTGCTCACAGCGGTGCTGTGAGGTGCCCAGGACAGGGATGGATGTCCACTTGCAGTCCCTCCACGCCACGAGTCTCTAAATATGCTCCTGACACTCTGAACCGTGCCTCCTTTTAAGTCTTCCTTCTCTCCACGACCCTGCTTCTCCTTACTTCCCGTCTCCTTCCTTCCCCTCCATCTTTCTATTAATCTCTCGCCTGGGTCTATCTTCTCCCCTCTCTTCTTTTTCCCTAAACGTTCCCACAGAATTAAGTCTTGAAAGCTATTTCCATAAAACCATTGCGAAGGGGGCGTGAGTGACATGTTTTTTATGGGCCCGGGTCAATAGCTTTGAGAAATGAGGCTGATATCAGGGAAAACAAATTGTTAGTGTTATATTGGAATTTCACTGTGGGTATTAAATATTTGTATGAGGTACCCAAACACTCTAGGGATTAGGTGGATGAATTCCATTCCAAAACCAATAAAATGAAAAGCCAACTGCAAATTAGGTTTGAAATGGACCTACCTGTCCCCAGAGGTTACACAGTGACTAATGGTTTAGTCCCCAAGTGGAACACAAACCTACTTTGCTTTCATAGAAGCAAAGAAGACTAATAAAGGCGGTGTCTCCAAGCAGCTCTGAGTCAACCGGGGCTCCGTCATCCTCTGTTTAATAGCTTTTCGCTTCTCAGCCGCGCTTCTTAATTAAGTCGCAATAAGAGACGGCCCTTAAGAAATCCCCGAGCACCTAAGTTCTTGGTGTTCTTAATATTCTTACTAGTGGTAGGTGCCAACAAAGGCTTGGAAAGAGGAGGTTTGCCACCCACTGCAGTCCCCGTGAGCAGTGCGCCACCAAGAAAATAGGTATTTAAAGTAAGAGTGAAGTTATGAAACTGTTTTATTTTAATTTAACATACCCTCCCACTAGAAACCGAATGCTCCGCTGAGGCAGTTTTAAGACAAGCACCCCGTGCCCGGCCGCAGGGCTCTTTATTAAACAAGTGGAGCTGGGCTTACACTAAAATGACAGCCACCTCCAAATCTCAGCTGTAACGCCATCGAAAATTTGTTCATGTATGAACTTTCATCTTATTTATGTTTTTTAAATGTTTGCTCGCATCAGGCCTATTGACGGCCCGCGTGGACCTCAAGGACACTGTCCCCATGTGCAGTGGCTATGAGGGGACTTCCACCCTGCCGCGTCAACCTCTTCCTGTCACAGGGCAGGACAGAGGTGCTAGGAGTTCCCGCACCGGCAGTGAAATACTACTCCCATCAGCACCAATTGTCAAGAGCGAGTCTCCTGGCCCCGCTTAGCTTCAAGAGGACAGAAAGGTTATACCTCTGTTTCTGGAAGGATGGGAGAATGTTCATGGGCAATAACAGCTTCTCTCCTATCCTTTTCAAGCCAAATTCCCATCTGCTACAATATTTACATAACAATTCCAGCGCCACTAACAGGAAACCAAACATTTGTTTTTTGGTTTTTTGGTTTTTGTTTTCCCAAATGAATCAACAATTGTTTGCCAGGGTGTGAGTAAACCCCTGGGTCAACCTGTGACCACGAGACAGCCGGGGGGTGCCCTGGAGGAAGCTGTCCCAACACACCTCCCCCGCCTGGTGGAGCGAGGAGATCAGAGCGGCTGCCCCAGCTGCCCTGGGAATCCTGGGAGATTCGGGCAGCCTCGCCTTCCCTTCACCCGGATGACGGTCTGGCTCCCCACTGAGGCCTGTCTTCACCTGCTCTGTCCCTCACTGCACCCCCTGGACCTGGAACATGCCCAACGAAGGGCCTCGATACATGTCTCTTAAATGAGTAAATTCCCTGAGCCTCAGTTTCCCCATATGCCCCATCTGCAAACTGTAAAGTCCTGTGCGGGTGGTGGCGGGGGGAGTGAGTATCACTCGCATTCCGGCCATGAGAGCTTGTGCAGACAGGGTGAGCGTGATGAGAAATCGGCTCCTGTTTTCCTGTCCTCACAGGCCCGTGGCCCATAATTGGCTTGGAAAACTCAGATTTTTTCCAAACTTCACAGCTTCAGAGTCAACATTCCATGTAACACTGGACCCAGCCCTGCCTCCTTTTCAATTAACTAGGGAAGAGTTCAATTTTTTACTGGATTTCAAACGCTGGGTATTTTTCCAGCACTTCTCTCTGCTCTGCCTAAGGCCTCATCGCCCACGTCCACTGTTCACGCCCTGCTGCCCGCTGGTCCCTGTCACGGCAGCACCAGTGGCTACAGCTGTGTCTGTCCTCAGGGCCGCATGCCACAGCATCCAAAGGGAGTGTTCCTTTGCCCCAGTGTTCCCAGCAGTAATAACTCCCCAAACAGCGTCTTCTGGCGGGGGACAGGTCACACATCCACTCCAAGCCGAGTGCTATGGCCAAGGGTGACATGCACAGTGGCCTCGCTATACCGTCTATGTACCAAGCAGGTATAAGCTCCAGGCTGTGTTCTGGGCCCTGGCCAAAGAGCGGTGGAAAAGACAGACAGAAATCTCTGTCTTCGTGGACTAGATGTTAGAGGTGATTGTTGTATCAGTTTTTTATTGCTGCCGTAACGACTTACCACAAACGTAGTGGCTAAAACATGCTTTTTATTTCGGACCGTTCTGGGAGTCAGAAGTCCAAATCAGTCTTACGGGGCTAACATCAAGGTGTCAGCAGATCTGTGGCGCTTCCGGAGGCTCCAGGGGAGAGGCTATTCCGGGCCTTCTCCAGTTCCTGAAGGCCACCTACATCCCTTGGTTGGGGGTCCCTTCCCCCATCTTGGAAGCCAGCAACGGTGGGTTGAGGCCTCGTGCTATGCCCCTCTGACCTTGCTTCTGTCACCGTCTGCTCTCCGACCCCGACCCTTCTGCTCCTCTCCTCCACTCTGTGCTTCCACTGGGTCTAGCTGGTTAGCCCAGGACCATCTCCCCATTGCCAACGTCAGTTGATTAGAAACCTAAATTCCCTGTTGCCCTGCAAGGGAACATACTTACAGGTTCTGGGGATTAAAGTGTGATGTCTTTTGAGGGGCCATTATTCTGCCCACCCCACTCCAGAGAGTTGTTCTGTGAGTCCTCAACACCTCCCATGCGTTGGCGTCCGTCCTCACCCCCAGATGATTCCCATTTGACAAATGAGGCAGGCGGATGTGGGCTTTGTCCAAGGTGACCCAGTCAGTAGGTGGCAGAGCCTGCACCAGAAGCCACAAGCTCAAGCTTGCCCAGTGCTGCCTTTGGCCAGAACAAAAGCAAACTTCTCATCCAAAAAGTTCTAGCAAACTTCTAAAAGCTAGAATTCCAGCAGTTGTCTAAAATTAAAGGGATAGTGCAGAGCAGGAGAGTGGTTTCCATTTGGAGTTTGTTGAGGAGGCAAAACATATTTTGTCCTACTTTGGTCCTATCTATGGTACCAACATCTACTCATTTGCTCTCTCATGAGACAAATATTTCTGGAGGCCAATTATGTGCGAAGTATAATGTGTGCTAACTCACCTAATTTTCACAGCAGCTCTAGGGGATTCAGTCCTGAGTACAGTCTCCCCATCTTACAGATGTAGAAAACGAGGCACAAAGATATGGGTTCACTGGTGCCACACCTGGGCCCCCTTTTGGATGGAGACCTCTACTCTCCAGGGCCCAGACTCTCAGCACCGCCCTTCACCCCAGGTCAAATGTCATGACCTCCATGCAGATACCCTCGACTCTCTCAGGCAGGGTTCAAGACTCCCTTTGGCTCCCTTGAGCTCTCATTCCTCTCTTAGGGCGCTGCTCATGTGGTTCTGTGATTTTATTTGCACACTTACCTTCCCCATAGGCTGTCAGCTTCTTGGGCTTTTATTCCAGGCACTGGCACCTGCTGAGACCGCCCCCCACGCCTGTGCATGAACGAACGACTGGAGGGGTGGACTGCCCGACGGTATCGTTGCTATGAGTGTCTCAGGCACTTCCTGAAGCCTAGACTTGTGCCCATTTCCCTGAGCCACTGAGAGAGACAGAGGGCGGTGTGGACAGAGACGGAGGGAGAGAGTCATAGACGGAGACTCAGGATGAGATGGGGAGAGAGCCCCGGGGGTCGGGGAGGCAGGGAGGCACATGGGAGCTCCCTGAGTGGGGGCAGGACAGGCGCTATTTCTGTTCTGCTTTAACCTCCGTGCCTGGTATGTGGTGGGCAAAGGAAGGAAAGGAGGAAGGGCGGGAGGGAGGGAGGGAAGGGGGGAAGGGGGAAGGAAGGAAAGGACCCCTAACGCCCAATATGACAGTATTTGGAGATGTGTTCTGGAAGGAGATCATTAAAGTTAAACAAAGTCATAAGAGTGGAGCCTTAATCCGATAGGACTGTGTCCTTGTAAGAAGAGGAGGAGACACCAAAGCTTTCTCTCCACAGGAGCATAGAGGAAGGCCACGTGAGGGCACAGCAATACAGGGGCTGTCTGCCAGCCAAGAACAGGGGTCTCTTCACCCTGCCAGCACCTTGAGCTTGGATTTCAGCCTCCAAAAATGTGAGAAGATGAGTTTCCTTCGTTAGGCCTCGCAGCCCGTGAGACCCTGCATGGAAGCCCAAGCTGACTAGGGTAACGATGCTCTTCCGCAGGGGAGACCCTGTTCCTGAGAGTCAGGGTCCCTGGAAGGGGCAGTGCAAGGCCCCCTGAGATTCATTATGTGGCAGAGGGAGCATAAAACACTCCTCAAACCTCGGTGTGACCTACGTTATACATGCAAGCCTCCAAGTTTGTGATTCCTTAGGTGAAGGAGGCAGAATCCTCTAATCCCTTAGGCAAAACAAAACAAAACAAAACAAAACAAAAAACCTTTTCTTTATTTTCATTTTTTAAAATCGTCATCTGAGGACATTCTTGTTGTTTTTAGAGAGAGGGGGAGGGAGGGAGAGAGAGCAGGAGAGAAACACTGATGTGAGAGAGAAGCATGATCAGTTGCCTCTTGTTCACGCCCTGCCTGGGGATCGAGCTCACATCCTAGGTGTGTGCTCTGACTTGAAATCGAACCTGAGGCCTCTCAGTTTACGCGACAATGCTCCAACCAACTGAGCCACACAGGCCAGGGTGCTTTTCATTTGTTTTGAGATGTGGGCCACAACGTCCTCTCTCCCCAGGGGACAGGGGAGTGGGTGAGTACATGGAGCCACTATAAGGAGGACAGGCACTTCTCACCACTCTTGGGGTCCTAGGCAAAGGAAACCTTCCCCACGGTGAGGCCCGTTTCCCACCTTCTCCCTCCCACACGCCAGGCCCTGGGCTGGCTTGGCCTCAGCCCGGGGGCCATGTAAGAGGCAGTCCCAGAGCCACGCCCACCAAAGTGACACCGTTGCCTCTAGCCTGCCACCGTGGACCTCCCCAGCCTCGGTTTCTTCAGTTGTACACAAAAACTGCTAATCCCTCTACTCCTGAGGTTGCCCTGAGGGCCAATGGGATTTTGCAGGTCACTCGGGGTCCCAGGTTCAGGGGACAGATGGCTATCTCTGCAAATGAGGTCCACAGTGACCAAATCTCCTTCTCTTTCTTTCTTTAAGGACAACTTGGAAATCTGGATGCTTTATCTGGAATCGTCGAACTACTTAGAGGTAATTAAAATAGCCTATGGTCTGGATTGAGCCTGGGCTATCAGTTTCCTGAACTACGTGGTAGTGGAAAGAGCAGGAAACGAGAAGTGACGATGCTGTTATTTGAGGCCCAGGTCTTCCACCTCCTAGCAGGCCACCGTGCTTTCACTTTCCTGAGACTCGGTTTCTTCGTCCATAACAGCAATACTAATTATATGTGGCAATGGTCAATGGATTGCCATGACATTGAAATGAAATAATGTAAATGAAAGGACTTTGTGAAGTGCAATTCTTTCACTCACTCAACAAATAATTATTGAGAGGCTATAATTAGAACAAGCATTGGTCTATCTCAGGATGTAGAAGGACAGAGACATATAGTAATCAAGGACCACGCTGCCTGGAGCCAAGTCCTGGCTCTCTCACCCGCTAACTGTGGGATGGTTAATAAGAATATCTGACTCAAAGGGTTATTGCCAAGTTTAAATGAGCTAATATATGCAAAGCACAACATGCCTGGTACAGAAAAGTTGCTGTAGAAGCCTTTGATAATAAAGGATTATTTTCTTGGACATGAACTACTAAGAAGTTAAATTATGCTTTAACAAGTCATAGCTAAATATTTTACCTTAAAATATAAGAATAAGTTAAAAGAACAGAGTAGTGAACACCAGTGTAACCAAATTCTTTCAATATAAAATGAAGTTTTAATTATTAATCATTAGCCATTGAGAACACAGACATATTCAGAACACCTTAATTTATTAGAGTTATAGGGTTAGGATTAATTCTACTGCCATGAGAGCATCTTAGGTTTCTTTTTATTAAGTGCTGTTTTAATTATACAAGTGATACATGAATACATTCTCTTTATTAAAAATAATGAAAACATTTAGATGAGGCTAAATTTCCTTTTGCTATCTGATATTATTTTGCAGTAGCATATAAGGAAAAGGCTTAAATCTCAGTAGCTTAAAGCTACAGTGTTTATTACCTGCTCAAATCCGCTGGCCCTGGGCAATCTGATCTCAGAGGCCACACACGAAGCAGGGTGCCTGGATGCTTGAACAATGAGTGACACAGCTGGAAACCTGGGGATCAAAGAGGGCACATAGGACCTTCCTGGGGAGTGGGAGCCGAGAAAAAATAGCAAAGGGAGGGGTCTGGGTGGCAGCCACACTCTGGAAGCAGAGCTCAGAGAGGAGGCAGGTGGCTCTGGTAGAGGGCAGAGCTTCTGAAAAATGAGGTCTAAGCACCGAAAGTGAAGGGAGGCCCCTCGTGGCCCCTCCGGAAGAAGTGCCATTGGCTTCTCAAATAGTGCAGTTCACGGGGGTTCAGTCTAGGAAACCCAGTGTTCACGTCTGAAGAGCACATGTTAGTCAACCTCCCCAGCCACTAATACCTTCCCAACCGCCTTGGAGTCACCTTCCCTGATGCCAATATCGATTGTCCCTTTGATCATTTCTCTCTGTATTGTTACCGTCACAGGAGCGTCACGCCCACCAAGCCCACCCAGGTAGTCCCGTGGAGGTCAGTCATCATTTGGGTAATTTGATTTTTTTCTAAAACGTCCTAACTGAACAACTAAAATGTGTTTACTCTGAACGCGTTAGGTTTGTACTTATCAAATTAGAACTGTATTACCCCCCTTAGATTATGTTAAAAACAAAATCAATAGTTTATTTAACCAAAGTCAAGAAAAGAAAGAAAAAGAAGACGTAAACAAACAAAAAAATGCCCGGAGGAAGCTGTGTAATGATTTTTACGTGGAAAGAAACAACGTGAATAAACACGGGGAAAGAATTTCAGTGTAAATCAAGGCCGATGGGCAGATCGGAGGAATAAGCAGGCACCTAATTTAATATCGTTCATTTCTGTGCACCTTCTTACAAATAACTCACCAGGGCCTGTGAAGTATAGGCTGCTTTCTGAGCAAGCCATGAGAATAAACAACCTCGTGACATTTCTAATAGCGGCAGTGTCGGATTTAACACAGTATTTATACCATCTCTTTAACTAAATATTTGAGATCATTAAAAAACTGGGCTTCTTATCAATGCCTCCAAATTAGACTCCAGGGGCAAACTGTGATCTACTTCAGAGGCCTCCACCTAAGCTCCTTCCCCATGTGCTTTAAATTCATAGTTGCTCGCTTTTTCGCCTCCGGAAGCTCAGCCCTTCTGTACTGAGGAGACAAGACAATTCCCCGTGGAGTGACAGACGCAGCCCAGCAGCCTCGAAGGCCTGAGACTGGCCATCCACCAATCTCCTGCTGGTACTTTGAAAATGTCTGATGGCAGGCAGGAGTCACATGCTTCAGGAAGGGCTGCTCACCCTTACCTGGGCGATGGATGGTGCCGCTGAGTCTAAACACAAGAGGAAGTCAGAGGGTTGTCACTTCACCAGCTGCTGATTCCCTCTGACTTGCTTCCCTTCCAAGTCTGCACACACTGGTCCTAGAAGTCAGAGAATTCTATAGTCAGACGGGGATTAGCAATACAGGGACTGAAGTCATCCTTCATTCGCTCATGCGTGCATGTTTTTATTAAACATTTCCGGAGCGCCTCCCCTGCACCTGGCTTTGACTGGGCTCTGAGTGCACCGCATCCTGCCCACGAGTTTTAAATAGCCCCTATACCCTCAAATCAGCCAAAATGAGCATGCCCTCTGCTCCCTGATGGGACCTCGACCCATCACCCTTTCTTTTACAAAGTGGGAGGAAGGCATTTATGAGAGAGGACGTGGAAGAGAAGGACCCACAGAGTACACCGGCCAGTCTGGGATCTGGAAATGGATTCTCTTAAAACTCTCTGCGCCTGTGAACCCTTAGAAGTTTGCTGTGTATTTCCATTTGATGATCACTGATCGAATTAATACCTGATCATCTGCCCCTCTCCCCTCTGCCCTATAATCGCAAGAACAATGTTGGGAACCCAAAAGTCATTTTAAAAGCTGGTGAGTGTTTTAGCATCCAGGTAAAAGGATGCAGTTGGGGGGGGGGCACCTCATGGAGCCACAGGGCATGCCCCCATGCCCTCCCCGCAAGGAAGCACGTTCCTTCCTGAGGTGATGTTTGGCAGGGGCTGACTTCAGGAGGCCAGGACCCCAGGGTTACCGGCCTGAGTCGAGCTCCTACCAGCTTGTAGGGCAGACTGTCTTGTCTCTATCCGCCAGGCTCTCTGCAGTGCTGATTTAGAAATTCCAGACAACCCATCGAGAGTTCTTTATGGCAGCAGCGGGCAACTGATCTCCAATAACACGTAAAAAGATAGGGCCCCCAGGCAACGACAGCAGCTGCAATTTAAGTTGAAATTGGAGTTAAAATGTGTGCTGTGCTGGATTCACCTGCCAGCAGGTTGGGGGAGGGGACTGTTGGGGAGGGGGTGAGGTGGTGGTCTCTGGTTTCCCATCCCTGAATCCAGCTAGAAACTCCAGGGCCAACTGCCCAGTATTCTAGGTGTCACCCTCTCCGTTGAGACTGGGGGCTCTTGGCGATGGCTCTTGGGTGTGTTTGCGTTAGCTGCCTGTGGGTCTTCCTCTCCAGGGTCATTCAGATATGAGCATTCTTTTCCTTCTTCCCTCCGCCACTCCCTCCCCTTTATCTTGGTGCCTACTTCCCCACAGAGTGCTTAGGATTGGATTTTCACACCTGGGAGAACCTCATATATCTCTGTCCATCTGGGTTGTCACCTAGTCTTTGTGAGGGAAAGGAGGTTATGGATGTGCACATTCTTAGAGCGCTTTGCCGGGAAAGCAGGAAATAAATCCAGCCTGTTTCCCAGCCCACTTTTCCCGCTCTGCTGGGCTGCCTGGCCCTCTGAGCCGTTGGGTGAGCGGAAAGGAATCCTGGTCCTGTCTGGACAGGCTCCAAGGATCCCCTCCCCGCCGCCCGCTGCCTCCCCTGCAGAAAAGCAGAGGTGGCCGGGGGCAGAAAGGGTGGAGGCAGGGGAACTCACCGCCTCCCCTGAGGGGCACAGGTGTTCACACCCATTGCCTGGGTTAATTGGCTCAGCCACTTGGTGGTTGGCCTTGATTCTGCTTTAAGAAGCAGCTGAGACTCAGAGAGAGGTGATGACTCGGCCAAGGGCGCACAACTGGCACCGGGCAGGGGCAGGATTCACACACAGGAACCCTCTGGTGCACTCATCCTTTTGGGACAGGCTCTGAAGAAACCGCAGTGAAGGAGATTGACAAAGCCCTGCTTCGTGGGCCGCGTGGAGGGAGACAGATGATGAACAGCACACAGTACCTCGTGTGGTTAACAGAGACGTGGGAAAGAGTAAAACAGTGTGAAGAGTATCTTTGGGAGTGGTGTCCTTTGTTATAAGGTGGTCAGGGAAATGACAGAAGGCATGAGCCAAGTTCCTACAGGAGGGGAAGAGAGCTCCAGGCAGCTGGCGCAGCACATGCAAAGGCCCTGAGGTAGGACTATGTCTCACATGATGAAAGAACAGCAGGTAACTGCATGTGCACTTCCTGGAATCCCACACTCAAGGGGTATAGTAAGCGAGGGGTGGCGGGAGCAGTCTGCCCAGGCACAGGCGGCTAGTGGTGGAGTATCTGTAGAATAATGCAGCTGCCTCAGATTCAGTGAGAAGACACTCCCTCCCTCCAGGGCCATGGCTCCTACTTGCCTGCCCCATCCCTTGCAATCCTCCTGCCTGCACTAGACCAGGAAGCTTTGGAGAGCAGAGCCTTTATTTATCCTGTTCCTTGTCCCATTCCCAGGATCTAACGTCTCAGTCTCTAATCCAGCTTTTGTCGAAAGATCGAAGGAAAAAATAGGCAAAGGCAGGTGCGCTGAGAGAGCTGCGAGTGTGTGTGGCCAGATACAGTTGAAGAGTCTGATGGAGAAGGACAGCTTGAAGACAGAATGCTGGGCTCAGCGGCGGGGCCTGGACGGGGCCACCGCCTAGGGCTCCAGAAGGGCAGAAGCGAGGGGTGGAGCGGGACCTGGGCCACCGCGTGGGCTGTCGCTGTGCCTTGGTTCCCTCCCGGTGGTCTTGACAGAGCAAGCCAGTGTCAGCACGTTCCCTGCCTGCTACTGCCCCTCTGTGCCAAGGCCATCGGAGCCACCAAGCATAGAAGTCCCAGTCCTGGGCTCCATCCCTTGGGAAGCAATGACTCCTCCTGCCCATGGCCCACCTGATGCTGATCTGGTGAGACCTGAGCAGTCGACAGCAACGGAGTACAAGCAGTGAGTTTGATGTCCAAAGCTCAGGTTCAAGGGCTGGCACCGTCAGCAATGGCTGTATGACATTGGCCGGCATGTTCCACCTCCTGAGCCTCACCTGTGACCCAAGGTTCTGGATTGGGTCACCTAAAAGGTATCTTTAACCCCGATTGCACTGGAGCCCAGAGATTTTTTTTTCCCCCAAAGACTACTCTATGCAAAGCACTGTGGGAAATTCAGAGCTTTGAGGGCCACAGTCCTTACTGAGGCCATAGGAGTCACACGCAAAGATAGACACACTTCGGCTCAGCGAACTCTCAGGCTGTTGAGCAGCTGCTGCTCTCTCTCCATTGGAGAAGAGTGGGAAGCAAGAACAAAAGCCGCAATATCTGCTGGCTCTGTAAACCGCCAGTCCTGCCATTCGTTGGCCAACTCATTCGCATCTCATGGGAGTAGAGGAGGCAGGCACTGTTATCGTGCACGTTTCACAGGTGGGGAAACTGAGGCACACTGTCCAAACTTCTTCACGAACTCCTCGGGTGCAGATTCCCATCATTCCCTGTTTCCTGGGTCTGTCTCCCTTATATTCTACCAGACCCTAGGGAGCTGTGATTATAAAGGTAGGGTTTTTTTTTTTTAACAAACAGACCAGAACGTGCTATACATCTAATCCATCTTGGTCCCCACAGAGTGGTCTCTGGAGAAATCACATTTATGCCAACAATGGAGTCATTATCTGGCGATTGCAGCCTCCGCCGAGATGCTCAGAGGTCGGGGGTGGGGGGGGACCACAGGGAAAGCTGTCCCTTTGTTCCACAGTCACATCTTGCTTGGCTGCCCAACTTACTCGGGGCTGGAGTGCATTTCCTCTCATTAACCTTAAACCTCAATCACCTCCAGACGTTTTTAAGTGCCGCGCTCACCCTCCAGGGCCAGCCAGATGGGCGTGCAAAGCTCAGAAAGGCCCTCGCCTGCTTTAATGTCCTGCTGTCACCGGCCTGACATTCTTAAGAACTTTTGGACAAAGAAGCTTGCATTTTTATTTTGTATTAGCCCTCCCCCCAACATTATGGAGCTAAACTAGCCACCTTCCCAGGACTGAGGTTTGCTCCCTCTCAGCTACTAAAAAGCACACGTTCCAGATTAAAGGATTTCTCTTCCCAAGAGAAAGTCCCAAGTGTCTGATCAGTGGTTGTGTCACCAGAGGGTCCCACTCAGAAAAGACCAGGCTCATTGGGATTCTCAAGTGCTACTGAGTTTGATAAACAACACAGGTCTTACCACCACTCAGCTCGTACCCAGAGCACTAAGTTGCATTTTCAATATGTGAGCCTGGCCAGAGATGGAACATCATTTGAGTGTGGCCAGGAGGCTCCTGGTTAGTTTCTTCTTCTTCCATTTATTGACCCTGCCTTCCACCTTCAGGATGGGTTTGATCAGTGTGTCACTGAGCTCTGGCTGCTCTGCTGCTAAGCTTGGGGCTGGGAGAGTTTCTGCTCTGTGCCTTGGAGAGCCTACGCTTGGGTGAAATGACACCTCCTGCTTTTGGGGATGGATCTCCTGGTTGGCTGGGACTGAAGTCTCACTTGGTGGAGTCCTCACTCATGTCCCCAGGGACCCTCAGCTTGAACCATCCAGGAGCTGCTATGAGAACACACACTCCTCCACACCACAGTCCCAGGTGTGTCCCCAGGCCACCCTCCCCTCTGAAAGATTTGAGACAAGGGCATGAGCAACTGAAATGAAAATGAGCAAGATGGTTTCCCAGCGCAAGATGGAAACGTGGGACCCCTTGTTCAAAAAATTGTTAGGAATTTCAGGACACTTGAGTGTTCAACCAAGCGTGGCCCCCTTCTCAGCACGGGACTGTGAGTCTGCATGGCTTACACGCCCATGAAGCCAACACTGTTTCCAGGGGCCTGTAATTCATCATGGGGTGAAGCCAGGCTGTGTGTCTTTTGAAAATAATTACAAGCCTCATTTTCCATTCATCTCTATTGCAAGAGTCCCAAGCAGGCGGGTCATGCATAGCTAATCAAAGCCAGAGCCGAAAGCCGCCTGGTTTGATCTCGGAATGAGCCAAAGGAAGATGCAGGGGCTTGTCTGTGGACCTCAGGCCTGAGTGCTGCCCAGGATGCCTGCGAAGTAAAAGAAGTTACCGCCAAACCCTCCAGCTTCTGAGCAGTATTTTTACACTGTCTACTCAGAAAGCAGCTTCTCTGTGTTATTATTCCAAATCTCAGCTAAATGGTTTTATCTTTGCTTAGTGTCCTCAGTTTTTCTCTCTCTCTTAATTATTGCTAAACTGAGCTCTTATCCGCTAATGTCTATGTCTGTGGCTCAGTGTGGTGGGTGAGGGCACTGGTCTGGAGGTGAGTGTGCAAGGCTCACACATGTATTTTGCTTAGTTTCAATCATTCCAGGTTGTTTTGGGGGGCAGGTTATGAGGTGTCCAGGAGAGGAGGGGAAATTCTTCCAAGCCACCTCTTCTGTTGTTAGCTAGGAGAGAATTGAGAAACCTTTGCTTCACCAGAAAATTCTGCTTGCCTATTTTTTAAAAATTACTTAAATCTATTCAGACTCCAACCGCTTCTCATGGCGTCCAGCTCCACCAACCTAGTCCAAGCCACTGTCCTCTATGTTTCAGTGAGTCCCATAGTCCCTTGGAACGAAACCCGAATACATTCCCACTGTCCACAAGGCCTTGCGTGGTCCAGAACCCACTACGTGACCCCTCTTCCAGGCTCACCTGCTCCAGCCAGATGGGGCCCTTGAACAAATCAAGCCTATTAGTGTTTCCTGGCCTTTGTTGTCCCTCTGCAATGTGCTTTCCACAGGCATCTATGTGTCCAAATCAGCGAAACATGCCCCCCACCCCCACCCAAGAGGCCCATGACCTAATCCCTGGAACCTGGGATGTAATGAGATTAATCTAGGTTTTTCCAGTGGACCCAATGTAATTTCACAAAGCTTTAAAAGCAGAAAAGAAAGTCAGAGACTCAATAGAAAGATTCAATATGCCTTTGTTGGCTTGAATATGGAGCGCGCCGCATGGAAATTGTGAGAAGGAAATGAATTCGACCATCAGGGACCTTGGGAGAGAGCTCCAAGCCCTAGATGGGAACCACAGCCCTGGCTGATACCTCGACGTTAGCCCAGTGAGACACGGAGCAGAAGATGCAGCCACGCTGTCCGAACTTGTAACTTACAGAACAGTGAGATAACACACGGGCTGTTTAAAGCTGCTAAATTCAGGGTAATTTGTTCCAGCGGAAACTGTCTTGTTTCTTCCTCCTGCATCCCCATCACCTACGTCTGTATAGCTTATAGTAGTTGCTCAATAAAGTTTTGTTGAACGAATGCAGGGATGAATACATTATTTCTTTGTCCACTTTACAGATAGTCTGAGAGTTAGAGAAGGGAAATAGCTCATCTGACGGGGCACATCTGAAAGCTGCTGGTCCAGACGGAACTAGAACCCAGAGCCCTGACGCACACTCCTGGACTCAGCCTCCTTCGGCTCGTGCCTTTTCCAGGATCACCAAGTTTCCCAATAACTTCTTTTATTTAAAGTTGAGGTCGCAGTGTGTTAGCTGACAGCTGAAGGGGCAGGGCCTCCTTCAATTAATTTATTTCTTCAACAAATATTTCTTTAACAGCCTCCTTAGTGCCAATCACTGTCCACGTGCCACATCCTACTTACAAGCCCTGTGTTCGCTATGACCTGGTGCTTAACTTAATACCTGTCAAAGGAATGAATACGCAAGCAAGAATCTCATCAGAGACGTCCAAGGTCGTTCTGTGCCCTGGGAACCTGACATCAAAGCGCTATTTGGAAGATCACACACGGGGCTTCCCTCTCAATGCGTCCTCGTGGGGGAGGTGTGGTTTCCTGCTCTGAAATGACCTTGGAGGATGAGACCTATCCTGTGCTGTGTATCTGTCCCCATGTTAGCGTCACCTAATCCACCGGACAACCCGCAATGTCGGTTATTATGCCCCATTCCGAGGATGAGGAAACGGAGGTCAAGGGAGGGCGGCTAAGGAGTCACCAGCCAGGGAAACCAGAGCCGGCTTGGGGAGAGCCGCAGCCCTGGGCCTGCTCTGCTCACGTTGATTAAATCAGCAGCATTACTCGGCTCTGAAGCGAATATTCCGGATGATGGTTGTATAACAAGATATGCTGTCCCAGACAGAGACCTAAGTTGAATTGTACTTATTGTCAAGTGGACCCTGCAGTCCCCTTTAGAACACTAGTATCAGTCAAAGACCCCTAAGCTGTCTCTTGTCCACAGCGATGAGCAGGGTGCTGCCGGGGGCTGCCATGCTCATTTTAATATTCAGTGACACGTGCACCACTTCCGCTGGTGTGTCTGTGGCCTCCCACAGCAAAAGCCTGTAAAGCAGATGGGCAATTTCCCACGTTTGTCTCTGCTCCCACAGCAGTGTCTTAACTGGTCTCTGCCCTATTGTCTAGAGAGAATTCACCATAACCACCATCGCCGTCTGAGGCCACGCGTAAAACATGGGTGACTATAATTAAACCGGTCTGCAATTCTCCCATCTCCCGAACTCATCCTCCCTTCATGAAGACGCACTGTGAGGCGCTGGGCGTCGGGAGAGATTAGACTACACGGTTATGTGTCATTAAGGAGGGAATGGGTGCCGTGCTGCAAAGACGAGCCTTGTTTTGCCGAAGTAAATCCATCTCCATGCCAGCGTGCCTGCCGGGGAGGCAGCGTGGAACACAATTATCTTTCTTCTGACTTAATGGGGGTTTATGGCGTAATTTTTCATTATCGTCATTTCTCAGGACATATAAACAGAATTTTTTTCCCCCAATGCAATTTACTGTTCTACACATAAGACACTTTGTGTCTAAATGAAAACTCAGGTAGGATTAACCATGAAAGAGCATTGTTATAGATGTGGCTGGAATTTGTATTTTAAAACTCATGCACGGCTGTCCCCACCCAGGACCTGAGTTTGACCTTAAACCCCAAAGACGACTCTGCTGCGTGTTTTGCTCTCAAAAAGCAAGTTTCACGCAAACCTGGCAGCCCTGATAAGCCCCCTTACTCCAGCTGTGTGCCCTCCTTCGCTGGAACTTTTAAACACATCACAGGCCGCAGCCATTTTCCCTATTTTAAAGGTTCTCCTTTTACACCGGATTTGTTTGACTTGCCGAAAGCTTGACTTTTACAACCTCATAAATCCCCTCAGCTCCAATCCAAACTTGGCCAGAAAGTGCTCAGACAAAAACAGTTCAGGTCATATTTCAGCTCTCGATGGAGAGAAAGAAACAAGCAGCAGCAATAATTGTTTGGTTTAATTGCGGCACGCGAGTTCACGAGCTAGAGCCACATCCCGGCGTGGCAAGGGAGACAGACCCAGACGGGCGCTCTGCACAGAGGGCGCCGAGGATGTCGCAGAAGAGGGAGAGAAGTGTGTAGGTGTCAAGAGAAAGGTCCCCTCCGGGTTAAACCAACAAAGGGTGAGGGAGGCAGGAGTGGCCTGAAAGACCCCGTTATCCAGGCAAGATGGTCCCAGTGAGAGAGGCTATCAGGGTGACAAGGGACATGAGAGGAGAAAGGCTGTCCCAAACAGTACGGTTGGAGATGGACAAGCTCCTGAGAATTCTGCTGAGGCCCCCCCACCCCCGCCAGGCCCAGCTCAGTCGTGGCTAAGTGACTTCCCAGGCTGGGGAACAGCCGCGCCCCTGTGGCCCCTCTCATCTCCCAGGCAGTCACTGAGCTCCCACACGCCTGGCAGGAATCTAGAAAACTTAAGGCCTCGGACCTAGAAGACCACGGAGTTTGCTGTGAATTACGAGAAAGAAACGTGTCAGGGGGCATTTTGCAGACCCTGCAGCCTGGTGAATGTCTGAGCTGGCGCATTAAGGTCTGACCTGAAACCTGATCCACAGCCCCAACCACAGGAGCACACATGTGTGCATGCACATAGTGCATTGCATGTATACTCGTTCATGCATTCATTCTACAAGCATTCACGCAGCGCCACCCCATGCCAGTCACCAAGTTATGTTCCAGGGAAGCTCAGATGAACAGAATCTAGTTCCTGAGCACCAAGTGTTTCCGATCCATTTGGACGGTAGCTTAGAAAAGATGTGGCCATAGGGGGAAAAAGTAAGGAGACACCCACAATTCCTACTTTGTCCACAATTTCCCACCTGCCCGGAGACTGAAGGCCACTCCCCCTGTACACAGTAGGTGCCTGCACACAATAGGACAATCCTCATCCTCGTTGTCCTCCTTCGTGAAAGTTCTGATTCATTCCCTGCCCTTTCTAGGTTCTGGACGGTCTTTCCTGCAGCTCTTTTTTACCTAAAAAGTTTTAATCATATATTGAGTTAAAAGTCAATATTTAATTAACCAAGTAATTACATTCAGCTTACGTTTGAATCTGGTATTTGCACATCTGTGCATGTCAGGACACCCTCTCTCTCGCCCCTCTATCTGTCCCCTGCCTCCCTCCCACAGTGCGGTCCCCCTCCTTTGGGACAGACACAAGAGGCCGCTCTGGAGCAGGATCTGGGGTGGGGTAGGACAGAGAAGCAGGTAGGATGGGCTTTCCCTGGAGGACTCCCTGCTTCTCTCCCTGGAGCAGGAAGACTTACTCTCATCTCCTAGTTAATAATGAAGAGCTTTCTTGCTGCACCTCCGCTCCCCATTCCAGAACCACTGGCGGGTTTTAATTCAGCTAAAGCCATTCATTACATACAGAAAGGGGGCGGGGAGGACGGGCTGGAGACCGCTCACCTTGTAAGAGAGGTTCTCCGGCTTTGCTTGTCCCACGTCGTGGAGAAGGAAAGCTCATCGCAGCAGCCTGCCCGCGTGTGTGAGAGAGTGTTCCAGTAAGCAGCTCCAAGAGCGGTTGTGGTGAGCTTGGCTGATGCACATTGGACACCTGCAAACCTGGCATCTCATACCTTCCACCCCACAGCAAAGCGTAGCTCAGACACATTGTGCCCCCAGCCCTCCACACATCAGTAGAAGGGGAACCAGGGCCACAGGCTTCCAGCCTTTTACCCATGGAGAGAACCACCCAGACCCATAGCTCCTTTTCCTCCACCTACCAGCAGAAGAAAGCCATCAGCAAAAATAAAGTAGAAAGCCCCTCAGCTTGCCTTTGTCTCCAAAAAGCCTCCTGAGATTTTAATACAAACAGCCACATGGATCAATGAAGAGAGAATGAACATTTTTACCATGTTGCGTCTTCCAATCCATAAACAAGGTCTTTCCTATTATTTAGTTTTTCTTTAATTTCTTTCATTAACATATGATAGTTTTCAGCATATAGATCTAATCAATGTTTTGTTAATTTTATACATATTTTATACATATTTTATTTTTATTTGGAACAATTTTAAGTTCAGTCCTCATTTGTTCACTGTTAGTATATAGAAATGCAATTGATTTTTGTGTAATGATCTTGTATCCTGTAACTTTGCTGAACTCACTAGTTCTAGTTTTTTTGGTAGATTCTTTGGGATTTTCTCTGTAGAAAATCATGTCATTTGCAAATAGAGATAATTTTATTTCCTCTATCTGTATGCCTTTTATTTCTTTTTCTTGCCTTATTGCACTCTCTGTGCTCCCAGTAATATGTTGAATAAGTGGTGAAAATGAGCATTCTTGCTTTAGAATTCCTAGCCTTAGAGACAAAACATTTAGTTTTCCACTGTTAAGTAGTGTTTTAATTATAGACTTTTTGTAGATGCTATTTATGAAATTGAGGAAATTACCAGCTACTCCTAGTTTGCTGAGCATTTTTTCATAAACAGATAATTTTTCTACATCTATTAAAATAGCTTTTCTTTTTCTTTTTTTTTATTAGCCTGTTAATATCGTGGATTATACTGATTGATTTTTGAATTTTCACCAGCCTTGCATACCTCAGATATATCCTACTTGGTCATATTATATAATTATGATTCCTTTAAACATTGCTGGATTACATTTTTTAATATATTTGAAAATTCTTGTGCCTAAGTTCATGAAGGGTGTTGGTCTGTAGTGTTCTATTTTTGTACTGTTTTTGCCAATTTTTGGTTTTAGGGCAATACTGGCTTCATAAAATGATCTAGAATGTGTTTCCTCTTCTATTTTCTGGAAGAGATTATGTAAAGTTGGTGTTAATTTTTTTAAATGTTAGATAAAATTCTTCAGTTAAACCACATGGGCCTGGAGAGTTCTTTCTCGGGAACTTTTAAATTACATATACCACTTATTTTTTAAAATTGAATTTATCAGGGTAACATTAGCTAATAAAATTATACCAAATACAATTTCTTAAGTTGTTTTAGGACTAGTCAGGTTATTTATTTCATCTTGATTGAGTTTGGTAGCTTGTGGTTTCCAAAGGATTGGTGGGTTTCTTCTAATGTACGGAGTTCATGAATGTAAAGTGGTTCATAGCACTTTTTATCTCTTTAATGGCTCTATGATCTGTACTAATACCCTCTCTTTTATTCCTGGTATTGGTGATTTGTTTCTTCTTTCTTTTTATCTTTGTTAGTCTTACTAGAAGTTTGTCAATTCCATCGACCTTTTCAAAGAATCTGTTCTTAGTTTGATTGATTTGCTCTATTGTCTTACTGCTTTCAATTTCATCAATTCCTGCTGTTACCTTTACTGTCTCCTTCCTTCTGTTCACTTGGAGTTTATTTTGCTCTTCTTTTTCTAGTTTCGTGAGGTATAAACGTAGATTATTGATTTCAGATTTTTGCGCTGTTCTAATGTAAGCATTGAGTACTCTAAATTCACCCTCGCGTGACTTGAGCTGCACCTCACAAATTTTGATATTTTATATTTTCTTTTTCATTCAGTTCTATGTATTTTAAAACTTCTTTTGAGACTTCCTTATTGACTCATGGATTATATAGAAGTGTGCTGTCTAACATTTATATGTTTAAAGATTTTCCTGTTGTCTTTTTTTTTTTTTAGTTTGATTTCATTATGATGAGAAAACATATTCTTTGTGATTTGAATTCTTCCAAATATGTTAAGGTTTGCTTTATGAACCAGGATATGATTTCTCTAGGTGAATGTCCATGTGAGCTTGTGAAAAATGTTGTAGTAGTTTATTAAATGTCAATTAGATCCAGTTGATTTATGATGTCGTTCAGTTTAACTATATCCCTACTGGCTTTCTGTCTGCTAGATCTATCTGCTAGATACATCAGTTACTGATAAAGGGTGTCAAATACTGATATATTAGGTGTTGAAGTCTCCAACTATAATTGTGGATTTATCTATTTCTCCTTTCAGCTCCAGCAGTTTTTGTTTCCCATATTTTGAAGCTCTGTTGTTTGGTGGACACAGAGCTTGGATCACCCTATCTTCTTGGTGAACTGATCCTTTTAGCATTAGGTAATGTCCTTAGGACTTTTTTTGTTCTAAAATCTACTTAACCTGATATTAATAAAACTACTCCTGCTTTTACTAATGTTTGTATGATACAGCTTTATCCATTCTTTTACTTTGAGTCTACCTATATCATTATGTTTAAAGGAAGCACTTAATTATGTTTTATTATTTAATCTACTCTGCCAATTTCTCTCTTTTAATTAGTATGTTAATATCATTGACCTTTTAAAGTAATTATTGATATATCAGGGCTAGAGAGTGACATTTTATTATTTATTTTCTACTTATTCCATCTGTTTCTCATTCTTCTCTCTTTTCCTGCCTTCCTGTGGTTTTTTAATGTTTTTAAGAATTCTATTTTGATTTACTTATAATACTTCAGCATATGTTGTTTTGTATATTTTTCTCTGTGGTTGGTTATAGTATGCATATATATAACCTATTACAGCACAGGGCTGTCGGTGTTTTTTTTCATTTTTTTAAATTTCATTTTTATGACTATCAATGTTTTAACACTTCCCTTGAAGTGTGCGAGCCTTCTGTTACTGGAGTCCCTTTACTCTTCCCACTTTTAAAATACAATCGTCTCAAGTGTTTCATACACTGAGCACCATATCACATGATGTGATTATTTTTGCTTTGACAAAAGGATTTAAGATTTAAGATAACATATGATTTAAGAAACTCTACAGTAAAGAAAGTCTATTATAGTAACACCTATTTTTGCCCATCCCAATATTTTTTTTTCCTTTCTGACTTTCAAAGTATTCTTCTGCTACTGGTTTCTTTCTGCCTATAAAATAAGATTTGAAGTAAGTTTCTTGTAGACAGCTATAAATTCACTCTGCTAACCTATATGTTTTAGCTGGTATATTTAGACCATCTACATTTAATGTGATTACTGATAGGTTAAGGCTTAAGCATACCATTTTTTGTTTTCTGTTTGTTCTTTCTGGTTTTCTTTTTCTCTTTTTCTTTTTGGTCTTCCTCTGGGTTACTTGAACATTTTTTTTTTTAACATTTCACTTTATCTATGGTGTTTTTCGATATATCTCTTTGTAGTAGTTGTTCTAGGCATATACACAGCCTACCAAAGTCTGCTGGTCTCATCACTTTATCAGAGTAAAGTATAGAAGAACCCTTACCTCCACAATTATGTTTTTTCTTGTATCTACTCAATCTTTATGCCAGGGTTTCTCAACCTGTCACTATTGACAGGTTTTTAGGCCAGATTATCCTATCCTGTGGGGGGCTGACATCAAGTAGGCGGAGGTCAAAGGTGATGTTAAACATCCTGCAGGGCACAGAACCTTCCTCTCCCCCAACCCTCAATGGATGAAGGTGGAAAACACCCTGGCTTAGTGGTCAGGAGCTCGGGCTGAGCAGAACTCAGGGGCCAGCTCTGCTTTTTCTAACTGTGTCCTGTGGCCAAGTGGCTGAGCTTGTCTGAGCTACAGTTTCCGGGAGGGTAAAACAGGAATATAAGAGTATCTACTTCATAGGATCCAATGAGACACCACAACACAGGAAGTGGCTCTAATAATAACAATAGCCCCCTTTTGTTGAGTGCTTATTATACACTGGGCATTGTTTTAGGCACTTCCTGTGTATTAACTCATCTGATCATTACAATAACACAACGAGGAAGGTGACATTATTGCTCCCAACAGATAGAACATTGAGGTATAGGAGGTGCAGTAGCTTCTTGGGGACACAGGGTTAGTAACCCAGGGAGCAGAAACAGACGGGTCCCTGGCAGTGTGAGGCCTGAAGGAACCGGGAGCGAGAGGAGTTATGAGGACCCAGTGAGAGCCTGGCTGGAGAAGAGGGCTGCCCAGGAGGAGCCGAGGCCACAGGAAGAGAGCATAGCTATTGGATGCCCGGCGACCCAGCAAGGGAGGGGAATCTGCTGACCCCCTCTCCTCCCGTCTGCTCGGCCGCTGCCTCCTCCTATGGGCCAAACACAACCAGAAAGCACAGGGCAGGGCAGCCTGGGAGAGCGGGCTGTGGGAGCGGGACTCGCTCTCCTAAGCACAGAGCAGCAGTGCCGGGGTGGGGGAGAAGAAGCAGGAGCGGGGGCGGGTGGGGGGGACGGAGCAGCCTGCCCTGACCCTGGCCGCCTCTTGCAAATGGTGCCCCTGTGGTTAGCGCTCTGGCTCCAGGAACTCAGAGCGGCAGAACCCTCTTTGGTAACCCAGGGAGGAGGGGCTGGGAGACAGTGCCGCTGACAAAGGCCTATGAGCATCCAGACCCAGGTTACGATGCAGCCCTGCCAAGTCCTGGGTCCCTCACTCTGCAGAACTCAGAGGACCATAACGAAACCTCCACTCCTTTATTTATCTGAATATGTATTTGACACCGGCCATGTGCCAGGCATTGTCCTAGGTGTGGGGGACAAAGCTGTGAATAATACAGTCCCGTTCCTGCCCTTGTGGAGCTGACTCTCCAGTGGGGAGCACTGGGCAATAAATAATTGTGGACTGTAGTGGGGATTATGAGGGAAATAAAACAGGTTATAAATACAGAGAATACCAGGCATCGATCAGTGGAGGGGTGGTCTTTAGCCTCTGTCCACTGTCAAAGGACAACAGAGTTCGGAATATTGTTGCTGGCAGAAAATATTAAGATTTTCTAGGTAAGACTTTGCAATCAAGTCTTACGTTGCGGTGATGATAACAACTGCAAATCAGTAGCCTTTTTGAATTCATTATTAAAAGTATGAGTCGGTCTTTTAGCTGCCAAGAATAGATGATTAGTTGGAAACCAAGGTGTTTTTCGTATAACAATATGTATTAATGATCATGCATATAGATGTTTTTCGTGCAGTTTTCTAGAAGAATTTTCATCCAGGAAGCAATCAGAGCCCTTGGCTCGCATTGACAATTCGACACATGAGAACATGGGCCCATTTGGAATGGGCCCCATGGGACTGGGGGACAGTTCCAGCCTGTGGGTACCCTGGCGGGCGTTTTGTTTCCAGGCAGAACTTGGCTCCCATGCCTTCTCAGGAGGAGAGGCGCTGCAGGAATTTGGTCTGAAGGGGGCGCTGTGTGCATCTGTTTCTGGTGGATGCACTTCTCTTGGACTGAAATCTCTGGAAAATTGGGCTTTCACCTTTGAATCTTCAAAGTCCCAGGCGCCCTGGAAGTCGCAGTCAACACTGTGTGCTCTGAACTTTGGTCTATGGATTCAACTCAGCACCCACCTAGTATGTGGCTGGTAACACCAGTCGAACACCGTATGCCAGTATTATTTATTTCACGATTCGTTTTTTAAAGTTTTAAAGAAAAAACATGGAGAACTCACACATCAGATCCGTAATTTCCTAAACAATATTGTTTGGTTTGAGCTTAACTTTTAAAGAATGAATCCCTTGAATGAAGAACATTAAATAGTGGTACAGGGTGCGCACTGACGTGGACCATCGCGAGGGGCTGTGCTAATGGGTGACATTTGAGAAAAACTGATTTTCGGGCAGGCGAGTCGGTTCAGGCACCAACGCTTAAGTCCCATCATTGTGGTTGGAGGGGGCCCTCCCCAACCCATCAGAGCCACAAAGAGGTGTCAGGGTGACCTCACCCCTGGCCCAGCACCGTGGCAAGGTTTGGTCATGGAAAGAAACTGGGTCTGTTTTTCTCTACATGACCCAGGCTAATGTTGGAAAAAACAAGTTTGGGTTGGCTGGCCTGGCTTCCTTTGAAATATTGAAAGCTGGCTTCTTTTGCCCTTCAGGGTGATGTCTTCCAGATTCTTACCTCCCATCTGAGCTTTCTGTCTGCATCAGGCCAGGGCGGGGGGAGGAGATCAGATCATTATTTCTGCGTTAAAGATGTTAATATAGAAAGCTTGGTAGTAACAGCACTGATGATAAATCAGGTTAGTGTCCCAAGGGGAGGCTTACCATGTGCTATTTATGCACAAATGCCTCTATCATTTAAGAGGCTTGTTTAAAAACTATAGTTGAGGAGCAGATTCACAAAGCTCTCCAGCGCTGGCGTATCTGGGCAGGAGCGAGCGCCCTGAACGAGGGGCACGCAGAGAGATTGCTGGCGGCCAAGTTGACTGCCTCTGAAATTAGCAGGATGGAAAAGCTCATGCTTTGAGACCCTGGTTTTGTGCTGATTAAAAATAAGAAACAGTTCTGCAGGCTGTTTGCTTTTGCCAACTCAGCCTTCAGGGCTGCTGATGCAGGTGAATTATTCACCAGGTGGTGGCCTCCCTGCTTTCCAGGAGAAGGGTCGGACAGATCAGGTGGGCAGCCAGCGTTGTCCATTTGACCACTAAGGTGCAGGAGAGAAGATTCGGCCTCCGAGTGGAACTAGCAAAACCGCTAGCCAGCAGCGATTGGTTCTGGTGTCCGAGGACCACACGGCTGGCTCACTGGAGTCCAGCAAAGCTTTCCCTTCTTTCCCTCGTGCAGGACGAGGGACCTCATTCTCGGCCCCAGGACTTAGCCTTTTCTCTTCCTGACTTACTTTTTCTGGACTATGCCCTGTAAGTCCCCAAAACCCCTTATAGTCAATAAAAACACAGCATTTCAGATAAGGAGATGTGACAGAGAGAAACGTGACAGACTGATGGGGACAGAAAGGGAATGGGGGAAGGTGGTCTACCTTACATCAGATGCTCAGGGGAGGCTTCTCCCAGGAGGTGACACTTGAGACAAGACCCGTAGGAACTTCGGGAGTCACTTACAGTGATATCTGGGGGCCACTGCTCCAGGCAGAGGGAACAGTAAGGGACAAGGGCCTGGAGACTGGATAAGCCTAGCGTGTTTGGAAATTAAAACAAAGGCCCCATATGGCTGAAGTGAAGTGGGTAGGGGCTGGATCCTGCAGGACTCTTAGCCCAGGGTGAGGAGCCTAAACTTGGCCTTGAAGGCCATGAGGGAGGCAGGAAAGAGCTTTCAGTGATGGGGTCATGTCTGCCCCCTCCTGTTACCTGGGAGATAGAGGGAGATGGATGGAGGGGGTGAGGGGGAAAGGGCGGAGGTGATCCTGACTAGATGTAGTAAAGGGCATCTCCTCAGGCCAGTTAGTAACTCTCTTTACTGAGCCCCAGCTATGGGTGGGGCATTCTCTAAGTTCCCATCACAAATCGCCTTATTTGATCTTCACACAATTCCCTGAGGTATCTCTATTTTACTTAAAAAGGGGCAGACTGGAGTCATTTACACAAAGTCTCTTCGTGGGGAAGTGTTACTGTCGGGATTTGAACCAAGGTCATCTTGCTGTCCTCTCTTCTAAGGAGCCACAGCTAGCTGAAATCCAAGTACTGAGGATCCCTGTAATTCAACATTCGGGACCTGGTGTGGCTTTCCCAGCCCGGGGTAGAAAAACAAGCAGGAGCTGGCGGCTAAGTAATCTCCTTGCTCTCCATGACTCATGGGGGCAGAAGACAGAGCAAAATCACAGGTGGTCCTGGTAGTCCCTTGATCAAGCTCTGACGAGTCGGAGCATCCCATCCCCCTGACTAGTGATGGTTCAGGGTTGTGCATGTGACCCAGGTTGGCCTAGGTGGAGTCAGTCCCAAGACTTGGGCATCAGTGTTGGGAACGGTCTCTTGTTTGGCTGGGACAGCAGGGAAGGGCGGCCATCCCTGACACTCCAGCAGAACGTCAGGCTGAGAGTGAAGCTGATCCAGAGGCAAGGCAAGCCGAGAGCTGGGGAGGGAGCTCTGACGGCATTCTGAGCGCCAGGGTGCAGCTGAGCTTTACTGAGCTAATATAAATTCCTTTTTGCTCTTCGAGTGGATTTTTCTGTCACTTCTAACCCAAAATGTCATGGCCAATGTCTCATCGGGGCTGGTTTCCCACAGCCACTACCCAGGGACGTGCCGCACTGTCCAAGAGCCAGCGGGACCCCGAGAGAGGAGGGCCTCACCCCCTGTCTCGCTCCAGCTGATGTCCCCGTGTGTTTGCGTTGGACCAACCTGGGCACATGCCCATGTCTAACCAGCCACCATGGCCGCAGGCAAAACACACAGGATGACAGGCCTGGGTACCTGTCAACCCCAGGGGCCAGAAGCCTGTGTCTGGCCACACGGAATCACATGGTGGGACAGGGCAGCAGGAAAGTGAGGGTTAACCTGGGAGGTACAGACCTTGGGCATCCTGGTGGGGCCCTGGAAGCAGGTGGGCCTCCCGAAGGAGGACCTGGGAAGGGGGGGTGGGCAGGACTTGGGGGACAGAGGCCAGAGGCGAGCCCCTCCGTCTCTAAGCACCAGTGGTCACACACAGAGTCTTGTCCCCATTTGACCCTCTGTATTGGGGAGAAAGGTCTTTCCACCTGGCAGGGAGGAGGTGAGACAGGTTCTGGACAGAGTGCTGGTGCGCGAGACAGGATGTTGGTTTTCGATCCCCAGCCCTGAGCTGGCTTGGGTGCATGATCACTTTACTTTTTCTCACCTGCAAAATGGGAGCAGCCAGCCCCGCCTGGACCTCAGTCTCCCCTTCTGCCCAGTGGCGGGTGGGGAACCTCAGAGCATCCAGACCAGCCTGGCAGAGAGACTCTTCTGGAATCCATGTCAGCAATTGCAAGTCCGTGGAAACCTCAGGAAGCCTCTCATCATCTTGTTAGGAGAATGTAGTTAGCTGCGCTAACAGCCTGATCAGGGGGGCTGTGTTTGGGTGCCCACCACCCCGACAGGAGGAGAGGCGATTCCCCGCTGGAACCCTGCTCATGGGGCTTTCATTAGCGCATCTCACAACAAGCTGTGCGGTTAGCGCCACAGAGCGTAAACATGGTGGGGGAGGCCCTCGTACTGGGCTCCAGGGAAACTTGTGGAGGGAGTGAGGATGAAACAGGAAGAGCCCCCCGCAGCCCCCACACGAAGTGACCGCCTGGGACACAAGGAGTTAAGGAGGTGTTTGGTCCTGCACCCCGCAACGCTGCCTGTTCTCTCTGACTCTCCAGGTGTAGGTCTCCAGCGGCTCCCGGGCAACCTCCCTCGAAGTGTGCGGGCACTTCAGACACAGGGTGCCCCCCCGGAGCCCGGTCTTCCCCACCATGAACCTGCTCCTCCTGCAGGTGTCCCTGTTGCATTCGATGGCAGGCACCCAGGATAGTGGGAAAGAAGGGCCTTAGCCGCGGTGGAAAGGGCACGGTGAGAGCTAAGAGGGTGTCCGATGGAAAACATTATTGACAATATTTAATTAAAACCACCTGGCTAAGGAGGGCGGGATACATAGGCAGAACACAAGCGGTCTTTAGTGCAGTGAAACTGCTCTGCATGATTCTAGAATGATGGATATATGTCATTATAGGAGGCACCGTCGATTTTCAACTGGTGCGCCACAAGAATTTTTAAAACATGCGAAAGCTGACTACTTAGTCGGGGGCCCTGACCTCTTTTCCCTTAGATTGTCAAATAAAAAATTGGCAACAGCCAGTGCAATTGCTGTCTGGTGTGAATGAATCAAAATTATACCTATTTTTTTTGTCAGCTCAGCAAAAAATATAGTTTTTCGGTGTGCTGCAGAATTTTAGTAATGAGTTATGTGTGCCATGAGATGAAAAGGGTTGAAAATCGCTGTGTTGTACATTTGTCCAAACCCATAGAACGTACAGCACCCAGAGTGAACGCAAGTATCAACTACAGGCTCTGAGTGATTGTGATCTGCCAATGTGGGCTCATGGATTATAACAAATGGACCACTTTGTGGTTGGGGGGCGGCGGTTAGTAACAGGGCCTGGGGGCAGGGGGTATATGGGAGATCTCTGTACCTTCCTCTCAAGTTTGCTGTGAACTTAAAATTGCTCTAAAGAGTGAAGTCCACTCAAAACATTTTTTAAAATAACTGAATGAGAAGGGCACACTCTAAATTCATAATTGTGGTTTCTGGGTCAGGGGATGGGACTCTATAGCAGATAAAAGAAACTTTAATTTTCATCTTTAATTTTTACTGCTCTTATTAAAAAAGGACTAAAGGCACAAATAGGATGAAATGTTAATCATGTTCTGGGTATGTTGATATGTGTGCATTTGTTCTTCTTTTTTGTCCTGTTATATTTACCAGCCACATCTCAAATAAAAGTAGGACAAAACCACGGGTCACGGCAGGGCTCAGAGGACCAAGGAGAAGTGTGGGAGGCGTGAGCCTGGGGCAAGGGCCTGGCGGCCAGAGGCAGCGGGGTGGAACCAGGCGAGGCTTTTAGCAGGGAGGCTGGGAGGTGACAAGACCTGACCCCGCTGTGCAGAACGATTTCCCAGTGGGGGACACCGAGCCGCTCACAGAAAGTCCTGTCATTGTTTTATCTTCCTGAGGAGGCGACAGCCCTGCCCAGGAGACAGACCCTTGGTAAATGGCTGCGAGGAAACCGGTGGTTCCTAATCCAGTGAATTACGACCTGAGGGTCCATCCAGGGGCGGACGGTGATTTCAGCTGCTTTAAGAACCAGCCCCATTCCCACGGCAATGCTCACTGCTTCGCAAGGAAAATAAAGAGTGAGGGAGAGGAATGCAATTTCAGGTCCCTCAGGGAGCTGATGTGCTGAGAAATCTGCTGAGCTGGAGCCTCTGCAGGAGGTGACACAGTGAGGTTTCTCCCTCTTTTCTTCCCTGTCACCCCCAAGCCTCTGGTGCACTGCGTTGGAGTCGTTCCCACGCCCTTCGTCCCTGCCTCTGCCTCCTGGGTTGCCTTAGGTGCCCATTCCCAAGCCTCCTCAGTCCCCTTCTCCTGTCTGCGAGATGGATGGAAGTCTGCAAAGCAGGCTGGGGAAATCCCCACGATGCCACAAGGTGTGGTCCTCACCCCACATGCTCCATAAAAAGTACAGGCTAAGAAGTAAATCCCCGATTACCCTCGAGGTAGTTGGATCTCCATCACTCATTTATGTAATAATAATAACAACAACAATAATAATAATGACAATTTTTTACTGAGTCATTCTTACTGCTATGTCCCCGACACAATCGATATATTATTTAATCCTCTATAATACAGCCGTATGAAGCAGATGCTTTTTATTAGCATTTCCATCTTAGGAATGGAGTAAGGGACACAGAGAAGTAGAATGGCCTTCCCCAAGCCTCAGAATTGGGGACTAGTCCGAGACTAAACCATCCCCCTGCCCTCTCTGCACCAGGCTGTCCTCCCTGGGATGTGTCCTCAGGGCCTGGGCGGGCCACACCCACGGGTGGACCTCGTGAACACCGTGACAGTCCCTGCCCTCTAGGAGGTCGCAGTTTTTAATCCAGGCTGTAAATGCTCCACAGTTTACACCTACCACCTGTATGGAGACGGGCTGCTGACGCACCCTTCGCCCCGGGATCGGCACCCCTCGGGAAGGGAGCCCTGTCCAGTCACCCCGCACACCCCAGAGCCTAGCCCAGCCCCTGGCATGAATCATAACATGTTGTCTCTCCTGGGATTGCACCCTGGGGCCAGAGTTCTGTCGTGCTCAGGATGGTTGGAGCCTTCTACAATCTGGATGGTCCTGACTTGATTTCAGGGGCTCTGGACCTTGGAGAGACAAGGGGTCCCGCTCACAGGGACCCCTGACCCGCCTTCCTCCTTGGTTTTCTCGGCTGTTACTGAGCATGTCTTCTCACGCAAGAATTAGGAGGTAATTTCACCCTGGAGTCTGTCTGCCTGAGTTCAGATCCCGCCTCCACGACCATAGAACCAGGGTCACTCGCTGAGCACCTTGTGCCTCAGTTTCCTCATCTCTACATATCGGGCACTCACGGTAACTACGGAATGGGGTTTTGGGTGGGGGCTTGAGTGAGCCCCTCTCTATTAAGGTAGTAGGAATGTGCCCAGCATGTGGTAATTGCTCAATAAATGGTAGCTGGTTTAGGATCATCACCATTATTAAAATTTGTGTGAAATGGGAGGACACCATAATGTCTGAGGACACTGTGTACCTCAGACAGGCCCTTTTGGAGCTGTCGAGGTTCATCACTCAAGGTCCATTCTCGGCTGAGAAGGGGGTGAAGGAGGAGATAGAGGTAGAGGGAGTACAGGTGTCTCCAGGCCTCGCTCAGTGGGGTGGAGGATAGACTCAGGCAGGGAAAGGTGAAGGATGATCAACCTCCTCTCCCCAGGGAGAGGCTCTCTCCCTGGCTTGGGCCGGCCTTGGTGAACAGCTAGCTGGTGGCATTTCGCCAGCCTTGGAGACGGTGCAGGTGTGGAAAAGCAAATGCCACAGGGAATGGGATGCACTGAGCACCTCCATGTCAGGGACCTCGTGTAATCCTTGTGCACATATAGCGATCGCAGGAGACCTGTATTCCACCACACATACGTGTGTCTGCTCTAGGTAGGCTTTGCACACGCATGTGGGAATGCGCTCACCTGTGCCCCCGTGGGTGTGTGCTCGGGTAGGCATGCACGCACATTGGGGAGGGGGCATGGCTTTGCCCCCAGGCGTGGTGGTGGTCGGGCTGTATGCTGGGCCCTCATGGAGCTCGGAGCAGAGCTGATACCCTCCTGGCTGGGTCCTTCCTGCCCCCTCCCTCCTGCCCCCTCCCCACACCCCTCAGTCCCTGCAGCTCTCCTCCTCCTCCCCCTGCTCGCAGCGGGGAGGATGAAGCAGCCTGAAGCATGGGTCTGCATGAGATGCTGCTCTTTTGTGTTTTCCAAGCTGGGGACGGGACGGAGCACTGCTGGGGTGTCAGCAGCCCCTGGGAAATGCAGGAGTGGGAGAAGTCTTCCTAGGGTTGCTCCTTTTTTCACAGGTTGCTTTTTGGGGTGCACATAGGAGGCTGCCCTCTTGAGACGAGAGGTTCAGTTCCAGAGAGAGGCCTCCACCCATGACCCAGACAGAGCCTCCTGCAAACTTCCCGGGTGTTACAGTGGAAAGGATCAGAGACGCCACACCCCCCAGGAGCTGGGGGTGAAGTCCTGGGCTGGAAACCCTTCTCTGGGCGGCTGGAGCTCCGTGACCTCGGCTGAGGCACCTCCCGCTTCTCACACTTGCTCTCCTGCTCTGGGATAAGCAACCAGAGCGCACACCCTGGTTTCTGTCTCTATGTGTCCATCACTGTCCATCCCGGATTTCCCACAGGGGACTCAGCCCTTCCCCGCCCTGAACTTTGGTGTGGACTGGATGGGGCTGATTCCAAATCCCGGCCCCTCTTCCCCTGGATCACACAGGCCTGCCCGGTTGGCACAGCCAGGCCCAGTCAGGTGTGTTAGACAAGGAGAGTCAGCAGAGGTGGCTTCCTGGGGAGGCGGGGCCTGAGGAGCCGGAGGGAGGAGACAGCATTCACTCCCTGTAGGGGGCGCTTGCCTGCGTGCCATCTAAGGGTGCCATCTAAGGGTGTCCTTTTGGCTCTGCTTCCAGATTATTCCCAGGGTCCAACCACCATCCTTTCCCCTGGACTATCGCGACCACCTGGTCTGCTCTCCCTGCTTCCTCCCTCCCACACGCCAGAGAATTCTGCACACAGCCATCTGAGCGATCTGTTTGGAATCCAGGTCAGATGTGTCACTCGTCCACTCAGAACCCTCCAGTGGCTTTTCATCTCACACAGAGGGGGACCCAGATTCCTCCCAATGGCCAGCAGGGTCCTGCAGGGTCTGGTGGGCCATCCCGGGCGCAGGCGAGCTCATCTTTGGTCCCAGGGTCTTCACACATTTCTTTCTTTTCTGGAAATTCTGTTCTGTAAGACATCCACATGACTCACCTCCTTCTGTTTTCACTCAGATGTCACCTCGTCAGGGAGGCCTTCCCCAGACACTCCATCAGACACTGCACGTCTTGCCTTGCTTTATTTTTCTGCATCACCCTATTGTCATCTGACGTTATGTGATTAATCAATTAATTCATTTGTTGCCTTTGTTCCTCGCTGGGATATCAGCCTCAGGAGGACTTTGGCCACTTTTTTCATTGCTGTGTCCCCAGCACCTACACATGCCTGGGACACAGTGGACACTTTATAAAAATATGCTGGGTGAATAAATGAATTCTCTCTTCGGGCACAGCCCCCTAATTGTCCTTTGGGAAACTCTATCCCTTGCTCTCAGTTCATATGCCATGAATAGGGCGGACCCCACACCCAGCTCCATGCAAGACACGGGACCCAGGCCTGGCAACCAGCATATCCGGGACCACTTGGTACACCTGGGCAGGTGGCGCCTGCACAAGGGGCTGACATTCCTGCCGACAGTTGGTCCAATCAGGTGAATCCTGAGAATGCACAGGTGCTACCAGGAAGAGAAGGCCTTCCGTCCAGGTTGCTGCTCAGGCAGGTGGCCTCCCTCCCCAGCGCGGTGTGGGGGGCGGGGAGAGCAGCACCCCAAGGCTGGGAGAGCCTGGCTGGAGTCCCTGGATCCAGCCCTACCTGAGGCCTACACCACCCTTGCCGTGGGAGCTTACACATCCCCATTTTGTTTACATGTCTTGGAGTTGGGTTTCCTGTCCTTGCAACTTTAGGCTCCTATCTGAACGGGCAGGAGGGAGGGTGGTACCCTACAAACCTGCTGCCAACATTGTAGAATTGCCTTTAAAAAGCACTTTGTCATTTTTAAATACTTCTTGCCTATGAGGGGCTGCTGGCGGTGCTGGCGGTGCTGGCGGTGCTGGCGGCGCTGGCGGCGCCGGCAGCGCCGACCTCATCACCACCCTCCTCTCCTTGCCCCCGAGGGGTCCGGGCCCCTCCCCGGGGCAGCCCCTGGCCACCCACCCACAGTGCGTTTTGCCTCTCACAGCGCCTCTCTTTCCGCCAAGTGATTTTCTCCTTTCTCATTTTTCATGCTGAAAAATGGCAAATTGAAGCACTTAATTTTACTCCTCCAACCCAATTAATGTGGACGTGCTCAGCGCCAATGCTGGGCTGTGAAAGGCAGGTCATTTATATCAATTAGCAAAGCAAACACGAGTTTTACGGCCGTGTGCAGACTCCAGCAGAGCCTGTCCTCCAAGAAAGGAAGCCCAGTGGGAAAGCTGGGGGCAAAGACCCCACTGGGAGCGTCTTGGGGGGCACGGGGGGTGGGGACCATTAGGGTTGTATTATGATGGCATTTTGAGCAGGGCTCTGGTCCAGTCACCTCTCCTTCCCATGAGGTTCCCACGTGAATGTGTCCAGGAAACAGGAGAGTTTCCGGGCACGGCCAAGCCTCACTGTTAGCAGGGGCTTTGTTCCCAAACCTTGACGCAGACCCCACATCGCCACGCTGGAATGCTGAGTCTATCTCCAAAGAGCGGCCGAACCCCCCGCACATGCCTCCGCCGGCTGAACCCCGCCATCCATCACAGTCCGCCTGGATAATCACAGCAGCCTCCTCCCCGGTTTCCGGCCTCCACTCGGGCCTCGCCAGACAAGCAGTCAGACGAGCTTTAAAGAATATAAATCAAATCACGTCACCCTCTGCTCTGAAACCTTCCCCGGTTCCTCGTTGCTCTTAGAATACAATCCAAACTCCCCGCTGTGGCCTGCAAGGCCCTGCATGGCCCCTGCTGACCTCTCAGACTCCTCCCTCTCTGCTCTGCGCCAGCCAGCTCCACGGAAGCCACACTCGCCTCCCGGCTCTTCCTCTAGCTCGCCAAGTGTGTTCCTGCCCCAGGCCCTTTGCACTTGCTGTTTCCCAGATCTTTTCTAGGTGGCCCTTTCTCATGCCTCATATCTCTGTTCAAATGTGGCTCCCCCCACCCAGGCTATGGTTACTCTCCTCAGCTACTTACTGTTCATCCTTTTCACAACAATTCCAACTTCAACATTTAGGGAGAGCCCACTGTATACCTGCCGATGTGCTGAAAATACAGAAATGAGCAGGGCAGACAAACACCCCCTGCTTCCCTGAACTGTCCTTGACACTCTGGGGACTAGACGAGACGTGAACTACATCTGCTGTTTTAAGGAACTCCCGGTTTCTAACTGAGGACTCAGTTTATGCAAACAAGGTTCTTGCTGAAGTATGTGTGGGTCAGTCATGTAGAGAAACAACGTCCACAGAAATTAGACAAAGAGCAGAGAAAGAAGAACTAGAGCCTTCAGCTAAGGCCTGACCTGGGCCTGGTGGATGGGCGGAGTCTAGGTAGGACAGAGGTGGTCCCCGTGCCTGGCATGACGAGTGTGCTGAGTAAAGGCTTTTGGTTGTGATGTTTGCTTTTTGTTTTAATTGATACTGAAAGGGATTCTAGGCAGGGACTGGGAAAAAATCCCTGCCCTCTTGAGCTGACACTCAGCAATGGAGACAAACAACAATGGAGATGTATATTTATATATAAATGTGTCCGATGGAATCAGTGCTATGGAGGAAAACAAAGGACAGAGGCGGGTGAGGCTGCAGCGAGGACACAGGTGGTCAGGGTGGGTTTCACGGAGGAGGAGACATTGTAGGAGGGAGGGGACCGATGGGGGCAGCCAGAGGATGCAAGGGGAGGACTTTTCTGCCAGAAGGAAGGTCAAAGACAAGGGTTCCAGAAGGGAAGTGTGTCTCTATTAGAGGAAGAGAGGCTGGAACAAGGGAGCAAGAGGAAAGTGCTAGAAGCTGGAGTCAGAGAGGCAGAGGTGAAAGGACAAGACATGGGGGCGGGGGAGCCTGTGGGCCCTGGTAGGGACTTTGGCTTTTGTCCCAAGTGAGCTGGGATCCATGGAGGGCTGTGAGCAGGGGGACCCTAGTTTGGCTTGGGTCAGTGCAGGATTCCTCTGGCAGCAAGTGGGGAAGGGACTGCCGCGGGGTGAGGGCAGAATCAGTCGGAGTGCTCAGGGGGCTACGCAGTGGCCCAGGAAGCAGGTTTGGCAAGGGGACAGAGGAGGTGTCTTGATCTTGATCCTAAATAATTCTTGGGAGTTAAAAGGTAGATAAGGGGAAGTAGAGAGAAGCCTAGACTCTTCCTGGGTTTTGAAAAACCCTCTCGGATCCCTCCTTGCAGGGACCTTATAGTGGTACATGTGTGTTTCTCAGACATTCGCGCATTCATTCACTGGAATTCATCCATTCATTTCAGACCTAGGAGAGACTTTGAAACCAGATGGCCCTGGGATCAGTTTATGCCTCCATCACTTCCTACCTGATGTCTGTAACTTCTCGGGGCCTCAGTTTCCCCATCTGTAAAGTGGGGAACATAACCCCACTATACCTAACAGGTCGCTGTGAACTCCCAAAGAGGCTGTGTGAACATGTTTAGCCCAGAGCAACGCCTGAATGCATTGAAGTTCGTTCCTCTTTCCTTTCTCCCTCCCTCCCAAACTTCCATTCCTTTTTCCTCCCTCTTGTCTTTGCCTCATCCGATTACACTGCAAGTTTCAAGAGAGCCATAGTTTTTATCTGGCTTTATTTTTTTAATGTTTCATCCCCAGTGCTGCAAACCTTGCTAGCACAGAGCAGGCTCTCCATAAATATCTAGTGAAGGGATGAGTTCCCTTAAGTCTTAAGCAGATAGAAAGCACTTCCTCTGGGTATGTGTGAGGTTGCGGGGCGGGGAGGGCAGTGAATTCCAAATTCCAGAAAACAGAAGTGAGTGGGGGCAACTGACTTGCCTAAAGGGACCTTGTCCTAAAGTCTTAGGGCCCACCAAAAGGGCATTAGTGAAATTCTTAGTGTTTGCTCTAGCTCATGTGCAAGTTGTAGGTCAAATTTATGGTTCAGAGAGAGTTGTATTTTTAATCTGCACTATGTAATTTTATTACATTAGGGCCCACTGTGTAACCAATATAGTCTTAATAGATATGTCTAGGAGCATACATTTATTGTTTTAGCTATTCATGAAGATCTATCAAGGTACCTCTCCCTGGGGCTATAGCAGAGCCTGGGCTGTTGGGGACGATCCCAGGAGGGGGCCCTGTGTAGTCAAATTAGCAATGAAGGTTTCTGATTAAATGACCATTCACCAGTTCCCGCATCGGCTGTCCCGGCTGTGATTTCATTGACTCCTCAGGACAACCCTAAGGGAGGGTCCTGTTACTATTTCATTTCACGGATGAGGAACCTGAACAGCAAGAGTCTGATGTTTTTCCCAAGGTCACACAGCCCGTAAGATAAACCTGGACTTCACCCCAGGTGCCCCCTGACTTAGTCCAAAGCCAGGGCTTTGAATCAGCTTTTGTCAGAGTTTTGCACTAGATGAATTATTCTAAAACAGCCTCCTAAACTCTAGAAAAATAAGCATTTATTTGTGTGAATAAAAGTTTTAATGTCTGTCCTCGTCTGAGCGTTAATATTGTCATATTTATGGCCCTAGATAGTTATCTTTTTAATGTATATGTGTGTATTTTTATTATACAGAGCCCTTTGATACAATGAACATTTTATAAGACTTGCAGTACAATTTCATTACTTTTAAATATTTACAGAGCTTTAAAGCTATAGCTTTACTCTGTGGTGTCCTGTGACATAACTTGGTCCTGTCTGTGACGTGTTTGATGCTGAGCCCTTGGCTGGGAAACAACCCGAGGAGAACCTTGGGTCCTTGGGGAACGTGAGCGGGGCTCTGACCACTGGGGGGATGGGGGGGTCCAACGGCAGGGCCAGGGGACGAAGGGGGACATTCACCTGGAAATGACCCCTGGTGAGCAGGCCGCAGGGCTGCCTCAGGACTCAGAGAGGACCCTTCCTGTGAGCCACGAGCCACGGAGGAGACTGCGGGGGACGAGAGGGGACTGGGCAGGGCCTTGAGGGCAGATGGGGCCTCAGGAGAGAGAGGAGCTGGGGAGGAGATGACAAGGGAACCCCATGCCATTATCCACGTGACAGTCACCATCCCTTCAGAGATGCTGTGGTTGACGTCCCCAAGGTCTCAGCCACTTGGGTGTCATTCTGTTGCGTCTCCCATAAATCCTCCCCAGACACTCTTGAGGATGAGAAATGAGAAGGACAGAGTATAAATCCACAGAGAGCTGACAGTCCTCTGTGCGCAGAGGAGAGAGAGTCTAAATAAGCATCTTGTTGGAACTCAGGAGGCGTCAGCGGGGTGCAGGGTGGCACTGGCTCCACCGGAAGCTCCTCCCGGGGACCTGCGTCCTGTCGTTAAAGAAAAGACCCCCACAGTCAGGAGATGTGTGTGTGCCCATGGATGTGGGCATGAATGTGTATATGTGTGTGCGTCCATGGATGTGGGCGTGAGCATGAACGTGTGTGTCTGTGTGTACTACACAGTTATTTGTTCACATGATATTTACCAAATACCTGCTATGACCTTAAGAGTCGGTGGTTAGAATGGCAGACAAGAGACAGATAAAAACTAATAACAATGAAGTGAATGCTACGATGACATAAGGGTAATGAGGGGAACTCACTGGGCAATGTTTAAAAACTAATGGGGGCACAGGGACACCCCCATAGACAGGAGGCTGGGGAGGGCCTCCCTGAGATGCTGACATTGAAGGACGCAAATCTGCCAAACACCTGCCTCCAGCTCGTCAGGGCCCCAAGCGCCGAGCTCCAGGCACCAGCTCCACGTCTCCGGGAGGTCCGCTCGTCCCCCAGGACCACGTGGCTGAAGGGAGGCTCCGGCCCAAGCGCCCTCCCTCCCTCGGGCTTGTCCAGTTCGGCCGGGGCCACACTACGTACTGAAAGGCGGAAGGTGCTCATGGAGGACGAGCGGAAAACAGGAGGCCCAGGCCCGCGGCCGAGGCCAGGGCTGCGCCGTTTTTTCTGAGTTAGGTGGGAGACACGAGGGCTGTGAGTGAGAGGTGACAGGGTCCGACTGACACGTGTGAAGTGTCGTCTCACCGCACAGGAGCCGTGGACCGCAGACGCCCCGTGGTGGAGGCCAGAGGCCCGCGGGGAGGCGTCTGTAGTGATCCAGGGAGAGGTGGCAGTGACTCTGGAGACGTGGGGACAGGGGACGTGTGTAGAGGGGGACCGGTCTTGGGGTTAAAGCAGAAAAGCCCCACTGGGAGACTTCGGGTGGCATGAGGACCCGGAATGGCTCTCAGGCGTGGTCTAAACAACCGATGGCCCAGGCGCGTGTAGAAACGGCCTGAGAGCTGAGCAAACCGGGGAAGGCGAGACCGTGTGATGAGAGCCGGGAGCTCGACCAAGAGCCGCTCCTGCCCCGCGCGGCTCCCAGAACGGTCCATCTCTGGCCTCAGAAGGAGCAACAACAGGCGCGAGTGGGGCGCCCCAGGACACCAGGGGCCAGGGCAGCGCGGTGCACGCGTTTTGTTTTTCCACCTGGGAGGAAGTGCGCTGGGGACGGAGCAGGTGTCCCCTGGAAAACCAATGGCGCATCCCGCCATTGTGCGTCCTGTGCGTCCCGCCCCTGCCCTGAGAGACCGTTATCATTGGCCGGGACAGGGAGACTCCACCCACAGAAGGACCGCAGGCTGGGCCCAGGTCCTTTCTGCAGGGGCCACCCTCCCCTAGGCCCCCCAGCTCGGTCTGCAGGGTCCAGCTACGGGAAGGAGACTGACCACAGCCGGTAGTGGAGTGGGCACCGACCTACCTGCACCTGGTTCACACCTGCGGCGTTGCCTCCCCTCTCCGGACTCAGTCTCCCTGTCTCTAAAATGAGGCTTTCCTGTCAGAGTGTCAGAGCTCTTCATGGCAGAGGACCTGTTCCCTCCTGCCGGCAGCCTGGGAGGAACACTGTGTACCCTCATCCTGGGCCATTTCTGGCTGGAGTGTCCAAGTGTCCAGGCCTAGAGTGTCATCGCTGAAGGGAGCCTGCAGGCGGGGCAGTCTCCTGCCCACTGAGCAGGTGCAGCGGGTACCATTCCCAACACTCTGGTCTCCTAGTGACCTGGGTGGAAGGGGCCCACGTGAGCCGGGCTGAGTCCAGAGGCACCTGCTGGGCAGGGAAGGGGTGCATCTCAGCCAGGCTGAGCCCAGGACCGCCTTGGAGGGGACGGGCACAGACGGTGGCAGCAGCCCCAGACAGCCCCGCCCCTCCGAGCCCACCCTCCCGAAAGCGCCTCTGTCGGTTCCCTTCTTCTCCTTGACCCTCCGCCCTCGTCGTGGGCACAATGCCCTCCCAGGAGCAGATGGCAGCCCCTGGTCCCCACGCCGTGTCCCGCCTGCCTTTCACATGAACGTGGGGAGGTGGCCAGACAGATGCCCCCTGGCTGGCCTGGCTGCTCAGCATGGACTCGAGGCCACGTCCACAGCTGGTGCCCGGGGCAGCCCTGGAGAAACAGCCTCCGGGCGGCGCCTCTCCTTCCTGTGGACGTGGCCCCTCTGAGCCCTGTCCGCCCTGTGCCCATGAAAGTCACATCTGTTTCCCCGCTCCCCTTGTCCCCTGAGGCCACAGGGATGGGAGCGCTCGGTGGGCCGGGCTGCCCAGCAGCCTGGTGAGCGAGAGCAGGGCCTTCCCTTCTAAAGCGACAGCCCGAGCCCCTAGGGGAGGGCGGGGCGGGGTACCGCTGCTGACCAAGGGCGCCTGCCGCCCGAGCCTGGCGCGAGGCCGCCTCCTCTGCGCCCTCACGAGGCCCTGGGGCAGCAGAGAAGGGGGATCAGCCCAGCCCCCCGTACATGCGTGCGTTCACCCACTCATCTCTCCTTCATTCCTTCATTCCGTCATTTACTCACTCATCCACGCCATGGGATGCCCCCAGGCAGAAGCGGGGTGACAACAGTCCTCACTCAGAGGCAGCCAGAGGAGCAACAAGATGGCTCTGGAAGCAAATGGCACGACCTGGCTCAGAGGACACGGGCACTAGGGCGTCCTCAGGCCTGGGCCCTCCCCGGGTGTCCGTGGGAGCTGTGTGGGGTTCTGAGCAGGGGGCACATGACCAGACTTGGGTCCCGAGGGATCCCTCCAGCTGCGCGGACCGCAGCCTGTGGACAGCAAGGGCGAGGGCAGGAGCTGAGTCAGAGCCTCGGCAGCGGCAGAGCCAGGCCTGCCTGCTCCGCCCTCCACTCCACAGCCAGGCCCCTTCCCCCACCGCGAACCCGCTAAAGCCCCCCGACCCCGGGGGCCAGGAGACGAGGCCTCCTCATGTTCCCAGACAGCCCCCCAGCCGCTCGCCCCCAGAGTCTGCAGTGTGAGGGGTCCTCCTAGCTGACGGGATTCTCCACCCCAGGATCCAGCTGCTCCTGGAGGTGCAGCCAGCGTGGGCCGGGATGTGGGCTCGGCCCTCCAGTAGGAGAGGCTATAAGGGGCTGCTGCTTGTCTAACACGCAGTGTCGTGCTGGCTCAGTGGGGGGCAGGGGATTCCTTCTAGGTCAGGTTCCCAGAATCTGCGGGCAGCGGCCAGCAAGCAGACACCAGGATCTCTGCCCTGAAGGGGCCTGTTTTCTCATCTGCTTGGTGGGCTTATGGGAGAAGACGAGAGTCACTTAGAATTCTGCCAAGACTGTGGGCCCGGAAGCCAGCGGTGCCTGGATTTCCCTGCCCCCCTTCTCTCCCTTGTCTCCCTCTCTGTCTCCTCTGACATTACCTTATTTATCCATTTATCTGCTTATTCTCTATTTTTCTCCCAGAACGTGAGCCCCATGAGAGCAGGGAACTTGCTTGTCACGACTACTCCCAGATTTCCAGGCTCTAGAACAGCAAGTCCTGGCACATCGTACGGCTTCAAAAGTACTTTTGGACACTGAATGAATTGGGAGGTGAATGGGTGGGCTTTATGTCACCTTGACCCTGCTCCTTGCCTGGACCCATTGTGTACCACTTTCCCTCTAAGTCAGTGTCGCCACCCCCCGCCCCGCCAACCCCCACTTTGCCATGTCTCAGACACCCAGGAATACTCCTGCTTCAGAGCCTCTGCTCTGGCTCTTCTCTCTGCCTGGGAAGCCCTTCCCTTAGATAGTTCTATGGCTCCTACCCTCATCTCCATCCTGTCTCTGTATAAATGTCAGCATTCAGGCCCCCCCTGACCAGCCTACTAAAATATGCAACGAATACGACCTCCTTGTATTTCCTATTCTCTCCCCTTCCTGCTTTGTTTTCTCATAACGCTTGCCATCTTCTAATGCATTAACTTCTTTATTTTGCTTATTGTATTTCACTCCCCATAGGCACGGATCGCTGTCTGTTTTGTTCACTTATGTTTCCCCAGCACCTAGACCAGTGAGTGGCTGGCACATAGTAGGTGCTTAGTAAAGATTTACTCAGCCGAAGAGGTGATCACAATTGGAGGTCAGACAGAGGCGCACTTTTGTAGGCCGGGGCAAGCAGAGAGGGCTTTCTGGAAGTAGTGGGATGGGGCCCGCGGGAATGAGAGACAGAATTGTGAAGAAAATCCCAGATGGAACCAAGTATTGAAAACGCAGTTTTCTGGGGCCAGGAATAGGTATCCACAAGCCCGAACTGGGGTTACTTTGTACTTCCTAAGGTGCTTAGGTCTCATGCAGGCTGGTGACAGTTTTTTGGCAATTAGTTCAGTGTTTTATTCATCCTTGAATTCTTTAAAGCTGCAAATCAAATAGTCACTGGGTGCTTGGCTAACCACGTTTTGGGCTCCTGTGTTGGAAATCACTCTCCTCTTTTGCATACCAAGCAGACCTTTCTCTGTCCCAGGAAAATGAATTTCTCCTGGTGTTCATTGCTCTAATTGCATCCACAGCAAGTCTGACCAAATATGTTCCCAACCTGATTTGCATTATGCAAAACCTTAATCTCCCAAGTTTCCTAAATCACCGTGAATGATTCACGACCTCCCGATGCCAAGCAATGCACTGTTTGATTTGCCAGTCCATATAAACTAGATTTATTGGAGGGAAATAAAGGAGCCTTGGTACTATAAACCATCAGGAAATAATCACCCATGCGCATGTGTGCCCCATAAATTTGCTACTTAGGAGAAAAACGGGGCAGCTGACCAAGCACATGTTGCTGAATTTATGTCCTCAGTTCAATTATCAAAACCGGGAGGATGATAGACTTCTGTCTTTGCAGACTTCTGTGTTGTCCGGAGTGGGGCCAGCCAACCTCTACTGTTCCAGAGCCAGGGGGCAATTGGCCTAAGGAAGGCCCCGGAAGGACAGCGGGCATGCAAGGTGCTCAGAGTTGTGGCATGACCCCAGCAGAAGTAATGCTGGCTCTGACCTCTATTCGCTGTGTGGTTTTGAGCAAGTAATTTACCTTCTCTGAGCTGTAGTTTCTTCACCTACCACTGGGAAGATCACATCATAAACAACCCTGTGGTTGTGAGGATTAGACGAGGTCCTGGAGGGAATCATTATTGGGTATGCTCTTCTACCTTTAACTGCCTTAGGCTGAGCAGCTCCACCCCCTCCCCCAAAAAGGTTGACGTAATACCTAGGACTGGCCAATCAGAGAACTATATCATTCCCTTAGCCATCATGATTGATTCAAAGGTGGGCCCATAACTCAAGGTTATCCAATCAAATTCAAAGAGAGGTTAATTCCTAGCTTTTGCCTTGGAGGGATTAGAAATGAAGGCTCTCTCCTTCCTACTAGATTCAGAGCTAGGACTGACCATGGGCCTGGCACTGTCGGGCCCCATCTTGTCACCCCATGGAGGCTGAGGCTGCAGCCAACACAAAAATCATCAGAACCGAACTGTAAAGAGGCCCGGTCCATTGTTTGGGGTTCTTGATCCAGCCATACCAGCAGTAAGGTCACACCTGGCTTTTCCTTTTAGCTGAAACCAGCTGGGGATGGCTTCCTGCCACTGGTAACCAAAGGGTCATAACCAACACCGTGTGACCTGTCACCCTCTGCCGCCCTTTTGCTGTCTCTACCTTCCTTCTCCTCCAGTGAGTGTCGGTCTCATCCAAGGGACAGTCTGGAGCAGTGGTCGGGAGCCAGACTGTCTGGCTATGCCACTTGGACAAGACATTCAGCTGCTCTGTGTCTCCATTTCCTCATCTAAACAAACAGGGGTGGCAGTCCCCGCTCTGTGGGAGCTTTGTGCTGGAATGACACAATGCCAGGCCCATGGTAAGTGTGTGTGCTTTTAAAGAATGATTAGCCTTAAGCTGTAGAAGGCTCCCCAGAACAAGCCTCAGTCTCGTTTCCTGTGGGAAGGCAGCCTGGGAGCCCGTGGGGAAAGGTGAGCGGTGAGCTGGGCCCAGGGCCCCGCGGGGGACACCTCCTCCGTGGCCCCATGTGCTCCGGCCAGAGCTTCGGAGTGACTCTCACATCAGAGATGATAGCGCTGGGTGGGTCTTTCCAGAGGGACTCTAAGCACAAGTGCAGGAGTCAGGTGTGAAGTGGACATAACAATGCATAACAGCATCTCCTCGCTGGAGGGTTAAATGAGATAATATGTATGAAGTGCCAGACACGGTGTGCATATTGTATGGGCGTGAGTTATTATTATTCCCTTGTTAAAATATTATTGCCAGGGGTGAGCCTATTCTTACAGAGTTAATTCTTAGTGAATGACTCATTCCCCTCACGGCCTTCTCATGGTCACAGAGCACGTGCTGTGTGCTGGGCAGGGGGTTCGAGGCACAGGTGTTCGATACAGCATGGAGCAAGACGGACGAGACCGGCCCTCCTGGACCTGGTGTTCAGACCCAACAATGAATCAAACAAAAAAGAAAGCGTCAAACAGTGAGACATGCTCTGGGGACGATGGCATGGGATGATGTGATTGTGTGACCCCGGGGCTGTGTTCACATTTAAACCTATTTCCCCAGAGTGATGGCATTTGGGGGTGGGGACCTCAGGCGGGACTTCGGTCATGAGAGTGGGGCCCTCATGAATGGAATTTGTGTCCTCATCGAAGAGACCCCAGAGAGAGCCCTCAACCCTTCACAAGGAAAATATGACCACCTATGTACCAGAAGGTGGGCTGGGGCCTTGATCTTGGACTTGCCAGCCTCCAGAACTATGAGAAATAAATCTCTGTTGTTTATAAGCCACTCAGTCTACAGTACAGTGTTAGAGCAGCCAGAATGGACTAGGGCTGGTGGTGTTTGAGCTGAGCCCTGAAGGGGGAGCCCAGCCACGGGATGATGGGACAGAGGAAGCAGCAAAGGCCGGGGTGAGGGTAGCGGGGAACAAGCTGGGGCCAGACACCCGCGTGCGGTCAAGGGCCGTGGCAGCAGGCTGGGATCGGGGCAGGGAGAGAGGGTAGGTGAAGGGTGGCCGGGGAGCCCAGACCTTGGGGAAGGGGGAGCAGATGTGGGTTTTGAATCTCAAGGACTTTCCCATGACCTCTGCCCCTTCCCTCAGCACTGTCCTTGGGGCTGAATTCCAGGCAGTTTTATGAGAAACCAGAGAATTAGCCACTGAAGCTGAGAGGCCATTAACATGGACATGGGGTAAGCGGCCTTCTGGGAGCCATGAGGCAGAGGGCAGGAGGGATGGGGCTGGGGGGCCGCAGCAACACCGTGTCCACAAGGCCAGACGGTGGAGGCCTGGGAGCCATAAATCTCTCCAGGCCGGAGGAAGAGGCGCAGCTGGGGAGGGTGCTGGTTCCTGGCTGGAACCAGATGGTGGGGAGCTGGAGGCGTTCGGGGCGGGCAGGGCGCTGCAGCTATTATGAGAACCCTTCCAGCCTGGGGCCATCTGCATAAAGTCTATCTTCCACCTCCAGCAAGGCCCTCGGGAGTTTTGAAAGGAAGGGGGTTTTTAGAAGAATGGGAGGGAAGCTGATGTACCATGCCCTCAGGCTTTGAATTTGGAAATCTCAGTTTCTGACCCAGTTTGAATGGGATGTGGGGCAGGAGATTGTCATCCTGAGGGAGCCGGGCAGACTGTGGGACTCTGGGTCCCTGGGTCCCACCGGAAAGACAAGCTCCTTGGTGTCCCTGGGCCCCTGTTTCCCATCTGGAAAACAGGAATGAAGATAGTACTTAACTCATCGGCTTGTGAACATGCATTCAGTTAATTCACTCCGGACACATTTATTGAGTGCCTCCTTCTAGTCCCTGTTCCAGGCACTGACAATGAGAGCTAAGATCTTTCCATCCTTCATTCATGGGATCCTCCCCACAACGCCAGGCAGCAAGTACTATGCTCTCTGAGGGTCAGAGAGTTGAAGTGTCTGCCCAAGGCCCCACAGCTATGAAGGGTAGAGCAGGGATTTGAACCCCAACAGCCTGGCTCCGGAGACCACATCCCCCATCTTTACACTAGGTCGTACTCCTATGTCTAGTCTAGGCACAAGCCTGGAATCTATGAGCCCCATTTTGGGAAACTGAACCCCCCCGCTAAGGTTAGCAGCTTGCCTGGTGCCGCACAGACTCATCCCTGGGTTTTTTCTATTCCACGGGAGTCTGGGGGTGTCCATGTAACTTTTCCTCAAGTTGCATGTTCCTGAGGCAGGATTTTCCCTGGGCTCCCCTGCCACTGCGCCTGAGGGAACCCTGGCGAGTGACAGTGCTACAGCCACCTGACCTTCCTTCCTGGCTTCGGTGCTAAATGTCTACAGAGCGCCTCTCAGCTCTGTGCATGAGGAAGGGTTTGATAAACTCATTCACGTGACCACTAATGGCATCATCTGTCTGTCTGTCTTCCCGTCCATCCGTCCATCTATCTGTTCATCCTTCCATCTGTCTGTCCATTCATCCATCCGTTTACCTGTCTGTCCATTTGTCCATCTCTCTATCTGTCCGTCTAGTGCTTGGCATGAGCCGTTGAGACCATCGTGAGAGATGAAGTTGGCGAGGTGCCCACACATAGATCAGCAACCCCAGTAAAATCTTTTAAAAAAATTCACCCTTTCTGGCTCAGACCAGGATCTCCCAGAATCTCCCAGCAGACCCAGCCCTCACTTGGTGCTGCCAGACGCAGGGGTGGGTGGTTTGCTGGCAGCCGATGAGGGTGGGGGTGGAGTGGGAAAGGATCCAGCGTCCCAAGCGTAGAGGCAACTCCCTCGCCCACTCACGGCCCATCTGTCAGCCCTGTGCACCCTGCCTCCCTCTCTCCCCATTTGACCCATGCAGCCACGCAGCCCGTGGGAAGGTCAGGGCAGCCTTACCCACGTATGTGGCCCAGCCAAGCAGAAGAAGGGATGCTCCCTGGGGGAGAGCGTCCTGCTCTGTTCTTCCCTGCGGCAAATGTCCCCCCAGGGAAGAGCCGCGTTATCGAGGCCCCTCCTGACTCAGGAGGCAGATGGAGGAAGGCGGTGGGGGGAGGGGGAGGCCAATGGCGCAGGTTCGACAGCAGGAAGCCCAGTGCCCCATCCCGCTCCCACTCAGGGCTGCTTACCTGCCACCGTGTGAGAGTTAGCAAGTCACTTAACCCCTTGATCACTTAATGCCTCAGTTTCCTCATCCCCGAAATGGATGTGAGAACCCCTCCCTCCTTTGGCTGGGGGGCATTGCACATGTGAAATACTTCAGTGCCTGACACGTAGTAAGCTCTTAATATCTAACCTCAGCCAGAAGCAATTCTGGGATAGCAGAGAGAGCACCTCCAAAAATCCACTCCTCCAAAGAAGCAATGACAACAATGACACCCCCCCGCCAAATCTGTCAAAATCAGCTTTTCCAGAACTCTAGATAGTAACTAAAGACTTACAACTATACGAGTGTTTCTTCTGGAAAGATGGCTGAGTCTCCGAACGCCCAGCAAGCTTTGTGCAATTTCAGCTTGCCCTGCCCTCCTCTGCCTGCCCCTGCTCTGTGGTAGCTGGGAAACCAACAGCCTCATCCCTACAGTAGCTGTGAACTCAGCAGGCCAGCAGCCACTGGAGGGAGCAGAAGCCTAGACATTTCTCCAAAGAAGCCATACGAACGAATGGCCAGTAAGCACATGAAAAGATGCTCGGTATCATTAGCCGTTAGGGAAATGCAAATCAAAACCACAATGAAATATCCCTTCCCACCCACCAGGATGGCTATGCTCAAAAAGACAGACGATAACAATTACAAGTGTTGATGAGGATGCGGAGCAATTGGAAGCCTCGTACGTGGCCAGTGGGAACGTAAAGCGGTGTAGCCGCCTTGGAAAACAGTCTGGCATTTTCTCAAAAAGTTAAATACAGATTTACCATATGACCCAGCCATTCCTAAGTATATTCCCAAGAGAACTGAAAACTTGCGTTTATCCAAAACCTTGCACATGAATGTTCATGGCAGCATTATTTACGATAGCCCAAGGTGGCAGCAACCCAACTGTCCGTCAGTGATGAACGGAGGCGCAGGAAAATGTGGGTATACACACAACGGATTATTCCACTAGAGAAGGGAATGAAATGCTGATGCATTCTACAACATGAAGGAGCATTTGTGAGAACATTATGCTAAGGGAAAGAAACCAGTTACAGAGCATCGCGTATTGTGTGATTCCATTTACATGAACGTTCGGAATAGGCAAATCCATAGGGAAAGAAAGTAGGCTAACGGTTGCCTAAGGCTGGGGGTGGGGAAGGGACTGAAGCTAAGGGGCACGGCATTGCTTTCGGGGTGATGAATGAGACAGTGGTGGTGGTTGCACACTCTGTGATTATACTAGAAACAACTGAACTGCACACCTTGAAGGCGTGCAACGCATTCAGGCATGCCAATTACAGTTCAGTGAAACTTATGAAAACACGTGCTGCTAACAGCCTGTCCAAGCACCATTGCCGCCCACCTGGGTCACTGTCGGGGCCTCACCAGGCCCCCTCGGCTGCCGCTCGGTCCCCTTCCATCCACTCTCCCATCAGTGGACAAAGGGGGTTTATTGAAATCAGAAATGTGATATGATCTTTCTCCTGTTTAAACCAGCTTCATCTTTCATTTCCCCATGCTGACCCTTCTTTTTTGATTCTGGAACAATAATTCTGGTCCCTCGGTGTGATAATCCATCCCCTTCTCCCTTCCTGGCTAAGCCCTCTCCTGAGGAGTCAGCCGGAAGTCACCTTGGGGAGGTCATCCAGAAACCCCTTGCCGGAGCCAGCTGTCCAGCTGACGTGCCCCCACTCATGAATGTTCCCACCTGTAACATAATGCTCCCTGCATTTCTCCAGTGCGATTCTCCACGAGACAGAGCTCCCTGCAGTCAGAGCAGAGATGTGGTGTTCCAGTGCTTCTATCAGTGTCTAGCATACCATAGGGCCTCCATCAGCACCTCTGAGTAAATGGTGTCCCAGGCTTGTGTATAACACAGGATGAGCCCGGGAGCCCGCACCACAGGCCCTCAGCTGGGTCACCGTGGATGAGACACCGCTCGCGATGTGTGAGCGTGCCCGGGAGGCTTCTGGCAGGAGGGGCGTCTAAGTTTCATATAATTGGCTTCAATAACCTCTGCATGACAATTCGAGGTTTAGCAAGAGCTTCTCTTTGTTGAAGCTTTAGAGAAAAATAATCTAATCTCTCCTGTGAGGAGAGCTTTATCTAATTAGGGCCACTTTGCAGATGGAGAAAGTAAGGCCTGGCAAGGTAAGATGTCTTGTTTGAAGTCATGCACACCTTGAAAGAGGTAGAAACTTCCCTCTATTTGCTCTCTCATGCACTCATTCTTTCACTCAATAAATATGTATTTATTATTCATGCGCAGGGTGTTCTGGACACTGGAGGATACAGTGGGAGAAAGACAAAAGTAGGCCTGCCTCTGTGGTATGTGCTGAGAGAGAAAGAAACTATGATGGTCACTGAATTGGGCGGGGGGTAGGGGGAAGGCTCACTGTTTAATTTGTGCTGTCAGGGAAGGCCTCAGTGGAGGAGGTGACTGGGGAAGAACAAGAACATTCCAGGCAGAGAGAACAGCCATTGCAAATGTACGTATGTGGTGGATGCTCAGAGAGCATCAAGATGGCCAGGTTGCCTGGGGTGGAATAAACAAGGGATCAGGTGCAGAGAGAGAAGAGGATGGCAAGGCCGACCATGCAGAGCTTATAGGTGGTGATGGAGAGTTGGATCTGGCTGATGAAGGGGATAAGCATACTGGGCCATGGAACAGAATGTGCAAAGTGTGTGTTCTGCATAACATTAAACTCTCCAAGGGAGTCCCCAACCTCCATTCACTAAGAGTGAACTTGAGTTCTGTCCTGCACTTGTCTGGGGAGGATGTTTCCTTTAATCATTATCTGGTGGAGGAACTCAGCCAGGACCACCTGATAAAGCGCTCACCAGGGCAGTTCAGATCTTAAGAAACCTTGGGGGAACTTCTCCAACCACAGCCTGTTGCAACAAGATTTAATGCTAATTGGACATCCCCTAAGGCATCTCCCAAAATATGGAGGTAATAATCAAAAGTTGGGACTATGATGGATGGTGAGTTTTGTAGAGAGGAGGTATTGGGATTGGCCCAGGCAGGGCTTACTGAAAGGGCAAAGGTTAAGAGATGGGAGGAAGCATAGTGAGCAGAGGAAGTGGTGAGAAAGCTGAAACTGGAAGGAAATTCTGGTGGGTCCTGGGATAGGTGGATAGGATGTTTGGTAATAGAGTTGGTCCGTGATCAAGAAAGACTTAAAATGCAAACTAAGAAGTGATGACTTGATCCTCAAAATTTCTTCTCACCCTTCTCAGCCTAAAGAATTTGTTCCTTTTATCAATAAGGGTAGATTCAATCACATAGAACAGAGAATTCAATATAACAATGACTTAAATACAAGTATGCATTTGTATTCTCTCACTTAAAAGAAGTTTTGGGGATAAACAGTCCATGGCTTGATGTAGAAGCTTCATGAAGTCATTAGGGACCACAGACCTTTCCTTACTTCTGCTATACCATGGATAGCTTCTATCCTATGACTACCTCATGATCCAAAATAGTTGCCAAGCACCAGCCATTGTGCCCATACTTCCGGTAGCCAGAAGGAGGAATGGAGTCAGAGCACAAAAGGCATACCTTCCCCATGAGCCTCTTCTCTACCCTAAAACCCCACATAAGACTTCTGCTGTGACATTGGCCTTTACTTTATCACACTACCTCACTTAGTCAAGGGAAGCTGGGCAAAGTCATCTTCTTTCTAGGGAGCCATGTGCACGACTAAACCTGGAATTCTGTTTCTAAAGATATGAGGTGGATGGCAAGCAGTTCCTCCTACCCTGGATTCTGTCTCTTCCCAGATCTTGAAGGGAAATTAGCATGAATTAGCAGCCTTCCCTTGGCTGCCTAACTCACCATGACATTCCCTCCAGAAATTCATCAAAGTCCATTTGGCCCCAATAAAATGTCCAACTCCTGCAGCCTCCTTAAGGACAGTGTGTTTAATGAGCTCAGTATTCTCTTTAGGGAGACACGGGCTTTCTAACCATCATCACATGACACCTTTCGCAGTACCACAGGGTGTCTGGCCTGACCACACACCAGCCAGGGCTTCTGCTGGGTTCTCACTGCTTCCTTCCTCCTCTTCCGCGATGCCCATGCTTTCTGAGTGACGTTTTGCGTCGTCTTTCCGTAGCCAACTCTGCAGCTAGAGAAGCCAGGAAAGAACCCTTTCCCCTCTGGTGTGGGATAAGAGGGTGGAGGGCTGGGGCGAGATGGGCAAGGGGTCCAGAGGGTGAGTGAGGAGGCAGCTGTCTGGTTTGGAAGCATTTTTCTCCCAGGAAAGCAGATACAGGAGAGAGGAAGATGCCCAGTGGGAGAGATGCATTTGAACTCTTCTCACACCAGGTTCATGCCTTGAACAGTAGCGTGACTTTGGCAAATTAGTCATTAAATAAGGTAAGATCCCAGATTAAGAGGTGTAATTAGAGTTGCTGCATCCCTCAGCGGGTGCAGACAGAAACTTGATGCTATCTCAGAGCAGGACGCGGCTCTCTTCTGGGAACCGATGCTTCCAGTCTGGGGCTAAGGTTTTTTTCATTTCTCCTCTATTTGCACCACAGGGAGGATAGATTTCACCTTGGGTCCTTGACACCAGCCCTGTGTGCCAGACAATGAGGGGACACGGGTGTGGAGAGATGAGATGCTGAAGAGAGATGGTCTCCAAGCCCTTCAGAGGCTTCCCCAGAAAGATTAAAAATCAAAGGCATTTTATCTGAGAGACCTTGCAACTGACCAGAAACAGTCGCGAGTTACCTATGAAGGGGAAGAAACTCTGGACAGTGGGAGCCATAGCAGCCATTCATGTTTTTCTGCTGGTGGCCCTGGAGGCCAGCGCTCTGCACGGTAGTATGAGTGCTGTGAGGAGTTGGTCCAGAGCCAGGCTGCCTGGGTTCAAGTTCCTGCTCATGTTACTCTACCTTCTGCCTCAGTTTCCTTGCCTGAAGGTAAAGATAGTCCTGGGACGTGTTTGACAAGGTCATCCAGAAGATTAAATGAGTTAGTAGCATGGTCAAGCAGTTAGAACGGCATCTGGCCCAGGGATCAAGCCGGGTAGCAGTTGCTGCCGGAAATCATGAGTAGAGCCCTGGTCTTTGGACATAGCCGGGATCTCGGAATTTAAATAAGCTAAAGCTGTGGGTTAAAGTGGGCTGACGAGCTGCCCAGGTGGTGGTTGTGGCTGGGAAGTGGGTGAAGCTGGGTGAGGGGCCCCTGGGTTGCTCTTCCCACCAGGTACAATCACGTGCTCAATACTGAAGACCACCTGCAGCATGATTTATGCAATAATTTTATGTGTATACATTTATGTGTTTTACTAATATACATGTATTTAAAAGAAATATATCATTGTCAAGACCTGGGGAGGGGTGGAATGGGGAGTTATTCTCCAACGGGTACAAAGTTTCAGTTTTGAAAGGAGAGTATTTAATTCAAAAGAGGAAAAAAAGGAAACAAGCAAATGTCACCATCATAAAAATGGAGAGACGGTATCCTGTTCCTAAATAGAAGAAATAGTAAAATATAAAGCAATTAAAGAGAAATATTCATGTTACATTCTAGCCTAATACTGTGACCCACAGGAAGCCCGGAGTCTGAGGCACTGACCTCTTGTTTTTCAAATGAGTATTGGCAGGAGCTACAAAACTGAATACAGTATATACAGTTTCTGTCACTTGCAACCAAAGAATCCTGACTAATACAAGACTCTCTCATGAACCTTCTCTTGAAGCTACTGTCTGATTACTACATGATCTTATAAACAGTAACTTTAAAGCCTTAGACTGGGGAAGGACTCAGTCTTTGGTGAGTACGTTATTTTTCCCTAGAATCCAAGGAAATGGACCAGAGACTGCCTCTTATGTTAATGCCTTGACATCAGACACTTTCTCTTTGCTACTCTAAACTCGCCTGATGTGAAAGCACACTCCGAGGCTGCTTCATGCACGGAGCAGGAGGGCACAAGGCTGACCCAGGTCTGCGGCCCATTCCCAGCTCACTCTGCCCGTTTGCAGAACACTGGTCATTTTGTCTCTGAAGATGTGATTCCATTGCTCACACATGTGGCTGTTGTATCCAAGAGCAATATTTTACTTTTGGCTTAAGAGCCCATCTCAACATAAACATCTGAGCTTCTGAATGTTGCTCTAACAGCTTGACAACTCTGTAGGTGTAGCTCTGGCTGCCAGCCAATCCAATTTTTTCTGCTTCTTTCTTTTAATATAAACAGGGCCTTTGAAGAACTGTGGATTCATTGAATGAACAAATGATCTTGTTTACATAAAACATGCAGGGGGAAATTTCCACTGTGCTTCAGCATATAATTTCAGTCTGTTTTCTGATGGGCCTGCCCATTACGGAGGTTGTTTTCCTAGACGAGGATGTCATCTTCCATATGTTGGCCTAATTATGCATCCTAGCCAGTAAGTGTGAGATCTGGTGGGGGGAGGGGAGCAAGGAGCCACAGTACTAAATTCTGCTGTGTTTTTCACAAAGAAGGGACTTTTGAGTCTGGAAGACCCCTGCCCAGTTACAAAAGAAACAGGGGTTGAAATCACAGTGCATGGTGTTTTATGGAAAGCAAGGCAAAGGTCTTGTGGGCAACTCTGAGGACCCTCCACCCCAACTGCACACCCCAAATTTAGTGATTTGCATTCATTCATAGACGGCAAAATGAGAAGAAGGGGACACAGGACAGGGGGTGGGTGGGATGATTTTCTGTTATTTGGGGAAAATAAAGGGTGCTTCATACAGGCTCTTCCATGTAACCCTACGAATCATCTCTTAGTCAGTGAGAGGCCTCTCCCATGATGCTTCTTGCTGATGACAAATCACTTGAAGGGGGAGAGCAAGAGCTTTCAGAAGACGGCGTGAGATGGAACGCACGGGCAGGGAAGGGACAGAGAAGGCAAGAGAGCGGTGTGGGCCTGAGGGCGCTGTGGGGCTTGGGGGGGGCGTGAGGAGGTAGGGGTGGTGTCCATGGAAGTATGCTCTGGAGAGGCAGTGGGGCATCGTGGGGGTCAAAGAGCCTTGCACACTGCTGGTCGCTGAGTTTGATGCCGGCAACCCTCCTGCTGTCCTCCCCTATTGCTACGAATTCCTTATTATTATATTATAAGTATGAATTGCTTTTTCTCATGAGCTGATGGTGAGCTGTTTTGGTCAGTAATGAAAGTCAGTAAAGCCTACTTATAAAATAAATAAATAATCCTTCCTGCATGGGCTTAAATTCTGTCATTATTTCTTTTGAATGACTCATAAGCCAACATATCTGAGATGGTACTATGTGGGTCACCAAAACGAAGTCACAGAGTTTTTAAAAAAGTGTTATCAATTCAGCTAAGGGGCTGCTTATGCTTCTGCAGCAAGCCAGGTTAAGAACAATGGTTAACAATTTTAATAGCCAGCATTTAGTGAGAGCTTCTGTGTCATGCACTGTTCTTAGCATTTAATGTACTTTATCCATGTAGTTATTACAACAACTATTTGAGATAAGACCACTGTTTATCCTATTTGGTAGATGTGGAAACTGAGGCACAAGCAAATTAAGCACCTTACCAAAGCTAATGGGGACATGGGGACTCTGTGTCTCAGACCCTCACTGACCTCGCCTGGCGCGTCTGTTCATGTGACCGGTGCTGATTTGCAACTTTTGTATTAAGCAAGTTCTGAGTCCTGCTAGTGGATTATCAAACCTGAGTAGGTCGTGGGAACCCCTGAATTGGTAGCCAGTTGGTCAGAAGTATGGGTGGCCTGGTGACACCCGAACTTACACCTGGTACGTGAAGCGAGGGCGGCGTGTTGGGGACAGTGCCCCGAACTCATGGTGTCTGAGTACCTCCAGGTTCTTAACGTCAGAACTGCATTGAGTATTATACCATCTCTTCCTCACTTCTTTCTGAGGGCACTTAGCTTAGTCCTTGGAAATGAATCCCCAGTCTTTAAAAATCAAACGATTCAATCCTCAGTCCTACCGTTGTTTGAAGGCACATGCTGGCGGCAGGCACAGCTGGGGTCAAGCTCTGGTCTGTTCTCCGCGGGGCAGAGACACGCTCACACTGGCCGCCGGTTTCTACCTGGCTAATAGGCGGGGTGGGAGCAGAACCCCCTCATCACCTAACTAGCTGGGAACAGGAGGTAGACAGTGGCTGGGACCAGGGGCAGGGGGCAGAGCGGGGAAGGAGTCTCTGTGAGCTAGTCTTGCTCAGCCTGCCAGGGGGGTGAGAGACGACTGCCCATTAAGTATGGTGGGGGCGGGGCCTGGAAATGATGACAGATCCCTCCTGACACCCAAACCGCCTGCACACTTGCACCAGATCTCAGGATTCGGGCTGACACGGATACTCTGCTTACCCCTCACTTCTCCTCCTTCCTCGGTGCTTTTTTCATGGGGCTGCCCCAGTTAGAAAGAGGAGGCAGCAATGCCCCTTCAGTTTACCAAGGTAGTAAAACGTATTGGGATTCATGGGCAGAGAACTATTCGGAAATAACAGCTGTGCACCTGGCCTCACTGTGCCTTGCACCTCTGTCATTCTGGAACCTAACCACAGCACGTGGGGCACATGAGGACACAGGTTCCCTCGAACGGCCCTTGAGCCATCGAGGTTTAAGCTGCTAGTCTTGCATAGACATCAGAGATAGCTGTGTTTCATTGTAACTAATATATACCACGCGCACGACCCAGAACACTGGAAACTCTGTCCTGGACATCCCTTTGACTGGAACTCCTTCCAGTGACCAGGAGCGCCGATGCCATCCGCAGACCCTTTTCCATGAGCGGCAGAATGACAGGTCTGTGGGCTGCTGCTGACCCACGCATGCTTTCATGGGATGGAAACCTGCTGGCTCCAGCTACAGTAAGTTTAGCTTCAAAATATTTGCTCTTAAATGGCTTCACTGTTTTCTCCTGACCACAATGAAGCGGCCAGCAAGGGACAGACAGTTAGCCTTACCCCTCATTTTCCCAGGGAAGAAACTAGTCATTCATCATCACGTAGCGGCCAGCTGGGGTGTCAGGCCGGGGCCTGGTGAGGAGCGGGCCAGGCTGGGCTGAGAGACCCCGAGGGAGCCGGAGCTGGCTCCTGGCAGGAGAGGGCGAGAAATGCCCTGGCTTCTCCCTTCCTCTGACCTCCAGTTCCCTGACAGTGCTTTTTATGGGCCGCACCTGACCCAAAACCAAAGACAAGGGACCTGGGGAGACAGGGGTCAGGCTTCCTGTGACCCAGAGCGGAGGATCTGAGACAAATGCAGCAGGGACAGGCACGCAGAGAGCAGGAGATCACTGAAACAATGGGCCTTCCTGGAAGCTGGGCCTCGGCGGGAGGCCCTCAGTATGCATTTCTGAATCCTGCTAGTCTGATACAATTCTCCCACGGGCCTTCCAATACCTCTCCTTAGAAGAGGCTATGCCCCCACCGCTGCCCCACCCGGTGAAGCTGGCCTCTTGGCAGTATTGATAGTGAATAGGAAGTCAGTTGCCCTAGATTGTAAACTCCGTCTCTCTCTCTCTCTCTCCTTTGCTCTCTACTCCAGCTCTCCATCAGTTTTGGGGACTCACATAGATATATTCTTTAAGCATCTACTATCAGCTAGCGGTAGTGTCAGACTCTGGAATACAAATACAGAAACAGCAGGGACTCCATCTCTCTGAAATCCACCATCTAGCTGGAAAATGTTAAGATACAGCCTCATGATCTCACAGAGACGAGGTGATTTGCAGAGTCTCCAGAGAAACACATGCTTTTCTCTGCCTCAGACACGCAGGGAACAATGAACAGAGACAGACGTGACAGATGGACCCAGAAGTCTAAGTAGGGGTTTGCAGGCAGCTCTTGGGATGTATTCCTATCAGATCCTTTCTTTCTCATGTGTCCCCAAAAGGACCGTGTGACTTTAGGGGTACAAGCATGAACTCAAGAGACAGACTCTCATTGCAATTCTAGGCTCCCCAACTAGCTATGCGACCATCGGAAAATCACTTCGGACAAATGAGTTCATCTCTTCCCAGCCTCTGTTTCCCCATTTAAACAATGAGGCTAACAGTAGTAGCTACCTTATGAGGTTGGTGTGATAATTATATCAGGGTAATGAACTGCTGTATTAAATGACCCCCTAAATCTAAGGTTGTCACATTTCGGTTTGCCAAAGACTGAGGCGTTCCCAGGATGCAGGACTTTCCCTGCTAGAATCAGCACAATTCTAGGCAAACTGGAACAAATGATTAGCCTACTCTAAATCTCAGTAGCTAAAATAATAGGTGTTGTTTTTTTTTTTTTCCAGCTCACGTGGCTGTTTAATGGCCACTTTCCTTGCAGTGATTCTGGGACCCAGACTCCTCCTACCTTCTGACTCCACCCAGACAAACAGAATATTGCCTTGGAGGGTTCTCTGGGCCAGCCACATGTGATTGGTCAAATCCAAGTCACATGACAGCACCTAACTGCAAGGGAGGTTGGGAAATGTAGTTCTTTGGTTTGACCACAGAGAAGCTGATTTAATGAGGGCATGCTAGTCTCTGCCATGAGAATAAATGAGTGGAGGGGAGCAATGTTCTTAGGGCAGTGACCGGCATGTGTAATGCCATGTGTTTTTATTAGTGGTGTTACCATATTCCTCTTCCTCCTCTCATTCACCCAGTCAGAGCGGCCTCCCCTAACCACCCAAGCAGAGCAACCCCTCCACCATCACAAGACTCTCTATTGAACACCCGTGCTGATTACCTTGACAACACCAATTTCTTACTTGATTTCCTGTTCACCACCCATCCCCCCTCCCCAACTAGAATATAAGTCCCTAGACAGTCAGGACCTTGGACATCTCGTGTGAGAAAGGGTGTTCAGTTCATATCCTCTAAAGGGCAACGAGGCAAAGGGAAGGCTGGGTCTTCTACATGGAAGCCCCTCTTTCTCTGCATGGCTCAGTCCATCTGTTTTCCCTTAGTCCTCTGACTGCTTCGGCCCCGCCCCTCCATTTCCTGGGGGCCCTGGGCTTCCGGCCAGCCTCACTCACTCCAGACTGCACCCAGCGCGCCCCCAACCAGTCATCTCTCTGGAAACCTAAACCTCCTATTCCCACCCACACCCCACACCCCTTTGTGAAAAGCAAAATTTGTTTTGCTACAAGTGTAATTAACACACATTTAGTAAACACCTTATGTCACACGTTGTACCAAGCTCCTCATTAGATTCCGCAGATGGCTTCTGGGTACAAAATATTTATAAATCTTGTTTCAGGTGCATATGGACCAAGAGGTGAGAGTTAACAGGGGTGAGTGTGACATTTCTCCCAGCATGCACCTCGCTGCCGCCTCACAGGTTGTCAGTGTCCCCCTCCCTGTCTAGAGGGACTGCGCGGTTGGGGCAAGGCCCGTGGGTGGCCCTTCCCAGAGACCCAGACGCGGGGCTCTGTTGGAACTCGTGGCCAGGATATGAGAGAAGCTTCTGGGAGGCAGGCTATAAAGGGAGGAGGAAAGGAGACGCGCATGCGTGCGTTTGAAGGGACAGGGCGGTGCAGAGCGGGGACCGAGGCAGCCTTTCTGGACTGCCTGTGCCTGGGGACGAATCTGAGCAAATCACGCTGGTGCAATTTACAGACTCCGAGAAGTGAAGGAGCCTCAGGCTCCCCTCCAGTCCCTCCACCCCGCTGCTGTTTGACAAATGAGGAAACAGCTGGTGGGGCTGGACGGTGCATCCTCGTGAGAGACAGAGCGGGGACTGGGGCAGCGACCCAGGAGGGCTTTGGGCCCGACACTGGCAGCCCCACTATACGCGTAGGTGCAGTTAACCTACACGACTCCTGTATGGGCTCAGCAAACATAAAGGCACGCAGAGAGATGGAAAGAAACACAGGGAAATAGAGGAAAAATAAAAATAGCCATTAAACGTGTGAATAGCGCGCGTGAACTTGTGCACCGTTAACCCATCAGCTAAAACCACGGATGCTGAAGCCAGGCCACCTGGGTTCAAGCCCCCACACAGTCCTTTGCCTTAGTGTGTCCATCTGAGAGATGGGGGTAAGAACAGAACCTACCTCACAGAGCTGGCGCAATAATGAAACAGCCTGATATGTTTAAAATACTTGGAAAACCTCCTGATACATATGGAGTGCTCAGTGTTATACTACTGTTGTTGTTGTTGTTGTTAAACTCAATAACCATGTGTCCTGAAAGAATGGGAGATGGAACACACCTACTCATTATTCTTCTTTGATTCAGATCATGCGCATCTTGTTCACCTCTTTAAGTATAATTTTAGTTTTTAATATATAGGAATGTTTCTTCCACGTGACCCCTGAATGCACGCAACTGCATATGTGTACAAAAACCCCCCAAACCATGCCTACTGTAATTTATGAATGATGTAGGTGTGCTCGGGGTACTTGTAACTACACCTAGTTTCTGCCCTCGCCCTGTCTTTAGTGAAATACGTGGGCCCGTCCTCAAGACCGTCCCTGGGCCCCACCCGCACTGAGGGCCTGCAGGCCCCTCCACCCCCTGGCTCCCCAAGTCCTCGCCGGAAGACAGAGAGAGTCCTAAACATAAAAATAAATACAGTTAATCCATTCTGGGCAGACTCTCTGTTTTCGAAAGAGAGGTTGGCATTTGTGAGCGGGTCCAGACTCCCCAGGACCAACCAGAAACTCGTTCCGTGATAAAAATCACACGGTGGGCCCGAACAGGACTATCTACCTGCTGCTTCTCAGCGACTCTGGAATGATCTCTACAGGACCAACGGGGGAGACTAAGGCACAGAGAGGCACGTTACTTGTCCAAAGGCACACAACTAGGAGGTGACAAACCTGGGAGAGTCACTAGACGAATGACCCCCTGGTGAAGGATCACTGGTCGGCAGTCCCCGCGATGGGCCTGGTCAGCTCCTGCCGCAGCCTCTGGACGTGCCTTTTGGAGTGTGCGGAGGACGATCTCGCCTATGCCGTGGGATGATGGGGTGTCATCCCCTGTGGATGGCAGCAGCCGAGCAGGCCCTGGCTTCCTAAGCTCTTACTGGTGTTATAAAGCCACTGAAAATGGCTTATTGCAGCCATGCCCCTGGTGGAATCGGTGACCGCTCCAGCTTAGGCGGCCTTTGCCGACTATTGGCTCGCCTTGGTCTTCTGGTGATGAAGGGTCCCGCTTGCCAAAGGCTGACCGGGGCATCACAGGCTCATGTCCTTTCTCTCAGCAGCTGTGTGGGGACAGGCAATGGGGGCAGCTCTGACTTGCAGACTCTCCTGAGGATGCAGCCTGAACATGGGGCGCAGGGAGGGGCAGGAGCAGAGTGGGAGGGGCCAGAGGGGCCGGCTTAGGCCTGGGGATGGGAAATCCTGGATCCTGGAGACTCCTCTTTCTTCGTTTTCCAGAGGAACAAAAATGCCTATGCTACAAGGACCCCAGGAATCACTGATCTTGCCCATATGGCTTTTATAGTGTGTCAGCACCTGGGTTGGCCTGATTGGGGAGGGCTTCCTGGAGGAAGTGGCCTGAAACTTGTCCTTGAAGCACTCACTGTTGGACTGTAGGAGAGATGGAAGAGGCAGGGAAGGCACCCGAGGTGCATGCTGGGAAAACAGGAGCATGTCGGGGACAGAACGTGCAGTGGGGTCCTGACTCAAAGCGGGAGGTAAGAGGGGCGCACTTGGGTGGCTTCGATCCCAGACTACAGACTTTGTATCCTTAAATTCTTCCCCTTAGCCATGGAACGGGTGCTGCACATCGAGCTCCTACCACGGCCACGCAGGTGGCCCCAGGCAGGGGTGCCACAGCAGCGCCTGAGGGCCCTGGAGGACCCGCTCCCCCACAGGAGGCTGCAGTCCTGGTTCCTGATTGGCACCCAGGGACGCTGGCCTGATGTTGTCAGGTGCTCGGCCTTTGCAAGGGAAGTCAGAGACCTGGATTTATACACAAGAACACAAACCTTTAAAAGACTGGCACCTCCATGGGCAGCCTCTGCCCAGGCATCTCGAGCAGTGGAAGATTTTGCCAGCAAGGGGAGGAGGGGGAGTCCCTGGTGCAATGCTGCCTGACCTGGGTTGGATTCCTCTGTAGAAGTCTGTGCTGGACTGGGGGGCGGTGCTGGGGGCAGGCCACTGGCTTCCTGGAGGCATCTGGTTTCCAGCAGCCTCTCTGCATGGGGCCTGCGGCATCTGGAACCACTTGTTGAACCCATTCCCCCTTCTCTGGAAGCGTGGAAGTCAGAGAAACTCTTTGACCTTGGCTGTGACCTTGGTGGACCAGGAGAGAGGGGCTGGGTCACCCAAGCCTGGGGCCTGGCTCCAACCTATCAACCCATCCATCAGCCACTCTGACAACCCCGCCTGGGCCAGGATCCCCGGAGCCTCCTGTGGGGCATAGATTAGCATATATTATTTAATCAAGAATAAATCCTCACAGCCTACCTTGCCCTGGAGACAGGGTATCAGCTAGAGGACTTTTCCAACTTTGATTCTTTGCAGAGATTTGGAGCCCTCAGCTGTGAGTGGAAAGGCGAGCGATCCAGGCCTGGGCGAGTGGGTGGGTGTGTGGAATGAAACAAGCCAGGACCCCCGGCAGAGAAGTGGAAGGCCCCAAAATGGAACTTAGCAGGTCCAAACCCAGCTCTTGATTTCTGCCTCCCTCCCTCCTGTTCTCTCTCCAGCAGAAATGGGGTTCTGTTTGGTAGTGAGTGGAGGCGGCAGGAAATGGAGACACTGCAGTGATAGCCAGACCTCCTGGGGTGCAGTGATGCGGGCCGGGGACAACCAGAGGTAGCCTGGGGGAGGGAGTGCAAATGTCAAGAAGAGTCATCGGGCCAAAGCGGGGTTCCCCAGAATGGACGGCAGAAGCAGCTGGTCCCCGGAGGTTCTTAGAATCGCTAAGATGGTGGCCAGAGTCAGCCCTTAGCTGGAAAAGAGGGAAGAACAGATTCCCAGCCAAGGAAAGTGTCAGGAGACTGAGGAGAGAGGAGGCAGGACGGGAAAGCCCTAGGGGTGGCCTGTAAACAGGTGGAAGCCAGGGGTGGCTGTCCAAGGAGGTCGCGCGGGCCTGCGTGCGGAAGCTTCACCCGCCCAGCGATAGCGTGATATGAATAGCCACCACCACCAAGAACCACATGTGGCCAGGCTCTGGCTCTGTGTTTTATGGGAACGAACTCCTCCCTTTTCCCAGAAGCGCTTTGAGCCTGGTGGTTCTACGTACCATGCACACGATGCAAATGAGGCAGCTGAAAGCCCAGCGGTTTGTCCAACCACGTGGAGACAGAGTGGCCTGGGCGTCTGGCGCCAGCCTGCCACCCTGCCTCCTCTGAGGGAGCTCAGCCCCGACCGGCCTGGCCTCTCCAAGGGCAAATGCTCGGCGGACTGAGAGGGCCCATCGCAGAGAAGGGGGTGGGCAGGGGGCTAGGGGCCTGGCAACGCGAGCACCAGGCATGTGCTCAACAGAGACAAGTCATGGCGCATCGGGGCCCTTCCCGATGGCACCAGCGACACAGAATACCGGATGCAAGCACCTGGGGCAGGAGTCTCTTCTCCTTTTGAGTCCTGGACTGAAAACCACCCCTCCGCCGCATTTCTGGGTCACTGGCAAGTCACTGTGGTCTGTGACCACAGTAGCCAGCGAGGCCGGGACTGTTAGGGGTGTGTGTGTGGGCGCACCTCCCTCGCCACACACAGTTACACTCACACTCATACACATACACTTTTAAACACACACTCAATACAGTACACTCACTCACTCTTACACACATACTCATGCATTTGTAAAACACACACACACAGTCATACCACCAAACCTCCTTCTCAGATGCCACATCCTTGCCCTTCCTGGGACCACATCATTGCATTTACAAGACACGATTCACAGCACACAGACACACCCACACACGTGGCCTCGCTCATTAGTTAGCACACGAACACACCCACTTGTCACCCAATGCATGTACACACAGCACATCCACAGCGGTACTTTCTGAATATAAGCACACACTCACTCATCGGTGTTTGTTCATCCAGCATCTCCTGAGCTCCCGGCACCTCTTTGCGGGGCTGGCTGCCGGGTGTGCTGGGGGCAGAAAGGGGGATCGAGCCCTGGTGGCGCAGGGAGGCTGCCAGAGGAGAGCAGGGTTAATCCAGGGCTCAAAGGACGAAAAGCACTTTGCATGCAAAGCAGGGGAAACCATTCATTCACTCATTCATTCATTCATTCATTCATTCATTCAATTTTGCTTTAAATTTTACTTTGTTTAATTGTGAATTATCTGTTTCCTGCAGTAGAGTAGAGGCTCCACCAGGGTAGGACTTTTTGTTGTGTTCATTCCTTTATCTCCAGGAACTAGAACAGGATCTCACGTACATCCGAGCTCTTAACACATACAGTTGAGTCAGTAAACGCATACTTTAACACTCCCGGAAGGGTTCTGACGGAGGTGATTGGGCTCACATTTGATGTGACGGGTTGTTTCAAAATGTTCATGTGGAATAAAAATCTTTCTGCCCCTTTATGGAGAAGATGATTAATTTAGTGGGTTTTTGTTTTTTTTTCCCCACCTGGAGACAGTAACTTAGAAGAAGTGAGTTAGGCAGAACTGAGATCTGAAAATCTGCTTGGCGATTTCTGAGTTATGAAGAGGGGAGAGGGAGGCAAGAGGAAGAAAGAAGGAGAGGAAGGAGGGGAAGAGAAAGAGAAGAAGGGAGAGAGACAGAATGGAGGCAGGGCGGGAGGATGGGGGAGAAGCAGAAGCTGAAGAGCCCTGAGAATAGAGTCTCTGCGAACTAAGTGGCCTTGACCGTCAGACCAAGTTTCTGAACGTTGGCTGGGCGTGAACCAGAGTAGAGGACAGAGGGAAGCTGGAAGATGAGGGGCTGATGAGCCCGTGTGATTCTGTGCAGATCTCTAGGGCGCAGCTGTGTACAGACAAGGGCTAGCCTAGAGCAGTGTTTCCGAAACGTCATCCGTGGGCAGATTTCAGAAGGTGCTCGGATGACATTTGTAATTTTAATAACTGTCAGAAATACAAGAACTGGCAGTAACGTCACGATCCCTGTTACCTTCTGCGAGTGAGCCGGCGTGAAGCTGGTTTGAGGGGCTTCGCCGTGTGCACGTGAGGGGCAGGTATGCCGAGAGCACTGGGAGCGTGACTGCTGCTGATCGGGAACACAGAGCAAGGTGACCTTGAGGGAGGCTTCCAGCTCTGCGGTTTGAAGGCAGGACAGGATCTGGTTATCAGGTCCGTGGTTGAGTTAACTGGAGAGGGGGCCCGTGGAGTTCCCTGTACCTCTCACCACCCTGCTTGCCAAAGAAGAAGGAGATCTTACAAGGTTTCACTAGAGTGAGAGGCTTCACCTTCATCCCCATGAAACCAAGAGGCGTCCCGAGTGCATGAGAACAATCCTGATGGGGGAATGCTTTAGACCCCAAAGCAGGAAGACTCTGTGCCTTTGCACTGGCTGTTCCCGCCTCCTGGATCACTCTTCCCCTGCTCCTCATTGCGTGGCTTCTTCTCATTCTGTTCCCTGCTCATGCGTCCCCGGCTCCGGACAGCTTTCCAGCCTGCCCTCTGCAACATACACCTGCCACCCTTATCACTCTTTTACTGGTGACTTGGTCTGATTTTGTTGGCTAGAATCATCTTATTTATTTGTTGGTTCGGCTGCACGAGGGAGGGGACTGCTTCTGGGGTGCTCCCTGTTGGCACCGAGTAGGGTCTCTGACTTTGCTGAATGGTCGGATGATAGCAATGCAGTATTCTGGTTATCCGCCTCTACCTCTTAAATATGCTTTTGCTACACATTCCAGACATGCCAGGGTTTGGGTTTGTTTTTTTTCTTCCTTCCAGAGCAGAACTGTAAGGCCTCTAGACTGTAACTAGAGCCAGCTTTGGTGTGTTGTAATAACAGCAAATGTGGAGACAGGAGTTGGGGCTGAACATTATTTAACCAGAACCTGTGCCTATGGTCCCCAGAGAGATCACCAAGGAACCTGTACATCTGCCCCAGCTTTGGGGTGTCCTGGTTGGCCAGGCCCCCAGTGGCCAAGAGGGAAGCCGCAGCCCCTACGGATGACTGGAAGATTTGTTTTCAGTGTTTACACCAAGCAAAGGCTTTGAGAAGACAAAGGCTTCCAGGGCCAGGCACTGCCACTCATCAAGGTTGCCAGGCTGGCAGATCTCCATGGAGACCGTAGACGCAAAACTGTTCCCTCTCTCTTCCCAGGGAGGGTGTCTGCTCTGAATCCGCCACGCCTGGCCTGCAGCCTCCTCTGGGAGAGCACCAACTGACCTCCATCCCCAGTTCCAGAAGCCCGGGCTCGGTGTTCCCTGCCCATGGGAGGACAAGAAGGCAGGCAGGGTGTGTTCTGCCTGGGAAATGCGCTGCTTGCAAAGCAGGGCACACAGAGACTGGGCTGCACGCAGAGTGGACCCCGAGGAACTCCCATGCTGTCAAATGTGCCCCACTCGTGGGACCCCTCTGAGTCTGGAGAGGGGGCACCGGCACAGTCAGCTGCATGCTCACCTGTGTCCAGAAATGCTCCTGACAGAGTAAGGTTGTCAACCCAGGATGGTGTCGGCCCTACCAGGGGAGGTCCTCCCAGCACCAAGGGGGCTGTGTTTGTTGCTAGGGCTGCTATAACAAAGTACCCAGTCTGGGTGGTTTAAACAACAGCCATTTATTATTGTCTTATAGTTCTGGAGGCCAGAAGTCCGAAATCAAGATATCGGCAGGGTTGGTTTCTCCCGAGGACTGTGAGAAACAATGTGTTCAGGCCTCTCCTCCATTTCTGGTGGTTTTCAGGCAATGCTTGACCTCCCTTTGCTTGTAGGAGCATCACATCGATCTCTGTCTTCATTGTCACAGCGTTCTCCTTCTGTCTGTCACATAGCACTCTCCGTATGTCCGTTTCTGCCTCCACATTTTTCCTTTGTTAAAGGACACCATTCATCTTGGCCAGGTGGCTCAGTTATTTGGAGCATCACCCGTACACCAAAAATGTTGTGTGTTTGACCCCTGGCCAGGGCACATACCTGGGTTGTGTGTTCAATTCCTAGTCAAGGCACATACCCGGGTTGCAACCAATCGATGTTTCCCTCTCTCTCTCTTTCCCTTTCTCTCCCTCTTTAAAAGCAATAAACATATTCTTGGATAAGGATTTTAAAAAAATGATTAGGGGCCCTCCCTACTCCAGTATGACTTCATCTTAACTAATTACATCTGTAACAATCCCATTTCTAAATAAGGTCACATTCTGAGGTACTGAAAGTTTGGACTTCAACGTATGAATTTTGGGAGAGACAATTTGCCTCATAATATAGGTGGAGGCCAGAGATGCTACTAAACATCTTACATTGCACAGGGCAGCCCCACACAACAGAGAATGGCCCCACCCAAAACTTCAATAGTACTGAGGTTGAGAAATCTTGTGAGAGAGACTGGAGTCCTGGAGAGCAGGTGACTCAAGGCAGAGCCTCAGCCCAAGTGAAAAAGTAACACTTGCTGCTGGGAGCCATTGAAACATCTTGTTTGTTTGTTATGCAGCATAATCTAGCCCATTTTCTGACTGCTACAAACTGCCTGGAGCAACTTGGCTGGATTTGGAACCCACCGCAATCACAGCAGGATGAAATGCCATGATTGGTTAGTGATGTCCCACTTAGTGACCCAAATGTCCTCCTATTTACTGCTTTTGCCTTAACCCATCCAACTCAGAAAGGGGCACTGTCCAAAGCTGCACAGCTCACAATGTAGTGCTAGCACAGGGGCTTGGCACATTGTAAGTATTCTCCAAAAATTTTCTGGACAAATAAATAACCAGTAGGGTTCAAAATCAGGTCTCTAGTTATCTTTCTATACTGCTGGGTCACATCCCCAGAGATTGATATGCTCCCAAAATATCTTAAAAGCTGGGACCAAGAATGGACTATTCCACAGTTGTAGTTTTCTCTTATCCACAGATGTTCGTGGAAAATATTTTCTCGTCTCCTCATCTAAGAGGCTTGGATATAAGGTTTAACATGTACTTTTCTCCAGGTAATTTTCTTCACCTGGAAATTCGAGATGTGACTCTCCCCTGGTGGCACTTCAGGCAACAATAAGGACACGGGGAAGGTTCTGGAGAAAGCAGAGGTGCTTCTGGAATCATTATAGGCAGCTGGTATGTGATTTGAATTCAACTCTCACACCAAATACATCAAGACAGGACATGGCTCGTTAAGAGGAGAGACGAACAGTGCACACTGCTAGATTTTAATGCTTAAAAAACGACTTCTCCTCCGTCTATTTAAGGATTACTATTCCTTGAAGAATTCAGTGCCATACGATAAGTGTTAATACCTTATTTCTTGGGGGACTCTGCAGTCTGGAGTTGAAATTGATTTTGAACAGAATAAAATAATTTGCTTTTTATCAGCATCCTCCACAGAAACTTGTTTGCAGGCAGCCCGGGCCCCAGAGGAAAATGCTTTTACCTTCACCTCACTAATCCCTCCGTAAGATTCCTAAATCACCGCCCGTCACTCGGCGCCACTCAACCAGAAATGACCGGCGCTCCGCAAGAATAAAAACAGAATTACAGTCTCTGTCACCTCCCGCTGATGGCTCCTTTAGGGACAGATGAGAGTGAGGTGTCAGGTGCAACTGCCGTGGAGAGCGGCGAGGGCCTGCAGGCTCTGCCAAGAGGCACATTCTGTCAGTCAGAGCTGTTCTCCTTGCCCTGGACTCCCGAAGTCAGAACGGACGGCCCTTCCCTGCGCCCCGGAGGTGCAGGCACACGGTGGATTTACAGGCTACTGATGAGGTTCATTTTCTTTTTTTAAATCAATACGTCACCAAATCTCATCACTGGGCATTTCCACATTAAGTCAGGATCTTAGACACCTCTTGGAAAGTAGGAAAAGTTGAGATCCCTGCCCAGAAGCCACAGCCCAGCCACGTCTCCAGGTCCCCTCAGCCTTCTCCACTCCCTGGAGGCCTCTTACTCTCCTTGTCGCCTGCCTGTCCCGCCACCGCCTGGGTGGGAGAGCCCATGCTTGGTGCAGCAAGTGGGTCAGAGCTCAGACTCTGCAGACAGACTGCCAGCTGACACGGTCGGCTGTGAGGCAAATGACTTAGTTTGTGTTGCAGCTTCCTCATCTGTAAAATGGTAGCACTGACAGCGCCCATTACTCGGAAGAGTAAATGAGTTCCTGTACGTGCAAGGCAGCTAGACCCGCTCCCGACACAGGCGGCGCCATACACTGCAAGCTGTCACCACGCTGCCCCTGCATTCATCTGGACTTTGTGCCCTCCCCTCAGCACCTGGGGTTGTGCTGTGGGCTGGGTTGTGGCCTCCAAGAAGGAATGTCCACATCCGAACCGGCAGTCCGTGTGAATGTGACCTTCTTTGGAAAAAGGGTCTCTGCAGATGTAGTGAAGTGAAGGATCGCAATTTGAGATCATCCTGAATTAACCAAGTGGGCCGTGATCCAAGGACAAGTGTCCTTATAAGAAGAGGAGGGAAGACGTGGAAGGGAAGGTGATGTGCAGGTAGAGGCAGAGATTGGAGTGAGGCAGCCACAACCAAGGAACGTCTCGGAGAGTCTTCGGAGGAAGCTCGGCCCTACTGACACCGTGATTTTAGACTTCCGGGTTCCAGGCCTGTAAGAGAATAAACTTCAGCTGTTTTAAGCCCCTGAGTTCGTGGAAACTAACAGAGGAGGGATGGCGGGCTCTGCAGAGGGTACCGCTGCCCTCTACCCCTGGCCGGCCCAGGGCTGGTGCCAGGCACAAGCACCTGCTGGGTTGTCTCTGGAGCATTTTCAGTTGGGAAAATGCGTTAACAGACATCTGTGAGGGGCAGAGGGGGCCGGTGTGAGGCAAATAGTGCTGGGACCTGGAGCCCAGGGCTGGGGGCTTCCCCGCCCTGACCGAAAGGCACCGCATAGCAGACTTGAAGGGGGGATGTTGCTCGTGTGCTGGGAAAGAAATGAAAGAGGCTTCCTGCTTCAGCCTAGTTCACCCACCTGGCACCTGTGTGAGGGACGGACGCCCTGCCCAATACGCAGGACCCAGGGAAACACGGAAGTGTGGAGCCCCCAGGGAGAGCGAAAGAACAGAGCGGTTCAGTAACCTCCCAAGGCTGCACAGCTGGCTTTGATGGGCTCCTTACCTACTTCCCCTCAGGCAAGCGATTCGCAGGGAGCTGATATGTTGCACTTCACATGTATGAATGCCTTTAACCTTCCCAAGTGGTCAAATCTGTTACTGCTGTCATGTTACAAGTGAGGAAACTGAGGCACAGAGAGCTTCAATAACTTGTCCAAGGTCACACAGCTCATGAGTGGCAGAGCCAGGATATGAACCAGAAAGGCCACTCCAGCATCGCCAGCATCCGCGCAGACGACCTCAGTCCTCTATGGCTTCCACCAAAGGGCAGGTTCTTTTGATAACTAGTCCTAGCTCTTCAAGTGGTTGTGCCCATGTTAATGCAACTTCGTCGAATTCAGTGTTGTTTTAGCATACATGCGATCAGGAGACCACATTTATTATTTATTTATTTACTTATTTGCCCAAAGGAAAAAATATTATAAGAATTTGCCTGACAAAGAATTTTTGGGAAATGAGGTTTTCACAAGGAACCACCTGTGTAATGAAGGGGTGATCGGGTTTCTCAATTCTATTAGATCAGCACGTACTCTGGTCCAGAGCTCTCTCGACTCCCATCCACACTGCCCACCTTTCCTCTGTTAGTTCATTGACATGTCTCCAGCTTCAAGCACAGTGCTGGGCACGTACTGTTGTTAAAGTAATTTCTCTCCCTCTTTCCTCCCCTCCCCTCTTTTCCCCTCCCCTCCTCTCCCCTCCCTCCCCTCCCCTCCCTCCCCTCCTCTCCCCTCCCTCCCCTCCCTTCCCTCCCCTCCCTTCCATTCCCTTCCTTCCCCTTCCCTTCCCTCTTCCTCTCTCTCTCTGCCCCTGACTTGTTGAGGCTTGTTCCATGGAACATCCCTAAGACCCCTGGTGCTGAGCTGTCCAGATGGGACATGAACCAGACCGGGGCCATGACTCGGGGCCCCTACCCAGGCCCATCGCTGCAGGAAGGAGACAGATGGACCCGGGCCCAGGGTGATCAGTGCTGGATTGGGGGCCTGATTATCTGTCTATGGAACTTTGATTTATAGGTAATTTTCCTCCAAGACCCTGGATTGCAGCTAATTTACCGACAGTCTTAAATCACCCCTCCTCCCATGCCACAAAGCAAGGAGAGGCACCATCTATCTTGTGCCTCCTGTAACCACTGACTCGATTAAAACGGGAATGGGAGGAGAAATACCTGCCTCCTGCCAAGGGCGGGGGCTCAGGCGGGAGCTGGCTGTGCAATTTATCCAGAAACAGCGGCGGCCCACACACGGCCTGCTTAATTTCATGTTTGGTTGCTGATGGGTTTTCATTTACAGATAATATAAACAGGTTGACAGGACCCTAATTAACTGATCTGTGGTCCCTTGGAAACAAATGGTTATTAATATTCATAAACATTTGTGGTGCCTGGCCCTGACATGATCATAATATGTCGCAACTGCATGCACCTGTGATTTCTGATTTGTCTCTTTCCTGTGGACACCGGAGGGCCTTGTCAAGAGCTGATGGCCCCATCCCAGGAGACGAGGCCAACTTATGATCATGGTATTAGCAAGCGATTACAGCTTGCTGGATTTTCCACAGTGCTTTCTTCTTCCTGGAGGTCCTTGGCCCAGCTCTCCTCCAATCCCACCCCCTGAATTTCCTGGAGGCAAGTGGAGAACTCCCACCTCTGGGAAGCCTTCCTGGGTTGATCTCTCCCCAAGGTGACCCCGTCTCTTTATAGCATCTTTCGTTGGTGCAATGTAATTGTTTGCCTGAGAATTTGTTGTCTGATGTTTTAAGGTAATGTTATCCCAGAATATTCAGCATCATACACTTTTACTAAAGTTGGGGACAAATCAATTTCTCCCTTTTGCAATGGAGCCACATCTTATGCAAAGTCAGTCGTACTGTGAAAGTTAAATAACAACCCAACAGAGACAGCTGGCATCTGATTTCTAGAGGTTTTTGAGCTTTTCCAGATGGTTCAGACATAGCGTCTAGTGTCTGGCACACCCCCATGAGCCCATAGGCAGGCCGGATCCCCACCTATGTCTAGCCCTTCTCTGTACTTACCTCTACCACCATGAGTGCACTTGAATTTGTAGGTGACTTAGATGAGGTCTGATGTGATTACCCGCTGTGTTCTCCTTTGCCCATACCTGGGATGCATTCAGCAAATGTCAGTTTAAAAAAACAGCCAGAAATCCACTGAAAGGCCAAGCCACATTGTGAACCAGAAGTGTTTTTCCCATATCTAATGCATTTATGGAAAGTGTCAGGCTGGAGGAGGCATCAGCTATCTTTCGTTTGCTGTAAAACTAAAGATAATCTCCCATGTTTCATTTTCTGTCAAGTGTACTCAGTTGTATTTATGCCTGATACAACTCCATCGCAGTCCTAACGACGAAAATATCTCCTGTTGAGGACACTTTGTTAGACATTAAAGAGCCTGGATGAGAGGATGAGGCCTGGATGCTGGACCTGTCTCTTCCATTCACCCACTGTGTGACTTTGGGGAAGTTGTCTACTATTTCTGAGACTTAGGTCCTCTTTTGCCTAGGCAAGTGTCTCAGCTGGGGATGATTTTGCCTGGAGGGGACATTTGGTGATGTTTGGAGACGTGCCGTTGGTTGTCACAACGTGGAGGGGGAGGGTGCTACTGGCATCTAATAGGGAGAGGTCAGGGATGCTGCTAAACATCATGTAATTCACAGGACAGACCCCTGCAACACGTAGGTATCCAGCCCCAAATGTCCACAGCACGGAGGCTGGGAAACTCTGGCGTAGACATACAAAAGGTGGGAAAACTACTATAATGAAATCCACATGTCCACCTCCCAGATTCCAGGAGAGAGTTAAAACCCTCTGTGCATCTCCCCACCCCCACGCATGGCCTCCTTCCCCGCAGAAGCAACCTCCGTCCTAGACTGTGTGGGTATCATGTTCATGCACTCTCTCACTTATGTAGACACACTCCCTGTACCAAGGGGCTGGTGACAGCAGATTGGCTCATTTACAGGGCTGCTATTAGGGCTCTGCAGCAGAAAACCCCCAAAAATGTCTTCAATAGCCCATAACATAACTTACAATTCAGGGCGATGACTATTATTTTATTTGGCCCCTTTACGCATTGAGAGTAGAAATCATTCTGCCATATCGGACAGAGGTAGAAATGAAGCTCCTAGAGGCGGAGCAACTCTTCCTTGTCCACACAGCAAGTCAGGACCCGAGGTGGGCTCAGGCTCCCGCCCTCTGAGCTGACTTCTGGTTTCAAGGGTGGAGCTTGAAAGCGCTTTCAAAGAACTGGAACGGAGGGAGTTCCCAGGAGGTGATTCTGGGCCCTCTCACCCAGGTTGACAGCTGCTCTCTGGCTTGTGTCAAAAGCCTTTCACTCCAATTTATTTGCCTTTCTCGAAGTGGCCATTTCATTTCATGAAGCAGCACTGAGGCTGCCGTCCCTCCAAATGGGCTGAAAATTGAAGCCTGCTCCGAAGGCATTTGCCCTTTCAGACCGGCCTCATCTCCAGAGCAAGAGCCGGCAGGGACAGCAATTTGGCTGCCTCTCCTGTTCTTTTTTTTTGTTCCCCATGAAAAACGGGTAAAACGAAATCAATTTTTGAGAAAGTGGCCAAGGTGATTAGGTGAAATCATTTCTCTCGCTTTAAGCTCCAGCCGAGAAATAGCATCCAAACTGGAGGAAGGAGGAGGGGCCGGTGGGAGTCCTGTGCGGAAGGGAACTGGGTCAGCGTTGTGGCTCACCCTCCCAAGAGGTGGAGTCAAGGGTTGAGATGCGAACATGCTTCACAGCTGACCCCAATTTTATTTTTTCTATGCATTTCATCAAAGGCATGTGTCCTCAGATTAAATAATCAAATAGTTTTGTAAGGTTTATTACAGAATAGGCATTTTCTTATTCCCTTTGCCCCAATTATTTTGCACCCTTGGGTGACTGCTTTCAACTCTTCCAGCTGAATATGTTGGTATTTAAATCTAAACAGCATGCTTGTGAAAGCCTCTCTGTCTCTGAAAGCTAAGCTGGTGACCGCGGAGACATAATCAGATGTTGCTAGGTGAAGGACACGGATTCGTCGTCAGGCACAGCAGCAGCCACCTTAGGCTCATGAGGCACATGCAGCTAATGAGGCTGAATGGGAAGAAAGAAGGCACTCATGTCCCACCGGCAACGTGGAACCTGGACTGTGTCGAGGGCCAGGACTGCACCCCAGGTCTCCTGGAACTCCTTATGTGGTGATGATCTGCTTTATTACAGTAGAGCTGAAGATAGGGTCAAGTTTCCAGAGTCAGCAAAGTCTCCGAGTAACAATCAGAAGAGTAGTATCAACTGCCGACTCTAGGTTGTCGACCCAAGCCCCATCACCTCACCCTTCTTCCCTGCAAACAGATCCCTGATTTTGTGTTGAGAGAGCCAGTGGCATCATGGTCTCAGAGATGCTGGTCCATCCTTAATCCCAGAGGATGAAGCTGGGCTGTTGCCATCATAGTCCAGCCTTTTCCCCTGTGCCAGCCTTTGGTTTGGGAGCCGGCAATGAGATATGAGGAGAAGCTGCCCACCCTGAAAAATATACACAAACCTTCATGACAGACTTTTTGCCCCGGACTCTTTCTCCCTTCTAAAGATGGAAGAGCAAGATCTTGACAGCCACATTGTGATCATGAGGATGACAAACTGGGGAAGGCAGAGCAGAAGTGTGGAAAGACCCTGCATGCGTGGCGATGTCACTGTGCTGACACACCAGCTCTGGGGTAACTTGGGTGCATATATCTTGCTTGTATGAGACAAGATTTCTTTAAAGCCTAAGACAGAGCTAGTAACTGCTCTGTAACTGCAGCCAAGGGCTTTCCCATTGATGCAAGTATCTCCCCAACTGAGTGTCTCATTTCCTCAAGAGGAAATCAACAAACACTTCATCTAGCCACAGTGATGGACCAGCAATTCTCTAGGCTCTCAGAATTCAGCGATGAATGGAACTCAATCACAGAAACTGAAAACATAAGAGAGGAAACATCCACAAAGGTGGCATTCATGATAGCTACTAGTGCTTCATGTCAAGCACTGCACTAAGCACCTGGCGTGGGATAACTCATTTGGCTGTGGGTGGTCGCAGCTGGTGGGAACCGCACCACCGCACCAACCCCATGTCCAAGGTCAGCCTACAGGCTGAATGTCAAGGGTGTGAGAACTCTGATGGTCAACGGGGCCCTGGAACCCAAAACCCTGACCCTTTCTTGTCTTTACTAAAATGAAGTACGCAGTCCTTAGCAGCAGTGAGGGAAAATTCTAGAAAACTCCAGAAACTCCTGCTTATGAAGACTTGAACCAAGCAGGCCAGATTGGACTCCTGAGTTCCAGCTCCTCTGCCCTTCAGGGTGGGAACACGTGTCTATTGGCCTCCATAGTGCGCACGTGGCAGGAAAGGTTATAAATAAGTGTCCTCCCCGCCTCTCTGCTGCCCCCCACCCTCCGAGTGCTCAGTGTGCGGTTTCCTCTCCCTTTGAAAGCCTTGCCCAGCCTGATGTGAATCCTAATTAAAATCACACACAGTGCGACTTTTAATTAGCCTAGACAACTCCACAGAAGGCACCGATATCGAGCAGTGAACGGTGCCAAGTGACTTTCCCCCAAGGACCAGCTGTCCAGGACACCCCAGCTGTGCCCGTGCTGAGAAGATCCACGGAGGGGTCAGGCTGGGCTCAGCCAGCCCCCGTCTTCCCGTGGGGCTGCCGCTTTGAGCCAGGAGACCACGACTGTCGTCAGGGGGTTGCAGATTTATTTCATGTAAACTAGATGGGATTTAAACAGCTAAGACAGCTGGGCCCTACGGGCGCGGCTGAATTTTCTATCTTGGGGCAAATAAGCAGGGATGGAGGTGGAAAGGGGAGGTATAGATCTAAATCTACTTCTTTTGAGGGGGAGGGAAGCTTTGAATTGAGATTTAGAGCAGGACATAAATGGAAAATGAAATTGCCTTTTCTTAAATAAAATAATTGGGGCACGGTGATTTCTTAAAGCAGAAATGACTTCACTTTTCCTTGGTCCCCCACGGCCCGAGGTTTTCTTGGGCTTTTGCTCATGAATCAACTCGAAATGTGACGCGGGGGAGGTGGAGTAAGAGTGCTTTTTGCTCAGGAGACTTCATTAGGAATTCTGGATACTGACTCATAACTCACTCCTAGCGCAGCGGCTGCACACTTCCCAGAACCTCAGGCTGGGGAACCCATTTAAAGCTGCAGGCAGCCTTTCTGCAAAGAAACTCAGCTCACGGCGCATGCCTGCTTATAAACAGGACACCCAGATGCCTTCCTGGCAGCCTAGACTCTAACCATTCCCCTGGTCCACAGGAATTCTGGCTTCCAGCTGACGGTGCATATAGAAGGGCAGGCCTGGGAAACACCGCGGCCAGAGGGGGAGCAGAAGATCAGTTACACATGCCAGAAATCATAATGGAAGACAATGGAGAAATAGAATTCTAACGGCCACAAAGCAGGATTTTCACAGGACACGTACCTGCACATGCTATTTTGCAAACCTAGGTGTGGCATTTACTGAAATAAATGTAAGAGAGTCGGTTATTGACAATACTTTCCCTTACATTATTTACGTGTTTTGATCCCTTATTTTGTGAACTTGACATTTTTAAGGACACAAGATAGATTATTCGATCCAACCAATGGAGAGCGAGCTCCAACAAAAGGGTCACCGTGTGTAACTTGAATTTCAGAAGTGAGACAGATAGAGACGTGTGTCGTGGATGGGGGTGCAGTGGGGGTGCGGTATCTTGAGGCCACAGTTCCTAGGGGAATACAGATCTAACAAGTCTGGTTGGCAAGCGCTGTCCTCTTCAGATTCCCTGAGATTGTGAAGTACTTCTAGTCTATGCTGCTTCTAGCAACTGCCTGCACCTGGTGATCTCTTCCCACCAGGAGCTTCAGTGACAGGTATGACGGTCTTCCAAGGTAAAGGACGTCCCGCATCATCATTCGTTCCCTCTTGATGGGTATCACCCGCCCACAGGCAATAACTGCTTCTTTGGCACTTGGGAAACCTTCATCCCATCCATACATGCCTGTGGTTGGCCACTGAGTTCTCCAGAATCATGGCAGAGAGACAGGCAACAGCATCACTCTGCTCTCCTCTTCCCCTCATGTCCAGGCTACTGTGGCGGTGAACCCTGTTGGTCCTGCCTTCCGCGATACATAGAATCCCACCTCCCCAGGTCCCCGCCTCCCCTGCTACCGGCCTGGTTCAGGCCCCTCCTGTCCTCTCTCCTGGTTGGCGGTTATAGGCTGGGCTCTCACCAGACCCCACAAACGCTTGTGTACCCACAGTGAGACGTCAGATGTCCCCCGTTCTTCAAGCTGCAAAACTGGTGGCATCAACAAGCCAGCCCTTGGTTGTCTCCAGTTTTTTACAACAGGAAATGAGAGCCATTAGAAAAATCAGTCCTGCTGGGACTCTCAGGAGAACTGGGTGGCTTGTGGGGGGATGAGTCACCCCTGTGATCACATCACCGGGAGGTGGTATGCAGCCGGTTGCTCCACCAGCAGGAAAATGGGGGGCTGCGGGTGCACTCAGAGCCCTCCTGCTGGGCATCTTCCTCCTCATCGACGAGGGCACTGCCATCCTTCCATTGCCTTACAGGGCGAGCCAGTCGAGTAGGGGCGGGCTAAACATCTGCCCGAGGTAGGTGATGTCTTTACCTGGTGCCTTAGAGACGGGGCCCTGGAAATGGGAATCCTTTGTTTCTGGGTCATGCGGGCTATTTTTAGAAAGAGAAGAATGAAATGGGGACTAGAATAAGTTGGGCGGGTTTGTTGGAATGGACCGAAAACTGCCTGGCACCCAAAAGGTCAGTCAGCCAGTTGCCCAAGCCCTTGTGCTGATGAGACCCACAAGGGCATGTTGGCATGTGGCCCAGAGGGGGTGGGGGCACTGGTAAGGAGCGTGAATTCTGGAGACACACTTCCTTGGGATGACTCTTTGCTCTGTCATTTTTGTGTTCCCCTGAGCAAGTGACTTAAACCTCTATGTGTTTAGAAGCTCCAGGTGAAAAATGGGTGCAAAATGGTATCCACATTATAGATTTGTTTTAAGATGTACATCAGTAAACATGTGAGAAGTCCCCAGAACAATATCAGGGGCACCCCGAGTCCTGTGCGAGGCTTGCTGTTCGTAAGGACAGAGCCCTTAGCCACATTCCATCCGACAGCTGGGAAAATCACCTGGGGCACATCTGGACTCAGAATTAGTATGAACTCAGCTCATGCGCGTCGGCAGTGGGCAGCTCTGGGCTGGAAGCACAGACCTTACAATCAAGACGGGGGGCCAAGACACAACCATGAGACTTGCTGAACAGGAAGAGGGGTGCAGGTGACATGCGGGAGAGTGACGGGGAAGTATCCAAGGGCGGCACGTGACTAATGACCAGGCACTTGGATGGGTTGTGAGAGGGACAGGGGTCTGACCAGAAGATTGGCACATCATGTGCTTGGAAAACCCACGAGAATCAACTAGAAGTTTCAGAGCTTATAATTGTGTCCAACAGTGCAATGAACTACAGAATCAGCATATACTTAGGGAGCCAAGCAAGTCAATTATAACATTTCCATAAAGAGAATACCTAGAAGTTTGTTGAAAGAGAAGGAAATTCAAGAGAAACTTCTTCTGCCAAATTTGGTCTTGATTCAGAAATAAGGGAAAAGGTTAATGGGAGAAAATCCAGACACAGAAATTAATGTATCCTAAGCATTGAAAATAAGTGGTTATACCCAAAACAGAAATAAATCCAATTTTCAATAGCAATAATATACAATTAGATCTTATTATAACAAGTCTTTGGGATCCATATGAATAAATTAGGAAAAGAAACATTCAAATAATAAGCTACATAGCATATTCCTGGGGAGTTAACATTGACTAGATTTCAATCTATAAAATGTGAAGTTCCATAAAGTTATCCTGAGAAAAATGGTCTAGGTGAATTTGGAAAATTAAGTCTTAAAAATATTTTTGAAAAAAATGAAATACGGAGTTAGCTCTACGAGGTATTCTCACACATAGAGTTATAGTAACAAGTGTGGGGCTGATTGGAAACAGAGTAACAAAACAATAGAAAGTTCAGGAAAAGACTCACATAGATATGACTTTACAATCTGATAAAGACTGCATTTCCATTATTTGGAGGAAGATAGATTATTCAATAAGTGATATTCAGACCATTTTGAAAGTGCCTAATGATCTAGACAAAAACATTAAATCTGATTCATATCTCATTACGTTCATCAAAATGAGGCATTGGTAAATTAAATGTAGAAAACATCAAAAGTCCTGGGAGAAAAATAAACGAATGTTTATATAATATTGGGGGATGTACAAATAAGACAATAAAAGCAAAAAGCACAGGGGAAAAGTTGGCTGAATGGGAAACACAAATGAAAAACTTTTCATTCTCAAATTCATTCATTCCTCAATTCCACAAACCTATGCCAAGATATCATGCCTTCTCTGAATTCATTCATTCATTCACTAGTTCATTTCTGTCTCTCTATGACAGATGCTATTGCTCGACCCAGGGATACAGTAGTTTAAAAAGGAGGTAGGGGGCAAAAGTCCCTACCTTCTAGAGCTTGGATTTTAATGGGGCAAAGAGTATAAACAGGATAAGTAGTAACATGTATAGTATGTCAGATTATCTTTGGATTTATGGAGACCAATAAAGGAAGGGGAGGAGATATGTTTGGGGCAAGGCGTAATTTGCAGTTTTAAACAGAGTGGTCAGGAGCCACACTCTGGGAAGCCACTTCCCTGAGAAGTTGACATTTGAGCAAAGAGTTCTAGGAGAAAAGGAGGTGATGTATGTGCATAAGAGCAAAGACCCTGGGCCAGATATGTGCCTGATGTTTGGGGTTCCCTAAGCCGGTAAGGGAGGGAGAAGAGCAGCAAAGGTGAAGACAGAGAAGATGTTCGGTGGCCCCAGGGGTGAGGGCCAGTCATGTGGGCTCTTATTTCCCCAGGGTCACAGAACAAAATGGCCTAGAACCAATACTCAAACACAAGCCACCCAGTTCCAGGGCTTTCTTCAGTGGCCCTGAGCCCACATGGTACAACGTTACCCACCCGCCTATATACGCTCTTCCCTGAGGTTTCCATCGCCACTAGGAGCGAGGGCTCAACGCGGGATGACCATGTGCCCTATATCTCAGACTGGATCCTCACTGAGCAGGAGTAGGGACACCATTAGACACTATTCCAGGGCCCAGGGGTGGGCCCAGGAACACCGGGACTTGTGGTCACCCTAATTGGATGCCATGTTTGCACAGCACTTTACATACAAATGAGAAAATGCCCCTTTGTGTGCACAAAGAATGGGGATGGGCTGATGGCCCAGAAGACTTGAAACCCAGGCTCCAGCAGTCCCGGCTCTGTGACCTCTGACAAGCTATACACATTCTGGGGGCCTCCGTGTCCTCGTGGCCACATGGCATGGACAACAATAACCCCTGCCTTTCAGGGTTTGTCTGAAGCTGCAATGAGGTGGTGCATGGTCCGCACCAGAACCATGCCTGCGGTTCTGCGGTTTATATAGGTCAATTCACACTGTAAATCCTCCCCTTTTTATCCCAAATGGATGGGATCTCCCTCCCCTTCTGAGGAACTAAGGGGAAAAAGGAAGAAGGGAAAGGTACGCACACTTCAAGGGCTGATTCTCGCGGCCATGGGTCCAAAATGGGTCTCAGACATTGTACACTAAAGTGTTGGCAGGGTTACTCTGAGGAAGAATCTGTTTCTTTGCTTTTGCCACTCGTAGAGGCTCCACATTCCTTAGCTGGTGGCCCTCTTCCTCCATCCTCAAAGTCAGCGACGTCAGGCCAAGCCCTTCTCCAGCTGCCGTCTCCCTGGGCCTCTGCCTTCTGCCTCCCTGGTCCACTCATCAGGACCCTGATGAGCCAGAAAACCCAGATAACCCAGGATAATCTCCTCACTTTGAGGTTGGAAGATTAGCATCTTAATTCCAGCTGCAACTTGAATTCCCCTTTGCCACCTAGCCTAGCATTTTCAGTCCCCAAGGATTAGGATGCAGACATCTGGGGTGACCATTATTCTGCTCACCACAGGGGTGATTGAAAGCAACTCTCCTCCCACTGTACAGGTGGGAGCACTGAGACCCTGGAAGAGGAAGTGAGCTGCCCAAGACAGTATCGCTGGTCAGTGATGGTGACCAGACTCCACCCATAAATCCTCCCTCGCAAGGCTTTCCCAGGTAGAGGAAGTTCTGCACAAAGTATTTTACAGCTGGAGCATTCAGAGAGAGATTTACTGCACTGCGGCAGGGGGGGAAGCACCTGGCGCATTTCCCCAAGCTGCTCAACCTGGGGTCTTTCCTCTTGGTAATAAGGGGCAAAAGCAAACCCAGTGACGGCGACTTTCTCTATTGCTGAGAGTCACATCGAGTTCAACATTAATAACTGTAGATGCACTCTTCCCAAATCACAGATTTATTACAGAAAATATTTCAAAATAAATGTGCATGTTCCACCCCTAGAATAGAAAGTCGATACCGCAGAGTCGGACTCAGGGCAGATGGTCGGTCCCCCAGCTGGCTGAGTCATACTCCTCCGTCTCAAAGGTCACTCGGGAACCTTCATCTTGAGCACACCCCGCCTCCCTCCCACCCAGGCAGGGGAGGGAGGAGCAGGCGGGTCATTTATACACATAATTATCCTCATAGAGTGAACAGATGGGAGACTTTCTCCAGGGGACATGGTGTGCAACGTCCCATTTCTCACTGGGGCAGCAGGGACACTTCCAATTAACCAACTGCCCATGAACCTGCCTGCAGCAGAGCTCAGGGGAGGGAAAGGCAGCAGAAAAATGTTCAGTGTTTGCACCTGTCGAAGTACAGTGCCCACTTGAAAACTTAATGCTCTCCCCATGGTTAGAAGAAATGTTTCTGGAGTCACAGAGGCTGCCAGCGGTGTTTGTGTGCCAGCTCCGGCCCACGTGGTTTCCCCTCTCCTCCACCAGGACGTAAGTGTTATGAAGGGGTGCTCTCCCCCTTGTGTGGGAACACAAGGAGCCCTGCAAGCATTGGTTCTGACCTTAAGGAGTGTGTTGTATAATTGAGGGAGATGACGTGATGGACAGGAGACCTGCCAGTGAGCAGACAGCGACCACTGAGGCTAACCAGAGTTCCACGTGAACTTGTGAGTGAGACAGACCCAGGTTCACATTCCTGCTAAGCTCCATATTTAGCTATGACCTTGAGCAAATCATTACTACCCTCTAAGCCTGTTTCCCTGGCCAACAGAGATGTGATGTCAACACCACCTGTGAGAATTCCTGAGGTATGACTGAGATGACATCTGCAGGATTTTTCAGCAGATTCTTTCCCTTCTTCCTTTTTCACCTTAGTTTCTCAGAAGGGGAGGGAGAGCCCATTCATTTGGGATAAAAAGGGATTTACAGTGTGAACTGACCTATATAAAAAGGCATGGCAGACACTATTAGTTGCCTACTCAGTATCCACTTCTCCTTCCTAACTATCGGGACCCTGACTTTGTTCAAGGTGGCGTGGGGTCCAGCTAAGACACTCACTTTCCCAGACTTCCTTGCAGCTGATGGTGGCCCCATGACCCTGTTCCAGCAAAATGAGACATAAATGGATGTCTGCAGGGCATTCCTGAGAACCAACCCTACTTCCTTTTCTCTCCTTCCTACCTGGAAATGAAGCCACTCCTTTAGAACCAGAAGGGGATGAGCCTGCGGATTACAAACAGTGTGCTCAGGATGCAGAGCAGAAAGACAAAAGAGCCTGGTCCCTGGATCTTCAATGACAGATACAGAGCTGGCTCTGCATTGCCTGCCTCTGGGCTTCTTGTGATATGAGAAAAAGAAACCTGTCGTCCATGAAGTCACTCTTAGTTGGGTTTCTTATTTTTTGCAACTGAATGGATTCCTAAATGACACAAATGGTTTGCCAAGATGACACTGAGGAATGGGACAGGCGTTCCCGCAGAAAGGATGGCAGAAGCAAGCGAGGTAAAGCAGAGAAGCGCAGAGTCTGTGCAGCTTCTCGGTGCAACCTGGGGGCTGCTGCCGCTCCACCTTCCAGCCCACTCCAGACGACCAGTTGCGGCAGCCTTCCCCCGCACCAGTGACTGGCCAAGGAAGAAGCGCATGACCCACTCCTGGCCAATGAGACTCGGTGGAAAGTCTTCCAGAAGATTCTAGAGAATGTTTTCAGACCCCCCCCCAAAAAATTCAAGGATGGATAATCCCTCCCTGCTCGTCTCCCTCAGACAGTTGTCACATGTGGAACTGCCTGGAACTGTGGGCAGCCACCTTGTTGTCAAGAAGGGAGTTGGCCTGTGGACCGTGCTGATGTCCCAAACACCACAGAACAGAAAGTTTCCTTAATGATGTCTTTGAGCCACTGGGTTGACCAAACAGCAGCCACCTGAACTCCTAGGTGAATAATAGGAATCACTGAAGTCACTGTTCTGACTTCAAGAGTAAGAGTTGGCTTCTTACTTGCACCCAAAATCATCCTAAAGGATGCCTTGTATTTGACGGGGGAAAAGATTGCCGGATCATCATCAACTAGCTTAGCGGACACTGTGTGGTTGCTTTCAACCACTGCATACGTTCTTTCTTTAATGTTCTGGGGTGGGCCATGAACATTTGCTTCAGGGGAAGACTGTCTGAATCTTTGATTGATACTGTGTCACATCGAGCAGCATGACATGGCCTGTAGTCCACACTGCCTAAGTTTGAGTCCTCGTTCTGCCAGTTTCTACCTTTATGACCTTGAGTGAGCTATTTAAACTCTCCAGGCTTTGCTTATTTTAAAAATAGATTTAATAACAGCACCTGTCTCGTGGGTTAGCTGTAAGAATTAAATGAGATGATATGAGGAAGGAAGACTTCCTGGCATGTGTTACATGGTGAAGAAGAGTTAGCTGTCGTCATGGTGATACACAGGCAAACAACATTTTTGGTCCTAAATGTTTTTCTGCTGCCATGGCAATAATACTCCCATTTTACAGGTAAGGAAATCGAGACACAGAGAATGCACATTATTTGCCAAAGGTTTGCACAACTGGCAGGGGGAGAGGTTGGGGTTTGAGCCCAGGCAGTGGAGCTCCAGGGCCTACCTCTTCACCACCATTCTATTACAGATCCTTTGCACAGTGGTCAGATGGAATGAACCAGAAAGCTAGCCAGGGCAGTCATTAAGCACGCTGGAATCCAGCCTGCTTTGCTGGTGCGTGAATACAGTCAAGGACCAGCGACTAGGCCACGCTCCTTCTTTGCCAAGCTCCTCACAGCTTCCCAGCTCCAGGCATTTCAAAGCACCATTATAAATCCTCTTTTGCACTTTGGAGCCGCTGAATGGGTCAGCAGGCTCTCAGAGAGGGAGCCCAGCCAAATCACCACCATCTGGCACCACACGAGAGACAGCATGTGCTGGGGCCCTCCGCATGGAGCGCCCCCCTACCCCCGCCAGCGCCTCCAAATGAGATCCTAAATGCCCCCTGCCGAGGACGGGTGGTCCCCAAGGGCCCTGCTGAGGACTGCCAGTCCCCACAGCTGACAGACTTTCCATGCCCTGGGTCTTCTTAGGCTTCCAGGGCCAACAGGCCCTAAAGCTCCAAACTAGGATGGAAGCACTCTCTCTTTTTCAGGCTGGAACGGTGCCCTTCATGCAGGAGGTAGGAATAAAATAACTGTCATGAGACCAGACCGCAAGCACAGGGCACTAATGTGACATCTACCAGGTCCAGGCACTATAGGAGGTGCCAAGAACACAAAAACAAATACAGCTTAACTCCTGCCCTTACGATGCTCTCAGTTGAGAGAGCAGGACTGACAGTAAACAGCAAATAAGAGAACCATTGCTGAGCATTCGCCACACGCCAGGCACTGTTTTCAGGATTACTACATTTGGTCTCCACACCTACTCGGTGAAGTGGGTCCTTTTATCATCACCATTTCCCCAGGAAACCGAGGCATACGCAGAGAGGTTAAGCCACTTGCCCGAGGTCACACAGCCAGAGCCAGGTACAAACCGGAACCCGGGCTGTCTGGTTCCGGACTCCAGCTCCTTAACCGCCCGCTGCCCACAGCACTCAGAAGAGGCATGATGAAGAGATGAGCTCTAATCAAGGACTGGATGGCTTCAGAGCCTGTGACCTCACCGTTAGACCAAACGGGTAGGGAGATGGTCCAGGGAAGGGAGGCTGCCGGGGCACAGGAGGGGACGCGATGGTGCCTGGACCTGGCTAGGGATGAGTCAGGGTGCACGGCCTGAGGAGGGCGTGGGCTGTGGCTGAAGTGTGCAATGTGATCTGAGTTCTGAGTCTGGCTCTGTGATAAACATGTGACCGCATTGCTGAGACTCAGTGTCCTCTTCTGGGAAATGGACCTAGAGTAAAATAAAAATTTCCATACACAGGCTAGTGTATGAGAGTGAGAAGTGAGGAATCCATACATGGTGTACACTTGGAGTACAAAGTGTAAAATGGGGCCCCGGGTCATGAAGCTGGAGGGGCAAGTGTGGCCGGGTGGGCAGGAAAACCAGTGAAAACTGTTTAGGTGGGAGAGTAATGTGGTCGGTACCAATCAGGCTCCTTAACTGCAAACAACAAATTCACTCGGACTGGTTTAAGCAAAACTGAAAATTGTTGAAGGATTATAAACAGCATGGAGAATCTTCCAAAGAGCCAGAAAGCCAAGAGCAGGATATACAAAGCCAGGGGCTGCACCTGACCCCGTGGCACTGGAACCAGAAAGCGCGCCCCAGTCCCCCAGGAGGACCGGATGCCACGCATGGCCTTGCTTCACAAAACCTCAATTCTGTTCATCCCTGCATGTTCCTTTCCAAAGCAGGGGACCTGATTGGAGAAGCCAAAGTCACATGACCGCCTCCAACAGCAAGGAATGCTGGGAGAATGCCTCTGGCGAGGTGGGCACTGCACCCCGGGAAACTCTCCGAACCTGGGGCGGGAACTCAGAGGGTGTGCGGCATGGCAGTCAGAGTTCTCCCGCAGGAGCCGGGGGTTGGGGCTTTAGAAGGACAAGACCAGAGATGAGGGGGAGCGGGGAGAAACGACAGGGAACTGAATGCTGGCAGTGCTGGCCAAACACGGAGAAGGAGGCGGACCTGAGACGCATTTGGGAGGTAGAATCAGCAGGACTTAAAAATGGGAACTTTAAACCATGGGGGGCATGTGAATGGAACCAAAGGCTACCACAACGCTTGAGAGCATTACAATCCTACTTATGCAAAAGCAATACTGTAGAGACGGGTGCCAACCGTTAGGGCAGCGGGCTTTCAGAGAGGGGTTCCGTGGCTTTACATGCAGGAGATTTGTGCTTCCGAGCCAGCAATCCCTCACTGTTCTCCGGCTCAGGTACTGCTTGTCAAGGAAACAACAGCCACAGAGGCTTGGCAGGGATAAACATCAAGATCCTTGCGGGGGCTGACATCTGTGGTTTGTTGTTCCTTCTGATCCCAGGGTCTTGGTGTAAGGGCTGACCCACCTCACGGGCTAGGTGACTGTTAATCACAGAACGACCATGTCTACTGAAGCGAGACTTTCCAGAAGGTCACTTCCATTAGAGAAATAAGCAAAGAGAGAAAAGTTATCTCATGTTCCCAGCCCTCCTTTTAGGCAAGGCCATTGCTGAAGGAACGAGCAACGCTCCCCGTGTTCGCGTGTTCATGCAGTGATTTTCTTACATCTCCCCAGTAACCAGCTGAGGGAGCAGGGGTGGGGTGGAACCATAGGATGGCCCTGTCCTCATTAGCTCTGATCATATTTCAACCCACTGCAAGATTTCAGGTTTGGCAGTATAACGGGAATGGAGAGGGGGAAGCAAAGAGAAGAGTTCAGAGTCTGACTCTGCTGTTCACCTGCCGTGGGACCGAGGCCAAGCTGATTTAGGTGCCTCCTGGCCCTGGCTTATCTCCTCTAGGCCAGGCTGTTAGGAGCCATCAAGGCCAGAGCAGGAACAGCCCTGGGGCAAGGACATGATAAAGTGGCGGCTGGAGAGGAGATTTGGTGTTGGGAGAGAAGTTTATGAAGTTCTACTGTCCCGCGAAGAGGGTACTTGGAAAGGAAAATGAATGAGAGAACCCTTCAAAGATCTAGGGGAAGATCTACCCAGGCAGTGCACAAACGTCCTCAGACAGGGATGAGCTTGGTGCGTTCAAGGAACAGAAAGCATCTCAGTCCAGCTGGAGTGTTGCAAGCGTGTTAGGCAGGCCAGGATCACAGAGAGTGAAGCCAGGCAAGGGGGAGAGATTTTATTCTAGATCCAACAACTTCCCGGAGGACATTAGCAGACGAGTGACTCAGTCTGATGGAAGATGGGTTGCAGAGTGCAAATGGGAGACAAGTCTGAGGGATGCTGAGTGGTCCCAGTGAAAGACGGTGGTGGTATGGACCAGTGTGGTCTTGGTGGAGACGGAGCGAAATAGGCAACACAGGGTCTGCTATGGAGGCAGAGCCACAGGGTTCGCTGATGCCGAGGAAGGAATGCAAGCAATCAAGCATTGACCTTGAGTCATGGACAGCTGGGTCAAACACAGCTTCTGGAAGCTTCTCCCAATGGAATGGGCGGGTGTTTCAGCAGTGGCTAAACAAGCTGCTTCGTGTCCTTAGAAAGAGGTAAACAGGACCCTGATAAATATCCACCTTCTTCTCCAGGCTTCTCCTCGAGGTTCATTTCCACGTGTCCAGTGAGGGGACAGGCCCCAGAGGCCGCCAGCTCCCCCAGCCCTCTGGACGGGTGCATTCCAGGCTGTCTGCTGCTTCTGGATGGAGAAACTCGAGGCAGAGGGAAAACACGAGCGACTGCCAGCCCCGGCCCTGCCTCCATCGGCGGTCTGCTCGGGCCTGTGTCCCAGTGCCAAGCAGGGCATACAGATGGGCTCTGTTAGCTCGGAGCACGCAGGCCCCAATATTGGATCCAGCACCAGCTTGTGATGGATGGTGATCAGGGCCGGGACTCTGCCAGCTGCAGGAGACTTGGAGGCGATCAGAACGGCAGACGGAGCTGGCATGAGTCCCCACAGTGCACCCTTCTACTGGAACAGAAGCATCTAGAAGGGTCTGGCCATCACCCTGTAATTCCCACTGTAAAACTGGGGGGTCGGGGGGGGAGAAATGGCTATGGCGTCAGCAGGTCCCCATGGCTCTTCTCTTGATGGCCACCTCCTGTGGTCTCCTAACAGCCTTAGTCCCTCTGCCCCCTACTTCCCTGGGGGGAACTTCCCCAGCCTTTGGCCCTCCACTTGGGCTTCCCACCCTGGAGCGGGGAGGGAGTTTCCTGCCTTCCTCCCCATCAAGACTTCGGCATTTTATTCTATCTCATCCATGAAGACTCTGTTTTTAGAGCTTAAGTAATCTGGGGGCAGGTGTGGTGAGCCTGCAAAAAATGTTAAAAGGTGCATTGGAATTCCAAAATAGTAATCAGAAAGAGTATATGTACCATTTGTTCGTAGCAGCATTATTTACAATAGACAAGGCCTGGAAGCAGCCCGCGTGCCCATCAGTGGCTGAGTGGATAAAAAAAGCTGTGGGACATTTACACAGCGGAATTCTATGCAGCTGTGACAAAGAGGGGACTCTTACCTCTTGCGACAGCATGGATGGAACTGGAGAGCATTATGCTAAGTGAAATAAGCAAGTCAGAGAAAGACAAACGCCGTGTGATCTCGCTCGTATGTGGAATCTAATGAACAAAAGAAACTGAGGAACAAAATAAAACCAGAGACATGGATACATGGAACAGGCTGATATCAGAGGGATGGGAGGGAGAGGAAGTGGAAGAGACTAGCCGAAGAACATGTATACAGATATACAAAGCCTGTGGGCACAGAAAGCAAGGGGGTGAAGGCCGGGGTTGGGGGGCCGGCGGGGCTTGATGGAGCGGGGAGAAGGAAGATAAGTGCGGGACATCTATAATAGTGTCAACAATAAAAAAAATTAATAAATAAAAAATGGGCTATAGACACCTTCCTAAAAAGAAAAAAAAAGGTTAAATTTTCAAAAATAACTAACTAACTAAATAAAATGCATTGGCTGTGCAATCAGTGACTTGGATCTCTGTCCCAGCATGGAGCTTAGAGAGCCCTGGAGATACGATAAGTCATTCTTAGCACCCAACTGAGACTCTGTCCTTGGCTTATCCAGAAGGGTGGAGAGGAGAAGGGAAAGACAGTCGCTTTGTCACTGTGTGATCCACCGTCACTTAAACCCTTTCCTTGGGTGTTCTTGAGAGCGGAAGTCTCGGCGCTGTGTAAACGACCGAGGGCAGGGACATGGGGGGGGGGGTGAGCGCCCCTGGGTTTCTGCATGAGCTGGGTCAGGCGAATACATTACGTGAAAATGCAAGTGTTTTTCTGATCATTAGTACTGCTTGACCAACTCCGGGTAAGCCACATCCCCGGCTTTTTCTGCAGAGCAAGCCTGTTTCTGACCCTCGATGCTGGTGGAAGCAGAGTTTCAGCAACTCACCAAACTCCAGCGCCACTCGGAAGCGAAGCCATCCTGCCCCAGCCGTGATGATCACAGCTGGCCTGCACTGAACGCCGCCCATCGCCTCCTTCTGCGCTAGACGCCTGAACATACGTGTTCCTGCTTAATGCTCATCTTAACACTGAAAATTTGTATTGGTCATTTGGGGGCCAAGAACTTGGGGCTCAGATACTTGCTCAAGGTCACACTGTGGGAAAGAGGCTCAGGCAGGTTGAGGCCACTCACAGTTCACGTGACCCACGCACCTGTGTTCTCTCTACAACCTATACTCCTCCCGCTTTGTAGAGAATATTTGTTCCAAATAGACTTGGTTCAATTATCCCAAATTTTGCAACACTTCTTTTAAGTTCCTTTTTGACTCATGCTTTGCTGCATTTGTAAAGGGGTTTTCTTTGAGGCTCACAGAGAACTGCATTATATTAGAGGCCAGAGTTGCTACATCTCCTGATGTATTATTTAACCACTCAGCTCTCTTCTCCCTCCTCCTTTGCTCCCTGTCCTCTCCTCTTTGGTTAGCCAAATGATACTCTAAAGTCTCCTTTATTTCAATCAACAAGAGCTCTAATCCAAAATGGTTTATGCATAAAAAGAATGCACTGGCTTTTGCGAACTTCTGGCTTCAGGTGCAGTTTGATCAAGGAGCTTAAAGGCTGTCTCATTGGGATCTTGTTTCTCTCTCTCTCTCAGCTCTGTTCTCAGATAGATTTTTTCCTTTGCAGCTGTAGCACATTTCATCTCTTCTCAGGTTCAAGACTTGTGGGAAAGAGTGAGCATCTTAGTGCCAACATTAATTTCATCATTTGGCAAATATTAAAGGTGCATCTCTTTGTTCCAGAATTTTTTTCTAGGTGCTGAGGATACCGTAGACAAAACAGACATGAATCTCTGCCCTTCTGGAGCTCACAGACCAGGCGAGTGACTGACAGCAAATGGATTAACAAATAAATACAAGGAAAAATGTCAGATAGTAACAAACATAATGGAGAAAAACAGGGCAAGACAGAGCAATAAAGAGGGACAGAAAAGGCTATTTTAGAGCGGTCGGGAAAGCCTTTTTGAGGAAGTCAATTTTTAGACAAGACCTACATGAAGCAAACTCTGTGAAGAGGGGACAGAAGCTCATTTTGAGCCGAGGGACAAGCAAGAGCAGAGGAACAGCGGGGGACCAAACTGAGTGTATCCGTGGAAAAAAACAGGAGATGCGGTGGCTGGAGATGAGGGGGAGAGGGGAGAGGGGCAGAGGCTGGAGCGGTGAGCAGGGGCCTGATCAGTCTGTGGGGGGAGCCTGAGTTTGACCCTGCCCGTGAATGAGCAGCCCGGGGAGGGTGGAGAGCTGGGGTGAAGAGCTCTGATCTGCAGCCACGGACCCTCTGGCAGCATTGAGTCTCCGGACTCCTGGGGCCACATGCTCGTTCCTGGCTCTTTACTGGGACTGGAGGTGGGAGACCCTGGTAGGCTGAGGTCTGAGCTGAGCAGGGGCAGAGTGGTTCTCGAGTAGTGCCAGCAATGAGAAGATGAAAGGGTTCCAGATGGCTGAGAAAATGGGGGCCACTCCAGCCGCCCTTGTGTCCACTCTCAGGGGCCACTGCCAGGAACCTTCCTGATGCCCATCCCTCCACGTGGTATCTGCAGACACACACGTGTGGTCAGCATGGGTAACTTAAGACCATTTGTCTCTCTGGTCACATATCTATGTCTTGCCTTCTCTGATGGATCAGGGGTTGGCAAATAAGTGCCCTGGGCCAAATTCATCCCATATAGCCTCTTTTTGTCCAACCGCTGGACTAACAATGGTTTCTTTACATTTTATGCACACACACATGTGTGAATATACAACAAAAACCACATTTGGCCTGAAAAGCCTAAAATATTTACTCTCTGGCACTTCACAGAATGAGTTTGCCAATTATTAGCCATTTAGGGAGGGCCTTCTGTTCCCTCTACCTCTGTGTCTCTAACTGGATGGGCTCCAAAGGCAGTATCTGGTTGCATCTTGATGTGATCAGACCTACATGATTAGCAGCAAATGCACCGTGTTTTAGAGAGCACATGGAGAGTTGGGTTTTGCATCAGGTTTTCATATACAATAGTCACAGTGAATGGTTGGTTCTGACTGTTAAGTGGGACGTCTGCTCTTTGTCCCTGCACAGCATCCTTTCTACTTCTCTGGATCACAGCACCACTGTTTTCACTTGGTGACACCCCCTACTCTTAGCACTTGAGTTTCCTGGGGCATCAGACCAGGTTCCAGAAGGGAGTTTTAAACCCACACTGGGCCAGTCAGTTGAAATTCTTTTATTTCTGATTAAAAACTTGGCGGAGCAGGTGTGGAGGTTGCGTGTGTTCCTATTGGCCTTGGAAGTGAGAGGATCTCAGCCTGACCCACCGAGGGGTGGAGGGGTCAACCCAAATGGAAGGCAATGCTGAGAGATGGAGAAAGAGGGAGACTGAGTCTGGTGATGGCAGCTGACCCCACTATTGGCTATTTGTCATCCAAGCTCCTCCTCTTCCCAGCTGAATTCATGGCCAAATTAGACCACTTCTGAGAGTAAATGGGGGTGCTTATAATCATTATTTTGGGGCTGTCCCAGGCAAGCCAGGATGGATAGTCACCCTAGACATGGGCAAGTTACCTTAGGTCTCTCTACCTCAGGTTCTTCAACTGAGGAATAGCTATTTCCAAAAGGATAGAATGAGGATTAAATTAACTGATACATGCAAAATACTTAGAAGACTGCCAGGCACATCATCAATTACTGACAACTGTTAGCTGTTGTTGATGATGTTGCTATTGCTGATTTTATTATTCTTTGTCCCCGAGTACCTTTATATTTCTTCCCATTTTAGAGAATTTCCCATCTTATGGACTCATATCTCTTTACATAATAAGTCAGAAACATGTTTCCCAGACTCCCTTGCAGCTAAAATGCAGGAAATTGACCGTGCTCAACAAGTTAGATGCACCATGTGATCTGGAACCTTGTAGCCTAGAGAAGGCTTCATTCAGATCCTTGTTGGTATAGGGCCACAAGGACACACAGCTTTCCGATGGCATCAATGTCGGGGGCTCTAGTGCTGATGCCTGGGCTCAGCTTCAGTGTCCCCAGGAGCAGGGACAGCAGTGCTTGCTCTGGTGCAGGCAGCTCTTCACTGTAATTGGGATGTCACTCCTGGTTTCAGAGCCACCAAGTTGGATGCTTTGTTCTTCCCAGAGCTTCTGTGAGCCACATGTTAAGCTTCAATAAGCCCTTTTACCTTAAACAAGCTAAATTTATTTCTCCTGTTTGTAACTAACTCATAACCAATAAACACCTCTGGATCCAACCATGCCTGCAGTCTTCCCCCAGACTTTTCAGTTAAAAAGTCATTCTGATCCAATTCCCCTTATCTTCTAATTTAACATAATTTGGATCCCTACCACTTGCAGCCAAAGCCTACTAACTAATACATACACCTGGTGTCAAAATTTGGGGAGAAATGTAGAAAAGCAAAAACCACAGTTCTTGTATAAAACCTTAACACTGCAGTTCCTTAGACACTCCTCTCCCCACCATCCTCACGCATCAGCCATTTAAAGCGTCCCTGTCCACCTAGACACAAAGCTAAACATAGACAGCGGCGTCCCCTATCTTACTGCTGATGTTTCCTGGTTGCTGGCTTAGAAAATGCAAACAAAGGCTCTGTCTGTTGCTGTCTCCTTTGGCGGGGCTCCAGGAATACGCTGAATCCTTGTGTGTGCTTTGAAAGCAATTATCTCTAGGAGAGCCTATCTTTCTTCCCACCTTGAACTTGTGGCTGCCCAATATCTAGAGAGTTTTGTGAACATATAAAGAAAGGGAGGGTGGATAGCACAGCACATTCAGATTTGCCATACACCCCATCACCCCCACCCCAACCTAACTCTCTATAAAAAATGCAGCCCAGAGAAGGGTAGATTTTCTGAATACAGACCTTTGTGAAAATCCTCTAAGATTTATCCTCTTATCAACACCCTCAAATAATTTATTTGGATCTGAATAAGGGTTTCAACCCAAGAGAAAAAACATTATAAACATCCCTGGAAATAAAATTCCCATTCATGCTCAAAGTTTACATTTCTAACATAATTTCCATACTCCTGTCAAAGCTGGGAGGAGGAAGGGAAAAAAACTGGTCATGAAGACAAGGACTTTGTGTGGACGGTATTTTTATGGGCAGACGCAGCGTTGGGTGCCTTTGAAGGAAGGGCTCCCAGCACCTCCCTCCCGCTGAGATTTGATTCTTGAAAGTCAAGCCACACTGAGATGAAAGCGGGTCTAAATGGGAGGGGTTTTGTTTTTGTTTTTGTTTTTTAAGGGAAATCCAACTAATGCATTTAGAGACATCAGTCATTCTCTATATGTCCTTAAATGTCATTTAAACAATATTATAGAGTAAAATTGACCTTTTGTGGTGTATGTGTCTATGGATTGTAATGTACATACATGTGTTGTGTAACTCTCACCATTAACAGAGTACAGGACAGTTCTATCTCTTGCCCCCCACCAAATCCAACCTCCTGCTGGTCCCTTAGAGTCACAGTCCCCCCACCCACACACCATCTAACCCCTGACCGCCTCCGCACTGTTCCCTATCACTTTTTTAGGAAGTCATATCAATGGAAATGTATAATATGTAATCTTTGAGATTGTTTGTCTTTCATTCAACATAATGCCTTCCAGATCCAAAGAAGTCACTGTGTATATCGATACTTCATTCCTTTCACTGCTGGGTAGTATCCCACCATGTGGATGTGCCGCAGACTCTTCAACCATTTACCGGCTGAAGGTCATCTGAGTTGTTTCCTTGTTTTAGCTATTATGAAGAGAGCTGCTAGAAACGTGTGTGGATGGGTTTCGTGTGAACAGAAGTTCTCTTTCCTCTAGGGAACATGCCCAGGAATGGAGTTGCTGGGTCATCTGGTAAGTGTCTAATTTTATAAGAAACTGGAAAGCTGTTTTCCGGGGTGACTGAATCATCTTGTATTCCTAAAAGCAACATGGGAGTTTCAGTTGCTCCATTAGCTCCAGCACTTATATCATGAGGTTGTTACCAGAATCATTCTAATAGAGGTGCAGTGGTATGTCACTGTGGCTTTGATTTATATTTCCCTCATGGCTAATGACAGAAAATTTTATCTTGTGTATAGTTGCCACTTGTATGTCCTCTTTCATGAAGTACCTGTTCAAGTCTTTGCCAATTCTTTAATTTGGTTATTTGTTTTCTTACTGTTTTGAGAATTCTTTTTATATCTCCTGGACATAAGTTTTGCAAATACTTTTTTCCCAGTAACAAACTTGACTTCTTTTAAGTCTTTTGACAGTGTCTTCTTTTAACAATATCTTTCACAGAATAAAAATATTTAATTTTATTAATCATTTCTTTTATGGATTATGCTTTTGGTATCATTTCTATAAACTTTTTCCTAACTGCAGATCACAAAAGTTTTTCCTATTCTTTGCTTAGATTCTATTTTTTCTATTTGTTTCATGCATGTTCATACTTGTTTAGTGAAGGATTTTTACCCAGCTGCTTTAAAGTCTTCATCTGGCCTTGGCTGCTGGGGCTCAGTTGGTTGGAACAACCTCCCATAACTGACAGGTTGTGTGTCCGATCCCTGGCCAGGCACAGGCGATCCCTGGTCCTCGTGCGTGGTTCGGCATGTGATCCTGGGGGGTGTGACCCCCAGTTCCAGCACGGACGAAGGTAACCAATCGATGCTTCCCTCTCACGTCGATGTTTCTCTCTCTCCCTTCCTCTTTCTCCAAAAGCAATGAAAAAAAGTCCTCAGGTGAGGATTAAATAAATAAAGTGTCTGAAAAGTTCAATATCTTCATTATTCCGCACTTGGTGTCTATTCATTGTTTTCCCCCTTGAGTGTTGCGATTTTCCTGGTCCTTTCTACACCAAGTAATTTTAGATATTATTCTGGTCTTTTGTACATTATGTTATGAGACTTGGGGTCTTGTACAAACCCTGCAAACAAATACCCCAAGGCTGTTTCAGAGTCTGGGCATGAGAGAATGGAGAAAAGAAAGGGGAAAAAATGGGGAGGTCATACTTTTTCTGAGGGTTAGGAGTTCCCATTACCAGAACTGGTTCCGAGACCAAGATAAGGTGACTCCTCCAGGATTAAGAAGTCCTCAAGCTCTCTCTGTCCCCACCCTCGTGCCCACTTCTAGGTTTTCGGAGCAGGTCACGTGAGACTAGAGGCAAAACATGACGATCTCACTGCCACTTTGGTGGGGCTTTGGATTCCTGTCCTCTTCTCTGAACTTCTGACAATGAGTCTCTGTTCCGAGCCCTCCATTCACAGCTCCATGCAGTCTGTCTAGGTTCTGCAGCCTTACTCAATGGGAGAGACAGGGCGGTGCTTATTCCATCTAACCCGGAACCAGAAAAGGTTAATGTCTTTTCTTTCTAAATAAGGATTCATTTCTTCATTCAGCATGGTTATTACAATTTTCCTTGTGTCACAGCCATGTATTTACCACCTGTCGCATTGGGATGGGAGTTTCTCCCCCTCCCATACCTGGATTCATTTGTCCCAGAGGCTGCTGCAGGGCTAAGCCCAGGAAGGGACATAGAGTAGACACTGAAAGCAGTGCCTAACGCTAGTATGTAGCAAATGCCAGCAATTCCAGCCCAGACTAGCTTAATTAATAAATGGATTTGTTGTGGTTCAGCTTGGTTTGGTTTGGTGCCCACGTCAGACCAGTCCAGAGGCAGCATGCTTTACGGCAGGTTTGATCCAGGATCTTCAGTGATCCACTTCCCCTCATTCATCTCTGCTTTCTCTAAAGTTGGCTTCATCCTTGACTCCACTTCCTGGCAGTTCTGGGTTCTCATCTGGTGCCAGAATTGTCCCTGGGTATCTAGAACACAGATCGTGACAGCACACAAGCTAGGGGAAGAAAGGTTGTCTCACAGACTTAAAATTTTTATTCCTTGGTATCCCACATTGGGTTAGGAGTGTATTCCTAAACCAATGATCGAAGCCAACATGGTGGAGAGGGCTGCCGGGTGTAGGCTCCTGTGAGCACCCCCATCTGTCATGGTATCAGTCCCTGCCAAAAAAGTGTCTGGGAATATAGGAAAAATGATTTTCCCAAAGGAAAATCAGGGTAGAGACAATAGGAGAAAGGACAGATGGATCGATAGATGCTGTGGAGCTAAATCACTTAGAGTAACTTTGAATGCAAACATCCAAAGTGCTAACTCATTTTTATTTAATTATTTTAAATGATTTGTTCGTTCATGAAAGCAATAATTCTAGAGGTTCAGGCACAGGAATGCCTTAATGAATATCCCTCTCTATTTTATATTTTGTTTTCTGTGGGGTGCCTTTCCGCTCCTCTCCTCAGCTTGGTTTCTCAAAATGGCCAAGCGGTTCCAGGGTTCAAATCACTACTTCCTCCACATCTGGAAGGAGATTTTCAAGGAAAATATGAACTCTTCACTGATTGGGCCACTCCGTGCCTAAGAAAAATATTATATGCTGATTGGCTTATGCCTGGTTTTGCTGAGCCAGTCATGTGGCAAAAAGGGTGGGATTATGCAAGTTATCTTGGAGCATTCAGATCCTGTGGCTGTAGTTGGGCAAGGGGTCAGTTTTCCTGAGAGCAAGGGTTACCTGGGAGAGGGGTGAGCATCCCCTTAAGGTATTCCATGGAAGGGACATGGGCTGAGTAGGCACAAAAAATATCTCCAAAAGATACAAAACATAGAACTGAGTCTTTCTAAAGGAGAGAGTGTCTTCTTCATTAAGAGTTTCTGCAACATTCACAATAAATGGCACTTTGTAAGCACTCGATCAAATTTTGATGACTAGATTAATGAGTTAAAACCATCAGGCTATAGAAAATAAAATCCTAATCACATTTACAAATAGGATTCACAGTCCTAGGGACAATTTCAGCTGTAGACACTAAAGCTGAGAGACATATTTTGCTATAGCTGTATCTATGAAGAACTGTCAAAATATTTTGAAGTTAGGTAATAATTTGGTATCTATTAAGATTCTATCCTCAAAAGTTTTTTTTTTTCAGTGAATGTAGAGCATTAAGGACAGGGCAAATCAATGTCAAAACATTCATGTTATATCATTTCATCTTGGCTTCTAAGCTAAGGGCTGTGATACATTGACACATGTCACAAAACTCAAAACTCAGACAGCCTTTAGGAAAGGAACTGATAATGATCTGAGGCACGCAGCCTGATGGGCGATTCTGAAAGTAAATGCTATAGAATCTCAAGGTGAAAACCTTTCAGAACTCACGGTCAAGATGAGATTTGAACAGAGGCCTAGGGATCGGTGAAATGATCCCACAAGTCAAGGGTGGTGTTGTAGGAGGGATGAAGGGCCTATAAAACAAAGGCTTGGTGTCAAGAAAAAGGGGGGGTGGATGTTGTGTTGGGGATCCCCAAGACCACTCTCAGGTTTGCTGACTCACTGGGAGCACTCAGCATAGTCATGCTCATGGATGAATTACTCAAATGATTTTTATCACAGTAAAAGGGTACAAAACAAGTCAGCAGAGAGAGGAGCCTCATGGGGTGAGGCCCAGAGGAAACCAGGAGCAAGTTTCCAGCGGTTCCTCCCATTGGAATCACACAAGACTCCCTTTATTCCTCCAGCAACAAGTTGGGACAGCACGTGTGGAATGCTGCCCACCAGGGATGCTCGTTAGAGACCTAGGGCTTTCATTGGAGGCCGGTCATGTGGCAGCCTCTACCTGGCACGAACCAAAACTCTAGACTCCCAGAAGGAAAGCAGATGTTCTGCACAAACCGTATTGTTTTGTAAACAGTGAAAGCACAGTGAGCCCCTCTTCTCAGTCAGGGCATTGGGAATCTCCCAGAACCCAAGTCCTCAGACACCGGCCAAGGGCCAACTCTGCAAACAAGGCCTTTCGGAGGGCAGCAGTCAGACCTCTGGGTAACTCCCTTCTGCACAGATGTTCAAGAGTTCAGTCTTTGAGGTCGGGCCTTTTTACTTCACTAATCATGGGGACTTGACATAATAATAATGAACACTTACTGCTCCTCCTCTGTGCCAATAATTGGGTGAGTTATTGCCTCTCGCTGAGCCTCAGTTTCTTTATCTGAAAAGAGAATCAAGGTCAACCATAAGGGGCTGAGCCAATTCACCTAGGCAAGAGGTTCAAACACCTGTGCCCCTCCGGGGAGGCGGTGGGCTCCCCTCTCTCCACCCTTTGTGCCCCAGCCTCTGATTTCGTGCAGGGGAGGAGGCAGGGGGATCATTCCTTTCCCCTCGCCCCACCCCAGCCTGGCCTAGGTGAAGGCCATGCAGCCCAGCAGAGCAGGAGGCGGGAGCTGGGAAACAGGCTGATTTATACCCTGCCTTTCAAAGCGCTTTAAGAATGTGCACCTGCATAACCTCGTTCCTCTCGTGAAGATCCAGAGACAACCCAGCTATACAGAGATAGATGAGTCTCTCTCGAACCGTGCTTGATACCTAGGGTGATCAAAAAGTGTTTGCGGAATAAACAAGTACATTAAGAAATGAATGCCTGAATGGACTGAAAGCTGATTTCGGGCAGAGAAATCTTTTGAAAACGACTTCCCTTGGGTTCAGCAGAGCCGAATTTGCAAATTCAGTCATCTGTCAGTTCTTGCCAACCTGCCTTATCGATTTACAAGAAGCACTGATTCCGGCATGCACAGATCCCTGGGCTCCGCGGCTCCGTGCAGGCTGGGGCTCAGGTCTGCTCCCTGTTCGTTCTTCCCAGCCCGATTCCTTGTGCCCAGTCCCCTAGAGCGAGAGTAGGACAAACGAAAGCAGGGAGACATGTCTTCGTTCTTGTCACTTCCACTGACATTCAACTGGTGTAGGCAACTCACAGGGCCAAACTTTCACCCCAGGGGTGTGAAGCGCTCTTCACTCACGATGTGAAGGGAAGAAAAAGAACATTTGCTGGACAATAATTCAAACTATTACCTAAACCGTGGCCCTAAACAGGTAAACTAACAAATAATAAATAAATGCTAGGACCTGAAATAGCCTCCTGAAGTTAAAACATCACAGAGGCCGCTAATGCAAACACACCCAGGGCCATCTGCCAGCAGCCCCAAGTCTCAGGGGCACCACGGATAATGGTGATTGCCCCAGGGGCCTGCTAGCCAATTCCAGGATGGAAGATGTGAGAGATCATTGCCCTGCTCCAGCAGGTGAATCCAGCACAGCACACATTTTAACCCCAATTTCAAATTAAACTGCAGCTGCCGTTGGTGCCTGGGGACCCCCATCTTTTTACGTGTTATTGTACAGCAGTTGCCCGCCGCTGCAATAAAGAACTCTCCATGGGGTGGCTGTCTGGAATTTCGAAATCAGCACTGCCAAGAGCCTGACGGAGGAGCCGCAGGCAGGCTCCCTGTCCACGGTGATTGATGCCAGACTCCAGCAGGTGATCGCGAGGTCCTGGCGTCCTGCAACCAGCCCTCACCTCATACATCAGCGCAAGGGAGGACGCCCTGCTTCCCCTGCATATGAGGGCAGTGGTGGGGGGCGGGGCGCGGGGCAGCAGGGAAGGATGGCAGGTGCTGGGCGCCCAGGGCGGCTAGATAGGATTTGCTTCTGTCGTTGGCACTCATGAAAAAGCACTTGCCAGCTTTCTTTAACGCCTATTTGGTTCCCAAGTCCTTATCATGATACCGTGCAGGGGACAGAGATGGGCGGCCATGTTCTAGAGGAGCCATCATCAAATCGGAGTCTCCAGACCCCTGGGGGTCGTGAAAATTTTCTAAAGGTTCACAGGCATGAGCCGTTTTCAGAGAATCCATTTCCAGACCCTCCACTCATGTGTATCCTATTTGCCACTTCCTCCTTCACTAATGTCCTTTTCCACTCTATATCGATTTTAAAAAAAAAAAAACAAAAAAAAAACGGGTTAATTAGAGTACCAGCACAAAAGAGGAGTGCATTCAAAGTGAGTAATTTGGAGAGCATTTAAGAGAGAGAATATTTATAAAGGTGTGGGTAGGGTAAAGAGAACTACAAAGGACAGTGCAGCCCCTTGGGTGGTGGGGCCCTGAGTTGGGTGAGGAGAGGGAGAGGTTTCTAGAACCTGGAGACGGGATGCTGTGCAAAAGGTGAAGGAGCTGTGGCCTTGTGGAGGAGACACAAAGGCCTGAATAACCCCGTAGGCAAGGCCTGGGAATAAACGTCCAACCTGACTCTCCTCCCAGGGCTTCCTCCCAAGGCCAAGGGCTTCCCATTGGTCAAACCCAACCGGAAGCCACAGGGGAAGGGAGCTCATTGATTGGTCCACGCCGTCGGCCTCCGCAGGGGTGGAAAAAGGATGGGAAAGGGTGGAACATGGCGACCATCCCCGTTTAAAAGACATCACCCATCCTGCAGAGAAAGCCACCCCTCCTGTGAAAAGTCCTTCAGGGCACCAAGCAAAAGCACATTTTGAAATAATGTCTCCGATGACTGGGAACCGCATCCCTGTGTGAGTCAGATTGCATTCAATTCTCCACTGTCGCTTAATGGAAGAACCTAGTATTGATGTCAGCTCATAGATGATCAAAAATCACTATGTAATTTTTGGCATATAGCTTGAAAGGAGCCCTAGCAAGTGAGCAGCAGGCAGCAGGAGCCCGTTATTCCCATCTGCTGGTTTACACGAACAAGCTCTCAGTGCAGATACCAATGAAAACAAAATGGTGTGAGTAGAACTGATGCCGAAACCTGTCTCTTCAAAATACCAATATTCATTCATGAATACATTAATTGAAAAAACAGCCCCACCTGTCATATTAAGAGAAGTATATCCCAAAGTGTTTTACTTTTTTCAGGATTAATCATTCTTTTTATCACAAGCTATGACGTTTATGTAGTTTTGATCAATTGCATTCTAACAACCATAATGATAACTGAATTAATAACAACTTTAAAATGTAAAGGCTTGTAGTCAATTAAATTTTTTAAATTTAAATTATTTATGAGCCTATTTTTGTTGCAGTCAGTGATAGATGATAGAGTGATTAATAAAAGACTATTAATCACAAATATATAATCATTTAAGACCAAATTTCTGCCAGGGAGAGTACAAGTTCAAGGAGAAAAGAAAACAATGCAGAATCCCTAACGGTTAAAGTGAAGTTTGTATATATATTTTAAATCCATGGTGGTGGGCATCAAACCACAATGGTATTGAGCTTCAGTTGGACACATTTTGAAAGTTCTACTGCAGTTTCCTTTTAAAATATCAACATTTACATGTCAAAAAGTATAACCATTTATACAAGGGGGGACCCAAAATAAACCCCAGAACTATCTTCTGTAGGGTAGGCCCCTTGTAGTAGAGGCTTCCCCTGCTGGGTGAGTGTTCTAGGAGCCCAGCTGTATCAGTGCACCAACTGACGACGTTGTGAGAAGCTCCATTTGGCTTTAGTGAATTTTTTGAAGACTCATTCCATGTGTTTACCCATTTCATAATGGATGATTTACGAGTGCACCTGCCCATACTGCTCTGAGTGTTCAGCAATTTTTGACCAAAACCAGCCTGACCCCAGTGCCCTACCCTTGCTATTCACCTGATGTTGTCCCAAGTGATCTTTTTTAGTTTCCCTGGATGAAAAAAGTCCTCAGAGGGAAATACTTTACCGATGTGGAAGAGGTGAAACAAAAAATGGCAGAGGCACTAAAAGGCATCAAAATCAATGAGTTCAGAAACTGTTTTGAGTAGTGGAAAAAACATCTTAATAGGCGTTTTGCATCAAATGGAGAGTCCTTTGAAGATGACTGACATTTAAACATTCACAATTTTAACACAATTTTTTACAGATTCTGTTTTGGAGGGTCCCTCCTTGTTTATAACTTTTATTTGTATGTGTATAAATAAATATATTATAATTTAATAATATATATTGGCACAATATGTAATTTATATAATTATATCCAAATATATATATATTTAAACCCATGATCAAAAATTTAAATGCTAGCTTAAAACTGTTAGCATATGGACATCATTTTTAAAGTTGGAGGAGATGCAAGGAGGGGAGTCTGCAGAACTACGCAGCATTTGTCTACTTGAAGGGCCTTGTGTGCTGGGAAAACGAGGAATGAAATAAGGCAAAATCCATACAGGATGTCACAGGACAGCTGCAGCCGGTGACAAGGTAATAACATGCTGTCAGAGGAGGGCAAGATTGCTGTGAACCAAGGTGATCAGATAGATGTCCTCGGGGAGTAGAGATTAACCGAGGGTTGGGAGGAGAACTGAACTGCTTCTGCGCGTGGGGAGGAAAAGTTGCCAGGGACGTGTAGACCCCAGCATCCTCTTATTTGCAATCCGAGCAACCTGTTGACACTCAGTTACTCTCAACCATAACAACAATAATAGTAATAATAACATCGCTAGTCTATATTTGTTGAACACTATTTTCAGGCGTTGTTCTGAAATAGATAAATGTGTAGATACAGATTCTAGAATTCGGCTGCCGATTCTTAGCCACTCTATCACACTGAATCTTTTTTGTTTTTCTGGATATTCTTCAGACAGTCATCCTTTCTTTATTTCACTCAGCACATAAGAGTTGTGGGCTGTCTATGTGCTAAGGACTCGGGATGTATTTGTCAAGATAAGTATATCTGTTGGTGAGTTCTTGTCTGCGTTGATTTCTTTGTAGAATCTCACCGTCGTGTGGTGTGACTCCCTTTTCCAAGCCTTGGAAGAGAACCACATTGTCCCTCCCCTCCTCTCCCTATTCTCCAGTCTCGGCCGGCTCTCATGTCCACCTTGTCCTGGCCAGTCCTTTGAATGTCACTTCTCTTAGTGTACTGGCCTCTCTTAGAGTCTGCTACACCACCTAGTCCAGAGCCCACGCAGCTTCCCCCAGATGTTGGGGAGGAACCCCCAGAATCTGCCACAGCATCTCACCTCCCTTTCCTCTTGGACTTGACCCATTTCTCCAGCCCCCTGACCCACTCCCACATCTACATGGGACTTAAGGGCCAGGATACAGAGTCTCCCTGTCTGTGACCATCCTCCCTCCCACCCCACCCCCAGGGACAACGTTTGATATTTACTAATATCAATACTGGTTCCCCAGGGCTTCTTTTTCTCTGACTTATGACATTTAGTCTTTGTAAATATGTTTCCATTGATGGGTTTCTGTTGATTTACCATCTAAATCTTCTATTTTGAAGCAAAAATGAAATGTTTCTACCTATAGTCAACAATACTGCATGATGCCTTTAAATATTTATTAAGAGGGTAGATCTCATGTTAAGTGTTCCTATCACACAAAAGAGGGAGACACAAGGAGACTTTGGGAGGTGACGGATATGTCTGTCACCTCAATTGTGGTGATGGTCCCACGGGTGTGCGCACATGTTCAAAAGCATCCAACCATGTACACTAATTACGTGCCATTTTTTTCTATACCAATTACACCTCAACAAGGCTGTTTAAAAATAAATAATAAGTCAATTCTCCTACTCGGTTAATCTGTCAGCTGTCACAGGGAAGTGAGCAGGAATGACCCCGGCACATCAGACACTAGGGTGGCGGCTACACTGGCGGCCACCAGCTGTTCAGACATGGGAGGGATGAGCACGCAGAACGGAAGGTCTGAGCCGGCACATCTATCAGGGTCCCCGGCTGCTGGCAACGGAATCCGCTCCAGTCAGTCAAGCACAAAAGGGATTTAGTAAAGGACGTCGGGGGCTCCCAGAACCTCTGGGAGCATGAGCAGGTCAGGCTTCCTGGAGTCCGCGCAGGTGGGAGTGATGCTGTGTGTGCCGCCCCGCGGGGAACTGACTGGCCACTACAGGCAGCAGGGTCATGAGAACTTTCCAATATAAAGAGAAGATTTTTAAAAACAAATAAAAGCAGTTCTGCCTCTTCTGGAATCCAAATGGAGGCTCAATGTATTAATGTATTAATGATCTTAAATGTTAAAGAAATAGCATTAGACAAAGAGGGTAAAGGGGGTCAAATGTATGGCGACTGAGGAAGGCTACACTGTGGATGGTGAGCACACAATGCAACACAAAGATGGTGTATTATGGAACTGTACACCTGAAACTTCCATAACATTAGTAACAAATGTCACCAGGATAAATTTAATTGAAAAAAAAAAGAAAGAGTATCAATACGCATACTGCCCACCTCTTGGGTCAACAGCACTTTTATTCTAATCACTTGTGTAGAAAAAAGTTCAGACTGGGCAATGGCCTTGGGTTTTTTGTAAAAAGGAGCCAAGAAATGACCAGTGGCAAGCTGGGGGTCAGTTTATTGCTCCAAGCCACCGCAAACCTCATTTACCCTCTGCTTCCGCACGTGTCCCCTTCCGAGGAAACCTTCTAACAGATTCCCTTGGGCCATTTTTCTCCTACTTTTTCTTTCCTCGACTGTGGTTAAATAAACTATTGATTTTGTTTCCAAAGTAATTTAAGGGGTGATACCATTCCGACTTGATAAGTAGCACCCTAATGCATTCACAGTAAACAAATGTTAGGGTTGCAATTGATTATTTTCACCATCAGAATTGCCCACATGATGACTAGCCCCGGGGAGATTGCTTTGCAGTCTGAGGGGGGAGAGAGCTTTGCATGTGCAGTGATTGGCAAGGAAGGGTGAGGGAAGAGAATCCAGGGGGCGGGGGAGGACCCTTTCTATGGGTACCCCTGCCCTGGGGGCTCAATCTGAGCTGGTGGCTGTTCCTCCACCCTCCATTTTTCCCTTCTCTCCCTCCTTTGGGGTCTTCCTGTGCCTCCCTGCCTCCCCGACCCCCGGGGCTCTCTCCCCGTCTCATCCTGAGTCTCCGTCTATGACTCTCTCCCTCCGTCTCTGTCCGCACCGCCCTCTGTCTCTCTCAGTGGCTCAGGGAAATGGGCACAAGTCTAGGCTTCAGGAAGTGCCTGAGACACTCATAGCAACGACACCGTCGGGCAGTCCACCCCTCCAGTCGTTCGTTCATGCACAGGCGTGGGGGGAGGTCTCAGCAGGTGCCAGTGCCTGGAATAAAAGCCCAAGAAGCTGACAGCCTATGGGGGAGGTAAGTGTGCAAATAAAATCACAGAACCACATGAGCAGCGCCCTAAGAGAGGAATGAGAGCCCAAAGGGAGCTCCAGAGGGAGTCTTGAACCCTGCCTGAGAGAGTCGAGGGTATCTGCATGGAGGTCATGACATTTGACCTGGGGTGAAGGGCGGTGCTGAGAGTCTGGGCTCTGGAGTTCAGAGGCCTCCATCCAAAAGGGGGCTCAGGTAGGTCACCATGGGTTCACCTCTCTGGGCCCCAGTTTCCTCTCTGCCTCTTCTGTAAAATGGGAAGATTCTAATCCTGGTGCCCACCTAACAGGAAGAGTTACGGTGAAAGTCGTGCTATGAACGGAATGTTTGCATCCCCCCAAATTCATGTGTTGAGATCCTACGCCCAAGATGATGGTGTTAGGATGTGGGGCATTTGAGAGGAGATTAGGTCATGAGGGTGCAGCCCTCAGGAATGGGATCAGTGCCCTTTGGAAAGAGATCCTAGAGAGAGCCCGCATCTGCTGCCATTTGAGGACACATCGAAAAGACAGCTGTCTAACCCTGACCCGTGTGGCTCAGCTGGGTCAGCATTGCCTCCATAAAGCGAAAGGTCACTAGTTCAATTCCCAGTCAGGGCACACGCCTGGATTGTGGGGGGTTTGATCCCCAACTGGCATGCATACAAGAGGTCATTGATGGATGTTTCTCTCCCCTTCTCTCTCCCTCTCTTCCTCTCTCTCTCAAATCAATAAGCATGTCCTTGGGTGAGGATAAAAAAATAAAATAAAAGTTCAGTCCTTTCTTGGGTCCCAAACCCCAGATGACTTTGTGGTGCTTCTCTCTGCTCTGCTCTGCTCTGCTCTGTGGCCCCCAGTCCCCGCCCCCCACACTGGCACTGCCCCGTCTGGTGTCCGTCATGAAGCAGCCAGTGGCTACAGAGCTCCAGGCCCCTGCCTGCACGGCACACATGTTCCTTCATGCCCAGTGTCCGTGGGGCTGAGCGTCATGTGCCAGCTCACAGAGCTGCCGGCAGGACAAGGCTGGAACCTGGATCTCCCATCTTCCCAGGCTGCGCCCTGCACAACGGTCAGTTTCCAAGAGGAGCCCTGATGCTGTGGGAGAGGCATCACGTGGCCCTTATTCATTCCACCAGTCATGACTCATGAGCTCTCTCAACAAATATTTCTGCTGCCCAAGAAGTGCCAGGCACTGTTCTGGGTAAGAAGACCTGGGCCCCACCCTATGGGAAAGGAAAGATGGCGGAGAGATAATTGTTTATTTCTTTTGGGGAATACACATACTCCTTACTGTGAAAAGCATTCGTGGCTCCAGGATTCTGTTTATAGGAGGGTCTTTGAGGCAGTAATTTGGGGGGATAGGGGAGGATAGAAGTTTCGGGTGTTCTTATATAGCTGCTTCCCCCCTCGTTCAGGAAATGCAGGGGATGCCACTCCCTGTCCCCCCGGAGCTGGGGTGAGGGAGCAGCGAGACACATTCTGGACAATTGTGGACAGAGAAGAGGTGTGGCGCGTCACTTCACGGAAGCATTTCACAGCAGGTGCCGGAGCCCGGGGCATCACTTCCTGCTCTGTGATGGTTGTCTCTGGTGTGACCAGGCTGACATTTCGAGACGGAGCCCCCTGGATGGCTGAGTCAACATGGGAGCCTGTCCTCACGGGTCTTCGGGGCCAGCAGCTGTGTTCGAGTGATAAAGAAGACTAAGTCTTGGTGTGTTAAATGACTGTGACTTGGGGGTTATTTGTTACTGCAGCGTAGCCCAGTCCTTCTTGGCTGATAAGGGGCTGGGGGCGAGAAGGGAGGCTGGGATACTGGCTTGAGGCGGACTGGATGTCCCTGATAAAATGCAGAAACACAGTGTCCTACAGGTTATCTTACTTGCTTTCATATGTATTTTTCTTAGCGCTCTAGTATGTGGGCCGGCATTGAGAGCAGAGCGACGGATGTCAGGAGGGCACTCAAGCGCCCCCGTCCGAGCCATTCCTCGGGACTACTGCTAATTAAAATAATAATAAAAAAATAATAATTAAACACATTTAATTTCAAATAAGAGGAAATTAAATATGAATAAATAACCTCAAGGACTCAGGTGTTTGGGGATTTCTTAAGGGTCAACCCTTATTGTGACTTAATTAAGAAGCGCGGCTGAGACGTGTCAGGCTATTAAACAGAGGGTGACGGAGCCCCGGTTGACTCAGAGCTGCTTGGAGACACCGCCTTTATTAGTCTTCTTTGCTTCTATGAAAACAAAGTAGGTTTGTGTTCTACGTGGGGACTAATTCATTTGTTACTGCACAATCTCTGGGGACAGGTAGGTCCATTTCAAACCTAATTTGCAGTTGGCTTTTCATTTTAGTGGTTTTGGAATGAAATTTATCTGCTTCAACCCTAGTATATTTGGTTCTCCCATGCAAATGCCTAGTGCCTGCAGTGAAATTTCAATATAACATTCACAATTTGTTTTCTCTCCTATCAGCTCCATTTGTCAAAGGCTTGGGCCCAAGCCCACAAAGAAATGTCACTCGTGTCCCCTTTGAATAACATCCAAGCCTTAGCTCTGTGGTAACAATTTCAAGGAGAAAGAAGGGTGGAGGAGAGAAGAGAACACAGGAGGATGGGGGCTGGGGTGGAGAGAGAAAGAAGGAAGGAGGAAAATGGTGAGGAGGAGGGGTCTTGGAAAGGGAGGAGAGAGATTTGAAGAGAGTGTGGGGAAGGAGCAGCGTGTGGCCTGTCTGCAGGCACTCTCAAACAGACCCCCGCTCCCCGGCCCTGCACAACACGGTGGTGGGGGCAGCCGGCGGCGCTGGAGACAGCCCCTGCTCAGAGCACCTCCTAGCGTTTTTGCCAGGGGGCAAATGAGACACAGTGTGAGGAATACCATGGAAAGGGTCCAGTGCTGCTTAGGCAGTACTACCTGTTCCTGTGGGAGCTGGGGGAGGGAAGCCAGACCAGCCAGTCAGGGAAGGGCTTCCACGCAGAGGCGGACTTGCTCCTGGAGGTGTCTGCTTTCCCAGAGCACGTGGGCACAGACCCCAAACTCCTCCGTAAGTGGCCGCTCCCACGTAGATGTTCCTGAGAACATACTCCCCGCCCTTTGCTCCCATTGCCCCTTCCGTAATGGCCCCTTTCCCATTTTGGAGGAAAAGGTACAATCTTTGCCCATCCGGAACCTGCCCATAGTATCTTGCTTCAAGGTAGGTAAGACTCCCACACGTTCGACAAGGGGGCAGTTTGTAATGTTGGGGTCTATGGAAAATGCCCTTTAATAAGACTCCCTGGGCCCCTCAATCCACCTCACAAAGACATGCATTTCCAATAAAATGTGCTTTGATCTTTAATAATCACTTATCCAAAGGTATGCTATATTTATATTTTTTTGTTTTGATCACTTGGGTGTTACAAATAATTCCAACAATAACTCAATCCAGAGGAAATTTCAAACACAGTTAATTTGTAAGTAGAATAATTGATATGATAAAATATATTAAAATGAGATAAAAATTACCAGTGGGAAGTGGAAGGAATCTTTGAAGGAGAAAAGGGAATGATACATGTTTAATGGTTAAGAAAAACTAACTATATTTTTAAAAATGGATAGTAGATATTAAACAGCTGTGAGGTTTAGCTTTAATTGGATGCACTAAAAAGGATGACACAATAGTTTTATTGCAAAATATCAACATTTACATTTCTCAGTCATTTACACAACTTTGTCATTTTTGTCTCTTATATTCGTGTCTATTTTTTTTTCCCCAGAAGCACTGTCTCCTAGGAACCCAGTTCCTTTAAACCTCTTCTCTTGCTCTTTACTTCTGGCTTTCTCTTCAGGACTAATTGGTCACAGAGAATCTGCCTTTGTGTCAATTCATGAGAGTTATACAAAGTGGATGAGAGCAATCCGGAGTCTTTCTGGAACCCAGGTCCTAAGCAGTGAGCAGCAGGCCTGGCTTCGCTCAGCAGCCAGAAGTCCTGGGCCCGCCCTGCGCCGTGCTGTAAGGGTGTGGACTCCGTGCCTCACAAAGCTCCACAGTGCTGCGCGTTGCAGGGCGTGGTGGTTGTGAGCGCTGCCCACCAGGCATTCCCAGTCTCCTTCCAGGTTCTTCGTTTTGGAAGCCAGGTGCCTGGCTTTGCCCAGGACACATGGGAGGAAGTGGTAGTGTCCCTCTTGGGCAAATATTTCACAAGGCAGTCTCCTGACATTAAGCCATGTCATCTTCCTCTTGCCACAGTGATTGTAGAAGGATGTGCCTAGTTAGAGCCTCTGGGAGTCTGGGTACCAACATGCAGAAGTGCCAGCTGATCCCGAAGGGGGTAGGCAGGCTTCGTGGGAGTGAACTGTTTCTTACGTGAAGCTCTGGAGATTTGAGTCTTGCTTGTTACTGCAGCATTACCTCGCCTATCTGGAGTGGTACCGAGAGTCATCTGCAAATAGCTGGAACTTCAAATGTTAAGTCTGTGAAATGCTAACTTATTCTATATTCAGCTCATCTTTGCAACCATTTCTTTTTCATCTTGAAAACCTGCAGCCCTTTGTCAAGTCAAGTTTTTGTTTCTGCCTCTTTACAATAAATTCCACAAACTGACAAATTTGCATTCTCTCTTCTGATTTGTCTTCGGAAAGGACCCACTGCGATCATTAATTTTATGTGTCAACTTGACTGGGTCATGGAGTGCCCAGATAATTGATTAAATGTTATTTCTAGATGTGTCTGTGATAGTGTTACTAGATGAGATTAGCATGTGAATCGGTGGACTGAGGAAAGCAGATTGCTTTCCTAGTGTAAATGGGCAATTATCCAAGCTGCTGAAGGCCCGAACAGAACAAAAAGGCATAGGAAGGGAAAATTTGCTCTCTGGGCCTGATTAGTTGAGCTGGAACCTCAGTCTTCTCTTGCCCTCAGATTGGGACCATTGGTTCTCCGGCTTCTCAAGTTTGGACTCAGACTGGAACTTGCTTTCCTGGGTCTCCAGCTTGCAGACGGCATAGACGAGAGTTCTCAGCCTCTATAATCATGTGAAGCAATTCCTTACAATTTTACACACATACACATACACACACACACGCGCACGCACACCCTCCTATTGGCTTGTTTTCCTGGAGAGCCCTGACTAATGCAACTCCCAGCTGGTTTTCGCAACTTTCCATAGATCTTCGCACATTGCTTCTGCGATCACGTCTTTACTCCTGCCTCTGTGACCCTTGTGACATTTCTCAAAAATTCCATTTCCTGCTCTGACCCAGGGCCAGAGGCTCTGAGCTATAAGCAGGCCTGGTGTCCATCAACATCTAGTGTCAAGTAAGAACGTAACCGTGAAGGTCTTTGCAGCAGAAACACCATGTACGATGGAGACCAGAGAAAGTGATTCATTAGCCCAGGAGACTCAGGGAAGCTGATTAGTGAGTCAAAAGGACACGACCCGCTATTCCACTAAAGCACATCCAGATTCAGACACCATCCTGCCTGTGCCAATGCACTTGACGAATGGCTGGCCCTGAAGCCTCGTGGCAACCTTTACTCCATTAAGTCAACCAAGCAGCTCATTTATACATTTTTTTTAAACCTTCATTTTAGATCATGGTATTCCGGATCAATGGTAGTAAAGCAACTGAAATTCTCACTTTGTGATGGAAAGATACTTTCCCCTCTGTGCATGCAAATGTTTCCCCATCTGTCTCAGGCCTTGGCAGAGCAGGGATCCAACATTCTTAAAAGCTGACGGAAACCAGACCATGCAACCCAGCATCAAAGTCCTGGATGAGGTCAGCCCCACCTAGACGATCCTTAAGCCCCACATCACCACATTCCAGTGGTTCAGGCTTTGACTTTTTCTCAACTTCTCTCTTGTTGCACTAATTAAAGCTATCCTCAGCTAGTTGTCTTAAAGGGACAGAAGGCCAGATTCTGGAGGAATGAGGGGGGAGAACAGATAGTTTGATGGCCCCTCTTGTAAAACCAGCAGAATCTGTCCGGTACGATGCCGGAGCCTCTCTACCAGCCATCACCTCCCTCCTTGGGCTGCCACATGCTGCAATCCTATCGTCACTACCCCTTTGAGGCTGAGACACTGAATACCCTTTTTGAAATGCACACATCACACAACTGAAAGGTTTTATCAGTTTGGACCCTGGGTTGCATGCAACAGAAAAATCTGAGTTAAATAGCTTTAAATCAAAGGGACTTAGGATATCAGATAACTAAACAGTGCAAGGGGTAGTTGTGAGTTTCAGGCACAGCTGGATCCGGAGGCTCAAATGATGCCATCAGGCCCTGACTGATGTCCCCTGGCCTTCGGCTCCTCCTTTCCTCTCAGGTCCATTAGTAGAGGGAACCTCCTGCCACGGCTGCTAGACAGACTAAATCCAGTAGAAAAAATCTGCCGCAATCCCAGAAGCCACAGCAACAGTCTGGTTGCATCTCATGGGTCCAAGGTGTGTCACATGCCCATCCCTGAACCAATCACAGTTGTCAGGAAAGGAAAGCCCTGTTGGTCCACCTGACACAGAGGGCTGGCCAAGCCATCTGCAGAAGGATTTGGGAGATGATTTACCAGGGAAATTGGGGTTTGGTTACCAAAAAATTGATTCTAGGGTAGCCAAAAAAAATAGTGTACATTACAAAAATCGAATTTATTAAAGAGATTCATAAACTAAAGTGGAATGCACAGACACCAAGTTGCACTATCCTCCTGTTTGAAAGTGAAACCCACAAACCTATTTACCTGGACTGACTTCTCAGATGAGGTAGGTACCTGTGACCTTGGATAGAGAAATCCCTTCAATGTGGAGACACAGAGCAAGAAAGTTTGGCCTGCGGAATGGAGTAAAAAGGGCCTAAGGTATAGTACTGATCAAAACAGCAAGATACTAGGGAACAGGGCGGCGGGGGGGAGGGAGGATGGATGGAGACCATCTCGCAGGATGGAGGGCGATATCTAGACAGAGACTGTCAACTTGAAAAAGACCATGTGATAACAGGAACAACCACCCATAAAGTGGTCACTATGTGCCAGGCACTGTTCTAACCACCCTACAGGCCTTCACACATCACAGCTCATAATAATTGTATGAAGGTCAGACTACCTCTTTTTTCACTTTATAGGCAAGACAACTGAGACGCAGAGGGCTTGAGTAAATTGTCCGAAGTCATAGCTAGTGGTGGTGATACTGAGATTTGAAAGGAGGCCGACTGTCCCAAAGTTCTCTCACTCAGAAAAGCCATTGAAGAGTCACCCAGAACCAGAGAACTGGGACGGTGCTGCTGGAAGGGGATGGTGATGCTCATTAGATCAATGTCTTCCTGATGACCGTTGGAGAAACTGAGGCCTCGATACTTTGGCTGCTTGGCCACCCCAGGGTGTTGGTAAGGACTCTTCCCCTTCGGTAGCAAGTGACAGAAAATGAAAACCTAATTTTTTTCAGCAAGAAGTGAACTTGTTGTCTCTCAAAATAAAAACACCGAAGTATGGTGCTGGTTTCAGGCATGGCGAGGTTCTGGGCTCCATTCAATGAGACTCAGTTTCTCTGGTGCCTTAGCACTGTCTTCAGCTGAAATCTCTTCCTTCTTAGGTCCCAGGTGACAAGGGGTCTGTAACACCTCCAGCCTCATCCTCCATGTTCAGCCCAGTGGAAGAGAGTCAGAATCTTCCAGGGAAGTCCCGAGATTTATTCTGATTGGCTCAGTTTAGATCACGTGCTCACACCTGACGATTCACTGTTGCCAGGGAGCTCTGGTCTTCAGCCGACCCCTGACTCCCAGAACATATGGATTCAAGCTGGGAAGGGAAGATTCTCCAAATGAAAATGGAGGGAGGAGGGTGAGAGTGTTTTGTTTCCAAAATAAAGTGATAAAGATGCAGGGAATCAGGGACAACGGCACACAAAACCCAGCCGCCTATGTGAGAAAAGTTCTTTTTTATTTTTATTTTACTTAGAAGCAATCAAAATGCATGCAACCCACAGTGACCTCTTGCCGAGCATGTCATCTGTGTCTTCAGACTCATCTGTTTGTGTTTGGGAAAACGATTTGAAATCACTGACCTTGTCCACAGGGTCTCTTGATTTATTGGACATGTGGGCTCACCAGCCACTGCTAGTGAGTTCCTGTGTTGGTGAGGTCAAGCCTTTAGTTCATGAAATACGTTGTCTGCCTCAAAGGACAGTTCTGCACCTCCTCCCCAGTTCCTGGGGCATGCCGAGTGCAGAACAGTCCTTCAATGGAAACTGAGTCTTCGATGGGACATCTGTAGAGGAAGGAAAGGAGACAGTGACCTGTGCTCCCTCATGAGAATTCAATTCAGGCTTCTACCAGGGCCTCTCCAAGGGTGAAGAATATGGTTCCCATGTCAACACAGTGTCTAGCTCAACCTTGGTGCTAGATAAAGGTGAACTGATGGCTGAGAATAAATATTCCTACTTTGGGAATGACCACTTTATGAAAGAGCCCAGCTCCTCTCCAGGGTTAGATGGGCTGAGGCAGCAGTGTGAGCCCATGAGGAGAGACCCTAGGAAGGGCGTCTGCCCGTCTAGGGTCCACTGAAAAGCCTCCCACTTGCCATCTTTGCCAGAAACCCCGGTGGCTGAACCAGTCAGCGATCTTTGGTTGTATCCCACAGATGCTGGGTCTAGCTAACTTAAGCAAAGAAGAGACTAGCTTGAAAAAGCAAGATGTAGCTAAAGAACCGGTCTTACACAGAACAGAGTCGTCTCTGAGGTTCCACAAAGAGAAAAATAAAGAAAGACTGTTCAGGACAGCACAGAGGGTTCCAGTCATTCTCAGGTTGTTTTTATTTCTCCCAGAATCAAATTCCCTAGAGAGAGAATGACTGGCCCAGCGAGGATTGCATGCCCACCTGCCCAGGTGAACACAGGAAGGCCATCTCGATCAAATGGTCCCAGCAAGGATGCACCTACCAGGGAAGGCTAATTCTCCAAAAGAAAATCTGGAGGCTTTATCAAAAGGAGGGGAACCCCACAGCTGGCCCGCCAAGCACCCAAGAGGTCAAACACAGGTGCCTCCCTGTGCTCCAGATCCCCGCCCTTCCCCACACCGCCCCCTGAGTTGCCCCGACATAATCTGGAAAAGCAAACCCCTTCCTCCTGGCTAAACTCCTCGGAGACCCATGCCCAGAGTGCTCACCGCAACTCTGTCTTGAAAGTGGATTCATGGAGTCAGCTTGAGTATCCGTCGGCTGGAGGCCCTGGCAGGGCTACAGAGGTTAAAATAAACTGGACAAGTAGACACCAACAAAAATCAAGCTGAAAGACACTGTTCAATAAAACTAAGCAAGTTATAGAAGGATACATGCAGTTAAGTGTCGTTAGCATAGAGTTAAACTGTGCCAAGTACTGTATATGTACTATTTTGGAAAATAAACGAATTCATGGAAAGTATAATAAGCATGAGGATGGTAAGAAAACAAAGTTAGGAGGATGGTTACTTCTTGGGGAGAGGAGGGATGTGTACAGGAGAGGGTGCACGGGAAGGTCAAATGCACTTCCAAAGTGGGATTTCTCATGGTAAGTGGGGGCACTCAGGTGCTTGTTACCTAACACTTCCCTGCATGTATAATATGCTTCTTTTAAAAAAAAAATCCTAACTGCAAGTACGCAGCCCACGCCCGGGCATCGTCTCCTCTGCCCTGGAAGGACGTCCGCCCGTGGGCCTGCCCGGCTCCCGGAGCTGACCTCGGAAATGGGGCTCTCTCGCTGCTTTCGCGCAGCCGCGGCTCATCCCTGCTCCCCTTCGGGACCCCCCGGATACTTCTGCTCTGCGGTCGGGGAGTGAGGATGCCCTGCTCCCCGCAGCACTCCTGTCACATTGTAACTTGTCCACGATCACCAGCCGGGGTGAGCTGCAGGCGCGGCCGCCTCCCCACAGGGACCTGGACGTCGTCCTGCCGCAGGGAAGCAGGAGTTCAGAGGTCAGGCCTGGTCGTGCTGGGGTGATGTGGGCCCCCAGGTCCGTGCAGGAGGACGAGGGGGCTCTGACGCGCACAGAGAGAGGCACAGTGGGGACCCGGGGCCCTTGTGTCCGTTTCTGGCTGGAGAGGCTGATGGGGGCAGCGAGGCTGCCGGTCAGCCCACCAGCCTGCCCTGGGCCTGGAATTCCATCCTCAGAGATGGAATTCCATCCTTCCCCTTGCGCTTCCTACCCTTCCCTTCTCCTGGGGGGATGGTGGCAGGGAAGGCCGGGTGAGCTGTTTCTGGCATATCCGTGCCTTGCAGGGGGAGAAGGGCTATGCTTCCTTGGACAGGGAATCAGGGGCTAAGGCTGCCTGCGTAGATGTCTCTTACCTCCTGCCTCAGAAAGGCAGCTACAGCCCTTAGTCTGGTGTTTCATCGCCGTGGCTCTTGGATCTTCGTGTAGGACAATTCTTCGTTGTGAGGGCTTGTGTCATCCGTTGCAAGTCATAGCGCAGATCCCTGACCCCAGACACCAGATGTTGGAGACGACATCGGCCATCAGTTACTGTGACAACCCAAAACACCCCTCATGTTTCCAGAGGCTCCCTGATGAGTGGGACTGTCCACAGTCGATACCAAGGGTTCTTAAAATGGATAAACTGGGTGCACAAGATTCAGAGACGATGGTTGAGTATCTGGTCTATTTTACACATTGGGTGTTTATGAAATATTTTCTTTGAAGACAATGTTTGAACACCTACAAAGAATTGAGAATGCCTACTTGAGTCTAGGCTGGAGTTGTGTGAATTCAAAATTGCCTTTTTCAAGGTGAGAAGAATTGGTCACTATGATTGTTTCACACAGCAAATATTCTGAGCAAACTTTTGAGAGTTGCTAGAATAAATTGTGGCTGGTTGCACCTTCCCTATTTCTTCTATTTCCCACTTCTAGGGGATTTCTCTCGCTCCTGGATTCAGCCCTCATTCATACCAAAGATGGGTCCTGGAAACTCTTGTGTATGGTGACCTCAAAGTCATAGAAAACTAAAATATTTCAGGGAAAGCCACCTTGGCTGGTTGGCCAAATAGTTTCTTTTTGTTGGGTTTGTTTTTCTTTCCTTCTAATTCATTCCTTTATGGTATGTTGAGTGGGAGAATTTGTGTTGCACCTTTTTTTTTTTATTCCTTTAGAAAAATAAAGCTTAGCTAGAGTTGAGTGCTTCCTAATCCTCAATAGAAATCTGACATTTTCACTTCGCTTTTTCACCCTCTCTAATCTTCGCAGAGCCTGAGGTGGGGGTGGGTTCATCCCACAGAGCCATATACAGTAACCCCACCCACTAATGACAAAGGTACCCCTGTGGGTTTCAGGGCAGACCAAAATGTCACAAGCCCTCCTCATTTCTAAGGTGATGAAATGTTTATCTAGGCACGGCACCAAGTGTTATTTATCAGATTCCAAGTGGCATTGTGCCTGGCGCCTCGCCCTGCCGGTGGCGCTCGTTGAGAGAGGGCTCCTCTGAGCGAGCAGGAGGGGTGACCAGGCACGGGGCTTGGGGGATTCAGGATCCCCACAGCGGTTTCTGACGGGGACGGCTGGTCCTGGCACAGACCAGGGCACCATGGAGATGAGAAAACAGGCAAATGACTCATCTTGGCTCAGAGCCCAGAAAACGTATGCTAATGCCTTCGTGCAGACAAAAATAAGATGATAGAGATATTGAGTGCAAAAAATGTCCAACCTCAAATAATACTTCTCTTTCATCCATCTACTCAGAAACCCAATAATTTGCTGAGATCCAAAGTGTCAAAGAGAAACTATCACAAGAATGAAGTTATGTATTAAGTCAGTTTTTTTCTTTCCCACATCCCATGGCCCTCTTGATAGACATTGCTAGAGCTCCCCAATGTCCCTGGCTCCCCACCCCTTGCAGGCCCTGAGTAGGATCAGAATTTCTACTCCTTTTAATCATGTGTAAACAGGTGACCACTCTTGGCCAATAAAACCCAAGAGAAAATGGCAGGCGCTGTGTGCATGGAGAAGCATTAAGAGCTGGAATGTGATTTTCTATGCTCCCTTCCCCCTGCCTCAATGGTCTCAGGGGCAGATATTGAGATGATGCGGACTCCTTCAGACTGGATCACTGAATGACTACAAATAACAGAGCCTCCTGCCCCTATGACCCAAATCAGACATAAAGTGAGAGTAAGAAAAACTTTTATTGTGTTAAGTAAGATTTTGGGTCTTACTTGTTACTGCAACATAACCTTGTCAATCCCAATTAACATACCCAACATCTTCCACCACAATATCTTATCAATGGACTCATTAGAAACCTATAACTTCCTCTAAACTTACTCTCAAAATATTATTGGCTCTGAAGTGGCTCCAGGCAAAAAAAAAGAAAAAAGAAAAAATCAAAAGTGTAATAGACGAAATAGTTGCTGACTTCAGCAAATCAGGACCTACTGCTCCAGTATTGAATCTGATGAAAAGGAAAGAAGCGTTTAAAAGTGCTGACATCAGGGATGGACACCCGAATGGCTTTGTCAAAGGAGATCTAAATTTAGATATAGAAATAGTCTAGTGACAGGTAGGAAAGAACCAGTGGGAGTTGGGTGTGTAGTGCCATTTGGGGATTATGTGAGCTACGTAATTGCTGTCATCCACTTTGTGAGTATATTTCATCGTCAATCTATTAAGAAGTGGGAGGAAAAAACATGAAGAAATTATGTTCTTCACCATCTGGTCAACATGGATTCACCACGACTACAGAAATAAAAAGAACATCTTTTGTTCCCATAAAGAATGAGCTAAAAAGATATGTGAGAAGTTTGGTAAACTGCAAGTGTAAAACACCAAAACTGACTTTATTTTATTTTTAAAAAATCGGCTCAGTGTAGAAGACAAGTGTTCATTTTGGCCTCCATCATATATATCCACTCACGTTATTTTTAGTAATAAAATGCTCCCCATATATTTTCCAGGAGACCACCCCCTACCCCGCAGTTGCAAGCCAAGAAAAATGAAAACATATGTCCACACAAAGATGTACATATGAATGTTCACAGCGGCATTATTCATAACAGCCAAGAAGTGGAAACCATCCAAGTATCCATCAACTGGTGGATGAATTAAAGACACAAGACAAAACTGGTGTAGCCATATGATGGAATACTATTCAGCAGCAAAAAGGACAAACTATGGACACACACCAGGTGAGGACCTGGGTGACTCTCTCAGACACACAGATAGGCAGAAGAAGCTGGGCTTAAAAGGTCGTAAGCTGTCCAATGCCATTTGTAAGATGTTCTTGAGATGAAAACTATCAAGTATGGGGGTCAGATCAGTGGTCACCAGCAGTTGGAGGTGAGAAGAGAGGTTGGCTACAAAAGGGCCACACAAAGAAATTTTGAAGGCAATGAAGTCATTTTGTATCCTTGTGGTGGCGAAGACACATGTATATACATGTTACAATCCATAGACCTGTACACCCCCCAAAAAATGTCCATTTTATTATAGGCATTTAAAAAAATAAAATACGTGTTTAAAAATACTTGATTTAGCCTAGGCTGGGTTGCTCGGTTGGTTGGAGTGTCATCCTGTACACCAAATGTTTGCTAGTTCAATCCCTAGTCAGAACACATGCCTAAGCTGCAGGTTCAATCCCAGGTCCGGGCATATACAGGAGGCAACCAATCAATGTTCTCTCTTTCTCTTCCTTCCTTTTGAAAAAATCAATAAACAGGTCCTTGGGTGAGGATTAAAAATATTTTTTTTAATTCCTGATTTAAATTGTGCTTTTGAACTCTGAAATCAATCTTCTTGATCAGAAGCTCTTTAGAAAATAACTGGATGGCCCTCTTTTGTTAAAGTTGAATCTTTAAACAAAATAAAAATATTCAATTCTTGAATGAGCTGATTACTTGGTGGCACAGGATCAGGAAATAAAATATAATATTTAGTGTTGATTTTGATGGCATTCCAGCCAATTAGCTTAGTTCATTCAAGTGTTCAGTTCAGGTGACTAAAAATATTTACTTATATAACTAAATATATATGTAAAGGAGACACATTTCAGAAAATGTGCAAATGCAATTTTTTGAAATGGAGATGCTTGAATTATAAAGTTCGCTTTTACCAAGGAGCTCGCAGGAATTTGAAACTTAATGATTGTTCTGCTGTGTCTCTTAGAGAAGAGATCATAGGGTCTGGGTAACCCAGATCCTATTATACATAAACATTCAAGGATGGAAGGAATAAGAAGTGCAGGAGGACAGGAATGGGTTCTGCAGCTTTTTATTTTTTTGTGTGAATGTTAAAAGATAATATTTTTAAATGAAGAAGATGAGGGAACATCTTTGAGAAAAGCCATTTCTTTGAGAAAACTCTAGGTCAAGAGACACCATTAGGTTCATGTCAGAAACTCCTGGCTGTCTATCTTTCTTCCTTATTCACTGGACCTTGAAGTTATTTTAAGAGGTTCTATTTTCAGTTAAAAAAATAAAAACCCCAGCCCTGACCAGTGCAACTCAGTTGCCTGGGCATCAGTCTGCAAAGCAAAGATCAGCAGTTCAATCCCTGGTCAGGGCACACGCCTGAGTGCAAGTTCAGACCCTGGTCGGGGCGTGTATAAGGGGCAACCAACAGCCATTTCTCTTTCAGATCAATGTTTTCTCCCTCTCTTTCTCTCCCTTTTCCCCTCTTTCTAAATATAAATAAATAAAATCTTTAAAAAAAGAAAATCAACCAGGCTCTTTTGCATCTAAGTTCACATGACACAGATCTAGCCAATGGTTACTAAACATAAGCTCTGGTAGGATTTCCAGGAAAACCCTTTAAAAGGAGCTGACTCTGCAGGGAGGGGCCCTTTGTGATTGTCATGTTGGCTAGAGCTCTGGCAGCCATATTGAGAGCATGAGGATGGGGCCTGCAATAAAAATAGAAGTGTGGAAAGCCAGAAAGAGCCTGCTTCCCTGTTATCATGGAGCCATCGTTCTAGCCTCGGACTACCTGCTTATAGACTGATTTAACATGAAGGGAAAATAAATCTCTAAATTATTTGAGGAAAGTTTAGGGAGTCCCCGCAACTAGTAGCCAAAGTAATCTTTATCTCTATTTTTCAACTACCCATAAAAACCACCTCTTGCTACTCTCTTTCAGGTAGGCCCTTCCTTGAACTGAAATGAGAGCTATTTCTGCCACTTTCTCCCATTTGCATGGAAAACATCAAATTATAATGTATCATTTTCATTTCACCATACTTACAAATCCTTCTTTGAAGTCAGTAACAAGAAAGTTCATCCCAGGAGACACTTTCTGATCATCAAATTTTTGAATATATATATTTTTAATTTGCTACTCCTGCTGGCATGCCAGTTGGTGGGTATGCTAATCCATGGAGATTTCACTGTTATTTTTTTTCTAAGATTGAGACAAGTCACACTCCAGGTAACCTTCAATTGTATGCATTTGTTAAGAAGCACCACAGAATCGTGAGATCAAAGAGCTGGATGCAACTTTCAGAATAATTAGAGCTGAGACGTTGCTAATGTAATTAGGCACGAGTTTGCAGACAGTGTCTGCAAAGTGATCTGCTGGCACTGCAAAGCCTTGCTCAGTCCTTTGAAAAACTGTAGCATTCTAGAACATGTCCTGGAGAGTCAGCTTCCTGTCCCTCTATCCAGCTATCTCTGATCCAAGTGTCTCTGAGGTCCCCAAGCCCCAATTATTCACAGTTTGGATGAGGCATAGTTCTGAATTGCAAACAATAGAATCCGTTCTAGCCAGTCAGGGGAGGCAAAACGTCCCCCTCCCCTCTCGGATTCTGTGACTGGGTCCAAGAACTAAAATGACATAAGCCAGACTAACAAAAAACAAGCATACATATTTTATTTAGTATTTTTACGTGAACATAAACATCTTCTAAAGGAAATTAAGACCCAAAGAAACCGTTAGACCCAAAAGCTTATATACTTTTTTAAACAAAGAATGATACATTGTAGGGATGTGACAATAAAACGTGGCTTGGGCTAGAGGTGATAAGTTGTGGGGCAGTGACTAGGAAATATATGGGACACTCGTGGAAGATAAGGGTTATTTTAGTAGGTTTGTTTGTACAGATCCATTCGGGCATCGACTCCCAGTCTCATTATAAGAATGTCCTCTTCCTGGTACGGGGAGGGCACCTTTCTGACGGGAAATTTTATGACCTGCTTTTAGGTAGAAAATGGAGGATCATATAACCCTCCCTGCACCTGCAGTTTCTCAAATGCCCTTGGCATTATTTAGTCAATATGACAAAGTGACATATTTTGAGGTGGCCTGTCCTGAACCCCTTCACTTACTTAGGCCAAAAAGGAATTTATTTAGTGGCTTGCAGAACCTCCACGAGGCCAGAGAATCAGACTTGAAGGTTATAACCAAGAAGAAGGCAGGCTCATTGCTACTGGTGCTGGGCACAGACCCTGCTGTTAGCACCACTGACACTGAGCACAAGGGGCAAGGTGACAGCCCCCTGTCTCCCAGTGGCTTCTGAAAGTCCCCTATCTCTTCGGTAGCCTCCCCAGCGTGCACTCTGCACGCTGCCTTTACCCACTGCTCTGCCTTCTGAGTTGATACCACTTCGTCTCCATCTGATCCCTGGAGTCCACACCTCATGTTTGCTCCCCAGCTGCGAGGGCGGCCGGGACAGTGTGCTTCTGCTTTCCCTTTGAGGATGTGCAGGCACACGGGGGGAGAAATTCTCCTGAACGTAGAAGGTGTTTCAGAATGTTCTGGAAAGCCACAAATCACAACAAATGTCCGCACCCGGGTATTCTCCCAACATAACTATCTAGCTCTGCTCCTAACCACTGTCACGTCACTTTTTATATTGGCAAAGGGATAGAAAAAAACGCTGCATTAAATTCCCAGCTCCCTGGTAGAGAAATAGAGAGAAGGGAGCTAATGTTTGGTAGAGAAAAGTCACAATATAAATCCCAGATGTTGTTCCAGGAAAAGGTGTTTTGGACAGAAACATGCTATTTTAATGTAATGAATACCATTCAGGTTTAAAGGAGAACGATTCTGGTTGCCCGGGTATGTGTGTGTGTTTATACAGACATATCAAAGTATAATTCTCAAAATGTTAAAAAAAAAACATAATTCTTATGAACTGGATGGTGAGAATTTGTCAAATCTACTTAACTAATTAATGATGGAATTAATAGGATGGTCAAGATGACTTAAAATAAGACAGGAGAACAAAGGTTCTATACAGTCCCTGAGAAAGAAGAAACGTTATAATACAATTGCTAAGTTAGATACAACTTCTTCAATATTTCCCCAGGCAACAAAACTAGAACTTTTGGATTCCTTTAGTACCGTCAGAAAAGAAAAATGGTGTACTTTACAATTTTTCGGGGTTAACCTCTAACTTTCCAGAGTTATAAAATGTCTAAGCCCTAACCAAGAGTTGTAGAAAGTCAAACAAAGTCCCATTTCCTTAGAGAGTCAGTGTCCTTACATGGGCTTGTCACCCTGTCCTCTACCCTTAAAGGTCTCACAATTGTCTTTATGCCTTATGTTCAAGTTTTGAATATTTTTTCGTAACATATATAAAGTTTTCTCCTGTACCTCAAAGATAAACGTTTGTTGGTTTGATTGGGCTTTCCCCCTTGAACGAATGTATCCACCCGTTCACCCACTCAACAGCCACTTACTGAGCCTCCTTTCTGTGTCAAGGACACAGGTGGACATGGAGGGGACAGGTCAATTAGACACAATTCTGACTCAAAGAAGCAAAATCATAAATCACCTCTAACAAGGTACACGAATGGGGTTGATGAAAGTAACAATAAAGTGCTATGGGACGAAGGGGAAGGAGGAAGCAACTGTGCCTCAGATGCGAGGAGCAGAGGTAGAAAGGAGTTAGGCAAGCTCAATATCTCCTGAAGACCTACTAAGTGCCAGACACATTCCAGGCTGTAAGAACCCCAACGTGGGTAATATGGAAACTGGCTGGGGTGGGCGTCTGGGGCTGGGGGCTGGCCAGCATCCATTTCCCTACTCTTCTGCCCCAGGGCCTCAATTTTCCCTTGAGGGTCCCCTGTCCACTTTATTGCCATCATGATGAAACAGACAGGCAAGGTGCTCTGGTCAGAGGGTGGACATGAAGCTCAGAGTCAGACTTGTCACCTGGGACCTTTTGTCTTGAGATGAGTGACACAAGGAAAGGCATGATGGGGTATTGCCCTAGAACGTAAGCCCTGAAGAGATTTCCCAGGCGTTCCTGCTCCCTGGACCCCAGAGCTGACCCCTAGTCTTGTCCTTCCAGAGCCCAGCCCTTCCTGTGGTTCCCAGAGTCACCTGACATTGTTCAATAGATTCCTGTTTTGATAAGGCTGATCAAAGCCAGGATCCTGTTGCTCACAACCAAAGGATCCTGGCTGATGGGTACAGTCACCCATGGAATGTGCCAAGAATGACAGGTGGGTGGGTTTGCAGTAAGTAAATCCAAGCTCATCAACATTAGCACAATTGGGGAAATCCTTTTGTGTGCATTTCACACAGGAAGGAAGGATCCATGTGGGAACTGACTTGGTCCTGTAGAGGCCAGTGGGAGAGCCGCTGCCTCTGGGTTCTCTCTTGTCCAGGACCCCAGTTTCCCTGGGAGAAAGAACTTCATCTTGTAAGAAAGCATCAGAACTCCTACAAACATGGCTCGACCCGCTCTAGCACTTGAGACGTTGGGAGGGTCTGTATCATCAGCATATGAGAGACCCGCATGGGTCAGTGATTCCAAACATGTTTTTCCAGCACCAGAGGATGATTGTCTTGGGTAACTGGTCTTCCCTTAATTGGGAGGCTGCTTCAGAGAGCATTTGCAGCAATGACGTGTATCGTATTTGTATAAGAAACTGCTCCTAGAAAACTTGCTATGTATCTTCTCATATTTATTTAGTCAACAGATGCTCAAGGAGATTCTCCTGCAACCAGGTACTGTCCTGGGTGCTCAAAATACGGCATTGGACAAAAATGAACCAAAGTCCCCATTTCAGAAAGGCACATATTCTGTTGGGGGAAGTTTATGGCAACAACTTGACTTCCATTCAGCAAACTTTACCCTCCAGCAGACACCCCGTGGGCGCGGCGAGCAGGGAAAGGCGCCCCAGACTCGGGGAGGTGGGGCCCAGCATCCGGGTTAAACGCAGCAGCACGGGTGTTGCCCTGACAACAGGAATTCATTACCAGGTGGTCATGTTGACCTACATTAATCCAATCAGAGCTTACCTCCAGCTTTTGTGAAAGCTACATTGTTTGAAAAACTCAATAAAATGACTCCTGGGGCCCTTTTACCTCCATCTGGTCCCCCAGAGAGTTAAGCCAACACCTTTAAGTCCTGGTGACCGCTGAATTTGATGTCTGACTTTAGCTATGCCTGGCTCTTGTCTAATAGGACCATGTAACTTACTGTGCGACCCTGGGCACGGAGTGTCAGGGACATTATTCACAATTGTGCCAGAAGAGCAGGCATAAGCAAGAACCATCCTGGGCAAACAGGACATACAGCGCCCCCTACTCATGACTGATTTTTTTTCATCACTTGAGACCAAACAAAACAAAACAAAACAAAACAAAAAAACCAAACACCTCTTGATAAAGGCACTCCATATCCTTGCAATAAATTTCTTCTCTTTAAATTAGCTAGTGGACTGTTCTCAGGCTTGGTCATAGGCGTGATTGGTGGGCAAACAGGCCCACGCTGGGACTTCCCCACTCAGACCAAGACCCATGCCCGCCCTAAGTACAGAGTGTCCTAGGTGCCTGGCCCCACGCCGGGCTTGGAGGACTCCAGAATGAATAAAGTGTGGGTCTCTCCCTGAGGCAATCACTGTCTAGTAAAAGACATAAATACCCAAAGCCACAGTAGCAGCGCAGGACGCTGAGGGGGAACCGTGGGGGAAGCCCACCTGCTCAGCGGCCCCTCTGAATTGCGCTCACATTTTTGGAGTTTGTCTTTGTTCAGTAAAACCTAGTGATGACGAATTGCTGAGCGCAACCGACTTGACCTCCTCCTTTCCTCTGGCATTCACTGGAAAATTCCAGCACTTTAAGTAAAACTGGCAGGTATCTGTTGTTTAATATTTGAGCTCTTTTCTGACCATCTACCATTAGAATTTCATCCTAGGAGCCTTATAAATGGATACCCCTCATCTTTGGGTCAAATAAAGACCGCAGGGTTGCCTTCCCACTGCAGCCTCCCGGGGGGAAAGTGGATACTCGCACCGTTGACTCTTGATAAGACCTGTTCTTGACATGGAGTGAATCACTGGGGTGCATTCTCAACAAACTTCATTCTGCAATTAAAACAGAAACATCATTTTGAAAACAGGAGAAAGACATCAAGAAGCAAGGCACTTTTTCCTTTTTTGGGGGGTGGAGAGCCAAGAGAACTCTCATGGTCATGGGAGGGAGCTCTGGGCACGACAAGGTCCATCAGGGCGCCGTGGCTTTATCAGTTTGTCCTTTGTATTTGGAAAAACACAGAACATTGTGCCAAGGTCCTGGCCCCAGTGAATGGCCACACACCCTTGGTCAGCCCGCCAAGCTGGCATCTCTTCCATAACACACCATGAGGGAAAGCAGAGATATAATTTCTCTTGTCTTCCTGAGCAGTACAAGCCATGTGTCAAGTTAACGAGTGGATTTGATGAAGTGTGAGACAGCTTGTCATCCAACAGTTAGTGGCCTTGTTTCCTTTCCCTGGGATAATATTGGATTTTATACCGATAACATCAACAAGAGAAAGGCACGGGCCTAACAGCTAATATCTGGAGAACATATGTTTCTGCTCAATTTTTACACCTTTATTGCTCCATGTGACATTGCAATTTTTTCTGCCGCATAACAGCCTGATTCCACTCATCTGTCTTACATCTAATTCAAGTCAAAACCAGCAAAGCGAGCCAATGCCTGGCCTATTTGTAACTCTGCCACGAATTATTGTCGCTGATTCTCTTGTGCTACGATTTTTTTCAGGAACAAATAGCTGGAAAAAAATACTGATAGAGTTGAAGGAGATCTCATTTTCTTTTCTATATCATTTTCTTAAAAGATAAAAATGGCAATTTGAGATTCCAATGGGACACATTTCATCTGCATAGGTCATATATTGCTATTTTTATATAGAAAATACAAAACAGAATATGTCTTTTTTTTTTAATTCCACAAACACAAAGGAATGCTCTGGAAATCACTACATTTCTTGATAAACCTGATAAGCCATCACAGCTCAAAATCCAAGGTGCTCAGACTAACCAGCATGGAGACACAGCTGGAGACCTGCGTCAGGATTTTATTTTTTTCATTCAATCCATTTTACAAAACATCCAGTCCATTTATAATCACTCCAACCAGACTTCAAACACTTCTGTCACCCTCATTGCTGCCACTTGGGTCAAAGCCACTCTTAAAACTGTCTGCTCACTGGTCTCCCAGTGTCCGCACTTGTCCCCTGCCCTCCCTCCTCCCTCAGTCTATTCTTAACACAACGGTCAGAATGATCCCTTTAACTACAAGCCAAATTACTCACTCTGTCACTGGCAGGATCCTAAGATGGCCCCAAGATTTCTGCCCCCTGCTCTATAATTTCTTATCCCAGAATATGGGCAGAAGCTGGAAATACGGTATAATGTCACTCTGGTGACTTTGAGTTAATCAAAAGCTAGAGTATGGAGGAGGGCCTGACTTAATCAGGTGAGACCTTAAAGGAGCTTGGTCATCCTGAAGGAGCTACGGAGAACACTAAGAGTGGTGTCCAGCCAACAGCTAGCAAGACAACAGTCATTCAGCTGTAAGAACATAAATTAAGTCAACAATCCGAGGGAGCCTGGAAGTGGATCATTTCATAGCACAGACTCTAGATGAGTGCATAGCCAGCCCCTGTTCTGATTTCTGCCTTGTGAGAGCCTGAGCAGAGGGCCCAGCTAAAACATGCGTGACTCCCAGCCCATAGACACTGTGAGATAATGAGTTGACGTTAAGTTGCTTAGTTTGTGGTCACTTGTTTATAGTAATAAGAAACTAATACACTCTCCTCTGCTCAAAACCCTCCAGAGTCTTCCCGCCTCACTCAGTGAAAACCCAGATCCTCGCCATGGCCGAGGAGACCAATGTGGTCTGGCCTCCCCACTTCTCTGGCCTTTTCCGTACACCTGTCTCTCTCCTTCGCTCCGCTGTGGTCACACGGGTAACTCTCTGCTGCTCAAAAATGCCAGATGTGTTCCTGCCTCAGGGTCTTTGCACTTGCTGTTCCCTCTGCCTGGAATGCATACTCTCCCCAGATATTAGGCTGCCTCCCTCCCTCATCACGTTCAGGCCTCCACTCCATGTCAACATCCTCTGAGGAACCCCCACCAGCATGCTTCCCTTGCTTTCCTTTTTAGCTCCAGCCACCTCCTGATTCATTCTAGATACATTTTACCTTTTTACTGATTGCCACTGACAAGAAGGTGAGCTCCATAGTGTTGGGAACTTCATCAATCCTCAGGCACAAAACAGCGCCTGGAACATAATAGATGCTCGATCCCTAGGTCATAAATGAATGAATGATTCAGGGTTTAATTGGGAAAACAGAGCAGTCATGGAAACCTCAATGCCAAGGGAAATGGGCCACATGAACTTTAAAGGGTCCATAAAAAGAAAAAGCCAAGACCACATATTTCCATGAATTCTTTTCTACCTCCCAATCTCCATGCTTTTTGAAGAAACCAAGTAAACACAGTTTCATCGGTCTTGACTTTTTTTTTTTTTTAGTGTTTCTTTGCCTGCTCAGCAGCCACTGGAGCTCCTGGGTCCCCCAGACGCCCGTCTGCTCACGGAGGCTTTTGCGCTTTGGAGAAAACGAGGCGGACGTGAGAAGTCACTGCCTCTGTTGGTCAAGGCCAAGATACACAGAATCAAATGTCAGCCAAAGGCAGGCCTTGTAATAAGAGGCTGCTGTGCTGGAACATTTTGCATAATTGGAAGGCGAGGTTAACAGCAATGAGGAAAATTAACATGGACGTCCAACGGCTTATGAAGCAGATGCTGGAAAATAAATAGAGCAGAGGGCGTCCAACTAGTTCAGCCCGACTCTGTCATTTACTTATGTTTTTAGAGCAACAGAGCAACATGGGGAAATGGAAATAACTTGTGTTTGCAAAAAGTCACAGCTGTGGAGTTGGGTCGAGGGCTCGGGTGGAAGTCCAGCTGCCCACTCTCCAGCTGTGTGGCCCTTGGCGAGGCTCCTAGCTGACCCCTCCCCAGGTTACAAACATGGGACCCCATTGAAGAGAAGCCAGGCTGCCTACTAAGCCCCCTGAGGCTTGGGGGGATAGTATGTGTCTTGTCTGTTCTAACAAATGCAGATTCTCCTATGGTCGCCTGAATATCCACCCCTGAAAAGCTGTCCACATCCTAATCCTTAAAGCTTGTGAATGCACCATCTTATATGGCAAAGGGTCTTTACAGATGTGATTAAGGGTCTTGGGATAAGGAGATTAACCTGACTTATTCGGGTGGGCCCCGTGTAATCTCAAGAGTCCTTATAAGAGGAAGGAAGGTGGATCAGAGTCAGAAAAGGTGATATGACCCCAGAATGAGAGGGAGATGGGAAGATGCTGCACCTCTGGGGTGAAGAAGGGGGATGTGCCATGAGCCAAGGAAAGCAGGTAGCTTCTGGAAGCCAGAAAAGGCAAGAAAACGAATTCTCCCTTAGAGTGGCCCTGTGAGCCCATTTTAGACTTCTGACCTCCATGGCTGTAAGCAAATAGACTTTGTTTTAGGACACTAAGTCTGTGGTCATTTGTTCCAGCAAGAATAGGAAACATGCTTTCCATTGTTTTTTGGAAACAACCCAAACACTTGGGTTTGGAAAAAACCCAAACATTTCAGTGAACATTCTTTTCCACATTTCTTTGATATACGTGTGTGTTTCTCAGATTTAGATTTTTAAACAAAGAATGTATCCTATAAAATTGTTTTCTTTTTTAAGATGAAAATGAGCTTATTAGAAGAAAATTTCGTTCAAAACTTCTGAAATGCCTGAGGTTAAAGACGCAATACCACTTATTAATGCATCATTCCCAGTTTAATATTGGGTTGGCCAAAAAGTTCATTTGTTTTTTTCTGTAAGATGGCTGTAATACCACTTAGTTATCTTAACTTCATTTGAAACAATTTTGTTAGATTGTGTTGTGACAGCTGTCATACAGTGTGCATTAAAAAAACTTAATCAAAATTGGTGAATTTTTGTATAGCCATTTTAATATTCAAGGTGGAAGAAAATAAGCAACATTTTTGGCATACTATGCTTTATTATTTCAACAAAGGTAAAAACGCAGCTGAAACACACAAAAAAAGATCTGTGCAGTGTATGGAGAAGATGCTGTGACTAATCAAATGTGTCAAAAGTGGTTTGTGAAGTTTCCTGCTGGAAATTTCTTGCCGGATGATGCTCCATAATCAGGTAAACCAGTTGAAGGTGATGGTGATTAAAACAGAGACATTAATTGAGATCCATTAAGATTAGACCACATGGAAGATAGTCGACATACTCAAAATATCCAAATAAATAAAGTTATTGCTGAAAATGAAAAAATTTGTCTCTTATTTTATGGAAAAAAAACTAGATGAACTTTTGGCCAACCCAATATAAAGCTCCAGGTACTTGCCATCCATCCTCCCCGTGACATTTTTGTTGATTGGGCACAGGCACCGTTGGTGGTTGGCCTGGGCACAAGAGCCCTCAGACCTGGCCTGAAGGAACTCACAGGGATGAGACTCTCTTACTAAGAAGAGGTGAACTCAGAGTGCCTTCCCTCCCCCGGTATTTGCTTCATCCATAAGCATGCACCTCGGCTGCCTTTAGAGCTGCAGTTGCAGGAAATGGCATGGCAGTCACCTTGCAGGGTGGCTTCTGGTCTCAGAGCCCCAATGTCATTTTGCCTATTGCTCCCCTATATTTAACCCAGGAGCAGGTTAGAGAGACTCACAAACCGTCAGGGCAATGGACAGTCCTCAACTTCGCCAACGTTTGTCTAACCTGTCCACACGTTCCCTGCATTTATCGCTAAACCCCTTCCCATTTCATTTCTCTCCCCAGGAGCCCTGAGCTGGAGCAGGCCGAGCACTAGGCAGGATTCCTAATGGCTGCTTTGATTGATCAGGCCTCAGCTGTTCTCTCACTTTGGTGACAAAGGTTACCTAGCTCCAGAAACAATCAATGGATCACTAATGTATGCGGGCATGTTTTCACCCCTTTCAGACTATAGGACATTTTATAGACAGACTGTCAAGTCATTTTAAAGCTGTGAACATTCGGAGGGCTTTTGTAGCTGAGCACATGCTGAAACATACCAATTTCAAGCCTTGGAGCAGCTCTGATTCTTCATAACCTGCTAATGGGTATGTAGGGACAGGAAGGCATGATTGGATGTCTTCCATTTAGGACGGCAGAAAGAGAAGGTCTGATAGAAGATGGAGGGATGTAATTAACCTTCACAGTGACACCTAGCTCTGTATGGGCCCTGTGGAGGCACAGGCTGGAAGTGCAATCTTTAAAGATATCTCTGGTTTTAATGGGCACTGAACTTGGCCAACAATGACTTAGTCTATGCTAGGGCTCCCTAAATTCTCACTTAAAAGACAATCACTTCTAAATGGACAATTGGCACCGGGGGATGGAGTGAGAACGAGAGAAGTGCAGAGGGAAAGGAAAGAGCTCATTAAGGAGTCTTTTTACCATTCACTCCAAGAGGATGAGAGAATAAAGAGAAAGCAAAAGCCCAAGTGTGCCAGAAATTCACTCTCAGAAACTGATATTATTCTGAGCGGTTCATATGCAAACCTCCTGGTTTGAGTTTCCAGCACACGTCCCCCCATCCTCTGGTAACACTACCCCTATAAATCAACAGTCACTCTCCCACTCTTCATTCTTGGGGTTCAGGGTGAGCTTCAGATCTAAGGGCAGAACACGTGACCTGGCCTGGCCAATCGGATGGTAAATTCCCCAGACCCGGAAGGATGAGCACAGAAGAGTTGATCCAAGCAGAGCGAATCTCGTGTCTGCAGCAGGAGTGACTAGGAGAGATGCTCCCTGGGGTAGGTGCTGCTGGATGTCCCTCCCACCCCTCCCCACAGAGCCGCACCACCAGTCTAGAGGCTGAGAGTGCATTACTTGCTCTCCCATCATCCTTTGCAGTGAATCGTGGTCACATGAGCTCGTGCAAGGGGATGGGGAGGTGAACGGGATGGGGGCAGTCCTGGGAAAGAATTGCCTGATCTGGAAAAAGAGAGATGTTCTTGACAGGAAGTTTCCTTGTCTACCTTCACTGGGAGCTACTTGTGAACGCAACATGCTTAGAGATGCAGCAATCTGGGGATATACCAGAAAGGTTGACAGAATTACAAAGAAATCTACTCAGAGTTTTACCTTGTGAGTTCCTAAATCACTTGTGTTATGTGCGTAGGAGGAAAGAAACTAGTATTTAAGCTACTTTCTAGATTGAGGTTTTATTATTTCAGTGAAGTTATTTTAAGTGAAATAAAAATATGGATAGTTTGAGAGCTTCCACAGGCCATTTAACCACCCTCAAGAGTCCATGAATGACACTATCATGAACAGAGCTGACGTAAACAGAACCCAATGACATTGTTTGAGCCTCTGAATCCATTGATACCTGAATTCTTCAGGTGCATGAATCAATACATTGTACTTTTTCTTAAATAGGGGTTGAGTTTCTCTTACAATTTACTACATTAAAATTTCCTATTTTTCTGCATAGTAAAGGATCATTAAAAATTTAAAGATATATGCCCAAAGATATTCTCTACAGTAATATTTGTAACAGCAAAATTAAATGAATGAATACACAAATAAGTGGAAAATATCTACATATCTCCAACACAATGGTTAAATCAACTATGCCCTATTTATATGATATACTACATACTACATATATTATGTACAAAATGCCATCATGTAAAGGAATAATGTAGGCCAATGTGTACTTACAGACAATTATATACAAAACATCTATTGTATAAAAAAATATATATATGAATATCTTACACATATGTGCATTTTCATGTGCATATGTATAGAGGTATGAGCATAGAAAGGAGTCTAGAACAATTCATATTGAAATAATAAGTGTTTAGAATGAGCAGTTGAGTAAGGTTGTGAAAGAGAAGGATATTTTCACGCTCTACACTTTCAAATTATTTCCATTTTAATACCAAATATTTTTATTTGACGTATGAAATGAAAATTAAACACCCTTCCAAAATCTAAAATGTCTGCGTTTTTCTCACTGAGCTCTGCTTAATACAAAACACTCCCTAATAAAGAAAGAAAACTGAAAGGCAAAAAGCAGATTGGGCACCCGGACACGCATCGCTGAAGCTGAAAAGTTCCGCACGGCTTCCCGTCTCTCTGTCCTCAAGTCTCCACGACCGAGCACTGCTGCAGCGGCCTGTCCGGGCCACCTCTTCCTCCATCCTGCAGGGGGACCCGCCTCTGCTCCCTGTCAGCAAGGCCCGGCACATTAGAGCAGGTCCCGCAGCCCCAGGTGGGACATGGCCTTTAGCTGAGACCCTCTGGAGTCATCCAGCCCCTGCTGGCTCTTGCCTTTACAGTAATCAGGTCCACCCCTTGTTACTTGTCCGGGGACCAAGGGCAGTGAGCCTCCATCATTTTGCGTTTCCCTCACACTTGGAAGATAAGAAGTTGGGGTAACCTGCGTCCTATACATAAAGGTGTTGCTCAAAATAGTATAATAATTTGATGCAAAGCAAGCCAGCAAGAGTCCCAACAAGCCCACCGTTCTAGAATAACAAGGTTTGCAGTGACTACAATAGCAAGCACTTCCTCATGTACTTGGCCACTGTTGCAGGAGAAGAACGTTTTTCCCTGAGCCTTGGCTCTTCTGTGTTTGAGAGCAAAGTCTTCTCAAGTCCTCATCAACAGCATCTCTCTGTCTCTCTTTGGCACTGACCTCACATCATATTCCAGGAGAGAGAGAAATGTGGGGGAGGGAGGAAGAGCCTACTGGGCCTTGTGCGTGCGATGTCCTGGTCAGTGTGGGCTGCTATAACAGAATACAATAGACCTGGTGGCTTATAAACTATAGGCATTTATTTCTCACAGTTCTGGAGGCTGGAAATTCAAGATCAGGGTATCATCTTGGTCAAGTTCCGGTGAGAACCCTCTCTGGGTTGCAGACTCCTGTCTTCTTGTTCTGTCCTCACAGGGTGAATAACAAAGAGGGGGAGGAGAAGCTTCCGTGACTCCCAGGACATGAAACCCACTCATGAGGACTCCGCCCTTGTGACCTCATCTAATCCCAGTCATTTCCCAAAGGCTTCCCCTTCAAACACCATCATGTTGGGGGTGGGGGGTTCCACATATAAATTTCTGGGGACACAAACAGGCAGTCCATAACTTCTTGTAATGTCATTGGCTTTTACTCTGAGGGAATGAAAGGCCATTGGCTGCCTTGAGCTAAGTGGCAGGAGGTGGACTGACCTGTTGGCAGGCCCTTCTGGGGACCCTGTGGGGAGTGGACAGTCTGTAGGCAGCCAGAGAGGAACGGGAGGCCCGTGAGGAGACACCTGAGAGAGCCTGCAATGGTGATGGAGGCAGGTCTGTTCTGAAGGGGGAGCCCACAGGACTCGCTGCCAGGTTGGGCCTGGGGACACCCAGAGAGAGAGGAATGAGGGGTGATCGTGGCTCGGGGCTCCTGAATGAAGCCTTCCCACAGAGGGAGCTCCGAGACAAAGATGTCCTGAGAAGGAGGCCAGAGGGGCCCCCAGACCCACAACCCCACAGCTGTCCATTCCTCCGCCATGACCTTCCTTGGTCTGTTCCATAATTGTCGCTTCACATGTCTCTCCCAGCTGCAGGTCTCAGAGACAGGGCCCGTGCCCTCTGTCACCCTGTGGCAGGTGTCATAGCCAGGACCGGGAAAATAGAGCCATCTGTCTGTGTTTGTGGAAGAAATAAACAGCAGGTCCAGAAAGGCTGAGTAGGCAGACAGTGGATGCACCCGACTATAAAATTCTCAGCAAAAAAATAAGGAAGGAAAAAAAAATGTAGCTTAAGTCAGAATTAAAAACAAAACAAAACATGTTTTGTTGTTTTTATGGCTGTTTTGAACAAGTGCTTGGTGACTTAGCATTATCCATTAAAACTGAGACATGACTCCCACTGATCTAGCAATGACAGTCTTAGGGATCTAACTCGGGGAAGACACACATGTGCACACACACACACACAAACAGGCTCACTGCAAGCTTGTCCAGACGAGACAAAACTTGGGAAGAACGCAGATGTCTATCATCAAGCAAATGAATAAACAACTGTGGCAGTGATATTACTAAGGAATACTATACAGTGAACAGAAGAAAAATTCACAACCATATGCATCAACATGAATCTCAAAAACCTACCATTGAGTGAGGAAAGCAATTAGGATCGTGACATGGCATGTTTTCATTGACATGTAAAACCAACACCAAAAAAACCCCAAAAAACCTACTCTTTTTTGTTTATCAATAATTATACTTTTTATCACAGCCATGGTGAATTATAGGATTATGGGGCTGATAAAAAAAAAAATTGCACGTCCCTGCCCCACCATTCACCACTGATTTCTGTCGTCCAGAAATAACCATTTTTAGCAATTTTAGCATTTCTGTAAGTGTGTACCTCTCTCTTTCTCAGGAATATGTTGCTATTTGTTTATTGTTCTAGGTCATTACTTACTGCCTTCCTTCCATGAAAGAAAATCATGAAGATTTAGTGCTCAGGCCAGCCCCGTTCACGCCTTCGCCCACCCCATCATCCGGGCAAGACTTCCTGGTCTGTAAGGAGCCAGCAGGCAGTGCTCACAACCAGCCTGGGTGAAGAGCAGCCACAGGTGAGCCGTGTGATGTGACGTTTGCCCTCCTTGTACACATTTTGTTTTGTTTTGTTTTGTTTCTGTAAACTGAGTCATTATCTTGATCTTCTTCCACTTCCTTAACGCTGCATCGTTCTCACTAAAGTCACAACACTACCCGTAACCCACCTTTCCATGTGGTCGCACCATTAGGTAAGGGGACAGGTTTATGTTTTCCTGGCACCCAGCTGCAAGGAAGGGCCGCTCTCCAGGTCTGCCTCACAGCAGTGATCCTGACATTGCCCTGGTGCTATTGATGTATCCTGGAGACTGTCCCGCTCACCTGGGAAGAATCGGCCACGTCCTTGTGTGGGACCCCACAGCATAGACTTTTGTGACCCGTCCCTTGCTGGTGGGGCGCAACCTCCTCTCGTAGCTTCCTGAGAAAGCGCACAGAGGAGATGAGTCTCTGCAACCTTGCAGGTCTGAATGTCTTTCTCCCGTTGTTTGCCTCCATCTATAAGGTTACTATGGCTCATGATCAATGTCGGGAGTAGATTTCCCAACGAGTTTGAAAGCATGGCTCCATTCCACTTCCGGGTTGCCCAGAATTGGAATTCTGAGTCCTGGCCCTGAATTTGAGATCGGCGCCTTCTCTCTCGAGTCTCCCAGGGTTTTCTCTTCCTCCTGGATTTCTGTGAATTCATGAGGATGTTTCCAGGGCTGGGTCTTTTAAAATTCATTATTCAGAGCATTATGGGGGCCTAGAAAGTATAATTATAAGTTAATTTTAAAGTTCAAAAAAAGCCTAGAGACGTTGGAAGACAATTGGGCCATTTCTTAACAAAACTAAACATACTCTTACCATGTGATTCAGCGATTGTCCTGTTTGCGTTTCCCCAAAGGCGCTGGAAACTTAAGTCCACACAAAATCTTGCATGTACATGTTTAGAGCAGCTTTATTCATAATTGCCAAAACCTTAAATCAACCAAGATGTCCTTCAGTAGGTGAATGGAAAAAAAAACAACTATGGTACATCCCAACAATGGAACATTATCAGGCCATGAATACACACAGAGGAGCCTTAAAAGCATATTGCTGAGTGAAAGAGGCCAATCTGGAAAGACTATCCTGTGGTGTGATTCCAACTAAATGACATTCGGGAAAAGATAAAACTCTGGAGACTGCAGATCAAAAGATCAATGGTTGCCAGGCATTCTGGGGAGGGAGAGAGGAGTAGGCAGACCTCAGAGGATTTTTAGGACAGTGAAATTATTCTGTATAAAGCTGCAACAGCGGATACATGTCTTTATACATTACAGAATCTGTGACTTGATGTGTTTCATCAACTTTGGACAATTCTTCAACTAATACCTCTTTATATAGTGCTTCTGCAATATATTCTCTTTCCTCTATTTTTAGAACTTCAATTACATGGATTTTAGACTCTTTTACAAAAGTCCTTATTTTCTAGTGCTCTTTTCCATATTTTTCAATGTTTTTATTCTATGCTTCAGTATGGACATTTCCAATAAACCTATCTTCTCCTTTGTCTAAAGTGTTGATACACCCATCTCTTGTGTTTTTAACTTTTATTTAGTTTATTTTTCAGTTTGAGGCTCTTTATCTGATTCTTTTTATGAATTGTATTTCTCTGATAAAATGCTCCATATTTTGTTCATGTTTGTTCATCCTTTTTGTTGATCTATTGGTAATATATTATCATATAAAACTAAACAGAAATTCCTAGAAAGCTGGGGTTGGAGAGATTTTTTTCCATATCTCTTAACTAGATAAATAGTATTTTGCTTTGGTTGCTAGTTCTTCATGAAACCAAACCTGTCAGGATTCCAGCAAAGAAAAAGAATAAGAGTGTATCTCATTTAGAGGCTACACACCCAAATAAACATCTGCCAGGCCCAGGCAGTCAAAGAGTGAAGCAGGCCAAGCATCACAACAAGGGAAAAGTCAATAATCCAAGACAAATGACACCCAACCTTGATGATGGGGAGACTGGGCGGGTGGGCCTGAGGCAGAACAGAAGAAAGTCCCATCCTAAGGGACATTGTACCCGCTGCTGTGGCACAGCGGAAAAGTGGACTGAATATGAATGGAGCTCAAATATTTTAACATAGAATCTATGTTGTCCATGAAAAGACATGCTTTTAAAATTCTGACATTAATTACTGTTTCAACACAGTGTTCCCAAAACCAACAATAATAACAACAATGGTCTGGCACAGAGGTAGAACATTTAGAGCATCGGCCCTGGAGCCGGGCCACCCGAGTTCGAACCCCGCCCAGCAGGCGGCCCAGAGTCAGCCATCCAACCCCCTGGGTCAGGGTTTCCCCATCTGTAAAGTGGGAACCATGAGCATCTACCTCAGGGACTGGCTGGGAGAACTGATCAATCAATATGCATGAAACACAGAGAATCAAGATCACGTGCCTGGGGAAATGTTCATTAAACCAATAACACAGTTTGCAGGACAGATTCCCTCTTTAAGCTGATTTCAGCCCACGGGCACCGTGAAGCATCTGCCCTGGTCCAGCCTCCTCACTCTACAGACGGGGGCGTATTTGGGGCACAGAGAGGGGGTGCGCTGCTCGGGCATGCATGCAGCTCATAGTCCTAAAACCGGGTCTGGGACTGGAATTTCCTTCAGATGCCTTTCGTCAATTAAGTCCGTGTGCCCTGCAAGCCAAGCGGCTCGTTTCCGTGGACGGCAGAGAGGTCGAGGCGCCCTCAAACTAGAGATACCGCTCTAATTGCATGTCTGCCCCGAATTCGTCGTGATCATTAGCAGAGCCCCTGTGCTCCGGCTGAGAGAGGAGAGGGAGGCCCAGACATATCATTGCTCATCTAAATTTTTAATAATGCTCCCGTCTTCAGACCGTCGGGGCAATCAAACCCAAATTAGCCTGGTACTCAAAGCCACGGAATAACACGGGGAGTGAAAGGGATAATGTTTCTTTAATGAAAATTTCATCAATGCAGATGTCTCATTGAATATTAAGGGTCTTGGCGTGTAGCCAGCATCAGAGCGGACCGCTGTGACATTGACCTTTGTCCCTCAGAGGGAGATACAAGTGCAGACTCTGGCTGACTTCACCGGCTCAGGGACAACACAGGCGGTCGACCTTGCAGCCCAAATGAAGGAAGATCTTGATCCAAGGGGCAAGGTGGCTCCACCACCCACCTCTCCCTCCAGGCCCCCAGTCCTCTCCAGGTTTCTCTCGGGGCCGCGGGTCTCAGCGCCTCCCTTGTTTCTCTGCACCTCAGCCCCTCACTGTCCCCACCCGGCCCTCCTCCTGAGACCCCCCCAACACCTGCCTCAATAGCACCTCCCTTCTCCAGCTGCTCAGGCCTCATCCTTGGAGTTGACCTTGATTTGTTTGCTTTCCTCTTACTTCCTCTGGTCCATCCATCAGCCTGACCTTCCTAGATAAATCCCGAAGCTGGCAGTGTTTCCCCGCTGTGTCACCATCCCCCGCCCTCGACCATCCCCGCTCCATGGTGGCTGCCTCATGGGTCTAGCAGCTGCTGCCCTCCGCTCCTTGGCCTGTCTCTCCACACACAGTCTGAGAGCTCATGCAAAATAAACCCAGAGCACGTCACACCTCCGCTCAGCCCCGCCCAATGACTACGGTCATGCACAGTGAAAGCCAATATCCCTGCAGTTGCCTACAAGGTTGTACATGGACCGGGTTCTGTCACCTCCCTGACCTCAGCCCCATGCCGTCCCTGTCTACCACTCCCTGTGGCCACTCTGGCCCTCGCTGCTCCTCACATCCAGGCTGCGCACTAGCTGTGCCGTCTGCTTTAACCATCTCCCCCGGGATCCATGTGCCCCTGGCTCGTTTTCTCAGGACACTTGACCCATGTCACCATCTCAACAGTCCCTCCCCGAGAGGGCCTCTTAACCACTCCAGTCGCTCCCTCATTACCCCGCTGTCTTTTGCCCCTGGCTGTCATCACCACTGGCCTGTTGTATCCCGGTCATTAATCATATTCGTGTTCATGGCCTCTCTCCCCAGCTGATGTGTGAGCTTCTTGGATCAGGGACCTTGTTTGCTTTTCTTCTCCACTTTCTAGAAGAGAGCTTAGTGCCAGGAGCATGTGCAACATGATTTGCATACGGTAAAGACATACGTGAAGAGAAAAGTTTGACATGCTTTTTAGAGTAAGCTCATGGGCATTAATTGAGCACTTACTATGTGTTGGGCCGGTTCTAGGTTCTGGAATGCATGAGAAAAGAAAACAGAGAAAAGAGAAAGAGCATCTTCCCTCATGGGCTGACCAGACCGCTGGCGTGTGGACAGACACACACTATATAAGGGAGACAGGAAGGAGAGCCGCGTAAGCTGCAGACCGGGCTATGGGGAAAGCCCTTCTGCAAAGGAGCCGTCTGAACAGAGCTGTAAAGAACCAGAAAAATCCACCCATTGGAAGATTGGGTGAAAAGTGCAAAGGGTCAGCATTTTCTAAAAACAGGGAAGAGGCCTTTGCCTTCGGCCCCTGTGACCTAGGAGGACAGTATGAGATGGTGGGGGTCACACTGGGCCTTGCCATATTAATGGCAGCTGATATTCATTAGTATTTACCATGTGCCACTTGACATACATTATCTCATCTAATCCTCACGACAACCTGAGAAGTAGGTAATGTTATTAGCCCCATTTTACAGAAGAAATTCTAATTAAGTAGCCACTGTTGCACTTCTTTACTAATCAGCCAGTTGCAATAATGCTCTGTAACATAATAAAGCTCCAAACTCAGTGACTTGCAATAATCCATACTTCTCATCTCTCAGAGCTGCCGGTCCTCTTGGTTCCGCTGATCCTAGCTGCACTCGATTGGGTGACTCTGTTGAGGGTCACTGGGCTTGGCTCCCGAATAGGGAGCAGGTTCAAATCAGCCCTGTGAAGCTCTCATCGGCCTTAGGATGCAGCTCAGCAGGACAGGACTTTCCAGAAGCCAAGAACCAAGCCAAACCCCACAAGTGCACTTATGGGCTCTACCTACATTAAACACACAAGGGCCCCATTGGTCAAAGCAGGTCACATGGTCATCCCACATCATTGGGAAGGCCTGGGACATCATGTGGGAAAGCGGGGAGATGAGGAACTGAGAGTCACAACCCTCCTACCACAGGCACATGCGGTGGTGACCGAGCTGGGTGCTCCTCTGGGCAGTCTGGCTCTGCAGTCTTCGCTCCCAGCCACCAGGCTGCACTGCCTCACAGTCCTGGGCAGGGGTCTGGATTTTAATCTGGGAGCAATGGGAAACCTCATTGGGTTCAACAGCATCTCCTCCAAATTTCATTTCCCTGGGAACCTCAGAGTGTGACCTTATTTGGAAAGGGAGTCTTTGCAGGTGTAATAGTTATTAAAATAAGGTGTGGGCCCTAAATACAAAGCCCAGGTGAAGACACACAGATAGAATGTCACACGACAACAGAGGCAGTGACAGAGGAAGTGACTGATGTGCCTACAAGCCAAAGAATGTCAAGAATGCACTAGAAGCTGGGAGGGAGGCCGGGAACAGATGCTCCCAGAGCCTCCAGGAGGAACCAGCCCCGCCAACACCTTGATTCCAGACTGTGGCCTCCTGAACTGGGAGAAACAAATTACCATTGTTTTCAGCAGCCCGGTGTGTGGTCATTTGTTAAGGCTGCCTTCGGCACCTAATACAGAAGCCGGCAGAAGGTTCGAGGCAGGGAGCACGTGGTATAATTTACATTTTGAAAGGCCTTCTGGCTATGATAGGCAATCAGTAAATTCTTGAGTTACATTCTTGAAGGATTCACCCGACCCTGTTCTTGCCTGAGGCCCTCCCGGGAGCTGACCACCTGCTCTGTAAGCTATTCAGACCTTCTTGTCCTGTCCTCAGAGGGGCCTTTCTGCGCCACCCTCCACTCTGAGCTGTGTTGCTTTCAGTCATTTATGCTTTGACATATTGGTGCCTCTTGTCACTAATTTCCCAGGCGATGTGTCAAGAGTTGAAGAAGCCCTCACAGCCACACGTCACCAGATACACACGACACACTAGGAGGGTCCTCTCCTAACAGAGCAGAGCCTCTTGGCCTCAAATGTGGAGACAGTTGCCTTCCTCCTGAGCCTCAGTTTACCATGCACAAAACGAGCAGGTGTTAGGTGATTTCCAACAGCCCCATCTGCCTGGAACATTCTATGACTTAAATATTTATTTTAGAGTTTTCACGGTCCCCTTCTATTATTCTTCTTGCTCTCTTAAATTAACAAATACAGATCAATAACTTATTCTGTGGCTGGTTCTGTTCTCACAGCAGAAATTCAACAAACAGACAGACAGGCTTCCTTCTCTCATGTGGTTGCCATTCCTCAGGCACAAATGAAAGAAGAAGGGTATAATATGAGTCAATCCATTTCAGATGGTGACAAGTTCTGTGCCGGACATGGAGGCGTGGCATGGGGGTGGAGAGGGCTCCTTTACACAGGTGGTCAGACAGGGTTGCTCCCTGTAGGTGACGCCTGAGAAGAGAGTCGAAGGGCACGAGGAAGCAGGTGTTGGAGAGAGCTGGGGAGGAACATTCCAGGAAGGGGCAGGCAGCACATGCAAAGGCCCTGAGGCAGGAAGACTTGGAATTTTGGAGGAAGGCCAGGGTGACTGGAATGGAGGGGCGAGGGGAGCAGTGGTGGGAGACAGCTTGGGGGAAACTGCAGTAACCGTGCCTGGCCCTCTAGGACGTGACGAGGAGGGGGTGTCCATGTCCTCCCAGGTGCTATAGAAAGACTCTGAGACATTTACTTGGGGCCGACAGGGTGTCGTTAGTATTTTACAGAGCTCGCTCCCCTCTGGGTGCATGTAGGGGGTAGACTTCGCATGGGGAGAGGGGTGACAGCAGGGGCCCTGCCAGGGGCTGTCGCAGTGACCCAAGCAAGGAGGGAGGTGTCACTGAGCTGAGAGCACCGGGACAGCGGGGGTAGATGGTCTGGAAGCGGCTCTTGAGTTCAGTGCCTACGATGGTGGGAGAGCCCCAGGGTGACCCATGCTGGGTCCCTGGCCTGAGTGACTAGGTGTTTAGTGGCACCGCTTACTGAGCAAGGGGACACTGGGTCTTCTGCAGTTTTTTTGAAAGCTTGCCAGATCTGAAAGCCTGAACAGCTCTGCCCACTGAGCAGCTGGGAGGCCTCCCGCAGGGCCATCTGGAACCGGAGCCCTGAGCACGCAGGGGTCCATGTGCCGGTCACCACGCACCAGGCCTCGGCTGGGGGACTGACCCCATCCAGATGTGGAGGCAGCGGGAAGCCCGGCATCTGATTGCGGCCTGGCCAGCGCCAAGCCCAAGATTCATGGAGCAAACAGAGGGGCCCGCAGTCCTTCAAAGAGTGCCTCACGTGCCCCCATCCTCGTGACCCCAAACCACAGGAGGAGGAGTCTCCAGACAGTGGGTTCTCACAGGACACTGTGAGGCGGCCATTTGGATTTGAGCAAGGCTGTGTCCCAGCCCTGGCCTCCTCCATAAGCCTCTGCTGGAAACTGAGAAATAAATTTAACCGCCAAGAAAACGTCAAGTTTCAGATGCTGGGCTTAATCAAGGGCACATTTTTCATTGGTCCAGCTGCTCTACTTCTCAGAAGACTCCAGGACTTCAGTTTATACACTGAGACTTTTTTGTTGTTGTTGTTCAATTTAGAGACAAGAAGAAAAGGAAAAGTAAAGGGGGGCAGGGAGGGACGAAGAGAAAGGCGAGCAGGAGAAAGAGGACTTTCAATGTCCAGATGAGAAACGAAAGCTTCTCAGATCTGCTCAGATGTCATGCTCACAGGACACAAACATGCAGCCAATTCTGCTTGTTTAGATTTTGGAGACATAGTGCTGCTGCTGGATGTCAGATGTTGGGCAAAGAAACAGGCTCCTAAGAACCAAGCGTTGTCTACATTTCCTGTTTGGGGACCTTGGCAACTTTCTCACATTGGCACCAGCATCTCCCTCTCTGGTAACAATAATTCCTGCGGTCTTTACAGCAGAAGGACACCTCAGACCTGGCAGCCACCCTCTGTGCCGGGGCAAGAGGCTCCGCATACATCGGGCCACGCAGGCTCCCCGCCCCCACCCCGATACCCAGGGCCTCTGCGAAGGAAGAGCAGCTCTCAGCCCCACTCCCAGGGACCAGAGGACCTTCCTGGTCGGACCTGCCCTGGGAGCAGGGACAGGAACCCAGAGCCTCCCTGTCCACCAGCCCCTCTTTCTCCAAAGAGCAACCTGAACGTGTCAGCTGTTTCATATTCTGAGCAAGTAGAAGGTTCATTCCTTGTTGGCTTTGGCCTTCGGAGGACTCAGGCTGATATATGTAAAGGGTTCTCAAGGAGGGTAGGCCTGGCTTTCCTTGATAAGCCCATTTCTGGGTGGGGCCAGAGCAGGAAACTGGCACCACCAAGCTCCCCTTGTCTCCCAGGTGAGAGGCTGCGCTGACCCTGCTGGCTCCCCGCCCCCTGCCCCCAGCTGACCCCTGCCCTGCACAGAGCCCAGTCAGGGGCATAGAATAGAAGCTACATACGGAGGTGCCTCTTTATCATGGCCAGAGGTAACAGGCCCTCAAGATGCATCCCGCCAACATCCAGAAGCGAAAGCCGGCCTGTGGGTGAGAATCTCAGGTCTCCTCGCTGTGGGATAATGGTACCTCTTCCCTGGCAACAAATAATTAAAACAAAAAAGAAGTGCTTTATGTTCTGATGACACAGGGTTCTTTCATCGTTACGTATACACAATTACACAAAGCAGTGAGCCACCAGTATTCATGATAAGCCAAGTTCCAGCCCCAGTGAAAAAATGATTTTTGCCAAGACCTTACCTTATCTTTCTCGCAAGACAATCCCGGTCCTTGTGACTTCGGCTCATGGACACCACGGGCTGGAAAGATAGGAATGCGCACAGCTCTTTTCTTCCCTAAGATATACGTGTTGAGATAGGCCTTGCAAAGATTCATTTGCATGTCCTGGATAAAAGCCGATTTCATACACTAACAGCAGAAGATAGCAGCTGATGGAAATCACTTATTTAGGGGCCATTGGGGAAGCAGATATGAATTATTCTTTTCCTCTAAACAAATTCGTGTGTTGTGACAGCGTGGTAGGAAGCCCACAAGGAAGGGCACGAGCATAACTCTACGACAGAAGGAAAATCAGGCTTTTTTTTTTTTTAAATAGAAGTATGTAAACAGTAAGTAAGAGAATACATAACAGAATGTGTTTATGGATTCTCAGTCTTGCCAAAAGCAAAACAATCTTTAAGAAAATGCTGAAAACGTCGTCAGTAACCTTGAGCAGATCATGTTTCAATGTCTTTGGCAGACAACAGGGCCACCCAGGAATTAAAGCAGTGCTTAAGGAGGAGGAAAAAGTTAAAGTAGAGCTAACGTTTTGAGCTCCTGATGAGAAAGTACAGTGTGGACAGAGAAAAGGAAGTCTGGATCGAGCAAAATTCATCGCAAGTTTCAAAAAAAAATTAAAATCTTAATTTCAGTTATGTATCTTTTCTGCCAAACATGAATAACTATGCACGCTGTATTTCTTTGTCTTTTGGGGAAAAATCAATGATAAAGAGGCAATGACTTTCAGTCTCGGTTCAGCCCGAAAGTCTCGATGTTTTTGCTGGATTTTCAGACCCAGGGGTTCATCCAGGACACCACAACCCAAACTGAGGCCTGCAGAAGTGAGACCAATGTTAACGTGAAAGCCTACGGCAGCCCCAGCTGAAAGCCAACATTTCGATTTCATCAGAGAGGATACTGGCTATGAGGCCTTATAGTCAAAGCCTCAAATGCTAGACTAGCCCCTCTCAGCGCATGTCAGATCTTTTCTAGTTTTTCTCTGTGTTAATCGGGACTCTAGATTACGTGACAGAAATCACATCACATGGCTCAAAGAAATGGAGCTGTACTAGCTTATATATTCTTTAGAGTCTCAATCTAGGTCCAGCTTCAGGCGTGGCTGAATCCAGTACCCGGACCCAGGCAGCATCTCTCCCCAGCCGTGGCACCCCTCCCCGTCTGCGGGCACCCTTCCTTCCCAGCAACCCCTTCCCCTGGCCTGGCTCCTGGAAGGCCCAGCTTCACGCCTCAGCAACCCCCATGGAAACGTGACTCTTGTATCCCACAGTTGGGATGGAAGAATTGTCTCTTCAGCTCTGACTAGGTCCTTTGTCTGTCTTTGTGCCCATTTCAGAGGCTCAGAAGTCCCCAGTCTCAGACTTCTAATACAAGAATGTGGCTCAGTGTAGGAGTTGCGCACTCTCTGTTCCCTAATACAGCAAAACGCACACTTTCTTCTACACTTGGTCTTCCTAAGAACCCGCCAAGGTGCGCCCGGGAAGGAGGGCTGTGGCTCTCAGGTGGGAAGGAAGGCTCAGCAGGCCGACCTTCCGCCACAGATTAGCATCTTCATAGAGGCTTGAAGAGGCCCTGACAACATATATTTAAAAGAAGTTGCAATATTTTTCCCGTAAAATATTTAAAATCTATAAAGGTCACAATAGTTGGCCAAGGGGAACATGAATTAAGATTTCTTTGCTCATTGAGTTTTTTAACTTGTAGACTATGTGACATGAAATTTTCTTGACGGTGGAGGGCTGAGGCCTTGAGAAGAGCTGCCACCTGAGCTACCTGCTGGAGGACAGGTGAGGCATCATGGGTCCCTAGAGGAAAGCAAAGGGACTGATGCTTGAAGAAGGGGGAACAGATGCTAAGCAGGCACACAGCAGACTACACCGGCTCCCCAGACATGTTACCACCATTGTCGAACACCCTCCTTCTCCTTGCTCTTAGGCACAGCCCTGAACCCTCAGAGAGCTGCAGTGTTCCTTTGGGTGGAGCGGAGGATACTTCATAAGTGAATCCATAATGCCGTTCAGCACACGCACTGGGTGATGAGCGGGTCCGGGTGTGTGCTCAGTGTTGAGAGAGGCAGGGGAATTGGGCAAGGTCTCCTGTCCCCAGGATCTCACAGGACCATGGGAAAAACAGACCTATAACCTGAGAGTTACAATTTGGTGTGTGATTAAAAGGTAATCAGGGAGTGTTGTTTGAATACTTAAGTGATAAATATGAGCGTACATTTCTAGTAGATCTTGGATAGACCTAAAACTTTGGACAGTGAGGCCCCTTCCATCTTTCCAGTCGCATTTTATGTCACTGCCCTTTACCCCCCCACCCCCAATTCTTAGAACTCCAGCCGCTTTGGTCATTTTTAAGTTCTTGAATATGATGAGTTCTGTGCTACCTTGCACAGGCTGCTCCTCCCATCTGAAATACATTGTCTTTCACACCTTCAGTCAACCAGCTCCTTCATCCTTCCAGGCCCAACTTAATTGTCACCTCCTCTAACAGACCCTGATAACCATGTCCAAGGTATAACCCCACCCAAAATTCTCCATCTCACTTCGTGTTTTTTTCCATTTGACAAATTTTTGTGGGGTGCCTAACCATATACCAGGCATTTTCCCAGGAGCCAAAGATAAAGCACTAAGCAAACCGACAAACATTGCTGCCCTTGTGGAGTTCCATTTTACTTAGGGAAAGAAAGGAGTAACCCAGATAAAAATTGTTAGAGGGTATTAGACGCCATGGCGATAAATAGAGCAGGAAGGAGAGAGGAGTATCCTTGTCTCTGGCTCTGCTCTGGGGGAATCCAAGGAAAGACAGTGTTTATAGCTTCAACTGTCAAAATATTGGGGACACACGAGGTTTATTAGGTACAAGTGGATTTGAGCCCATTCTTGCTAGAGCTTGTGATGGGCTCTGAGAACAACAGACACTCATCCACAGAGACTTTCGGACATAGTGGCACCCTCTGTTTCCTTTCTTAGCACGACTTAGCCATTTTATTTCTCTTCCGCTTAGCAGCTGTCTGCTTTCCCTGGACAGCACAATACACAGGAGAGCTTTGTAAGAGCCTTTCAATTCTCCGTTTCATGATGAGAAAGAACAATGATGGATGCATGAGTATTAACAGAGGTGAAGGATGCCCCCTCTCTCTCTCTCTCTTTTTTTTTTTTTTTTTTTGGCTTCACAGACCCTGGTGACAACGTGGCAGGATCTGGACTGACTCAAACTACACCACACCTGAGTGGTCCCATTTCTTTTGAAAAAAAATCCTCTAAGAATTTATATTTGTTTTCCCTGCAGGTGATTCATTTTTCTCTCATCCACTTTGAACCTAGAAAATTCAGCATATGTCCAACATAGCAACAAATCGTTTTGCAGTATTTCCCATTAATGAGGGTCATTTCCAGGCTGTGGGTTCCTGCCCTTTCTTATAAGTAGCTTGCAGCATTTTCATAATAAAAAGTAGTTAGCCTGCTTTAAATCTTCACTGATTTAGAGATTATGTCCAAGAATTTCACTAGTTGATTTGTTACCAGTATATTTTCTTCATTTGAAGTCAACTTTACAAAAGCATTTTCCTAGATTTTCCAACTAGAGTGATAGTTGTTAATTCAGATTGTAGCTGAAATGATGATGGCAAAGGTCATGGTGACGGTGATGTTGAGGACAAGGCGATGGCGATGCTGTTGATGGTGGTGATGCGGATGGAGGTGGTGGTGGCGGAGGTGATGATGCTGTTGATGATGGTGATGCTGGTGGTGGTGGTGGTGATGAAGGCGGTGGTGATGCTGCGGAGGGTGGGGATGGTGATGCTGCGGAGGGTGGGGATGGTGATGCTGATGTGGTGCTGGTGCTGGTGAAGGTGATGGCGATGCTGTTGATGGTAACGACGAATATGATGGTGATGCTGATGGTGGTGATGATGGTTCCCCATATACTGGGAAAGATTGGTTGAAGATAGGAGGTATGAGCTGTAGACGGTTTACTAATACCAAATATTCCTTTCATATTTTAATTCCCTAGTGTCTGTGCTTACCATTTTAACCTTATTCAAGTATTCCTAGGTAAACACTGAAGAACCTAAGCTGAGGGCCTTAACCAGCCAGAAATGCCTGAACCCCGATGGGTTCTGCCAACCCAGCCTCGAGGTCATCTTACCAGGCTGGGTTCTTCTTGAATGGGGTTTCAGAAATGGTTGTCACAGAGGTTTCTAGAAGAAGCCTTGTCTCAGCCTAAGGGGAACCATTAGTTCCTGAGTTGGGTCAACTGTAGAGCTTTTGGGAAAGAAGTCCCTGCATCAAGACACACCAGGTAGGTGAATCTCCTTCTTAAAAAATGAGCCTTTCTTTATTTGCTCTGAATAGGAACCAACACCAAAGGAGCCCACACATGATGAATAGACATCAGCTTTCATGAAAGCACCTCAGGATGGGCTCACAGGGTGGAGACTTCTCTTGCCATCTACGCAAAGGACCACAGGACCTTTTCCATCTAAAGCAGATCAGCCAGGTTCACAGGCCATCTCCACGAGCTAGGCCGGTATCCAGTGACCTGTCCTATGTGGATGGCCAAGAGGGAGACATAGATCAAGTGTTGGCTTGCCTAGGAGCCACTGCAGTCCCATTTTCCCTTATTTTTCCTCCAAAATAAATAAATAACTCATGCAATATGTTCACCTATCATCTTAGGCAAGAATGAGACCGGTATAGAAATGAATATATTAATCAGGCTCCAGTGGCAGACTTACAACCTTCTTTCATTAGAGACTGTAATTTGGCTGCTGTGATTTTCAAAGTCAGTGAAACACTAAATAGAAGCGTGTCAGCCTGGTATCAAATGGATCCTTAAAATAACATTGCTGGGAATAGATCATTTGATAAAATATTCCTGAACAATTTTAAGCTACATAATAAGGTGAGCTGGGGTCTTTTTGTTGTTGTTGTTGTTGTTGTTGTTGTTTTTTACAACAAACTTGGCAGAATTTTCCTCCGGTTTCCAACTTTCCAAATAGGATTTCTTTATTCCAAAATGCTTTTAAGCTTGCTAAAATCAGCTCACTGCCTACCTTCCCCCTACGCTGAATTGTCTCTTTTACATTTTGCAGTTAATTTAAAACCTGAGATTGATGACTTCTTTAGTGCTGAGCCACTAGGATAGAAATGGCCACATTTTCAATTACATGTGGAAAAATGGGAAGTCTGGAACTAGTATTCAGGCAACGCTCAGCATATTCCTTAAGAGACTAGAGATGACAACGGCTACTGACCAAAGGAATCTCTGATGCTCCCCAAGAATGGCTGCTCTCTTGTACTTTTTTCCTGGCAATACGAAAAGGGAGTTTGGGGGAGTCTTAATGAAATATGTTTGTCTCTCCAGGTAGACCAACTGTGTTATGAAGTCAATGTCTGATTCCTAGGGTCCTACCACCATCCATTATGCCTTGAACCCGAGAACAAAACGTCCTCAGTAAATTCTTGCTGACAGCTTGATTAATGACTCTGAGAATCAGGAAATGACAGGTCTTGGTGTAGACTGGGATGGCTGGGGAAAAAAAGCCTTGATTTTATGAAAAAGAACTATTACTGGCTGGATTGTGTCCCCGCAAAAATTCGTGTTGATGTCCTAACCTTCAGTTCCCCAGAACATGATTGTAATTGGAGACAGAGTCTCGAAAGAAGTGAGTAAGGTTAAATGAGATTATTAGTTTAGGTTCTAGTCAATACGACTGGTGTCCTTAGAAGAGATTAAGACATGCGCAGAGGAAGGACCCTGTGAAGACACAGGGAGAAGACAGCCATCAACAACCCAAGGAGAAAGGCCTCTGGGGAAGGTGCCCTGCTGACACTTTGGCTTTGGACTTCCAGGCTCCAGAACTACAAGAAAATAAACTTCTGTTGTTTCAGGCACCCAGACCATGGAACTTTATTATGGTGGCCCCGGCAGACTAATGCGATAGCTGCCTAGCCTTTAGCTGAGGTTCTGTTCTCTCAAAGCTGACATTGCTTACATGCATGCAGCTTTTGAGTGAAATACGACATGGTTTTACATCAATGTCATGGATGAGAGACATTTGAACTTGAACTAAAGTATGCAATTTACACCTGTTCAGATAGAGCTTCTGTAAAATGCATTGTCCCCAAAGAGATCCAAATGATTTACTATCTCCAAGAGTGAAAAAAGAAGTGACCTTTTTATACTACTATTTGAAATCCCCCTATTCCAACTCCCACCAAAAGAAAAAGGGGCATTTATATCATACATATCTCAAAAATTAAGTCATATGAGCAGAAACGTTAAGACCCAGGAGATCTTCTGTGGGCCAGCATTTCTATTAGGCAGTGTCCCCACAGGAAGCACATCCTATCAACTTCTTCCTTCATGTTGTATACACCTGGCAGCAGAAGGCTGTGTACTGACAAAAATTAATAAATAAAACAGTAGACCATGTTCACGCTGAGCATGGTGCCAACTCACTGTTCCTACGTCACTGTTTTTCCCACTTCCTTGTGCACAGACCGCCCGCTCACCTGAGATCACCCCCCTCTGAGATCCCAGCTGCTGCTTTCCCAGGCTCCCCAAAACAAAGCACGCCACCCCGTTCCCTGCTGGTCCCCTCTCCTGTGAGGGTCCCGAAACCTAGGTAGAGACGGAAGGGACACTCTCAACTGCACTTCTGGCCAGCGGGGTGGGGCACAGGAGAGGCAGAAGTGCATCGGGGGCCCCCCGGGGCAGACGGCTGAGCGGACTGTGATCGCAGCCCCATGTCACATCGACTCCAGTCGAAAGTAGAGGTGATTTATTGAGTTGGGGTGTCTGGGCAAACATCACAAGCTGTCAATGTTTCTTTGATGTCAGCGCCCCAGACAGGGAGCTGCCGTCTTCCTGAAGCAGGTCACCAGAGTCAGCCCAATCAGAGAGGACAGTGCTGGACTCCCCTCTCTACATCCTCTCGGTTTTGGCTGAATTATTAAAGGATAATTGTCTGTACAGCGGAGAGGAGCAGGGAGGGGCCCCAAAGTCAGCCGAGCCCACGGCCGTTCAGAGAACTATGAGGCACTTGCACTCGGAGGCGATGGGTATGGATTTCCCCGCCAGCTGACTGGAGCCCTCCCTCCCCTGGGGATTAGCGGCCAGCACCTTCCGGCCTTCCATGTAGGGTGCAGGGCATGGCGGTGGCTGCTCCTTAGACCTGCTGAAACCTGGGCCTGGGGGCCTGTCAGGGGCCCTGCCCACAGATGGGGACCGGGACCAGCACAGCGACAGGGTGGACAGGGAGGCCGTCGATGACTGGCAACATCCTGGCGGTCAGTAGGACCCCGTGGCTGACGGTCTGCCTGGCCTTGAACGGGGCTCCTGGGTCAGCCCTGGAGCTCAGTCCCCACTCACCACCCCCTCTGCCCGGGGTCGGCTCAAGCCTTCTCTTCCCTCTGTAGCTCAGCCTCCCTGTCGGCCAGTGGGTAGGCTGACGTCCATCCCCTGGACTATCTCAGAGAACAGTGAGAGATCCGCGGAGGAGAATCGTGGAGAAGCTGCAAAGTGTGGAGCCCCCAGAGCTCCAGCTGCAATTCACAGAGCCCTGTGGTGAGATAGCTTTTATTCATTCTAAAAATTAAACTCATTTATCATAGTAAATTGCTGAAGGAGCAGCTGCTGTCTCTGCCTGCCCAGCTTCCAGCCACCACTTTTTCTCCACATATTCCAATTTTTCTTTTCTTTTTTTTTTAAAGGTTTATTTATTCTCATTTGTGAGAGAGGAGAAGGAAGAGAGAGAGAAACCTCGATGTGAGATAGAAACATCAAGAGGTTGCCTTTCACACATGCCCCAACTGGGGATGAAACCTGCAATCTAGGCATGTGCTCTAAACCAGGAATTGAACCCACAATGTTTCAGTTACAAGACGACACTCCAACCAGCGGAGCCACACTGGCCAGGAAAAATTGGAGAAGCCTCTCTCCCTCTCTCTCCATTCCCAAACCTTATGGCAATTTCCAGTTCTGACCCCAGTCTTAGAAAGCAAGTGACCCAAGTATGGCCCATCAGGATGCCCTATATTCCTACCATGGCCATTGGCTTAGGGTGGAATGTGACCCAGCCCGGTCCTATGACCACTTGGCCTTAGAACAATGGAAAAAAGACCCTCTTTCTGGTAGGGCCGTGAGGCTGGTAGAAGGTAACCCTGGAGTTCCACTTACTATCGGTGCATAACAAACTACTCAGATTGTAACAGCTTAGAATAAATATTTTAATATCTTGTGGATTCTGTGGGGCAGGAATTCAAGACTGAACAGAGCTGGACCATTTGCCTCTGTAGCCCTAAGCCTGATGCCTCAGCTAAGAAGAGTTAACAGCTGGGAATGTCTCAATAGCCGGGGGCTGGAATTATCCAGAAGTACCTTCATCCTGTCTGGTGCTTGCTGCTTGGCTGTCGGCTGGGGCCTCAGTGGAGGTTGCCGCCTTTGGCCCCTGCGTGTGGCTTCTCCATATGGCTGGGCTTCTCCATATAGCATGGCAGCCACAGGACAGGGGGAAACCTTAGCGGTCCAGAGCTCCAAAGACAAGTGTCCCTGAGAACAAACAAAGGCTGCATTGCCTTTTGGGACCTGGTCTTTGCCTCATCCTCACCTCTGCCTAGTGATTTCCAGTCAGTCACCAAACTGCCCAGATTCAAGGAGGCGGGACTTAGTGTTACCTCTCTGTCGGAGGAATATTAAGGTCCCATTAGAGATGAGCGTAGGAGAAAGGGATATTGTTGTAACCATCTTTGGAAGGTAAACATTGCCGTGGCTGGTACTTGCAAAAGGGAGGCGCCTTCTTACTGATGAAGCCAACAGAGTGGAGAGTAGAACTGCGATATGAAGAGAGAAACTCGATTCTAATAACATCCTGCCAGCACCTGGATCCATCCACGTCTGAAGTCAGATGTCCTTGGACTTTTAAGTTACACGTACCAACAAATTCCCTGCTTCCCTTAAGAGCTAGATTCCAATCACTTGCAATGAAAAGCGCTTTTCACACTCCAGCCCAGCTCCCCCTCGCAGAGCCAGTTGCCCGTGAACTTCAGGATGGTTTTAGAGCCAGGCGGACACCTGGTGCGGAATGAGACAGTGACAAATGCTTGCCTGTATCGAGTGATTTCTCCGGTACAGAGGTGAGACCACTGAAGAGGGGGCTCCTCTGTGATGTGGGCATGACGCAGGCTCCGCTTTCTAGGAACTCGTCTGTGGTTTTGCAGGCATGGTTCTGGGAGTCCGCTGCCTCCCGGCCTGGAAGGTGATGCCAGTGTATTTGCCCTCCCAGTAGGAGGAGATGTGAACCCCTTGCTAAGGAACCTCACCAAGCAGTCCCAAGCTTGCTCTGGAAGTCACCACAGGCTGTCACGTGAACAGCATTCACGGGCACCTGAGGAGCAAGTGCCAAACAGCTCTCGCGGCCCTAACCCCTCCTCCTGGGGAGAGCAGTGACTCCCAGCTTTTCCACCTCGTGGCTCTCAGAGCCAGAGGATGCGTCTGCCCCTGGGCCGTGGGTCCGGATGGGGACTGTGCCCTTTGGGAGGGAGATGGGTGAGCACAGTCATACACCGTCTCTCACAGCTGGGCCAGGCCAGGTGCCGTCGCATAGGTTAGAACGCTTTCTCAAAACCTTTCGATCGTTGTCTTCATACCACTCGTGTCAACATGACGCTTCACAAAGGCTGTTGTTGCGAAGGTACCCTTTTGGCAGAATGTGCCCAGGGTAAAAGTAACTCCCAGGATCCCTTCTCCCAGCTTCCAAGCTCCGTGTCTCATCTATGGGTCACAGCCCTCGGAAGATCTGGTTAAATGCCCAAAGAGCTCGCCACAGATGAATCCCAAAGGGTCACTTAGAAGCAAGGTTCTGTGGAAGTCAAGAGGGCATCTGTCTTATCCTCTGAGAGCAAAAGACAATTTTCCTCCTTGTCCCACAAACCACATGCAGCTAACAGATTGACAAGTCTCAGAAAATGGGCGGCCCCTCTGGGATGGACACTTGGCTCTTGCCAAGCCCGGCACCATCCATCACAGGCATGTTTTGTCTCTCTGGGGCGTCACAGCCAAGCTGGCTTCTCAGCTTGCTGCTCTTCTGTGACCTCCCAGAAACAAATTTTCTTAAACTGCCTCTCAGCTAGTGAAGCCGGCTACTGCCTTTAGCTGACCTATCTGTGAGCACCTCACCCAGAGGGGAACGGCTCACTTTGCAATCAGCCAGGAATCAAGGGGAGCCCTGGGGAGCCTCACCACCTTGGCCTGTGACAGCGACAGTGACATGTGTGAAGACAAATCAAAGTGGGCAAAGCAGGAGCAATGGTGGCCTAGCATGAGACACTGCTATTCAACCATGACAGGAATAAAACAAGAATTTTAGATTTGGTGAATTTGGGAATACAGAAATACATCCATACATACATACGTACGTACGTACATACATACGTATATACATAATTGCAGAAACCCATTCCAGAACTTGCCATCATTTCTAGTAAATATAAATGTCCATAAGAATTTTTTAAATTGGCCACCAACATTACAGTTTCATACCAGCCATACTATAAATTTCACAGATTTCCAAACCTGCAAATATCAAACTTGAAAAGACCTGAGCTTAAAGGTACTTGTCTCTATTTCTTTCATTTGCACAAAACTGGAAGAAGCAAATCATTGTGCTTCAAAAAGCATTCAATGGAAGTAATCTACATACAGTAAGAAAAGCACTTCTGTAGTCATGTTATAATACTCATTTCTGAAGACACTCAGTTGAAAAGCTATTGATTGATCAACCATTTAACCATCTGACAAGTATTTTTTGAACAACTTACTCCGTGCAAAACACTGCGAGGTGTGACAACCTGTCCTCAGGAAAGGACTACAATTCCATCAAATGAGGCAAATAAGAACAAGTTCCTTTTGTGCATCAGGAATCCTGCCAGACTCATAGACACGGGGTGAGCAAAACGCAAATCTGGTCCCTACAGGGATGGCCAAGCAAAGCGGTGTGGACGGTATATCAGACACACTAACACAATAAAGGCTCCGCGCTAACAGGACACGGTGAGCCCTGGACAAGGTGAAAGTGGGAAACACCTTCCCCTCCTGCCCGTCACATGCGCGCCGCTGCCTGAGGGCGCGGAGGGCCCTGGTCCCGTGAGAACCGTGGCCATGAGCCCTGCCCTGGATTCAGAGCCCTCCTCACTCCGAGCAAGCCCAGGACAGGGAGACACTCTGTGCCTCAGTTTCCCCATCTCGGGCACTGGGAACGCATGCCCAGTTCCTTGTAGATGAGACGGTGCCGGTAAAGAGCTACCAAGGGCTGAGTCTGGAGCCCAGAAGGGTGGGCGGCAGTGGCTGTCACTGTGGCAGGGTCCCAGAGGGTGTGGGTGTCCACTGGATCCGCTGATAACTCTGTCACACGGCGCAGCCAGCGAGGGTGTCCTGAGCAGACAAGGACCGCCCCGGTCAGGGGCTTGGCATTGCACACGGATGTGGTCCTGAGCTGTGAGCCTCCTGGTCTGGTCTGGCAGCGGCTTCAAATCCAACAACCCACAATGCGTGACTGCAGTGTCCTCTCGTCCCGGAGCCCTCGCCACGGTTAAACAAATGTTAAAATGGAAGTGCATGCTGTGGCAGGAAATCTTGGGGACTCGGGCTCAGAAAAGGCAGAGCTCTCAACCGGGGACAACCCCCCAACCCCCACCCTCAAAAGGGGACACGGGAAGATGTCTCAACTGGAGAGGTGCTGCTGGTAGAGACCAGGGTGCTGCTGAGATCCTACCACACGCAGGAGAGGCCCCGACGGCAGAGAACGACCCAGCCCAGAAGGCCAGCACCGCTGAGCGCAAGGGGCCCTGGGATGGGGCGGGGGCGGGGCCAGGCACGACTGGTGCCCCCTGAAGAGGAGAGCAGTTTGAACTCGGGCTGGAAGGAGACAGAAGTCAGGGAGCAGGCAGGAGAGGGAAGCCTCCCAGGAGGAGATGACAGCGACAGAGACCACCAAGGCCTCTCCCGCCTCGGGGCCTTGGCCCCTGCTGTTCCCTCCGCCTGGTGTGCCCTTCCCGGGCTTGCTCAGCAGCAACTGCGACGGGCCCTCCCTGACCACGGATGGGACAGCCTCTATCAGCTCCACTGCCCTTTATAACAATGACCGCCTCCCTGACGTCACCAGTGGATGGCTCGATGGCTGTCGCTGGTCCTCAGATTACAAAGTAACCTCCAGGAGAACAGGGACTCATCTTGTTCCCTGTCCTTTCCCAGCACCCAGCGCCCAGCAGGGACAAGTGCTCTGTGATCACCTGTAACGAACGACTCAGAAGCAGAGCCCTTTCTCTCCCGTCTCACAGGCCCAGACGTCTCTCTTCGTAGACTTGCGAGGGGTCCTCATGCATCGCCCACGTTCTTTACTGAGTCTTAGACTCAGAGCCTCAGAGTTCTGCTGGGCAAAAAACACCTGTCTCCGACAAGGAAACTGGAAGGTGGCATCATCTTCTGTCGGGTCAGACACGAAAGGCCCCTCCATTTCCTGAGAGGAGACTTTGAGTCCCTGCAGGTGCCCGGGGTTCAGGCTCCAAACGGGGGTCCTGCGGGGCCCACTCTCGTTTACATGGATTTCTCTCTTTCCAGCTCTCAGCAAGCCCACAGCTCTCGCCTGGCTTCCGTTCTCATCCATTTAAGTGGAAGAAAAATTAAAAACAAATAAAATGCACTTCGGAGAATGTCTTTGGGAGTTATCAGGCCGCCGGGCTGAAGTACATTGTGTGATGATCAATTATTGATCGAGCCCTGATTGTGTTTCTGGTGCCCCCGAGACAGAGAGGAGACAGGGTCCCTGCCTGGGGGAGTCCCCAGGAGGAAGGGACAGTTTACATAAAGTCCCAGCCAGAAAGAAGACAGAGGCACATCATGGCTAAAGCCGGTTTGTGCCTTTATTATATTTTTATTTTTCATGATGCCCATCTTTTTTCTGAGTTAAAAAGTAATAAAAAGTTTATAAAATATTCCTAGAGAATAGAAAAATAAAATTCAGCTCCAGTATATTAAAACACATATAAAATTCTACTTGATATGAAATAAGATTTAGATTGCAAATGTGCCCTTCAGGTCCTGCCTTTGCCTTGGTGTTGACCTCACATTGCATCACATACACTTCTTCATACTATCCAGGCGTCCTCAGAAACTTCAGCGTTAACAGCTGTGAGATGTTCCATCCCATGTTTGTGTGGCGAGTCCGCTGTTGCTGGGCCAAAGGGTGTTTTCTCTCCTTTCTGTTTTGTTGCTGTTGCCCCTGGTCAGTATAAACAACACCGTAGAGAAAATCTTTAGGGAGCTTCAGTCTCTAGAGATCCCTCACCTTCCCGGTGGGAAGAGGGAAAACCTAAGCCTGCGTGGGAAGTAGATTCTAAGCTTCCCCAGGGTTCTGTCTGCAGAGGTGGAGGTGGGCGGGGAGACGTGTAGGACCCCGGAAGCGATGCAGGGTCCACCTGTGCACCCTGTGCATCACCTGGAGAGGACCCCACGCTGCCCAGTGCCATCACCCGGTGGGTGCCCCCTTCTCAGGACAAGCCCAGGGCGGGGCACCTGCTGGATCTGAACTTTCAGCACAAGGGACCATTAGACCATGAGAAATACTAAATGATTCACTGCAAATTCACTTTGTTAGAATTCGTTCCTCATTTGTGCTTTAGCTCAATATAAGAAAGCGTCTGTCCTGGGCAGGTCCACAAGGCTCTGAGCTCCGTCCAAGAACGGAGGTTCTTCTGAGGCGGAACAAGCCTCTCTCTGGCTGTTGCGTCCCCACGTGAGCTGGGGGCCAGCGGGGGGAGCCATGGGGCTCACGGGGCTGCCAGGTGGAAGACTGCCTCCCTGGCCCTGCTCTCGCCCATCTCCTGCAGCACACAGGGCGAGGGTGGAAAATTGGGTGGACATCTCCCGTTTACATCTGCCGTTGGCATGTCCATGAGGCCCTTTGCCCTAAGAAATCAGCTCATGTGTTCTTAAGCTCATTTTGAGTTAACGTAAAAACTCAAACTTGCAGCCTGATGGCTTGACACTGAGTTGTCCCTTTCATAGAGTTACCCCTGGATGGTTTTTCACACGTGCCTTTTCCTCTTAGAAGGAGCTGTGTGACCCCAGGCTAGTTACATAGCCTCTCTGAGCTTCCCTTCCCACTCTGGTCCCGTGGGAACAGTGGTTGGCAGGGATGTCCCATGGAGCTGTCAGCCTGCGCCGTGAGGCCGCGGACAGAGCAGCCAGCCCCACCAGCACGTGCCGTCTCGGGGGAGCACCTACTGGTGGGCAGGCCCGCTGCTTCTCCCTTGACTCCTCAGAGGCGGGACCAGAGCTTTGTCCCTCCCACCACCTCTGCTCCCAACGCGGAGCCCCAGCGATGACGCTGACGGTGACTTAATAACAACCTCCACAACAGTCGTCGGGATGGGACACCGTTGGCGTCTCCCCGGCGAGGACGTCAGGATGAAGCACAGGAAACAGAGCGACGCGTGCCTCAGCGGAGACGGGCCTCCCGGCTAGTTCCTCGTCCCTGGGAAGAGGCCAACTCCAGGTCTGACAAATGCGTAGTGAGAAACGATGGGAAAGTAGCAAATGAGCTGATGTAACAATATCCGCACAGACGTTCTCGGCATTAGTGGGATTTGATGATCCTTGACGATCTGATTAGAGAAAACAAACAGACAAACAAAAGCTGGGTGTGTGCGCGGAGCTGGAGCTTCACTGAACTTGGACCAGAAGATCCTGGTGCCTGTCCCTTGGGAACGTGTGACAAAGTGACACGGCGGTCAGGACCCACTGTCTAGTGCGAAGGGACAGGATGGGCTGCTTCCCTAGACCTGAAAGCAAGGAGATTTGGATGCTACTGAGGCTGCGGTGTGTCCAGTCACAAGGGTGTGTCGGTCAGCCGCTGTCACCTGCCACCCCCGTTCCTGGCTCAGACCCTGAGACATCGGTCCGAGGAGCTCACGGTGGGCGAGGCAACCTCAGCTCTGCTGCTCGCGAGCCTGGTTTGGAGACGGTCGCTTGACCTCGGGCCACTTGTGACCCCCATGGGCAGAATTCTCTGCAAAATCAGACAGAGGGATTTCAGAGCTAACTGCCAATTCCGGGGGCCTGGCTCTCAGCTCAGCGCCGTCCAAGGGAAAGTTTTCATCTCCCAGCCTCAGACCTTCAGGTTGAAACCAAGTGGAATCAGCCTCTGCGTCCTGCCGGCCAGCTCACCGTCGGCCCGCCCACCAGCAGGTGCGTGTGGAATCCGTCTCCGGCACACAGCGCACTAGCGGGTAAGTGTGAACACGATGACTTGCGGCAACGTGCGTGCCCAGCGAGCAGGGCATCCAAGTGTGGAACGTCCCCCGAGGAGGGACGTCTGACACAGACCCCGCAGCTGCCAGCCTGGGGCTCAGGGCTGGCCGGCCAAGCGCGGGACCCGCACCGACCGCAGGGCAAGCGAGTGTGACTGGAAGAGCCTCACTGCAGACACTCATCCATGAAGCCCCTCTCGGGGACACCTGACATGGAGGTGACCCAAATCCTAAAAGGGCTGCCGTGTCACCCTCTGAAAATGAAATTGCTGAGACAGAATGACAATCCGTTTCACCATAACAATGTAGACAATCACAGGTCCCCCCTCTGCTCGGAGTCCTCCCTGCGCACCGTGTTTCGGGGTCTCGGGTGTGTTTCCTGACGTGGGGAAGAGTCGGGATTTACTGACAAGGGCGAGCAGGACACAAGGAGGGTCGCAAGGGTGGACTCCAGCCCAGGGCAGTGGCTCCCAGGGAACCTCTCCCGGCTCACAAAGGAAGCGTGGGAACGCTGCTGTTGGGGCCAGGACTGGCCGGGGTGGCGGGGCGGGCGGGGAAGAGCAGGGCCGAGGGGTGGCTCTCAGGAGGAGGAAATAAACGAGCGTCCGTCCGTGGATCTGGCTAACCAGCCCTGCCACTTCTTTATGTCGCCTTTGCTGATCTCCACCAGCTCGATTCTGCTGCTGGTTTATGATTTTGCAGTTCTGGTCTCTAGAGCGAAGGGCTGGCCTCTCTGGCTGGGTCCCAGGCACAGACACGGCAGCCGTGCCTGGGACGAGAGGCGGCTGCCCGGGCTGCTCCCCAACCCGGGAGCGTGTGGCCGGCAAGAGAGGCCGGCTCGGAAACCTGGCGATGGCCGTGCTTCGCTGTCGATCTCTGCTGCTGCCATGGGAAGACACTCCCAGGTGCGCTCCAGACCTGCGGCGGTGACAGCGGTTTCAGCGCCGACATTGTCCCGTCTTGGCCCCGTAGTCATCACAGCGGCCTCCGTGGTCAATGTTTTCCAGCTCGGCTACCAAGGCTGAAACAGACACAGTGGCACGTCCCCGTGAGACAGCACATGGCCCATCTTAGTACCAGCTTCACGAGCCCCAGATGATCTTTACTGTAATTTGCCGGTGAGCCCATAAAAGAGGCAGAGTCCATTCTGGGCCGTCAGCGATTTTAGTTTTTAACAACTCAGAGGAGCAACGGTCCGTCCTCAGGGTGGCAGGAGTCAGAGGGGAGTTGACCTGGACTAGGCCCTGAGTCTGTGTCTGTCCCCATGTAACCACCACGGTAAATTACAGATGTTGCCGGACTACACGCGCCGTGGCTATTGAGGTGCAATCAACCCATTCGAGCTGCACTCCGTGCACTTGCAAAGGGCCACGTGCCGCTCGGAACGGCAGGCAGGGCCTGGGCCCACGCCCGGGAGCAGAGCGTCCAGCCGGGGTGGCTCATCCCCTGGGGGTTTATGGAGACCGCCCTTGAGTGACGGGAGCTTGGGAACCGTGCCTGATGGGACCTGTCACCCATTTCCCAGCTTCACCCGCGGGCAGCCTGTCCTTCGAATCCACATCCAGGCGGGAAGGTGACGTCAGGGACCCTGGAACAGAGAAGCAGCTGGGCTGGGGCTCCAAGGCACAGACGACCTCTCAGGAAAGCGCCAGTGAACCAGCCGACAGTCCAGGAACCACGGGGCCCCCGCAGCGCCGACCAGCTCCTGACGCCGTGGGGCCTCGGCACACAGCCCCCCACGCTGGAGCCCAGCACCTCCCCGGGCATCTCTGATGGAGCCTGAGCCCCCCGACAGCGGCCACCGGACTGGCCGCCTTGTGCAGGCTCGCATTTCAGAGCCGCTGTGCTGTGCTGCGGCCGGACCTCCGCGGGTCACATCTGAGTTTGCTCCCTAAGGCCCGGGTCCCAGACCCTGCAATTAGGCCCCTGGACTCCCCTGCAACCCCGCCCCTCCCCCAGGACCAACCGCACAGAAGGTTCCATTGTGCCCTAGCATGTGACCCCGACGTGCCCCGGCCTTCTGTTTCCGCAAACGCCCCTCGCCTACCTTGGGTCAGGGGTCGCCCCGCGCATCCACTGCGTCTGGAGCGGGGGGTCCGAGCCACCCCAGGTTCCTGGGTGACACCAGCTTGCCCACAGGAAGCCTGGGCCCCGCGGACCCTGAGGATCCAGAGTGGACTAGGTGCAGTGTAGACGGTGACAGGGTCGCGTCGCTGTCTCAGAGGAGCAGGCAGATGACAGGTTCCTTCTGTGTGACACCGTGCTCTTTCCCGCGCTCAGGGGACACAGGCGTCTGACTGACTCCATCTAACACCCTCCGGGAGCAAAGGGCAGGTCCCCAAGAGACAGCCATGTCAACCTTCACTTTGCCTCCAGATCTGAGATCCCTGTAATATAAACCCTCCAATCTGTGGACATCAGACTGTGTGTCACATCCCGCTGTCCCCGGGAGCTGGGCAAGCTCCTCCGCTGTGTTCCCTCACCTGTAAAGTGGGGACAGAGATCAGACCGGCCTCGCTTGCTTGTCAGAGTGAGAGACAGGCATGAAAATCCACGGACACGGGAGGCCACCTGTGAGTTGTGCCGACACTGACGTAGGACTCAGGTGGGAAGCTGGCACTCGATTCTAGTCGGAGAGGGAAATGCAAGGCCACCCGAGCTTAAAGAAGGACTCGGCCGAATCCCCGAGCCCCACCCGGGGGCTCCGCAGGCCAGGGCAGGGGCGTGAGGGCGACGATGTGCCCTGCGGGCAGTGGGCACGCAGCCGCCGCGGCCGCCTGCCTGACCCGCCTGTCCTCGGCCCCCGCGGGTCGCCCTCCGGGGCCAACCTGGTGAGCAGCCCTCGCGTGCGTGGATCCCAAATGGCCTCTTGGCTTTTAAAACAGTAAACAGATGCCTGAAGAGGGCTCCGCAAGAGCCCGGGACTGTGATCTTGTCAGAGGCCCTGAGCGGGGGCCTCGGTGAGGCCAGGCCGCCGGGAGCCCCGCCGTGTCCGGACCACCCGGCTTCTGGTTTGGGCAAAATGAACACATCTTAGCTTTTCAGTGAACGAGGAGGAAACTTCTCCGCGGGCAGGCAGAGATTCTACCGTGAGAAGGGAAGGTCCCCGCCCCGACCCCGTCCCGTCGTGGGGACGCCCAACCTGGACACGGCTTCGCTCCCTCTCAAAGGGCCCGGGCGCGTGACTCTGTAACAACGGAAGTTTTGTTCATTTTCTGAGAGTCTGTTGGTGAAATCAGGCAGCTTTTCCGTGCACTGTGGCCAACGATGACTTACGAGGACGGACCCAGAGAGGCTTTGTTGTTTACTATGTCCCTCTGTCACAAGAATGCCGGGACCCAAGGGGACCCGAATGCTCCCTGCAGGGTCAGCTGGAACCTGGAACCACGACCCTGGGGCCTGAATTGAACTTCTCTGAAGAGCCAGGGCTCCTCAGCCGGCTGTGCGGGGTGAGCTGCCCGTGCGAGGAAAGGAAGGTGGGGCCGCAGGGCCCTGGAATGGCCCTGCAACCCCGCGGCCGGAGACCTGTCCCCTGGCAGAGGCCCCAGCGGCCCCGCCTTTCCCTCGTGCTGGCTGCAGCCCCTCCTTCAAGGCCGCACGGGGTGAGTCCACAGCCGGGGTCAGCCCCGTGACCTCAGCGTGGGTGGAGGTCCAGGATCCCAGACCTCACTGCTGAAGCCCCAGTCCGTGAGCCCTTCGGCCCCGCGGCTGGAGCAGGGACCAATCTCTGGGCACATCCTCTCACGCGCCCCGCCCTGGCGACGGTTTCCACGGCTCCCCTGTCTTCCAGGAACTCAGGGGAAACACCTGTGCCAGGAGCTGCCCCGAGATCCCCGAGCGATGGCACAGTATGACATTAATGGATGGAATTAGCAGCCTCAGCAACACCAACGCACTTCCTCGTGGAGACTGTGACGTGTGTCTGGTAAAAGGAATCATTAGATGTGTGCAAACAACCCGGGCTGTGGAAGGGCCTCGGGCTCTGACAAATGATAAATGAGAAAATTAGAGGCTTCGGGAAAATGTAAATATCGTTCTTTGTAAGTCCCTCCCTTGGCAGGGGAAAAAAAAATGTTTCCCCAAAGCAATGAGGCCTTTCTTCTATTTTTTCCCATTCTATTTTTTTCCCCATGAAATCCCTGAAACTGTTTTACATACTTTTACGTATCTTGGTTTGTCTTCCACCTTCCTACCAACACCTGGACAGTATGTGGAAAGAACCAGACCAGCTGTAGTTTCAACTGGTTTTCCGCTAATCACTGGTTTCTCGATTTTTATTTCATGGTTACCCCATAAGGAACCATTTTAGACATTTGTTTCCTTCACCGTCCCTCATGAAATTTGAATACTACAGAAATTTGGCACAATGGTTTACACACTATAGGTAAATCTGTGTTTTCACAGAAAGAGGGTAAAATCTTTTCTCCCCTAAGAACCAGCTTTCACATTTTGGGGAGCAGTATCGCCTTGTTGAGAATGTATGTTTTTCATTCATTCATTCATCCACCGAGACATGCGGTACCTACGCGTCTGGTGCAGACTCTGGACACTGGGGACACAACCATGAGCAGAGCAGGCAACCAGTGTGGGGAGGGTTACCCAACGTGGTGGGCAGAGGGGAGAGTGGGGGGACGTAATGCTAGAGAGGTGACAGGTGATGATGGAGACAAGGAAACGCATCCTCTCCAGCCCGGGGACCACTGTGAGGACTTCAGCTTTTACTCTGAAGGAAGTGAGAATCATTGGGGCGAAACCTGGTTTATATGTTAACAGGATTATCTGGCTACGAACAGGTTGGGGGTGTGGGGCAAGGGCTGGATCAGGGAGGCCCGGGGGAAGCGAGCCTGAGCCACAGGGCCACAGTGCAGCAGGTGAGAGGGGTCTCTTCCAGGTAGAGCTGGCAGGCTGTGCTGCTGGGCACGTGAGTGGGGGAGGAAAGGAGAGGCGCAGGGCAACGCCCGGGTGTTGGACAGGCTGCCGTGTGGGGGGGTGGGAAGACTGGGAAAGGTCTGGGCTTTTGTCACGTTCGTCTGGCCGACTATGAGAACAGCCGCGGAGAGGGGACAGAGCGAATGAGATTGATTAGTTCTCCAGGCAGGTCCGGCGTCATTATTTGTGGGGTCCGTGCCAAAGGAAGAGAGCTCAAAAGCAGGAAGAAAACGCCAACACACACGTGCCAGGATAAGGAAGCTTTTCCTTTTCTTCCGCAGTCTCTCTCTTGACCTATCACAGGGTTCGTTGACCCCTATTAAGAGGATACGGGGGCGTAAGTGGGGCAGGGCAGACCCTCCTAGGTTGGGCTCCCCTCAGGGCCAGGGACGGAAGCAGCCCTGAGCCGGATTATTCTGAGAAAAATTCTCCAAAGGGGCACCTTTCCAAGAGTATCTCATAAAGAAACGTGGTGGCGTGACAGTGATTAAAACTAAAATAAAAGTCGTTAGCAGCCCTTCCCCGGGGTGGCCTCGCAACCCCCTCCCTCTGCTCAAACGCCACGCCCTCCCGGAGGCCTTCCTGACCGTCCACCCTCTACTTCTGAGCCCCACTCTTGTTTATCTGTTCATTCTCTGCCTCTTTCAGTCTAACTTCTGCTCTGCGGGGACCGTGCTTGGCACACGGCGGGTAATCAACATGCATTTGTGGAAGGAATGAAGATATGTACATATTTTATCTGAGTAACCACTTGGACAACTGCATAAAAGGAGCCCCTGCAAGGGCTTCCATCCCATCCAGCGGGTAACAAGGGTCACGTGTGGGCCCGTGGGAGCCAGGGGCGCGTGATAGGGACTTGTGCTTGTCTCTCAGGTTTTGATTTCCCTACCAAGGAAATAAATGTAGGTATTGCTTGTGTAATAAAAATTAATTCTAATTAAAAAATCAATTTCACGCAATAATGATTTTACAATAAAGAAACAGAATTTTCAGTCCTTTAATTGAGATATCTTACAGCAAGCACTCCATCATCCGGAAAGAGCCAATTTGGCAGTAAACAAACAAATGTCGCTACATTCATAATAATAGCAGTAATCCCTATGACATTTGCTCCGCCTGCTAACAGTTTTACAGGGCTTTGCTGACACCAAAGCATCTGCCTCCCATGACCTCACTGGATTCTTATGACAACACTGTCATAAGACAATGTCATTATCATTGTTCCTGTTGTCCCAAAGAAGACGGCCCAGTGACTTTCTCTGTGCCATGGATGTCCACTGAGGGGTTACAGGCAACTGCCGGCCACGCTCTTCTGCATGGGACCCTGACTCAGTGCAGTGGCCTACTGGGCCTGAGACCCAGACCCCGGCGCCAGGAGCGGGTGAGCCATGATTGGCCTAATCGGTCAGTTCGTCCCACCCCCTACCGTGATTGGTTCGAGGCTGGCCACCTGCCCAGGTGAGCGGTGAGATGAAAGGAGATACTAACCTGTTTTCCTGGCTCTCCTGAGGTTCTCTCTGGATGAGGTGAACGTGGATGCGGCTCCGAGAACCTCTGCAACCTCTTCTTGCTCCCAAGTCAGCACTGACCCTCGAGAGAGGTAGGAACCAAGAGGACTTCAGAGAAACTGACCCTGTTCAAACCACTCCCAAAGCCTTTTTATCTCTTGAACTGTTTAAGGCTTGAGCCCATCAATCTCCTTATTGTTCAAGCCTGTTTGTACTAAATTCTCTGCTCCTTGTAACCACAAGCCATCTGCCTATTTGCATAGAGTCACACAAGAGAAAGAGGTAGATGATTAAACCAAGGACGTCCCTTGCTGGCTTTTTGTGTGTAATGCACAACTTCCCCAAACCAGCCTAGTTCCTGAAATCTACACTTTGGATTTAGAGGAAAGGCCCCTTGTGGAAAGGGAGGCTGAAAGAAGTGACCTGCCGGACCCCAGGGGAGGGGGTGGCAGGGCAGGACCTCCTACTGAGGCAGGAGATAGTCAGGAAGAAGGAAACTCCAGAGATGCCCCAGGACTAAGATAAAGAACATGGATAAAGGGTGGAGACACTGTTTTAAGACTGGTAGTTTCTGCATCTGGAAAAGCATTGAATGCTAGCGGATCAGGAATGCACCTGTGCAGAAGATGCTACCTGACCCCTGCTTCATTATAATAGCGTTATAATACATTAGCATTGGGGGACCCCCTTCCCAGTAGCAAATCAAGGAAATCATGGGAGACCCACCCTAAGGAATAAAAGCCCTCTAGCCCCTGAGTTTGGGGCCGCTGATATTAGGCTCTTCCCTGCTCTTCTCTGCTCTACTCCAAGCTGGCCTGCTCCCGTGTTCTGTGTGGCTTAATAAATTTGCTTTTCCTCGCTTTCTGCTATAAACTCTTGTGTGTTCGGTTCAATTTTTTGTCCATGATCACCAAGAACCTGGTGTCCTGTGCCCACCTGTGACACTACCGCTGGCCGCTCATGTTTCTAGGTTAACACAGTACAAGAGACAGACCACCTGTGACAAGAGAATTGGGCTTCACCTACCAGGGCAGCCTTCATGTCTCCACACCCTAAACAAGTGGCAAATGTCTACAGCCGTAGGCCCCTGGGCTAGCGCACCTCCCCTGCTTGGCCGACTGGCTGCAGCCACTGTCACCTTGAGGAGTTCAGAGCCCTTGCCCCGCACTGATCGCCCAGAGCAGATACAGATTTCTATTAATGAGCAACCAGTTTGCAGGCAGACCTGGTGCCCGGTGGCATCCTCGTGCACTCGGCTCTACTTGGCCTGTCCACCGCCCGTCAAGAAAGCAAGGGGCCGGCGGCACCGTGGGCCCTGACCCTCCCGCCCCGGTCAGCAAGGACAAGGATGTGCCGAGCTGGGCCTGGCACAGAGCCGGAGGTAGACCCCTTGTGACAGTCACTCCTGCCCTTCCATGCAGATGCCTGTTGCTCCGGACCCCGCTTATAAATGGGGGAAAGTGGAGCTGCTCCCTCTCCCAGAGCTGCTGAGAGTCAGAGCTGAGGGGGATGAGAGTCAGGGCTAGGAAGGACATGGGGTTCCTTTTCAGATGGACCCGAACAGGAGAAAGTGGAAATGAGGACAGCTGCTGCTCTCAGAGAGGTGGCGGCTGAGCAGGGGCCATGCGCTGGCCAACAGGAGGGAGTGCGGGTCTTGTCAGAGGTCCCTTCCCTTCGGCCCACCTGGAGGAAATCTGGTCTGCTTGCATTGCCTGTGACCTCTCTCCCCACCCAACAGAGGGAGAGCTCAGGGCCACCTCCTTCTGGAACATTCCCTCCGGAGGCAGCTGCAGGTGGGTTCTCATCACACCTGAGACAGCGTCACTCAGAGCTCCTGGAGCAGCCACGGATGAAATGCGACCGCAGGCAGCAGTGACAGCAACGTGGCCTGCGGAAGGCAGCTCAGAGCGGCAGCAGGGCCCGTGGGATGGAGGCCCCCGTGTTCATAAACACCCCACTGCCTGGCCCCTGACCTTGGGCGAGTCACTCTGGAGCTGAGGAGTAATTAAGAGAAGTGTTTCTTTTTTATACTCAGTTCCCCTTTCTCACAGGGGCTGAGGTGGTTCTGGGATGAAAAACAACATGAAAGCAGCGTGAGGTCACCGAGACAAAGCAGCAGGTGAAACTGACTTCGCAGAAGGGACACCTGAAAGGAAACGGGAAGAAAAGGCATTTTAACAGGCTTGAAACGCAGGGCGGAAGGAAGGAAAATGCCTGCCAGGCCCGGGCTCCGCTCTGACTGGGAACAATGGGGTCTCCTTCAGGTCCAGGGCTGCCCGGAGACTTTGTCAGAGTCCCTGTCACTTAATGAGTCCTAAGGACATGGCCTCGGGCAGGGGGCCAGGAAGGTCCTGAGGTGAAGGGAAACATAAAGTATTTCTCCAAGTCCCTTTGGAATTTAACAATTAAGAAGACAATAAACAGCCAGGGGCCCAGAGGCTCCTCAAGGGACAGGAAGTGGGTGGGAAGGCAAAGTCCTGTCATTTGTAACGTGGACGGCTGCTCCAGTGACTAGATCAGAAATAGAGACTGTCTAGGAATGCACTTTTTCAGTTAAAATCCCCAGCATCTTTTTTTCTACTTCACGTAGAATGGAAGTAATGGTCACAGCCCAGCTTTTGAGAGACAGGCTTATTGCTTTTTTTTTTTTTTTTTTTTCCATAACAATATGACTTCTTGGGAAAGACCATTTATCTGGAATTTTATTCATTTATTCAGGCCTGTTTCATTCATTTATCCACTATTTTCTGAGTGGTATTTATTGCTCGCCGTCTCTAAGGTATGAATGGCACACCTGATCCTGGGCCTCAGGGAATGAGCTTCCTAGTAAAAGAGACATAATAAACAAGTAAATAAAAGACAAGATTGATAGAGGGTCAAAACACTCTACAGGAAATAAACCAGGAGTTGAAAGGAAAAAAGGCAAGTAAGTCCACATTAGACAGGGAGGTCAAGGACAGCCTCTCTGAAGAGCTGGCATTTGGGCTAAGAGGAAAACCACCAAGATTCCAGCCAGAGAGAGACCATCAGGAGAACGTTCCGGAGAAGGGCACAGCACGTGCAAAGGCCTGGCAGCGGGACCAGGCTGGACAAGCGCAAGGGACAGAGAGGAAGCTGTGGACAGCGGTGGTGGGGGAGAGTGGGTTCTAGGGGGACAGGGATGGGGGACGAGCCTCCAGGGCCAAGGAGACTCTGGGGTTCACAAGAAGAAGGTGGGGAGGATATGGAGGAGCTTATGTGGGGCTGGCCCTCATGGTTGATTTGCATTTGTGAGAAGTCTTTGATTGGCTCCTGGGTGGGACCAATGGAGAAACAAGAGTAGAAGCCAGCAATCCAGGCTAAACTCAGATCTACATGATGCATGATCTTCGGCAAATTTATCTTCCCTGAGCCTCAGTGTCCTCGTCCAGGGAATGGGGGAACGACAATCAAGGATTTAGTAAGATGATGTCTGTGGGGGAGCCCAGCACACAGCATCAGGGTCTTTCTATAACATTTGAGCCTTGACCTTCCCTAAGCCACGCCCATGACCCAGGGGGTAACTCAGGCCAGAACAAGTGCCCTCAGGTTGGCCGAGTGCCTGTGCGGTAGTCTGTCATTCTAGCACGACACTGAGCAATTCTTGCATGTGGGGGCCCGTGGTCATGAAGACTGTGAGTTCCAATTCACATCTCACCTGGGAAAGACAGGGCAGCTAATGAAAGCAACTCCCCCAGGAACAGAGCTGCTGTGGAAGGAGGCCATGGGGCTTGCGGCGAACACTGGCTTTGGTGGTTCCACGGGACTCCAGGAACCGTTTGAACACATGCGCAGTCGCTCCCTAAAGCAGTTACTTGCAGCAGGTTGCCCAGAGAACCACCCCCAGGCTGCATCTAACTGAAACCACCACCCCTCCCAGAGTTGCTCAGGGGCTCTGCTTCCTCTTCCAGGTGGAGGGAATGAAAACGTGACACCACACGACAGCAGACACATCCAGGAGGCAGGGTGCCCCGCAGGGCCACTGATCAGGGAATTCAACAGCAATGACATGAAAAGGAAGACGAAGGGAGTGGATCGCACTCAACAAGAGACTGCAGAGACTGAACCACCAAAGGCCAGCGGCCCTTGTTCGCATCCTGATTCTGGAAAAGCAACGAGACAAAGACACTGTGAGACAAATGGGGCCATTTGACCACTCGAGTGCGGAGGATATTGCGGCTGAGCTGGGCAACGTCCACGCACGGGCTCGGATTGGCTTTAACACGCGGCAGAAAGATGGGCGAGCTGCAGGGAGTGGGGCGAATCCTGGTAGTTACTGACTCTGGGCGATGGGTAAACGGTGGTTCATTACATTCTTCTGGATGAAATATCCATAGTAATTGCTCAGTTGCGCTCAGTTTATTGGTCCAGACTGCGAGGCGCTGGAGGACTATTGCAGAATGTTGCAAACACCGGTCTGCCATTCTGGCTCATCTGCACGTTAACGGGCATGAACAGGGCGCTTCACGTGGGCATGAACCCTCGACTGTGGACGTTCCCGCTGCTTCTGCTGACGGGTCTCTGAAACCTTCCGCCATGTTCCCGATGCCGGGGAAGAAATGACATTTCAGTCTGTCTGAAGCTACCAGGGTCCTCGTCCCAGAAGTGGACCCGCAGACGGCGATTCTATGCAGAGCTGAGCACGACAGCCGGGACCTGTCACCTGCTCTCAAGTGAAGATCCAGGGGTATTTTCAAGCAGAAATAATGGGCCACTGTGGCTGCTCGAAGAGCTGTGATTTATCTCTGGGACCACGTCCAGGCTGGAGCTGCTGGAGACCGTCCCAGGCGTCCTGGCCGGCGAGGAGATTTTAAAACTTTGGCAGCTTGTCTGCAGATGGAAGACAGCTGAGGCTTTGCTTTGGAGGCGACCAGGTGTTGGGGTGACCTGTGCTGGGCCCAGAAACGCGGGTCGCGGCAGGAGCGAGTCTGCGCACCCCGAGGAGGTGGGTATGCGGGCATTTTCTATTGGATTTGAACCACACGACGGTTAAGTGGAGTAACTCAGCAGCGTCCAGGAGGGATCTTTGCAGGCAGGATCATGTGGTTTGGTTGCCTTCATTACTCAAAAGCAGGGATTTGTGTCTGCGAAGATATGAATTCTTTTTCTTTGATCAAAAACAACTCCCTGTGTCCTCCGCACAGACACGCACGTCTTTCTAGCCAGTTGCTGGGACTGTGATGGCCGTCTCCGGCCCTCCACCCAGGGCAGGCCCTGGCTCTCACTCACAGGACCGGGGGTCCCTCGCTCCCTAAACCTTCTCCAGCCCCCCTGATGCTGTGCCCATGGGACACGGTTCTGGCCTTGAGGTGGAAGCCGGCGGCTGCGGGGGATTCTGGGAAAGCGCCGTTTTCCTCCTCGGCGCCTCTGCCTCCGCGTCCTGGTCCGAGGCAGAAAAGGCTGGGGCGCAACCTGAGCGGCCACCGGACACCGTGAGAGCCGAGGCCCGGCTGAGGGCGGACGGCCAGGCGGACGCAGAAGGGGTTCCCCTGCCTCCTGGCGACGTGACATGGTCCCTGCACTGGGCCCGGATCCCTCCCCTGGATGGGCTGACCCGGACAGCGGCTGCCACCCTCGGCTAAGCTCCTGGAACTGGATTCCGGGGACTGGGGCTGAGCGCCGCCCTGGTGGGAACAGCATCCACGGCTGGCCCTTGACAACCGAGACCCCGAAGTCCACTCACCTGTGAACCCACTTGTTCTGGGGTGTAGACAGAACGCAGCCGTCACCCTACACCTGCAACCCTCTTCACGGGTAGGAGTTCCCAGGTCAGCGGAAGCATCCAAAAATGAATCCCGAATTGCTGGACTTGTTCTGCACCGACCCTCTGATCCCCTTCAGAGGCTCGGACATGCCCTGCGTCCCACGCGCTCCCTCCGCGAGTGGCCGGCTCTGGAGCCTCTCCCAGACCTGCGACTCGGGCTCGTAGGAGCAGAACCTGATGGTCATTTGAAAGTCCGCCTTCCTGCCTCAGCCCGCATGTCTGGGGTGAGCTGACCCTGAACCCCAGGCCCTGGGGCGGGCACACGAGCCTGGCCTGGCCAGTGATGGCTCAGTAACAGGACGGACCTAGCTGTCCCCGCCGAGAGCATGGGGCTCTCCTGGTGTCCTGCTCGTGTCCCTGGACTTGAACCTGAGCACGTGTGGGCCGAGCTGTGCTGGAACCGAGCCCAGGGCGCCTCTAGCTGCCTGGCCCTGAGTGGAGCCCGCAGGGCACCCAGCACCTCTGGGGGGGAGGGCGGACCCGGCCGAGTCCCCGGGACGCCTCTGAGCACGCAGACCTGGCTCTGCCTGACAACCAGGGGCCAGTGCAGAAGCCTATTTTTGCTCCCAAGCCAGGGCTTCTGTCCCTTGTCACTGAAGGAATCCCGCAGGAACAGGTTTCTTTGGAGACAGAAACTTCCCTGGCCCCATGAGAAACTGCCCAGAAACCAAGAGAACACTCGCACCTGCCGAGTTTTTCTTCACGGTCGTCCTGTGTGGGCCTCTCCCACTTCCAAGTGGGTCATTTCCTTTGGCCGAATTCAGTGGCCTGTCAGGGACCGGGGCTGGGGTCAGCTGTGCCCCCTTCCTGCCAGGAGAACTCACTTCCGTCTGTGCTGAAACCGAGCTGATGTGCTCACACCTGCGCTGCAGCAGGGGCACGTGCTCACGGCAGAGGGACTCGCTGGCACCTTTATTTCTGAGGTTTTCTCTGCCCGGGCTCTCCTTGCCGGGCGGGCGAACTCTGTCGTTACTGCTGGTCCGAGGCCCTTCCCTGCATCCCAGCGTCCAGTCCCCTAGTGGGGCTCTGTCCCTTCCCAGAGGCCTCTGTGCCCCCCGCAAAGGCCCTGGCCTCCTATGGGCTTTGTTTCCGGGGATAAGAAAGGCAGGGGCGATGGCGCAGCTCTGCCTGCCGAGCTCCAGGACCAGGGGTCTTGGGTGTCTCTTTGCTAAACTGAAGCCAGCTGCCTCCTGGAAGGGGTGAAGTGCCCCGAGCCCCCAGAGAATGTCCGCATGGGGGGCTCCACGGGAGAGATGCTGACGCCTCCAAAACAGAACTCGGGAACAACCCCACCCCAAACTGCCAAGTACTGGGTCTGCGCCAGGCGGGCTCGGGAGGCTCTTCCTAACAGCTCCTGTGCGCCTGTCCACGGAATAAGCTCCGCTCACGGCCCGGCCGCTTCTGCGTTCCGCTGCTTCTCTCTCTGGGGACCCCAGGCCCTGGGGGTGGGCCCACGTTCTGATGCCCAGGACTCAGTGCTCCCCCGGCACCAGGGCTCCCCAGCCCGTCAGGCAGCAGTCTCCGCAGATCACACGCACCCTCTCCCCCGGCGACCTTATTCGGAGTCCTGTCATTTGGGTCCCCAACAGTGATGTGTCCTTGGCTACCTGTGCCCTCCCCTTGCAACAGTGTGTCTCTGTTGTGTCACCCGCTCTGCTGTGCTTGTGGCATTTGTGACTTCCTGAAATTGTCTTGCTTGTTGCCTGACTTACCTCCTCCTCTGTTGCACGTGTCCCCGGGCCAGACCATGAGCTCCCTGAGGTCGGGGGCCGTGTCTCGTTCCCTCTTGTTTCCCTGGAGCCCCTCACAGCAGCTCAAGAAATGTGAATAAATTAGATGAGTGAATGAAGGACTGGATGAATGAGCGAGTGAGGGCCTTTGGGAAAACAGCTCTATTATTTTCTATTTTCGTCTCACCTGGTGCCTCATTCCAACCTGATTCCTTACTGGACTCAAAGCGTCATCATCTGGCCAGTCTTTTCCAGGAAAACGTACTGCGATGATGAAAATGCTTTTTGTCTGTGTTGTCCAACAGGGTAACCGTTAGCTACACAGCCTTGTAGGGCACTTGAACTGTGGCTGGTGTGCCTCAGGAGCTGAATTTTTTTTTTTCATTTTAATAAATATAAACTCAAATAGCCACAGGTGGCCCGTGCTCCAGTGGGACACGCAGGACTCCACGCTCAGCGTCAGTCCCAGCTGTGCTCTCCGGCTCTCGCCCTCCTGTCTGCCTCCGCCTGGCCCGTCCAGGCTCCCGGCCCTCACCCCTGCCCACCCCCCGCCGGACAGGCACCGCCTTCACCTTTGGTTCAGGTGCCCACAGGGACTGGCACCAGGTGTCACGTTGAGTAGAGCATCCAAGGCCGTCTCCGTTTGGTCTCAAGTCAAAGGTTTCCCAAGAATACAGGACAAATATGAACTTCCTTCTGATAGACCCCGAAAGCCATAAAAATAGCTGACATCACAGACAGAGGACCTAGCTTCCTCAAAAGAACCAGAGGAACTGAGGGCTCCTGAAGTTGGAGATGCTGATGTGAGTGTCCCCAGTGTCCCCAGGGAGCGCACAAGGCTGCAGGCAGAGGACAGAAACTGCAGGAGACCTTCCGTTTCTTACTGGGGATGGTTGGGCTCATTTGTCAGTGTTTGGTGGCTCCTGGAGAAAGGAAGTTAGGTTTGTTTCCAGGAAGGATGAGTGACTCAGAAGGGGCACACGGGTCCCTCGGTAACTGGATGTCACTGTCCTGTGTCCCTGCGTGCCCAGTGAGTAAGGGACACCTCCACTTAGCCATGCATGCGTGTGTTCACATGGCGTGTGCTGAGAACATGTATGGTTTACCGCTGCGCCGGGTGCCAGGGAGACAGCAGAGGTCCGGGCCGCCTCGGGCCCCCTCGCAGGGGGTTTCCCTTGCAGGGGCTCGGCCTGGCTTGTGTCTGCACACATCCATGCCTCTCCCCAAGCCGAGGTTCCTCGTCTTCACCACAGGCATGATAGCGCCTGCCCTGCATGCTTCTTAGAGCTGATGTTGCAAGAACCAAAGACATAACATATGTAAATGTGCTTTGATGTCCAAATAATTATGACTCCAACCTCAAACTTTCCCACTGATTTCATGTCTTTGAAACGTGGCTGGGTTCCCAGGAGAGGCCTCCAAATACCTGCAGAAGGTATCAGGTTCAGGGCTCACACAGGAAGCAGGATTCCCCCGCCCGATTTCACAAGATGTTAACGCAGGGACTCTGTGCAGTCATCAGGGTTATCAAGCAAATGGGGATGTTGGGGCACAGGCATCGGCGACAGAAGGAAGCTGTTGTTGTCCCAGGGTGGATGAGAAGAAGGAAGGTGAAGGCTGCCCACGGTGCATAGTAATCAAAGAAGGACACGAGCCAGCGCAGAAAAGGTTTCAGCTTATAACTCCTGCCCTTACCTCCCACGGACAAGCTCCGGCTGGAAACCAGAGGTGAGGGAAGTCCCAGGGGGTCTGCAGAGGGCCCCCGGGCCCATGGCAGGCAGGGTAAACATAGATGTTGAGGGTTGGGGAGGTGCCTGGGGCGGGGAGGGTGGCCGGGGCAAGTGTCCGAGTGGCAGGAGCAGGTCGTGGCCACCCAGGATGGAGCCTTCAGGGGAAGGCGGGTTGCAGCTCCTCGGGAGGCAAGTTCCGTTCGGGCCCTGCAGGAGGGACCAGCTCCGCTGATGTGGGTAGCCATTAGCAGGAAAATGATTTTCTACATTGGATTGTGTTTGCAGAGCCGCCTCCTTGCTGCCCGAGGGGACAACCAACTTCAGGTCCTGCAAAAGCTTCCGTTTCCCTGCTCGCTCCTCTTCTGTTCTCACCACAGACGAGAAGGGCGTGGTCTGATCGTTCTCTCTGCACTTTTTCTAAGCTTCTGTCTCTGGGAAAATCACCCTTCACAGGGTCGAGGTGAAGTTGCAGGCGGAATTTCTGCCGCTCTGCTACGTATGGCATCCCGTGCCAGCACAGGCAGAGGACGGCCTGGCCTCCCTGGGAGATTCCCAAGGCATTGGTCACTTGGCCCCACACTGTCCCCTCCCATTCAGGATGAGCAAGACCAAGACCTGGGCCGCGGGCTGCTTGAATGATTGAATTAGATGGTCCACAGCAGCTGTAAGAGGGTCTGGGAAGAGCAGAGGCTCCGTAACTGTCTCTCCTCCTCCCTACCCTCCCCACCCCATACGACTATTATCACCCTCCTGGACACAGAGCATGCAGGGTGGGGTGAAGCCATGTGGAGAGTCTTCACCCCAAAGCCACTTCTGCAAACAGTTCACTTGTCGCCCTCCCCACTTGGTGGGGAGAAAGACGTCAGAGCCTAACAGCTCTCAGGAGGCCGGCGCGTCTCAAAGCCAGCCGGAGGCCCCTGGTGCATTCACAGTCAAAGACAAAAGTGAGAAGCAGGAGTGTTAACATTCCTCAGAGCCTCCCAAGGGCCAAGGTCTGTGCTCCGGGCTTCACTTACATTAAATCGACTGTATACGTCAGAATGGTCACAGGTGAGGGTGTGCCTTGTATGGTTCCGCTGAAGTCTCTAAACCACTCCTATCTCCTCTCGTGCGGCAGACACTTCCTGAGCAGCTACCCAGTGCCAGGCCTGGGCCAGCCCTGGGATGAGGGAGCGACCCGGGGGGATGGGCCCCTGGCCCCACAGGGCGCATAGTCCCGGGGGGGAGGCAAACGGCACCCAGGCCATCCTGGCGCTGTCAGCGCACTTCCTGGCTTCCCCTGTGCAGGGTCCCCCGCGGTCACACCAGACGGCTGTGGACCGTGGGGTGTACATTTTCTACACCTTGATGGCTTAAAGGTAACATGTAGCAGACCATGGGGTGGGGAGGATGGATTGCGAGGGAAGACACAGGAGAACAGCATGGGGGTGCCGACTCCCCACCAAGTGCGAGGGTGTAAAGTACTTGTGTCTAGTACTCGTGTCTACGACTAGTGGAAGGGGGAGGGGCTTCCGTTCCTTTAGTCATGAAGTTGGCCAACAGAAGCATTTAAAAACTTTTTAAATGCACTTATTACTTCTCAGGAAGGTGAAAGAAGGCAGGGCTGCCAGGAGAGCCGATATATATTATCAACCTAGAAATAGGTTGAATGTAGCATCTGGAATATTGGTTAGAACCACCAGAAGGCCCCGAAATAGCAGCAGGTACAACAGGGAAAAACAGCCTGAAGGAGAGGAAGAATTTCACTTTTCATTCATTACCGGGCTTTGCCGCGTGGTTTTTTATAGCCATTTGTTTGCATGTTTGTTTTATAATTGAAAAAAAACAAAAAGCGATGCATGCTCCATGTAAATTCAGAGTGGTCAGAAAGTGGGCGAGGCGGGTGAGTGCAGCGACCGCGAGGTAGGGGGAGCGTTCTTGTTTCAGTCCTACTTCACAGAGGAAGAAACCTTGGCCCAGAGAGATGTCTCCTTCCCACCATCAGGTGGCCGGTAAGAGCCGTGCCAGGCTGTGAACCCAGGACTTCAGATGCCAGGCTCACCCACCGAGTCATCCCAGTCACATGAAGGGCAGCATCTCTGTGCCAGGGCTGCCGGAGATGCTGGACGCAGGACTTAGCTGGACAGGCAGGTCCCCGCCTCCTTCGAGCTCACACTCAGGTGGGGAGGGAGAGAGAGATGACACCAAGGAAACATGTCCTCAAGGTCATTTCAGATGGGGGTGAGTGGCCCGCGGAAGAGAAAACTAAGTGACATGCTAGGAAGGGCCTGAGCAAACGTGGCTTCTGAGGACAGGGCAGTCAGGAGGGGGTCCCGGGGAGGTGACGCTTGGCAGAGCCCTGGAAGGTGAGAAAGGGCAGCCATGCCAATAGCTGAGGGACAGCGTCCCAGGAGGACGCAGAGGCCAGGCAAAGGCCCTGGGCCGGGGGAGCCCGGCATGCGTTTGGCACAGAAGGCAGGTCAGGGAGTCCAGGAGGAGGGTGGGGAGGAGTGGACAGGCTCCCGCTCAACCCCGGGCTCTGCACGTCTGGAAGCATCTCTGGTCTTCAAGCTCCTTCTCAGGGCAGGGACAGCTTCCACTCTGGGTGGAAAGGGCTTGTTTTGTGGGTGCAAGGGAGGTGGGGACGTGGGCGGTGTCCCTGTGCCCTGTCAGAAGTCCCAAGCTGGCTAAGCCGGTGGCTCAGCCAAGGCTGGTTCTTTCCTCACCAGGCCTCTGCCGTCTGGTTGGGGCACCGCAGAATGAGGAATGAGAAGTGTGACTGTCACGGGGAGCGTCTGCTTCCAGATCTCCCAACCCAGGTAACAACCTGTGCCAGGCTTCCCTGTGCCAATGGAGGCGACACGGACAGGGGAACTCCCTCCTTTTTAATTTCCCTCTTGTCTGCCCTTGTGAATTTGGGTTGTTTGAGCCTCCTTTTCTCTGTGTGGTGTTTATACTTTCTAAATAAGATGTAAAGGCAGAACTTATGCATAATGCCTAACGATGATACTTGGATTTGTTTAACTTTAGTCCTGCAATTTCTCAAGTGTTCTTCCCCACTCCCCACCCAAGGACACTTTTTCATTGAGAGAGAGAGAAACATTGATGTAAGAAACATTGATTGGTTGCCTCTTGTACATGTTCCGACTGCAGATTGAACCTGCAACCTGGGGATGAGCCTTGACTGGAAATCAAACCTGCGACCATACAGTCTATGGGACCATACTCCAACCAACTGAGCCCTACCAGCCAGGGCTCAAGTATTCTTGCAATTAAAGAACACCATGGTATAAGACATGCTTTGGGGAAATGATCTAACTACTACCTCCAGAATGGAAGGCATTTTTAAGTCAGCTATTCACTTGCACATGTATGTGCACACATATGCATGTGAGTGTCCTGTTGTGTTTCTTCTATATGTGTCTTAGCCATGTGTTTGAATGAGATTTCAAGAGATAGAACACAACTCACTCTGGAGCGTACCTCCCAAACACAAACCAACCAACCCAGAGCCCACGGCCCGAGGCTCTCCCACCCTGGGCCACAATGCACCTGCTGTGTCAGCTCAGGGCTGCGTACCAGACAACCAGGGACAGTCCCTACAGCCAGAGCCATGGACATCATTCAAATTAGCCAATCCTAAGCCTGGTCACCCTTCCCCCCATTCCTTCCGTGGAAACCACAATAAAAGCTCTTGCCATGAGGTTGCCTTTGCCTCCTGACGGACCCTGTTGCTTCTTCATGTGGCCCTGAGTGACCTGCAGGCCTGTGAGTATAACTTTCATGGCAGCCATTCCTGTGTCTACGTGTCTTAACCATAACCGATTAACACAGATCTCGGCCCCCTGATTAAAGCACTCTGTCTCTACGTGTCCCATTTTTTCAGTATGCCCGTAACAATGACAAACATATTCACTGGGGCCCCCTCCTGTGTGTGTGTAGGCAACGTGTAACTTTGCGGCACAAAAGCACCCCGTGATGCCAGAGGCGCCATGCTCTGTCCTGGTATCCAAGAGACCTCGGCTCGCTGCTCAGCCAGTGCCCCCCGCTGTGAGAACCTGCGGCTTTATCCCAGCCTCCCGCTGAAGGGACTAAATTACCTCTAGAAGGACCCATATTGTGCCGCCGCTAATGACACAGTTAACCTCTGGTTAATTTTCTGCTTCTTTGGTGTCCTGGGAACGGGTGGTATTTACCCGGGTGGGACAGTCTGTTATTAATGTGCATTAATGTGCCAGGGTGTTTGCTATTCTGGGCCCACGGTTTTAATAGAAATCAGCCGATGGACCAGGGCCCCGCTGAAGTTGCAGAATATGAATGAGGTTCTTTCTTTACCCTCTCTCCTCCACCCTGATTTGCATGACTAAGCTTTTTTGCCTTTTTGAAAAATGTGTTTGTTTGTTTCTTGCTTGTTGCTGTGTCTCCTGTGGAGGGAACAAATGACTTGCTCGCTAGGCAGGGACCTAAATCTGGCAGAAGCCCAGGTCGGCCCCTCCAGCAAAAAGAGGCAGCCAGCCGCATTCGCATTGATGGGGACAATTCCAGAAGGGTTCACACAGCCCAGGGATATGGGATATAAAATACCTTGGTCACCGGTAGACTCCTTAAGAGGGGGTGTTTATTCCAGCAAAGGAGAGCTGGATGGGAGAGAAGATCAGAAAGGACCTGCTGTCCTTGTGAAATTCTGCCCAGGCCTACAAATGGCTCCCAGCTGTCTCTGGGGAAAGGCTAGGCGTTGTTGACTTCTGGTGCCTGAGTCTATCAGAGCCAGTTCTTGGTCTTTAAAACAAATATTTTATAATTTCTACTTGGCTGAAATGAAATTTATAGATAATATAACCTACCGGCATGCATACTTTTTAACCAAGGTTATAGCCCAACCATAATATCAAAAGGAAAGGAAAGGAATTTATAATAAAAATAAAACACCTATCAACATGTTAACGTTCTCATACCACTTAACTAGAAGATGTAATGAAGCCATCAGATGCTGGAACTTGGACGTGGGATCCTGGGGCATGAAGCTATAGATGCAGACCACCGACAGCTGCGCTGCTTGGGGCAGTTCAGCTGCCACCAGAGGCTTTGCCGCTGGTAATGAGATGGTTCCAATGGGCCCAGAACCCTCGGTGAAGTCCCCGACAGGGCAAAGGATCATGTTCTCTGAGTGTATACCCTGGCTTCGTTCTCGAGAAACTCAGGATATTTTAAAACAGGAAAAAAATATTTTTGTGTCTTTGTACAATGGCATTTGGTTCTAGGCTCAGGTTATTTTAAGCAGCTTTTTTATCTACCCTGAGCATCCAGTGGGACATTCAAAATTAGTGCCGATACCTGAAGAACAAATAAGAGTTGGGGGCTGGGGAAGGTGATTCCAGAATTAGTCCCTAAGACAGGGTCAGGGTCCCAGACCAGGAGCTGAACCCAGAGGGAGAAAGAGATTCACCCAGAGCCTATAGCCAGAGGGGGTAAAGGTGGTGTTTAAACAGGATGCTATTGGTTGGAATGGAGTCTAAATCCACTCCCAGTGTCATTTCCTACCTTTTTTGTCCCATACCAGCAGCTCACCAAACTTTGTAGTCCCCAGCCCAAGCCAGACCGAGTCCACCTCTGACTTTTCCTTGAACCCAAAAAGAGGGCCACCTTGGCCGCCCGCCTGTCTGGACACTGTGGGGAGGGACGGTCATACTGGTGGTGCCCTGCCTGGGACCCTTCCCTGACCTCCTGCACCAGCTGCTTTGAGTGATGGTACTTGAAGGCTCAGGGTTGCCCCTCCCCCACCAGAGGACCGCCCTACACCGAAAGGCAGCTTCCTTGCCCAGGAGGTTATGACCCCCACGCACATCCGAGGGCAGCCCGTGGGCCACCGCGGAGTGGCATGGACATCAAGGCCAGCCTCTTGTCTCAAGTCGGAATCGACTCGTGGGTACCAGCGGGGCTCCAGGGATCTCTGTGGGGTCAGGGCGAAGTTACTCTCCTTCCTTGCTTAGCTTTCCTCCCCTACCCTGTTCTGTGGATAGTTGAAAACAACAGAACTCATGCCCGTAAATTTAAGCAGAAAGAGAATTGACTAAAACACAGCGGGTAGGTAGGAGGTTCCCCAGAGGGCTGGATAATCAGACGCAGAGGCTGCATAGCTAAGAACTTGGTCCAAAAAGCATCCTGCAGAGCTATTCACGCGAGGACACCTCTGAGCACAGGCACTGTAGCTCCTACCACTCACAGCAGCGATGGGTTAGCCCCAGAATAGATTTCATGTGGTTCCTGCTTCTTAAAGTGACAAGATTCCAATTCAAAACTCATGTACATGGGCCCTGACCAGTATGGCTCAGTGGGTTGGGTGTCGCACCACTAAGCAAAGGGTTGCCAATTTGATTTCTGGTCACGGCGCATGCCTAGGTTGCAGGTTCGGTCCCTGGTCGGGGTGCATGCAAGAGGCAGCCAATCAATGTTTCTCACATAAACGTTTCTCTCCCTCTCTTTCTCTCTCCCTTCCCTTAAAAAAAAAAAAATTATGTATATGGGTACAGATCATGAGTGAAACCTGAGCCACTTGCCCCAGCCCTAGCGGAGTAATTGGAGCTACAGTGAAAAGCAGCAATTTATCAGGCGTAAAGTTTCTGTATGGCTAACTGGAGTGCGAGTGCTGGCTAAACTCTTTAGGCAGCCACGAAAGAGCTGTTTCCCCTTTAAGCCCCTGGCTTTCTCACGCCAGAGGTTGCAATAAATCATCCTCTACTTCTCTCTCCCCTCCCCAGTGACAGACAGCACCATAACCTCTTCCCCAAGAGCCTCTGCCTTTTAGCTTCTTTCCCTTAAAGCGATGAAGAGATGGTTGACTTGTTATCGGTGTAGCTCGAATCATTATTTATCCTTACTCAGCATGAAGTCAACCTCAGGATCCACGTGGTTGTGCCTGAAGGAGTTTTATATGCTCAACATCAGACATAGACACATGGGGGACCATGGAGTCCACCCAGATTCACACGTATGAGAAGGGGAAACAGGCAGAGAAAGGGCGGCCCTAGTGTCTGCCCTGAACTTTCTCTCCCTTCCTCCTTTCCTTCCTTAACAATTATTCAAGGAGTGTCCACCATATGCCAAGTGATATGCTGGAAGCTGGACATACGCTGCTGAGACAAGAATAGGCCTGGTCCCTGTCCTCATGGACCCAGTTTGTTTAGGGTGTATGAGTAGGTTGAAGAGGGCAGATGTTATTCAAATAGTCATTGAAACAAATGCAATCTCAAACAAGCATGCCCTATTGAAGTCAATGCAATCATGTACTCTGCAGTTCTGAATTCTCTGATTTCTCCCCCATGTGCAAAGTAAAATCTGCCCCCCCATCCCCACGGGATGTGGCCCTGGCTACCTCTCTGACCAGCCTGCTGACATGCTGCCTGAACTTACTGGGCCATGTTGACCTTTCTCTGTTTCTTCTACTCTATTTAGGCCCCTGTCATCCTGAGTCTCTGCTACTCACAGCCAAGCCCAACTCCACTGACACAGCACATTCGGGAGCTTTTGTCTTTATTTTTAGGACAAAGGTGAAGCAGAAGAAGCATTTAGACAGCAGGGTGGCGTGGGGGGTTGGTACATTCAATAACTCCTCTGGCTGCAATGAAGAGGCTGGGTGGTGGGTATTAGGTATTGGGTGGGGTGGCAGGTGAGCCTTTCTGTTCTCCCACAGTGCAGAAGACATTGAGGCAGCCGGGGGAGAGATTATGTCGAGACAAACTGAAACCTGGAGGCCGAACTGGCCCCGGCTGGTGCCTGCATGGAGTTACTACCAGGCCACGTGGTTTGAGATAGGTCACGTTGCTGGACCCCCACTTCCCCGCCTGAGAAACGGGAGGCTTGATAACTCTGTGACTTGTCTTATAAGGGTCCTACCTGCTACTTTACACATCTCACACTTCTGCCCAAGGTCGTGCAGCCGAGAATGGGCAAATCTGGAGCCAGATCTTGCTGTCTGAGTTTCTTATTCATGTTCATGGCCCCTTCTGCTTTCCCAAACAAGCCCACCATGTTTCGCTCATCAGAAATGAACAAAAAGAGAGATGGAATCACAGAGTCCGAGATGGAGACAGCAGAGACCCCGGGAGGTGAGCGCCCCGAGGCCCGAGGCCAGCATTCTCCACTGTCCGTCCCTCCTGTGGGTCCACAGTGATGAAGCCCCAGTCTGGCAGGGGAGACAGACATGGATGGATGATATGTCAATGGGTCAGTGCGGCTGTTTCAATAAAACCTTATTTACAAAACGGGCAGCAGGCTAGATTTGACCCCCGGCCGTGCTTTGCTGGCTGCTGGGATGGAGAGTGGCCGGGGTGGGCAGAGAGCTCCCCCAGTAAGGTGGCCACGGAGGCCTCACAGAGGACACGATGAGAAGGTGGGAGGGAGTCACCCAATGAAGATCCTGGGGCGGGCGTTCCAAGCAGAGGGAAGGAAGCACCAGGGCAAAAGCCACGAGGCTGGAGGAGGAGTAGAGGCCAGAGAGGGAATGACAGAAATGACAACTACTCTGTACTCCTGGTGTTCATTTACCCCTCCCAACAGCCCCCTGAGGGAAGTACAACTACTGCCCCATTTTCCAGAAGAGGAAACTGAGGCGCAAGGAAGTGAAGCACCTGGCCCAAGGCCACCCCCAGCTAGTGACTGCTGGGCCCAGGGGAGACAGTTCCTGTGGCACTAATGCCAGCGCCCTGCCCAGAGCTGGGCACATGAGAGAGACTTGGGGAACAATGGACAAACTAATGACAGGGACATTTGTCCAGCACGGGCCCTGTGCCCAGCCCCTTTCTAAGACCTTCACGTGCACTAATTCATCTAATCCTCATATCAACCCTATGAGGTCCCCATGTGACCAAGAAAGAAACCGAGGCACGCAGAGTTTAACTCATTTCCCTGAGGTTGTGGGCAGGGGGGAGGCTGAGCCAGGGTTCCTCTGACTCCGGAGCCCCTGTTCATAACCGTTGGGTGCACACGCACATGTGTGCACATGCTTATACACATATGTACCCACACAGACACCAGAGAGCCAGCAGCAATCAACATTTAGAAGAAGAGTATCCCCCCATGCAGAGCAGTAGGAGTCATGTGGAGGCTGCTTCCATGAACTGTGAGTGTCTGAGTCTCAGCTACTTGGTGCGGGATCATATGGAAGGCAGGCTAGGGGGCCATGGAACCCTGGTTCCCATCATTCCAGCATACATCAGCTTTAGTCTGTCAGTGCTGGACTTTTCAGATACACTTCACTCTCCTGGGCTTCAGCTTCCAAATCTGTGAAATGGGCTGGTAACATCACCCATCGCCAAAGGCTGTTGTAATGACACCTGTGGGCACTTAGAGCCATGTCTGGCAAACAGTTAGTGCTCAATAAACGCTGGTCCACATAATTATTGCCCCATGAATAAGCAGCCTGCTTCCTGATTTCCCAGCACCAGGCAGCTCCGGGACCCTCCATGAACAGGAGCCACTCTGGTATCATTGTTTCAAAATGCTGTTACTCCAAGCACCCAGATAAGCTGTCACACATCAACCAGAGACTCACTGGCTTTGTCTCATGGTGCTGGGCTGATAGGATTGAGTACCACAGGATTTTATTCTTTTCTTTGCCTGTTCCTTTCCTGTACAGATCAACAAAAAAGAGAACAGCTGCACCTGGATCTTGTGTTTTAATAATTTTAATAATGCACAGGAAATTGGGTGGCTTAGGGATTTGGTGCCAGAGAGCGAGTTGTCACTGTGTGGACAGACCAGGTGAAAAGAGGAGATTCAAGGACAGGAAAGAGAAGGACCCTTGGGGATGGGAATAGTATAACTTGATGGCCTTCAACGGTCCAAATTAAATTAAACGTTGTGAGTGCTTTCTTCTTGTCATAAGTTTCCAGTAAGAGAAAGAAGCAGTGAGTTGAAAATGAAGGACTTGGTCCATCGCCTTCCTGGTGGGAATAGACCCGCCTCCTCACCAGGCCCTGCAGGCCCTGACACCCATCCCTGCTCACCTCTCCAGCCTCCGCTCTGCACTCTCCCCTCGCTCAGCAGCCACGCTGGGCTTGCTGGTCCCTGAATCACACCAATGTGACTCTCGCCACCTCCCCGGCTTTGCCCTTGCTGTTCCCTCCACACTGATCTTCACACGCCTGCTTCTTCCTGCACATCCAGGTCTTGGCTCCGACAGGTGGTCAGACTGGCTTTCCCTCGGAGCGCTGTGTCTAAACAGCACTCACCCTGCAGCCCCCACCCTCTGCCAGCCCACCATCCTGCTGTATTTCTTCATAACGTGGTCACCATTTAAAATATTCGGGGTGCACTTTCATGAGCACCACGAGAGCAAGGGTCTCATCTTTTTACCTCTCCCCCAAACACCTAGAATGTGCCGGGCAGAATGCAGGGGCTCAATAAGTCCTTTTGGGTGAATGAATGCGTGACTGAATGAATGACTTGGTCACTACCTGATGAAGTTTGCTACTCTTTACCAAGTGAATTGGCCGCAAATCTGCAGTATGTGTGTCAGTGATCATCTAGTGATGCCTTGAACATGAATCAGATCTTTTATTCTTGTTTCCCCTCACATGCCTGGCTGGCTGGCTGGCTGGCTGGCTACACTGAGAACTCCCTGAGGACAAGGGATATTCTTTGTGCTTCTCTGAATCCTCCACCATGACTTGCACTTGGCCAGCTCTAAAAAGATACCTCAGGACTGGTTTAGACTGGATTGGGTTGGATTGGATTGGATTGGATTGGATTGGATTGGATTGGATTGGATTGAACTGGACTGCAATGGGTTGGATTGGATGGGATGGGATGGGATTGGATTAGACTGGGCTGGACTGGACTGGATTGGACTGGATTGGATTTGGACGTGAGAAGCTGAGTCATCATGTAGGAAGTTTGGTTGCTTTCAAGGTATTCCAAATGTCCTTTCATCAGTGGCAGCTCTTTGGCCTCTAAACTTTTACATAGACTCTTCCCTCTTCCCAGGTGCATTTTCCCTTCAGTCCCACTTCTCCTGGTGAATTTTTCCTCATCCCTCTGTCACTTCTTCCGTGAAGGCTTCTCTGGTTTCTCCCTCATTGTTACACTTCCAGCCTTTGTCCTAAAGTTGACCCCTCCATCTCTACTAGAACACATCCCACACTTCACTACTATTTTTATTCTCATGCCTACCTCTACTATTTCACTACTCAGTACACTGTGAATCTTAGAATTCCGGTTGTCTATTAATTTTTTTAGATTCCCTAATGTCTAGTGCCAAGCTCAGTCTCTGTCAAATGGTAAGTAAGCCCCTCTACCACAAAAATTGGTTTTTGAACAAACGATCAAAGTAACTATAAGATGAGATAGAACTAAACAGAGATACAAGTAACGTGTTTCATCCCCATTTTCCCCTGCGAGATTGGTGCCTCCATGAAGCAAGGATTCTGTTGACTTTTCTGATTTAGCCCCCTTGCCTTGTATGCAACCTCATACCCAAAGGCTCAAAACACACGTGTCAGATGCAAGAAAACACTGAGCCATTGAGGAAGAGGAACTGACTCTCATGGGCAACCCCAAAGCCTCAGGGAGGAGGTGAGTGCAGATGGGTGCTTTAAAGAATGGTGGGCTCCTATTCATTCAAGAAATGCTGACTGAAGACCTACTATGTGCCAAAGTCTGTCATAGACACTGGGTCACAACAGCGAACAAGATAAAATCCCCGCCCCCCTTGGACCTGACCTTTTAATGGAAAGAAAGACAATAACCAATAAAAAATAGAAATGCAATATGATGTTAAGAAGTAAAAAGTGCTTTGGAGGACTTAGGGCAGAATAAGATGGAGAAGGGTGGAAGTGTTATTTTAGGTGGGTGGTCAGGGGTGGTCCTACAAGGGAGAAGATGGTAGAAATGAGACCTGAGTTGGGGGGGGGGCGGTGAAGAGAGGGGCCATGTGGTAGAGTGGAGTGAGGGAGGCAGCTGGAGTCTGACAGGTGTACAGGGAGCAGAGAGAGGTGCCCATACACAGGTATGGGCACTAACTAATGCATTAGGGATACACTGTCATGCACTCAAATTTCACTTAGGGTTATTTTTAGCATTTGAGTATTTGACAGCAATTACTATTCTAGCATCATAAAACCCTTCAGAAAAGTGCTTTAGACAGACGTTCTTCTCTGTATTGGAAATATGTTCCATATTGATTAAGGTGCAAGGATTACAGAAAGGCGATCTCATTTCCCCACCCGACCTCCCAATCTATCGGCATGACCCTAATTTGTCAAGATGCTAATTTTATACAGCAGAGCACTAACATGTCCAAATCCCTTTCTATGTCTGCTGTCTGCCTTTGGTCACGATTTCTGTCCCTTAATAGAAGCAGGGTTATGAAAATGAACGCGAAACCCAAACATCAAAGGACGGCCCCTCCCATTCCAAGTACCCTGACCAGAATACCTGGAAGATAGGAAACCCTCCCGGTCACCTGCTGTCCAGATGGAAGGAATCAGTTCACAAAGGAACCCACAGAATCTCACCACAAAGACCCTGGTCTTTTCCTTTTATGAGCTTATTCCGTCAAGCCCCGGCGGGTTTGGTTTTGTTTGAGGTTTAACAGGATTTCAGACTTGGGGGTGGTCTCTTTGGATTTTTCTCCTTCTTTTTCCTTTTGATGCTTACAAATACCCCATGGCACCAAAGAAACAACTGGGACGAAGAAGATTGGAATTACACAGGATGTAATTCCCTTTCACATGCATGTCGAAGGGAGGTGGTGGGTCATCTCTGAAGTTGTGATTTTCCTTGTACATGAGCCCAAAAGCTGAGGATTTGGGTTGAGTAAAAATTGCTAAGAATAAAGTGTGATCTCAAGGACCCCTCGCCTTGAGGTTGGGGTTTCAACGCCTAAAAGCCCAAAGCAGGACAGTTGTGAAGCTGAAGTGATGTAGCTTTCGGTCAGCCAGAGGGGTAAACAGAAGTGAAAATGGGTTAGGCCTCCTCAGGTTCGTCATTTCTCTGTGTTTGCCTGTGTGTGCACAGTGACTCACAAGGTGTATAGTAGTGTCTCATGGAGAGTTTGAAAGTTAGGGGTGATTTGGGGGTTGCAGAATAATTGGGATTACCAAAAATAATTTTCTGAGTGTGAAATGATGATCGTCACACAAACATTGGATGACTGTGTCAAAGATTTTTGGTTTTTTTAAAACTCAGTAATAAATAAGAGGACCAAAAAGGTATTAAACCAATTCAAAGGAAAATCCAGAATGCAGACATATATAGGCTATTAGGAAAGCTGGATTAAATTGACTAATAGATACAAAACTGGCTTCTTCCTTAATGGAGGAAGGGAGTCAATTTAACCTCCACCAGATATAATGTGCACTTCTAAGGACAAGAATTGTTTGCATTACCCTCAGTTCTACAAACTGACTCCTATCTTTACAGAAGAGTAAAATAGTCTATACAAAGACCATGAAAAGGAAAGACCATTTAGACACCCAATAAATTTCAACATCTTTTCCATTTATTCCTTACAAGGGCTACTGGCATTTAGCCGACAGAAGCCCAAGTATATCCCCACTCCTGCCACATGCAAAACAGTCCCATTGCGTCCCCCATGACTTTTAAGTGTCCCTCCACATGTCCCCACAAGTACAAACTGTTTATAATTAACTGAGGTGCAACCCTAACTCCATAGGAACAAAAGTATTTGTTGCATCTATGAATGTCCTTTGAGTTGGTTTTACTCAAGGAAAAAGTTTTACTCAAGGAAATCTGTTTTTATATTTTCTGTATTTCTTGTAGAGAATGACTTCTGGTCATCTTGCTGCTTTGCAATCCAGTCTCATTCATCAACAGCAGAAGCAAACAGCTTGCTGATTTTTTAAATCTTCTCATGTAGCCTCTCCCAAGTGCATATTTATTGCACTTCAATTTTGCATAATTCTATTGTCTTTTTTTTTTATTATAAGCAGTATTCTACAAGTGAGTTTCCTTTTATTTCTCCTTGACATTATAGCTGAGTAGCTGGGACAATATTCTGATTTTTAATTATGTGTGTAGGTAGGTGATATTAGTCATGAATTTTATTTCAGGAGTTTAAGGCAGCACTAGACGATATTTGTCATAAAGGCAAGTGTCAAGCTAGTTGGTAGGGCTGAGAGCCACTGTGTTCGAGGAATCCTGCCGTCACATTTCCCTCTGTCCCGCATAACAGCCTCGCCATTCTCTTTGAGGGAAAAACAACCTTCCGTGCTGGGTCAGACTAGCGGACCTGCCAATCAAGGTGCCCGTCCTCCACCAGGCAGCCCGTCCCTGGCCAGTCTGTGTTCTCTCCTCAGAAGCTGTTCCTTAAGCATGGAACCAAAACATCAAAAACACTTGAAGCTGATTGGTTCTAGCAACCAGTGTCAGTTCCTGTTGTTTATGAAGAGTTCCTATCCCAAAACAAAACAAAGTGAACAAAAAACCAATAAAAGATTACCCATGTCTTACTGAATGCCGACCTAAAATATTAGTATAGCAATGTAAAATAACAACAACAACGAACCACCTATAGTGGGGCACAGAAACTTTTCATTCATCCTTTCACGCAAGAATCATCTCCTGGGCTCCTAAGATGTAGCAGGTCCTGCTCTGAACATGGGGATAAGTAGTGACCAGCCTAGGGACACCCCACCCCCATGCAAGCTGCATAGTCAGGGTGGGAGGGACACAGAAAACAGCAGGCAGGTTACCTACAGCGGACAGGCCTTGCAACACTTACGGAAGGAGGGGTCTAAATCGAGATTCTGTGAAACAAATCACATTCCAAGGTCTGCCTCTTAATAAAATGATCAATGCATATGAAATGTGAGTGGCAGCCCCCTACATTTTTACTCCTTTGCCTCTTGTTTGGTAAATTCTGGACTCGCTGCCTGGAGCTTTCCAGAAGCAGAGCGGCCTGGCTCAACAGAGGTGGTTTTCATTTGCATTTGGAAATCCACCAGACACGGCAGTGCCAATCGGCATATGAAACTATTTTCTTAGAGAATCCTTAATTTATGTAAACTTGCCCTTCTCTACTTATCTTTAGTTTGTTTCCAGGATCCTGGCTGGTGCTCTGTAAGACTGATGGTGGCGTCCCACATGGGGCTTCATTTTCAAACCCATTCTCGCTTGAGATGCCCCAACTTGTCCCTCTGCCAGAATGAGCCGTCTCTGCTGAACCACCCGAGAGCAAGAACCACCAAGCCCTGGCCACCTAGATGACTCATTTCCTTGACTTTGGACCAAGTTGTACAGTTCTCTATAACTGACCGCCATCCTCCAGTCTGGACTTTAAATATCCAAGGCGAACTTGAATGAGTTGGACTTCCAGTTATTTAACTAAACTTTCACTGTGGGTCAATGGGCAGAGAGAGGAAACAGACCCTTTAAGTTGAATTAAATTAAATAATACATGATCTTTCACATTAGCAAAAGCACAGAAAGGCTGAAAATGTAGCAACTGTCCTTGGTCCCTGCCTCCTTGGTCCACGTCCAGGATCAGCCACTTCCAAACTTTGGTACTTCTGAAAGCAAGACGCCTCCGTAACAAAACCCTTATCCTTGTTGTGGGGTGCACAAGTAGCATGTCCTTTTTTATTGCTGAGTCGTATTCCATTGTATAAATAGCCTATAGTTTGTTTATCCACTTTCCTGCTAATGGACACATGGGTCATCTCCAATTTGGGGCTCTTCTGAATAAAGCTGCTATGAGCGCTCGTGTTTGCATCTTTTGTGAGCAGGTCTGCATTGCTCTTGTGTACTTATAGAGGTGTGAAATGACTGGATCAGAGGACAGAGGTGCATTTTAATTTTTTAACACTGCCCAAGAGTTTCCTGAAGCAGTTGTACTCTCTCACGCTCCCACCGCTGATATATGAGTTCCTTGTGCTCCATGTCCTGGTTTTGTGAGCTTTAGCCACTGGTTGCTGGCCTGCTGCCTTAACATTTAGCATTCGGTGGGAAGAACAGAATTTTTCTTCAGTGAGGGCAGGAGAGAGGAAACAGTGAGTTTTTCCCAGACGGTAGTGGACACTGAGCACTGGCTTCCAACATCCACGACCCACCCTCACAGAAAACAATCCCTGACTTCTCGGGAATTTCCTGTTCCCTCCACCTCCCATGGGACTCAGAGAAGACGGCCCCACCCCAGCTCAGCCAGAGCTCTCTTCTGAGAAACTTCCAAAGCTTTCGATGACCTGATTTCTTCTTGTGAACACAAGTGACCTCCAGCGCCAGAGGGCCTCCCGCCTGGGGCTGATCCAACCCAAAGACCAGGGCAGAGATGAAAGGCATTCAGTCCTTGAAGACACCTTCAGATCTCTGACTCACCTTTTGACTGAGGGGACCAACGTATTTTATAACTGTTTAAGCAGATCCAAATATGAGTTTCTGCTACTTGTACCAAAAAGCATCTTAATCCACGGGTTATTTATAGCATGCGTTGGGGAGCTGTGAGCCAATTCTTACATTCTCTCAAATTTCCACAAGCGCGTTCAAAGTTCAAACCATGTTTGGGGGGTGCCAAACACCTCCCGTCACCAAGCAGCCTTAAAAAGAGAACCTATTCCATTGGAAGTGATTTGTTCATGGTTGATACGGGGTTGTGTTTAGAAGTATAATGCTCCCCAAAGTTAATCAATAAAACAATCCAACATGCTTCCAAAGACGCTACAGTGACTCAAGATTTTCCCCTGAGACTATTGCTTTCTCGCAATAGTCTCAGGGGCTATTAGTTTAACTGTATTCTGGGGCCTGTTAGCTGAGTTAACAAGGATCTTTTTAACAGAGGCCAAGCTCAGTTCTGCCCACATGACTATAACAAAGGTGTGAAAAGTAATAATTACAGTTTGGTTTGGTTGTCCTTTGTGATGTGGATGAGACCAGGAAAGATAGGAACAGAATCGGTAATACAACCACCTCTCACGGTTTCCTGAATTTTCTCTCTTCTGTGAAACCTCTCCGACCCACCTCTCCAGAATCCCGGTGTGACAGGTAAAGTGGGTATTGTCAATTGTTTCAGACTGGAAACCCAGGCTCACAGAATTCCTTGTTGACCTTGGAGGCGTTTTTAAGGTTTAACACTTGAAATCATACCCCTATTTTCTAAACATTTCCCCAAACTTTCCAGTGAATGTAATCCATATGGATGGATTTTTTTTTTTTTTCCTTAAAAAGAAAAACGCAGCTTTGGTGAGAATGTTGGTCTGTTTCATCCACGCCCCACCCCCACTACCCCCTGCCCCGTGCACTCCGCCTGCACCCAGCACTAGACTCACTCCCAGTGGAAGCAGAGAGGCTGTGTTCAATATAAATGCAAAACGCTCCAGACACTCAGGATTATCTGTGCTTTGCATGAATAACGACAGCAGCTTGCAAGTGGGCGGGTCTTGGCAGCAAGGCCCCTTCGCCAATCCACTGCGGCACCAACACGCTCCCCAAGTGCCTGTGAAATCTGCCTTCAGTCGCTAATTTCACACTCCAGGGACAGAGCTGTGAACAACTCAAGAGCATGTAATTCTCATTTTTATAACAGTTTCCTTAACCTTCAGATACCCTCTTAAGGCATTTTCTCCACCCTTTGAAAAAATTAAAATGCTCAGTTCCTTTAAGGTTAAATCTCAGGTTTGTTTTTGCTTAATCATCTCTTTACTGTCTTGACTTTGCAAACAGCAGAGGTTTTATTTTGTCTCTGCCTCGGTTGCATTTTTTAAAAAGCGGAATGAATCATTTTCATATTCTGCATTCATTATTCCCTCTCCTGCCATTTTCTAAATAATGTAGGTACTTTGGATGCTCCTGTGATGAGCACAGAATGCTTTTGAAATGCCCCGTTAAGATATGCTTTTCATCTCCCTTCTGATCATAAAGTGAGCTCTCTCCTCTGGGTGCCTGCAGACCTGAGAAATGTGTTGCAAGACACAAGGGTCCTTTGGGGCAGGAAGCGAGGATCTTGAGTTGACTGCAAAAATTTTAGGGACCAGATTTATGAAACCCCGAAAGCAGTTGCATTTGGGATTAGGATTTGATGGTTCCCGTTAACAAATAACTCATTTGGGCATTTCCATCAATGAATGACACAGGCATAAAACCTATTCACATCATAAAATACTGTCATAATCTGACTCAGTTTTTTCAGAAAAAATAATCATGGTTTGTTTCTGATATAAATTGCCTTGTTGGGACTTGGGTTTGTTTTTGTGTTTTGTTGTGTTTTTTTTAATAAGCTATCATTCTGATTGTGATCCTTTTCAAAACAGAATATGTTGAGCAATATATCTGAAGTTTTAATTCCTGTCTTTATTTTAAAAGTTGATATTTTGTTCATTGTGGACATTTTTGGCATCGATTTTGATTTTTAAAGTATTGTATCACCCCTGGCTGGTGTGGTTCGGTGGATTGAGCACCGACCTGAGAACCAAAGGGTCACTGGTTCGATTCCCAGTCAGGGCACATGCCTGGGTTACAGGCCATGTCCCCAGTTGGGGGCACATGAGAGGCAACCCCACACTGATATTTCTCTTCCTCTGTCTCACTTTCTCTAAAAATAAAATAAATAAAATCTTTAAAGTATTGCATCAAAATCATATTTATCTTGATTACTGAGTTGGGGCCACCCCAACATTATTGTGCCCAAGGCGCCTGCTTCATCCTCAGTCCCTGCCTTGAATTCACCTCAAGCTCAAGGAATTGGTGAGCCTGGGGGGGTCCCTCATCACCGATGGTGGGTGTAGGTCTTCCCTGGAGAAAAGGAAGATTTAAGAGTGTCAAAGGGGCCCCAGACTCTCAGCTTGCCTGAGCCCTCCTAAACACAGAATTGAATCGCAAAACGAGATACTATATGACTGTGTCATTGGCTCCCAACCTCCTGCTTGTCTTGGCCTCTCTTTCTCTCTCTCTCTCTCTTCTCTTGAGCAGAGATGGGGCAGCATCCCCTCCCCAGTATCATCCCAAATTAGAACAAATGAGTGCCAGGTGTTCCTTGGGTAAGGGTCTCTCAGATGAAACCTCGAAACACCAGGATCCCAGCATCATCGCTGTGTACACACTGGGATCCATGTGGGGCTTGGGGGACAGGGGGTGGGGGTGGGAATTCCAGGCAAGAACTTCATATTCAGCTGTAATCCCAGGCAGCCTTTCCCAGCCCTGCTCTGAGACGGCTGTAAATGTGAACTTTGTACCTCTCAGTGTTCTTTGTTCTTTTGGTGACTTTACTTTTTTTATTAGTTTGCACAAAAATGTGGAACGCTTCACAAATTTCTGTGTCATCCTTGCACAAGGGCCACGCTAACCTCCTCCGTATCCTTCCAATTTTAGTGCCTATGCTGCTGACGTGAGCTCTCTGTGTTCTTACGTGTCTGCTAAATGGACACAAATTATCCACCAAAACTCTTGGATATTTGCCCTTCAATATACCAACATTTAGATATTTGGGAATGTCTGGAAATATCTACTTGGATCAGTGGTTTTTTCCCCCCATTTTGGGCAGATGATTGAAGCCCTGTACATGTTTGGCACTGGGTATTATAGTGCCAAAATAGTATTTTAATCACCCAAAAGACATTACCCTTCGTTTCATAATAACTGGCACCCTGGAGGTCCTGCGTGCACAGTCACAGCCCTCGGACAGACGGAGTGCGGGCCCGAACGAGCTCACCTAGTCTTGGCAGAACATCTCATGGCCCCCCAGGCGTGTCCCACCACCTCCCTCTCCCTGGGAAGCTGCCACGAGACAGTTTTTCATCACCAACCAGGTGAGCTAGGAGGCGCTCTGTCTCACCCCCTGTGAATATCACTGCAGACTATTAAACCACTTAGCTGCAGTCTAGAATTGGTTTCTTGGCAACAGGGTGTCCCATCATTCCTTGCAGCCATCCAGCCCCTTTTATTAGGTGTCACCCTGAATCTTAAAGGGACAGCTCTCTATTGGACAGAAAGCCCTTTGGAAACAAGAACAGAAAAACCCAAGTCAGACAGGAATTAGGAGGGGGCGGGGGGGAGGACATTTATTGACCACATAACTTAAAGGCAGTCTAAGGTAGTGATTCTTAATGGAGGTATTTGCCCACCCACGCCAGGCCCCAGGATGCTTGGCAAGGTCTAGAGTCATTTTCGGTTGTCAGGAGGCTGGGGTGGAGCATGCTGCTTGCATCTAGTGGGTAGAGGCCAAGGAGGTTGTTAAGTTGTTAACCTACAATGTGTAGGACGGACTCCACAATGATGATCAACTCCGAACTGTTAATGGTTCCATGGCTGAGAAGGCCTGCTCCAGGACAACGGCTCAGGCATGGTTGAATCCAGGAGCCCAAATCACATCTACAAGGCTCCGTCTCTCTCCAACTCTTGGCCGTTTGCCTCCACATCAACCTCACATGCACAACCTCTCTCCTCTGTGGCCCTGCTCACATCCTCGCAGGAGCAAGTCCTATGAAAGGAGAGATGTTCTTTCCAGTAAATCAAAGCAAGTCTGGCATTGAGTTTCATTAACCACCCAGGACGCTCTTTGACCTACGGAAGAGGCGGTGAGGGTGAAGAGGGAGATTACACCAATTGTCAAGGCCAAATCTAGAGCCGAAGGCTAATGGTCAATTCCCCCACACGGATTGAAGAGGGGAGGGACTTCTTGCCCGAAATAAAATCAAGGCAGTGCTCTCAGGAGGAGGCAAAGATGCTGGATGGACAAAAGCAATAGCCGCCTACAACCACATGTGCCTGAATGAAAGGAGCCGGAGAAGAACTGGTTTAGAGCGTGAGTCACACGCTATGGAGAAAGGAAAGGATGAAATAGGGGAGGAAAAAAATGCGAACATGGGTTCGCTGTGCTTACCAGAAAGTGTATATAACTGAAGATTTGTAGGCATTCTCTTTTTTCCTTTCTTTTTTTTTTTAAATTTGATTGGGAAAACAATGATAAATATGCGTGATGTTCAAACACCTTCCACGTATTCAATAAACTTGTGCATGAGAAAATATTTTTGCAAAGTATGACATATTATACAAACGAAATGAAATGTGTTAATAGGGCCCCAGATAGTGGAGCTGTAAAACATGTATTTCCCTTAGGGTTCTGTTTCCACAGAGAGATCAGTTTTATTTACCCGTGTTAAGATGAAAGTATGGTGCATTAATTCCTTAACAAAGAGAAGGAATGTGTATCCTAGGGGAATGATGATCAGCCGTTCCATTGGATTCAAACCTCTCGGCGAGTCCTTAAGCTGCCAGGGGCCTGGGTGATATATTTTACTGAGCCTGCAATAGCCTCTGATAAACAGGGAATGAGTCACAGCCAGGACGAGGCCGGGGCTCCTCACCAAGTGGAATGGCGGGAAAGCTCTCTCCATCTCCGAGGCAAAGGGCTGAACTCAAAGGAGAGGGTGGGGGATGCATTCTTTGCGGTCTGGCAATGATCAGAAAGGCATGCGGGGTGTGACCACAGCCGATTTACCCAAAAGGAGCCGTGGCTCCCTTGGTTCGCTCTCCCCGCGGTAATTAGAGCCCCCAGCACATTCCTTCCACCCACAACCTGGGAGCTGGGAGCTGTTGGGGCAGATCTGCTGGGCTCCCGCAGCCTCACCTGGCTGTCCGGGGCCCAGCAGTTCTCTCAAGTGCGTCTACCCCTCATCCCGGGGCCAGCCCCTCCTCCCCCGCCCCGGGGTAGAAACCCCACTGGCTGATAATTGCAAAAAAGGGAAGCTCGCACAGGACGAAACTGACCCTCCTGTCACCCTCCCAATTTCTAATCTCAGTTTGGTCTTGGTCAGAGTGTCCCAACTGAGGATGTTATTGGCATTTAGTGCAGGGCAATTCATTGTAAGGGACTCTCTGAGGCATTGAAGGGCATTGATGTTTACCCAAATCCTTACGCCGATTGAAAGAAAACACACGTGCACTTCCAATCCCTGGGTTGGCCTCAAACCTCAGCAGGGGACCTGCCCTAGCCTCGGGCACCACTGCCTCAGGAGGCTCGAGATCAGCGTGCCACGCAAGTTCATTTTGAGCTCTGGTGCCTGCAGATATTCCGTTACCAACCAGCCAAAGGGCGGGGGTGCTGCTCCCTAAGCATTCCACCCTTCGGAAACAGACGGGCCAAAATGGGAGAAAATGGAAAAAAAGAACCCACACATGGAGCCATTGGGCAATAGGGATTTACAGAGCACCTATAGCAGGCACAGCGCCTACTGTGGGGGACCAGGGGAGAATAAAGACACCCTCCCCTAGTGCAAGGGGCTCCCAGGGGGTCCAGGAGATAGAATTATCACCCACCGTGCAAAAACAATGGGAGAAAGCGTCCTCATGCAAAATGAGGTTTCACACTGCAGACACTGACCCCTTCATGGGCGGTTCAGCTTATCACACTTTGAAGGGTATTTTTACTTTGGGATGGATGGGACGGGATGGGCGGGGTGGGATGGGAAAGCACAGACTAGAAAACCCCCAAGAGCATCCCAGTTGGTAAAAGTAAGTATTGTGTTCTTAATATTTTATCTCAGATTATTTAAGCATGTACATTGTCCTGTGATGCAAAATATATTTCTAACTTTGATTCATGTTCAAAAAGCTTTGAAAAATGCAGTGTGTGTAACTTGGTATCCTGAATGAAATTGTAGGACAGAAAAAGGCCATTAGGGAAATACAGTGAAATCTGAATGAAGGGCAGAGTTTAGTAAATCAAAATGTCACAGTGTTGGTTATACAGAAAAGTGCATTTGCAATATGAACTAGGACCAGACAGGAAAACATGTCATGAAGTGAAAAAGCAACGTCAGAGTTTGGAATAATTTGCAGGCATGGAACGGCTGGCTCTCGGTGCTACGTCAGTTTGGGTATTTCCCCAGCAACCTGGGAGGCACAGGACAAGGTCAAAGTGAAGAAATGGTAACTAAGCAAGACTTGCCAAACCCACCCAGCTGAGAGGCCCAAGCACCAGGCCCCGCAGCCCCAGACTCTGATCAGGGTAGGTCCTGCTGCGCCAGCAGCTAGGCTGAGAGGCTCACCGAGGTTTCAGAAGAGTTGCCCCACCGGGATTTCATGGGAACAAACTCCGCACATTCCTCTCTGGAGAGAACACATCGCTCTGGTGACAGCGACACTAACACTGTCGGCTGTCAACTCCCAAGGAAGCCACCGGATCTGAGCTCAGGATGTGACAAGGGAAGCAAACCCTCCAAGCTCTTACTCCACCGCAGCCTGTGCCCGCCGCTCCTCAGGCGGAAAGAGCCAAAGGAGGAAAAGACAGAAATGCGGAAATGCCAGCATCTCTCCCAGAGGAGGGAGGCCGAGTGAGCTGCGGTGGGTTGCGGAGCCCCGGCCTGGCCGGGGTGGGCGCGCCGTCCCCCCTCCATTTACGTTCGGTTTCCCACGTGCAGGGGTGTGCGGAGGGGGTCCTGCCGCACGGACCCCTCCCCCTCAGTGCCCGTCGGAGGGCGCAGGGCCATGGTTTGCTGACCGCGGAGTCCACGTGGAGTAGATCCTGGAAGCTGAGGTTTGTCTTGGACACAGACAGCTTCACTCTTGCTGGAAGGTCATCAGGCTCCATGGTGACCCATGTCATGTGTGCCTAAGACACGTACCCATGTGGCAGCATATTCGGGGGGTCAGGGACACAGCTTCTGGGGCCCCTCACCCACTCTCATTTCCTTTGTCAAGTGAGCAGTTGGATGGGGCAACCTTGGCGATTTCTTCCAGCACCTTCCAGCGGCCGGCGCAGAATTCACCCAACAGGCCTTGCTGAGCACATGCTCTCCGCCAGGCCCAGCTCCCGGCTCTCGGGATGTGCCCCCAGTCCTGTCCCCACAGACCTGCACTTGTGGCAGGGGACAGACAACACGCAAGACACCAAAGCAACACTCCAGACAATTCCAGAGAATGAAACGTGCAGGGAAGAAATTTAACGAGGCCGACGTGGGGGGAGCAATGGGCATGGGTGGGCCTGGGTGGGAACTCAGGGAACTCAGAGGGGACGTCAGAGCTGGGTCGTGAGGAAGGAGAAGGCACAGATGGTGGGAGGGGGCAGGCAGGGGGCTCTTGGCAGACACAGCGGGAGAGTGGAGCCTGTGTCACAGCCATCCCCGCCCTTCCCACTGTGGGACCCAGAAAGAAACGACCTTCTACCTGCCCCAGGAAAAAAGTCCCTACAATTGCACCTGGGGCCATTACGAGCCCCTTCAAAGAGTAGCTAAGAACACAGACTCTGGTGCCAGGCTCCCTGGGTTCAAATCCCAATCCACCACACATTAGCTGAGTGAACGTGGGCTCGTTACTCAACTCCCCGTGCCCATGTCCTCATCTGTAGGAGGGAGGGCTGTAGGGAGGAGTCAATGGTGTCCTGCGCTTAGCACCATGTCTGGCCTGCAGTCTGTGTTGTCCACAATTACTGTTTGGTGGAAAAGTTCAGCAGACTGCACCAGATCCGAAAAAACTGCTGAGAATAGACCAGGATGTCCACACTGATGTGCAAAGGGTATCATTGAAAGACAAGCACAGTTGGCACCGTAGCATCAGCTTTCCTGGAGCCTGCGCCTGCATTTTTATATAGACAAGGAATTTAACGGCCCCTGGCAGCTCTTCAAAAAAAATTTTTTCCTGCTGCTGCCTGCCCCTCCCTACTTTCTCTGTGTAACCTGTGCTCTCCCTTCCACCACCCACCCCTAGAGGGGTCCCTGAGGCGTCCATTGCACATGCGGGGCTGCAGAGTCCGCATCAGCCCCGCTGTGCAGACCGCTCAGCGCAGCCCCTCCCCGGCTCTCAGTGAGTCCTTGACTGGCCCACATGCACAGATCAGCCCCGGGAAGGGAAGCTGATGTGTCACCCAAAGAACTAGAGACGGGGGTGTTTCCTCTAGACGGGACAGAGGTCGGAAACAGACAGGCGGGGTCTGGCGGAGTCGGTGTGGGGTGGCCGGTGCATTGAGTGGTTGGACCGCCGGCTTCCCCTGGGACAAGCCCTGTATCCCCACAGGGTGTGGGGAGGGAGGGAGCGGGCTGGATATGGGGGTTCAGCAGAGGCAGCAGGGCTGAGTGAGGCGTCCTGGCCTCGGTGGCTGCGCTGAAGTGACACGTGTGCAGGGGTGAGTCATCGGGGTTCGGGGCAGAGGCTCCAAGGGAGGAGCTGGTGGGGATACGGGGAAGAAGCAGATGACGAGCCTTCAGCCCCCCTGCCCCGTCCCCGCTCTGCCCAGGTCCCGTGGCGCTTTCTGCAGGAGGTGGGCACAGCCCTGGGCGCTGGCCCGGGCCATCATTGCCGCACAGGCACCAAGAACCAGGAACAGAGAGCACAGGCGGGGACAGGGCACCGGCAGAGGGCGGCGAGCTGGAAACACCTTCGGGCCACCAGCCGGGCTGGGCGCATCTGCCTGTGCAGGGACCAAAGCCGGAGAAAGTGACAGAGACCAGCGGGTTCAGGGCCGCGGGCCCCCTCCCAGGAGGTCTCCATCGACAGCGGGTCTGGGGAAGCAGAATCCAACGGGGGTGGCCCCATGCGGCCGCTTCACGGCTGTCCTGGGTCCCCACGTCCCAGCCCCCAACTGGCCTGGAGCCCCACGTCTCAGGCCCAGGCCCAGGCACAGGCGCTCCCGGCCTCTCCTCTCCAGTTTCTGTGACTTGAGTGAGCACCGATGGCTCCATCCATGCTCCCAGCCCCTGGCACTCCCAAGCTGCAGCCTGCGCTCCAACATTCTTCAGCTGCGTTCCCCACCCCTGGCCCAGCCCCATGTTCCCCACACCTGGCCCAGCCTCGTGTCCCACACCTGGCCCAGCCTCATGCCCGTGCAAGGCCTCAGAAGATGCCCCATCTGGATTGGAAGGGCCCAGGACACCGTTGGTGGCCCCTCCAGGTGGCACAGAGGAAATGGTGTTTGAACCGCTCCCGTCACCCTGACACCCGGGGCCCCTGGCAATGCAGGAGAGGGGACTTCGTGCCACATGCTCCCGGCCATGACCACCTTTCACAAGGGACAAGAAGCAGAGGGGAAGGCGCCCAGCGGATCGGGCAGCCACGGGTTCCAAAACTCCCACACGCAGGTGAGCAGCCTGCCCGCAGACGCGCGCAGGCGGTGGAAACCGGCAGGTAATAGGCGCCGTCAACTTGCGGAGTCCTGCCCGGATTTCAGTTTTAAGAAGTAATTTGCAAGAAATAATTTGCTGGATTGAGCGGCTGCCAGGAGTCCCGGCTGATTGGCGTTTTCTCTTGGCAACTGTTCTCAGGCTCGGGAGCCAGATTGGGGCTGGGGGCTGCGCCTTGGCCTCAGGGGACCCTCGCGGTCTGCAGGGAGCTGCCGAGTGCACAGGCCGCTTTACGGACGTTGAGGGAGCTCTGCAGGCGGCCATCGCTTAGCATGTCCCTCCTAATTAAAGGACAGCAGCCAGGTGTTGCCCATCAGAGCTTACAAAAGATGATTGCTTTGGTCCCAGGGCGCACAGGGGAGCAGGCCAGACGCCAAAATCTGGCACCTGCCACCGGGCCTTCTTCGGAAGTGACCCGAATGGAGAGACGGCCGAAGCGAGGGAGACGGCCGTTGCAGGCCTTCTCTCCTGGCCTCTGCAGGGGCCGCTCCGCCGGCGTCGGGGTGCGGGGGGAGCAGAAAGAGGACAGTGTCCTGAACCTGCCCTGTCCTGGCCGCTGGGGCCTGGGGGCTTTGCGGGGGGAGGGGAGACAACAGATGCAAAGCTTGCAGGCCTGGGCGGCAGGGGCTGAGGCTGGGGGCGGGGTGGGGGGGACGGTCTGGGCCCTCAGGAAACCCCAGGAAAACGGACGTCACTCTGCACTCCAGGGCAGTGAGGTCCCTCAGGACAGGGCCTTGTGCTGTCACATCCCTGCAACCCTGAGTCCTCCTCTCGTCTGTGTCTGTCACCCGCACACCACCCAGCGCCATTCACTCTCTTGACGCCCGTGACGTTCTGGAACGACTGACTCTCTCCGTCGATCAGAGGTCACGCTGTGGACTCGTGGCCCAAGACCGGTCAGCGGACATGCCTTGCTTTGGTGTGTTTTGAAAAATACAAACCCCACGTCAATGTACAGAAAGCTTGGGGTTTCATTTGAGAACCTGATTCTTGATCGTGCTGAGGTCCCAGGAGACAGGGCCACGCTGGGCCCACACCCTCTCGGAGTAGCAGTTGGTGGCACACAGTCCACCCTCCCCACTGTCCCCCAACACGGGGCCCAGGACCCGTCACCCAAACCGCGTGCTGTGCTGTCCACAAGCCGCTTGCCCGCTGTGCGGCAGCTCCTCTCCCTCCCTGGGGCGTCCCTCCTACGAGGGAAACGGTTATAACACACCCCCTCTCACCCCTAGGACTGGGGGATGGGCTGGGTCAACACCCAGCACCTGCCAGGAGTGCTGTCTGGCAGGCGTGCCCCTTCCGAAGCTCTGGCCCTGGGCTGGCTGGGTCAGGCCCCTCCCTGCTTTGTCACTCGCCTCAGGGCACAAGGCTCTGCTGCGTGGGAGCAACCGCATTCAGCCAGTTCCCTCCCGCCCCCCTTCCCCATTTCGCCCCAGCCCACCAGCCCGAGGGTCCCACACCCAGAACGCAAGGACAGCAGAGGCTGGAGCCCGGCCACCGGGAGTCCGCGTTTCCCGAGGCCTGGCCGCCGCCGGTCACTGCGGACCATTTGGTGGACACGCTGTGCAGACTCGCTCACACATCTTGTCCCTGGTGTTAACCCCTCCTCCCCCCAGGGAGTCAGGGCCACACGGTAGGTGTCATCAGATTTGCAGGAGTGTTCTTTCTTCTTCCTCCTGCTAGCAGGGAGACACTTCAGAGTCACCAGATGTCATCTAGCATCGGGATAAAGATGCCACGTTAAGTCCTTCGAAAGCAATCGACCACTGTAATCCAATTACTCTTGGCTGGATTTTTCACGCTGCCTCAGCCCCAACCTCATCCTAACTGTGCCAAACTCCACGGCCGCACGCGCGCACACGCCTGTGCACACACACACCTGTGCGCGCACACAGCAGATGCCCGTTTTGTGCCTCGTCACCTCACACAACAGTGGGAGTTCCCAGTAGCGAACCGCATGAATTACCGTGAGAGACGGGGGAGCCCTGAAGCTTTGCAGCTTACAAGCGGGTAGCAGGCTGGGTTGCCACGGAGAGCAGGCGGCCCGGGGCCAGGGCCCACCCTCGGGACTCGCGGCCTCCTCTGATTAGCAGGGCCGCACGGGGCTCTGGGAGGAGGCGGGGGCATGGCCTGGCACTTCAATGACGCCTGACTTGCTGTGTGTCTACCGGTACATGCGGGCGTGGGGGAGCGTACCTGTGTGTGAGCGAGCCAGTTTGCACACACATATGTCCAAGCCTCACATGTACGGGATGAAAACTGAATGGCCCCAAAGGTCTGCGGGACACACTTCCCATTCTAACTGAGGGGTCGCTGTGGACAATTCCTGCTTCCGTCAGGGCGGCTACTGACTCAGGGCCGAGGAAACCGGCTCCTCCGGGACCCATAGGGTCCCATCTCCCTCCCTCCCCGCCCCCCCCCCCCCCCCCCCGCCTCTTCCACCTCTGTCTGCCTTCCTGGCCTCCTCCCTGCCCCCTCTCATGTTGTCTGGCCACATCCTCCTTTGTCCTGCAGGTCCCCTCCCCCGCTCTGCATCATGGGAGGCAAGGATCACATCCTGCCACTTGTCACATAGGAACCGCCTTGACACTGGTTTGTGCCCATTTTTTGTCTTACAAATTCATCCCAACTCAGGAAAAATACATGCATGCATACATGCATGCACTTATTACACACACGTATGCATGCACACATGCACACAGGCATCGCATACACAGACTATAAACCAGGACCAGAAGCAAGCTCTCCACTACGCCTTAGTTTTTGTTTCCCCAGAAGCAGACTTTGAAGCAAGGGCTCAAGTCCAAGTACTTTATTTGGGAGAGGACTTCGCACAATACCAGTCAGGTGGGGCAGGGAGACAGGCAGGGATGTCGTTAATAAGCATCCTGCCTCCTTCCCTGGGAGGCAGACCAGGGCTTGCCTGCAGGCCACGGGGCCGGGCCCACCGAGGTCATAGCACCCAGCAAGTGACCGACGTGGGAGATGGAGCCCCATCCTCCTGGGGAACCTGCAGCACAGAGGCTCACCACGGGGTTACCCCATCCCAGCGCCAAGAGAGCGGAGTGTCACCCCAACCCCTCCAGACCTGGCTGGGGCACTACTCTCCCAGCACCTCGATTCATCTCCCAGCACCGTGACAGGTGCTGTGAGGAAGAGAAAGCAGGGACATGGGTACAGAGTGGGGACAACAAGGGGCCAGCGCGGCCTAACCGGGGAGGAAATGGAGGGAGAGGCCCCGGGCTTGGCGCGGTTCCGGACGGCGTTGCCTCGCCGGGGCCCGCCCTGCCGCCTTCCTCTCTCCTGTTCTCCAGGCTCTGCACCCTCCCCCCGACAATCCGCAAAGCCCAGACCCGCTGCGCCCGCACCTTCCAGGGCCTGTGACCCTGATGGGGCCACGGCACAGGGTTTTCCCGTTTTCGAATGCCCCCCGCAGGAAGAAACCACACACCGCACGTTCATGCAGCAGTTCCTCGAACACCGCTCTCCCCCACCGCACACCGCGCACGCTGACATTGCCCCGCCTAGTCTGTCCTGGTCTATTATAGATTTCAAATGCAGGCTCACACTCTGCATTGATTTCAAACCCACTAATGCATCACAAGCTGCGATCTGATCATCTCTGCCCTGGGAAGCCGGTGGTGGGTGTTGGACCAGGAGCCCTTTATCCTATGGCGAGGGGGCCGGGTTCACCCCGCACGTTCTCCTTCCCTAGTTGTGATGGGGGAGGGGACAGAGGAGGGCTGTGCCCACTAGACCCTGACGGGTCACGACCTCCAGCGCCATAGTGACAGCTGGTGTGGGGGCGGGGCCGTCTCTCCCAGAGGCACAGGCCAGGTGGCCAAAGCCAGGCAGTAACACCCTGTGGCCACCCAGCCCTGGGGCCTCCCGGACCCAGCAGGGAGCAGGCCCCCCCCAGACACACCCCTGAGGGAGCAGCAGGCCACGGGCCAGGCACAGCCTCCCCTTCCCCAGAACCCCGCGCCCACCCCGGGCCCGCGCTGGGGTCCCGACCCTCTGGAGCGGGCAGGCAGAGAAGCAGGCAGAACGCGGCTGTTAACACCGGCGGCCAGAGCCACTCTGACTGCTGCCACATGGCTCCTGTCGGCGCGCCTCCCCCAGCCGGCGCTGGGTCCCCTGTGCGTCACCTGGCCCTGTGCTCCCGTGGCCCTCGGGGCAGACACAGTGGTTTCGGTCATGGTGCCGGTGGTGGCCGCAGCAGTAACGATGATCCTGAAGGGCACCTGACTCTCCAGAGCGCCCGCCAAGTGACCAACCAGCGCGGTGCCAAGGGTTCCATGTGATCCACTGCGGGGCTGACTCCCTCCTCACGAGCCAGTTCTCTGCGGACCACACCTCTGCCGTCAGGGAGGACCAGTCCTCCTCCCAGCCCCTGACATTCCCTTATCTTGTTCCAGCGCTGTCCCTCTTGTCACCATCACTTCCAAGCCACGGATGGCGACAGTCTTCCTAGACATGCTTGTGACATAACCTTTTGGTTTCTGATGGACTTATTCACAACCAGATTTTACCTACAAAGGCAAGTTTTCCTCTCAGTCTCACTAAAGGTGGGGGGGTCTCATGGTGGCCAGGAGGCCAATACTACCACACAGACATTTTTGTCCCTTTTGAGGCCTAGGCAGCGGCAGAGCCAGCTGGCTCAATCCAACTCTGCCACCTCCTGCTGTGTGACCTTGGGCAAGTTGCTTAAGCTCTCTGTGCCTCTGCTTCCTCTGAAGAACATATAAGGCCATAGGTTGGGGTCTCTTCTGCCTCACCATTTAGACATTTACATTTCTTTCCTCATCTAAAAAGTCTTAGAGATCTGTCTTTGCCTTTTTTTTTTTTTTTTTTTTACTATTTCTTTGGGACAAATTCCTGTGAATGGAATATGGGGCCTAAAGTTATGTACTCTCAGTATTGCCAAATTGCCCTCCAGAAAGATTGCGCCAAGAGGTGTGGCCTTATTTAATGAAAAGTTTCTCCACCAAGCACTTCCTTTTAATCCACCCTTCGCCTTTATTGGGCTTACACAGCTCTTCAAACTCCTCATTTCCTAGATCATAATCTTGGAATTCAGTACATGGTCTTCTCTCAGGCTATTATTAATATCAGCTATATCTGACACAGTGTGAGCTCTGCCAGGGCCTTGGGGCAAGAGACGTGACTTTCAGAGCTACAGAGAGTAGCTCTGTAGCTACTAATCCATGGAGAGGTCGAAACTGGAGTGGGCAAGGAGGGTAGGAAGAATGAACATCATTACATGAGGAGCGTGGTTGGAAATTCCAGTCTGCTCCGGGCATGCAGCGTGTAGCGTAGCAGATGTGGGCACAAGGTGGGCACCCAGTAATCCTGATGGAAAGACCTGTGGAAGCAGGTTCCAGACAGAGGTAACAGCAAAGGCAAAGACCCTGAGGCACGAATGTGCTTGGCCCATCTGGGGCAAAGAAGAAAGGCCACCCTGTCTAGTATGGCTCAGTGGATTGAATGCCGGCCTGCGAACGGAAAAGTTGCCAGTTCAATTCCCAGTCAGGGCACATGCCTGGGTTGTGGGACAGGTCCCCAGCTGGGGGCGTGTGAGAGGCAACTGATCAACATATCTTCAATGTTTCTCTTCCTTGCTTTCTCCCTCCCTTCTTCTCTCTTTAAAATAAATAAAACCTTAAAAAAGAAAAAGAAAAAAAAGAAGAAAAGAAGCAAAGACAATGTGGCTGAAATAGAGTAGAAAAACTCATCCCAGTTCACCCAGATGTTTCGCAGTCTTAGCACTCCAAATCCTGTCTGCCAAGAAAACACCTCAGTTCTGAACAAACCAGAACAGTTGGTCACCTTAGGCCGAGCAACATGAGCAAGAGTGGACAGAGCTGTCTATTGCCTCCCCTTACAGTAATAGACTTCTAGCTGGACAAAAAGAAGACTACATTTCCCAGCCTCCCTTGCAGTTGGTGTAGTCATGTGACTGGCAATGGCCAATGGGGAAGAGATCTGTGTGCTGAGATGCTGGGTCCAGCCCTTGAAGAAAAGTAAAGGTTTCTACCCTTCCTGTGCCCTCCTCCCCATCCCTGCTGACTGGCTTGGGGACCCGACGGACCTTGTGGGAGACACCTCACCTTAAGGATGAGAGAGTAGCAAGATGGAAGGAGCCTGAGACCCTGAAAGGGACACAGAGAAGAATCACCCTACAGTCCTGGGCTTTCTGAGGTTATAGTTTGGTAGAAAGATGGGGTTGGAGAGGCAGACAGGAGCCAGATCCCACCTGCCCTATAGGCCAAGGTGAGGGAAGAAACAGATGATGGAAAATCAAAACGCCCCACCTGCTCCAGGTGAAGAGCCTGCAGGGGTGCCCCTCCCCCCAAGTACAGTAACAGGTTTTCCCCACTTTCCCTTTAGGATTTTGCAAGACACTCAGCATAGTCACAGGTGCTTACCCCCTGAAGAGTCCTTTAAGATTATTTAGACCCACCCCTTCAGTTCATCCACAGAGAAACAGACCCAGCGAGGGAATGACCTGACCACATCTTCAAGAAAGGCCAGTCCCCTTGACTATTGTCCTTGGTCAAGTGGCCATAATTTGCTTCTCTATCTACTGAGAACCAGACACAGCTATTCCCTCCTCCCTTCATTTATTCATTAAATACTTTTTATAAAGCAAGATGTTCACAGGAGCCTCAGTTACTGTGTGTCTTGAGGAGGGGAGAGTCCTTTATAACCAATACCTTCGATGCCCTGTGAGATATTTCTAACCCACAGGTGCAGGGAATAAGGTGACAAGGCCTTTCCTTGCCTGTTCCCCTCAACCCCCTTCACTGCCTCCACTTCCGGCCTGATTGTCCATAACGTCACAGCTGCTGCCTCCTGCATCTGCCAGGCTCTCCTTTCCTCTCCCAGTGGCCTGAGGGGGTCCTCTCACCCAGGACCCAGCTGGGGTGCTCCTGGCTCTCAGCCACCCCAGACCTTCCAACTGAGCCCAGAATGAACCTGCAACCCCGCCACGAGGCCAACACCCTCTATGTCCCCTGGCACCTTGACCTCCCCAACCTCCGTGGCCACACCCCCACGCTCTACCCAACCCCCGCTGTCCCGCAATCGGCCCGGCACGCACTGGCCTCAGCACCCCTGCTCCCTCTGCCTGGAAACCCCTGATGATTTCCCTCATTTCCTGTGGATGCTCAGCAGTCTGACCACTTGTGTAAAACAGCACGTCTCATCCCTCTCCAGCCACCTTTATGGGGCTTGCATTTATTGCTAATCACTAACAGGCATTTCAGTAAATATTCCTCTTGTGTATTAGCTTATTGTCCCTCCCCCATGAGAATGGAGGTTCCATGAGGCCAAAACTTCCTTGTCTGTCATGTTCACAGCTGTGATCCCAGTACCTAGACAGGGTCTCTCAGTAAGCACAGTGCCTGCTGGGTAAATAAGCCCCCTGTGCCCAATGACTGCAGCTACCAATCTCAGCAGGCCTGACGGACACTGGTGACCTGCTCACCCATCTCATTCCTCTTCCTGGGTACACAGGACAATGACATTTCCCAGCAAACTTGCAGTGAATTTGGGGACATCTGCCTGACTTCTGACCGAGAGAATAAAGGTGCAAAGGATGTAAGGTAATGCCAGGCAGGCCATAGAGCCTTCTGCATGAGCCTCTCCTCTCCTGTCCCCTTGCACAATGACCTTGAGCACACAAGCTAAGATGGTGACATCATGAGACTGGATCCCTGAGCCACCACCTGGAGGAGATCTTGCCTGGAGAGCTGTCCCACTCAGTCAGACTGAAATACCTTCCAAGGTTTGGAAGTTGATGTCATAGCAGCTGCTGATACTCATCCCCACTAATGCAGAGACACTATTTAATCACACTCTGACCTGTAAACTCTGAGTTTGGTGAGGTGTGACCAGGAGAGCACCCAGCCTGATGTCCCTCCTTTCCCCAGGTCCACTGAGCAGGACCCAGTGACCTGAGAGCAACCTATGTCCTGCCCACCTGCCCACCTGCCCACCTGCCGTGGCCAAAGCAGGCCTCAGGCACCGAGCACAAGGAATCCGAACACCAGCTTTGCCCCTGCGCTCCTGGGCCTCCCTGGCCAGAGTGTGGATCCTCCAGAGCCACCGCCCCCGACACACAGCTCACAGGGGCCGAGCAGGCAGCAGGCAGCAGGCAGAGCTGGGGCCCCCTGAGCCCCGCTCCCCACCCCTGGGAGCGGCTGCTGTGACAGCACTTGCCGCTCACGCGGGACCAAGGTCCCGGCCTCGGAGACGCCCCGAGGCCTCCCTGGCTGCTTGGTAGTCAGGCCAGGTACCTGTAAGGAGGCGTGACTCTCATTTCACTTAATTGAAAAATCCACATCATCAAAGACAGCTTCCCTGCTCAGTGGCCCTTTCTTCCCTCGCCAGTGACCATTAACCTTTAAAAAGATGCTTTATGAGCCATTTGCTGAGCCTCGGTCTCCGTGCCAAGGTGTAATGAGGCCTGTAAAGGGTCCGGCTCGGGAGGGGGACGTGAGAAATGCCACAAAGGAGAGGCCCGGGCAGAGCAGCCCCGGGCCACCCAGCCCCACGGGAGCCAGCAGTGGATGCGTCAGCCCGCACCCCGGAGCCCCGCCTCAGCCCCCGGACTCCGGGACAGTCCAGTGCGACTGAGCCAACGGCGGCAGGAAAGAACCGGCGAGTCCTGTCAGTCCCCCTGCTGCGCCCCACCCGGTCCTCACAGGGGCGGGGTCTGCCCGGCACGCCCACCTCCCCCCACGGCTCTGATTCCCCGGCCCCTGTGCCCCGCGCCCTCTCCTCTCCAGTCACAATGGCCTCCTCACCTCCTGGATGTGCCTGGACACACCAGGTCCCCCAACCCAGGGCCTTTGCACCACCATTCCTTCTGCCGGGAAAGCTCCGCCCGCCCCCTCCCGGCGGCCTCAGGCTGCTCGCTCCCTGCGGTTCTCAGACGGAACTCCCGGCTCCCACGTCTTAAATAGCAGCCCCCCTGCGCCCTGCACGCTCCCGCCCACCCGTGGCTCTCCCGCTCCCAGAGCGCCGGCCAGGGCCCCCCAGGCTGCGTCTCTGCCGGACGCACCTGTCGGCGCTCCTCTCTCTACGGCAGCGCGTGTGCTCCCAGGGGCTTCCTGTTGTCTTCACTGGGCGTTGTCCTTCAACGGGGGCGTTGTCCCCGGTACCGAGGACACTGCCAGACACAGGGCAGACACTTTATAGATCTCTGTGAAGTGAGTGAGCGAGCGAATGAATGAATGAATGGATGAAGTCACACCCGAAGGACAAACCCCCGGCGCTTGGGAGAACGTGCATGAAAGGTGTGGAGCCCCAGAGCCCACCGCCTCCGTTTGCTGAAAGAAAGACAAGGAATACAAATTGTCGAGGGGGCAGCACCGTCCCGGGGCCTGAGGGACAGCAAACTGGCCGTGGAAAGAGCAGAGACAGGAGCCGGGAAGGGGCCCCTGAGAAGCTGCGGCTCCCCCAGAGGCAGCTGCTGTCCCTTCAGAGTTTTCGGGAATATCCGGCTGGTCCTTTTCCTGCAGCCTGGGGTCCTCTCCCCACCGGCCGTCCGGGACGGTTCCCCCCCATGTCCCGGGTCCCAGCTCAAGGGCCCGTCCTCAGAGCCCTCCCTGACCTCCGGCCCTAACAGGACCCCCTCCCTCAGTCAGGCCGCCGAGGCTTGTTGTCCTGGATGCGCCGGTCACGCTCCGAAACTCTCTGCTTCACTCATTCTCCTCCTTGCTTTTCCCCACCGGCCCCAGCAAGGACTCAGCGCAGGACCTCGCCTGACCTGTCCTTGGCCGAACCCTGTGCCTACCTCAGGGCCCCGCGCACAGTAGGTGCGCAGCAGACGTCTGCGGAACGAGTGGTGTTTGGAAGCCCCTTGTGCATCCACCGTGGGGGCGTGTAATGTTGGAAATTCTCATCGGGTGAAAATACCGCTGCGGTCACGTCAGGTGGGTGAGCTGCTGTCTGACGAGAAAATGGTCAGGGAGACAGAAGCGTAGCCAGTTAGCTCCCCAAGCTCCCCAAACCCCTCAGGCTTTGCTGCAGTTCAGTACAAATGTTACATTTCTTTCTTTGCAGTCCGTGTTCCGTGAAGCACTCAGTAAAGGCGGAATATGACAATTATTTACTTTTTTGTTTCCCCTTTAGCAACAACACAACCTTTCAAAAAGCTGGTTTGGTGTCTGCACCCCTCCCTGCCCAGGGCGGACCAGGGGTAGCACTCAAGGGCTTGGCCATCCAGGAGGCCGGAGGCCGGTGACCACGACCCTAGGCCCCTTCTGCTCCTGCTCCCTGCCCCGCTCAGCTCACAGCCTGGCGCTGTCGGGCCGCCTGCGGTGACCCGAGGGCTGTGAGGAAGGGACCCCTGAGGTTCCCACCAGCTTTGACCTTTACTCATGCAGGTCCCCGACAAGGTTGGAGACCAGGAATCATGCTGGGAACAAGCTCCTAGAGCGGATGTTGGTGCTTTGGTCCTGCTTCCTCCTAAGGAGAAGGGCCAGCCATTTTCCCTGGAGGACTTAACTTACCCCCGTTCCCCCCAGTCAGCACTCTCTCCCTGTGCCCTCCTGCGGCCCGGAGCCCATGGGAGCCCTGGTCCCTGCCCTCCGAGGCCGATGCCCTGCCTCCGATTCCTTCTGGTCAGTCTCTCTTGTCCCCTTGCCTCAGAGCTCAGCGCGGATTCTGTTGCCTGCAACTCAGACCTGAGTGATACAGTGGCTACATTTACCCAGGACAAGGTCACCTGAGTATCCAGTTCCAGGAGGGCCCTTCCTGCCACATCGTGGATGACAAAATATCTCCAAGGAATCACGGACACCTCAAAGTCCTCAGAAGCATCAAGAGCTTCAGGAGGGAGCCCCCTACAGGGGTCCCCCATGGGGATGTGCGGGGACCCAGGGACAGGCCAGGCAGAGGCATCATCCAGGCTGGGACATGTTGATTCAGCTTCATGGCTTGTGTTCCTGTCCCTAAAATCCCCCACCAACAGGCAAGCCCTTGGCTGTCCCACTCACACCCAGTGTCACCCTGTGCTGATTTGAGGCTGGCCAGACTGTCCCCACTGCTTTTCACAAGGAGTGGTGAGAACAGAGGAAGGGGAGGGGGCTTTGATGTCCCCTAGGTCCCAGTGGTGCAACTTCTGTTGAGGACCAAAGCAGAGCTGGATGGGGTTCGGGTGGCTTTAATCAGAATAGTAAATTGCAAACGATCCAGGAACCAGGCTGTGTTCAGATGCCTGTTCTGACCAAGTCCCTCGTGAATTAAATCATTTAACAAATGAAATGGAAAAGGTCTCCTCCATCTTCCTTTTGAATGAGCCGTGAAATAGGCTCTGTTATCAGCCTCCAGGGAAGCAGTTGGCAGGGCCTGGCATGCAGGTCATCTAATGAGGTGGCGGAAGAAGGGGCACCAGCAGGATAGGGTGCTGGGGAGACCCGGTCTCAGGTCGGGGAACCTGTGTCGGCAGGGACCCTGCGCTTGAGAGGCTGGAAGGGCGCGTCTGGGGTGACGATGGGGTTAGCCCCCTAACCACACGCTAACTGGGGCAGCCCCACTGGGGGTCCGAGAACCAGAGCCAAATTCCTCAGCCCCACCCCCAGGGAGCAGATTTGGGTTCTGGTGCAGAACAGCCCCATCTGCTCTCTAGGTCACTAAGTCACCTCTTTTTGAAGCAAGTGCTGGAGCTCCTTGTCAGATGGGGCTGCTGGGGCGCAGGCGGAGGCTTGAAGACAGGTCTAATCCATCCCTAAGAAGGTGGAACCCAGGACTAGCTGGTCCCAGCAATGAATTCTCTGCAAATAAAAAGAACAACAAAGCATCTCCCATCAGACTTTCACAAACAGCCCTCAACACGCACAGCTGTGAGCCTGTGAGGACGCGGTGAACTGGGCACCGCACGCCCACCAGTGGGGACCCTCAGTCCCAGTGTCCCCAAAAGCAATTTGGTGGCCACATCAAGGCCTTTAAAAAAGCACCAACTCACGATCCAGTCATTGGAACATGTAAGACTTTCTCTTAAGGAGCTACTCATAAATATGAACCAAAGTTATTCATTAAGATATTTGTTACAATATCTGTTATAATAGCAAAAACTGGAAGCAATCAACAATATAGAAATGAAGAAAAGTACATGAATTTTCCAGACAGGAGAATGTGAAGGATAAATTTATAATATGTTTTAATGAAGTTTTTAATAGCATAAAAATGTTCATGATATCATGTAAAAGTGAAAAAAAGCAGGATGTAACACTATGTAGACTATGCTATCGTCACATACGCCCCCACATTCAGAGGAAATACTTGAGTAAGAGATAAACCAAGATGCCAACAGTATAATTATAGTTGGTCTTCATTTTCTTCTTCAGAGTTGTTGACATTTTTCCAAATTTTCTGGAATGAGCAAGTCTTAAAATCACAAGGAAGAATTTAAAGTTACCAACGGCTACCAGGTAAAAGTATAATATTGCCTGGTAGTTACTGCAAAATAGAAGAGCTTTCATAAAATATAAGGTCGTTTAATAATTGATATTTTATTTTCTATTAAAATCTTGACATCAAAGCTTATGAAATAATTTGAAGAAAGGTTCAAAGCATTCATTAACGTTCTCTGTTTGTGTTTAAGAAAGAAACACAGCAGTCAAGTTATTTTGAAAAGTATCAAATTGATGGTTTGGTTTCAAATTAATATCTTTAACATATTTATACCACTCAGTAAACTTTTCTGCTCCTTGTCAACCTTGAAACGCATAACTACCATGAATTTGAGAAATAAACCTATCATTTTGAAAAACCTTAAAAAAATAGTGTTGAGTACTCTTTATATGATTTTATCACACAGTTATACAAATAGTCTCATTTGCCTCTGCACACAAATTATCTTAACATTCAAACTGTGAATTTACTTTACTGAGATTCCCAGATTATGTAGTATCTCCAAGTTACTTCCCTTTCTAAATCTTTTAATGCCTTCCCATTTCCCTAGGACATCCCAACTCCCCACCAGCATACTTTTTCCAGCGTGACCTGGCCCCTCCTTCTGTCTACTGCCAGGTTATTGCCCATTGGCCTCAACACAGTTCTTCAAACAGAACAGATTCAGCCCACTTCAGAGCTCTTGCATTTGTGTGCTTTGCAGAGTTCCCCATCTAGCAATCCTAGCCAATGCAATAAGACAAGAAAATGAAATAATATGCATACAGATTGAAAAGTAGAGATAAAACTCTCTTTGCTTGCAAGTAACACAATTGTCTATGTAAATAATGTGAAAGAATTGCTGGAACCAATAAGCAATTATTGCAAGGTTTCAGGATATAAAGTTAATGTGAAAAAGTCAATCACTTTCCTATATATCAGCAATGAACAAGTAAGCTTAAAATTAAAAGTTTAAATCCATTATATTAGCACACAAAATATTGAAATACTTAGGTGTAAATCTTATGAAATACTCTGTGATATTTATATGAAGAAAATGGCAAAACTCCAGTAAGAGAAATCAAAGAGAAACTAAATTCATGGAAAAATAGTCCATGTTCATGGGACCATGGAGGCTCTAGGGGAAGAATGTGCTTCTAAGCCAGTTCATGTCATTGGCCTTAAGACTAACGTGCCCATGTCCTTGCTGGCCATCCACCAGGGACCATCCATCAGGGCCCTTCAACTCCAAGCCAACAACAGAGTGTTGAATACTTCTCATGCTTTGAATTTACAACTTCCTCTGCCTCTGATCCCCGGACCCAATTTTTAAGGGCTAACGTGATTAAGTCAAGTCTCCCTTTTGGTTAACTCAAAGACAACAAATAACCTGAATCAGATCTGCACAATCCCTTTGTCACACAACATCACATAATCACAGAAGTAATATCTCATTGTATTTATGGGTTATACCAGATTCAAGGGCAAGAGATTATACAAGGGTGAAGGTCTGCCCACCACACCCCTGGACTCTTAGTGATATAAGCCCTTACATTCATTTGCTTATTTGTTTAAGGTGATTTGATTTATTTTACACTTAAACCCTAAAGAGTTATTCATGAAATGGAATATTACCCAGTCATTAAAAAGGAATGAAGTACTGATACATGCTACAACATATATGAACCTTGAAAAGATTAGGTTAAGTGAAAGAAATCAGACACAAAAGGTCACCTAATGTATAACTCCATTTATAGAAAATGCCCAGAACAAGCAAATTCATAGAAACAGAAAATAGAGTAGTGATTGATTCTCTAGGGTGGTTGGGCTTCTTTTTGAAGTGATGAAAATGTTCTGGAATTACAAGTGATGGTCGCACACCTTGTGAATACTAAAAACCACTGAATTTTACACTTTAAAGAGGCAAATTTTATGGTATGTAAATTATGTCTTTATATATTTAAATATAACCAAAAAACCTCACAAACCTCGACTTAAAAGACTAAGAAAATCAAAGAGCAGTGTGACTTGGAAAAGCCAGGCTTGTGTGGGGTATTTCTGTATGAATATGGAACCCTGGAACCCTGAGCTTTACACAAAATCCCTGTCACAATTTCACATGCTCTACAATCCACTGGGGGGGATGGAAGACATAGGGGAGGGAATCTAATTATTTTTGAAACTTCTCACATTAGTGAGGATTAGTTAGACATACAGTTTATAAAAACTCTTGCTCAAAAGCACCTATAATTTGATAGGCCCACGAAAGAGATATTCTCCTGGAGTTCATCCACAAAAGTAAAATTAATGGTTGATGATGAGTGTTACTAATCAGTCCTTTCCTAAAAAGAAAACAGACTTTTGCTGTAAGAACCAGAGATCACCCTTCTCCCTGGAATACTTTCCAAAGAGGCCACTTGTTAAAAAGTAATTTGTAAGTGTCCCTGGAGGGGGGCCAGGCTAATCCATTTATCCGTTCAGTGAAGGAGATTTGTGTGTCAATCACCCACATGACCCCCAGGACTGGTACAGCCCCTGGGGCTCTGAGTGGACAGCTGTGAGGCACATGCCTCCACACACACACAGGTGTGGCCTCAGCAGCTGTGTTTGACTCAAACTCCTATGCAGAGTTGATTGGACCAGCAGAGATCATATGACCTGACTGGGACCAATCAGAATCCCTTTTGCTCATTGAATTAAGAAAACGTTCAAAGGGGCCATCCTTTCTAGCCATGATTTCAGAAAGGCAGGAAGAAGACAGGAATGAAATAAATGGCAGAGAGGACATGAGACTCCAAGGAAAGGGCAGAGTGGCCACCTGGAATGACAGCCTCTAGGGCTGGGTCCTGCCCTTCTGAGCCTGGGCCCCACCCCCACCCCCCACTTCCTTCTGATGTCCTGTGTCCTCACAATCCAGCTGACTCAATTGGGTGTCTGCCCCTCACACACAGAAGTTACCTCATGGAGACACCTTGTTTTGACTCCTTGTTTTTTCCCTTGAGACAAGACCTCCAGTTTCAAAGGAGGGATCCTGCTAAGAGTGGGCACCATAGGGTTATCATTCCTTCTGGAAGGAGGGTGGTGTGTCAAGGGGTATCCTTGCTGGGTGGCCAGAGGGGACACGGTACAATCAAGGCTCTTGACTGTGAGCAGTAGAGACCCACCTGGGTGACGTGAGCACAATGGGCTTTCTCAGCAGGAAATCAAGCCCCACAGAGGGGATAAGACTGGGAAGACCAGGAGGAAGCCACAGGAAAACATTAGGGTCAAGAGGCAGCATCTCACACCCAGAAATCACTGATGGAGATGCTAACCTGGGAAAGGTGACCTCTCACTTACCTCTTCCTTCCTTTACTTGCTCACATCCCAGGAAAGAGCATAAGAAGGGACAGAGTTAGACCAGTGCTCATGCCTCAGGGAAGCAAAGTCCAAGAGGGAGGGCCTCTCCCCTTGGTTTTCATGATGGGAGGTGTCACCAGAAATATTACACTGAAACACTCCTTCATGGGAGAGGGCCGATTCCCAAATGAAGTGTGGCAGCTTTGGAAAGATGAAGTGGACCATAGTCCAGCAGAAATGATCCCAGTTTCCCTGTTTCAGTTGGGATGGGACCAGAGTGAGCCATGAATGCTGGACTAATGACTCCCAGCTTCCCTCGAGGGGTGGGGGGCAGGGGCAGGGGACACCAGAAGCACCTTTGTGTGGAAAAGGCTGCTGTCAGGACTCTAGATTCCAATGCTAGAAATGCTGCAAGGCTGGACTCGTGGGATTATTTATTTTTACATTAACTATTTATCACTTTTATAATAAAAGTGATTTTTTACTTATAAAAATTTAAAAAGCTACAGGTTCTGACCATAACAAGCCAGAAGTCAAGGCTAATGGGTACAAATGCCTTTCATCAAGTCGCCTGCACACTCTGGTCCCCACGGTGGCTCCAGCGCTGGGGTCGGTGCCCAGAACATGTCAGAACAGAGGGGCGCACGAGAACCCCCACCTCCAGGTGCCCAGCTGGATGCCCGTCTCGCTGCAAACCGTCCCTTCAATTGCCCATAACACGGTTACATCAGGGACAAATCGTTCGCTGTATCTGCCTTGTGTACACACACCTCTCGCTGACAACATTTCCCAGGAAACGGTGTCATTTGTCAGATTTCCATTTCCTCTGCAGAGGCCTCTCTCCTCCCGGCCCGTCGGGCTTGGTGCCAGGAGCCCGTTGTCAGGGCGCTGCCCCCAGGCCCCGAAGAGCAGCAGAGGCCCGAGGCCGGCAGAGGCCCTCGTGCGGGTCGTTCCCTGCACACCTGCAGGGGGCCCGTTCCCATCGGGGCGGGGTGACGGTGGGTGTGAGGGCTGCCCCTGGAGGTGGGCACTGCCAGCCTCTACCAGCCGCCCCTCCTCAAGTCCCGGGGAAACCCCATCCCACCCTAGGGAGGCAGATCTGGAAGGAGGCCCCCCGGAGACATCTCACCGGGGTTCATCTCCGTTTCACCAGGGAAAATTCGCTCACGGTGGCCCCACGTGCTCCCGGGCCTTGGCTTTCCTGAGACCCAGCAGAGCAAATGTCAGCATCTCGGTCCCAGTCCACCATCCTGGGTGAAAGCATAAGGAGCTTGAGGCCCAGGGAGGAGGCGTGTTGGCCAGGGGCTCTCACCAGGCAGAGCAGGGACAAACCACCACGAGATCCTTTATAATTTGCAAATGCCTCTCAACCCACATTTGAGAAGGTCACATTGGACTTTCATCAGAACTGGCCGATGAAAGATGACACTGCATTTCACACATTTAAGACAAAATCGATCATAGGATGGGTCATTGTTTCATGTGCCATGGAGAAGGAAAACATTGACAATTAAATTACAACAAAATGATAGGACTCCATAGATTATATGATACAACCAGATGAGAGGAAAAGCTGCATCATAGAATCAATGAGATTCGGTGCCCTTTCCATTTCATAGACTCGAAGCCTGATTCCAGCAGGTTCCCTGAGAGGGAAGAGGGTCTTCCCCGCTCACAGGTGCTGGCAGGACTGGGATCTGAACCTGCCTTTCACTCAGGGAATGTCAAAGATGCTTCAATAAGGCCACTAAATGTTGGTATGAGCCTTGAGGTTCATTCGCAAGACGACAGGATGGATAATCTATGGCAGAGTCTACAACTTGTGCCTGAATGACTATGATGCTTCTAATAAAAGCCTTTTAATTGAACGTATTGGGGTGACACTGGTTAACAAAATTATGCAGGTTTCAGTGCACAATTCCACAACACATCATCTGTGCACTGTATTGTGTGTTCACCACCCCAAGTCAAGTCTCTGTCCATCACCATTTATCCCCCTATATCCTAATAAAAGTATTTTTAATGCAAATTATCTGGAACATCTACCCAGCTTTCCTTTCTCAGTCTATGCTGGTTGTCATGAATTTCTGGACAAGAATTCACATGTGCATCTAAGGTTTCTATTTGTTTTCTCTGCCTATTGGCAAAAAGGTGAACTAGGGGATATTTAATAACCTGTTTCCACTCTCTGGTTCCATGATATTAATTTGACTACACAGGATCTTTAATAGTTCCATCACAAGAACTCAATTTCATACATGAATGAATCAAAGTCAAATGGAAGGAAGAGGAGGGGCCATGCCATATTTTCCTGATGCCTCTTAAATGGTTTCTCATTTCAGGCTGATAGTGATCAGGGACCATGGATTATGCCGACAAGCCCATAAACTGTCTGCCACTCACCAACAAGACCAAGGTCTTGTGTTCTTGTTGCGGTTGTTGATGTTGATTGGGAAAGATGTCCTTGAACTTGAGACTGTGGTGTTTACCCACCAGGGACCTTGAACCTGAGGACTTCCTACTCCGCACAGAGGTACAGATGACTTGCCTGGTGGGAGTATCATCAAGGGAGGAAAATTAGAGCAATTAGAGTGAGTTGGAAGAAAGGGAAAGATGCATGACTAACTGGGCATCATTACAGGGCTTCTGAGAAGCTAGAAGAGACACAGTGTCAACACTGAAACCCCAGCAGTGACAGGAAGTGACCACATTTGGAGCCAGAGACCATTAACACAGGCAACTGACAGGCGCTATTACTCTGAGGGGGATGGAAACTCGCTCCAACACGCGATAATGTGTTAAAGTGGGCATCTTTGTATTTTTCAGAGGCTATAATTTTCAGATGATGACTTCAGGGATCCTTTAAGGAGGATAATTGATTACCTGACAAAGAACGTGTAACATTTCCTCCTCACAATGGAAGAGGGAAGAGCAATAACCCAGCTCTTTTGAGCAGAAAAGGAGCATTTTTTCAGAGAAGACACTGCGAAGTTTGTAACAATGGGAGCTAGAGTAAACACAAATGCATCTCGCCTGCTTGACAAATAGAATTTAATTGAGAGGCTCTTCATGCTGAAAAGCAGAGCCTCGCCTGTGCCATGCAGGGGGCAGTGACAGGCGGAGACCAGAGTCCCCTTGAAATGCAGCCCTGTCGACCCCTTAACTATTCATAATGTCTTTGTGGCTGAATTTCACTGCTTCACCTATTTTTAGTTAATCCTCCATTTTTTACTCCAAAAGCTGCTTATGTTACTTAATGAAACAGTTCATTCATCCCACAGTAAACACGGATGAAACAGAGAGGCGTGGGTTCCTCCCCTGGAGGAATTTTATTGATGTTAACATTTGCGGGCGCTGAAGTCATTTGCATGGAGATGCACCCGAGGCTCCCAGTTCCCTGCATGGACCGGTAGCCCAGGCAGAATGTGAACTGGCCGGCCAGCTGGTCCTTGGCAGCCGACGCTCCCAAAGCAGGCACTTCCGTGGTGAGCCCGTCGCCAGTCGCTCCACAGCCTGCGTGACCCTGGACGTGTCCTGAGGCTGCTCCTGGAGGCCCCGCGTCAGGCGGGGTGCCCAGAAGAAGCCGCCACAGCTCACCGACGCTCAGGCCCCTGCTGCGACGGGGCCCAGCAAGGCCTGAGTCTCCTCCTGAGTGTTCCCTGACCGTCTGCCCTGGTTTTCTCCTAAGGGACCAAAGCCTTAAAACAGAAGCCCTCCAGTCCCCCCAGGTTCTCACCTATGCTCACAGGCTGGGGTGGGGAATGGGGAGATGCCGAGAACCCAGCTGTGTGGAAAGACACAGAAGCTCGCCCTCACTCCCCCACCCCCGCATCTGCTGGGACACCTGAGAGGTGGCTCCCCAGGTCGCTCACACCTGGAGGTGTGCGGAGGAAAGGCAGCTCTGAGAGCCAGTTGTGAACCATTCAGAAATTTTACTAACTGGGACTTGGAATCAGGTAGGAGAATTTATACCAAAGAAATAAGCAATTGCTACAAATCAGGGCTGTTTTTCCCCTAAAGCACCAGGTTACCAACATGCTTCTGCAGGCACATCTCATGCATGACCCTGAGGTCTGGGTGGAAAGCCCTCTTATCAAACTCGGGGTCCCCTCCCGGTGGCTCCCATGTCCAAACTCTAGCTTTCCCTTTTCACCCACTTCGCCAAAGGGGGATCGGGAGCCCCGAAACCACTGTGCTGCGACCACGTATGCTCCTCAGCTCCATCCACTAACAAACCATGAGTCCCCTTGGTTTGTTCTAGGAAGGCTACTCAGGCTTTGTTCTGGGGGCTGTGCTTGAGTGCTCACTGTGTGCGGGAGCTGTCCGTGGTGCTGAAATGATTTGCCCAGGCGCAGTCAGGTGTGGGCGGTTCTAAGATCTCTGACTTGACTCTAGCTGGTCGCCCTTATAGGACAGGGAAGCGGGTGCTGCAGTCTGTGATAAATAGGCCTGTCTCCGCGGGTCAAGCCCATGCACAAAAGAAGAGAGAGTCCAGAACTGCTGATGAGGATGTGAGCGGGGGAGGGGAGGACAGGAGCCCCTCAGGACAATGTGATCTCAGAAAGGAACGCTGAAAACACAGTCGGACGGACCAGCAAATCCGCTCTGGTTACTCAGTCTGTTCCTGCCACCTGCCCTGCCAGCTGTTACCTGGATCTCCAGAGGTTCAGAGCTGCTATGTCTGTCTGACTGTTGGTTACAGGCTTCCTTGTCTTCTTTTCCCCTGGTTGATTTGTGTCATACCAGACATGTGGTGGGCCCCGAGTAAACATTGTCCTGAAGGAATGATGGGAACTTTGGTTTGAGAAGGGGCTGCTGACTTTCAACCTTAGAGTGAGAATCATTTCAGGTGCTTAAATAATCAAGAAATCTTTCATTTCAATTCGTTCATCAAAGACGTTTTTTCTTCCTGAGATGACTTTTTGGTTCCTTTTTTAGTTATTTTCACCCATGTGGGAAGTAAATAGCAAACTGCTTGGATGTGGAATACAGTTAGTGGAGCTGCCTCAATGGGCTAATTTGCTTCTATCTCTACCGCAGCACAATCGGACAGTGTCTTCATTGAGTGTTGTCTAAGTGAGCAAAGGGTCCTTTCCTTCCAAAACTGCAGGGGACACAAAGTGGGGGAGGGGCTGGGGAAGGGTGGACTATGTTCCCAGCCATTCACTCTGAATAAAATACCCTAATTGTCACACGCTAACCACTGCAAGGCACCACTTGGAGGGTGGACATGTGTCATAAGAGCCATAGGAGCTTTCAAATCCAGGAGGAAGCCCCTTTGTTTCTGCTCATGAAACTTTGAATCCCCTGGAGGGATGGCCAGGGGTCCAGGGGCTGCAGCCTGACCAGGCCCACTGCCCACTCCTGTGCTCACCACCCCCGTACCTAGGCTAAGTCCCCAGAGGCCTCCTTTCCTGCTGTGAAGCAAAGGGGCGGAGCTATGGGTGGGGTGGTCCCTCCAGGGCAGTGTCCTATCAACTGTGTGTGAAACAGAGGGAAACTTACTCCCTTTCCCAGACAAGCCCTCAGGGCCAAAGCCCAGCTTAGGCGAGAGGCCCAGGTATCTCTGCTACCATCTCAGCCCGAAGGACACAGCCCTTCCTGCTACAGTTTTGAAAAACAGATACACTGATCAAGATTTTAAAAATATCCATGTTCAGGTAGCTTTTGGTCCTCTCTCCTGTTAACTGGTTTAATCATATTTCTTTACTCGACAACTTTATCTGAAATAATCAGTTTTTGTTTTGTAGCCAAGGGACAGGTTTTTGACTTAAGCCTCAATTTTTATGTCTTTTAAAGGTTTTCATTAGAAACAGATGGATGGTGTAGGAGAAAGTACCTAACACAGGGTCCAGCTCAGACTGTTGGTCAAGAAATCCCTGCTTTTCACCCCCACCCTATCCTTTCATCCCTCCTCCCTCCCACACACACTTCCTTCACTCCATTGTGTTCTTTTTCCTTCCCTCCCTCCCCACCCTTTGCCTTATTACTCTTCTCCTGAATGACAGGAGACTGTAGCTATTCAAACCTGCCTAAAGGCATCCTTTCATTGGTAAAAGCAAGCAGCAGGGTTCCTCAGGCCCCACCAAGGCAGCAGTGGGACTGGGGTATTAAAACAGGGCAGGCAAAGGGCCAAAGGCCTGTGTCTGATCACGAGTCCCTACCCTGCCTGATGTATTTTACTTTATTTTTATTTTCCCAAATTTATTATTTTAAAACGTGTCAAAGTTACAGAAAAGAGTAAAGGGTAGCACAGCGAACACCCAAGCACCGTATCCCTTTACCTCAATATCACAGCTGGTACCACTACTGTGCTGTTACATGTGCTGTACAGCCTCTGGGTGTACTATTTATAATATGCATCTGGATTTTTTTTTCTTCTTCCACTTAAACCACGTGAGAGTATAGTGGAAACAACATGGTATATGATGCCTAAACTCTTCAGTGTGTATGTCATTAAAAAAAATGATCTACAAAGCATCCAAACCACTTTACCCTCATAATGTTTAATGTTGATGCAGAAACATAGTTTACTGTATAGTCCAAATTTAAGAGCTTTCCCCCTTAATTCTGGAATCCTATAAATGATCATGCATTGTCTTTTGTTGTCATGACTCATCTCACAGAATAATGCTCTCTTCCTTTTTTGACTTTCATGATTCTGACATTTTTTAAAAAAAGATTTTTGTCTTATATCAGAAAGCTAAGAAATACTTAAAGGATGAATTAGAAAAAATCGAGAAAACAGAAGCTAGAATTAAGGGGCTCCCGTTGGCCAAATTTTGGGATATTTGTACATAAAACTGTTATGGTAATCAATGTTAATACATGGAATAAAAAAAAATCCGTGAGTCCATAATGATACTAAAAATAGTGATTAGGAGAAGAAATAGCCCTTCTTCATGGAGGAAGGCAAGCTAACAGATGCGCAAGGCTTGACAGAGGTACAAAATCACTATTTGCTACCACCAATATAATAGCTGACTCAGGTACAGATCATCAGTGAACACCAAAACCACTGAAGAAAAGATGCAGGGAAATCTTTGGCTACCCACATGCTCCCACGTATCGCCCCACGTGTTACTCGGCAATTGTGAAGGGAAGGGGGACCCTTTACAGCAGAGAAATCTGGCGGCCACCGCCTTGACCAAGGGCTCAGCCCTGGCGTCCTGATGACAGAGAGCAGGTGTGACGAGTCTCCCTCCGCGCAATGGGCAGGGCAGCGCGCCCCTCTGCAGGGACCCTGGCAACATCGTTTGGCCTGAATCTACCTGGAAACAATCACACTCATCCCGTGGGACGTCCCACAGGCCAGTGGGCTCAGCTCCCGTCGGACCTCACCTGGGTGGTCGACAGACACTCCTTGCTTTGAGCTCCGCTTTATGCCAGGCCCTGTGCTGGCACCAGACCTGTCCAGAGGGGACCTTGGCCTTCAAGGATGGAGATGGGGCTCGGGAGTCTGTGTTCTTGGGGGTCTCAGGCGTTTGGACAATCTCCAACTCATTTCCAGATGATTGCAACTTCTCCAGCAAAGAGGTAAAGAAGAAGTACATCTACTTGTTGTTTTCTTCTCCTGGTCAAATCAGGTGGTCCAGCTTCAAAAGAGCCTGTCTTCAGCGAGGTGCACTCAGGAGCAATCTCTGGGCTCTTGGTTGTCCCATCAAGTGAAATGGCCCAGGTAATTGGGACTATTACTGTCACAGCTGCCATCAGGACCCGCGGCTGCAACGTCAAAGGGCATCTCTCTGGAAGCATCAGCCCAGCACTCGCCTGGCAAGGAGCTTCATCAGCATGTCTGAGCCCCTGTACAGTGCAGCTGCTGCTAAGAAAGCCGACCTGGCCCCAAAGGGTGGCAGCAGCCTCAGGGCCCGCAAGAACGCGGCAGGGAGTCAGGTCTGCAATGGCCAAAGCAGATCATTTGGTTTAGAATTCGGGTTCTTTAAGGTTCTAGACACCCAGCTCAGCAGCCTAAGAGGTGGCTCTCTAAGGCTCCATCCACTCATCCCGCACAAGGTTCAGGAGGGCCGACTGCGTGCCGGGCACAGCCGAGGTCCCTAGGGGTGCAACGTAGAACAGAGCAGGTGTAGACTCGGCTGCAGGAGCTTGTGACATACAGAGGGAGACAGACAACGACCAGCGACAATTTAGGACAGTCAAGGCAACACATAACTAGTGCCGCTGTCCCCTCGTTCCTCACCATTTTGCCCAGGGGTGGCTTCTGACTGTCCCCAGACTTCCCCTCTGATGCCTGGGATGCAGGATCCTCTGGGGCTGGCAGCTGACACCCTGGGGAGCAGTTTCAGCAAAGACCAGACGGAAGCTGGTAGAACAAACCCCGGCCACCTCACCCTCAGCACATCCCCTCTGAGGCCTGTTTCACACCATCTCCCACAGGACCCAGAAGGACTGAGCCAAGGTCCCACCGTGGTCACCTGCTCAGTGTCCCACCATAACTACAACTATTCTCCCCACTCCCAGCTTCTGACGACCATCATCCTTTATCACTTTATCACTAGTTTTGAATTGCATGTAAATAGAATCACACAGTACATAGCTTTGTGTATCTGGTCTCTTCACTCAGCACCTGTTGAGGGGCGTTTGTGTTGTCTCAGTTTGGGGCTCTTGTGAATAAAGGTGCTATGAACATTGAGTACCAGTCATTCTGTGGACATATGTTTTCATTTCTTTTGGATAAATACTGAGAAGTGAGATCACTGGGTCAATTAAGTGTGTGTTTATAAGAAACTGAAACTATTTTTATAAAGCGACGGTATCACTCAACTTACCAGCAGTAATGTAGGAGTGTTTCACTTGCTCCAAATATAATAATATTTGCCAACACTCATCTTGCTCTTTCTCATGTTAGCAATACTATGGGATATGTAGGGGTATCATATGGTGACTTTGCTTTGCATCAACAAATATGTTAAGCATCTTTTCATGTTCTTAGTTGTCACACACATATCTTCTTTGGTGAAACATCTGCTCAGATCTTTTGCCCTTTTTTATCAGGCTATTTATCATCTCAATATTGAGCTGATGCCCCTAATCTCTGTCATCTGATGTGACTTCCATTATGTCACCTTGCAGAGCAAAAGGAACTTTACAGATGTAATTAAGATTACCAATCAGCTGATCTTAAAATAAAGAGGCTGTCCTGGATTATCCAGGTGGGCCTAACATAGTCACATAAGCCCTTAATAGCAGAAGCGGAAGGCACAGAGATTAGAAGCATAAGAAGAACATGGCCCACCACTGTGGCCTCAGGAAGGAAAGACCCCAAGGAAAGCGTGAGAAGGAAATGTGTTCTGCCTGCTGCCAGTGAGCTTGAACACGCACTCTGAGTTCAGAGAATGACAGCTCCTGCTGATCCCTAGGTTTCAGCTGTTGAGACCCGGCCCGGAGAGACCAGCCACATCACACTGCGCTTCTGACCTGGAAAACTGAGATAATACATGGATGTTGTTTTAAGTCATTGAATTAGTGGTCATTTGTTTTGCCGTAAAGGAATCTACCATCTCTATTAAAAGCAAAAACAAAAGTTAAATGAAGAGACCCATATGTTTCAAGAAACACGAGTGCATATTTTTGCGTGTGTGTGTGCGTGGAATTTACTTACCCGTGTATTTACTAGGCAAACAAAGTGCAACTTGCGTGAAAAAATACAGCCCACCTTCTGTCCTAACATACACCCCCCACCTGGCCCTGCAGAGTGTGCACGTGCGACGCCAGTTTCCAGAGTCTCTGGACACCAAGTTCTGTATGCAGCTCCCCTACCCAGGGCACCTCCCCTGCCCGCCCTGCCAGGGACCCACAGTCCTGCTCACGGTTTCCAGATGACATCATCCCTGCGGGAGCCAAGTCTCCATTTGGAGGTGTTTTCTTCCATTTCTTTGTTGGTTTGCCTCCTCTTCAGACCCAGGAACCAGTCCAAGCCACCATTGCTTCCCCTGTGCATTAGCAGGGCCGCCGACCTCACGGGCGGAAGAGGCACGTGCCCCCGTAATGAGGTGGGGACGCTGGGCGCCGCGGGAACACCAGAGGGATGGACAAAGCCCACCATTCTGGAGAAAGATGAGTTGTACACAAACAATAATACGCTTCGTCTTGAATGCAGATCTCCAAGACTCCCTTGGCAGAGGACTCTGGCTGTTCCTTTTCTTTTCCACTTTTCGCCCCTCCCTTCCCTGCGGGATGTTCCTGGTAATGGGGCCAGGCTTTGCGGGACCACGAAGGTTTCTCCTGTAATTTCCCTCCACTGCCGCCCTCCTGCCTGTGTGGAAGCCGCAGTGGCCCCCAGACCTGTCCCCGTCTGGGCGCAGTGCCCTCCCTGCAGCCCCTTAGGATACAAGTGTCCTGGGCCCCAAGCTGCTCTCCGCGCCCCAGGCTGCGCCCAGGTGGGTGGATGGTCACACGGGATGAACAGCACTGAGCGCAAGACACAACAACGTGGGCCAAGAGCTCGCTTAGGCTGGAACTCCCAGATTTACTGCCGAGTGCCACAAGCAGTGAAATCATCCTTCTCCCACGGACCTAAAAAGGGGATGCGCTGAGGCAAGTCTGCAACAGGCGGTGAGAAGGAGAAAGTCCTGTCTCCTCTGCGGAGCGAGGTGGGCCCTGAGACCTCCCTGCTGTCACTGCCCAGCCCGCCGCCCCCCCACCCCGGGGCACCCTGGGGACTGTGCCCAGCAGATACCCCTCCCCCTCGGAGGTCTGCCCTGAGGAGGAGAGGAGTCACCAACAGCTTGACCCACCACCTGCACGGGCCACGTGGTCCCTGACCCCAAAATTTGCTCTCTACTTGTGGGAAGAAAGGAGGTCTTGCATCCCCGCCAGTGGGGAGGTGCGTACCTGCAGCAACACCCACCCCGGCAGGCGCACTGCCATCTGCCAGCGCTCTGAGAGCTGCCTTAGTGACTGACCACTACGCGGGACCATGCAAAAACCTCAGCATTCAAAATACGTTTAAACCCAGCCTGCTCCCTCCACCTCCAAGACCACCGCCTGGTCCCGGCCGCCGCCCACTCCGCAGGCCTTCTCCAGCCTCTGAGGCCCCCAACCTGTGCCTTTGCCCCCCACGTCCATTCTCTCACTGCCGCAGGAGGGTTCCTGCCAGGACCCCAGTCAGATCACGCCACCCCCCATCAGAACTCTCAGGGGGCTCCCGACTCCCTCAGCGGAAAAGACCTGACCACCCAGCCCCCACGCCCCTCTGACCCTCTCCCTGCATCCCCCCTCACCCGCCTGTTTCAGCTACTCTGAACTCAGGTTTATTTGCTTGTCTTCAAACAAGCAGAGAATGCTTGTTCAGCTGAACAAATACGTGGCCTGCATCACCCTCCCGAGAGACCACCCCTAGTCAGGCAGAGGGTTCCCAAAACGCAGCACATGCGCCTCCAGAGGTGACTGAGATTCTTCTCGGACAAATGTCGCTTATTTTAGGAGCAGAACAGCGTTTGATGTGTATTAGACCAAAGCAAAACTAGCCCTGGCACTTGTGAATCAAGAGTTTGCGTGAATAGATTTAAAGAAAAAATGCACTCGTAGGGGAGGTCGTATAATGCAAATGCGGACAATCAGGAGGGGAGCTCGGGATGCCTGAGGTTGGGAAACTGCTGCAGTAGGACAGCCCTCACCCTGGGAGCCTGCGGGGCGGCGCACGCACCCTCGCTCTGCCCCTGGCTGGCCACGTGACTCGGCACGGTGAACGGCCCCTGGACCTCCAGCTGCTCGTGTGTACGAGGAAGAGGCTGCAACGGCTCTGTGGTTCCTTCTCCTTCACATTCAAAGACTGAGGGTGGTTGGGTCATGGATCCCAGAGCCGGTGCCTGGACCAGGGTGTCCCACATTCCTTCTGCTGACACGTCCTGGTGTGGCCTTGGACGCGTCCTTCCCATTCCTGGCCCCCAGCTTCCCTGTGCCTGAGAACACCCCATAGCGCTGTCCCCTAAATCCCTGTTGCTTTTGAGTTAGGCCTCTGTCACTTGCAGCCAAAGGGCCCTAACGGATATAAGTGGCTCTAGGCTCTCACATCTCCCTGGGTCTCCGTCCAGGTCAGGGTCCCCTGGCCTTGCTGGAAGCACCTTTGCACGTCCTCTTTCTGCTCCGGGGTTCCCCTCCCCCACCCTCCCACCTTCCCTGCCCAGCCCAGCTCATGCGTTGGCTCTTCTCACGAGACCTCCCTACCCCCTTCTCTGGGCTGCATGGCACCCGCTCCCCTGGACGACTCTGCCCAGCGTGGCCCTGCCCCCCCGGAACTGGCCGACCCCCACAGAAGGGACTGCGCCCCGCGGGGGGCACGCCGACCCCTCCCTCTGCTGACAGGCTCGTGGGCCTGCCGCGGCCTCCCCGGGTCAGCACCCTGTGTTCCCGCCGACACGGGCAGGCTTTGGGTTGGTGGCAGATACTTTGGTCATTTCCCGGCGCGTTCCTAGCCGTGGGGTGACTTCGATGATTCCTGCTGGATATTAAAGCGCACGTTTTACGGGTTGAAGGTGAACGTGGATGGGTGTGGGTGATGCTCTAAGTGTCGCTTTTCCCCGTTAGAACGTCCGGAAGAATGTCTGGAAGCTTCGAGTATCTGCCAATATACCCTTCATTGCACAGTGATCGTCGTTAATAAATTCTACTGTTCTCCGTAGGAACTACACGGAATGGCCTTGGATTTGTTATGGACGCCGCTCCCTCTCACGTTTTCAGTCGATGGGCAAATCTTGCTTGTTTTCCTTTGAAGTCATGTCCTGAATCTGACCGCTTCTCCCACCTCCACCCTGGTCCGGGCGCCATCGTCTCTCCCCGGGTCATCACTGTCCCTCCTCGCGGGTCCCCTGGCTCCACCTCGCCCCCTACAGCCCATTTTGCACACGGCAGCCGCAGGGATCCTGGTACCTTCCCCGGATCATGTCCCCTCTCTGCTCAAACCCCCGAGCGGCTCCAGTCACCCCGGAGACCAGCCCAAATCATCACCGTGGCCCCCAAGGTTCAGAAGCACGTGGCCCGGACTCTTCCTAACTTTCTGACCGTATCCGGCCTCACTTCCCTCTGCTCCCTCTGCTCCCTCTGCCCAGGCCCACGGGCTCCTTTGTGACTCCGCCTCCCACACTCATGCCCACTCAGGTCCTGCCCGCGCCAGGACGCTCTCCCCTGATGTCCCTATCACCGCAGTCTTAGTTCAGCTGTGACTTTGTGGAACGGCCTTCCTGACCGCCTTCCTGGGATGTCCTTCCCGTCAGCCACTATCCACCTCTCCCACATGCTGGTTACTTGCCCCTTGCTTCTCCATGCCTGTTCTCTGCCCTTCTCCGCCTGCTCTGTGCTCCAGGAGGCCGCCCCCTGCCCCCGGCTTCCACGGGAACAGGAGGTTGAGGGCAGGATTAGGGAGAGCTGGGAGATGAATTTCTCCCCCTCCTCCATGCTGGGCTCTGGCACTGGAAGCAGCTGCAGACCCCCACACCCAGAGCCCCTGTCGGGCCCCTCTCCCCTGGCTGAAGTCCAACCAGGTCCCCATACGCTGCCCTCCTCGCTCCCCTTCAAGCCTCGGACAGCTGGGTCTAGTCCCTGCGGACGGTACCACCCTTCCCTGGCTCCCGTAAACCAGCCCCACTATTAATGGTCATTGAACGGTCTCTTCATTAAACTCTCCTCCGTTCATCTTTTTAATGAGACCTTTGTGTCCTTCCCTGAAAAGAGGAAAATAAAACCATTGTCACGTACGCCATGACGTGGCATCAACTTATAAGACACCTGCCAATTTTAGAGATGTTAAATGTCTGAAAAACACCCCTCTTAGGATCAATGAAATATATTATGTATTTATTTGGACCTTGTCTGTTTCTCTGCTAAAATGCAAACTCCCTGAGGACCTTGTCTGATTTGTTACCGGGTGAACTCCCAGAAAACACAGCACTGCCTGGCTCCTGGCAGAGGCTCATTCATACTTTCTGAATAAAAGAGAGACACCCAGCCTGTAGTAGCTGGCCTGCAGGGAACCCCCGTCCTGGAACTCCGCTGTCCCCTTCCACGCCATATCATAGTTGGTGTGTATGACCCATAGCACCAGGCAGAAGTGATGGCGCATCACTTCCCATATCAGGTTATGAAAGGCTGGAATTTCCATCTCTCTCTCTGCCAACAGCTATGCAAGTGATCTTGGAAGCAGCTTCTTCAGCTCTTGCAAGACGTCAGAGATGGCAGCCCCGGTGGACAGATTCCCTGCAACCTGGGGAGGGATCCTGAACCAGGAGCATCAGCTCAGCTGCCCCCAGAATTCTGACCCTCAAAAACTGTGAGATAATAGCTGTGTGTGGTTTTAAGCCTTTCAATTAGAGAGGGGCTATTTGTTGCTCAGCAGTAGCAAATACAATTTGCTACCTGATACAAGGTTCTGACTTAGTGAATATTCCTACGTCTCAGAACGTAGCCTTGGCACTAAACCCCCCGAGCCCATGGCCGAGCACTTCCTGCCGTCATCTAGAAATATCTTTGTTTCCTCACTGACAAGCTTTTGTAAGGCAGACTCTGCCTTCTCTCCCAGCCTTTGCACCAGGCCTGAATGATGTGGGGGCATTTCAGAGCTTGATCCCGAGGTCGCCTTCCCCAGTTTCAGCATTATTGCTGGCTAACCTTCCTGCATTCTTGGATACATGGCAGCCAAAGACACAGGGAAATGAAACAGACATTTATATGACAGTCTGTAGAGGTCTGAGATGCGATATGATCCATCACGTGGATGTTTTATACAGAATTTTTTTCAGCTTGATGTGAACAGACTTAAACTCTTCTTCATGAGAATTTTCCAGACAGCTAACGGGACGTCTGTAATCCTCACCTGTACCACACGTGATCAGGGGCCCACACAAGAAGAGAACGGTCCCTTTCCTGTTTCTGTGAATGACATTGTTAGGTATCCATTATACATACCTGCATGGGCCAAGTGAGTTCTCGCCATCCCTTGCTGCCTGCCTGTTCCATCCCAACAAATGTAAACCATCAGGCAATGACTTTTGACGAGGGCATAATGGTCGTCATCATCATATTTCAGTATTTTTTTTAGAGAGCCTGGCTGGGAACCACTGGGCTCTTAATAGGAGCAGAAGACACGAGACTACAGACAGAATGGAGAACGGAAGCAAGGCTTGCGGGAAGACAGGGGGCTCGGAGCAGAGCCGAAGATGGGGACAGGGCAAGGATGACGTCTTGGCATATGAGCCAATGACAGGAAACCTGAAACTGCCAACAGCTCTAGGATCGCTTGTGCTGGGAGACCTGAGCAGCTTTTTTTAAGGATATAAGGAGTGAGAGGTCATTAAACTGAGTTACCAGGGCTTCCAAGAGTCCGTGGGAGTAATTTAATGAGTGAGGCCCCAACCATGCAAAAATCTAAATTAATTCTTCGCTCAGCTGTTCCTAGGGAAGGACAAGAAAGTGGCCACCTTCAGACACCATAATGCATTTTCTTACTGAGGCAAAATATACAGAGAGAAAGAGGGAGGGAAAGAAAAGCAGCCAGCGTGAGGGCACGAGGAGCTCATTTGTCCTTTGATGTCATGGTGGGAGTTTCTCTGACACAAGTAAACTTTAAAACCGGCTCATACCTGTCCCTTGTACCCTTGCTGGCCCCTGACACATGTCCCAGCCCCTCAGCTTCCAGGAAGCAGCTTCCAGGCCACAGTTGCCAGCCTGGGGCCAATGAGTCCTTCATCCCCACTCTCAGCGCTCAGCTCCTGACTCCATTGGCCACCTCTCTGGGTGACATTTTTCTGATTGTTAAAAAAATATGTCAGTCTTTTCCAGATTTTCAGCCTCACATTCTGCAAATTGGAATATCTGTTGCCCTATGGGGTAGAATCGAGATGAAATTCGAACCTGAGAACACAGGCAGGACCCATTTCCAACGTCTACTTAAAACCTGGCGTGTGGAGTATTCAAATGGAACAGCTGGGAGGGATGGGAGGTTCTTGGGGGTCCAGTCTCCCTTACACTGGAGGCGACGGTGAGACCCTCCAGAGTGTGTCCAGGGGCTCCCTGACCCCGCGGCTGTGCACACCACCCGGTGAGGATTCCCAGCACTGCCTACGTGACTTGGGCACTCTCTTGCGTAGGTTGTACACTGATATAGTGTGCTCCCAGCGGCGTTTAGATTGGAGGAAAAAAAGACATTTTTTAAGGTGAGCCACCAACACCCGAGGGTGTTCAAGTGAATCACTCAGAAACTATCTTGGACCTTTCCCAAGGGGGTTCGCTCCACTCCTCCTGCTCCAAACTCCCACTCTCAGCTCATCCAGGGCAGTGGGACCTTCCAGGTCCTCAAGAGACCTGGTTGGGCTGGCCCCTCCCACCAGAGTCCTGGCTGGCCCTCCTTAACGTCTTCCAGGAGGCCCCTCTCCCATCAAGGAGAAACCAAGCGGCCCATTCTGACCGCTCCACCCCGCTCCCCTGGACACCACACAAACTCATCACAGACCCCGCCAGACCTCACATATCTTTGATTACAATGGGACTTTGGGCAGATAAATCCACTCTCAAAATCTCATTTCTGGTCTGCAGAACCCAGAGGCAGGGCAGAGCTGGCATCCAAACCCTGCACAATGGTTGAGAAAAGAAAAATACAAACTGAGAGCCCAGGAGAAGGCTGCAGGAGGGGCCGTGTAGGTGCTCCAACTATTCCAGCTCCCAGCCCGCCCGCCTCGGGCTGCGACCGGAGCCCCAGCCTTCTCATCCCGCTCCCCCACACCACTCGGGGCGAAAAAACCTTCCAGTTTCTGAAATGAAAAAAAAAAAACGCGCTTCCTAAGATACATTCTTACATTAGTAGCTGCTCTAAAACACTCATCTTCTGGACACTGATCATATGCATATTTGATTTTGGCTTTTATTTTTATTCATTCCCTCCCCTCACTTTATCGTGACTCATTTTGCTCCCTTTTAAATATTATTTTTTAGGAACCAAGTGTCTTTACCATTGCCCTCTGGAAAAATGCAAGCTATCCAGACTTTACACTTTCTTCCAAGTCCAACTTAGCTGTGTCCCCAGGTTTGGCGGGGAACGACTCTCCTTTACCTTGTTTTCTGGAAATGATGTTTTTATTCTGATTTCTGCTTTGATCCGGGAGTTATTTGGGAGAGAATTCCTTCCAATCAAATGCACCCATTGTAAGTGTCCAGTTAAATGAGTTCTGACAAACGTGTCACCAGAGCAAACAGCGACACAGTCAAGACACAAACCATTTTCCACATCCACATATTTTAGTGTTTGCTTTAATGTCACCTGATTTTAATCAGAGCACAGCCGGCAAAAGCCTTTGTTGTTTACCCAAACACACAACAACAAAGTTGTGATTTGTAAAAAATACTTAAACATCAAACATCTCTCGGGCCTCCGTTCCCCAGCTCACCTTCGCTCCGTTCCTAACGCGGTCTCGTCATCCATTAATCACGCCGTGACCATGCTGTCCTGTTGGCAGGCCTTTCTGAGCACGGCCCAACCCCCCCTCACTAGACCAGGAGCTCCCCGAAAGTCTGGGCCACCTTCGCTGTCAAGGCTGTTGTGTCCCCAGGGCTACAACCGAACTCAGTGTGCTAAAGACAGTGCATCAATAGTCACCGCCTGGAGAGGAATTCAGTCCATGGCACCTGTGTCCTGCGGCGCCCACGTGGGTGGGCAGGGAGTCTAGGGCTGCCAGTCCGCCACCTCAGGCCTCATCTCTACAGCAGCTTGATTCGTGTTAAGATATTTCCATTGTTCTTTAGAGAGCCTGAATAATGAAGGGAAAATTGTTCTAACACCGAGCCTATTGACTTCTCTGCCATGACCCAGCAGCTTGAAATAAGTAAATTATTGAAACTATCAGAGTTTTCATGCTTCAGGGAAGGTGTTGATAGACGGGCAATCGATGGATTTGATTCAGCCGGCAGGTAAAGAGGGGTCCCTGGCCCGGGACACCAGTGTGAACCTCAGGATTGGAGAGGCCTTGGAAATCCAACCCAGGGCACTTCACAGGGGACAGGGGGCTGCCGCTGACGTCACCACACTGCTTTCTCTGAGCTGGCCGAGGGGCCCCGGCTGAGGCATTGCCACATGGGTTCAGCAGATGGAGATGCAAAGTCTCCACTTACCCCTCAAGCTCAGCCTCTGAGGGATACAGTGGGGTGGGTGTCTGCGAACGGGGAGGAAGCGGCAGGTGGCACACGGGGGTGGCACATGGGTCAAATGATGTCCCATCTGGCAGAAAGCGTTCCCTCTCTTTTCCTCTCCCAGAGCCACCTGGACCTCACGATCGCCCATCTGACCCCCTCATGCCCTGGCTTTGTAGCCCTCGCATGGCTTCCGGTGGCCACCCAAGGACTCCTGACCGTGGTCTCCGGGCCCCTCCCTGCCCACCCGCCAGCATCCTCCACCCTCGCTCTGCTCCTCATCTGGGTCAGGGGCCCCCTCTCCTCTGTCCTCAGGCCCTTGCAATGCCGTTCCCCTCCCCACTCCAGCCAGTCCCCTCCCCCCAGCTCAGGACCTCCCAAATGGCAAATGTGAGACGATTTTACAAAGCAAAAGACCGGGGCACTCGAAAACACTGACTCCTATACCCACTCCTGTGCTGATTCTTCTTTGCTTCCTCCAACGACCTCAAAGGCAACATCGTGACCTGGGGCTAATATGCCATTAGTGCCTTTCCAGGCCTCGCTAATCACCCTTAGGAACAAAGAAGGGACAGGCCCGGGCTCAGCAGAACGCAGCACCTCTGTACAGGTTTATTGTTTCTGTTGCCATGGTTACCGTCCTTCTGTGGCAAAACACACTGCTTTTCCATTTACTCCGTGGATACGGTTTTCCTTTCAAATAGAAGTTTCTTATTGAAAACAAAAAATAGATTTATTTAAAGAAAAATAATAAATAAAGGATCGTCCTGGTGGTGTGTGGATGTGGAGAAAACGGAGACAGCGGCCTGCAGATGAATACAATTGTGTAAACAGTGTGTGGGGGGGATGGGGGAAATAGATGAGAGGGGTCAAAAGTTACAAACTTCCAGACAGCTGATAATTAAGTCCTGGGTTGTATTGTACAGCATGGTGACTATATTTAACAAGGCTGTATTACGTATTTGAACGTTGCTAAGAGAGTAGATCTTAAAAGTTCTTATGCCCTGGCTGGGTGGCTCTGTTGACTAGAGTGTTGTCCCGTACACCAAAAGATGGTGGGTTCGATTCCCAGCCAGAGCAAATACTTCGGTTATGGGCTGCCGCCTGGTTGAGGCACGCACAGGGGGCAACTGGCTGATGTTTCTCTCACTTTTCTTTCTTTTTCTCTCTCTTTCTGTCAAACCAATAAACCAATATCCTTGGGTGGGGATTTTAAAAGAAGTTCTCATCACAAGAAAAAAAATTTTGTAACTACATGTGGTGATGGATGTTAACAAAACTTCTGGTGGTGATCATTTCACAATATATACAACTATCAATTCATCATGCTGTACACCTGAAATTAATACCATGTAATGTCAATTGTATCTCAATGAAAATAAAATAGAGAAAACAGTGAGCAAAAATCAGGAGTCTGGACCCCACGGTGAGACAGCACCCAACCCCCCCACTCAGCTTCAATTCCCTTCTTCTGACTCCTCCTCAGCTTCCTCATCTGTCAAATGGGGAAAACAGGCCCACCTCAGGGGATATTTGTGCAGGATATTCCATGATGAGCCGAGCTACACAGGGACATGTCTAATGTGGGAGTTGGGGACCCAGGGTCCAAAGGAGGCCTCCGAAGAGACCTCCTTTGCTAAGCAACACCCCCAGTGCTGGAGTTGGCAGGAACACAAAGGGAATAGGACATAGATAAAATCACCTCTGCTGCCCCAGAGTCCACAGCAACAGGGTAGCCGTCGCAGCTGCCACCAGGACGTGGAATATAGGGGAGTGGGGGCCAAGGAGAAGGAGCCAGGCCGTGCGCAGATGAGGGGCTCCTGCAGAAGGGGAAGACCGCCCACGAGATGGGGGTGGAGAGCAAGAGCTTGTCAGAGGCTGAAACGGGGGCAAGGGAGCAGGGGAGACGCCAGCCCCACAATCACAGAGACCTTGGGGATGATGCTGCCCTTCCCGTCGGCAGGGAGTTCGAGCACGTCCACCTGCTGACCTCTGGGTCACCGCGGGATTCTGTGGTCCTTTCAAGCCAGAGTTGTTTGTGGCCTTAACAAATCTGCTGTGAAAATAGCAGGTGTGGGTAAGACATGGTGGCCACTCAGGCCAGGAGGGGACGAGATGCTAATTATAACGGCCCCCACAGCAGCCTGTCACCCGCTAAAAACAGGCTCTGCTGCCCTGCCTCCTCTCATAGGTATGGCTGGCTTCGGGGAAACAACGCCGGTTTTAGCGCTGGTGCGAGTAGGGGAGGCAGACTGCTGGGCGCCCGGGAACTGGCTGTCCCCACGGGAGCTCACAGGGGCAGGAGGGGCCCACAGATATAAGCCCCTCGGGACCTCAGGGAGGACCCAGCTCTCCTGTCGGCTGTCTTGGGGGCCGCCGCGTGGCCAGCCAGCAGGCTCAGTCGTGCTGTGCAGATTTGCGTGTGGGCACCACGCGGGCAGCCTGCCCCGTCCAAAGGCAGGACTCTGCTCAGCAAAGCGCACCAAGACGCAGAGATCACCTGGCGTGGATATTTACTCCGCTGCTCCCCAGAAGGCTGGTGTCCACCTTTATCTCCTGTGGGTCACGGCAACACAGTTCTGGGGCGGGGCTCAGGGACAAACCTTAGCAGGCTGTTCCCTCCCAGCGGGGGGCAGATCCGTCTCCAGGCCATGGAGTGTGCGGCAGTCAGCTACTTCCTGTCCGGCCCCCTGGGAAGGGCCACCTTTGCTGGAATCTCTGGGGTTAGGAGAGAAGAGAATCTCTCAGTCCAGGACCTAGGCCTCAAAGGCCCTCGTTTTCCTGCTGCAGGTGGATCCCACGTGTCACGTGAACTCAAGCGCTGCCCATCTCCGTCCTTCATAAATATGCGGGCCCTGCTCACCCTCACCTGGAGGTGGGGGCCCAGGCCCCCCCTGCCCCCAGGCTCCTGGGACCTCGGCTATTAGGGCCTGCTCTCAGCAGGGCGGCGGGTCAGAGTCTGGGGCAGACAGCGCCAGCCCCGAGGGGAGGATGGAGCCCGGGAAGGAGGGAACACCTGGGCGGAGCGCGCCTGGGCGGAAGGCCCCACTTCGCCTTCCTGGAAGCAGGTGTTGGAACGCCAGGAAAGGCCACCTCAGAGGTCACGGAGCAAACCGTTCAGGAGCGGGGCCCGCACAGGTATCCGGACTTCCCCAGTTAACCTCCCGAGAGCGCAGCCTCTGGAGGCAGAGTCTCTGGGCTCGAATCCCAGCCCACGGCTCACTAGCTGTGTGACCTCGGACAAGCGATTTACCCTCTGGGGCCTCCCGGGTCAGGCCTTTGCCTGCAGAGACACAGGCTGAGAAGGGCGCTCTGAGGTCGTCCCCCGCACGGGCATCACCAGCAACAGCCTCAGGCGTCACTGAGCCATGGCCGGGGCCCGCCCAGCGTCCCTGAGGCGGGGGCACCCTCCAGTCTGCAGAGCACGCGCCTTCTCCCTCACCTTCCCAGCAGCAGCTGGGCCTGGAGCCGCCCCGGCCTCGTCCTGGCCTTCCTGCCTCGCCTCCTGCTCGTGAGTGCCCCCCACCGGCCACAGGCACAGGGAGAGGGCCCCCTGGAACCCCCGAATCAGAGCGGTGCCTCTCTGCCTAAGGCCTTCCAGTGCTCCCCTCCTGGGACCAATAGGTCAGGCCCCGCCCCCTCAGGTCCCATCTGTGCCCGCACGCAGCTCACCGCTGTGTTCCGGTCCCCGAGTTTGTCCCCCCTCAGATGCCCCAGCAGGGGTCACCTCCCTAAATAGGCCCCCCTTGGCTGCCCCCTCATCAGACAAGGCAGATCAAGTGGCCCCTCCTCAAAGGCCTCCCGACACCCCAGTTGAAAGTTGGCCACCCCCTCCCACGTGTCACAGCACCTTCACGGGTCCAGGATGGCTGCTCGAACTCCAGCCATCACATTGACCTTTCAGACAGCAGAAAGGCGCAAAGACAAAGGAAGAAATGCCCTCTCCTTTTAAAAACACATTCCCTACATTGTCCATGATGCTTCCTCGTACTTCCCATTCCCACGGTCTAGGGCTAAGTCACGTTGCCCTACTTGCAAGGGAAGCTGGGCACTGTAGTCGTCATTCCGGGTGGCGACAGGCAGAGTTGGTAATCAGCAGAGCTAGTACTAAGGAAGAAAGGGGAACAGCTAAGCTATGAGAGGACCACTAGGACCCCCTGCCGTAGCCCGTTACTGGCAACGTGACTTTGGGCAAGTTATTAGGACTTCTTTTTTTCTGAATGTCAGATTTCACATCTGTAAAATAAAATCCGGACTTCTAAGGTCTGCCGCTCTGGCCCCTGTCCACCTCTCTAGTCACATCTCCCTCCACTCCCCCAGCTGCCTTACTTTGCCCCTGAAGCTCCGGACCCCATCCTATTCCCCAAATGCGCCAACTCACCCCTACCACAGGGCCCTGTGTTCCCTCAGCCCGGAACCCTCTTCCAATAATTTTTTTAATTGCAGTAAAATAAACATAACTTTAATTTACCGTCTTAACCGTTTCTAAGTGTGTAATTCCGTGGCATTAGTATGGTCACGACCTCATGCTGCCTTAGCCATGGTTCATAGAACTCCCCTCATCCTGCAAAAGCAAAAGCCCGCACCTCGTCAGTAACAACTCTCCATCCCTCCTCCCCCCACTCCACTTCCTGTCTGTGAATTAGACCACTCTGGGCACCTCACTTAAGTGGAATCCTATAGTATTTGTTCTTTTGTGGCTTATTTCACTGAGCATCAAGTCCTCAAGGCTCATTCATGTTGTGGCACATATCAGAATTCCCTTCCTTTTTGAGGCTGAAAAATATTCTATTGTATGGATCGATCGTGCTTTCTTTTATCCATTCACTCACCTTCCATTCATCTTTGTTTGGTATATTCCCTTCTCTTCATTCACGTCTCAACTCAAATACCTCTTTTGAGAGCCAGCCCTTAGTCCCTCAGCACTTCGCAGGACCTGAAATTATACCATCGATTGGTTTAATTTTCCATTTGCTTCTGAATGTGGCTCCATAGGCATAGGGACCTTGCCCTTCTTGCATACCCAGGGCCTAGCCTGGAGTCTGGTGCAGAGAAACGCCTTGACAAAGGTTTACGGAATGAGTTGTTCAAAGAAGGATTTGAGGCACCTGTGGACCAGGCTCCCAGGGCCTGGGTGACGCTCCTTTCTCTCTAGAGCTTTCTTCTGTGCTCTCCACCGTCCTTCATCCAACAAGGTTGATGCTGTGCCGTCTGCTGCAGGCCTTCAGAGTGACTGGGTCTGGTCATCTTAGATGCATCGCCCTCATACTTACAACCTGATTTGCAGCCTCCAGAGAATTAAGCATCCATCACCCTTGAAAGTGAAAGATATAAATACTTAGCCAGAAAGGGAGGGAGGAATGAGAGCATGAAGAATGAACCAGGGACACATTTCCCAGCAATTGGCAAGAACACAGGTTTCTTCCTGTCTCAAGATGAAAGAGGATAACAGAGGAGAAAAACACCCCAAAAAGTCCATGCTTTTTCCTAAAGATTAGCCCACAGTCGAGTGTCAGGGAGTCTGTAGCCATGAAAAATTAGGGATGTATTTTTTTTAATTTTTGTTTTAATTAAGAAGCAGAAGGAGAGAAAGCAGCGGGCCCCGAGCCCAGAGCTGTGGAAGGTCCATCTGCACCCGGATGCCTGACGACGGCGGGCAGGGTGGGCGCAGCTCGGGGACGAGGCCCCCGTTCCTCCCCGCGGCCCCTCTGCTCCCTGTTGAAGGGCAAGCAGCCTTTTCGGGCTGGCTCTCGGGAGCTGCACCCAAAGCGTTCCTACAGACACCTCTCTTCCTAGACCCAAAGCCCCGAAGCCAGGGCGGCCTCTGGACCTGATCCACCTGTGACCCTCACTGGGAACTGCTGACGACAGTTGGCTGACGCTCACGTGGCCCTTACCGCACGCGGCGCTGGGTTCTGAGTGCTCCCTGCATCGCCTCACTGAATCCTCGCCTGCACGCGATCACGGGACACTATCAGGAGCCACGTGCCACAGAGGAGCAGAGTCCGGCTGGGCAGGATGGAGGCTCCCGGGGCCCAGAGTCCGCGCCCGCACCGCTGACCACTGCTCGTGCGCCGACTGTGTCCTCGCTGGTGGGAGAGGGGCCTCGGCGACCGCCCCAGGCACCAATGGTTGCCCCCCTCTGGGAAAAAGTCCTACTTTCTGAAACAGTGAATCCATTGAGACAGAACATGGAATGAGACTTTTCTGGGGATCTTGGAATTTTGGCAGAAGTCTCGAAGCTACAGGTGTTAGAACCCACTCTTTCCAAAGAAGGCACTGGAAACATCCAGGCAAGCCAGGGACCACCCCTCCAGATGAGAGAAGAGGGACATTCGAAAGAAGAGTCCCAAAAGGAAGCTCACAACAGGAGGCACTCATATTGGTTGTGAGATTGAGCGTTGACGTGTCCTGGACTGACATGTTCCGTTCCCAAGAGATTCGCCTGTTCTTAGAGCTGAGAGAGTCTGCAAAGTCCCACAAGATGCCCAAGATGTCAACCGGGGAAAGGGAGGAATCATGGCATCTGGTTGGCTCAGGCTGTTGTAACAAATTACCCTGGACTGGGTGTTAGATGACAAACATTTATTTCTGATAGTTCTGGAGGCTAGGAAGTCCAAGATCAAGGTGTTGGCCAGTTCTGCTCCCGATGACGCCTGCTTCCTGGCTTGTAGACAGCCGCCTTCTCAATGTTAGCAAACGTGGACAAAGAGACATGTGGTCCCAGTCGCTGATGGTAGCTATCTTGTGACCACGAGGGGAACCAACTTGAGAATAAAAAGGCAACAGCAGATGGCAAAGCAGAAATGCTGATGGTGATGTACAGCCTCTGAATCACCCACCCTGAAGTCCCCCTGACTGGTGGACTCTGATACGGGAAATAAATTCCCTTATGGCATAAGTCAGATTCACTGGGGGTTTTGGTTACATGCTGGGAAAAGCAAGCTAATTGACACACCATCCCTTCCAAAAAACCCAGTCTGACGCCCCGGCACCCAGCAACCCCTCCCTTCTCTGAACCTCAAGACCTTTCTCACTGCATCAACCCCCAGCACCCTGTATGCTAACTTACGTCCCTGTTTACATCGCCACCGGCCATGGGCCCCCTGGGAACAAGGTTGGGTTCATCTCTCTCCTCTTTAGTCCAGGGCCCTGTGCTTAAGAGGTGCTTTGTAAATTTCATCGGACAAATGAATATTTGTATTGCAGTTGCTTTCAAAAGCTGGAGAGAAGGGTGAACACAGTGTTTTGTGTTTCATTTTTAAGAAACTCACCATTACCATGTAAACTGCTGTTAGACAACGCTGCACACTTTGGTGCCAGTGGAGACAGGTTTTAAGATGTTTTATTTTATTGGGACCAACAACACGTCCATAAAAGCCTCATCTTTTTCCCAGGTGATGGTATTTGAAGATTCAGTAGTAACTTCCTTCCCGCATTTGATAGCCGTCTTTAACATTCAGACTCCCTCTAACAGATGCAGCGCTTTCTGACAAGTCCACCCGGGCAGGTGGCAGCCACGCTAAATCTCCTCCGTGGGCCTGCGGCACTTAGGGCGCTGACGGAATGTCATCCATTCATGCCTTAACTGCCCATCCTTAGGGGGATGGACCCCAGCCATTAGAATAAAACATATGCTGGGTCTTCAAAAGAGAAAGTCATAAGTGCCCTGGAAACTGTAGAGGTGAGATTTCAGGCAGGAAACATAGGTTCTGGGTTAAATCAGAGGCTCACGTTCCAGGGCCCTCCGACAAATGGGAAGAGGCCCCAGGGACCGAGGGTGAAGACACACTTACATCAGGGTCGCATGTGCGCTCCTGCAGGTTCCCGATGCTCCTGTCTTCTGCCGGAACCAGCCATTCCCCACAGCAAAGGTCGAGGTCAACTCTGTCCTTCCAGGCGATGCGGCCAATGCTTGGAGTCGGCTTTGACGCTTGTCCTTCTCCTGTTTTGCCACGTCCAGTCCATCATCCCATCCTGTTGGCTTTATCTTTATTTAAACTCTCACCAGAAACTGACCACCTCCCCACCTCCAGCTGGAAAGGTCCAAGCGCCCATCATTGCCCGCGGTCTCCCTGCACACGCCCTGCCTGCATCAGCCGTGCGCCACTCACCCTCCTCAGGCCGCCGAGGAATCCTTTCCAACATCAAATCAAAACCCATGAAGTCCTCTGCGCAAAGCTCTCAGGTCACATCCCACTTCTCTCAGACTGTGACCCAACTTTCTTTGTCAAGGCCTAGCAGGCCCTACACAGTCTCAACTCTATCCCGCCATGCCCCGCCCCCAACCTGGCTCACCCCACCATGGTAGTCACACTGGTTCTTGTCCTTTCTAGAACATACCAGGCACAATCCCACCACAGGGCCTTTGCACATGCTCTTCTTCTGTCTGGACTTTCATCCCCCAGACACGCTCATGGGAGACTTCTTTAATTCATTCAGGCCTCTGCTCAGTGGCTCATCTCAGAGAGGAGTGCCATGCCCCCTAATCTAAAGTAACCCTCAGAGCTCACTATCCCAATACCCTACTTGCTTGCTTGATTTTTTTATAGCATCTGTTATTATTTAGAATAACACACACATACATATACATGTCAGTGTGTGTGTATATATGCACATTTACATGTAAATGTACACTTATACCTAGGTACTCCAAGGATTGTACTCGTTGGGTGGGTGTGCCTTAATGCTTACCGCCCCTCCCCCGCCCCTGGAACGTCAGCTCCATGGGAACTGGGCCTCGGTCTCTCTCATTCACAGCTGTACCCCTGGGGCCTGCACCAGGGCCTGGCGTGTAGGAGTTTCTCTCTGGAGGGTTACTGGCTGAATGAATTGAACGAGTAAATGGTGCGCTCTTGTGAGCACCCTGCCTCAGAGGAGAACTTGGGGGAGACTGACAGAGGCTGGCCCAAGCCCAGGGCTGGACTCCTTGCCCAAGGTCCCCGCTGCTCAGCACAGAGGATCCCCCTGCAATTATCTGTCCACAAGGACCATGGCAGAAGCCGGACTGGAGCCTGGCCCCCGAATGCACTTTCTTAGAACAAGTCTAAGAACGGGCAGCTCTGCCATCTGCACAGAGCCAATCCCTGAAGAGTCGCTCAGGCCGCTCGCTGTCCGTCGGGACACACCTGGACAACCAGGGCCCAATGTACAGTTTGATGAGCCTGAAATCTCACCTCAGGCTACCCACACCCCAGGCGAGGGAACTGGAGGCCGAGGAGGGGACGCGACTGGGCCACAGGCGCTCAGCCCAGGGCCCTCCCCCGCAGGGCGCCTTCCCAGGGGAAGTTTCTGGGAGCCTGGGCCCAGATTCCTTGTCTCAGCACCCCTTATGAGTCAGTAGGGCAGGATTCATACAGCCCGACTCGGCAAATGAGGAAACCGAGGCACAGCCAAAGTAAGTGACTCACCCTTCTTCAAAGGGCTCCTTCCCGTGGGGCCGTAGCCAGGTGGTTACAGTGTGGGCCTGAGCCGGCAGCCCGGGCGGGGTCCTGGCTCCATCACTCTCTAGCTGAGAAATCGCCAATCCCTGCGTGCCTTGATGTTTCCATCTGTGAAACGGGTGATATGCATAGCTGAGCCCTGGCTGATTCTGGGCACGGTGAAATCCGGGCATCGCCATGGAGAGAAGCCCGACTCGGCAGCCAGACCGCGGTCACTCCACCAGCCCCTCCCATCTCTCTAAGGCCCTGAGAGAGTCACCAGCTGTCCCTGCAAGTGGAGACAATGGCACCAACACCCCAGGACTTAGCAAAGAGTAAGTGGCTTCACGATTAAACGGTTTAAAATCCTGTGGACTGTTTTCATTTTGTAAAACAACCAGAGCAGTGCCTCCACAGACCGAGCACAACATGTTTGTTAAATAAAAATGCATAAAATTCATGGAAAGTACCCAGACTAGTGTTTGTTGCCTGTGTGCACTCGGTGAGTTTTGGCTGCTTTTGACAAAGTAAGACCAGAACCTGGGAGTCACCCTAAGCCACCTGCTCCCTCTGGTTCGTGTCACTGCCCCCAGACCCACGTTTCCAGGCTCCTCCATCCACCTGATACCTCTCTTCTGAAGCTGCCTCTTCACTCTGTGCCCCATCTCCCCACCACCCATCTCCTTCGGTCTCTCTCCCTCTCGCCCGCCCTCTTTCTCTCTCACACACGTTACACACGCACTCTCTCTCACTCACACGTACGGCCCTCAGCTCTCACAGTGAGGGGCTGACTCCCAGCTGACTGCAGGCCCTGCCTCTGGCACAGCCGCCCTGCCCTCGGGCCTCCCACCTGCCCACGTGCTCAGCGGGAGGAGCCAGTGCCTGCCAGGACTCGGCTGGGCCTGCGCGAGGGGAACCTGCTGGGACTCGCTCCCCTGCTGACGGGACCAGAGGGGCTGGATGAGGTCTATGCGGCCCCCTCTCACCATGCCCAGCTCTGCTCGGTTCACGGCGTCACAGCCACCCAGGGGCCTCCCCCTCGGACCTCAGCCTCTGGAGGTGCCCCAGACGCAACTGGGAGACACGAGGCAGCACTGTCAGCCCTGGGACAGGTCCCTGGCACCCACGTCCACCAGGACAGGCTGGTCTCTGGTCTCACTCAGAGCTCAGGACAAGAACTCCTCAGGCTCTGCTCAGCCAGGGACAGGGCAGCTAAGAGGCAGGGGCGGGAGGGGTCAACACGGAGCTGGCAGGGCCACAGTTACCCTCCATGATGGTATTTCCCCCAGGCTGAGTACCCCGGCTGTCTAGCATCCCCGAGGATGTCAAGGGGACACGGAGAAGGGGGCTGTGATGGCTCCCTCTTTCTTTCACTGGCTCATCCGCCGACGACTCACCGTGGGCTGCAACGAGGGGCAGGGCCCTATTGTCACAAAGCTTCTGGGCTGGCGGGGGACCCATCTTCCAACAGCCTTTCAGTGCAGAAGGATGAAATAGTCCTGCGGGGAGGGGGTGACCCAGCAGGAAACACTCAGCTCCAGCCTGGGGGAAGTTGAGGGTCTGGGGGGGCGGGGCCCAGGACGAGGGAGCCTGGAGCTGGATATTGAAAGAAAGGAGGCAGGTATTGTAGGCGGTGGCAGCCGCTGGGACAGCAAGAGAGACAAGAACGTACTTGGTGGGAATGAGAAGCGGTTTCCTGTGGGCAGGGGGTCAATGAGAATCGGATCCAGACAGGTGTCTCGTGACCAGAAGGTAGAGAGGCCTCCAGTGCCCCCAGGGGAACCAGGACTTCCATCCCTTGGGCCAGCGCCAGCCACCCCCTGTCACCTGTCTGATGCGGCACAACCTGGGATGTATTTAACATTCTTTTAAATCAGACGTCTTCATTATGTAAATTTATTTTAAAAGTGAACCTCATATACTTGAGTTAATTAGAAAAATAAGTAAGAAACCGAAGCAACATTCTACATTGCGGCTAGGAACCGTTGCCCAGGAAGGCTGGCTCTCTCTCAGTTTAAAAGGGAGAAGATCAAGCTTTAGGGAAGAGTTGAGACCTATCAGCACAAACTGAGACTCTTCCCCCTGAGGGAAAGAATTTGAAAGGACCGGCTTTCTAACCTTGTGTCTCCATGTCCTGTCCTTAGGGTCTGAGTCCCTTAGCGAGGGTCACTCGCCATCACCTCCAGGGGGAGGGTGCACTGTCTGCGCCCTGCACAGAGCCCTGGGACCCGCAGTGGGCTCCGACCCACTCCTGGCTGCCAACACCTGCTTCCCTTTGCTTCTGCCCACAGCCCCAGCCGACCATTCTGCCCACAGAGGGCAGCAGAGAGCGCCAGAGAATTAGCAGCCCCTCCGGTAACCCCCCAAGAACAACTTGTAGGAGCTGGTGCTCCCTCACCCCTGGGGTAACCCGTCCGCATGTAATCGAGTCCCTCACCTGGGCCTCCCCCGCAACATTAAACACCAATTGCCCTCTGTACCAATAAGCTTGATCAGTGACATCGCCCCCACTTCACCAATTTTTTTTAACAGGAAGAAAACTATTTCTCCAAAGACCCCAGCCGACACCGCCTTACATCTCATGGGCAAAAATTGGCCATGCACCCACGCCTGTGACTGGTACTCCAGGGGACGGGGGTGTGAAAGCCGAGATTGCATGTCCCACCCCCAGAGTTTCTGATTCAGAGGTTCTGGCGGGTCTGGGGAAGGGCCCAAGAATTTGCATTTCTAACAAGTTCCCAGGTGATGCTGATGTTGCTGGTCCAGGGACTGAACTCTCAGAACCTCTGGCTTAAATCGACCCCGAGCCACCCCTTGCAGGGGAGTACACTGCCACCCAAAATAAAGTCAAGTTTCTGTTGGCAGAGGAAAAAAAAGAAGTCACCTAAGAACCATAGCATTCTGTCACAAACTCTCTGGTGAGCGAGTTGTTGTATCTTTTTCACTTACTAGACTCTAAGCCCCTAGGAGCAGGGGTCCTAAAAGCCATCCTGTGGGCCCTGGCATCTGCGACTCAGTTCCTGTGACTTAGTGGCAACTTGAAGCAGGTTTGTCAAATGAATGAATAAATGAGCGCCTCCCTATGCTGTGCAAGGCTGCGTGTGCTCTGATAACACTGACCAAAGCACCTTCCTCAGCAGCAGCAGGGCACAAGGCCAGCCCCGCCCCATGGGACTCAGGGAGACAGCTCCCTGCAAAGCAGCTCACATGGCTTCCCTCTCAACATCCCCTCCTGCTCTGCAGGGCACGGCAGGATCAGAACTGCCCTGTGGATCGGCCAAGCACAATGCTTGTTTGCATGTCATTGTTGCTGCCTAGCATCCAGGCGGAGGCAGACAGCCTGTGGCCAGAACATCAGTCCCAAATAGCGTCTGTTCATGGCCCACAGGGGGAGTAGTCCCTGCTCAAGACAAAGAAGCAAGTCCTCTGTTCACTTACCGTCTAAAACAGACAACCCTGAGAGCTCCTATCGTCCAGCTTACGATTCCTTCTGAACTGAGTGAACGCAGCTGCAAACAGGCCCACGCACTCCTTGATCCACAGGGGGCTGGCAGGGAACGAGGTCCATGAAGAGGAGAGCTGTCCTGCATCCTCTTAGTCTGCACTCACACTCACATTTGATGAGAACGACAGCCCTGAAAGGAGCAAGGTGACGAGAGACTTTGGCGCCCATTTTACAGGTGAGAAAACAGAGGCTCTGACAAGGAACGAGGGCCAAGGTCACATGATAGGAAGCTGGGCCCAGAACACAAGACCTCTGGCTGTGGGCTCACCAGTGATGATTTTTTTCATGATCTGGCTGTTTACAAATGGACGGAATGTAAGTGGTTTCCGGCTTCGATCACAAGATTCAGTGGGCAGCAGCAGAGAACCCACGCTGTGACAGCACTGGCACCGCAAAACGGGTTAACATGGGGTTGGCCCCGGGCCAGTGTTAGGGAATCTGCATGGCTGGGGACAGGGCAGCTCTGTGCCATTCTCCACTCCAGGGGTGTCCAACGTTTTGGCGCCTCTGGGACAAACTAGGAGAGTTGTCATGGGCCACACATAAAATACATTGCGACATATGTTCACCGAAACATCTCGTGTTTTAAGTTTACGCTTTTGTGTTAGGTCACATTCATCGCCATCCTGGGCCGCATGGATAGAGTCTATTCGGTCCTGCTTTCAGAAGGGTGGTGAAGGTTCTGGAGTCGGAGCTCCATGCAACAACGGTGGACAAACTGCTTCCCCTCTCTCATCCTTGGTTCCCTCACCATGAGGATGGGATTAAATGAGAGGCATCGAGTGCTCAGCACTGTCAGTGGAGCAGGTGTCTGTCTGTCTTTTGCGGCCACCCAGTTCCCTCTCCATGTTGTGCTAACATCCGCTGTCATGAATGCTGTCTTCCCGGGTCAATTCCAGAGACTCAAGTCCCACACTTCTCCGCAGCTAGGATGCCATCACCTGGCCCAGGTTCCGCCAATCAGACATGCCTGTGTGAGAGAGGGATCTGCAATGGAGCTTGTGCGATGGCTGCTGTGCCCGAGGGATCTGAGCTTCTGGAAAGCCCAGTGGCAAGGCTGTTGGCTCTTCAATGTCCAGGTACAATTTCACCAGAGCAGGCGCAGCGGCCGTGGTGTAGTCGTTGTCTTTTCCTGCTGCGTAGCACCGAAACCTGTGTTCTGACCCTCCCACGGATTTGGGAACACAGTATCTTTCACCAAATCCCTCTCTTGCTTTAACTACCTGTGGTGGGCCTATTGTTTGCAATCAAGTTCCAAGACACGTACAGTAAGTATCACTAACCCGTGGGATTACTCCTAATCCCGTGCTATACTCCTAAGTCACTCTCTCCAACTTGAAGGGGACAGACTAGGATGAACTGGGCACGTCGCAGAGGCCTCTGCTGCCGTCTTGGTCGGCAGCCCAGCCTCCAAGGCCCCAGCACCTGCGAGAGCCACAGGCGACCGGATATAAGCACAAACGGATGAGTCACCAGGAGCAATCACAGGGTGATCGTAAGCCTGCGTGCCAAGTAGTGGAGATTCTGCCAAGACACACAGGGGACGGTGCCGTGGGTGACGAGAGGCAGAGCCACAAGGCCAGGCAAGGTCCTGCTGGGAGGAGGGCAAGGGGACGCTTCGGGAGTCCAGGCAGGGGCCGGCCCTGAACACCAAGCAAGACCGAACAGGCTCAGAGGGCTGTGCCAAGGTGGGAAGGGAAGAACCCCTGGGTCCTTCAGTCTCCTCTGTTTTTTCCCCACTGTGTGACCTCAGGGATGGTGACTCTGGGAAGAGTGACTCCCACGTACGTGGCCCTGGGCCACGCAGCGGGTCTGCAGGCTCCCATACCCACCCAGTTCCCATCCCCCTGCCTTCCCCCCTAATCTCCAGCGGAGGCAGGAGGTGTGGACTGGGGAAGAGGCACAGGGTTCCCTTTCCAGGGGGAAATGTGGGGTGTGCCCCCATTTCCTTATCCCTGCTTCCCTCCCCAGCACTACGCACAGCCCAGTGAACCTTTCCAGACTGGGGCCTGGGCCTCCACACCCCCTCTCAGCAGCCAACCTCCCCCATTTCCCCACCCCAGTTCACCCTTCCCTCTTCTCTCCACAACTAAAACTGCCTCTGTGAACGCTTATTTACCTTCGTTTAAATTCCATTCACATCTGTTTCAGCGTCAGCTGGGTGCCTCGGCGCCCACCCGTGGGCCACCTTATGTTATTCTCCTCTGCTTCCTCAGGCTCCGCCCCTGAGCAGGGCTCTCATCCAATCATGGGTGAGAATCCAACCTGGGGAGCTTTAAAACAACCCATGGCCACAAGGGACCGTATTATGAAGGGCGATGAGAAAGTTCTAGAACTGTATTATGGTAACAGCTGCACAATTCAGGAAACATACAATCATTCAACCACATATTTAGCATGGGTGAATTTTATGATATGTAAACTATACCTCAATATAGTTGTTTTTTACAAATACCCATGCTTACGGACATGGCTAAGCCATGAAATGAGAACCTCTGTTTTTAGGGCCTAGCCTGTGACCCCTCCTCCGGTGTCATCATGAGGACATTTCTTTCCACCACCGTCGTGCACGCACACACCGAGGGAGGAGGAGTGGCCCCCAATTAGTGTCCTGAGGCTGTCATTACAAAGCCACAAATTAGGTAGCTTAAAACAATAGAACTTTATTCTCTCCATTCTGGAGACCAGCAGTCTGACATCGAGGTGTCTGCAAGGCCATGCCCACCCCAGAAGTTCCCAGGAGGGTCCTTCCTCGCCTGGCCCAGCTTCTGGTGTTACCGGCAATGGCTGGTGACCCCTGGCTCACAGCCACATCCCTCTGACCTCTGCCTCTGTGTTCACGTGGCGCTCTTCCCTGTGCATCTTTCCACGTTCCGTGTTCTTATAAGGACAGCAGCCATTGGGTTAGGCCCTCCCTGGCCCAGTATGGCCTCATCTTTATTCACATCTGCAAAGACCCTTTTTCCAAATAAGGTCGCGTTCAGAGGCTCTGGGTGGACATAAATTTCAGGGGGGTGGCATTCAACCCAGCACAGCAGGAATGAGAGTGCGGTCAACCTCGTGAGGACAGGGCGACTTAGTGACAGGCCCCTCTCCACTTCCTGCAACAACCACCCCTCCATCCCCAGGCCACCTCCAAGCAGCGGTCCTGAGGCTCATCTCCCTCCAGGGCCTCCACGGGGGCTGTGCAGGTGTGACGTGGTGGTATCTCAGCAAGTGTCAGCTCTGGGGATTCCCCAGGAGGCTCCCAGGCAAGGGGGGAATGGGTATCAGGAAAGCCCTCAGGTCACGTCCTGTTACATTGGGTTGGCCAAAAAGCCCATTAGGTTTTGTCTGTACGATGGCTCCAGTAGTGCTTAGTTGTCTTTGACTTCTTTTGGAACAGTTTTCATAGATTGCATTGTGACTGCTGCCATATCAGCGTGCATTTAAAAAAACTTACCATAATTGGTGAATTTTGTGCAGCCATTTTTAATATTGAAGATGGAGAAGATACACAACATTTTCAGCATATTATGCTTTATTATTTCAAGAAAGGTAAAAATGCAACTGAAACACACACACACACACACACACACACGAAAGATTTGTGCAATGAATGGAGAAGGTGCTGTGACTGATCGAATGTGTCAGAAGCGGTTTGCAAAGTTTCTTGGTACTAGTGTCATTTTGGCCAAATAATTCTTTGCTGCGGGGCTGCCTTACACATTGGAAGATGTTCGGCAGCACCCCTGGCCTCCACCCACTAGAAGCCAATGGCAAGAGAGATCCGACATACTCAAAATATCCAAATCAATACAGCTATTGGTGAAAATGAAAAAATGTGTCTTTTGTTTTACAGAAAAACTGTAACAGACTTCTTGGGCAACTCAATACAATCCAGCCTTACCACAAAAAACACTGCCAAGGCCGTCTACACCTGCCAGACCCTCAAGTGTGTTTCTCAGCTGGTTTTAAAACACAGGGTCAGGGGAGAGAGTGATGAGTAACGATCACTCCTAAAAATGATACATATCCCCGACCCTGAACCAAACACTGTCTGATGGCACAAGACATTACTTCATTTAATTCCACACCCATCTTATGAGGCAGGTACCTGTATTATCCCTGCTCTCCAGGTAAGGAAACCAGGGTTCCAAGAAGTAAAGTCCTGGCCTCCGGGTCGCAGTGCTTGTAAGAGGCAGGGGACTGGATCTGAGCCTGACGGTCTGACGGTCTGGCTCCAGAGTGTGTGCCCTAAACTAGGGCTCTGGACATCGCAGCCCACAAGCCAAATCCGACCCTGCCTGGTCTGTGTGTGTGTGACCCGTGAGCAGAGAATGGGTTTTCCGTATTTAAACGGTTGTAAAAAAAAAAAAAAAAAGGAAGAAGGAAAACAAAGGAGACAATGTGACAAGAACTATGTGGCTCACAAAGTCTAAACTCTTTACTCGCTGTCCCTTTACGTGAGAAGTCTGCCAATTCCTGCCCGAAGCCAGGATGCGGTGCAGCCTCTCGCACCTTCCACAGCCACCAAGACAGAACCAGAAAGGAAACAGAGGTCGTGGACAGAAGTCTGTATCCTCCGGGTCAGGGTGCAGACACACGAGATGATGGCAAGCCACAGAAGCACACAGGCCTCTGACCCACGCGGGGCCGATCACAGCGCCCTGTGTCACGTCCCCCGGCTTAGGGACTGGTTCAGGGAGGAGTACGTGAAATAAGCCAGGTCACTGGGATGCCATCCTGGGATTTCCGCTAGAAAACGGGCTTAAGAGTAAAAAGGAGGGCAGGGCTGGGCTTACTGGCTCACGTAGTTGAAAATTCCAGTGTTACCTTGTGGCTTCAGGCACAGCTTGACCTAGGTGTACACAGATGTGTTAGTTTTCTGTTGCTGCCTAACAAAGTGCCGCAGACTTGGCAGCTTAAACCAAGGCCTGGGTGTTATCTAACAGTTTCCCCTGAGTCAGAAACCCGGGTGTGGGTTGGCTGGGTTCTCTCTGCTCAGGGTCACAGCAGGCTGAAGTCAAGGATGAGTTCAGTGTCCTTGGCTGAAGGTGGCTGGTGCTGTGATCTTGTCTCAGGCTCAGGGTCCTCTTCCACACTCTCTGGCTGTGGAAGAATTCAGTTCCTTATGGTTTCAGGAGGATGAGCCCCGCTTTTTTGCTGTCAGTCCGGCAGAGGCCACTTCCTGCCAAATGGCCTTCCCCACGTGATGGCAGTGTGCCATTACAAGGCCAGCAGAAACATCTCCGATTCCTGGAATGGCCCCGTCCCCTTTAAGGACTTTCGCCTGATTGAGTCAGGCCCATCCAGGATATTCTCTCTTTTGATTCACTGAAACTCTACTGATTTGGGGGCTTAATTACAGCTGCAAAATCCCTTGCCCTTATGCTCACCGAGGGAGTGAAACTCATCATATCCACAGTCCTGCCCACCCTCCAGAGGAGGAAATTCTACAGGGCCTGTTACCAGAAGGGCGGCAGTGCTCAAGGCCATCTTGGAATCAGAGCCCATGTCATCTACCTCATGGCTCTGCTCCTGCTTCACTTCCAGGGCCAAGAGTGACCTCCAATGGCTTTTCAATGACCACCCAGTTCAAATCCAGAGGAAAGAAAGCTCTTGTCCCTCAGTAGCGCAAACGAAATTCCAGGCCTGATTCCCATTGGCTCAAAATGGATCATGTGCCCATGTCTGAACCAATCACTGATCAGAGCGTGGAATGCACTGATTGGCCAGGTCTGAGTCACATGCCCAAATCTGGAACAAGAGGTCAAAGCCATTCCACCAGAGGCTCAGAGGCTGAAAATAGGGCAGGGATCATTTCATCTAATGAAAGCAACATTCTAGTTATTAAAACTGCACAAACAGAAACATCCCTCCTTTCTCCCTCAAAAAATCAAATATCTATATTCCATACCACTCTTCTGGACAGACCATCTTATTTTATCTCCTGTTAGATGTAACGTTATCCAAATGTCCAGCAATTTTCTTGATTTCCTACCTCAGTTTTTATTGCAACTTCAGCTGAAAAACATATATTTCCCTACATGCCCCTACAGGCCAGTAATAAGGTAAAAATTCGTAACAGTCAGACCAAGCAGACAGGGTGTGGGAGGGACCTGCTGAGTCATAGTTCACGCCACTGGGCTCATTCTCCTCCGGGGCGGGGGGCGGGGGGCGGGGGGGGGCAGCGCGGGGAGAAGGGTCTGCTTTTGTCCCCTCCTCTCGAGGCCCCTTGCCTCAGCTTCTGTGTGATCCTCCAAGGGCTGGTCTCAGGGGTCAGAGGCAAAATATTTAACCTTGGGCCCTGGCGCATCAGGCCAGATGCCCCCTGCCAACAGCCAGAGCCTTTTCCAGGACAGTGTTGACCTGGCTGGCTTCTCATAGTGCAGCGTGTGGCCAATATTGTGGCCACATCATCGCTTCCAAGAAGTGTTCCACAGGGCGTTATGCTCGGAGAGAATTGTGCGTGCCCGGTGGTGCTTAAAGTCACAGCCTCTGGCTAGCTGACTTAAATTAATTATAAGTGCATAGGGAAGGCTGATGGTTATGTGCCAGGCACTGTCCTAAGCACTTGGTATATAACCTCATGAATAACTCATAACCACCCTAGGAGGTAGAGACAATGGTTTTTTGTCCCCCATTTGGCAGAGAAGTTTAAGGGACAGAGGCCCCTAGTGACACCCAGCTGGTGAGGGGTAGCACTGGGATTAGCCCCTGCGGATTTGTCTCTAAACACTGGGGTCCTAATCACTTCATTTTACCACATCTTCTGTTTGAAAACATTGCACACGCGATATTCATTTGTTCATTTAACAAATATCCATTGAATACCAGCTGTGTGCTGGACACTGTGCTAGGCGTTGGGGCTAAAACAGCGAACAAACCAGGCACAGCCCCTGCTCTCTGGCAGCGAGCATGGGGTGGCGTGGGGAGGGGCAAACAGACCATGGTCACAGACACAGAATAGCAATGGAATGTCATACAGTGGCATGTTATAGGAAGACAATAAAATGGCGAGGATAGAGAGAGAAGTAGACCAGGGAACACTTTGAGTAAAAGAGACAGGGGAGAACTCTCGGAAAGGTAACACTAAAGCTGAGATCTACAAGGAGCTGGGAGAGTAAAATCCAGGGAAAGAGTATTCCAGGAAGCAAGCCCAGCAAGTGCAAAAGGCCTGAGGCAGGAAAAGGCTTGAGGAACAAAGAGAAGACACCCTCGTGGCCCTGTTAATGTGAGCAAGCTGGGGAGTCATTATAGAATTAGCGTTCGTTTCCTTAGGTGTGATGACGACGGGGAGGCCACCTGAAAGAACAGCTTATTCCAGGAGCCGCTCACTCATGTCCTTAAGGGTGCTCTGATGTCCACGGCTTCCTGTCAAACGGCTCAGCAACATGTAAAGCACACGTGACAAAATATTAACAACCGGTGATTCCAGGTGGAGGGTATACCATATTCAATGTATGTCTTTTAAATTTTTTCTCCTGAAATTTTAATAATAAAAATAGAGGAAGGCTGAGAAAGATGTTGAGAAGGGGGCAGGGTCAGGACCATGTAGATTTCGTGGTCCTGCCCAGGAATGTGGATTTCTATCCGAAACAGGGGGTGACGCCTGGAGGTGGCATGATCTCGTTTGCTTTGCCATCATTGCAACACCTGCCCTGGATTTCCACAGTCGGGCTTGGCAGACGATGGCAGGGACTCTCTAGAGGCCCACAGTTAACATGTTTCCATTTCTGATTCAGTATATACCCATTGTGCAGCTCCCAGCCAGGACACCATGCCTGCATTTTTACCTTCATTGATCTCGCTTAATCCACATGACAACCTGCACTGTCCTCAATACTCTTCCCATTCTTAAGATGAGAAAACTGGGACCCAAGCAGGTCAGCCGAGGGGTCATCCGCCAGCGGGCGCCGAGTCCAGGTTAGTTAGAACTTCAGCCCTGCGGCAGCACGAAGTCATCGTTCCACTTTTACTGCGTCGCCACCGACATGAATCACAATTGATTCATTATAATCAAAGCTCAAAAGTGATTTCTCCAGGAGACAATTGTGCAAACAGATGTGTTGTCACAGAGAGAGGCTAAATTGAATTGCACATATGGTCGGATGGTTTCCCCTTTAGAAAACTATCGTCCACCCAAGAGCCAGAAGCTCTGTATTCTGCTGAGGCTGCCTCCCTCATTTTAATACTCAATGACACATGCACCAATTCTGCTGGTGGGTTTCATCACGCAGTGAAATCTCACATGTTTAATCTTTCTTGCCCACTTATCCAAAAGAGAACTATCGGTGAATGGTTAAGCAACTAGACAAATTGTCGACGTTATCTGTTTTCTTAACCGGAGGCAGCCCGACTGTCTTTCATTTGTTAAGAATTCAGAATAAACATCATGGTTCTTTGAGATCACTCCTAAGCAGCCCCCAGGAGACTGCAATTATACCCATTTATAATTCCCCTACCTCCCAATCTGACCCTTGATTCATGAATGTGCACTTTTAGGCGTCGGGCGTTAAAATAAATTAGACTCCACAATTATGTGTAATTAAGGGGGGAAACAGGTGCCACGCTGCAAAGATGAGTCGCCCTGTTTTGCTGAAGTAAAGCATATCAACGTCAGCGTGCCGGCCGGGGAGGCAGCGTGGGACACAATTAATGTTCTTTCGACTTAATGGGGGTTTACGGTACTATTTTTCATTATCACAATATCTCAAGAAGTATAAACAGTTTTTCCCTAATGCAATTGCATTTCTACCGACAAGACAGCTGGGTCTAAGTAAAAACTCAGCAAAATTAACCACAAATGTATAATGTTATGGATGATTCTGGGATTTGTATTTTAAAAACCTGTGCAAAACTGTCCCCACTCAGAAACAGAGAAGTTTGATCCCAAACCCCTGAGGGAGATTCTGCAGCCTCTTCTGTGTTTCTAGAAAGAAGCAAGTTACAGCCACACTCGGTGTGGGTTATTACAGCCACCTGAGCCCCGGCTTTGAGGCTCACACTCCCAAGCCTCCAGTCTGCAGCCATGTTTCTACTTGAACGTTTCTCCTTCACACGCCAATTTGTTTGAGACACGATAAACGCTTGACAATTACAACCCCCATGAAATCCCACCCACTCCCACCCAAATGCAGCCAGGAGTGCGGCACCCTCAGGCTGCGTTTCGGCCTCTCAGTGGAGAGAAAGAAACACACAGCAGGAATGGCTGGTTGGTTTGGTTTAATTGTGGCGCAGGAGTTCAGAAACTAGAATGGCCTTCTGGCGTGGCATGGGAGACAGACCCGGGCGGGCGCTCTGCCCAGGGGGCCACCAAGAATGTCGCAGAAGGGGGAAAGAAGTGTGTAGGTGCCAAGAGAAAGGTCCCCTCCAGGTTAAACCTACAAGGGGTGACAAGTTGGGAGTGGTATGAGGCGCCTGAAAGACCCAGTAATCCAGGCAGCATGGCCCCGATTGGCAGATGTCACAGGGTCACACGGGAGGAGAAAGGCTGTCCCTGGTGGTACAGACAGGCTCCTGAGTACTCTGCTGAGGCTCCCCGCCCCCATCCCAGGCCCAGCTCAGTCTTGGCTGAGCGACTTCCCAGGCTGGGGGACATCTGTGCCCCTGCGGCCCCTCTCATCTCCCAGTCACTGAGCTCCCATGCGGTGCCCGAAGGCCCCACCTGCCTGGAAAGAACCTGGAAAACCCAGGCCCAGGTTGGGACCCAGAGAACCATGGAGTTTGCTGTGAATTAAGGGAAACAAATTTGGCCGGAGAGTGTTTTGCACACTCCCCAACCCAACGAGTGTCTGAGCCGGTGAGTTAAGTCCTGACCTGAAACCCGATCCATAGCCACGTCCACAGGGAGCGCACATGGGGCTCCCACAGGCTCACGGGTATACATGCCCAAAGAGACTCACACTCAGGATTTGTCACCTCCCCCCAACAAAGAACAAGTGGCAAAGCACAAACATCACCATGTTTGGTCTTTGAACAGCAGCAGCAGAAAGAATAAACATCCCAAAAGATAATCAGATGACATCATCTCAACCCCACCAGTGGCACGACCTAGGGGATTGTGAGCAGCCCCTCCGTGGCGGGTTCCTGACGCGGAAAGAAGGATGCAGGAGAAAATTGCAGGGAGGGCCCAGATGGGGAAGGGAGAGCCACGTTCCTGAACTTGAGGCCCGAAGGAAGGCAGTGTGTTTTTGAACGTTTTTTTGTGATGGAAATCCCCCCTCGTCTGAAGTATTGTCCAGAACCCAACATAAACAGCAAGCAAAAGGCAGCTCACACCTGCCTCCTGTACCCCAGGTCCCTGAGGCACCCCCATGGGGCTCAGAGGCCCCAGCTGGAAAACTGCGGCCACAGGGAACACATGTCTCAAAGCCAGGTCCCGCCTCACACGAGTTCAAATCCCCCTCATGAATTTTGTAACCTTGATAGATTCCTTTTCTTTCTCAGTTGTCTTGAAAGACTGACTGTTAATAGGATTCCATAAGGAAGCTGGTGGGAACCCTCAGCAGTGGACCGCAGGACCTGGTGGGACACGTAGCACCGTGTAGCTGGCCCAAATTGAGAGGGGTTGCAAGGATAAAATACACACCCAATTCCAAAGACTTAGAGAAAAAGACTGTCTCGTTAATAATTTTTATTTTGATTGCATGTTGACATGATATACTGGATATACTAAATGAACTGTATTATTAAAATTAATTTCACCTGCTTCTTTTTACTTTTGACCACAGCTACTAGAAAATTTTACATTTCGTACGTGGCCTGTCTTATACTTCTACCAAACAGCACTGTACTAGAGGCTTTGCTGCAAACATGTCCTTCCTTCTACAGAGATGAGACGGAAGGGAAGGAAGGGAAGGGGGGTCCCCATTATTTTTTGGTGGGTGACAGTAAAGAAGGAAGCCTGACATTTTGTTTTAAGGCTCGGGGAAGGTAGACCAGCAACCTCAGTGGTGCCGAAAGCAAACACCAGAATCTAATTTGGAAAAGCAAGTTCCAGGTTTTTCTGATTTATTTAGACTGTAAATTGATCCACGATGGCTAAAGGAGATTATGGGTGGAGGAACAGAGAGACCCCTGCCAGGTCTGGACATCCAATGTGAATTCTCAATAAACAACAGTGTATTTTTAGGTAAGTATATCCCCATAGACCACTGTCCATTCTTTTTTATGAAACGTGACAACCCTAATTAACATGAAAAACGGCTGCACCAGAGAAAAATGCAGAGCTGAAAAAGTAGCAATGGCCTTTTAAAGAACACAACTCTGGAGCCAAGGTTCTTTGGTTCAAATCCTAGGTCGGCCACTTAAATTGTATGACGCTGCCTGTCAATTACTTAACCCCTCTATGACTTGGTCTCCACATCTGTAACATGGGTACAATCCTACAATTTACCTTGTAGGATTATTATTAGAAGTTACCACCGCCTCCCAGGGCACTTAGCTACCGCAAGGTCTGTTTCCCCTTAGCTACTCTGCTGTTTTCTGCAGCTGCCACTTGGTTCTCCGCAGGCTCTTTCCCCACCCCTGCCAGCCCTTGTCCCCCTCCGGCCTCTTCTGCGTTCTGGGGACAGTGGAAACCGCGGTAGACAGCACCACCTTCAGTCGAATTCCTCCCCTTTCGGAGGAAGCCCGGTTCTCCATTCTTTCCTATTCCCGGACCATTTCTGGGCAACACGGCTATTTTCACTTGAGCTCAAGTTAACGTCTCAGGGAGCTTCCCGGGCGCGTGGGAAGGTCCCGGACGCGTGGCCAGTTCGCCCCGCGATCTAGCCGCGATCTAGCTGCTCGAGCCCACGGCTCCTGAGGAAACTGTGTAGTCAGAGGTGAGCGCAGGTCTTCCAGCAAAGGCGGTCGTTGTTTTCAGACCCAAGCGAGCCCTCCTGAAAGCAGATAAAAGAAAACACTCATTAACGTGTCTTTACTAGGGGAGCCCCCAGCGGGGCTGTTTCAAGCCCTGTGGAACTCTTGGCTCCCTCTAGCTCAGAGGGAGAAGAAAAAGAAAGCAGGAAAGAGGCAAGGATTCTCTTCGTTTACAGCCAAGTGGACCTGATCGATGGCCCTTCTGACTTTATTGCGATAATTGATTTATTAGCGATGCTTCCCACCCACCCTCCTCGCTTGTGTGTTGCACACACACACACTCGCACGCAAGGCTCTGGCTCGCGTCCCTCCCTCATTTTCAGCTCCTGGGCGAATCTCACAGCTGTTTCAACTCTCCGCCAAAGGCGAGCGGGAGCGAGTGTGTCGGGTGAGTGTGCGTCTGTGTCCCGGCGAGGGTGCGCGCTCGGCGCCGGGAGCGCGGCCAGCCGGGTCCCGCGGCTTCGGGAGGCCGAAAGCCGCCCGGACCTCAGTTCTCCGTCGCTGCCCTGTCCGGAGCCAGACTTAGGGGCCAGAGCCGCGCGCAGGGGGCAGCAGGGCCGGACCAGGCGGACCGCGCGTCCCACCTGCCAGAGGTAAAAGGCTCGCGCGCAGGGACGCAGTCGGGGCGCCGCGGCGGGGTCCCTGGTCCCCTGCTCCCGCCGCCCGCGGTTCCGGGTCTGGTGCTCCCCGCCCCGGCGCGCGCTCGCCTCCTCCCGCGCGGGGGGCAGGCGCGGCGGCGGGGGGGCCGGGCCGCGGTGTGCCAAGGGGCTGGCTCGGGCAGCGCTGCCGGCCGGCCGGGACTGTAAGGCTGGCCCGGGCGGGGCGCGGAGCCGGACTTTGGCGAGGGCGGCGCGCCGGGGCTGGGGCCGGGGGAGGTGGCGGCGGCGGAGCCGCGGGGCGGAGGGACGGGCGGAGGCGGAGGGCGGGAGGAGGAGCAGCAGCCGCACTCGCTGAGGATGCAGCAGCAGCAGCGGCGGCGGCGGCGGCGGCAGCAGCAGCAGCAGCAGCAGCGGCGCGGAGTCCCTTGCGCCCCGCGGCCCGGCGGGGCTGCGGCAAAGGCGGCGGCGCCCCGCGCCGGGTGAGGCCGCCGAGGCCGTGCGCGCTGGTGAGTGGGGCGCCGGGGCCAGGTGGGCGGGGCAGGGGCTCCCCGCGGCCGGCGCCTGCTCCGGGGTGAGCGCGGCGGCGAGCGCCGCCCAGGTGAGCTGGGGACCGGTCCCGACCGCCCGGCTCGGGCCCCAGCTCAAAGCGCAGAGGTGGAACCCTGCGAGCAAGAGGGAGGCTCAGGCGCCAGTGGGCCCCGGGGGGGTGACCCGCTTGACCCCGCTAGCGGACTGGGCACTTCCCACTATGCCCCGGACCTGAGGACGCGCCACGCGGAGCCCCCGAGGCCCTGGGGAAAGCTCGCCTGAGCCCGCCGGCCGCAAGAGGATGGCCTCTTTGACCCCTTTAAGTTTAGACCCAACAAGCAGATCAGAAGCCAGACCACGTGGGGCTTGTCCGAGCAGGACATGGGAAAGCGGTGGACCGGAGCTTGGGAGTGACTGGGAACTCTCAGATACCGAATAGGCAAATAGGATTGAAAAGGCAAACTTCCTCGCGGGCTGGGTCAGAACCAGTTCTCAACGCCTCATGGAGGTGCGCTCCCCACCTGAGGCTCCCGAGGGTTTTCTAAGTGTGGCTGCGATTGCTGGGAGTGCGCTTTAAAAAACAAACGCTCTTTGTAGTAGTTCATTCATTCGTTCTACAAGCGTTAGTGGAGCACCTCGTGGAGCCAGGCACTGAGTTTTGTTCCATGGAGGCTTCAGGAACAAGTGCCTGGCTCCTGAGCACCAAAAGCTTTCGGTGCACTTTGAGGGCCGCCTGGAAGAAAGATACAGTCTTAGGTGGAAAAACAGTAAGGAGACACCCACAAATACTAGTTTGGCACAGTGACATCTGTGTGAAATTCCCCACCTGCTGGGAGACTGAAGACCATGCCCAGCCCCTGCACACAATAGGTGCCTGCACACAGTAGGACAGTGCAGGCCTTTATTTTTGACAATTTTCATCCTCCTCTTCTTCCTTCTTGAAAGTTCTGACTCATTCCCTGCCCCCTCTCCTCTCTGGCCAGTCTTTCCTGCAGCTTGTTTTAATCACTTCTTGAGTTAAAAGTCAATATTTAATTAACCAAGTAATTACATTCAGCTTACGTTTGAATCTGGTATTTGCACATCTGTGCATGTCAGGACACCCTCTCTCTCACCCCTCCATCTGTCCCCTGCCTCTCTCCCACAGTGCAGTCCCCCTCCTTTGGGACAGAGACAGGAGGCCGCTCTGGAGCAGGATCTGGGGGTGTGGGGGGAGGGGACAGAGAAGCAGGTAGGATGGGCTTTCCCTGGAGGACTCCCTGCTTCTCTCCCTGGAGCAGGAAGACTTACTCTCATCTCCTAGTTAATAATGAAGAGCTTTCTTGCTGCACCTCCGCTCCCCATTCCAGAACCACTGGAGGGTTTTAATTAAGCTAAAGCCATTCATTACATACAGAAAGGGGGCTGGGAGGACGGGCTGGAGACCGCTCACCTTGTAAGAGAGGTTCTCCGGCTTTGCTTGTCCCACGTTGTGGAGAAGGAAAGCTCATCTCAGCAGCCTGCCCGCGTGTGTGAGTGAGTGTTCCAGTGAGCGGCTCTGAGGGCAGCCGTGGCGAGCTTGGCTGATGCACGTTAGACACTTGCACATGAAGGACCTTCCTTTCTTCGGCCAAGTTTATGTACATAAATGCATGATGTTGGTCTAACTGTGCAGCTGAGGGTCAGTGCGGGTTTGGGCTTTGGACTTGGTGTATATTTATTGGGCTTTTAAATTTGAATTTATGGCTTTTTCTAAAACCCTAATAACATGTTAGGCTTTCAAACTTAAGGGTTGAACGATGAGTTGATTATTTAAAAGCTGAGCTTGGAAGAAGACAGTGCGGCTGTGTGTGAGACTGTGCGCGTTCACACATGCTCACACATACACATATACACATGTCCCCCCACTCAACAGCTCCGTTCAGCTGCTGTCCCAGGGACCTAGCTGGTGTGCGGTTGCACACCCTGACACTAAGTGCACATTTTGATTTAGGGATAGCACTTCCCTCCCCCCCGCCGCCCTGCCCCCCATATTTTCAATTTAACTGTTTGGACCTGCCTCAAGGGGGCAGCTTCTGGTCTGAGTTAGCCAGACTGGGAATATCACGCAACCCTATCAAGTCCGTTCTTAGACTTCGCCCCCTTAGAAAGAGGCTGAAGCCTTGTCCTGCAGAGGAATATCAGCAGTCTGATCAGCCTGCAGTTCAAAGAAAGCGCTAAGTCTAGACTTAAGGGGATAGAAAACACTGTGTGTTATGATGTAGTGTGCTCTTAGCCCTTACACATACTAAGTCATTTAAACCACACCACACCTTGAGAAGTAGGGCCTTTGATGGCTGTCAAAGATGAGAAAACTGAGGCGCGGAGAAGATCCTGACTCACAGGCAGCTGCTCCTCGGCGGAGCCGGCGTTCCAGAGGCCCCGGGGCTCCAGAGTTCACTCTGACCCACCACACTCCTCCCTCCATGACCTTGGCCTTTTTTCCAAATGAAGAAGAAACACATGTGCGGCGGAAGAAAACACAATGAGACAATAAAACTTTGAAAGGCAGAAGCCTTTCAGTCATCTCACTTCTCTCTCAAACCTCCACTGTTTGGGGGCATCTTGGGTTTGTGTTTTGTTGGGGGTGAGGGCGGGGGGGGGGGTGCCCTGAGGAAAATATGCAAAGGGAAATAGCAAATGGAGGCGGGGAGACATGGAGCTTGAGATGAAGGTTCATGCCCCCAGAAAATACACCTAGGATGGCAAGAGGGTAAAAACTCTCCTAGAGGTGCAGCCCTCTTGTGGTGGGTGATGGAGTGGCATGGACCTGTCCCTGGAGGGATGGGGGTGGGGCAGGGGCAGTCCAGGGAGCTTCTGGTCCTGACTGGGCCCTGTGTGCCCAGTGGGTGTGGAAGGCGGAGCCTCTCCAGGCTGCCCGGCCGAGGGTCGCCTCTCACCAGGTGGCCACCCTGGTGGGCGGGGCCCGTTGCGATAGGGCCTGGTGGGAAATTGGCCATGCCCCTGATCTGGATTCAAGACGCTATCTAATTGGAAGATCATTAAGATCATTATAATTAATTGGCATCCTGATAAATGGCTTGATGGCCTAATTGGGGTGGTTGCTAGGGAACTCGGCCTCACTTGGAGCCAAAAGCGGAAGAGGCCTTGGGCTGGCTGTGGTCGGGCAGCAGGGTTCTGACCCAGAGGTTCACGGGTGGGGTCAGCAGGCTTCGCCAGCATCTGCTAGCGTTTACTGAGCAGCTGCTGTGTACAGGTTGCACATGGACTATCAGTTAGGGGCATCTTCCTATCGGGACTATAAAGTAGTCAGGAGCCTTTCTCCTGTAAGCAACAGAAGAGAGGGAAAAATCTGACCGAGCATAAGGAGAAAAGGAGATTTGTTGGCTTTCATAACTAAAAAATACCAAAGGCACAGGTTCAGGCGCAGCTGGAGCCAGGTCTCAGATACCTTCAAGAGAATCCATGCCTCTCCCTCCGGGGGGCTGGCTTCTCTCTCCGGCCGCGAGAGGCGAATGGGCTGGACCCGCGGTCAGGAGCACCAGACTGCTGGCTGCCTGCCCAGCAGTGTGATCTGGAGAGTGTTACTTAGCCTTGCCGTGCCCCAGTGTTCTCCTCAGCAAACGATGATGACCATGGCACCTGTCTCCTGGTTCGCGGTAAAGGATGACATGAGATCATCAATGTCAAGCGCTTAGCACTGCATCTGACACAGTGAACATTCCCTCCGTGAGCATTGCTTGTTATCGTAATTGACGTGTCCTCTCTGGTTGAAGCCCACGGGAAAGAACAACCTTCTTTTCAGGTACTGCCCACCCAAGCCCTGAGCATCTGTCTGATTGGGCTGTATTTTGTTATGTGCTCACTCTAAACCAATCACTGGCCAAGAAAATGAGGCTCCAACAATGAGACTGGGCCAGGCCCCCGAAGCCCCACTCTGGAGCTGAGGGCAGACTGACTAGACCCCAAAGCCCTGTAGGGGATCCCAGGGAACAGGAGCCTGGTTGCTAGGGAGGCAAATAGCCCATGCCTATGGGGAGGGGGGCACTGATGGGAGACATGATGGTCAGATCACCTGTCTCTTGTTTGGTCGAGGTGGGGACCGTGGAAACAGCTGCTGGATGGGCAGCTTCCCCTCCCTCTCTCCAGTGGGGTCAGCAGGCATTGGAGGCCTGAGTTCTCTGCCTCAGTGTCTGAAATATGCAACCTGACCTTGATTCTGTGCTTTCTGGAGGCCAGGGGCAGTGTTTGCCCAGCCTTCCATCATGAGAATCATCTGACGGTGTTTGTCGAAAAAATGAAACCTTCAGTCAAACTCCCAGGGAGGGCCCTGGATGCTGGGGAGTGAGCCAGGGTGCCACGGTGTGTCTCGTACCAGCGGGGAGGCCTGGGGGAAAGGGCCTGGAGTGTGCATATTTTGTCTTCCTACCTTGATGCAGGGGCTGCCCGGAGGCAGGGCAGAGGCTCCCAATGAGATCAGAGATACAAAGGTATTGGAGAAAGCACTGTGCGGAGTGAGACAGCATCCCTCTCCTTTGTCAGTGTGCCGGGTTTATTGAGCAGCTACTGTGTGCCAGGCCCTGTGTTAGGCATTGGGATGAGCAAGAGAGGGCCTGCTCTCGTGGAACTTCCATTCGCAAGTGGAGAAGCAGTTAATGCACAGGCAAACGAGGCCACAGAGGAGGCTCTTTCAGAAAGCGACAAGCTCTACAGTCAAACAAAATATTAATGTGCTGGAAGATGACTGCATGATGTGGTAGGGTGGGGGGCAAATAGTGGCAGGAAGTCAGAGGAGGCCTCTCAGAGGAGGGAACCTTTGAGTGGTGACCCGAATTTTGAGAACAGGTTGGCCTTGGGAAGATCTGGCGGAAGATCTCCAGGTAGAGGGAACAGCCAGCACAAAGGCCTGAGAGTGGAGAGGAGCGGCTTGTCCTGTTCAAAACATAAACAGAAGTCCAGGGACACAGAGGGTAGTGAATAAGTGGGAAGGAGGGGAGGCGAGGGTTGTGATGAGAAACACCAGCCACGGTGAGAATCGCAGATTTTATTTTAAATGACACGGGAAACCATTGGAGAGTTTCAAGTCAAAGACGACATGAGTTGCGTGTTTAAAAAGGTCTCAGCGCCTACTCTGGGACATAGGCTTTGCAAGTGGAAGGTGGGACGTGAGGATGGGAGAGCTGACATTGGCCTGGATGGGGGTGGTATCGATGGAGATTGGAGTGAAATGAGCAAACTTAAGGCAGAGCCAGCGGAACTTTCTGGTGGTTTAAATATTCAGAATGAGAGAAAGATCTGCGGTTCTCAGCCAAGGTGACTTTGCCCCCCAGAGGACATTTGGCCATGTCTGGAGACATTTTTGGTTGTCACACTGGGGAAGGAGGTGCTACTGGCTTCTAGTGAGAAGAGGCCGCCACCAGATACTGCTAAACACCTTACAGGGCAGATGTTAAGCAAATGTCCTTCATCACAAGGAGCTGAAGATGGCTGGGCAGCCTGGCATGTGGCAGATAGGGAGGACTGGGAGCGAAGCTTCGGGGGAAGGGGATCTAGAATTTAGTTGTGGAAATGTTGGGTTTGAAAGGACATCTGACCGGGTGTCTTGCAGCTCAGTGGGTGCTGGATACCCAAGTCTGGAGCTGCTTGGGGCTGGCGACCTAAATTCGGAAGTCATCGGCGCGTCCGTGTTATTTTAAGCCACAGGACAAACACTGTCATCCAGGGAGAATGTGTTTTGTTCTCTGGTGTGGTTTGCTCCCTTCTTCCCCACCCCCATCCCCCAAGCCTGTCATACATCTATTTGATGAATATTTTTAGCACATCCCACATGTGCACCTCTTTATGGCACCCCTGAGAACTTCCCCAAAGGCTCCGGCTGCGGCTCCCTTTGCCCGTCTCCCCATTGTTCAGTGATTAGCAGACAGAACCAGCAGACATGCAGAACTCTACAACATGATGCCCTTGGGAAACTGCTCAAGGTCATGCAGGATCTTGAGCCCCACAGGCCGCACGATGCCTCCTGTTGTTGGCATAGTCTTCAGAGCTTCTCGAGCCCAGGCCCAAATTTCATGGAATTCTTTCTGACCAGAGACTGCCGCTGTTCTGAATTCTCCACGGTCCCTTACACCGTTTGGAATTGTGATTCCAGAACACATGCTCCCCAGCGATCCGGGCCTCTGACATGTGGCTCTACCTTAGAAAAGGCCTGGCCCACTGCTCTGCATACCTAGGCCCCGCTTACGCCTTAAATCAGTTCTATCCCAAACTCAGGGTCATTATGAGCAAAGAGCGGGTGTGTGTGAGTCGGTGGGCAGGGCCCTCCCTGGGGACCGTGAGCCGTACCCAAGACATGTGTGACCAGGTGGACGCCAGATGTGTGGGGGAAGAATGTTGCCAGCAGCCTTTCTTATTGGCTGCCGGTCAGGGGGTGACTTGACCCGCCTCCGTGGCCAGAAAAGGAGAACTTTTTGAAAAGAGATTGAAAAAATGATTAGCCCACAGAAGTTCAGAGGATGTCCACGCTCTGATGAAAATCAGATCATCCAAAACTGCTTCTGGCTCACCCTTGGGACAAACCCTTGCCACAGACTTCTGAATGCAAGACACTCATCTAGACACTAGAGAACAGGCAAGCTTACAGCGTCCTTAGTGATTTGGAGTCCTAATCATTTGACTGTAAATCAAGATGTATTCACTGCAAGTTAGAATTCCTGGCTGAGAGCGGCTTACAGAGCGCAAACATTTAATTTTTTTTAAGATTTTATTTATTTATTTTTAGAGAGGGGAAGGGAGAGAGGAAGAGAAACATCAATGTGTGGTTGCCTCTTGTGTGCCCCCTGCTGGGAGTCTAGCCTGCAACCCAGGCATGTGCCCTGCACTGGGAATCGATCCAGCCACCCTTTGGTTCACAGGCCAGTGCTCAATCCACTGAGCCATACCAGCTAAGGCGAAACATTTAATTCTTATATAACAGAGTCCAAAGCAAGAGAGTCCAGGGGCCAGTTTGTCGGTACAACAGTGTCATCGGGGACCCAGGATCTTCTTATTGTTAGTTCCTCTGTCCTCAGCATGTCTTTGGCTTTGCTGCTTCATGGTCTCAAAATGGCTGCTGCAGCTCCAGACATCACCTATCATAAAAAGTGGGAATAAAGAGCAGGACTCCTTGCTGTCTCTCTTTAATCAGAGAGCAAACTCCTTCCAGGAGCACCCCCACCCCAGCAGACTTTGCTTTATGCCTCATTGGCCCAGGGTTGACTTTTGTAGTTAATTTTAAACCAAACACAAAGGCAAATGGGCTTTTCATGTTTGACTTAGCTCAGTGGTTCCCCAAATTAGCGGGTTAGACACCCTCTTACAGCAAGTATTTTTGCCAGGTTTGCCTAAAATTAATGTATGGGTAATATAACGGATCTACACATTTTTTAATCAGTAAAATACCCCCACTGTAATTTAAAGGGAAAGCGATTTATAATTAAACATACGTATGCAGCATATAAATTCTGAGGCATGGCTACATTAGAAGACATAATGAAGCAGTCAGATGTTCACATTAGCATAGAATCACATCAATCTGATGGCTACGCGTTCAGTGCAATGAGGATGTGTGGTTTTGGCAACCCAGCTACCACAAACGGTATGGCCATCAACAATGTGATTTTCCAGACTAGTGAGCAATTTACTAAAATTTCCAAAAGCTTTTTCACCTATCTGAGTGCAGGACATTCGAAGGCCATGCTGGCAATGGGGCGCAGCCCTGTAAATCCCCCACTGCGCGCAGAGTTGCAAATGAGCCAGCATCCCTGCACCGCCCGCCAGATGCCAGAAGCATCTCTTTAACCAAAGGATGTGTAACAACCAACAAATCCTCCCAACAAATCCTGAGGACACCCCTTGGCAGGACCGATTTCACACTGGGAGAACCAAGGGTATAGACTAATACTGGTTTGTTGCCAGAGCAGAGGAAGACCTACTTCCTGAACAAAGTTGGGGTCCTGTCTGTCAACCATGGGCCACCCAGAGTGTCTGTCTCAGAGTTGTTCCCAGGCTTCTCCTTGTCCACATGATCCTGAAATGCCTGGTCCAGCCAATGAGACAGACCCACATGGTTAGCATGTTCCTGGGTCCATGTAGGTATCAGTGGCTTCCACCCAGCAGGAGATAAAGTACCGGAGGCACCTCTGAAAGTCAGTGTGCCATGGTGGTTAAGAGCCTGGGCTCTAGAACCACACTCCCTGCGTCACAAATCCCAGCCTGGCCATTCGGTAGCCGAGTGGAACTGGGCAAGTCACTTACCTTCCCTGAGCCTCGGACCCAGGTTCTGTGAGTGGAGATAACCGTAGTAGCTTCCTCCCAGAGATCTTCTGAAACACCAGGACAGTATGTGGGCTCATAGAACTTGCTTCAAAGACAGGAGTGGTCATTAATGCCATCCCAGTTGTTATTGTTCATACTTCTAGATCCTTAATTCGCTTTTTAAAAATTGAGATATAATGGACACATAGTGTCAGTTTTAGTTACACAACATAATGATTTGATATATAGATAGATAGATAGCAAAATGATTACAAGGATAAGTTTGAGATCCATCACCTCACGTAGTTACCATTTCTTTTCTTGTGATACAAACTTTTAAAATACACACTCTTAGCAACTTTCCAATACACAGTATAGCACTGTAAACTATAGTCGCTGTGCTATACACTACATCCCCAGGACTGACTGATCTTATTCCTGGAAGTTTGTGTTTTTTGACCACTTCACTCATTTACTCCCCCCACCCCCCCACACACCCCCTCTAATGTAAGCGAGACCACACAGTATTTATCTTTCTCTGACTTACTTCACTTAGCACAATGCCCTCGTGGCCCATACATGTTGTCGCAAATGGCAGGATTTCCTGGGGGTGGGGGGCGGGTTAGCTGCATAATATTCTGTTGCACGTATGTACCACACCATCTTCATCCGCTCATCAGTCAATGGACTCTCAGTGTCCATGTCTTGACTACTGTGAAAGATGCTGCAGTGAACAAGGGGCCATAGATAGTTCTTCAAGTTAGTGTCTTTGTTTTGGGTGGTTTTTTTGTTTCGGTTTTTGTTTTTGGATATATATCCAGAAGTGGGATCGCTGGATCGTATGGTAGCTCTCTGTTTAATTTGGGGGAGAGCCACCATACTGTTTTCCATAGTGGCTGCACCAAGTCTTTATACCTTTTTAAAGAGCTTTTGCACCTGGCCTTCGGTTGGTCTTTTTGGCCACTCTGCCCATAAGAAAGGCCATTGGCCGCTCCTACAGATGAGGAAAGTCCCGCTTAGAGAGGTGACGGCCGTCAAAGGCGTAACTGGGCTTAGCGCTCGGTTCTTTGGCTCCTTGAGTCAGTGAGCCACACCTTGCCCCATGCTCCATGCTGCCCCCTCTTTAGGCCTCAGTGAAGCCAGCTCTGGAGAGGAGCGCACCCTGGGGACTGATGTCAGGACAGGGCCCTGGCTCATCCTGGGAGCTCAAGGTGAGGCTTGGCAGGAGAGCAGAGGCTCCTAACAGTCGCTCTCCAGGTGGGGGGTTCTGAAAAATCCAGTTCCGGGCCTCACCAAGACCAATTAAATTGGCAGCCTGTGGCAGGCGCCTGGGCGTCAGGGTATTTTTTATTTTTTTTTAGCTCCCAGGCAATTCCAATGTGCAGTTGAAGACGAGGACACCTGAAGCAAGGAGAGAGGTGCCTGCTGGGGTGCCTTTGGCCAGGCACTTCTACAAAGTCCCGAGGGGGCTCCCAGGTGGCGGTGGCTCCTTGAATAAGACCCTCTCACCCTCCCTTCCTGCTGTGTGCTCTCTCCCTGCTCCCCCTGGCTCTCTCCTCTGTCTCACTCTGCATTCCCCTACGCTTGTCACACCCCGTCACGCTGGCCACCTCTCTGTTCCTGGGCTGCATCAAAGCTTGGTTCAACCTCAGGACCTTTGCACTTGCTATGACCAACCGCAGGCCTGGTGCAAAAGCTCTTCAAAAAGGTATAAAGATTTGGTGCAGCCACTATGGAAAACAGTATGGTGGCTCCCCCCCCCCCCCAAATCTGTTCTTCCTTCATAATGCCACAAATCTGGCTCCTGATCCTTTGGCTCCCAGCTCAAATGTCACATCCCTAGAACACCTAGAATGGCACCCGTTCCATGTTTACAGCACTTACCACTCTCTGGAATTATCTCAGTTTACTTATTTGCCCTTTGTCCTCTCTCCTCACTCTGAAAAGTAAGCCCGTGGCTGCAAGGGCCTTGTCTGTCTCCTTGACCCCTGGATCTCAGCACCTAGGACAAGGCCTGGCACTCTGAATGCTCAGGAAATAGTTTTTGGAGGAAGGAATCAAGGAAGGAGGCTTGGAGATTCCTTCTGGTGGGTCTGAACCTAGTATTTGGGGATCCTTGCTCAAAGGTGACTGCTCGAGGCAAAGGAGTCAGAACCTGTTTGTCCTTCCTAGGACATCCAGGTGGGAGGGGAGGGTTGCTTCCACATGCACACAGGTCCCTGCGCCCTCCCAGCACCCCGCCCCTGCTGGAGCTGGGTGTTGTGCTAACGTCATCCCCTCCGGCCACAGCAAGGACAGCACGCCCTGCAGAGGGCGGGCGGACACTCCAGTCCTGACCGGTCTCAGGCCCCGTGGGAAGTGGAGTTAATCTGTGAGATCAGCGTGGTGACATGCTAATGAGGGTTCTTGGAACGAAGAGTTCTGCATGTGCCCTCAGAAAGACAACTCTGTTTCAACTGTCCTCTTCCCGAAAGGAGCTGTCACAGAGCAGGAGGCCAGCCTCTCGCCTCGCCTCGCCGCTCCTCGCCTCTCCCCCCAGCCCACACTCCTGACACTCCCATTTCCCGAGCATGGTCTGCCACCGGGCGGCATTCTGAGCACCGGCCATTCTGCGTGCCGGCCCCGGTGAACCTGTGTTAACTTTCTGCGATGCAGGAGGCCGTAGTCCGTTCAGGCCACTGTAACAGAATACCAGGCCCCGGCTGGCTTACAAACAACAGAAGCTTATTTCTCCCACTTCTGGAGGCTGGAAGTTCAAGATGAAGGTGGCAGTAGATTCAAGGTCTGGCAAGAGCCCGCTTCCTGGTTCACATTTGCCACCTTCTCACTAGATGTGTCCTCACACTGGCAGAGGATAAGGGCTCTCTGGAGTCTCTGTCAGGAGGGCAAGAATCACATTCCCACCCGAGTGACCTAATCACCTCCCAAACACACCACCTCCAACACGTTGTTCACACCAAAGGGCCACATTTCTAGGGACAATGCATTGCAACTCTTTATAATAATGATAAACTCTAATATCACGGACTTTAGTGGCTGCCAAGCATTTAATCATCACAACAGCCGTTGTAAGCAGGGCCTATTTTCATAATCACGGAAACTCAGGTACTGTGTACATGAGCTCTGCTCAAATGGGAGCTCCTTAAGCTTCTTCATCATTGTACCATTCGTGCTTGGCACAATGGCGATTTGAATCAATGACCGAAAGAATGAATGAATGAATGAATGAATGAACGAATTGTGTGCTCTTCAAAGCGTTCATCTGATTACAGCCACGGGCCCCAGGAGACCAAAAGCGTTGACTCGCCATAGGTTATCGGTGACATCCCAGTTGGAGGAATGGCCTCTAGTCAGCGTCTCTCAGGGATCTTTGGTTGTTTCTGCTGCACAACAGATCACCCCCAATGCTGTGGTTTAAAGCAGCAGCGAGTTATTTCTAACAATTCTGTGGGTTGCCAGGGGTTCTCCTGCTTCGTGTGATGTCAGCTGGAGGGTCCAGAATGGCTCCACTCAAGTGGCTGGTGGCTCACGCTGGTAACAAGCCAGGAGCTCAGTTGGGGCCATCAGCTCAACGGCTCTATTCTCCGCCACATGGCCTTTTCTCCCGGCTGCTTGGGCACCCTCGCAATATGGGGATCTCAGGGTTGGTTGACTTCTAAGCCTGCAGAAATGAGAGCTGCAAGGCTTCTTAACTTCTTTTGCTTAGGATGTTCTAGGGACCTCAGGGCAGGAGTCCCTGGCAGCTTCCTACAGAGGGGTTCCCAGGGGGTGAATGCAGCCCCGCTTTTGCCTTCTGCCCTTGACTCCATCTGACAGTCAAGGCCCTAGCGAGAGTGTAATTGGCCAATTTTGGTCACATGATCACCCCTTGGTGACAGGGCAAGAGAGGGTAGGGCATCTTGGCAGGGGAGAGGGTCCTCAAAAGGAAATTGGGGTGATGTTGTCAGAAGAAGGGGACCAGATGCTGGACAGACAGAGCGGCGTTAGAAAGCCCTGTGTGGCCCCTCAGTAATTGACTCTGCCTCAGCACGAGCAGTGAACATTTTTAAATGAATGAATGAATGGAGGACGCGTGGGTGGATGGCTGAATGAATGAATGCATTGGTTAAAGTCTAGCATAAGTAGAATGCCCAAATTTGTATGGCAGCTTTTCAAGGCCAAGGGCCCCATAGTTCAGGCACTGCTGGCGGTCTGGGAATCCTCTTCACTTTATGCGGCAAAGCCAACTCCCAGAATCCCTGCCGCACCTCAGCACCCCCACTCCCAGGATGGGAAACGATTTGAGCTCACACCTGGAAGGGAGAGCAAACGTGGCGAGGAGGGGGCCACCGGCAGCGGGTGTGCTCCTGACTCCCCAGTCCTTGCCTTGCATGGACACTGGCAGCCTGACTCAACTCCCTCTCTTGCAGCCACCGAACGCACAGCACACCTGGGGACACGCAGTGAGGCCCCTAGAGGCTGGGAGGCCGCCAGTGGCATGCGCTGACCCAGGCTTGAGGAGCACCCCTGACCCACGGCCGTGCTCCCACTTCATGGTCTATTCCCAGCTGCTAATTAGATTGCACGACATGCCACCATTGGAAATGGACCTGTCATTCCAAATTCTCCCTACTCGCATCTCTATATTTAGTGGGTTATTTGGTAAAAGTAGCTTCAGACTCCCTCCCCGCCTGTGAGTACAAACTTCTCAAATAATTGTAAGCGTCGGGCCGTTTCCAAGGTGAGCTAATGAGAAGCTATCTGCTAATGGCAGGGGCATGATGGGTGAGGATGGAGCACGCGGCCCTGGATTGGGTGGAAAGGGAGAAATAATTGGATTATTCATACCGGCCAGTCAAAATAGCCCTTTATCCCTTTTATGTTCTTCTCGAAGGAAACTACAATCTTTAGAAACATAAATACGTGTTCTGTGGAGAGAAACAGGACTGGGAGAACGTGGGGTTAAACGTGGGGAGGGGGTGTGGCTGGAACTGTCCTTCCTGGCAGAGGCCCCGGCACTGGGAACCGGCCCACACTTAGGCGTGAATAATGACTCTGTTCAGGTCTGACTTTATTGCTTTTGGCCAAAAGCCTTTTGCAGAAAAATAACTTTGTAACTTGCTGCCAGGGAAGCTTTTGTCCAGAGCTAAGACAAAAGAACAAAGAACAAAAGTGGGAATTTCTGTATCTGATTCCCATTTTCCCTAAACACCCAGGAAGGGCGGCAAGTGTGACCTACCTGGCAGGCGTGGGCCGGGGGAAGGCGACGTCCAGCCTCATCGAGGCCCAGCTGCCGCTCCGGCTCCCTCTTCCTGCCACACTGACCTTCATTCCAGCCTTCTAACGGGCCAGGCTCCTTTCCGCCACAGGGCCTTTGCACGGCTTTTTCCTTTGCTCAGAAAGCATTTTGTCAGCGACTGACTTCTCGCCCGCCCTCTGTTCTCAGCTCAAACATCGCCTCCTCCTGGAGGCCTCCCCCAGTTTACCCTCTGTCCTGTCACTTGATCACGTTCCTCAAAGCTCTTAAGAAAATCTGAGCTTCACCTTCATTTGTTAATGCTCTGTCTTCCCCACCAGAACATCAGCTCGCTGAGGACAGAGGCCTGGTCTGCTTCGTGGCCAGTGCTGTCAACCAGCACCCCACACAGCGCCCGGCCCAGAGGCGGCGCTCAGGAAACATCAGATGGCTGGGAAGGATTGCAAGCAGTCCCCCAGCCCAGCTGCAGAGGGGCTTTGTTTGGCCCGCTCAATATTTAAAGTGTGTTGACATGTTTTCACTTTGAAGTCTGTGTGTCCCCAGTGTGCTTCAGTCCCCAGCCTTCCTGTTCCCCTAAATCCAGGCCACTCACTTAATTCTCCTCCCTGGCCCTGCAGGCATTTGAGTTTGTGTTCCCACTTTAGACAAAGGCCACCACGGACAGGTGTCTCTCTCCAAAGGTGACCAGACTTTCAGACAATATCCAGACTTCTCTCAAGCCCTAGCCTTGGGCCAGCCTGCGGGGCTGGGGCTCCGGGTAGCAGTCCATTGTCTGGGTCAAGGGACAGTCCTCTTTCTAGGGGCCCACATATGGTTGTAAATGATTTCGCATCTCAATGAGCAGGTCATTCCCTGCGCCCTGCAACATCAGGGAGGGAGTCCCATTAATCCCTCCTCCCTGGCCTTCAAGGAGGCCCGCTCCCCTTGTAAGAAAAAGCTTGGTGTCCTTGGCAAGCAAAATTGAACCACAAGGTCATCGCGGGTTTGTTTCTTAGTGTTGCTCTCCATTTACGGCAGTGGCTCTCACGTGGGGGCTATTTGGCAGTGTCTGGAGACATTTTGGATTGTCACAGTTGGGTGTGGGTGCCGCTCAGATGTAACAGGTAAGAGACCAGGGACACTGCTAAACAGCCCGCAATGCTCAGGGTGGCCCACACAGCAAAGAACGGCCCGGCCCCCAGTGTCAATCAGGAGGGCCACGTTGAGAGACCCTGGTGCTCGTTTCCCGTGGAGGGAGAAACCTTCCTTTGCCCATAAACATACTGCAATAAGGAAGGGAGTGAATGAAAGCTGAATCTGGCACCAATGAGAGGGAAGGCGACAAGCAGAACTTCCCGAGACCCTGACATATGGATGGAGGGCACAGGGCAAAGGTCAGTCCATCGCCTCTTTCAGACCAGACCATCTGCTTCACAGCAGACGCCCCCACCGCTGGGAACTTCGCAGGAGCCGCCCGTGAGGCTGCCGCGGTTGGTTCTGGGCCAGGCCAGGAGGCTGCTCTGTCTCAGGCCGAGCTCTGGCAGGTCCGGGGCTGTTGGCGCCTCTCCCGCCCAGCCAGGCACTGTCCCTGTCCCTCCCCAACCTGGCCCTGGCCTGGCATCCCCCAGTTTTAAGTCTTCTGCCACAGACAAGCCAGCAGCCACCTGATGGGACTGGGGACAGACGGCAGCTTCCCCTCCTGGACAGCTTCCGCCACCACAGTGACCCTGAGCTGAGAGGGCCAAAGGGCAGAGCCTGAGGGCGTCATTTCTCAGAGGGCCTGGGGCCAGCCGGGGAAGCTAGGGCCACTTTCCCCAGTCAGCTCCCACACTTCTGTTTGGCTTCATTCGGTGGCTTCCTTTCTACTGAAGAACAAGAAAGAGGGAAGTTTTGGTGGCATTTTTTTTTAAGTGAGAATAAAGAAATGTTTTCAGTGCAGCTATAATGAGGGAAGACCGTTCTCTGATGTAAAGAAGGGAAGTTGTAGCTTCTGCTTCCACATCCAGGGCAAAGCCTTTCTGTTTGCCTCTCTGCTCCCTTCGGAACCCTCTGTGAACGACTCATTGATGTAGCCCCCGTGGGTCACATGAGGAGGAGTGGGGCTGGCGGCTGCCTCCAGGTACCCCCAGGCAGGGATCTGCGAAAAGGATGTGGGCTCAGAAGTGTGGCAGAGGCCAGCAGATGGAGTCTGACGCAGGTGGAGTTTCACTTCCCAGCAGGGACGAGGCGTGGGGGGCGGGGTGCCTACAGGCCCTGCCCCATGCCGTGCCGAGGCTCCCGTGACTTGGCAGAGCCCACTGTGCTTCCCAAGATGGCCACAGGGTACCCCACATCCTCATCACCAGTGTGACCTGCACACCCCGCTGTTGAGAGGTGAGGTCCATGTCCCCTCCTGGAACCTGGCCCAGCTTGTGAAGTGCGCGGCACCAGTCGAATGTGGTAGAAGCGATTCCAGGGCACGTGCGAGGTGGGGTGGGGAGGGGTAGCACTGCCTGGACCACCGGGACCCTTGAGTTTGGAGTCCCAGCTGCCACCTAAGAAACAGACACCACTCTCAGGCCGCCATGTTGTGAGGAAGGCCAGGCCCCGGGGAGAGGCCGCCCCGCAGCAGCCACCAGAGGGCTCAGGGCCCCAGTTCTTCAGTCTTTCCAGCTGCGGCCCCCCCATGTTATAAAGCAGAGACCAGCCATTCCCGCCCAGTCCGGTAGAAGTCCCTGAGCATAACAAACAAGAAATAAAAAGCGAAGATGTGATTCCAGTTGGGGGGTAAGTTGTTATACAGAAATGGTCATGGGGACTCTGGGCACGTGCCAGCCTTCCCTCCATTCATCATTCGCCCATTCATCATTCATTCATTCATTCATTCAGCCACAGCCAGACTCGCACTTCTCACCCCTTCACTGCCCCCATGTGGTCCGTGACAGTTGTCTCAGCAGCCTCCCTGCATCCACTCTCACACCCTAAGCCTGTTCTCCACATGCAGCCGGAAGGATCCCGGTAAAACCTGCATCTGACCTCAGCAGTCCTGGGATGGCACCTGCCTGGTCCCCCCTCACTCCGGATATTAGCCTTCCACCCTCCCGGCCCCACCCCAGCCATGCATGTTCACTTTATGTTTCTCAGACACCCAGGCACAGTCCTACCCCGGGCATTAGCACTTGCTTGTCCCTAGGCCCAAAACGCTGTTCCCCTAAATATCTGCAAAGCACGTTTCTTCACCTGCCTCAGGACGCTGCCCAATGCTGTCTCCAAGACGGGCCCTTGCCCCTCCCCCACTTAGAATTGCAGCCTCCTCCTGCTCCCGGCCCCCCAAACTTCACCCTCCCTCTCCTGCATCTCTTCCTCTTCCTCATCCTCAGGATTCTTTGCCTCATGTGCCTGTCACTTATGTGGGTATCCGATCCATGAAAGATTTTCATTTCTGGATCCTCAGCACAGGATATAGGGCCCACGCATAGCAGGTGCTCAGTAAATATTTGTTGAAAGGAAGAATTGGGACTCAGGCCGCGCCAGGGGCTGGGGCTGGGGAGTTAGAGAGAAACAGCCCCTTCCAGTGGGAACGACAACCCCCCACGAAAGAAAAGCCAGAAGAGAAGTGTGCATGGAGGAGTCGCAGGCTGTGGCGGGAGCTGTAAGGACAATAAGCCTGGGACCGAGGCCGGGAGTAGCAGAGGGAGGCCAGGGAAGGCGCGCGCTCTGCCTGTCAGGCTCCATGCCTCCCAGACGCGAAGGCTGTGCCCAGGGAATAGCCTGTTTTTCTTGGCAGATGAAGAAACTCTGAGGCCGCATCAGGACCAGAATTCATGACTCCCATGCCCACATTTCTTCCACTTCTCTGCCCCTCTTTTCTTTTATCAAATAGCAAATAAGAATGAGGGAAGTTTGTCTTCGATAAGGCCGCGAGTTGGGCCCAGACCCAGGACGAGAAGGCTGTGTTGGCACGTGTGTCTATAGAGAAGGTGACTGGGCTGCCACCTGGGCCAACCCTCTGTGTCCGGCTTGCTCTGTCATTTGGGCTCATTTGGTTGCAAGTGACAGAGAAAGCTACTCAGAGGGACCTAAGGTAAAAAGAGAATTTGATTCACGTCCCTGAAGAGTCAAAGTGTTGAGAAACTTGACCTAAAAAGAAAGGAAACTGGAGGAAGGACATAGAAGAAAGAATCGATTGGTGCAAATGAACAAATAACCCAGAGATAAGCCTCCTTCAGGCGTAGCTGGATCCAGGTCTCCTAAGTTGTCAAGTCCCAAGGACATTCCATTCCACAGCTCTGTGTTCTCCTGTGTATTGGCTTCCCTCCAACTCTATATGAAGCAAGGTGGAGTCAGGGTCTGCCCACGTCCTTGTGTTGGAAAGATGTGGAATAAAGCCAACTGGAAAGAGTAGATGCCTCTCTCTAATTAGGCCCAAGTGCCTGGATTACTCTGGCTGGTCAATCTCTCAGGCAAGGAGACTGGAAGGCCCTGATTGGCTCAGATCTGGGTCCTGTGGTCTAGCCTTGGAGCTTTGTAGCTGGGGCCTAATTTGAACCTTGGGGACCACGGATGGGGGAGAATAGCATCCCAAATGAAAACTAGGCACTGTTACAGAAAGAGTGAGAAAATGCTTGGTGGCCCAAAGCCAGCAGGCAGCCGGTGCTTACTGTATTCAGCTCTGTTGTATAGGTTTCACGGGCCTTAAGCAATTTCATCCTCACAACTCTTATCAGTGCTGTTATCGGGGGGTGCCACTTTATAGGTGGAGATACTGAGGCTACAAGAATTTAAGTGACTTGCCCAACAGCTGGTAAGGAGTGGAGCCAAGATTCGAACGCAGGCCGTCTGGCTCCAGTTGCCACCTTGACCCCCTTCTCTAGCCTGGTACCAGCTATATTTTCCCCCTCAGACCTCTCCATCCACCTACCTGCCTTTCTCTACTCCGTCATCTCCGTGAGAACAGAGATTTGTGTCTGGTTGTTTTGGGGTTTGTTTTTTTTTCACTAGTCATGAAACAGCACGTGGCATGTAACAGATGCTCAACGTTTGAGCGTGTGAATTACATGGCTTCTCAAACACCCACTCACTTGACATGCAAAACCTTGTGATGCTCAACTTCCCAAGACTTCAAACAAATACCTTGTTTCTAATCTTTCTTTGAGCTCTAACTATATCAATACAATCCATGGCCGCGATCTAACAGTTCACCTGTGATTTGCCAATCCTTCAAGCCTGTTTTCTGACCCTTCTCGCCTTTTGCTGGAGATGGTCGACCCCAGCTTTTGATATGCAGACCACTTAGAATCTCAGCTCCAGGAGGGCAGGGGTTTTCTTTTCCCCACCATTTCAACGGCTGCACCAAGAACTGTGCCTGGCACACGGCAGGCCTCTGAGGATTTCTTGTTGCATGAATAGCTACGTGGGCTACTGGATCCTCTTTATACCCTAATTTCCTTTCCAGATTCTGAGCCCTTGTCTTGAAATCTGATCTTATCCCCCCTCCTTCTGAGGGATGCTTTTATTGTCCCCCGCCTTGCTTTTGAGAGCTGGCTTGGTTCTCAGCCTCCAGCTGGAATTCCAAGGACAGGCAGAGCCCCCAGATGTCCTGGACCTGGGTAGCGGAGACGGGGAAAGATCATGGCCCATAGGTTACAGGAGCTCCTGTCCTTCCATGGCAGCCCTGGTAGGGAGGAGAGAAGGCTGAAAAAAAGCCCGTGGCCAGGAAATAGGGGAGACGCCAGGGGAGTGTAAGGTTTAGCAGATGTGCGTGTGTCATCCGCTGTCTAGACAACTTCTGGGTTTGTAAGGTTCGGGACCACAAATTTCCACCCCTCCCACTCTGCCTGCTGTTTGCGCAAGCTGTTTCCCCTCCCTGCAGGACCCTGCACACCACTGCCTCCTTCAGGGTCTTCCCACTTCAGACCTGTGTTCCTCTTAGACTTCTCAGACTTGACCTTGTAAGGCCGCCTCCAGGCAGCCCTCCACAACTGCCCCCAGCCCAGCAGTTTCCCCCTTCTTTTTCCTGTTTGTGCAACACACTTAACCTCAGCCTCTGGTATCACCCGTCACTTCCCAAGTGAGCGTAGGAGTCAAGAGGGGACTCTGGGGTCAGGAGGTCTGGGCGCAAGTCTCAGCTCTGCTATCTGCTTGCTGTATGGGTGCTGCAGGAAACAGACAACGCCCTCCAACAAAGGTGTGAGCAGAATGTAAGAGAATGAGTAACGCAGATTCCCCGGGGCTGGAGACAGCAGGGAGCACTTGCTGGAGCCTGGAGAGGGCCACCTACAGGAGCTGCAGCTCTCACTAAAAAGCAATGGAGGGATGTGGCCATTTCCCAGTAACAGGGCAAAGGGCATCTGGGAAGTACTCAGCCCTCTCTCCTCCCACCCTCTCCTCCCCTGGCGGCATTCCCCTTGGCCAGACTCCACCAGGAGCCAGAGGGTACCGAGCCTGTTAATGTCATCCATCCAAGTGAGCCTCCCAGGGCGCAAGGAAGCGTGGAGAGAGGATGGTGAGGGGTGGGCTGAGGGCCCGCATTCAGCACTCGAGCGGTGTGACCTCGGGTGAATTCCTGAGCCTCTTTCCGCACCTCCGCTTGCTCATCTGCAACTCATAATGTTGTTGCAAGGGTGACATGAGTTAATGCAGAGAAAGTGCTGAAATTGGGCCAGGCCCAAGATAAGCACACTATCATTTTTTAGTTTTCCTTCATCGCTCTTATTTTTGGGAATTTGCTGTACGTGTCTGGGTTCTTCCTGTTGCAAATGGCAGCCCCGATTCAGACAAGCTTAAGCAACAAGAGACACTTGTTTGAGCCTGTGACTGGCTGCAGGATGCATCTTGGTTCAGCCTCATGTTACCGGCATCGCCTCTCAGGCTCCAGTTGGTGCCCAGGCAGGGCTCCTTCCTTCCTAGCACCAAGCAACCCATCCTACAATGTCTCCTTTCCTCTCATTGGCCAGGTCTGGGTCCCATGTCTACTCTGGGCCAATCACAGGAGCTAGAAATGGAGTGTGCTGATTGGCTCCACCTGGGTCACATGTCCCACCCTACATTCAAACTGCACATAATCCAAATAAGGGAGTGGCAGTGCCCCCAACCACAGCTGGAGTACTGTGACCAAGAGGGAGAAAATCATTTGCTAAGTCAGTCAATATCTTGAGTGTCCACTATGTCCCAAGCACCATTTTAGGTGTTGGGGATACCAATGGGAACAAAGCTGACAAAAATCCATGCCCACAGGGAACTGGTATTTTAGCCCAGGAAACCCACAAAGACAATATGGAGTCAGAAGTGGCGAGTGCTACTGGGGAGGGAAGAGATTTCGATTTTAACCTCAAGGTGGTGAGGGAGGGGTTGTGAAGATACCTGGATGAAGGCGGCAGGTGGCTTGAGCAGCATGTGCAAAGGCCCTGGGGTGGCATGTTTGAGGGACAGCGTGGAGGCCGAGTGGGCAAGGGGGAAAGCAGAAGGTGATGGAGTCAGGGAGGGAGTGGGGCTGGCTGTGTAGGATCTTATAAGCCTTTTGGAGGGTTTGGGGGTTTTATTCAGCATGAGATGGGAACCCTTGAAGGATTTGCAGGAGAGGAAGCCTCTTACTTTTAACAGGGCTCTCCTGGCTGCTTGATGGGGTGGCAGAGTGCATGAAAGCAGGGAGACCAGTGAGGAAGCAGGATTATCCTACCACCTAACACTGGGCCTCACACATACTTGGCCCTAAATAAACACTTATCAGGTAAATGAAGGCAGGAAGAAGTGGACTGGCTTTCTGGACCCCCTAGAAGGGCCCCCCTCGGATGCAGAGGCTCTAGCCGCAGCACACAGGCCATCTCTGCACACCCCACAATTTCCCTTCTTCCCACCTCCCGTGTGAGTTCTGTCTGGTCAGTGCCTGGTGCCGCCCCTGGCCACGGCTTCCCCTCCCCCCGCCTCAGCTGCCTGATCTTTCCCAGACTCCTCTCGGCTATTCTGGTGGGATTCAGGAGTCCTCAGAGGAAAGCAGCTGTCTTGGCCTGGGTGAGGTTCTGGGTGTTGCCCAGAGTTGTGGCATGCAGGGCTGGGGGGTGTCGGTCACCCTGCGACCTGCTCCTCTCTGCAGACGGGCAGATAGATCCAGAAGCAGGGGTGATGCTTGGGACATTAGGCATTTCCGGAGATGTCATCTGGTCTGGGAGGCAGGTCTCTGGGAAATCACAGGGTGAGGAGAAGGAGCCGGAGGGACCTCGGCACGAGCTGGTGGAAGGAGAAGGGGTGTCGTGGAACAGACAGGGCGTCGGTCAGCTGTACGGATTCACAAGGCCCTCTCTCGGTTCAGCCACTTTGAATCTTTTACCAAGAAGGAGAAAGATGGAGGCAGAATCCCCTGTGTCAGTTTTAATTGATTCCTTCGGCATCTGGAGAGAGGCTGGCACGAGGCCCAGGGATGTCAGAGACGGGCAATTCATCAAAAATCGACCTATTGATGACTTGATCTGATGAAATAATTAGCTCCTGTTCTCCAGTCCCTGGTCACAGAGCTTCCCTTGCATCCAGAGGAGGAGCAGCCTGGCTGGCCAGTGATAGCGGGGGGCGGGGGCAGGGGGTGCATGTTGCTAAGACCAACACAGATGCCAGGAACAAATTCCCAGCTCCACCCGCCATCTGGCCCCGGGGTCCCAATGCAGGCTGCAGCTCCCAGCTCCCTGGGACCTCCCATCACAGAGCTGAGAAGGCCCTTAGCCGGGGTGGGGGGGACAGGGGGAACACCTCGTGGCCACCTGCTTCTCTATTTGGCAAATAAGGAAACTGAGGCTAGGAGACTCTTAGGAACTTGCCCAGAGATCTACTTCCAGGAGATTCTGGTTGGGAAGGCTGGCTCGACCCAGATTTGGTCTCTGCCACTTATTGAGCCATGGGATCGTGAGAAAATGTGTTTTACTCTCTGGGCCTCAGTTTCCTCATTCATAAAATGGGTATAATACTATCGATGCGTAGATGTGCTGATGAAATGAGTCAATGTAAGTAAAATGCGTAGAGCAGGTGGGAGCATTGCAAGCTCCCAATGAGCATTTGCTATTATTGTTCCTGGTATAAGGGAGTTGCTGTTTGCAGGGCATCTCTTGGTAATCCTCTTTTATCCTTCGATGTCTACCTGAAGGACTACGAATGCATTTCTGTGGATGTGCAAAGCACAAAGCATCCTGGTTTGTTTCCCCAAGGGGACATGGACCAATGAACAACATGATCTGAGACCCCATGATCTGGGGCAACTCAGGTACCCACGAGATGGCCTGAGCTTGTCTCCTTTTCACCCCTCTGAAGCCTCCCATGACCTGCAGGAGAGATGGTGCTAATATGCAACCTGCCAATCTCCCTTGAAGAGAGGGAGGGCAAGTTCAAGAACAGGCAAGCACGGGGCAGGGCTTAAAGGCTTTAACATGAAGTAGATGCTGTTCGACTGGGTGACGCTGTGTCTGTTTTCTTTCACTTTATTTGTGTGGTTGGTTCTACAGGGAAGGTTTGCTGATTTTCCGTGTATCCTTGGACACAAAGTTTCCTTTTTCAGAAACCTGTATCTGTGTTCTCATTTTCAAATGAGGTCATTTAAAGAAGTGCGTGAAGGGAATAACGGAAGGGTTGTGTGGATGGGGCAGAAGTCGGGACCGAGGCACGTGTGCAGAAGGAGCTGGGAAACGTGAGTGCAGTGGTGAGGGGCCCACACTGAGCTTGAAGAGCAGCGGCCAAACCCTGTCTCTGCCCTTCTCTCTGGGTGATCTCAGGACAGTGATTAGGCCTCAGCTGTTCTCACCTGTAAAGGCGGGTGGTGCTAGAGCCTGCATGAGACAGAGGGCGTGGGGATCAACCGAGAGGCCGTGAACAGAGCGCCCGAGCCCAGGCCCAGCCGCAGCAATGCTGAGCCTGCAATAATGTTTCACACTGTCTGTCGGTCCTGTGCTCCTGTAGGTGCCATGTGCCAGGCACTGCTGGGCTCAACACTCTGCATCAACTCATTCGTCCCTTACACCCATTTTATAGATGAGGAAACTGAGGCACAGAGGTGTTAAGAAACTTGACCAGGGTCACCCAACAAGCGACTCTAGAGTCCCTGTCATGACCGTCACACGATGTGACACAAAGCAGGTGCCCGGTGCACAGCAGGTGCAGGGTGCTAGCTGCTGAGAGGTACGTGCTTCAGCAGGCTCTGGGGCCGAAGGTGGAAGTCGGTGCGTGCCCTCCAGGCCCCCGAAGCTCACGGTTCTCAGCTCCCCTGAGAATGTGACTCTCCTCTTGTCCCTCTGCACGGGGGTCCTGTCGGAGGCCCCTGGGGAGGGGAGCCCTGTGTGGAGCCTGCCCCTGCTCCCAGCCTCCCCTGGGGAGAGGGGATTGAAGGCACGGCTTTCCGAGACTGGGTGGGGGTAAGGGAGCAGGCCGGAGTGACGCAGCTCCCGGGAAGTAGCGAGGGAGAGGAGGCATGGCTACCCCAGGCTCCACGGGGCAAGAGGAGGGACGGGCGCCCAGAACTGGGGGAGATCTAGAGCCGGCAGGGGCCCCACCTGGAACTGTGGCCTGACTGGAGAGACAAAGGGACGAGGAGCCGCTGCGTGGGAGAGGGAGCCAAGGAGAGTAGGCCTGCTGATTGGCCGCCTCCTCCTGCCCTGCAGCCTCCAGGCAGGTCCCCCGCTGGCTGGGGGACCCAGCAGGAAGCCAGGGATGCAGTCGCAGAGCTCTGCTTCCTGGGAGGATGGAGCGTAGATTGGGGACATAGGGAGCGGCCCGCCCCTGACCCTTCCTGTGGCCTTTTCCACCATCGCAGGCCCAGAGAAGTCAGAGTGGCCAGCTCCTCCTCGGCGGCTCCAGAAGGGTGACGGGGAGGGCGTCGCTGACCGAGGAGGCCTCTGAGCTGCTGGGCCAGGCTACAGTGCAGCCCTGCCGAGCCCGGCACCCCTGGCTCCGCACAACTCAGAGGACCTTAATGAAACCTCCTTACCTTCAATTATGTGCTGAGCACACTGTGATTAACACAGGCCGCCCTCATGGAGCCGACCCTTGAGCGGGGAAGACTGGGCAATAAATAAGACAATTGCAGGCTGTCGTGGGGATTATGAGGGAAATAGAACAGAGAATACCTGGGGTGGGGGCTGCCACCTTACATAGGTGGTTGGTGTGGCCTCTCCAAGAAAGTGCCATTTGTGCCAAGACTTGTCAGAGGTGAATGAGCCCATCATATCAAATATGGGGAAAGACTCTTCCAAGTTGAAGGAAGAGCAAGTGCAAAGGTCCTGGGGCGGGAACAAGCTAGACTTATACAAGAAACAAAGACTCGAGGGGGTGCTGCAGAGCAATTGAGAAGAACGGAAAGAGTGGGCAGGGGCTGGCCATGGGGGTCCCGGGGACCCTGGCAGGGAATTTGTGTCTTATTCCCCGGAGCGAGGAGAAGCCCAGGGAGGGTCTGTGCAGATGAGTGACAGGCCTGGGACTAAGTGAGATGAGTACCTTGCCCTTGTGCGACGTGGAGCACGTGCCCCATTAATTTCGTGTGCTAAGTACATCGCCGAGTGGTGTGAAATGGTCAGGATTTTAGGACGTTCCCACCGGGCGCCCGGGGACAGGGGTGGGGTGGGAGGCGGTGATGGAAGGGGCCAGCGGCGGTGGGGGGCGGGGGGCCGGGGGGCCTTTAAGAGGCTTTAGTCATCCCTAGGAGAGAGGGCGAAGGCAGCACCTTCCTTCCCCCCTGCGGACACCGGGGCCCTCACTGAGTCCCCTGTGAGCCTTGACTTCGGGGTGGGGCTCCCCATGGTCCTTCAAGGTCACAAGGACAGTGACTCAGCCTGACTTCAATGAGTTCAGTTTCCTCTCAACACGTCTGTTTGCTCGCTCTTTCTCTCTCTCCTCTTGAATAAATGAGACCAAAAGTCTATATCTGGACCTGACTTGAAGGCTCATTTCCTCAAGAAGTAGAAAAATGACCACAGAGACCAAAGAACAGAGCAAGAGCAGAGACCTGCCTGAGCCGGGCTCTGCCCTCCCGCCGCCCCTCCCGGGCCTTCGCTCGTGGCCTAATCTGGTGGGGGGTGACCGAGGTCACAGTGGAACGTGACAGTTCTTCTTCCTCAGCGTTTTAGCCCTCAAGTATCTCTTCTGTCATTTTCTTTATTCCCCCACTTAACACTAATATGAAGAACTCACACGGCTCTGGGGTTTGTCGGCAGGGAGCCCTCACACACCCCGACTGGAGTGGGTTCTTGTAATAGCCATGTCTCCCTGTGCTCCCCGCCGACTGATGGATGGGAAGCCGCGCTGGCAAAAGATGGAGGCAGGACGGAAATGTCAGAGGAGCCGTCCCTGCCTGAGCCCCCCACGCTGGCTCCCGCCGGGCTGCAGAGAGGAGATGACCGGGGCTCTCTGCTCCCCCGAAGCGGGCTGCTTCCTTTCCTTTCTCTGGGGGTGATTTGTCTGCCGAAGTGGTCCAGTGACAGACTGATCATCTGATCTGGGACTTGAGTGGCCACCAACACATCCACGGGCTCCCTGGTCCAGGGGACAAGTCTGGGTACAGAAGTGGTCGCAGAAGCCTTCCCTACCAGCCTGTTTTGCCCGAGCAAATGCCAAGTACTTTTCTTGTCACTTGAGCCGAGTGAGATGCTTGAGCCGCCCCCGGTCAGAGGTTAGCCGTTTGAGCTGTCGCCGCCCTTGCCAGCGGCCATCGTGCCCATCATGACGTGAGGCCGAGCGGCCAGCAGCAGCCTGTACATAAAGATTGACCTGATTCTTCTCCTGCTACTTTAGATTCGTGAGCAGAAAGGGAAGAGGGCAAAGAAAGGAGCCCGCCAGCTGCAACCCCAGACTCCTGCCCCCTGCAAGGAGCAAGGATCATCAGCAGAAGCGGAAGATGGCCCGCCCCGGCCTCCTGCTGTGGCTGCTGTCCGCATCTGTCGTCCCCCTGCTTGGCGGGAGCTCCTCCTTCCTGTCACACCACCGCCTGAAAGGCAGGTTTCAGAGGGACCGCCGAAACATCCGCCCCAACATCATCCTGGTGCTCACGGATGACCAGGACGTTGAGCTCGGTAAGGCCCCCCGGCCCGCAGGTGGCGTCTACCCCGGGTTCACCAGGGCCGCCCGCTGGGGCTGTCTCTTGACACAAGATGTTCCCGGCGGCCTGTAGAATTCACTTCCGGGGATTTCACCAAGTCGTAGGGGTTGCCCCACGTCTGCGGATTTGCAGCGGGCTCTTCAAGGTTAGGGGGCTCCAGCCTTTTCCTAAGGCAAAACCCTTCCTGGGTCTCTCCCAAGTTTTCCAAAGAAGACATGTTAAGACCAGTTCAGGTTTTCATCTAATTTCTGTGGAGTACCTGCCATGTGCCAGGCAATGTTCTAGGGCCTGGGACTTCAGTGATGAGAAAGAAAGGCGCAACGCCTGTTCTCATGGAGTAAGGGGGAGAGAGAACCCTTGTGGTTCCAGGTTCACTAGTAAAATAATTTCAAGGAGAAATGCTCCTGTGAATCTGAAGAGGGCGCTGTGCGGGAGGGGTGGTAGTCGGATTGTGCCTCAGGGAGGGGCTGTCAGAGGAGGGAATGTTTGAGGCCTCCCCCTGCCGTGCACAGGAACACACGCATCCATGCGCGGATCCCTCCTTCGCCCCTCTCACCAGCTGTGGGTGGGCTCAGCTTTCCTTGGTGGCATCCAGGGGCAGGAAGCTGTCTCCGTTGGCAGTGACCTGAGCCAGTTCCCAAAAACGGTGCCTCAGGGGGATGAGCTTGGCCGTCACTGGTCCCGAGCCACCTCCCCGCACAGCACTGTGGGCTCCAGGTAGCGCAGGTGAGGACGGGGCCCTCGCCCAGGTCTAGTTCGCTTACACTGACAGCAGGCAGGGCAGGTGCTCCGGGCCGTGGTGCCCAAGGGCTTCCCCAGCTCAGGGCCTCCACACTCGCCCTTCATTTCCCCCACCAGCACCCCTGGACCGCACCCTTGGTCCACCCTGCCTCGTCCCTGCCCTCCTGAGCCAGACCCCGGGCTCCTCCACCCTCAATGTGGGTGGCTTCGTTTGCAGGAGGAGGAAACCCTGTAACTGAGGCCACCGAGAGGGGGCTCCGGAAAGCCTCACTTGGCCTCCTGCTTCCCAGGCTCCAACTCCACCTCCATTTCCAGCTCACCTGTGAGGCTCGCTCTAAGCAGGCCCCCCCCACCCCCGCCCCTCCGCCACCACCTGTGTCTTTTCCCTGTTGAATTGACTGATTTTGTAGGTGCCATTTCTCCACACTAACCCCTACACCAGCGCTGCCCTATAGAATTATAAGGCCGGCCATAGATGCAAATGATGTAAATAATTTAAATTTTTCTAACCGCTTCATTTTTTAAAAGAGTGAAAAGAAACTCATGAAATTCATCTTCATAATATATTTTGTTTAACCCACTACATCCAAGTTATTGTCATCACAACATATAATCATTATAGAAAATCATGAATGAGATAGTTTATGTTTTTGATGTTGTTTTCAGAACCTGGTGTTTATTTTACACTTAGAACACATCTCAGGACTAGTGCACCCTTCAGGTGCCTGGTGGGCATCTTCGGCTCATGGCTGCCGTTCTGGACAGCACTTGAGCCTTGCGCATTTTCCTTCTTCTGTAAATTGGATCTCCCTTCTCACCATGAATACTACTGCTACGGTATATTGTAAATATCTGGGGGGAAGCCTTCTAAGCAGCGGGAACAGTATGTGCAAAGGCCCTGAGGCAGGACCAAGGAGGCAGATGTAGCTGGAGCCTGGGAAAGGGATGTAGGAAATGAGACTGGATAGGGAGATGGGGCCGGGTCTCAGAGGCTCTCCTAGGCTGTGGTAGGGAGTGCCAATAGTTGACCAGGTGAGGGACTGCCTTCAGCCTCTGCTCACTCCTAAAGGACAACCGAATATCATTGGTGGCAATCCAATTAAAGGGTTACTGGAGAAGCCTTTGCAACCAAATGTAAGATTGCGCTGCAGAGCCAACGGCAAGTCTACACCCTTTTTGGATCCATTATTAAAAATGTGAATCAGTCTTTTAACTGCCAAGAAAAGGTGATTTATATAAATCCAAGTCATTCCTTGTAATGATTTGTATTAATGATCACAAGTATAGATTTTTCTCAGGGAGCTTATCAGTGCAAAAAGAATATGCAGCCAAGAAGGAACCAGAGCCCAGAGTTTTTATTGACAGTTTGACACACATGATCCCTATCTCCTGGCACCGTTTAGCATGAGTCGCATGATAACCACAGGGCGTCTACAGACCATGGCCATAGGGAAGCAAGGGTTGTGTCTGGCAGAATTTTGCACAAGCAAGTGCAGGTAGCACCTGGACCTCGGAGCACTGTAGTCTTGCCTTGTGGGGCCCCTCGAGCTATTCAGATCATAGTTATGCCTGGGAAATCCAAGCACCCTGGACGCTCACTCATGCATTCAACAGATAGTCATTAAGCATCTACACTGTGCAGTGCACTGTCCTGGGAGCTTCGGGGCTTCTTCCAGGTGGAGAGAACAGGCAAAGAGCCCGAGTTAGAATTGGGCTTGGTGGTTGAGACAGAAACGGTGCCTGTGAGCAGGAGTGGAGGAAGGCGGGGTGTAAGCGGAGAGACAAGAGGCCATGAGTCAGCTGGGACCAGGTCGTGGGGGGTCTTGTGGGCATGGTGAGGGTTTTGAGTTTTATCCTTAGTGAAACAGGTGTAGGTGGGGGAGGGGAGCATGACCTACCTTGGGCTTCAACAGGATCCCCCTGACTGTTACGTTGAAATTAGATGGCAGAGAACAAGAGCAGAGACAGGGACGCCCATTCGGAAGCCAGTGCCGCAACTGGCCAGGTGACAACGGAAGCTGGGACCAGAGCAGAAGGGGTGAGACCATGATGAATGGCTTAGAGGTGGGGGTTAAGGAAGAGAGGACTTCAAGGTGACTCCTAAATATCTGGCCTGACCCAGGGTGAGGAATCCAGCACCCATCTGTAGGAACAGCACATTTTTTGCTGCAGTAACATGATGTAATCATGTCAGATCTGATTCTAAGCTTGCATCTGTGACTCGCAAATAAAACCAACAGAATATGCAAATGTAGGAAAAGGAGCTGTGGGTGTGATGAGGACCCAGGAGAGAGAGGAGCACAGAAAATCGTGGCTTACTTAAAATGCACAGATTCACTCTCTTCATTTTATAAATGAAGAGACTGAGACACAGAGAAATAAAGGTACTTGTCCAAGGTCACACAGCTAGAACATGGCTAAATAGGATTTGAACCCAGAGCCCATGGTCTTAAGCACTGCTCTGCTTAACCAGTCTTCTGGGATGGCTGTTGTTTCTAGATTGTTAGTGCGTTTGTTAGTTTTCAGTGGTACAAGTACTGTCGCCAAAATGTCTGTATCCACGCATCTTTGCACACGCCAAGATAAAAAGTGTTTCTGAAAGATAAACCCCGGGAAGTGGATGTGGTGGGTGGTGAGCTGAGAGCCCTCATGTTCCGTGGCACCTGGAGCCCCCTCCCTGCAGCGCTGACTTGCACAGATCGGGACCTGCCTGCCTCCCCTTCCCCTGACGAGCCAGACCCTCCAATGACAAGCTGGCTCTGGAAGGAGACTGCCCTTCTTTCAGGAGGTGAGGGGTAGAAAGGTGGCGGGGAGTGGGGGGAGATAGGCTTTTTATAAACCACGAGACAGACCCAGATCAATAATGCATGTTCCCAGAAAGGCCAGCACATTATCTCACAGTCTGTGACAACTGGCACACAGAGGGCGGTCCTAAAAAATTTATCATCTGCTATTTTCTGCCCATCCATGTGGCGGTTCCGATGGTTCTTGAGGCTGGAGACTTCGCCCCTAAGATAATTCCAAGCTCTCTTCCAGTCCCTGGGCGGAAAACAGCCGTCTATCCTAATTAGGGCCTGGTTGGGGGAATTGGTGCGGGACAGAGCCCAGAAGGGGGGACCACATCTGGTTTCCTAACTGCAGGGCAGTGGGGGGAGGGGCATAGGTTTATTTTTCCTTCCCCTGCCTACATTTGACACACCTCCCTGAGTTGTCACCCAGAAGCGTCAAATGGACAGGGGAACTGGCCCCCGGGCATATTAGTCAATAAGAGGGCATATTCGTCAATAATTATCAATACGCGTTCAAAGCCATTGGGAAAATGCCTGGGTCCGGGTGACCTCGGAGACTGGCAGGGGCTCGCCTGGCCTTCTTCCCCTGTAGGTAGGAGAGGAAGAAGCAGGCAGAAGCCAAGTTCACGTGTGTCCTTGGGTCAGAGAGCCCGTGAACCTGGGGGCTCTACCAGGGTCTGCACATGTGGCCCAATCCAGCCAAACCTGCGGTGAGCCACAGGCGTTGGGCAGGCTCAGGGACACACGGTGACGTAGGCCTATTCTTGCCTGGAGCAAGGGAAGATCTGCAGCATCCTCGTGCCTATGGTTCTATTTGAAATTCTCTTTAACTAGACTTACCCTTCTGAGACTTCAATAGTATTTTACACGGGACCTCTAAATTAGGACTGTCGATGAAAACCCAGGATCCATTGCCTGTGGGGAAAGGTCACTGCCAAACCCCGCACAATGAGCACAGCAGTGTTTTGACATTTCAGCAAGATGCTGCCTCCCACGAGTCCGGCACAAGGACTGGGAGAGGGGAGCCGGGGGGGAGTCTCTAAAGGAAAAGGCAAGAGCTGGGACCAGAAGAAAACAGGAGGACTGATTGATGTGTAAGGTCCAGAAGATGCCCATGGCACCCTCAGTAGGCTCTCTCTGGAGCAGGGCGCCCAAAGAGTGGACCAGATTCATTCATTCACAGGTCTTGATTGAACACCTACAATCCAGCAACAAAGAAAATAGGCAAAATCTCTGCTCTTCTGGAGCCTACATACTAGTGCAAGAGTTAATAAAAAGTATATGTCGAGTCTATAGTGCATAAGATAGTGAATGTGGGCAGGAGAAGAAAGGCCCCGAGGCGGAAGCAGTCCCGCGGGCTCCCAGAGCAGCCGTGAGGCCCAAGCGGCAGAGCAGCGTGAGCAGGGGCAGGGGACAGTGAGGTCTGGGAGGCAGTGGTGCTGGGCGGGTGGATCGCACAGGCCTTTGCACCAGGGAGAGGACTGTGCTTTCTGAGTGAGCTGGACACCCATAGAGGGCATGGGACAGAGAGAGAACATCATCTGACTTAAGTCTCAGTAGGACTCCTCTGGCTATTGCATATAAAGAATAGACTAAAGGGGGTTAATAAGAGCAGGGACCCTGGTGAGGTGTCTGCTGGGGTCGTCCAGGCGGGAGATGGGCCCAGTGAGGCGTCTACCGCGATGGTCCAGGCGGGAGATGGGCCCGGCGAGGCGTCTACCGCGATGGTCCAGGAGGGAGATGGGCCCGGTGAGGCGTCTACCACGATGGTCCAGGCGGGAGATGGGCCCGGTGAGGCGTCTACCGCGATGGTCCAGGAGGGAGATGGGCCCGGTGAGGCATCTACTGTGATGGTCCAGGCAGGAGATGATGGAGGCTCACACCAGAGTGGGGAGGAGTCAGATGCTATACATGGTTAGAGGGAGGAGCTGATGAGATGTACTGATGAATCTGATGTGGAGTGGGAGAGATGAATCCAGAATAACTCCAAGATGTTGATCCAAACATCTGTAAGAGGGATTTTCCGTTTACGGAGATGGGAAAAGCCGCGGCCGGCACCCGGTGAACTGCAGAGGCCTGTGAGCGGCCGGGGGAGCTGTCCGGGCCGCCAGCCATCAGAGTCTGGAGTGCAGGGCGGAGCCCGGCCTGGATGGGCCTGGAGGGGTGGGGGGCAGATGCATGCAGATTGTTTGCCTGTCTGGGCTTTACTGCGTCCCAGACCCTCCCTAGATCCTCAGCGAGGCCTGCGATCCTGGATGGTGCAGGCCCCCAGCCGGAAGGGCGGCTTGCAGGAGAGCCAGGCTTTTGAGAGAGGGCCTGGGAGGGCTTCCAGCCAGGCACTTGTTCTCTGCCTTCCATCTGTGAACACAAGGAAACCACACCCTGGGCTGCAGACTGACATCCAGAAATCAATTCTAAATTGCAGGCTCGGGTGTTTTATAAGGGCCAAGTGGCTGGAAGCCTGGGACAGCGTGCCCAGATCCCGGACACCAGATCGGTGCTCACTTCCAACTCAGCCTCTCTGGGATATCAACTCCTGACATTCCTACCACCGCTCACTAGAGTTAGGAAAACATGTAGATGCAGGTTATCTCAGGAAGACGTATCCACCCTGGTGTTCACCTTGCCAAGCGCATTCCTGCGAGACTCTTTTTTTCAATTCAGCAATACTCGGGAAATCACTTAAATTCTGGAAGCTAAGTATATCGGGATTAAGTTTGGCTGCATGTAAAAGAAAATATAAAATAGCAGTGGCTTAAACAAGATATACTTTTGCTTCCCACCCACATAAAACATATTTGGAAGTTGGCAGTCCAAGGCAGGCACAGTGGCTTCAAGGTTATCAGAGACCCCAAATCCTTCTCTACCCTTCGTTCTCCCATGCTTATTGCAGAGCTCCCATCGTCAAGGTCTCCTTGTGGTTCAGAATGACCGCTGAAGCTCCATCTTTCACAGCCATATTCCAGGCCATAGGAAGGAAGAAGCAGAAGGGCAAAAGGGTGGACCTTCCCATTAAGTTAGCTCCTTTTAAGGACCTTATCCCAGACATCACACACAACATGGACAGAGCTTATTTACTTAGCCACGCCATCTTGGCAAGAAATGGGGAGCATACCCAAATTTGGGTTATTCAAGGAGGGTGTTTTTTGTTGGTTTTTGCTAAGGTACAGGCAAGTATAGGGAAACAGCTAGCCGTGACGGTGCAGACCAAGAGGAGCGAATGGTGACTGGGAGCTGGAGACAGGGCCACCCAACAGGCTCTGTCACCCTCTGGTGACACCACAGGGAAGGAGATGGAGGGATCCATACCCCAACCTTGGTTCATCTTTCGCTGATCTCCTACCAGGCCCCGCATTGACCAAACCCAGCCCGAAGCCGGAGAGTCAGCTCACACATGGGTGCAGCTCCTTCAGGTCAGCTCCCTGGGCTGGAGAGCTGGGTGGAGGGGGGCTCTGGGAAGCCAGCAAGGACCCTCCCACATGTCACTACGAGAGAGTCTCAGAAATGTAGTCTCCCAGCTAATTGCATTAGCTAGCACATTGAAGGTTAAAATCAGGGCCTGTCAAGAAGAAGAGGAAACAGATATCGGTGCACAACCCAGAAATCAAGAACAGGGGACCCAGTAAAGGGCAGCACCTCTAGCAGCGGGGGCATGCTTGTGCGGCAGGCACTGCACGGTCAGAAGGAGCCATTCACGAGCAAGCTGGGGGAGGAGCAGAAGGAAAAGGGGGAGGGCTATGTGGCAGGAAGCACAGCCAGCAGGACCCCGGGTGGGCGCGGGAGGACACTGGAGGTGAGGGCAGAGGGAGAAGGGGGAAGGCCAATGGAAAGTCACCCAAATATTCGGAGCAGGTCAGGTGCCCACAGTTCATGTTTTTAGGGGCTCATGTGGCTATGGGTGGAAAGGGGATGCCCGGGGACAAGAGGGGGATTCAGGGAGACCAACACTCTGGGCGGGAGACGAGAGGGACGCCACAGAGGGAACAGGGTGGTTGGTGGATGGAGCAGGCTCTGTTGTGAAGGTCTGGCAGGCAGAGCTGGTGATGGATTGCAAGTGGGAGGGGGATGAAGGAGAATCAAGGATGACTCCTAGGTTTTTGGCTAAGCTGTTGGGCAGATGGTGGTGGCATTTACAGAGATGGGAGACTGGGGGAGGAGGAACGGGTGTTCAGGCTTACGACAGACATCACGCTGCTTTGCCAGCGTCACCCACCAGGCCACGGGCTAGGTGACTGGCTCGGTGTAGCCCACCCTGAAAAACGGGCAAAACACGCTGGTTAAATAAAGAGCTTTTGCTGAGAGAAGTGCCCTGGAAAACTGAGAGTGAAGGGGGCATTTCTGGGTGCAGCTTCGCAGAGAGGAAATGACCGATGGTTGCTGGCCCGCCCTTGGCCAGGGTCCCTGTGCCGCCTCCCCTCCGTGGAGAAGGACCTTAACAGGATTTTCTCCCTGAAGCTCCTGCCACCAGAGCCAGCAGAAGGCAGAGGAGAAAAAATTAACTTCACGATCTGACAGCCCAATGTTCATTAATGAAATTCCAATACTGCCTCTTCGACATCTGTTTTATTCATTTGGGTTTAGGAACCGTTTTTGAGCCTTAGCTTTCCAGAGCTAAAAACAAATCCCATTCGACTTTGTTTTGGAAAGTCAGGAACCAGGACCGGTTTCCTCTTGGCCACCACTGCGAGGGAATCTCGTTTGGGAGGCAGGTCCCAGGAATCCGGTGTTGCTCTTCTGCATCAAGCTGCCAACAGCTGACAGCGAGCATCGGGGAAGCAGCGGACACCGTCTGCCCAGATGTGGCCTTGGGTTGCTGCTGTGTGTTCCCCGGGCCTTTCTCTCACCCTCCTGCTGGGGACAGAGCTCTTCTGCTGGGGCGTGGCAGCTGTTCCAGAGGTATCCCGTGGGCAGGCAGCTCACGGGCTGGTCCAGTGGCGCTGTGGGCATTCCAGGGGCACTGGTGGACCAGGGAAGGGCTGCCCGTGAATTCCAGCCTGGCGGGTGGACACCAGTGGCTGCAGGACAGTGCAGGACACAGGTACCTTCCCGCCCGTGGCCTGTGCTCAGGGACCTGCGCCGCTGCCTGTGTAGGTCAAGGCTCAGTTCCCGCCTTTACCCAGACCCACAGCCTCTCTCCTCCTCCTTAAAGCATGTTCTTTGTGGGCCTCTGGGCCGCAGCAAGTGTTACTTGGCGGGTTTATTTAGCTGGTCTCTTCAGCTGGCCTAGAGTCAGCTAATTGCAAACTCCGCGCCTACAGAGCCAGGCAGGCTTTGCAAATGAGGGACGCAGGCCTGGCAGGGACCAAGGAGAGCGGGCTGGGCCCTTCTAAAGCCACCCTTTGCTTAAACTCACCTGTTGGCCCATCGGGGCCAGATCTTTGTATTTTTTCAAGCAAAGCCTGAAAGCTGGATTGATGTGAAATTTCCCTGTTACAAATACAAAGTCAGCAATTTTTGAACACTTTCGAGCGGACCTAAAAGTCCAACACATGTGCAGACAAGATTATGTCCAGAGGCACACTCAGCATGGGAGCCGTGTGTCGCACTATAATTGGGAGCCACAGTAATTAAAAACTTTACAAGCGACATGCATGAAGTGCCTCCCGTATGCCGAGCATTGAACGAAAGGCTTAACCTGCCTTTTCCGCAGTCAGAATTCTGCAACAGTCCAGGTGAGAGACAGTTGTGTTTAGACACAGATTTCAGTCAAGACACTGGGTTTTATTTTTTTCTGCATCTCCCACCCTCACTGCTTCCCCGAGGAGGACATCCCAGACTCTAATTATTTACATATAATTTCAAGGGGGAAAAAAACACCAGAAGGCATCATCTCCTTACTCATCAGAACCAGGGCTGCTGTGCCATCAAGGTCGGGGGCCATAGGAGTTCGCCTGGGAGGGGGCGGGGTGCAGGGGGCACCACTCCCGGCTGACACGGGCCCCTAGGGCAGAAAGATGAGCCACCTAAGTCCCAGGAATGGCAAAAAATCAGGTCATGTTTTGAACCGTGAAAGCCCCCAACACCTGCTAGGTCCCCATAGGTAGCGATTGCTCTGACCCAGACCTAAAGAAGACCAAATTAACTCAACGTCCCCTAAAATGGCCAGGTAATTCACAAATCCTCTCAGGCGACAGGTCAGCCAACACTGATTTACTGCTTACGAACTCATTTTGATACACATCCAAAAGTATACCATTAGCTCATCAAATCCAGAATTTCACAGAGCTGCTTGGGTTGAGAGTTGGGTGGGTTTTTTTTTAAGTCACTTATAGCAAAATATCAAGTAAATAATAGCACAGGCAGTAGGTGGAGAGGCCCCCAAAAAGCAGTCACAAAGTGGGTGGGCAAATGAGTGTCATGGGGGAAATGCCACGGTTCCGGCAGGTGACTAGGTGTGGGCACCGAAACTTAAGTGCCATCAGCAGGGTCAGGGTGGGGCGTCCCAGGCCCCTTAGAGTCACAGAGAGGTGTCAGGGCGACTTCGTCCCTGGCCCAGCAAGGTAGGAAGGTTTGCTCATGGAAAGAAACTGAGTCTGTTTTTGTCTGCCTGTCCCCAGGTTTATGTTGGACAAAATGAGTTTGGGTTGGCTGGCTCGTCTTTGTTGAAAGTAGTGAAAGCCAGCCTTTTCATTCCTGTGTGGCCCCGTCTTCCAGGCTATTCCCCGCCCCCAGCAGAGCCGTTCGTCTGCATTAGGACTGTGCTGGGCAAGGAGGTTCGATCTTACATTTTCAAGTTCCAGATGGGGCTTTCCAGAGCCTCGTCGCTGTGGCGGTTTTAATAAAGCAGGTTACTGTCCCCAAGGGGAGGCTTAACACCTAGTGGTGCTTATGCACAGATGCTGCTGTCATTTCACGGCACCATGAAATTGTGCTTTCGCAGGAGATTGACACAGCTCTCCTTCAGCGGGCTTATTCGGGCAGGGGGAGTGCAGCGAGCAGGCACGCGCAGGCAATGGCTGGCCAAGGGCAGCCAATCGCACGCTTCCTCCGAAAGAGTGGGATGGAGCTATGAGCACTTTGAGGAGACCCTGGTTTTGCACAGGTTAAAAATAAGAACCGGTTCTACAGGCTGTTTGCTTTTTGCCAACACAGCATTCGGGTTCACAGCTGATGCAGGTGAATATGCACCAGGTGGCGGCCTTTCCACTTTCCAGGAGAGGGGTCAGACAGGTCAGGGAGGTCGGGTGGGCGGCCAGTGCTGTCCTTTCTGCGGTCACTGCAGACCCAGAGAAGCAGCGATCTCATTGCCTCCTTTGTCTTCATCGCTTGTGAAGAGCAGCCAGAGGGCTGGTTCTGCCTGAGCTGCCCTCGATTCATTTCTTCACAAGATATGTATTGAGCACCTACTGTATGCCAGGCACTGTTCCAGGCCAGGGCTGCGAGGCACAGTCAGTAATGGCGGCTCTCATGTGCCTGACACCAGGGGCAGAATGACAAGCAAGATCAATATGTAAAAATGTGCAAGTGCCTTGTGTGGTAGGTTATGTGTCAGAGTTGAAAATGTAGAACAAGAAAGAGGATATGAAATATCCGGGCAGGGCGCGGGGAGGAAACTTGTGGATGTGGTGGGCAGGGAAGGCCTCGCTGAGAAGAGAACTTTGTCGGGGGAGACAAGCAGGGGGGTGCGGACCCAGGCCATGGGGTCTGGGGGGAAGGAGTTCCAGGTAAGAGGCATGAGCCGAGGCCCTGGGCGGGGAGTGAGCCTGGGCAGGGAGGGGGTGCTGGATCCCACAGGGCCTGTGGGTGACCACAGGGACTTCATTCTCAGGTGAGTGGGAGCCATGAAGGGTGCGGAGGAGAGGAGTTGCGAAACCAAGGCGTTCAGGGACCAGGCAGGTAATGTGGATATGTGAGGTTGGCCAACGTGAGGGTATAGGGAGTGCTGGGAAGTATGGCCAGCTAGAGAGCATAGGGTCTGCTTACTGCTATTTAAAGTCAGATTTTTTAAATCTACTGCATATTCTGACAGCCAAGGTTTACCTTTCATCTTGCTGTGTGGAAGTCTTGTCTTAACTATAGACCAGTGTTCCCTAGGACCCAATGAGGGGGCCTCAAGCTTCTTCCATGCAGTCCATGTGCACATAGTTGGGCACCCGAGGTTCTCAAGCCGTCAGTATGGAGCCCCAACCACGAGCCAGGCTCTGTATTTAAAATAATGTGGTGCCGTGGCCGGTTTTCTCGGTGGGTTGGAGCGCGGCCCCACCGCTATGGTTGCGGGTACCATCTCCTGTCAGAGCATACATAAGACTGAATGCAACCAATGAATGCACAAGTGGAACAACAAATCTGATAAAAAAAAAAGATCTACTGCATAAAATACCCATACACGTATGTCCATGGACACAAACCAGCTTGGGCTCCTGAGTTATATGGAAACCCAGAGAGTAAGATAATTTTTTGGTTATTTTAGCAGATCTCTGTTAAGTCCCCACCATGTGCTGCTGGGCATTGTCCTAGGCTTGGGAATATGACAGTGAACAAAGTGACTTCGGGGCCCAAGGGCAGTAACTGACGTGGGGAGAAGGGAGGCAGGAAAGGGGGTGAGGAGGGCTGGGGGGGAGGGTGCGGTCAGCGCAGGGCCAGGGACGGTGTTGCTGGGATGTCGGACATTTGGTCACTAACCTGGAGGTGGCCAGGTGGGAGTACCCATGGCAGAGGGCGCTGCTCAGGCAACAAGGTGGGAACGTGGCCGGTGTTCAAGCTTGGGGGCCTCAAGGGCATGACTTTGATCTTGATAACTTGGTTTGTAGTAAAAATTGAAGGTGGAAGGAACTGGCTGGCCAGCAGAAGGCCACCTGGGATCCCGAGGGGCCCGGGCCCCAGCAGCGGCCTGAGGCTGATGACGTCCCTGGGCTCTGCCAGACCGACACAGGGACCCCGAGACCAGGCCTCGCTCCATCAGGTTCCAGCGAGTTAGCACCTGCTGGCTGTGGGGAGCCCCTCCCCACATGCCCTCCAGAGGGAGACCTCACACCGGCGAGAAGCTGGGGCCCTTGGGGACTTCTCGTGACAGCATGTGACCTTGATACAAAAGTTCACGCAGTTCCAGGGTCTGACGATTCCTGTTCAGACACAAAGCCTGTTCTTCCCTCTACCCACTGGGCACAGCCCTGTCCAAGAGGCTCAGGAAACACACCAGGCTCCAGGAGGGTGTCCCCTATAAACCCCCTCTCCGCTGGGCTTGATAGGCTTTGCTCTGTTTTCTTCAGTCCCTCGGTGAGTTTCCACAAAGTATCGATTCTGTGTTCCTGGGGCTGGGGAGGTAGACAGCACCCAACCACCTAGAACTCTCAAACCAGAAGGGGAGGCAGATCACAAACAAGCAAACCAGTAAAAAAGACTTTCAGAAGGAGATAAATACTAAGGAGACGTGTACACTGGTGTGATAGGAAGTAAGCAGGGTGGGGCTTCCTTCAGATGGTGACCTTGCTGAGGAGGTGACCTCCGAGTTGAGATCTGAGTAATGGAACGAGCCAGCCAAAGTGAAATCTCAGAAAGAGTCCCAGCAGAGGCGCTAGGAAGTGCAAAGGTCCTGGCAAGCAGCCAGGCAAGCAGCGATGAGCTTGGAGCATTTGAGAAACAATGAGAAGGCCGGTGTAAGCCAGGTGAGCAAGGGGGCGCAGAAGAGATAAGGTCACAGAAACACTGGAAGAGGGGTGACAGAAGGGGGCAGGTCCCGAAGAACCTTCTGGGCCACGGGAAGAAATTCAGTGTTTCTTGTGAGTGCCGTGGGGAGCTATTGGATGGTTTCAAGCATGAAGAGACAGGATCTGTGTTTGCTTCAGGAAGCTCCATCTCTGTTTCCTTGTGCATTTGGCAGAAGGATGGGATGAAGAGCTGTATAACTCTCCTCTTCATTCTTAGGCATTAGGGACAGCGCTGAGGGTCTGGTGGGTGTTTTCAGGTCTCCAGAGGGTTCCTGTGATTGGGATCTGCAGCCCCCCAGCAAGACCCTCCGATGCCTGGTAGATGCTATATTGCTTTCCGGTGGCCCTCCTAACAAATTGCCACAAAGGGTTGGCTTAAAACAACAGAAATTTACTCTCTCTCAGTTCTGGAGACAGAAGTGCAAGAAGAGGGTGTCGGCAGGGCTTTGGTTCCTCTGAAGGCTCCAGGGGAGAATCCTTCCCTGCGCTTCCAGCCGCCCAGAATCCAGACATTCCTTGGCTTGTAGCTGTGTCCCTCTGGTCTCTGCCTCCGTCTTCCCACGGCCGTCCTCTCTCTGTCTGTGTGACTCCTCTTATAAGGGCACTTTCATTGGATTTAGGGCCCACCCGGGTAATCCAGAACAATCTCACCTCAGGACCCTCAAGTGTATTCACAAAGACCCTTTTTCCAAATTAGGTCACATTCACAGGTGTCAGGGCCTGGAACACGGACATACCTTCAGAGGGTGGGCCATCACTCCCCGCTACAGACCCTCAGAACTGCAGGGGAAAGCAAGGGAACTGAGGATGGCTGTAGAAGGAAGAGAAATTCCACTATTTCCATTACCACTCATTTGGGTCCCAGCCATAGCGTTCAATGACGCATCCACTCTTCACACACCGGTTGAGCACCTGCCGTCTGTCACGCAGCACAGGGGCGGTGAGGCCGAGCACAGGGCAGGGTGTGTGAAAGCGCCTGCCCGCAGCGGGGCTTCCACGCACGTCGTTTCCTCTCCTTCCTCCACGCCTTACTCTGCGGCAGCTTCCTGGAGAAACAAGGCTCGGTGTGAAGGAAACCACTGTGCCCGGCGGTATGTAATTAAGCCCTAATAACACACGCTGCACGTGGAACAAGAGCTCTAGGATATCAGAGACCAGAGTGACCCCAGAACCAGAAGAGGCGCGAACCGAATGACGGGTTAGAACTGGGGGCAGGCGGGAAAGGGGCTCCAGGCCAGAGGGGCACGGGGACAGAGGGGCGAGCGTGGCTCACGGCTGACGCGGAGCGTGTCAGCTGAGAAGTAGTCCCAGCGGAAGGGGGCCAGGGGATGGGCGTGACCAGATTTCAAGAAGAGGGAACACTTCTTGGGAAGGTTCCAAACAAAGCAAAGTGTAATCTTCCCTTGGTTTACATAATGGTTGCTTCATGTATATATATAATGTGTGTGTGTGTGTTTGTATATATTAATATTCTGCAAAAAAAAAATCTTCTGTTTATAAAAACAGTTCCATTCTAGGCTCACATTACTTATGAACAGGTTGTTACCTGCACCCCACATATGCCCAGTGCGACTGGGGACCCAGGATGCTCCCTCATGGTGAAGGTCCATCCCACGGTGCCTTGCTGGCCGCCACCCGCAAACACCAGTAGTGCCCTGCCTTCTGTCCCAGGAGGTTTCCTAAATGTATTGCCCTCCCCAGGAATGAGGGTGCCACCCTGTTGAGAGCCACTCAGCAGCTGCTGGTTCCTAACTGTTTCATGCCCTATCCGGGCGCACAACGTGGCATCTGCGGGCCAGCCTCTCACCTCCAGCTCTGGTTGCAGGTTCCATGCAGGTGATGAACAAGACCCGGCGCATCATGGAGCAGGGCGGGGCGCACTTCATCAACGCCTTCGTGACCACGCCCATGTGCTGCCCCTCGAGGTCCTCCATCCTCACCGGAAAGTACGTGCACAACCACAACACCTACACCAACAACGAGAACTGCTCCTCGCCCTCCTGGCAGGCACAGCACGAGAGCCGCACCTTCGCCGTGTACCTCAACAGCACCGGCTACCGGACAGGTGAGGGCACCCTCCATGACTTTGGGGAGTGCGCAAGCAACTTTCTTTTAACTTAAAAGTTGTGCATTTATTTCTACATGCTTTAGAAAAATATGGATTGATTTGCCTATAGTAGCAATAGAAAGTGACCTTTTCAAAGGAAGTTGAGTTAAAAATCAAAAAGGGAGTCCACTTAAAATATGAAATGCAGGGCAGAGAGAAGCCAGAAGTCCCTGTGCATGCCTTTGCGTTCTCGGTGAATGTTAGAGCCATCGGGGACTGACTTATTGACCTGAGACCATTAGTGTGGAAGAAGTTTCCAGAAGAACATGGAGCTGGGGAATGGTGATTAGACTGCTGTGGAGAATGGAGAGGAGCGAATGTGGGGATTTTGTGGCCAGTGCGGAGTGGCCCAGAAGTTGACATGGCGATGGACTGTTTGTCCACACGTGACTGTCCACACTCCCCAGCGTTGCATCCTGGGTAAGAGTGAGCAAGGTCTGTTCACCTTGGAGTGGGTTCTGAAGACTCACCTCTGAGGCTGGTTGCCTGAAGCAAGGGCACAGTTACAGTCACTCACCTCTGACCCCACTGCACAATCCTCCAAACTCAGTTAATTTGGTTTGCTTTAATTAAAAATAAGTAAGTCCCTCCCGCCTGGGCTAAGGAGCTGAGGCAGTTGCGACATCACGGGTTGCGGCGTGGGTGTTGCAGCTCCAGGCAGCGCGTCCCAGGGACCAGGTACTTTTCTGGGTCCGAGTGACACGAGGAAAGGACCGATGCCTCGCTCAGCCCCGTTGGCAGCTGGAGGCTGGGCGGCTTCCCTCAGTTACAGGGAGTGGCGTGAGCAGAGGGAGGGAGCCAGCCGGTGAGGGGAGCCGTCTTCCCGACTCAGTCCGCCACCAGCATCGCCCAAAAGCGGGCCCTGCAGGGAGCGCTGGGAAGCCCTCGATCCCCAGCACAGGTCTCTGTTGGTCCTGGGTCTCTGCAGAGGGCCGCCTGTCACAGCTCACCAAGGACCACCACGCAGGTGGGTGCAGGGACCTGGGTGCAGATACAACAGGCAGGATGGAGGGAGAGGGTGGCCTGAGGACACCGATTGAAAGGGGCATCTGCCCCTCGAATCCAGATACAGCAGGTCCTCGAAAAACATCATTTTGTTCAATGTCATTTCATGGTTATGTTGGTTAGATGCCATAGGAACTTAACGCTTGCTTATATCAATTAGCCTATAGTAAAATTGGTTTCATTATACGTTATTTCCCTTAAAGTTGCAGGACCTATCAATGACATTAAGTCAATGGTAATTAGAGCCGTTTGTGCTAAGGGTTGCCAACCTTCAGATATTTCTCCTCTGAACTTTTTGCTGAAATCGGCTGATTTTTAAAATGTTGGCAAAACTCAGTGTGAACTGTGGGCCAAGCAAAACATGTCTGAGGGCTGAGCGTGGCTCACAGAGCCCCTTTTCCAACCTCTGGCCAAAAGGGCCGTGTAGAAACCATTCCCTTTGGATGCCACAGAACCGTAAGGACCCTGAAAGTGTTCTCATCAACCCCCTCAGCTGACGCCGTGACATTGGCAACCCAGAAAAGAGATTTGCCCAGAGTCATAAAATGAGGTGCTTGTGGCTTCATCAAAATGGAAACAAGACTATGGGGATTCAAAGGGATGGGCATTGCATCCGTCAAATTGGAAGGAAACACGTATCCTGCAATATCTAGGGAGTTTTGGTGGGAGCCAAAGCGCAGTGTGTCGGAATCATACAGCTGGTGCAAAAAAAGGAACCGTCTCTCAGGAATACGCTTCAAAACTGATTTTCCAAACTTATCTGTAAATTTACACAAATCACCGAAAAGCTGTTTCCCCAGAGAACTGCTTCCATCAGCCCGTGCTTAATTACCATACCCTCAATGAAGACTAGGAACATAATGTCAAATGTAAATGTCTATACATAGAACACTTGTTTTTTGTAGAAATGTCACTGAGAATTTTCTGTTATATTCAAAATGCCCCTAGAAACAAGGAACCCCATTCCAACCTGACTTTCAGAACTGAGGATCCTGAAAAATGTTTTTACTTTGAACTGGTATGCTTCTAGTCACTAACAAGAACTGTGTACCATGTACACTTTCCTTTTTTGCCCTGGCAGCTAGGAAGCTCAGATTTGAGTTTTATGTTCAGTTGCTGCTTAAAGTGAAAACACTTTAAAGGTACCACTACCTATTATTAGCTATGTTGGTCATTATTATTTGATTGAGGAAAATGACAAGAAAACGATAATAAATTCAAAATCTCTCTTAGATTCATTTGATTTTTATGACTCACATTAGAAAATATAGCTTTTTAGTCCTCCCAAAACCAAGGGTTAACTCTCCTTGCTGGGTCTTTGGACACATTAAACCCTGTGTTCTTGTGCAGGGCAGCTGCTTGAGTTGGAATTACATTTGTGTGTGAGGCTCCCAAGATGGCGACTGCTTATTACTCTCAGTTAAAAGCCCGTGCTGTTTGGGGAGCCTGCCCCACCCAAAGTCATGAATTAGTCAGAGATGCAACCACTTTCTTTTCTCATTGAGATATAATTGACATATAACATTATATTCGTTTCAGCTATACAACATAATGATTCGATATTTGTATATATTGCAAAATGATAACCACAGTAAGTCTAGTTAGCATCTGTCACCATATGTGTTTACAAACTGTTTCATGTGTGATGAGAACTTTTAAGATCTACTCTCTTCGTCTTCAAACAGGCAGCGCAGTGTTACTAACTACAGTCGCCATGCTGTGCCTTACACCCCCACAGTTTGGACCTTTGGACCCCCTTTAGCCATTTTGCCCACCCCCTGGCCCCTGCCTTTGGCAACCACCAATTTGTTCTCTGCACCTATGAGCTCAACTTCCTTTTTAGATTCCACATAGAAGTGATATCGTATGGTAATTGTCTTTCTCTGTGTGGTTTATTTCACTTAGCATGAGGCCCTCAGGGTCCATCCACGTTGTCTCAAATGGCAAGGTTTCCTTTTTATGGCTGAGTAATATTCCATTGTGTGTGTGTGTGTGTGTGTGTGTGTGTGTGTGTGTGTGTGTCTCTTTACCCTTTCATCCATGGATGGACACAGGTTGTTTGCGTATCTCGGGTAAAGAATGCTGCAATGAACACAGGGGTACATATATATTTTTGAGGTTGTGTTTTCATTTTCTTTGGGTAACTACCCAAAAGTGGAGTTGCTGGATCATATGGTAGTTCTATTTTTAATATATTGAGGAACCTCCCTAGGACTCTGTTTTTCCATAGCGGCAGCACCAATTTACAATTCATAAACAGGGCACAAGGGTTCCCTTTACCCTGCGTTCTCAGCAACGCATGTGACTGCCTGTCTTTTTGATGGCCGTTTTAACAGGTGTGGGGTGATAGCTCACTGTGGTTTTACATTTCCCTGATGATTAGTGATATTGAGCATCTTTTCATGTACCTGTTGGCCATCTGTAGACGTTTTTCAGAAAAATGTCTATTCAGATCCCCTGCTCATTTGTTTAATCAGAGTGTTTGGGGTTTTTTTGCTGTTGAGTTGTGTAAGTTCTTTAAATATTTTGGAAATTAACCCCTTATCATATACATGATTTGCAAATCTTTTCCCCCATTCAATAGGTTGCCTTTTCATTTTGTTGATGGTTTACTTTACTATGCAGAAACTTTTCAGTTTGATGTAGTCCATTTTTTTTCTTTTATGGCCTTTGCTCTAGGTGTGAAATCCCCCAAAAAATCTTCGTGAGACTGATGTCAAGTTATGGTTTCAGATCTTATGTTCAAGTTTTTAATCCATTTTTGAGTTGCGTATGTGATGTAAGGTAGTGATCTGGTATCATTATTTTGCATGTGGCTGTCCCGTTTTCTTACCGCCATTTATTAAAAAGACTGTCCTTTCTCCATTGTATATTCCTGGCTCCTTTGTCATAAATTAATTAACATATATGCGTGGCTTATTTCTGGGCTTTCTATTCTGTTCCATTGGTCTATGCGTCAGTTTTTATGCCAACAATGTACTGCTCTGATTCCTGTAGCTTTGTAATATAGTTTGAAATCAAGGAGCACAATGCTTCCAGCTTTGTTCTTTCTCAAAATCACTTTGGCCATTCAAGGTTTTTTGTGGTTGCATACAAATTTTAGGATTGATTGTTCTATTTCTGTGAAAAATGCCATTGGAATTTTGATAGGCATTGCACTGAACCTGTGATCCCTTTGGGTAGTGTGGACATTTTAACAATACTAATTCTTCTAATCCATGAGCACATAATACCATTTATTTGTGGTTCCTTTAATTTCTTTCATCAGTGTCGTACAGTTTTCCCAGTAGAGGTCTTTCCCTTCCTTGGTTAGATTCATTCCTAGGTATTTTATTCTTTCTGATGTAGTAGTAAATGGGATTGTTTTCTTAATTTCTCTTCCAGATAGTTTTCTATTAGTGTATAGAAACACAGTGGATTTTTGCACATTGATTTTGTACCCTGCAACTTTACCAAAGTTGTTTATTAGTTCTGATAGTTTTTTGGTAGACCTTGAATAGTCATTCTTTAGGGTTTCCTGTATATAATATCGTATCTGCAAACAGTGACAGTTTTACTGCTTTCTTTTCAATTTGGATGCTTCTTATTTCTTTTTCTTGCCTAATTACCCTGGCTAGGACTTTTAATACCATGTTGAATAGAAGTAGTAAGCATGGGAACCCTCATCTTATTTCAGTTCTTAGCGGAAAAGCTTTCTCTGTTGGGTATGATGTTAGCTATCAGCTTTTCATATATGGCCTTTATTATGACTGATTAGTTGTTCAGTAGTATGTTGTTTAGTCTTCACATACTTGTGAATTTTCCAGTGTTCTTGTAGTTGATTTCTAGTTTCCTACCATTGTGGTCAGAAAAGATGCTTGATATGATTTCCATTTGCTTAAATTTATTGAGACTTATTTTGTGACCAAACATATGATATGTATTGGGAGAATATTCCATGTGCACTCGAGAAGAATGTGTATTCTGTTGCTTTTGGATAAAAAGTTCAGTGTGCATCTATTGTCCCATCTGATAAGATGTGTTGTTTAAGGCTGATGGTTCCTTATTGATTTCCTGTCCAGAGGATCTACCCGTTGATGAAGGAGGGGTATTATAATATTGTTGTCTGTTTCTCCCTTTAGGTCTATTAATATCTGCTTTATCTATTTAGGTGCTCCTAAATTGATCAGGGGCTCAACTTATTCCTATTTCTCCTTATTTCCCATTGATGAGAAATAAGTCACATGAGCACACATGACTGCAAAGGAGCCTGAGGAATGTAGTCTTTATTCTGGGTGGCCATTTGCACAGCTAAACATCCTTTTACTATGGGAGAAGAAAATGAATACTGAAGGAGGATTAAAGTCACAACCACAGTAACAGTTCTCAACTATTTGTGTATGTGATACTCTTTTTAATACAGAATGTCAACCTGAACTGTGGAAGACTGGAGCTGGGAAAAGCTTTCCTTAAGTAGACCAACTGTTGCCCAGTATTTCATGTAAATCATTTTTTAATGTATTTAGTTGGATATTTCTATCTTGAAAAAAATGAAATTACAAAATTTTGAAAAAGCTTTGTTACATCTAACAGTATTTAACAAAGGTTAAGTTACAATTGTCACCAGTGGGTTGATTACTTAAGCAAATTGATGACGTGTCAATTGGGGGTGGGGTGTAATTTGTCTAACAGACTTAAATGGCAGCGCAATAGGATATTCTTTCCTTCGCCTTCAGTTTTCCCTGCAGAATCATAAGGAGTCATTTTTTTCAAAATGAGTTGGCAGATTTGATCAGTTTCCCCAAGGCCTCTCTTAACCCTTTGACCTCTGCACCCTCCCCTATGAAGTGCTCATTACCTCACCGTCACGTTCTGTGGTCTCTCCTTTGTCTCGCAGCCCCGATTATTGCTTGTCAATGGATTTGCTGGTGCTTCAAGCTGTCCTTCAGCATCGCTTTAATTAATTTCACAAAACTGCATCTTTTACAAGATTCGCAATTTTGTCTTGCAGTGATCTTGCTTTGTGCTATGTTTGCGACAGAGACTGACCAAGAATGAAGTGGGAGGTGCTAAGTTTAAGCAGGATAAATATCAATTTGTTCATGGTTATTTCTGTGTGTTGGCTTCCTCTAAATTTGGGGACTTGGATCTCAAATATAACGACCCTTTGAAAAGATAAATTGCGTGCTCAGTTTTTACAAAATGTATGTAGTCATCTTTTAGCACATTTACACTACCCTGACTGTGCTCACTCATAATGCCCACGAGTCAAAGTTATATAGTGTTCTTGGAATGAGTTGCCTCCTCGCCCTTTGCAAAGTCGTTGAGAGCAAGAGTTCTGCCTGGGTTTGAGTACAGGCTTGACCACTTATTGGTTGAACAAATTTGGACAAGTTATTTAATTTCTTTGCCTTGGTTACCTCAGCTAAGGATAATAATGTTCCTGAGTTCATAGGGTTTTGTGAAGATTTACTATGTTAAGATAGTGACACATAGTAAGCACTTAAGGAATGTTAGCGATGATGATAGTGATCATTTGCATGGGTAGCACAGCATCGCACAACCCACCCAGGCCAGTGTTCCAATGAAGGTCACAATACGTTACTCCGACAGTGGAAATAAGTGGCACACATGGATCAGAACGTGGCAGCCCGTGCTCAATCTCTCAGTAATCAGCGAAATGTAACTTAAGCCAACCATGAACTGTCACATTTCACCCATTACCATAGCGAATATGCAGAGGTCCTGCACACCAAATGTTGGGAGGGCATGGGAAAGCAGGAAGTCGCGTGCACTCGACTTGGGGATGCATATTGGCACCTCCGTTCCGAAGAGCAATCTGGCAGTTTCTAGCAAAGCTGAAAATGTGCATATCCTTCCATTCAGCTTCTCTCCTCTGGCTCTTGCCCCTCAGTTCTGAGGAAGTGCTGTGTGAGTTCTGCTTGCGCAAGGAAGGGACACTTCCTGGTGATTACATGGCCAACTGCTGGTCTTCGGGTCCGAGCGACAGAAACCCCAACTCTAAGCAGTTTCGACAAGATATTGAATTTTTTGCTCCCTAAACTGAAAAAGTGACCTTTAGGCAGAGGCAGGTCCTGTGGTTTAACAGTATCACGATTTACCGTTAAGGCCTGAGGTCTCAAGATGATGGCTGGTGCTTTCAGGGGCTGGGTGTCTCTTCCCAGAAGGCCAAAGTGGGGGGATGCTTTCTGATGGGACCACAGCCCAACGCCTGAACCAATCACCATGGAGAGTAGATGGGATGAGCCAATGAGCTTAGCCTCCATCACCTGTTCCTGGAGCAGCAAGTGGAGCCAGCATCCCCCCAACAGCTGGGTCCCCAAATAGAAATGGGGGACTCTTGGGAAGGATAGGGAGGAAAAACCTGCTGCAATGGCATCATGAGTTTCCACTGCACCGCTGTTGGTTAAAAGAAAAAAAATCTTTTCTGGCCCTTTCTGGCAAGTCAGACAGGAGAGCCCATTTCCTTCTCATTAGGGTAATGCTTTCTCGTCCACATTGCCATCTGAGCCTGGCAATTCTGAGCTTGTTTCCCCGCCCAGCTCCTGCCATCTGGTGCAGACTTTTGTAGAGATGTGAGCCTTGGTGGGTAGCCTTCTCCCCCTCCCTTGTCCTGTTCCAGAACGTGCTGGGGGCAAGGGAGCATGCCCCTCCTTAGACACGCGGACTGTGTCAGGGCCCCCAGCTGGAATGTTTTCAGATTTGGCCCCAAGTGTGTCCCTCAGTTATTTCCAATCTTCTCCTCACACAGGGCTGGGGAGGAAGGTCAGCTGAGGACCTGCGCTTCTTGGCTATCTGCCTTGGGCCGCCACCCGTGGGGCGTTGGTGGAGGAGGCTGGGGCGTCCTGCCGGCCCCTCACGCAGGAGGGCGGAATGGCTTCTGCGGGGCACTCGGGCCCTCGCTGCTGGCGTGTGAAGGCAGGTGTGCGTGCGTGACATGTTTTTTCCTAAAGTTTCTGGGCTGCAGAGACGTGAGGGCTGGAGGCCAGGGTGCCTCGCTCACCCGCCACTCGGGGCGGGTCTGCCCTGGGTCTCTGCCCTGACCTCCCCACACCAGCATCCAGCTGCTCCCTGAACACCTCCCCTTGGATGTCTGCCCAGCATTTCAAACCCGTAGGTAGACATGTCGTGTCTGAAATGGCTCCCTGACCTTGTCCCGCCCTCCCTCGATGCTCCTCACTGTCTTCCCCTTGGCAGTTCCCCTTTAAACTCCAGTGTTCCAATCGTTCAGGCCAAAACCTGAATGTCACTCTTGATTTTTTTTTTTTCTCCCTTTCACATTCCCCATTCAATTCATCTGCAAAACCCATCAGCTCCCCCTCCACAATATACCAGCACCCGCTCTGCCGCCGTCACCTCTTGCCTGGACTACCCCCCTTCTCCTCCCCGGCCTCCCTGCTTCCCACCCAGAAGAGGGTTCCCCTCCCCTCTTTATCAACCCCACCTGCTTTATTTTCCTCTGGAGCCCTTGTCAACACTTAACATATATTTGTTGTCCAGCCTCCCAAGTTAAATTATGTCCCTGGTCTCCTTCCCCATTCTCTGCCCTGGTTCCTGCTTTGTCCGTCTCTCTGGCCCTTTCCGCCACGGACTGGTTACTTTGCCATTTATCTGCTTGGTTGTCTCACTTGTAAAGTGTCAGCTCCATGGAAGCGGGGCTGTCTAGCCTGTCCTCTCCGCTGTCCCTATGTCCGGAAGACGGCCCGCCTAGCGTAGGTGCTCAGTGAGTCCTTGCAGGATGCGTGGGCGAATCTGCATATTCTCTCCAGGGCCAGCAGCCCCCTGCCCTCCCCCATCTTTCCTAGCCTCCTTTCTCCTCTCCTATGTCTCTCCCCCCTCCCACCCCCGCCATCTCGGCCTCTCCTTTTTCTTCCTGGCCCCGCGGCGCACACAGAGGAGAAAGGACTTCGCTTCTTCCTGGGCCCCCTCCACGGGGCCCCTCGTGCAGCTGCCCTGCCTTCACAATGGCGGCCTTCTCTGTGCTTGGCCTTTCTCCTGGCTGTGCGCCCCGCTCCCTTCCTCTCCCCTCTGGCGCGCAGGCTCGGGGGCGCACAGCTGCCTCCTTCCCTCTGTCCAGCTGCCCCCTGCCTGCCCCCTCTCCAGCCTGTGGGTGTCACGGCAGGATGTGTCCGTCTCCCCCATGCAGGGGGCCCACCTCACGCAGCAGAGGCCCTGCCCCGTCCCTCTCCCAGCACCCAGAACCCCACCTCCCCACCCCCACGAACGCCCAGGCGTCTGCAGGAGTCGCGCGGCCCCTCCCAGGGCCGGGCTGGCCCAAGGAAGACTTCCTTAGGAGGCAAACGTCGGTCGCCTCCACATACATCTTCAAGCCGAATTTCTTTAAACTCCAGGTTAATAGCAACTCCCTTTTTCCAAGACCTTGGCATTTCCAAACAAGTAAAACATTGGCACAGGACTGTCAAGAGTCACGCTCTGCTTCTAACTCCTTCGTGACTTAGCTGAGATTCGGCCCCCTCTGGGCCTCAGTTTCCCCACCTGTGCAGCAGAGTTGCTACATATAAGTGTAAATCACCCAGCGCCTTTGATATGACATCACCCTGAGGGTTGCATGACCAGTGCCCACAAACTCGGGAGGAGGGGTTCCCTGGAACTATGAGAGGAAGTGCCACTTGGTAAGAGGAAGAAGGGGGCCCTGCATCTCAGCTTTTCAAAGACAGGGTGTGAGGCTGATGGGGCAAGATTTCTATCCGTCCCCGGGCGACACTTTGGAGCACTCTGTCCCAGCCCGTGAGCTGGGGTCCTTGTCTCCCGTGGCTGCTATCGCCAAGTTCCACCACTTGGGTGGCTTAAAACCACAGAACTGTATTCTCCCACAGTTCTGGAGGCCAGAAGCCCAAGATCAAGGGGCACCAGGGCACACCCTCTCTGAAGGCTCTCGGGGAGGATCCTCCCTCGCCTCTTCTAGCCCCTGCTGGTTCCTGCCAATCCTCGGCGTGCTTTGGCCTTTGGCTGCCACACTCCAGTCTCTGCCTTCATCTGCGCGTGGCCTTCCTCCCATGTGTCTGTCCCTTCACATGGCTTCTTCCATCTGCCTGCCCGTGTCCTGATGCCCCTCTTCTTACAAGGACACCAGTCACGGGATGAGAACCCCCCCCGACCCCCGGTCCAGCATGACCTCATCTTAACTTCATTACATCTACAAAGACCTGATTCCCAAACAAAGTCACCTGCACAAGTACCTGGGGTTAAAACTTGCACATATGTTTTCAGGGCCACAATTCCCCCGACTCCAGCTGGGTTCTGTCGCGCACACCACCTTACTTAATGCTCAGGATGGCACGGTAACCTCCATGAAGCTGCCGGGTCTTGTGGTTGAAGGGGAGTAACCCCCTGCCGGCAAGCGGAACTCTCAGAACACTGGCGCCCCGCCTTCCAGCACCTGCCCCGGTCCTGAGCACGCAGCGGGGTGGCCGCCCGGCCCATCAGCCCCGCGCTTTGGTTTCACTCTAACCTCCACAGGCATTAAAATGACCAGAGAAATCAAAAGTGAGGGGCAGGATGTCTGTGTTGGAAGGACGTGTAAACCCCACCCGCCAAGCGGCAGGTGGCTGAGAGAGAGCTTGCAGGATAAGGGTGACCTGTCGCAGCTCCCTCCCTGGGGTCGGCTTTGACGCCCCTGAATATCCTGGGAGGGCTTAGACTAGAGCTGCCGGGCCCAGCCCAGTAGCCACTGGGAGCTCTTTAGCTTTAGTTTAAAATAGATTTCAAATTCCGTTTCTCAGTCGCACGAGCCATGTTTCAAGTGCCCCTGGGCACACGGGTGTGACGGATTGAAAGGTGCAGATAGAGAACTTCTCGCGTCATCGGGAGAAGTTCTGTGGGACGGCCTGGGCGGAGAGTGTGGCTCAAGCACAATCTCTTTGGAGGGGGCACACCAACCTTGGAGAATATAATTATAATATAAACAATAATTAAAAAATGCAGCTTGTTACTGGGCGTTCACCATGCCCAGGCCTGGGAGGCTGGTGCCGCCCTGCCATAGTCCTGGGTTGTCTCTCAGCCTCCGAGCATGGGCATCTGGTTCTTTACCTGCCTCTCCAGGCGTCCCCGTCCACCCGTGGCTGGGTCGTGGGGCAGGGTTTCAAGATCAAGAACAAGGCCCCCACAGGCAGGGTCTTGTTCTCTGAGCAAGCAGCATATCCCCACCATGGCCAGCAGGGCATGGCTGGCACATGCTGTGAGCCTTTCAGAATCGGTCAGCGCCATCCTGGGAGAGATCCGAGTAGCCGGTGAAAGGGCTTTCCGCAAAGGAGGGGAAACGGAGCACCTGGTGCATCACTCTTCCCGGGGCTGAGGAGGGGTCTGCTCGCTGCCATACGTGTGGGAACCTGGCCATCCAGGGAGCCCAGTGCATAGAGGGGCCGGGCGGGGCAGGGGACAGAGCCACGCAGCCCAGCCAGATGTGCCCATTGGATGCTGGCTGGGTCCAGAGTTGCCGGATCTTCTGATTTGTCAAAAGCGCGATATCTAGCTTTTTATGTGAAATTGCCTGGTTTTCAAATGTGGACTGTTTGCTCTAGTTTTTAAAAATAAAAATATCAGCCAGGCCCAAAGAAAACACACCTGTGGGATGGATTCAGCCCACAGGCCACCAGTTTGCACACTTATTTCTAACCTGGTGGTTCTCAAGGGAGCACACCGCCCCCTAGGGGTTAAAATCTATGAAGGCATTTCTGGCGATTATAAAGCTTGGGGGATGCTACTGGCTTCCTGGGGGCAAGGACCAGGGACCTTTGATGTCCAGCTCTGCGCTGATTGTCCCACAAGGTCCCATACAGCCTTGCATTTCAGCTGGCTTCAGAGTTTTCTACCAGATCATTACATGAGTGGATTAATTAGTGTCATCTGAACCTTGACCCTACGTCCAGTTTACATAAACACTGAAGGGTTTTGCAGTTGTAATACGGCCTGAATTTTCCAGGGATGTACGTGATAAGTAAGTGGAGAGAATATTATGTCTGAATACAAAACTGTCCCAAGAGTTACTGCCTATCATTGAAAACCCGGTTACCGGCGGCCCCACCACCGAAACATTTGAATTGCAGATGCCGCCGGCCCACCCAGCCTGCGCTCTGGGCTGCTGTCATACTCATCACACTCCCGGCAAATCTGTGTCTCTTTGACAGCATCTGGCTGCTTCGTCGTGTCTCCTTGATGGATGTGCTCGAGAGTTCACACTGAAATTTTTCTTTATTATAAATTGCCTTCCTTTTATTTTTCTTACAGATTGCAGTTAGGGCATTGTATTGATTTTTTGGAAATGATGTGCATAGGTAGCATTCGTCACCTATAAATTTCCTTTCAGGAAAATAAGGGAGCGTTACACAATATTTGTCATAGAAATGGGACATCAGTCTAATGGCATTGAGAACAGCTCTTTGAAGGATCGGCTTAGTGTCTCATTCCTCCGAGGCGATAATTAAATATCCATCGATTGATGGTCTCCTTAGGCCTTGTTCTAGGGGTCTGTTGTGGGTTCTCTCTCCCTCCTCTGTCCCATCCTTCTGGGGAAAAAAAAACTACACTTTAATTTTTTTTTTTTAATCCTCACCCAAGAACGTATTTATTGATTTTAGAGAGAGAGGAAGGAGGAGAGAGAAACAGCGATAGGTTGCCTCTTGTATGGGCCCTGACCAAGGATCCAACCCACAACCCAGGTATGGGCCCTGCCCGGGGATCAAACCCACAACCTTCTGGTGTACTGGACGGATAGTGCTTCAACCAGCTGAGCCACCCGGCCAGGGCCAAAACCACACTTCGAAGGGGCAAAAGATTTTTAGATGCAGCTCAGCTTGCTGTTGGCTCAGCAGGCGATAAAAACCTGTGGCTAGGGCCGGGGGAGCTCTCCAGGCCTCTCTAGCACTAATCAAGTCTCCAGGAAAGAGATGGACCCTGGTCTTCATTTGCCGGAGCTGCATGACTCTCCCAAGGAGTGGGTGGCTAACATTTAATTAGAGGCCCAAACAGCCGGCCCTCCACAACTCCTGCAGACAGCTCACAAAGCCAGGGGCCTCGGGATTTTCTGCAGCCCAGCCTTCCTCAGTGGCCATGACCTCGCCAAAACCAGGCAGGCAGAACACAGAGATTGCGAAGGGATATGGCCAGCCATAGCCCTCAGCCTTCTCTCTAGTTATTTGCTCATCCCTGCGTCTCCCCCAGGCAATTAGCCATCCCTCCCCTCCGCCCTGCAGCCAGAGGAAGCTTTGAAAAATGGAAATCTAATCATGCCACTCCCTGCTTACAACCCTCCACTGCTGCCTCCTGCTCTTAGAATAAACACATTCTTGATGGCTGCCAAGACCTTGCACGCCTCGGCCTGGCACCCCTGTGCCCCCATCTCCATTCCTTTCTAACAATGCCTCTTTGCTGCTCCTCAAACATTCCGAGCTCGTGCCTGCCCCGGGGCCTTTGCACGTGCTGTCTACAGCGCCGCTCACACAGCTCGTTTGTGTCACCATTCACCTCCCATCTCTTAAAGCCCCTTCTGCATCAGTTAGTCCTCCCTACTCCATGTCACTCTTGACCATGATTCTGTTTTATGTTCCCCAAAGGACCTACCACCGTCTGGAACTTAGCTCAGGTGTTTTGAACTTATTTCTTGCCTGTTCTGTTCACTGCTGTGTCCCCAGATCCAAGAACAGTGCCTGGCAGGTATTGGGTACTCAGTAAATATTTGGATGAATGGATGACTCTTGGGCCTTAGGCTTGAAGTTAGCAGACAATGAGAACAAAATGGAATTTGGATTACTATCTCACTTTTCTGGCATTAAAAAAATATAACTGAAATTAGTTCAGGCAAATTTAGCTGAGTCCCAGTGCTCAAACGCTGTCACCAGATCCTGTCCTGCTTGTTGAATGGTCCTTCATTTGGGTTGGCTTTATTCTTAGGAAGGTTCTCTTTTGTGATGTTAAGATCGTCCCCATGGGTCCCATCTCACCAGCGTCACTGACCCTGGCTGAAAAAGAAGACCTCTTCCCCATGCTCCAGCTAAAGTCTCAGGGGAGATTTTCATTGGTTCCCCTAGGTTCATATGTCCATTCATTACCCAATCACACAAGCCAAGGGAGATGGGACACCCTGATTGGTGGGTCCCAGATCGTACGCCTTGCCCAGTATCTGGGGAATAGAAACAATGTCACCTGAATAGGTCAGACTGAGAGAGCAGACAAGTGGGTTCCCTCAGAAGACATAGTTTCCAGAAGACAGGAGAATGGATGCTGCACTAAAAAATAAAACAGATGTCTACTACAGAAACCCAAATCCAGCTTCCCCCTCGAGGGGCAAGTGCGAGGAGGGCATTTCTCCCAGCCTCCACCTTTCTCATTTGCTTTCCCACAGGCCTCTCTTCGGCCAGATCCCCTTTCTGGCATCCAGAACTTTCCACAGCATTGATTTATCACTTTGTGCAGCAATTTGCATTCGCTGTCTTTTCAGAAGAAAGAGATTCATGGTGTAACCTTGCGAGCAGCCCAAAGTTAAAAGGATCCAGTTACAGAATATCAGAAATGCCCCAGCCTTAAGAGCTTTGGGGCTCTGGGTTTATTTAATGCATTTCTTCCCAGCCTTGCTTCCTCAGCCAATTTGTCTGCCAGAAAAACAAAGACTTCAGTCCTGTGGCATTTCGCATCTAATATTTATAGTGTTCTAGAGTTTGCAAAAGCAATTCCTTCTCATTTATCACTTGTTTCTCCGGAGACCCCCACCCCTGGCTCCACCCCCAGAAAGTTAGTGGATTGTTCTCCTCTGCCCAAGCCAGGGGCCCCAAAAGCCAAATGACAGATGGCGATGGTCTCATAATTCAGGGCAGTTAGGGACGGGGTTGAAAGTGGGCTTGGACCACCTCAGCTTCGACTCAGTACCACTTGGGACCAAATTTGAGTCTTGCAACATGGCAGCCAACAGCCTGATTCCACACCTCAACCCAAATTATGTTTGGATTATAGGTGTTTTTTAAAGCCTGGAAATTTTACGTCCCCTCCCCTCAAAAAAAAAAAAAAATCCAGATATCAAGCTTTTCTTAAAAAAAAAAAAGAGAGAGAGAGAGAGAAAGAAAAGGAAAACAAAGATGCTGCTGCTAATGTTGATAATGATCTTGCCAATATTGGCCACAGTCCTGAATGGTAGGGGCCAGCAGACTCCAGCCCCCAGGGACCTGTCTCCTGTTTTTATAAATAAAGTTTTGTTGGAACATAGGCACGCCCGTCCCTTGACTGTTGTCTGGAGCTGCTATCACTCTGCGGGGGCGGAGTTGAATAATTGCAACACAGATTATATGGCTGTGAAGCTGAAAGTATTTACAGTCTGGCCCTTTGCAGAAAAGGTTTGTTCACCCCAACTAAATGGCAGTGGCCAGCTGGCTTTGTGTCACAGCTGAGGGCTCTTCAGTCCCCAAATAATAGTGGTTTAGAGACGATAGGTGCTTATTTCTCTCTCACTTGACAGCTTGGGTATCAGCAGCCCGGGGACAGTGAGACACCCCGGTGCTGGCGGCCCGGCTCTGTCTGTGATGTGCCACCGCCCTGGGGCCAGCCCTTATCCAGAATCACTGGCCATGTCCACGTGCATCCAAGAGGAAGGAGGCAATAAGGGAGGCACATTCACCACGCCGAGAGGCATTACCAGAACACACCACTCCCACCCACCGCTCCGCCAGAAGCTGGTCACGGCCAGGGAGGCAGAGGGTGAAACCTTCACCCAGGCCGCCGTGTGCCCAGCTAGCAGTTCCATTTCTGGGGAGAAGGAGCAAAGGGGCGCTGGACTGACTCAACACAGCCCACGGCGCTTCCCAGGCAGGGCCAGAACCTCCGTTTGCCACACGCCTCACCTTCGTGTGTGCTTGGTCCATTTCATACATTCACAGAATCACCTGAATCTTGTTCGAGTTTCTGTGCCCTGTCATTGATTTTGTCTATCCTGCCCCCGGGGGGGAGCGGGGGGGGAGGAAGAAAGGGAACTGATGAACTCTGGCGGCAGGGGAAAGGGCGCAGGCAGGGAACTGTACAAAATGTGTCCCGTTGGTATGTAAGCTAGTGATTGGGAAATAGTTGGGCCGAATGGGCTCCCAGATCTAGTGCTCAAAACATCGGCGTCAGCAGAGGCTGGGATGCACGGTGGATGCTGTAATGCCCCGTGGGGACTGTGGTCAGTATTCTCGCTCGTCCTGGGGTGGGAATCACCATCGTCCTGAGCAGCGGAGAGCTGTCTTAATCCCGCCACACTCCTGGAAACACTTCCTACATCTGGCTTCTCGCGTGGTTCTCTCCTCCCCCACCCACACCCCCTTTTCAGTCCTCTGGGCTGGCGCTCCATCATCCTGGCCCCTTACTCCCGAGCCCAGGGCCTGGGCCGCCTTCTCCAGCTCTGCTCATTCCCTAACCAGGGGTGTTTATCCCTGTGAGTGCCGCAGGACCCCCTTGGCATCTGGTAAAGGCTGTGGATCCTTCTAAGACTATTTTCAAATTAAATACGTAGAAGAAAATACACAGACTTACAAAGGAAGCCAGTGATATCCAAATACATTCATCAGAATACTGTAAACTGTGATGTGTGTGCTTCTTTACACATTAAATAATGTGATGTAGTGGTTATTTAGCTGGTAACTGATAAGTCTGATAACTTCTGCGATTTCGAAGGAGCGCTGTTTAAATGCTATTTCAGGGTGTCTGTGTGTTAACTGTAATGTGATAGAAAATATCTGATCTGTGACTTCTGTTGGTGACAAAGGCATAGATAACTACTGTTTCTGAGATTTGTTGCCTTCATTCATTATTAAAGGAGAAGCGAGTTAGAGGATAATGAAAATAAAGATGTAGTTTTCCTGTGCAAGTTCATGGACTACAGATTAAGAACTGCTTCCTTAGGTGGTATCATTCAGCTCCATGGCATTAAATGCCAGCCAAATGCCATCAACTCCCAAATTCCTACCCTCAGCCCAACCTTTCCCCAAATCTGGGTGCCTCTCTCCTGCTGCCCACCTGGCCTTCACCTTGATGTCTAACTGTCACCTCAAGGTTACACGCCTTTCCCACCCCCACGGTGCCCCCTTCCGAGAGGACGGTGGGTCCGTCCTTGTTGCTCAGGCCGAAAACCTCGAGGTCATCCAGGACTCACTCCTTTCCCGGCCACATCTAATGCGTTAGCAAATCCTGTTAGTTCCACCTTCAGAAATAGCCCGAACCCACCAAGTCCTCTGTCCCCACCTGGTTCCAGCCGCCCCCGGACCCCCGTGTTTCTGTGACAGCCCCAAGCGTTCACTTTTTGTACTGTTCCCAGCCCTAGAATGTAAGCTCCGTGAGGTTGCAGGTTTTGTCTGCTTTTTAATTTATTCTGTTTTGTTCAATGATGTCCCCAGTACCTAGAACCACGCCTGGTACATAGCAGTGCACTTCTAATGTTTATTGGATGAATGAATGAGTGAATGAATGAACGAACGAACACCATGATAAATAATATAACATTGTGACCAATAATATTATAAAAACCGTAATCAAAATTTTGGGTGCAGTCTCCCTACGTTTCCTCATTGAATCCTTCTCAACAGCTTTGTCAGGTGGGCATATGATTGTATTATCTGTCCCTATTCTACAGTTGGGAAAACTGAGCAGGTAGGTGAGCTAGCTTAATTTATCTTTTTTTTTCTTTTTTTTTTTACTTTAAATAGCTTTTCATTTTTCAATTATAGTTGACATACAACATTATATTCGTTTCAGGTGCATAACCCAGTGATTTCACATTACATAACGTACTGAGTGATCACCCCGGTGAATCCAGTCCCCACCTGGCACCGAGCATAGTTACTACAATATTACTGACTGTATTCCCTGTGCAGTACTTTACATCCCCCTGACTATTCTGTAAGTGCCAATTTGTAGAGAGAGTTTGATTTAAACCCGGTCTGTCAGCTCTAGGTCCCTCACCCTCCACGCCCGGCTGCCTTCCAGGATAAAAACCGTCCCCTGAAGCCCTTACTTCTGGAAAGACTGACCGAGGTGGGTCTGTGGCGCCATCCCAGGACCCCACGCCGAGGCTCTGGGAGTGGCCGTCCCTGCACAGCCCACGGCCGGATGAATCCTGGGGAAGTGCCCCCAGGGTGGGATCCGGACGGACCTCCTGATTTGCGTCTCAGCCCCAGCCCTCGCCAGCTGCAGAACACTGGGCAACAAGCAGCTTCACCTCTCTGTGCCTCGGTTTTTCCAACTATAAAGTGGGGACAAAAATAGCATCTACCTCATTGGGTTGTTGTGGGACGTCATCATCCTGTACCCCAGTGGCTCTCAAAGTGTGGCCCCAGGCTCCCTGGACCCAAACTTTTTCATGGTAATACCAAGACATGGTTTGCCTTGTTCACACTCACCTTTTCTCAGGTGCACAGTATTTTTCTAGAGGGTACGTAACACACCCACAACTATTAAAAGGGTTTTTAAATACCCCTCTCCTTCCCACGTGCCTCTGTCTATGTGGGGCTGGATTTTCCATGAGGCGTAACCAAAACAACGTACGGCAGCAGACTGAACGCAGAAGCAGATGTAGGAATCCGGCCATCCTCTGTTAGACCACTGAGGAGGTTTGCAGAAATGTAAACCAGCACAGCCCTTCTCAATTTTATTTCATTTTGGGAACAGACAGGGTGGGGCAAAAGCAGGTTTACAGTTATTCATGTGAAAAATAACACAATAATTAGTAAATAATAATACAAGAATAAACTCTGTGTTTCACGTATTCACGACTGTAAACCTACTTTTGCCCACCCTAGGACCATGATGTTATATATTCATTTATTCATTTGTTCACAAAGCCATTTATTCAATAATCATTAGAAGCACATTGCTAACGTACCAGGCATGGGTTTAGGTCTTTTTATCATTTTTTAAAACACACGCTAAACAAGTAGGTTATTACTATTTTTAAATGAATTAATATGTTTTAAATCTCCATTTTTATTTCTAATACGGTAACTGTCACTAAGTATGACCGCCATAAACAGAGCTCTTTGGGGTTCTGAATACTTGTTAAGAGTCTAGGGGGACCCCAACCCCAAACATCTGAGAACCACTGCTGTTGACTAACACGGGCCCTGGGCCCTTCCTCAGTTCTGCAAAGCGCCCCCACGGTGAAGCCACGTCCCGTGTGGATTACATAGGTCCAGGTCCAACCTGCCAGACACCCCACAGTCAAATAGACAACAGTTTAACAGCTCTGCCTGCTTTTCACCCAAACACAGTGTGCCCTGGCTGATGCGCAGTAAGACCCTGCTGTTCCCGGAGCCATGTGTGACTCCCTCGGGCCTCCCATCACCTGGGTGTCTGTGGGTTCAGTCACTCACTCATTGTCCCGCCAGCGCCTGTTGAGGGCTTAGCGCTTGCTGAGCTCGGTTCTAGATGCAGGGACGAGGGTGGGAACGGGGCGTACAGAAAGCCCTGCCCCAGGGAGCTGGTGGTCTGCTTGGGCAGGCAGGTGATAACGAAACAGAAGGCGGGTAGATTTTGTCAGGTGGCGCTAAATACTGTGGAGCAGCAAAATCAGGAGAAGAGGAAAAATCAGGGGGTAAGGGGAAGCCATTTTAATAGGATAAGTAGGCATGTAGCCCAATAAGGCAAGAGGTGGGCTGATACCTGGGAAAGGGGAGGAAGCAGTCCATGCAGATGTCTAAGGAAGGTGGTCCCTTCAGAGAGAACAGCAGGGGCAAAGGCCCCGGGACAGGAATCTGCTCCCTGCAGCTGGGAGCACATAAGGAGGCACTGTGGCTGGAGCAGAATGGACCGGGACACAGCAGGGGAGCCCAGGTCAGGGTGGGGGCAGAGGACAGATCACATGGGACCTCACAGTATGACAAGGACTCTGGTTTTAGCCCAAGTGTGATGCGGGGTCATTGAAAAGTTTCAAGCAGAACTGCAGCGTGTGAGTTAACAGATTCCTTCCAGCTACTGTGCAGGCCGGGCTGGAGGTGGAAGGGTGGACGCAGGAGGACCAGGGAGGAAGCTCCTGCAACGTCCAGGCGACCGAAGGCGGTGGCTTGGACCAGGCTGATCACAGTGAGGTGTGCTGGGTGCTCGGTCCTGAGTCTGTTCTGAAGGTAGAGCTACTGGGATATGTCGTCAGGGGACATGAGGGGACAGAGAGGCACGAACGATGCCTCCGGGGGTGTGGCTGCAGCAACCGGTGCCCACAGGAATGCTGGGTGAGAAGCAGGTTTACCGGGACTCATCAAGAGGCCAGTTTGAAATGCCTATTTGGCTTCAAATAAATTGATCTGAAGAACAAAATTACGTTAAGTCTGGGCGATACCTAAAAATAGCAAAACTTGTGAAAGAGGCGCCCAGACATCTGGGACTTAGAAGATGTCACACGGGGCAAAGGCCTCATTTTGTTCCCCAAACTCCTTGCCCGTGAAGTGGAGCTGCTGACTCGGGCAAGAGGGGCCTGACCGCGGGCGTGACTTCGTGGTGCGCTGACCTTTCCGAACCGCTTAGGCAAACACTGTTTATTGTCATTGGCTCGGCTCCGAGCTCCGGCCCCTCTTTGCTAATAGCTGTGTGTCATGCTCAGCCGACTTCATTGCATAGCATAAACATCCCTCCCGAGCTCATTACTGCAGGCTCGGAGGGGCCCTTGTCCTTTCCAAGACGGCGTCACATCTGGTTTCTAACAACCATTCTTCTTTCTCCAGAGACCTGAATTTTCATCTCCCTCCCTGAAAAAGAAAAGCAGGCTGTATTTGGGGAACTCACAGTTCCTTTTATTTTTTTTTCCTCTGGCGTTCTTACTCTGTGCCAGACATGATCTCATGGGCCGCTGCTCCCGTTTTACAGAGGAAGTCACTGAGGCTCGGCGAGGAGCCCTGGCTTGCCCGGGGACAGGGGGGGCAGGGCTCGAACCCTGGCGCCTCAACCCTGGAAACCCAGCTCTCCTGAGCCACGCTGGCTCCTTGGCTGTCACTGGAGACCGGCACAACTTCTGAAACTGCGCGCCTGCACGGGGTTCCTCCACCTCGACACCGCAACGCGTTGCGGTCAGATCACTCTCTGCAGCAGGGCATCCTGGGTGCGCGATAGGGCGATGAGCAGCATCCCTGGCCTCTGCCCACAGTGTGCCAGCACCACATCTTCCCCCGCCTGTGACAACCGAAAATGTGTCTAAACAGAGCCTTTCAACTGGTGCGCCACAGAAGTTATTAAAGCCTGCCATACCTGACTATTTAGTCGGGGGCACTGACCTCTTTTCCCTTGGATTGTCAAATTAAAAAATGACAGCAGCCAACGCAACAATAGCTATTTGGTGTGAATGAATCAACATTATACCTATTTTTTTTTTTTTTTTTTTTTTTGGTCAGATTGGCAAAAAAGAGTTTTTGGCGTGCTGCAGAATTCTAGCAATTCATTTCTGTGTGCCGTGAAATGAAAAAGTTGAAAATCGCTGCTCTAGACATTGCCCAGTGGCCCCTGAGGGCAGATCGGCCCGACGTGCCTGAGACCTGCTCAGCACGCACTGCGACACGCACCCCCTTTCCCAACGTGCAGCACTGTCTCCTGCAGGTGCTGTATTAGAAATCCCTTTTAACAGAATGTTGAGTTGCCTCCCGGAGCCTCAATACCCCCAACAGGGGCAGCTCTGCCCTGCACGGCCTGCGTGTCTCAGCCATGTCAACTGACCCCCAGTCCCCTGTCAGCAGTGATTACTGGGGCACCCACCCTTGGCCTCGTAGTAGGTGGGGGGCTACAGCACCCAGAAAAGGCCCTGCCTTGTGGACCCAGCATCCTGGGTGGAGAGATGATGATAAACAAGAAAACAATCTACAGGATAATTTTGAGAGTGCCGAGTACGAGGGAGAAGATCAATAACCTGATGAGCAACAAGTGGTGGGTGACTTTAGACCGGGGGATCAGGGACACCATCTCACAGGAGGAGACATCTGATCTAAGACATCACTGTGAGAAGGGAGAAGGCACATGTCCAAGGCTGAGGGAAGGGCTGGTACCAATGCCTTGAGGAGGCAGTGAGTTGGCACATTCAAGGAACAGGAAGCCTGGCGTGGCTGGAGCAGAGCAAGCAGAGGGCCAAGGCCTGGAGGCGTGGGCAGACGGAGCAGGACGGGCAGGCAGACCACTGAGCAGGAATGGCAGCGTCGCCTGGCCATTTGGGGGTGACTAGGTTATGTGAAGGCAAACGGAAGGAAGGTAGAAGGCACGGTCTGGGTGGAGGCCATTTCTGTTTTGAGCAAAGAAGTAAGGATGAAGAAGATGATTTGTTTCTCTTTTTAGACTTCACTGCTCAGGTGGCCTTGCCTCTTTCATTTAGATTTTTCAAACACTGGGTCCAAGGACTCAGGTTGCAGCTTTTGAGCAACTGTCACGTCAGAGGCTCTTAGAGAACTCCAACCCCTTTTTCCACCTTTCAGTTTCCTAGCTCCAGATTCAAAGTCCCAAGGTAGAATCTGATTGGCTGAGCTCAGCCACACACCCACCCTGTGGGTGGGGAAGAGCATCTTGATTGACAGTCAGGACCTTTGTATTTGGGAGGAACCAAGGATGCAGTGACTGTAGCTTTTTAGGAATTACCTGATAGAAAGTGTGCGCATGTGCGTGTGTGCGTGCGTGTGTGTGTGTGTGTGTGTGTGTGTTGGTATATTGGCTTCAAAATATGGGGGAAACTGCCAAATCAAAATGAAATAAGTATTTAATGAAATATTTATATTTAAGTAGAAATAATGAAATGCAGCATGGTCTCAACCAGTCGACTCTGGAATATTTTGACTCTGTTATTTATCGATTATCTCTAACGCAGGATGTGGGTAGAGAGGGTGTGGGATGGCTGTGCGCTAAGAGATACTTATGTCCTTAAAACAGCCTTACTCACAGTTCCGCCTAGATGGCCCCTGGCGGGAGAAGGACCCCCAAGGTAGTGGGTGCTGTGGGTCCCATTAGCTGCCCTGTGCTAGGCACTCGCGCTAAAGCATTCTTTCTATTGTTTCACATTGGTTCCTCCACTTTTCACGGAAGTAGGCACAGAGGGGTGAAGTCCCTTTCCTGGGGTCCCACGGTTAGGAGGTGGCAGACCAGGGTTCAAACCAGTCTGCCGCTCTCCCATATCATCTCCAGTGTTGCCCAAAGAAAGGGGAACAGTGGCCGGCAGGTGCCAAACGCAGTGTCCCCCATCCCCATCCACCGCTCACCAGCACAGGGAAGTGGCCCTGGCATCCGTGTTCTTGCCCGGGTGCCGAAACCCTCCATCTCCCCCGTATCCAAAACACTGCCTCTGCCTGCCTGTCCTCCTCTGCCAGGACTCACCCGCGCAGTCCCCGGTCGCAGCAAGACGCAGCTTTTACAGACCACAAATGCGATTATTACGTGGCAGTTTCGGTTCGATTCAGGGCGGGGAGAGAGAACAGAAGGGCCTGGCTCTCCCACCAGACCCCGAATGGTTCCCCGGCAGCACTTAACTCAGACAGATGGGGAGAGCAGCCGCCAGGAAGAAGGGAAGCGGGCTCGAAGCTGCGCAACCAAGGGCTGCTGCACAGCTGGCCGGCAGGCCTGGCGAGAGCCTCACGAAAGGATTCAGGGGTTAATAAAGCCCTCCAAGGGGGAGACAGCTGGGGGGACTCTGACATCTGTCTCTGCAGTGACTGGTAAACCAGGGGCAACAGAGCAGAGCAAGAAGGTGACAATGAAACTGGGAAACTGGGACACTTAGTGGCACGTGTTATGGCTGGATCTAAGCAATATACAAATATTGTTCTCATAACTATCCTATGAGATAAATACTGTTATCACCCCCCCCCCATTTTATCAGGGGATAAACAGAGGTATCAAGAGATTAAATGATTTGCCCACGAATGCACAGCTTACAATGTGAAATGCCTCCACGGGTCCCTTAAATGGCATGTGTTTTATCACTTTCTCTGGGACATCTCCATCCTTTTCATCACAACCACGTGCTCTCATTTATGTCGACGATTAAGTTCTCCTTTCACTAAGTTCTTCTGGCAGCTTATCTCGAGTTTCCCAGGAAGCAAGTGTCCGCATTCCCGTGGGCAGCTCTGTTTCTTCTAGAACGGCATTACATTCGACTCAGGTTTCAAGTACAGCACTCTGACTTCTGGTTTCTTTGCTGCACTTTGATCTCTGTTGTATGGTTCTCTCCTTCCACTTCTGTAAAATGTCTTGTAGATGTATCGCTGGGAGACACACGGAGGCCCTGCCGTCTATTCGTGAACAGAATGACAGGTGCACTGTGACTGGTCACCAGTTAACTCGGCAAGAGGGGACGCAATGGGCCGCTGAGCACCATGCACATACGTGATTGACACATCCGCTTGTGGATGGGAGGCCAGCTGTGAAGTGTGTACCTTATGCCATCACAGTGACTATCTGGTGGTGGCTAAACGTGAACCGGCTTGTGGGAAACCGGGGTTGAGCTGAACTGTGGAAACTGACGTTTGTGAGCGTCAGGGCCCTGCGACGTGAGGGCGGCCTGCAGGGGGCGGCTCCTCTTCTGGTCGTCATTGCCGTCCTCTTCGTTGGGCCGTCACATGTCATTCCTTTGCACCGTGGAGCCCCTTCACAGCCCTGGCCCAGTTGAGAGTCTCCTTCCTCTCTCCATCTCTCAGCTCTGCTGCTTCCTCCCATGCTGCTTCAAGTTCAAGTAGACACTCATCTCCTGGGGACAAGGTGACTGCTGCCCTGGCCAGTGTGGCTCAGTCGGTCGGCGCATCGTACTGCAGCCGAAAGGGTGCGGGATGGATTCCTGGTCAGGGCATATGCCTGGGTTATGGGTTCCGTCCCCAGTCTGGGCATGTATGGGAGGCAACTGACCAGTGCTTCTCTCTCACATCGATATTTCTCTCTCTCCCTTCCTCTCTCTCTAAAAAGCAATGAAAACAGTGTTCTTGGGTGAAGATTAAAAAAAAAAAAAAAAATGACTGCAAGCAGCTTCAAGCCCTGTAGAAGAATTTCGCTTTGCCAGTAACTCTTTAAAAATCCCAGGGCTGACTCTTAGTGGCTCAGCTTGGGTCACATGCCTATCTGTGAACCAATGGCAGTAGCCTGGGGAGTGTGGTGCTCTGATAGGTCAGGCTGAATTAAGGTCAGCCCAGGCGTACTGAAGTAAAGAAGTGGTGGTACCCGGAGGACCACAGTCCGAACCAGGCAAGCGAGACGAAAGTTCCACTGCCAGGTGTGGATTTCCACCCAGTGCCTGGCACGGGGGCAGCAGTAAAGTTTCCATCTCTTCCCTGCTTCGTAGGAGCAGCCGTCAACCAGCACATTTTCAATGGCCTTTCCTGGCCTGGGATTTAGTTCCCCTTAATCTGCCTGCCAAGTTGTTCCATCCCCCGCACCAGCCCCCAGTTCACTCTTCCTTTGGCACCGTCGGAGCCTGGAAAACTCTGACATCAGCCATCACACAGGCTGTATTTTTTATCTTGATTTTAATTCCAGCTCATTCTCCTGGCTGTATCTCCCAGCCCAGAGCCTTGGGGCCTACGCTAATTTGCTTGTCCCACCTCATCTGGTGCCGGAATAACCATTTTAAAAACTGCCTTGGGGAAATCTAATCAAATGAGAACAAAATCTAATTTGGCACTAAAAGCCTTTGACTGAAGCCCTGTTTTCTAGGGCCTTGTGGAGCCTGAATAATAAACTCTTTCTGGATTTTTTTAAGGGTTGGGGGTTGGCGAGAAGGGAGAGAGGTGAAAGAGGAGATTCTAGCAGAGGCAACAGCTCCCAACGCTTTGACACCCACGGCATTGGTCAATAATAGGCAGGGGCAGGCTCCCAAAGGTAACAACCCATTTCCCACCCCAGGCTGAGAATTTAAGCTTGTTAGCATCCTGTACTGAGCCTTTATCAGATAGACTGTGGTCCTAGTCTTCAGGGTCAGACCAGTAGATCGCAAGTGAAGCCAGGGACCTGGGAAGCCTGGGGGAGAGAACCGAGTTCCCCCGTGGGAAATTCAGTGAGCCGCCTGCTCCAGGATTTCGTTCAGAACAGTGAAGTCCTGTGCTTCTTAAAGTGCTTGTGGTCCTGGGTTCCCTTCAGAATACTCGTAGGTCAAAAGCTATGGCCATTTCCCAGAAAATGCGCACAAATGCACAGTCTGGTGCATAATGTTTCAGGGGACTTGTGACCCTTTTGAAGTATCCCTGTCACACTTCCTGTTGCTTCTCCTCACTGGGGCCTCCAGGACCTGACATGACCTGGCCCCTCTATCCTGAAACGTCATCTCCTCCCTTCCTCACCGGCCTCCTTGGGTTCCTCAAATGCCCTCAAGTTTGTTCCTGCCCCAGGACCTTTGCACATGCCCTTCCCTCTGCCTGAGGCTGTTTGCCTTGTCTTCCGTATTCTCTTGGACTGGCTCTCACCATTCCTCAAAGAGGCTTCCCCTGACCACAAGGTCTGGTGGCGCCTCCAGGGTCCATCACTGGCCACTTTGTCACATCATCATCCTTTATGCTCTTCTTCACCACTGTTGTCACCAACAACACCCTCTTTATTTGCCACAGCCCCCCCCACTCAGACGGCAGCCCCCTGAGGGCCAGACCCCGCTGGTCTCACTCACTGCTGTGTTTCCAGCACGTAGGTCAGCTCCGGGCATACTGTAGGTGTTTAATAAATAGTCGGTGAGTGGATATAGTGATTTTTACCACGTTCAGGCACACGAATTCTGTTCATTACTTAGTATTTTTCTCTCCACTCTTTTTATTCTTTTTTTTTTATTTCATTTGTTTCAAAGGGAAACTTTCACATTCCCACCAGTATTACTTGCCATGAATAGAATATGTCAGGGCTCAGCGAGGGGGTCTTATTAAATTTCACCCTCTTCCTTGTTGAGGTTCCGAACCAACTGAGAAATAAAACTCAGGAGTCAGCAAACAGATGCCAAAATAGCACTTTGAGGAACCTGACAAAGGCTGGGCTGGAGGGCACGGGCCTCTTTCTGAGGGTTGTCATGACTACTGCTGCAGGGAGCCTGTCCCGCTCCTGACTTCCGGTGATCGTGACCCTGTGAATGATTGCAATTCTGCTGAGTGAACACCCAGGATGCCATCGCCGGGTCAGAAGGTATAAGCATGTGCGAGGGGAGCCAGCACTGCCAAGCAGCCTTCCACGTTGGCTGCACCAGTTCACACGCCCACCGGCAGGTGTGTGAGTTCCAGTTGCTCCACCCCTCCCCCAACGCGTGGTGCTGTCCGTTTCTTAGCGTCAGCCATTCTGGTCGCTGTGCAGTAGACAGAACTCAAGGGGCCCATAAACGTGAATGCAAAAAAAAAAAAGAAAAGAAAAATTCGCTCTTACTTTCACTAACCTACAACTGAAACTTAGCAGTCGCTTCCATTATGAACGTAGGCCACAAGCCACAGCAGGTGGGCAGAATCTATAACTCTGTCATCCGTGGAAACCAACCATATGCTAACATTCCATTGCAGCCACTGCAGATTTTGCAAAACAAAGTATTTGCACGCATCGCTGCTCTCAAATGATCCCTCTCTGCAACATCTCGATTTGCTATCTTAGGTAAAAATAATTTTTAAAGACAGCAGCGGTTATGTGGGAAAATATTTTAATGTGTTCGTAACTATATTTCAAAATAATTGATTTCCTCTGTAATCCTATATATTTTATTTTATGCATGTAAAAACCCTTAGAAGCGGGTCCCCGCCGTCACCTGCTCGCCGAGGGCTCCGTGCTCAGCGGGCGGGTCTGTCCTCAGGCCTGGAGCGCAGGACGGTTGTGTGGTGCCCAGGAAGGGCAGGAAGGGCTTTTTCTCACTGCGTCTCACATGGCGTCCTGGCCTCCTCTCCCCCGCAGCTTTCTTCGGAAAGTACCTGAATGAGTACAATGGCTCCTATGTGCCCCCGGGCTGGAAGGAGTGGGTCGGCCTCCTCAAAAACTCCCGCTTCTACAACTACACACTCTGTCGGAACGGGGTGAAGGAGAAGCATGGCTTTGACTACTCCAAGGTAAGTACGGCAGCTTTCACAGCCCGTTGCGTGGTCCTCTGCCCCCGCCCTCCAGGGGACAGGCAGCGAGTCCGTGGGCATGGGTTCAGAGCCCGTCCTTGGCCCGTGCTCTGTGCCCTCGGTTCTGCCGCCTGCTCTTAAGAACCTCAAACCTGGGAAACGGGCACACCCTTGCAGCCTCAATAATGTGCACCTGCTATGGTCCGGGCACTGGGCTGGGTGTCTAATCTTCACAACAGCCATCTAAGGTGAGGGGACCAGTTGAATTTGATCACGTTAGTCATTCGTTCCCTCAACAAGTATTTACTGAGAACCTGCTCTGTGCCGAGCTCTGTGCCAGGTACGGGGTGTCCCAGGGTGAGTCGGCCACTGTAGAGAAAGACACCTGTGTGCGTGTGCACACAACACACACACACAGACACACACACACCCTCCCCCCCCCCCCCCCCAGCCCTGTCTTCTATTGTGTCATCTCCACTGCGAGCCATTTCAACCGTGCCTGTCTTGATGGTTAGTATGTCGAGCCCAGCATCGTTACTGGTGCTCGCCAGCCCTGAACTTACCCAAGTCTCACCTACCTTCTCTTCCAGAAAGCCTTCCTGGATTGCCCTAAACTGCAGATTTATCCTTTCTTGAATCAGACTCTCCTCTTTCAGTTGTGACCAGAAGCTCAGTTGAAGAGGAAACATATTTGCTTATGCAACTGATCCAGCAGTAACAGATCAGAGGAAGCTTGGGCCAGAGGCTCAAACACGACTTTCCGGCAGTTTCTCTCCTCTGAGCTCTGTTTTCTGCTCTTCAACCCCATTCACAGACTCTCTCTCCCCCCTCCTACTAGCAGTTCAGCTAGCTGTCCTTCCATCCCCTCTGCTTCCTGCCCTGCTGAAAGCACGGGAGTCTCTCGCCCAGGATGCCCAGCAAGCATCATAGCATCTCATTGGCTCTGGCCGGGGCATATAGTTCTCAGATCGAATCACGAAGGTGGGTTTACTAGGAAAAGCTGCAGTCCCCTTCGGGGCCGGAGGCAGCGAGGTTCAGTGGGTGGGGCACCCCAGGATTCGTCCCCTAGAGGCACTGACAGTTGACTTCCTCTTGGGATCCGACCCCTCCTTTTACCCAAGAGCTTTGCCGCATTTTGAGATCCACTGTTAGTTACCTTTGCCATATTAAGAGCTTTTCTAACACCTTCAGATCACATTCCACAACCAGACCAGCATCTCTTCCATTGACATAACATTATTTTTATGCGATAGGTTCTACAAGCCCCCATGTAAAGCCCTTTTGTACTCCTAAAATTAATGATAAAAAAGCATTCAAGGAAAAGCACATCAAGTAGCAAGCAGCTCTCTCCCCTCCCGTCCCCTCCCCGCAGCCCCCAGTGACTGTGCGGGATTCATCCTGGTACCGCGGAACCCGTGAAGCCGGGCGCTTGGCCTCTCCTCGCCCTCTGCCGTCCAGCTTTCTCCCCCCAGCTTGATCCGGGAACCTTCTCTTTCTCCCAACAGTGTATCCTGGGCAACTTTCCACCGTGGTGACCACAAGTCAAGGGCCCTTGAATTGTCTACACAGCCCCACTCATAGGAACACAGTGTAAGGCCAGCAGTCACCTTCCCGCTGCTGGTCACTGCTGTATCAACACCACTGTGGTGCCGTCCTCGGGCATGGAAGCAGTGCCTGTGTGTCCCTGAAGGCATGTCTGTGGATGCACACAGACACCAGTGGCGGGGGGTGGGTGTGTGATACAGTATAACTCAGGGTAGAATCTGGAACCACTTTTTCACCTTTTTTTCCTCTGAAATAGTATCCTAGTTTGAAAGTGACTCTTTCAGACAGAGCTGCTCCCTGGAAAGCAGTGGGTACGTTTCAAGAACTCATTACCTACCAGAGAGATGAGCAGCTAAAGATTTGCCACGTTCAGGGAGAGTTTTAGGCTCATTCAGCTTCATGGCTGAGGCAGGAAGGTGCTCAGTCTCCACCCATCCCGTTTCCTCCTGCGCTTCTCCCCGCTCTCTGCCGCCCAGGATCGGAGCGGGTCTCACCGCACAGGCCTTTGTGCTGCTGCTCAGCACATCCCAGCATTGCCCTCGCCGGTTCCCCGCTTTCTGCTGCTGAAGCATGTGGCAGGCTCATTCCTGCCTCTGAGCCCTTGTGTTGGCTGTTCCCTCTGCCTGGAACTCTTCCCTGCATCAGTGGCTCTCAACCCTGGCCGCACACTGGAATAACCTGGGGCAACTTTTTAAAAGACTGGTGTCTGGGCTGAGCAATCCAACCAGAAACTCTGGGAGTGGGCCCAGGCGTCGGCGAAGCTCCCCCGAGATGCCAGCAGCTAAGATGAATCCCAGTAATGTAGATCTTCCCGTGCCTGGCTTCTTCTCATCCCTTAGGTCTCAGCTCAAATGTCACCTCCTCAGAGAGGCCCTCCCTGACTGCCCCAGCTCAAGTGTGCTCCCCACCCCAGCTTCCAGTTTCTCTTTGTCACATCTTGTCTTTCTTTGTCTCTCATGCCCTGTCGCTGTCTTGGGGTTTTATTGACAAGCTCATCTGCTCCTGCCCCCAACGCAGGCACTCTGGGAACGCAGGATGTACCCACCCTGCTGCCTGGTAGTCCCCGGAGCCTTGAAAAGACTTCAGGCTTAGGAACTAAGACTCAGGGGGCCTGGCTGTAACACTTTGCAGCTGTGTGACATTGAGTCACATAGCTTCTCGGTGCTTTCATTTCCTGTTCTAGAAAACAGGATTTAGCATCACACACACTTTCTGTGGTTGTGTAAGAATTAAACGAGCTAATACAAGGAAACACAACAGTCCCTGGCACACCATAAGCACTCGGTGGTATAAGCTATCTTTATTTCAGCATCTACCATGAATGAATGACAAGTTGCAATTTCCCGCCCATCCTCCCGAAACTTTTCTCTGCTTTTCCCCCCTCCATCATGCATAGCACCATTTGACATTCACACTCTTTACTTGCTCACTTATTGCCTATCCGCCCCCTAGACCGTCAGCTCCCCAAGGGCAGGGGTTGGCTGGTTTGGTCTCTGCTGTGTCCCGCTGCCTGGCGCACTTGGTATGAACGCTCGGCTCCTCACGAGCTCTCCGGTCTCTCCCGTGCCCCCCCAGGATTACCTGACAGACCTCATCACCAACGACAGCGTGAGCTTCTTCCGCACGTCCAAGAAGATGTACCCACACAGGCCCGTGCTAATGGTCATCAGCCACGCAGCCCCCCACGGCCCCGAGGACTCAGCCCCTCAGTACTCCCGCCTCTTCCCCAACGCGTCGCAGCACATGTAAGCGTCGGCACCCGCCTGCGGAGCCCATGGTTGGCATGGGGGGCAGGGGAGGGTCACAGTACTGTCACAGCAATGACAGAGCTGGGCGAAAGAACCCGGGAACACACAGCTCACCTGCGGGGAGAGCGGGTACAGATCCAGCCCAACTGGCCACACCACCAGAGCAGGCGACCAGTTTTAACTTGGGACCCACGTCCTCCCGCCAGGAGGTCTGTGCCTAGGACTGCCTTGCAGCATAATAGGTTTCCTTTGTAATCCCATGTGTTGTGTTGTATACATTTTAAAACATTCTTTTGGGAAGGGGTCCACAGCTTCATCAGACCAGTAACATCTTCGCCCGCCTTTATTAAGCATCAGCCGTGTGGCACGCTCGGGGCTGAGCCCACTACGGGGCACCAGATTATTGACTATTCACAGTGACCCTTGATGTTTTAGTTAACACATTACCCTGAAGTCTAGCAGCTTCCAGCTTCAGGATATTACCTCACCAGGGTGCCTGGGAGTCAGGTGTCTGGGAGAGGCATCTTTGGGAGGTTCTGGCTCAGGGCTTCCTGAGGTTGTCACGAAGGGGCTGCAGCGCCCCCCCCCCCCCCCCCGCCCCCAGGCTTGCCTGGGCTTCTCACTGCATGGGAGCTGGCTTGCTCCAGAGCACGTGGTCCGGGAGAGTGAGAGGCAGGCAGGCAGACAGATGCAGGGAGGTGGCGGGAGGCTGGGGCAGAAGCCACGGTCCTCTAACCCTAACCCCAGCGACACCCCATTGCCCTGCCCGATTCTGTCACTGCTGCTGCAGCGTGGGAGGGAGCTGCCCACGCGTGTGACACCAGGAAGCAGGGGCCGTGGAGGGCTCCCTTGGAGGCTGTCTGTCGATTACACGTTACAGGCCAGGTCATGGGGCACAGAGAGGTGGGGTCTTTTCCCGGAGGACCCCCAGCTTGTACAGGCAGAGACAGGACCTGATCGCGGCTCCACTCCCACCCGCCCTCTCTCTGCCCACCCACCAGTCCCCCCTCCAGCCAGCAGCGAGTAAACCTCTCTGGAAAGTCCTACTTTTCTCTGCCTCAGACCTCCTCCCACCTCGGGGTGACACTCAGCAGCCTTTGCTGTGACACCGGGGCATCAAGGACGGCGCAGTTGTTCTGGGGGTTGAATTCACTGCGTGCAGACGGCGTGGCCCTCCGCCGGCCCCTCACTGTAACTGCTCTCTGCCAGCACCAGAGTGGCTCGCACAGGATCCGGGGTGTGTTAGCCTCTGATCCCTGGTCTCTGGGGAGGAGGACTGACAGGTGATGAACTGCGTTCCAGGGGCTGCAGTGCCGCCCTCATCCCCCAGAGGGCAGCACGGCCTCTCTGGGCAGCCGACTTGCCTGTCCCCTCCTCCAGCCCACTCCTGCCACCCTGACTGACGGCTCACCTTTGCAGAGGGGGCATGTGGCCGGCTCAGTCCCACCTCAGGGAGTGGCCGTGGGGTGGGGGGTACGCTTCGCTTCCGTGGTTTCTCCTTTAAAAGCGGCGCCGGCAGTGCCCCTCCCCCCCAGCAGCCCTGGTGTTTCATGATGAGATTGTTTGACATTACCTGCTCATTTATTTTCCCTTTGAAATGAAAATTACAGAAGTCGAGCATGAGCAGCGCCTGCTATGACTTACCCAGAGAACCCCCTCGCCTTATTAGGGGTGTGTTTGGAAGGCTCTCTTATCTCTGGGGTATAATCATTTCCAAAACAAAACCAGAAAGTTCTGCAGCTGGGATGTTTAGTTATGACAGTAGGGGGGCGAGGAGGGGACAGAGCCCCGCAGGTTGGGTCGGAGTTCCAGATCCTTCTATCAGGAGGCTGCCGTCAGAGACTCTGACCCCGCCAAGCCCACGCCCTGCCCCGGGGCTGGGCCTTGCAGGTTCTGAGAAACGCTGCTTGTTGCCATCATCCCCCTTCCCTCGCTCCTTACACTTACGCACACCCTTGAATGGGTACGCACGGATGCAGGCACGAACACGCAGACAGGTACAGAGACAAAGCCACAGGTGCACATACGCACGTGTAGAGACACACACACACACAAATGCAAACATGGATACATACACACACACAGATACATGTGCACACAGATACCCACAGACACACGGATCAGACACAAACACACATACAGAGATACAGTTACACAAGCGTGGACACACAAGCACAGGCACATATCTCAGGGTCAACACAGATACATGTAGATACACACACAGACACACATATATACAGACACACAAAGACATATCCAAACGGGCACATACACACAAGCATGCAAAGACACAAATACGCCAACCTACAGGCACGTACACACACTTATGACACAGGCGTGCAAACACACGGAGATGCACGCATGCGGACGCCAGTCCCCAGAGCTGCGTCTCCAGCGTGGCATTGACTGTGGGTGCCTGGGCCTCTCCTTTTCTAACCCGTGGGAGCCAGGCTGGGTTGACAGCCTGGGGTGAGGGGCTGCGAGGGCAGAGTCGCCCCCCAGGCCCCTCCCCCACCGAAGGGGGAGGCCCTCCTTCAGGCCCTGCTGTGAGCAGGCCGGACATTCCTCGGATTCCTGAGGAGGTGAGGGCTGCAACTCCATCCAACGGGCTGCTGGGTTCCCATGAAAATGCCTCAACACCGTCTCTGAGGAAGGCTGGCCTGGCGCAGGCGACGGTGGCACTGGCCGCAAGTGGGACTCCGGGCCCTGCAGCCCATGCCTCTCGGGGCAAGGGCTTCAGGACCCGCCCTCCGGACCACCCCCGCCCCGACAGACTCACCCCGCGCCAGCCTCCGGACCGACACCATCCTCACCAAATGTAATAGATTCAGGGATGATTGCTCAAAATTGCCTCCTGGAATGTGGCCCTCGGGCTCCGGGGAACAATTTTCCCACACCGCCCAGCCGCCCTGAGAGCTTCTTTGTGCAGCGGCAGCCAGCAGCCCAGATCCAGCCCCTCCGTGAGGGGGTGGCAGGGCGCTTGTTCCTGGGAATGTTCTACACGCGGGTCAGGCCCCAAGCTAGTCCGCAGGAGCACGCAGCGCTCTTCAGAATCAAAGGAGGCCTTGGGCCGGGTTGGACTGAGCGGCGGGAGACCAGCCAGGGACTGAAAGCAAAGTCCAGCAGGAATCTGCAGGCTGTGACTCACGGGCTCTGCATAGCAACCGTCTCCATAACGGCCAGGCCGCAGTGTTATTACTTCTGCCCCGAGAACATTCTGACATTCAAGAGGCTGTAAAAGTGCTGATGGGCCCTCACCCCCCTCAGGGGAGGGAGTTGGGCCCTCCAACAAGGCCCATTTTGCCCGCCCCCAACCCCTGCAGCCGTTGCCCCTTAACTGTCATTTTGAAAAGCCTTTTGTCTTCATGGGGAAATTTAACCTTTATGTGCAGCTTTGGGGAAGGGGTAAGATCTAGGGGGGCCTTGAGTATCATCAGCTCCAGGGATGCCTGCTGTCTGTGGGGCTTAAAATAAAGCACTTCCCATCCGCGGCGTCCCCACCCAGGATCCCCATATGTTGGCGGGGCTTTCATAGCTCCTATCCTGGGGTGCGGTGACAGGTGTCCTTGGTTTGGGACAGAGTAATAAATATACCACTAGGATCATCTGCAAGCTTCTGAGGCCGGGGCTGAATTAACCTGGGTACCTGCTGCTCGATCTGCCGGCAGGAATTTCCTGGCCAAAGCTTTGCTCACACACTGCAGGTGTGAGGGTCGCAGCAGGGCCGCCCGTCGGGGAAGCCCACCGTACCCGCTGTGGGGGTTCAGACCCCATCTCTGCCTTTAGCAACCTAGTCCCCTCGCTGGGCCTCAGCATCCTCATTTCTCACACACGGAGAATAAAATTAGCGCCCGCTGCTAGGACCACTATGAATATTAAATGAGACGGTGCAAGGCAGACCCTTCAGGCTGTGCCCTGCACGTGGTAAGCACTCGGTGGAAGTCAAAGTTTATTTGTCCGGTTCCCATTCGTCGTCCCCGCTGACCCTTCTGCAGCGGCCTCAGCGGGCGGCGGCTCCCCTACCCACTCCCACCCCACGCCGGCCGGCCCCCCCACACTGCTCTGACTCCCATTTGCTCCTTTGTAAATGAGGGGTTAAATCAAACAGGAACAGTGCTTGGGCCAATGACACCAGAGGACGTGGCAGGTCCCAAATGCACCCATTCAGGCGCCATCCTCACAACGTCAGCCATGCATGCACGTCTGTTAGTTATCTACGTTATAATCAGTTTCCCTTTTGGAAACCAAAATCTACCTATTGCAAAAGGAAACTGTGGCAGGCGCGCCTGCACCGTGATAGCTGCCGCTTGCCGTCTACCCAAGGTAGCTGGGAAATGCATGTACGTGATCCTGTTCAATGAGAACCGGGCACTGTGCCTGCTGGAGGCTCCGAACGTGAGCCTCTCTCCTCCTTTAAAAAGAAAAACACGCACACTCTAGGCAGGTGCTAAAGGAAGATTGACACCGGAGCGAGACTTTGGCCTTGATGTCTCGCTGTGCTGACAGAGCTGGAATGGGAAGGACTTGCTGCGTTTGGGGCCCCAGGTCCTTTAACACTGTGCCTCCTGAGGTCTTCCCATGTGGCCACTCCACGCGTGGAGACATGCCGAGCTAACGAGTGGCAGAGGCCCTGGCGCCGGCGTCCACTGCCCACCCACGGCAAGGTGGGGGCATTTCACACTGGGCTGCAGACGCAGGGCAGGCGCTCCTTCGCAGCCTGGCTGGGCCGGGGGCGGGGAGGGGCTACCCGCCACCCTCTGACCTGTCCTCTGCGTGTGTGTTTTCCCCGCCAGCACACCGAGCTACAACTATGCACCCAACCCCGACAAGCACTGGATCATGCGCTACACGGGGCCCATGAAGCCCATCCACATGGAGTTCACCAACATGCTCCAGCGGAAGCGCCTGCAGACCCTCATGTCTGTGGACGACTCCATGGAGACGGTAGGTCGCCGCCCCCCTCACCCGCGCGCCTTCCTGCTGACGCCCCTCCCCCCCGCCCTTCACCCCGTTCTGAGTATCACTATGGTGGCGGCCTGGGGAGAAGGGCTCTGAGCAATCCGGACCACCCCTGCCCCAGGAGACGGAGACTCTCGCTCTGGCCTGTCCATTACGATAGCCGCGTGTGGCTCTTTACATTTTCTAGCATCTTCATTGAGAGAAAATTCACATGCCACACAACTCACACAGCTGAAGCGTGCAGTTTAGCAGTTTTAATACATTTGCAGACTTGTACAATCAGCACCACAATCACCTTTAGGACACTTTCATTGCCCCACAAAGAAACCCCGCAGCCTGACCCACCCCGCCAAACCCCCTCGGCCCTTCAGCCTTAGGCAGCCACCAGTCCACGCTGTGCCTGTGGCTTTGCCCCTTGTGGACATTTCGTATGAATGGGATCACACGGCGTGTGGCCCCCTGTGACTGATTCCTTTCCATAGTGTATGTTTTCGGAGTTCATCCACTTGGGGCCCATAGAGCTCCATTCCTTTCTACTGCTGAGCAACAGTCCATTGTGTGGACATACACCATATACTTTATCCACAACCATTTAAATTTAAATTCATTAAAATACAACGCAATTTAAAATTCAGTTCCTTAGTCACACCAGCCGCATTGTAAGCGCCCAACAGCCGCACATGGCTGGTGGCCGCCGTATTGCCCAGGACACAAATTGACGTTGGCAGTGTCGCAGAAGGTTCCATTGGAGCGCAGTAGGTCTCAGGCCCCCCCCCGCCCCCCCCCGCCCCCGCTGTGGGCCCACTTCCTTCCTTCATCAGCATTTGTTGAGTGACGGAAGTCCTGCTCCAATGGAGCTTAGTTACATTCCAAAGCAGGGAGACAGACAACCCACCAATAAATGGGAGAGGTAGAAGGTGAGGACTGCCCTGAAGAAGGGGACAGAAAGTGACAGGCCGTAGGGAGGCTGCCCCAGGGGCCCCACTGAGAGGAGTTGGCCTGAGACCCAGGGTCCCGCCAGCCGCGGAGAGAGCGGGCAGGACTCTCCGAGCTCCACGCCGGTCCAGGCACCCTCACCTGCTGCCCTGTGTCTCAGCTCTACAACATGCTGGTGGAGACGGGCGAGCTGGACAACACCTACATCGTGTACACCGCTGACCATGGCTACCACATCGGCCAGTTCGGCCTGGTGAAGGGCAAGTCCATGCCGTATGAGTTCGACATCAGGGTCCCGTTCTACGTGCGGGGCCCCAACGTGGAGGCCGGCTCACTGTAAGTGCGCCCCACCCCCTCGCTGCTCCAAAGGCCCAGGGCGGCAAGGAGCAGGCGGTTCAGCCGTGCAGCCCCGAGCCCCCTCCCTGGGGCGGCTCCCGTCCTTGCAGGTGAACCTCGGTGCCAAGGGAAGCAGCGATCCTGTCTCTCGGGGTGGATTCTGAGGCATTTATGTGGCTGCTGGGGAAGGAGAGGCCAGGAGCCGTTAGCACCTGTGCAAACAGAAGCTTTGTGGCGGGCGATATGCCAGGGCATCGGGAGCTGGCCCGTGTGTCCCGCCAGCAGGTGGGAATGCCGCCCTGATTTCTGTCTGGCTGGGCGCCCCTGGGGTCTGGTGGCTGTCGGAGGAATCCCCCCGCCGCAGGGAAGGGAGGGGGGAGGCAGGAGATGGGCCAGCTCAGGCCGTAGCACAAAGGGAAGCGGCCCCCCTGCCGCCCTTCCTTGAGGGCCATGTGGCCCTCAGCCAGCCTTCTCTCAGGGTTAAGCTTTGAGGTGACACCTTCTGGCAGCAACAAAAAAAAAAAAAAAAGAAAGAAAGAAAAAAAACACATCCGGAGCAGGGAGAGGCAGAAGGCCTCTTCCTCGGATCCGCAGGGACGTTGTGGACACCAACTTGGGTGGGGGTCTGGAATGCAGAGAAATCACTCTTAAGTCGCTCATTTGCTCTGACTCCCATCTGATCCCTGGACCCAGACCGGACCCCCACAGGCAGCGGCAGGGCTGTGCTGCAGAACTCCCCCCGACGGCACGGGCGCGCACCCTGGGGGACTGAGATGACCCCGCCGCCTTGGACACCTGGTGACAGTTCCAGAGCCCAGCCCGGCCTCGTCCCCCTTATTCTGCCCCCCTCATCAAATCTCTCTGGCCTCAGGGTCCTCCTGCCCCACCATAATCATAGCGTAATAATAACTGTGTGGTGGCCGTTCAAAGGCCGGGTCTAAGCTTTTTACGCCCACGTGTTCATCTGAGCATCACCACGGCTCTGTGAAGGCAGTGCTGTGATCGTCGTCCCTTTCATACCGAAGGACACCAAGGTCAGATGCCTGGGGTCACATGTAAGGAAGGGAGCTGGGCTCCGAAGCCAGAGTCTCTGCTCCTGCCTGCCTGTCCACATGGCCTCTGGGAAACCTTGAGCCGCCCCGGAGAGTTGAAAGAATGTGACCCCCGAGGGGCTCCGCAGCACTGGCATTGTGGGGCTGGTCCGCCTCAGAGTCTGTGGTCTGGTTCTGAGGCCCCAAAACAACTCCACGTGGGCAAAACTGAGTTTGGGGCTGAAGACGCACAGGAGGTCTGTCAGCCAGGACTCCTTTGGTTGCAAGCAGAAGTGACCATCAAAGTGGATAACACTAAATAAGATAAAAGAAAGGCAGCAACTAAAGTAACTGCAAGGTCCAAGGCCAGGCCTGGCTTCAGGGATGGCTGGATCCAGCAGTCACCCCATGACTGCGAGAGGCTCTCATTTTCCTCCTCTCTGCCCTGCTTCTTCTGAATTTACTTCCTTCTCGGAAGGCTTTTCTCTTGTGGCAGCAGCGTTGCCGTGATTTCCAGCCATCTGGCTTAGGAAGCCACAGAAGCCTGGGGCTGTCACTGGCCCGTCGTAGCTCGTGTGTCCTTCCCCGCTCACGAGGCTGTGCGAGTATGAGCAGAGGACTTGAACTCACACAGCCTGTCCCCAAGGCTGCTCACCGAGTGTCCTTGCTGCGGTGGGGCGGGGGGGGCGGTGCTTATGGCGGCTTGCTCCTTCAGGAAGAGCTGAAGGAGGCACAGCTGGCAAGACAGGGTCATATATCACATAACACTCCATGGAGTGACATCTGCCACCTTTGCTGTGTTCTGTTGGCCCACCCTTGAGGGGAACGGATCACACAAAGGTGTGAACACTGGAAGGTGGGGACCACAGGGCCCCATAGAATCTGTCACAGGCTCCCTCTCAGTCAGAGAACTAAGGGGAGTGAGGGAAAGGCCGTGCTCTGCTGGAATCTGGAGGGAGAACATTCTGGCAGCAAGAGCAAAGGCCCTGAGGCCAAACCGTACCTGGCCTGCCGGGGACGGCAACAGAGCCAGGGGAAGGCCTGGGACTGGGGTGGTTCTTAAAGGTGGGTGTCCTTTGTTCAGATAATGGGGAGCAGGGAGGGCATTCCCAGCTGAAGAAATAGCCGAGTAGAGGTCAAGTATGGCCTGTGACTCCTTGCAACCCCCACGGTGTGTCGGGCACGGAGGTATGGGGGTGGGGGGACAGGGTTCAGGCAAATCAGGCCACAGAGGGACATCAAGGGCTGAGATACAGGGAGTGATGCGATCCCAGCTTCCCACCCCCAGGGCCTGCGTCCCTGGCGACCGCCGCCCCTCCAGCTGCCCCTCTCCCGAGGGAGGGAAGCCGGGTACCGGTGCCCAGGTGGCCAAGTCTGGTCTCCCTGCCTCCCTCCCCCAGAAACCCCCACATCGTCCTCAACATCGACCTGGCCCCCACCATCCTGGACATCGCCGGTCTGGACATCCCCTCAGATATGGATGGGAAATCCATCCTGAAGCTGCTGGACACGGAGCGGCCGGTGAATCGGTGAGGAGGAGGAGGGGGCGCTGCGCCCCCGGGCACCCCGCCCACTGTGTGAACTTGGGGCCACACTGTGGGTCTGAGGAGGGGGTGCAACTCCAAGCCAGGAGCTGGTTTCCGGGGTCCCCCGTTCCAACCACTTCTCCGCCATAGGAGAGAAGGGTGGTCCTTCTCAGGTTCCAGCTTCCTGTCTGGAACGTGGCCAGGGTGACCAGTTGCAGACCCTAAAATTGTGTAAAACGAGAAATAGCAACAGCAGGAATTAACACTCGAGAAGCACTCCCTGTTGCCAGGCCCTGAGTACGTGGAGGGGATTTTATCATTTTGCTCTTCACGATAACCCGGTGAGGCAAGGATCACTAGAATCCCCTTTTACCAGTTTGGAACCTGAATCCAGAGAACCTGAGCGCCCCGCCGGGGGTCCCTGGGCAAGTCTGGCTCCCACCCCAGCGCTCAGACCCCAGACTGGAGGCTGAATCCCCATCACCATGCTCTGTGCCTTGCGTGCCAGAGGGCATGATGGGAACATACTCTAGTGTCCTGGAGGCAGAAAAGGGAACCAGGATGGTGAGCAAACCATAGGCAGGTGGGAAGGTGAGTTGAGCCTGGCGGGGACCTGAAAGCAGGGAGACAGAGCCACTGGCATGGCAGTAGCGACACCTGGTGGCCAACACTGTAACTGCCCACTGGGGTCCCAGCTCCAGAGTACTGACTATGGCAACTCAGACTTGCTCTCCCCCAGCAGCTCAGAAGGTGCAGCCCTGGTGGGCACTGTCCATCCACATCTGACTGCCCTTTAGGGAACCGCCTTTGCAGAGCCTCTCACTCCAATTGCGAGGCTTTATACGCTGTAAAGGTGTGAAGTGGGCAGGGGTGGGGAGCCAGGTGCAGCGTGGAAGCTGCCTCTGTCAGCCTGAGTCCCTGCCTGGGAAACGGAAACAGCAAGAAAAGTGCGCTTAAGTTACACAGAGCCCACCATAAAGGGTCAAAGAGGGGAATCCTCCCCTCTCCCCGAAACCTCAGCGTAATTCACCAAGAGTCAGCGCAGCCACTCCATCTGGTGCGAGCCTAAGTGGAAGCAACCTCCCCCAACACGGGGGCATTGCTGGAGTTCCTGGGAGGCACAGCCGTGCGCACACGTGGCTGCATGTGGCTTTGACCTACATCACCCCAGCCCATGTGCCTCCAGATGCAAGTCTCTGGGGAGGTGCAGCTCTGCTGGGGGCAGAGGGCGTGGGCGGCAAAGCCGTTCCCGTGCCCAGCTCTCCCCATCTTCCCTGGGGACCTGGGGTCTATGCTGGTTGTGAACCAAGCAAGGCTGGCTCTGGGCATCGCCCCTGCTTCTGGGAGAACAGGGAGGGGGCGTGGGAGGTCCCCATGTTGATGTGCTTTCTTTTCTAGGTTTCACTTGAAAAAGAAGATGAGGGTCTGGCGGGACTCCTTCCTGGTGGAGAGGGGGTGAGTGCTGGGTCCCAGGGAGACACCTGGGGCAGCTGAGCTGAGCAGCACCCAGGTACCCCCATAGCTGCCTCGTTTCAGGGCGCTCCTGGCAGCCCCACCTGTTCCCATGGTATTAAAGACCTCACTGTGGGGCCCTGGCTGCATGGCTCAGTTGGTTAGAGTGTTGTCCCATAACCAAAAGGTTGCCAACAGCTTCGATTCCCAGTCAGAGCACATACCTAGGTTGTGAGTTCGATCCTCTGTCCAGACGTATACGGGACGCAACCAATCGTAGTTTCTCTCTCCCTTCCTCTCTCTCTAAAAGCCATGAACAAGTGTCCTTGGGTGAGGATAAAAAGAAAGAAAAAAATAAAGATCTCACTATCGGGGAAAGAGGGAGAATGTTGTTATTCTCACACCTTCCAACAGTGACTAGGAACTGGGGTCCACGGTCCCTAGACACGGAAGCCTGTTCCTTGTTCCTGTGGTTGACACAGAATTTGCATCTGAAGGCCACGTGTTTGCTGCTGCCTGCACAATGCCTTAAATGCTTTATAATTTATTGCCAACTCAGGCACTTTGGGAGGTTTCTTCTAAGATCCCCGTTTCTTGTCTCTGAACGGTCAGGACACAGCCAGGCTGGACATGCATGCTCCGTGGCGGGTTCACGCCCAGGCTGAGAGGGGGCCACCCCACAGGCAGGCCACCCGCCCTCTGAAGCCAGCAGGCCAGCCCTGTGTCCCGCTCTCTCCCCCACAGCAAACTGCTCCACAAGAGGGACAGTGACAAAGCAGACGCCCAGGAGAACTTCCTGCCCAAGTACCAGCGCGTGAAAGACCTGTGCCAGCGGGCAGAGTACCAGACCGCGTGTGAGCAGCTGGGACAGGTGAGGGGGCGCGGCTGCAGCCCAGCGCTGGGCACGGGCCCTCCGAACAGTGGCCTGGGCCACTCATCGACCCACTGGGCCCGCGGAGCCAGCAAGGCCGGAGCCCCCATGGCGCGGTGTTTTGCTGACGTATGACACCCAGGGTGAGGCAAGGTGACACTGGTGACACTCGGAAAGTGACTTATCAGCTGCCTGTCGATCCTGGTCACGTTAGAGGAAAAGTCTCCCGTGGGGACGAGCGTGTCCTTAGCCCCAGACCCCTCTTTCATGGAGACACAGCAGGCCTCTGCCCAGCACTTACAAAGTTCAGTAACTGTGTTTCCACTGTAGGCCCTTCGGAAGGTTCCTCTTCGTGGCCGATTTTCCATTTATAGGTGTAAGAGAACATTGCCTTTTGATAAATTTAGGTTTTAAAAAAGTGAGTTGGTTGCAAAACAAACATTAAGGAAATTGTAATCCGAACCGTCATTTAGAGATAGCAAAAACCGACTGATGTTGGGGAGAGTCTGAACCAGGCTTTTCTGAGGCCTGGAAGGCTGAGCTGGGCTCCGGAGGGGGTCAGGGGCACGGCCTTGTGAAGAGGGACCCAAGCAGGAGGCAGGGGAGCTGTGGGTTACGCCGCCTCATTGCAGCCGCCTTCACCGCGCTCCTCTGTTGCGGGCACTGCTCTGGGCACCGGGACGGCCGCCTCGAATGCCCCCCACAGACCACACCAGCGCTCTGGGGGCAGTGCGGCCCCGGGTTCGTGCTGAAAGCCCACACGTGGTTCTGATTTCAGTTCCGAGCTACAAGGAAGAGCCAATGAGGCCGGGGGCCTCTGTACCCCGGGACTGTTGCCAAATCCCGTGCCCCAGGTTAAGGGTCAGCAGTCGGGGTGGGGCGGGGCGGGGCAGGGGCGGTGTCTGTGTATTCAGAGCAGGTTACCAGGGCTCACTGCTTACCCAACCGGACAGGGCGCCGGAGGTGGGGTCTGGGCACAGGCCAGCCGGGGAGGCATCTGTCCAGGGCCCTTGGACCTGCAGCTCTAGGGCCTCCGGGGTCCCCGTGCAGGCTGTGCGTCCCCCGGGGGAATGGAGTCCTGGCCCTGGTGGCCGAGCCACCCCCAAGTGCCGTTGCCCGCCCCGCTCATGCTCTGCCTGTGAGCCATTCTGTCCACCGCAGTGATGGGGGCTCACACTCGGCCACAGGGGCCCGCGGTGTCCCCCTTGGTGCCGCTGCTGTGCTTCTCTCGCAGTCAACGTGTGCCCATCCGTCCCTGAGCACGTAGTTCCAGGAACGTAGCTCTTATGAGCCCGCGTCCCCACAAGGGCAGGAGAGGGAAGTCTGGGGGCGGACGGGGGCAGGGGATGTGGGCGGCTGACAGGCCGCGCCTCGGAGCCTGAGGCCCTCGCCATGTCTTGCAGAAGTGGCAGTGTGTGGAGGACGCCACGGGGACGCTGAAGCTGCACAAGTGCAAGGGCCCGGCGCGGCCCAGCGGCAGAGCCCTGTCCAACCTGGTGCCCAAGTACTATGGGCAGGGCGGCGAGGCCTGCACCTGCGACGGCGGCGGGGACGACCCGCTCGGCCTGGCCGGGCGCCGGAAGAAGCTCTTCAAGAAGAGTGAGTGTGGCAACCTGGGCCGTTTGGGGCAGGACGGGAGGGAGGAGTTGTGCCCAGGTGGCCCCATTCATTCATGCAAATAATCCCACAGGCACTTACTTACAAGGGCCAGGGAGCGGGGGACAACGCGGAGCCCCTGATGACCATCCCGGCCCCGTGGGGAAGGGCAGGGATGAAAGGGGAGGTAATGGGGTGGCTGAGGGCTTTGAGGATCGCAGTGGGGGCAGGGGAGCATCACCCAGGGGCCCAACATGTGACATTGTGGGGTTCTTCCTGCGAGAGGCGAAGCCACCAGAGGGTTAGAGCAGAGGAGCTGAGATCAGATTAGTGTTTTCAAGTGACCCTCCCCGTCCCCTGCCCCCGGAGCTGCATGTCAGTGGGCTGGACGCGGCAGGAGCAGCGGCAGCAATGGGAAGGCCCGCAGGAGACTGGCCACGAGCTCTGCAAGGAGCCACAGGGTGGGGACTAGGCAGCTGCGTCGCGGGGGGGGCGGGGTTTGGGCTCTGGAAGTGACCTGAAGGGAGACCCAAGGGGGAGGGGTGGCTGACAGGGTCGATCCTCCTTATTCGCGGAGTCCATGTTTACAAGTACACAGATGCCCTAAAATTTATTTGTAGCACCCCGAGTCGCCGCTTGCGATGCTTTCCCGGTCATTCACGGGCAGGTGCAGAGGGGCCAAACATTCTGAGTCGCCCGCGTGCTCGGTCTGCAGCGGACGCTGGACAAGGAGACACGCTCTCCCTTGTGTCAGCTTCGCACTCTGCCCAGGTGTCCTCTTCACGTCTGTTTGGTGTCATGCTTTTCATGTTTTTGCACCTTCTCTGGTGATGTCACCGTCTGAAACGGCCCCCCGCGCCCTACTGAAGTACCGTGTCCTGTTCCCAAGTGCAGGGAGCCTGGGTCGTGCCTTGTGGAGAAAATGCGTGGGTTAGAGAAGCTCGTGCAGGCGTGAGCGGCAGGGCTGTTGGCCGTGAGTCCCCCATTAATGAATCAACACCGTGTATTAAATAAGGTGCCAGTAAACAGAAACCCCCATGAAATAAGGCTGTGGGACCAGAGACTCACAGGAGCCTAACCCCACATTTCCCCCAGAAGCAGTGGTCCGCTGTTCGCTAATTCAGTGTTCACCGGGACTTCAGAAAATGCAGTTAGTGCAAGTAACAACAGCAGATGACGTTTTGGGGTGGAGAAAGGCACCCAGCCCAGCTGAAGGAGCCGCCTGAGCTCTCACACCTCACCCCAGCGAGGTCTGAAGGAGGGCAGGCCGTGAGGACGCCAACGGGCGGAGAGCGGAGGGCAGACGTCCTCCAGACGTGCCTGGAAGACTCAGTGTCACCCTGGGCTAGTCACAGCCCCATTGCGAGCTAAGCGACCCAGGGGAGGATGACCTCTGGGTACCAGGACTTGGTCTCGGTGTGAGCTGGTCAGCTGGCCAGAAGTGTCCCCTCCAAACTGGGCGGTTTCCCATGCTGCCATTGTTCTGGCTCCCAACCCAAGGACAGCCAAAGCCCAGTCAGAGATTTTTAGGTCTGTTTTTTTTAAACTGTGGCAAAATAGACGTAACGTAATATTTAGCATCTTAACCATCTTTAAGTGCAGAGCTCAGTTGCCTTCGGTGCATCCACATCGTTGTATGATGGTCCCCACCAGCTGTCTCCAGAGCTCTTCCATCTTGCAAAACTGTAGCTTGGCCCCCTTAAACACCAACTCCCCATCCTCCTTCCCCCAGCCCCCACCCCCCACCGTTCTGCCTTCCGCCTGTGGATTTCACCCCTCTGGTCCGCGCCACCTGGGCAGTGAGCGCCTTCCGTACAGAGCGGATGGGTCTGTCCCCAGTGACCGGCCTCCGCCTCAAACAACGCTTCCCAGTGGACGGCCCCCATTGTGTTTCTTCACAAGCCGAGTGGTTACCTATTAAGCTAATCTTTTTTTAGCGAGTAAAATGATTGGTTTCTAGACCAATTACACAGCTAACATCTCCTTGCTTCAACACATGGCACAGAGGATAATCTTTAAATAATACGAGAACTTGCGACTTGATTAAGCCTTCACTTTTCCTGTTAATGCATAGAGGAAAGGAAAGGAAAGGGTACCTCGATAGCTGAGACTCAGCTCAGCCCAAGCCCTCATCTGAGGACGGCGTGACATCAAAGCGCTGTGCACTCACCACCACCTAGGAGCAAGGCTGACGGTCACTTTTAGGACAGGATAGAATGGGTCCCATAGCCAATTTGGGGATGTCAGCCCTGTCTCCTGGCCCAGCATTCTCCCTCTGCAAATGCCTGCCAACGAGACGCTTTCTGTCCTCCCTTTCTGAGCGGCCAGCCTGCAGCAGGGACCCTAAACTGGAGGTGATCTTATTAGTGTGCAGACGCTCCTGGCTGGTGGAATTGTTCAGGGATGCTCCGGAGTGGCACCTGGTGCACAGACGCTGGGGGTGCTGCTAGAGATCCTCCTGCAAGGCGCAGGTCCACCTCCCCCAGCAAAGCTCCGTCCAGCCCCACATCATCACCGGTGTCGGGGGTGAGAAGCCCTGGCCTAGAGCAGCCCGGGCCCCAGACTGGGGCAGACGCTGGGGACTCGGGATGGGTCCAGGGGCCGGTGTTTATTCACTTACTCTCCTAACAATCTGTGAGCCCTGCTGTGTGCCGGATGCCGAGGGGACAGGGTCCAATGAGAGGGACACTGAGTGGACCTCGTGGGTGAGATGAAGCGTAGTCTAGTGAACAGGACTGGAAGGTCACTTCCCTCGGTGGAAAATGCGTGGAGGGAAAAAAAACGGGGGCGTGACCAGGGGGAGAGGGTGGCAGCTCTAGAGCGAGAGGTCGGTTGTCATTTAACCAAGAGCCAAGTGTGGAGAAGGAACGGGCCTGGTGACCAGCCAGAAAGCGAGAGCTCCACGCTGGGGGGAGGAGGGGGTGGGGAGGCACAATGGCACCGCGGCTCCCAGCCCCCGAGTGCAGGCCAGGCTGCCCAGGGCTTCCCGGCCTGGCGCTAAGTAGGCCCAGGTGGCCTTGGGCAAGGACCTCCTGGCCGCAGAGTCCCTAAGCACAGGCCAGCTGCTCAGTGCCAGCACAGGTGCCGTTTGAGGCCCGGCTCACGGTCTGCAATGGCTGCTCTGTGGCTTAGGATCTGGGCCCGGGGCCATCAGATTCTGGAGCCTGAGCTCCTGGCCGCTGGGCTAAGAAGCCCCCTTCCCAGGACATGGGGGAGGGAGGACACCTCAGGGACCCTGGAAGCAAAGACAGCTAGGGTGACCTGGAGAGCAAGTGGCACAGCCCCCGGCCAAGGAGCAGCTTACACAGGTGTCCGCCAGCCTCTTCTGGGAAGAGCCAGAGAGTAAATATTTGAGGCTTTGCAGGCTACGCGGTCTCTGTCCCCACGGCTTGGTTCTGTCTCTGTGGCAAGAAAACAGCCCCAGACTTGAGTGTGAGCAGCTCATGTATAGCATCAGGCAGAAAGCCAGATAGTTGGGGAGCCCTGGGTTTGCGGCTGGAGGTGGAGGGTGGGAAGATGCAAGGCCACCGGCTCCTGAGCAGGAAAGACAAAGGAGAGAACCCGGGTTGGTCTAGTTTGTGGCCTCATGGGCAGGTGACCTGTTCCCTTGGGGATCAGCTCAGTATTGTGTGCACCTGGGCCAAGCCCTGTGGCTTCACAGAGACCAAACGCAGAGGGGAAAAGGCCAAGGAGAAGGCCGCCCAGGGCCAGAAAGGCCCGAGGCTTTGCCGAAGAGGCGGTGCCTCTCCTGGACCTGGCTCCTTCAATCCAATGAGCCTGAGCAATGAAAGGTGCCAACGGCTGTTCCAAGAGAAGGGGCAGCAAGACCAGGTCCTGGAGCCCTGGGCCTGGGCCTGGGCCACACGGGAGCGGGAGTCCCTTCCTCCCTGGGTGCCACCATCTTTAGCCTCCAGCCGGTCCTCGAGCCATAGGCATCTCCTGGCGGTCATGTGGAGCCAAACAGAAACCTGGGCTGGGACTGGCTCCAGGCCCTTCTCTTTAGAAGGTGGACGTTGAGGGCAGCGGAGGGTAAAGGACTCGATGCATGCCAGAGCTGGACCTGAGTGAAGGACACAGTTTTCAAACAGAGGAGTGGCCAGGGCCGGGGGGCAGGGCGGGGAACACTGCGCCGTGTCTGCAGGGGGTGGGGCGTGTCCGTGTCTGCGGGCCGCCCCTGCGCAGGCCTGCGGGCCCAGGTGGGCAGGCACGCCTGTCTCTTCAGAAGCTGGAAACGTGCACGCCTACGTGACCGCCCGCCCCGCCTTTCTCTTAATGTTAGCAGTCTGATCTAAATTGTCTTTTAATAGATAAAAGATGCAGGAAACCTCAGCTCCAACTTTGGCCGACAGGCCCTCAGTTTTCAATGGCTGATTTTGAGTTTAGAAAAAGTGCGCGCCCAGAGCGGCATCCAGCTCACGGCTGGGGCAACAGGTCCAGAGACGCTGAGAAGCCTCCCCAAGCTTCTCCCTCTTCTATGCAGGAGGAGGAGCTGCCTGGCTTTTTATCCACACTCCCCTACCCAATTAAAATAGGGTGGGTTTTTTTGTTTTGTTGTATTGTGGTATAATGGACAGATAATATTAGATTTGTTTCAGGTACACAATATAATGATTCAGTATTTGTATATATTGCAAAGTGATCACCACGGCAAGGCTAGTTAGCATCTGTCACCATACACAAATTTGTAATAGTGTTCATTACAGCCACCATAATGTACCTCCCTGAGACTTTATCACTGGCAGTTGGTACCTTGTGACCCCCTTCACCCAGTTCCCCCATTTCCCTTTTCTCCACCCTCACCCCTGGCGGTCTTCCAGTCTGTTCCCTATATCTATAACCTCGGGGTTTTTTGGTGTTGGCTGTTGTGGTGGGGTTTTTGTTTGTTTGTTTTTAATTTCAGCTCCAAGCGAGGTCATACAGAGTGTCTTTCTCTGCCTGACCGACTGCGACTGCACGGAGTAGAGCGCCCTCCAGGTCTGTCCTGTTGTAGATGGCAGGATCTCCTTTTTATGGCTGAATGATGTCCCATTGTGTATATGTAGTACCACCTCTCCTTTATCTGTTTATCTGCCCGCGGACACGCCTAGGCAGCTTCTGTATCTTGGCCATTGTAAAGGATGCTGCAGGGAACATGGGGGCGCATATACCCTTTCAAGTTCGTGTTTTCGTTCCCTTTGGGGAAACATTGAGAAGTGGGATTGCTGGACCAGACGGGAGTTCTACTCTTAATTTTTTGAGGAACTGCCACCCCGTCTTCCATAGTGGCCGCACCCGTTCGCCTTCCCTCCAGGCCTCACCAATGCTTCTTTGTCTGTTTGATAACAGCCATTCTAACAAGCGTGAGGTGGGGTTCGGGTCTGCCTGTCCCTGACGATCGGTGATGCTGAGCACGTTCTCAAGTCCCTGTTGGCCGTCTTGAGCGTCATCTTTGGAAAAATGTCTGCTCAGGTCCTCTGCCCATTTTTTAATCGGATTGTGTTTTTGCTGTTGACTTGTATAAATCTTTACGCATTTTTTGGATAGTAACCCCTTATCAGGTCATTTTTATCATAAATGGATATTGGACTTAGTCAAATGTGTTTTCTGTATCTTTTGAGATCCTACGATTTTTATTGTTCATTTTGTTAACGTGGTGTGTGTCACGTTGGTTTGCTGGTTTTAAACTGCCCTTGCATCCCTGGACGAAATGCCACTTGGTCACGGTGCACGATTCTTTTAATGCATTGTTGAATTCAGTTTGCTAATATTTTGCTGATGATTCTAGCATTCTTTGTTCATCAGGAATATTGGCCGTAACTTTCTTTTCTTTTCCTTTCCTCTTGGCACCAGAGTAATGCTGGCCTCATAAAACACGTCTGGAAATGTTCCCTCTTCTGCTTTTTGAATGTTTGGTAGAACTCACCAGTGAAGCAGTCTGGTCCTGGACTTTGGTTTGTTGGGAGGTTTCTGATTACTGATTCAATCTCCTTAAAGCCCTTATAGCCACTTCACTCTTTTCTTTTTTTAAATGGAAGTAGAGTTCCCAGAAAATAAAATTTACCATTTTTACAACTTTATACAATTCAGCAGCAGCACTTAATACAGTCACATTGTAGTGCGACCGCCGCCTCTAGTTCTATAAACATTTCTACTGCCCCAAAAGGAAACCCCATGACCCCCTCCCCCACCTGTGGCAACCACTAATTTGCTTTCGGTTTCAGTGTCGTTACCTATTTTGGATATTTCAGACAGACTCATACCATAGGAGACCTCTGGTGTCTTTCACACAGCACAGCGTTGTTGACATCCATCCGCATTGCAGCACGTGTTGTTTCATTCCTTTACGGCCGAATATTCCATTGTGTGGATGGACCAGTTGGTTTACCCAGTTGTAGCTCGCTCTTGAGATCAAAGCTGATTCCTTCCTAGCTCTGGGACTTTGGTTCCCCCAGTTAAATCACACTGAGGTCCTTCCCGCTGGGGTCCAGGGCCTGCTCCCCGTGTGGTAGGGTGCGGGAGCCCGCGCGTCGCAGCCGCATGGAGCCCCTTGGTCGGCAGCGCTGCCCTGCTCCGGTCGAGGGTCTGCTGCCCAGGGAGCCCCGCAGGCCTTCCGCGCCCGCCTGACTGAGCCACCCCTCGGACGCCCACAGAGTACAAGGCCAGCTACGCCCGCAACCGCTCCATCCGCTCGGTGGCCATCGAGGTGGACGGCGAGGTGCACCACATAAGTCTGGATGAGGCATCCCAGCCCCGCAACCTCACCAAGCGGTACTGGCCAGGGGCCCCTCGGGACCAAGAAGACAAGGATGGTGGGGACTTCAGTGGCACTGGAGGCCTTCCAGACTCTTCAGCCCCCAACCCCATTAAAGTCACACATCGGTGAGAGTCCAGGGAGAGGGTGGGGGTAAAGGTGGGGGAGGGGCTCCCACAGCCCCTCAGGGCCACACACAACCCCTTCTCTCGAGCAGGTGCTACATCCTCGAGAACGACACGGTCCAGTGTGACCTGGACCTGTACAAGTCCCTGCAGGCCTGGAAGGACCACAAGCTGCACATCGACCATGAGGTGACGGGAGCCTGGGCAGGGAGCAGTTTCTCGCCACCACGCACTTGGCTGGGCCACCGCCGCACTGGGAGTGAAGTGAGGCCAGGCGCAGGGGAGCGAGGTGTCCACACCCAGGACCGGCGTGCCTGTCCTGGCGTTTGTAGTTCCCCACAGCCAGGCGCGGAAGCCAGTGTGGTCGTGTCACACCCGACTTAAGTCCGCAGTGGGTGCAGCTGGTTCCCGGCAGGACAGGACAGCAGGAAAGTGACTCGCAGTTCTTTTGCTGGAGTCTGGTTACTTCGGGTGGAGCCAAGGAACCCCCTCAGCTCCCACAGACGTGGGCAGTGGAGGGCACCGCCAGACCGCGCCCTCTGCCCCAGCCCAGGGCTTCACGGCCTCCTCCCCTCTTGCCCCTCAGATTGAAACCCTGCAGAATAAAATTAAGAACCTGAGGGAAGTCCGAGGTCACCTGAAGAAAAAGCGGCCAGAAGAATGTGATTGTCACAAAATCAGGTGAGGCGGCAAAGGGATCCCAGGAAGGCCCCTAGCAGTCCTGCGGGGCTTCTCCTGGGGACATAGCAGTCCCTCTGTGATCCCTTTCCATTATTTTTATATCTCTGTCCGCTCCCTTGGGGTTAAAAAAAAAAATCCGTCATTCCCGTCCCCACTGTCAGCCCCTGGGCACATGCCACCACCCCCAGGCGGCCGGCCGGATGCCGGGTTCACGCACTGTTGCCGGAGGCAGGCCGGTGACATGGGGGGCGGCTCCCAGGAGGCCCCTGCTGGCCGCCCCCTCAGGAGCAGCCCCTGTGGCCGAGGCCAGGCTACCGGCTCGGGGAAGCCCTGGCCCTGGGGCCCGAGTTTGAGAGCAGCATCGTCTGACAGAGCTGCCGTGAAAGGGCTGTATCTGCTGTCCAACAGGGTGGCCACCAACCCCATGTGGCTCTTAAGCAGTTAAAAGGTGGCAGGGAAACCGACGAACTGAATTTATAGTTTTATTTACATTGAAGTAACTACACGTGGTGACCGTACCAAAGCCCAACTGTAACATCTCTGCTACCTTCCCAGAAAGGGCTTGCAAGCATCGGTCCCCCCAGGGCTGCCACTGACCAAGCATGAGGTGGAGGGGGTCTGGGGACAACCATCTGGTGATGCAGAGGCTGAAGCCACACAAAGCCAGGCCCAGCTTCCAGCCCGTTAGCTCCCACCTACCCCAACCTTCTCAGTCTGGCCCAGCCTTCAGGGAGGGGCCCCCAGCTCCCGCTTGCAGGAGGGAAGTAGGCAGGCAGGGAGCTGCCACCCTAAGGTAATACTGTCCCTGGAATTGCTTCAGAAAGAGGGAATGGAGTCCCAGGGAACTGCACTCTGTACCCACCCAGGAGAGCTCCCCTACAAGCAGCTTCTGAAAGCTGGGGTTTTGGGTCTGTTACAGTTACTACACCCAGCACAAAGGCCGACTCAAGCACAAAGGCTCCAGTCTGCATCCTTTCAGGTAAGGATGGCCTAAGGTCCAGGGGAGAGATGTAAAGGCTGCCCTTCCTTATGTAAAACAAACCAGGAAAAGAAGTCCTGGCCTTTCCCTGGGAAGTCTGAGGCAGTCCTAGCAGAGGTCTGACTCCCTTGATCACCACTGAGCGGGTCTCCAGGCGCCCCCCTGTGACTGCAGGGGGTTACTGCAACCTCACCCCGCAGGGCAGAACACACGGCCCAAGAAACCGGGTGTGAGCTGAATGAAGTCCCAGCAGCCTCTAATTCTCTCCACGGCGGTGCTGCCTTGGACCTGCAGTGGGACTTTGGCAAAGGTTCTTCCCTTGGGGATCCCTCTAGTGCTGCGCCCACAGCCATCTGGCAGGAAAAGCAGAGGTTCAAGGTCACTGATCACTAGTGGACTCCATGGTGGGGAGCCGAGAGATGTGTGAGAGGTGTGGCCCTATGTGCCATAGGAAGGGGCTGCAGGAGAAGGACAAGGTGTGGCTGCTGCGGGAGCAGAAGCGCAAGAAGAAACTTCGCAAGCTGCTGAAACGACTGCAGAACAACGACACGTGCAGCATGCCGGGCCTCACGTGCTTTACCCACGATAACCAGCACTGGCAGACGGCGCCTCTCTGGACACGTGAGCGAGCCCGGGGCAGGCATGGGGCAGGCTGCGGGGGGAGGGGGGCTTCTCCAAGGCCTCTCCTTGCCCTCAGCCTGTGAGTGCTTCCTTGCCAAACCCTGCAGGTCTTTCAGGAACAGGTTCCCTGACAACAAGAGGGGTCAGCAAGTGCTCCCAACTGGAACTAGAACTGGGGGATTGTCCCGGACAGGAGTTCCTGTTGGCAGAGCGGGTGTCTGTCTTCCTGCAGGCACACTCAGGGTGTGCTCTCTGTTCCCTTGGCAGTGGGACCCTTCTGTGCCTGCACCAGCGCCAACAACAACACATACTGGTGCATGAGGACAATCAACGAGACCCACAACTTCCTCTTCTGCGAATTTGCAACCGGCTTCCTCGAGTACTTCGATCTCAACACAGACCCCTACCAGGTACAGACCACCCACCCTGGAGAAGGGGGGCATAGGGTAGGGTACACAGGTACTGCCACTTAGGGCCTTCCACCTCCCCCAGCCACCCCCAAGAACACGATACATTTTCCAAGTCCCAGCAAGTCCCTAAGTCAGAAGTGAGTCCTGAAGCCTCTGACGGCTCTGGGACTCCACGTGCAGTCAGCGCTTGGCTGCCAGCGCCTCCCTGCACCTGCCACCGAGGCTTTGAACAGCCTCTTCCCCAGCAGGGGTCAGTCTCAGCAGGCTGTGTGGGCCCTCGTGAGGACCCTAGGCTGCAGAGGCCCTTGGGGCCAAGCCACAGATCCCTGTGCCCTCGGGTGCCTACAGCAGCGAACGCTCAGGCGGCACTGACTATGTGCCAAGTGCTCTCCTAAGTGCTTCCATATATTAAGGCATCGGCACACATGCGTGATGAGTAAAGGGGCCCAGAACACAGAGACAGACAGGAGCCACAGAGTCTGTGGGGAGTGGAGTGTGTCCCACCTACAGCAGATGGCCACTACTGAGCTTCAGCGTCTCAGTACTGTGGCCTTGGCATTGACTGGCTCAGTCTCCCAGTGTTTCAGGAAAAGGCTGACAATTTCCACATGAAATCTGATTATTAAGTGCCAGGAACTCTATGGCCTGCCAGTCTTTCTCCTTAGGTAGGTCATTCCTGTATTACCAAGGGGCGTGGCATGGCACGTGGGTTACTCAGTCACTGGTAGCTCCCGGGCTAGGCAGGGTGCCAGGTCACACTATCCATCATGTCACCAAATGGCTGCTTTCCAATCAAGGGGAATGGACGGACTGTGATTGAAGGCTGCTTAAAATCACAGGACTTGGAAGGGCTTCTTTCCAAGCGTGGTCAGTCTCCTGACCAGTGGCCTCCAGCATTCAATGTTAAGTACAGAAATGGGTTTTTTTTTTCTTACCCTCAGAGTGTCTAGTGGGGCTGGAGGCAAAAAGTGGCTTTGACTCTTCCAAGCTCTTAGCTCTGGCAGAAGTTACCAGCCCATAGCACCTGCTACTCCCTACCTGCCGGCAGTCAGTCCCCTGGTTGGTAGCAGAGGATGGTGGATCCCTACACTCAGTCTTACTGATAACCCACCTTTTTTCCAACCAGTTGATGAATGCAGTGAATACACTGGACAGGGATGTCCTCAACCAGCTACATGTACAGCTGATGGAGCTGAGGAGTTGCAAGGGTTACAAGCAGTGTAACCCCCGGACACGAAACATGGACCTGGGTGAGTAGGTGCCCCAACATGGGGCCTACACTCAGCAAGGAATTTTGGAGGTCATGTCTAGTCCGAAAAGTGAGCACAGAATCACCTGGAGCTGATGCATTCTCACCAGTGGCTAAAATATCACCTTCCTAACCTCCACCAAGCGCTGCTTTTATGATCCTCAGTGTCATCACCTATGGCTCCGTGCGCGCCAGCTGCTGTGCTGGGAGCCGTGGAGGCGTGACTGATAACCTCAGGGGCGGCCCTCTGCGGTGTACCTGCTTGTCTTTGGTGGCCAGGTCGGCTGACTCCACGGTCCACGCTGTTGATCACACTCCCCTATCTTCCAGAAACTTGCCAAGAGCTCCCCACCACCCCGCCTTTCTCCTCTGTAGCATAGGTGTTAGCACCCCTATCTGCCTGCCCCACCAAGACCAGCATCAGTGTTGAATGAATGCATCAGGGTCCTCAAACTGGTACGGTGTCACTCAAGCACGGGCGATCTGTAGGGCTGCCTTAAGGAAAGCTCGCCTCCTAGTTCAGTCCACTCTTACCAGCCTGGGGAACACTATCAACATCATGGGTGACAAAATGCCTAAGGTGTTTAAAAAAAAAAAAAGGGCAGTTACAAAGTTTGCCATTACGTGTGCCATATATATCCTAAATTATCTGTTTCCATTGTGTTCATCTCTCTCATTCAGGACTTAAAGATGGAGGAAGCTATGAGCAATACAGGTATTTGGTTTTGTTTTTAAAGCCCCCAAACGGTCCCTTCTCTAGGCCCAACCTTTAGTCTCACCTCTGTAAGACGGCACGTGTTAGGGTGAGATCTGCCCTTTCTCTGGTCTGCCAAGGGCCTGGATCACCCACCAGTGAAAGGGGTCACCTAAGAGACCTTCTTTGTAGTGTTCTTTGGGGGTAACTTTTTCTTTCTTGGTGATGGTTAACACTCATTCTCCTTTTGACACTTGAAAACTTAGGCAGTTTCAGCGTCGAAAGTGGCCAGAAATGAAGAGACCTTCTTCCAAATCACTGTGAGTTGAGGAATCAGTTTACAAATAGAGACCTGGTTCTGGCTTGCTTTGCTTTGCCAAGGCTATTCTGTGTGCATGCCAATTCCTATGTTTAAGTCTCATGTGGTCCCATAACGCGAGGGGAAGCCGTAATGTCCGTCTTTCTGTAAATAACAACTTGGTACATTTCATGTTTTAGATTAACACTTTGTCTGTATACACTGTTGTTCTCTACACAGTACTCTGGTGATGTCAGGGTACATTCCTTGGAGGCTGAGAAGCACTTAAATGTTGTCACTGCCACACAACTCAAAGGCTGTGGCTGCAGAAGTGTTACCTGGTCCATGACAGCAGCAGAGTGGCCTCATGAAATGGTTTCCAGATCATCCATGCTGCAAACTCCGGTGCCAATAGAGGCTGGCAGGGGGTTGAGAGACTGTGGCAATGCAGAAAGGCCACCCCTAAAGAGAATGGCATGAATGCAGTGCAATTTGAATCCTCTAATCCATCAGGAAAATCCCAAAACTCAAATATGTGTCAGAAATTTTTTAACACTGGCAACTAATTTGACATTGTTACCATGCAGACAGATAAAACCCCTTGGTGAGCTCCCATTCGCAACTTCTGGCCTATTCATTTCTTCATGTGCAGCTTTAACAGGACCTTAGTAATGGGCCAACTAAGCTTGGTTTTGGTGCTTCCAGGATTAAGGCACATAATTTTACATCTCACATCCTCCTTGGCTACTATTCTACCCCTATCTTTAAATGTCACCTTTGCCAACAACTGACAGTCTAGATGACGAGGTGGTAGCCAAGCCCATTCTGAGGGACCTACAAATACTCCCCCAATACTCCCCCTCAGCAGCCACGTCCTTGCAGCAAAGCCTACTCAGCTATAGGACTGACTGAGCAACCCGTACGAAGCATGACAATCACACTGAGATGAGTTTGCTTTATTCCACAGGGGACAGCTGTGGGAAGGCTGGGAAGGTTAAGCAGCACAAGACGGCCCTCCCACAACAGAGGCATCCGCTGACGGTACGGACAGTGCAGACCCCTGTATGACTTCAGGCAGACCTGTGCTGTTAGCCAGGAGACCTGCGAGACAGCCCCTGCTTTCAGTTGACATGGTAAATTCTGGAAGAGAACCACCAGGAGTAGTGAGCCGTACTTCAGGAAGTCCACTTTTGCCCCTGCTTTTGCTGTGGATTATACCTCACCAGCTGCACAGAACACATTTCATATCAAAAAGTCATCACTGACCCTCTCCGAGAGGCTCACAAGAGGAAAAGAACAGAGTTTTGGTTTTTGTTTTTTTGTTCTGCCTTTTTTTTTTTTTTTTCTTTTTGGAAATTTCCCCAAAGGGTGGAAAGTCACTGGAATTTTTCTTTAAATCATAGGGGAAGAACAACCCTGTTTTAAATCCTCTTACCTTCCAGTTTGTCACAAAGAAAGAACCTAAGCAGCAGGGCAGCGGCACCTTTGCAGATGCTGGAAATGGCGCAGTCTGACGGGGAGTCAATAGCACAAAAGAAGTGACACTTACCTAGCACTGTCACCCTGGCTGCCTCTGAAGAAACTGGCTTCACTGTATATATGCGACTACTTACCTGTAACCAGCGTGGAAACTTTAGGGGAATCTGACTAAAAACCCCATTTTCAAGAGTGGTGGTGTCAATAAATGCTCTGTGGCCGATGTAAGAGAAAAGCCCTTGCAGTTGTGGCCATTTCTGCTCCTGACCAGATACCATTTCTCCCACTAGTCTTTCGTTCTTTCTCCCAGAACTAATGTTTTTTCAAGTACTGAAAAGAAATGAAGTTCATGTACGTCCCAGGTTTTAATGAAATTGTATTTGTAAAGAAATTTTGTAGTCTGAATATTGTCAAACACTGTTCAAAACTGCAGCCAATGACCAGCAGTTGGTATGAGGTAACCCTTGACATTTTGTGAAAGGCTGTCCTTGGGAGGTTTTTTGGAGTTGTTGTTTTTTTTTTTTTTTTTATCAAGACGCTACAAGTCAACACCTTTTTCAAAGGTGACACCTTGGAATGACTTGGGAGAAAAAAATACCCCTACCTATGTGAGAATAATTATAAATTAATGACTAAAATTTACCATATTTCAGGGACCTCACAGGTAAGTCTCACATCACATTACACCAGCTTCAGGATCTTACTTTTGAAGTATATGAAATGCAAAGCAATTCCCTAAGCCTCCTTTGTGTCCCAGGTAGTCTAACCTGGCAAAGGTAGCTGTCAGAAGGCTAGAATAGGAGAGAGGAGGAACCTCAGCCATCAACTAGTCCAACGCATTTCTCATGTAATGACCCCTAAAGCACTCACCTTTATAATACATTGCGCACCGCATAGAAATCTCTAAGACACACGCCACGGTCGAATGACCAAAATACAATGTAACTGCAATGCTTTATGGGTTCGTACAAGTATATAGTTTTTTGTAGACTGACCTGCACAGTTTCCACCAATGAGATCGCTTCATTCGATGTGGACAAGACAGTGTGTTGATATCTAAAGTCTGTAACAGATGGCGCGCGAAACACAAGAAAACCCGTGAGCGGTACGCAATGTGTTAAGAACACTTCCATGCTTTTCAGGATCTCTTTCTGGAGCCTGTTTTCAGAGTACGATCTCCAGCTGCGCTGTTTCTGTTGCTGCAGACAGTGAAGAGCACTTGGGGAGGGGCATTTCTCTTGCCCTCACAGACACTGCTGCTGCTGCTATTTGAAATAAGAGTCCTTAACCTTTCTTTTTTCACCCTTATTCCAATAGGGAATTTTTTTTTTTAATAAATAAAGCAAGCTCTTAGGCTTCAATTTTAAATAGAAACCTTTATTTACAATGACACCCAAAATGATCAACAAAACAGTCATAGCTTACCACACAACCATCTCATAAGTTATCCCATGTGGTTTGGATTCCTTGCAGTGTAAAGAATGATCTAGTTTTTTTTAAATGCAACATTTAATGTAAACTTGATTGAAATTGAATTCATTCTCAATAGTTTAAGTCAATTCCTGAGAATTTAAATATTGCTCTCAGAATGACATTTCCATCTTCAAAATTCCATACATTGAAGAGAGAGAAAGAAGGAAAGAAAAAAAGAACACCCTGCTCATTAGTAAATGGTTTGCTTTGGGCTGAACAGCAGCGCCCGCTCCCCACAGCAGGGGGATCTCCTCTACCCTAGAGGCTTCACTCCTATGGATTTCCCACCTGTGAACAAAACTCACGGCTTCTGCAAAGAAAAAGGGACCTGGACAGGCATACAGGTAACTGGCAATGCATTATGTTACTTTCCAGCTGCGTCTATCTCTGGATCAAAGAACTTCCAGGACAGCAAGCCAATTATGTTCTACAGTACCTCACCCCGACACTCCCAACTCACCTTAGACAGTAAATACGATTAAGCAGTCCTGTTGATTGATATTTACACCTTTCCATCAAGATGCACAATTTAGAAAAGTGGCATCATAATATGAACATTAACAATTTCTATTTGTTTTTTTAAAGGAAGAAACCTATCTCCTTTATATCATTTTGATCTTTTAAAAAATATATATATATTTATCTTTGGATTCAGCAAAAAAGTAGGTATACTGGAAATATCTCATTCTAAAAGCAGATGAAAAGATTACTTACACTGTTCACCCAACAGATACCAAGGTTTAAAAAAGTGGGGGGAGGGGGGAGGAGAGGTAGGCAGCAGTACAAAGAATTATCCAAAAAAGATAAAAGGGTAGTAAAGGTTAAAAACAACAAATTATGTCAAAGACTACACCTATTAAAAGAAAGATCAAAATTTTCGGTTTGTACCAATAAAGTGAACATGTAGAAAATATAAAAACTTATAATAAACTTTTTTTCCCATATAAAAAGGGGTGCTGCCTTCCAGTTAACCTGGAACCAGGAGTAAGGAAAAGAATCATAAAACGTTAATTAATTTTTAAAAGTCAGGAAAGGTAAGAGCACCATTCTGTTTCTCCCCACGCACACATGACTAAGACAAGAAAGGTTCAGACACACCCAACACAACTGTGTCTGAAAAGACAGAGATTCTTACTCAGCTGTGTTTCTGTCTCTGGACAGAATATGTTATCTGAAAAGTAAAGGCCATGTTATGGAAGCTGATGGATTTACAATCTTAGATTTATTTCTAATGGGGCAGGAGGGGGTGGGGTGTCAGTCTCAAATCCACTCTACTGGTGGTTCTGGAAATACAGGCTTCACTTATTCATAAGCAGGTCAGAGAAATTAAATGATCTTACCTTCAGAGGCACCTAGAAAGATTAGCTAAATGTGGGTGAAATAAAAATTAACTGGCTCTCACTTATTGCTGGGAGATGACACCAAAGCTAGCAAAGACATTTGAAATTCACAGATACTCCAAAAACCCAATTTCATTCAACCGAACCTAATAAAGCAAACCAGACACGGAATTACAAACGATCTTTTTATCCTATCCCCAGCTGACCAGAACAAGTGTAAGGGCGTAGCCACAGCAGAGAGGGGTGAGGGTAGAAGAGGGAGGGAGGGCAAGGGTGCTCAGACTGCAGCTCTGAACCACGCAAAATTGATTTCTTGGGACTGAGTCCTTAAGAAATAACCAGGACACTATTCTTGTTCTCGGGGATGGTGAAAACATGTTAGTGAATGCAAGACAGCTGAGCAGACCCCAGAAACCATACATTAAGGATTTTACTCCTGAGAGCTCAATGTGGAATTCAGGTCCCAGTAACCAAAACCTTAGATCAATCCTCAAAGAGATGAAAAGATGCCATATTCAATTTTTTTTTTAATGCATTACTGTTGTTTAATTTATGGACTGCTTAAAATCTAAGATTCTTTTTTAAATCAAATTGCTTGATCTTTTTAAATTCTGACTTTTTTTTTAAGTTTATTTCCCCATGTCTATTCTTTCCCCCAAAATTAACAAAGTGCTTAGTTCTGGCAGAAGAATTTTTTAAAAAATTTAAATGTCTACATCTAAACAAATGATCTCTGTAAAAAGCTTTTTAGGTTAAGAGACTGAAAAGAGCGAGGCATCTAAGGCTAGAGGGAAGGACGGGCTTTGGACTGCTGTCCCCTCCCCCTGCCACGAAATCCAGGGGATGTCTCTTCTGTTTGTAACCTCACCACACTGAGCTTACTCAAATCAACCATGTTAAATATTTAGCTTCACAAACTCTGTAAAAATGAGTTGTTGTGACCTACCAAAAAAAAGGTATATACATATTTTACATAATATAATATCTTAAAGGTCGTATTTACAGAAAGAAAATCTATTCACAGAAACACTGCAAAATTCTGATTCAGAACGCAGTACCTGGCCTTGGGTTTTCTGCAGTTTATTCTCAAAAAGCATTATTGCTCTACCATATAGGCAAAGGGTGACACCAGGACTTTCAACAACAAGAAAATCACAGTTCTTATCCAACAGATTAGACAAAAACCAGGAATGTGGTTCATCATTCCTCAAGACCTCAAGAATATTGCATTTATCCACTACTTTTTAAATAAAGTGCACTCGGCGGCACGTTAGCATATGAAAAATTGCTACTGCTGCAATTAAATACTGTCATCTCACTTTCCCTTCTACAAAGCCATGTGACATCAAGGAGAATTCCTGGAGATGAAGTAGGACAAAACATCAGGGGCAAATGAAAAGCCTAGCTAAAGCCTAGGTCAACCAAGAATAGGGTTGGAGCAACTCAACACTACCATGAAAGGATGAAAACTCAGAAATGCCAAGCCTAGGGAAGAGAACTACCTGGCAGTGACAAACACAAATGAAGGCTGGAGTATGCTCTTCCTCCGTTATTGCAACTAGAGAAACCAGAGGTTCTAATCTCCTGATTTCTCCAATGTTCTCTGTTCAATGTCCCACCTACATTTATTTGAAAGACTGGACAGCCAGGCAGACAGAAGGGACACAGGGGAGTCTTGTGATCACTAACACTATCACCTCTGGAATCATATCCCTAAAAGGTAGAATGCCAAAACTATCTGTTTTGAACACTATGATACATAGGAGGAGGAGAGAAGGAAAAGGTAGGTATCGAGCTTCAGCTTTTCAAATCCAGTCCTATTCAAATGACATCACTTGGAATACCCTTGATGGAGATCAAAGCTGATCCTTTCTTCAAAGATGGGCCTAGAACAATGATCCTTTACTCCCAATAATCCCAGTGCAATGTCATTTGTACAGTTAACTTCTTTGGAGGTCCTGGTGTAGAGATGTCAGCAGTATTTCTGTTAGGAATGAGGAAAAACATGAGTGAAACACTCTGCACAAGAAAAAAGAATCCATTTATCTATACTGATGGCTTGCAACATGGCTCTGGCTGATTGATTCAGATTCCTTAGATCTCAAATTACCAAAAGTATCTAATGGTCTAATGCCTTCAAACCAAAAATTTTTTCAGTGACTATATTTTTAAGTTTTACATCCAAGTTACAAATCTACCTAGGATTTTAGGTTACAATGGAGGCTTTGATTCCTTCCAGAGAAGAACAACTTTCTGAGAAAGTGAGGAACAGATCCCCATACCTGATCAGGGCCCATGGGCATGCCAGACATGGGCATGGAGTTCATGTTCATCTGGCCCATGGGGCCACTGCTGCCATTCATGTGCACCATACTGTACGCTGCAGGATTCCCCTGGTGGGCAAACTGCTGCTGGGGAAAGGAGCTGCAAAGGAAATGTGAAATTACTCCCTGGGTCATTTTAGTAACACAGGACATGCACACAGAGACTATCACAGTTTGGCCAACGGTCGCTATACTTAAGCAGAGGACAACATGAAAGAAGGAACTCCCTGACAGCCTGCCCTCTGTTTTTCACAGCTGTCTGTATTCAGTGCTCTCAAGGATACGTGCACGGTAGGACGAATTCACAAAATAGATGAGGCAAGTAACATTTTCTAATATGAACCCAGGCCTTTTGATCTCTCTATCCAAACAGGCTTAACTCAAAAATGCAGAGATTTCCTAAGCTTTTGGCATAGAATATGAATGACTTAAATGTCCCTGTTCTTCACCTGCTCCTAGCCAGGTTTCCTGATGGCCAACCCTTCATTTCTGAGGACTGATACACAGGTGCAGTCTGAGGGTGCTGCATCATTGGATTCTGGGCGGGTCCCATTCTTGATGACATCATTGCATTGGGAGGACTGGATACTCGACCAAAGGCTGGATCTGGTTGTTGTCCCATCCCTTTCAAAAAGAAAGAAAGAGAAGAAAAAATAAATTACAATGCTTAAATGCTACCTCCTTAGAGTATCAGCTTTCTAAAGTAATTTTAGGTTCTTTTTTAAAGGCAGGGGTAGGTGAGAAGTCTAAGACACAAAGTGCAGGATGCTGCCTGCCAGTTATTCTCACCTCTCACCAAGATGCTGACTAGAGGAGAGACTTACTACAGAAACCACACTGAGTAGATCACTTGAAGGGCAGTCACTTCAATGAGCTTTCTGTATAAAAGGGACTCCATGTTACCCAACTCACATCACTCTGTCCCTCTTTAGAAGGCGGAAGAGCTGTTGTCCTGGCTGGCAGGAGTGCATTCTAAAATGTAATCTCCCAGGGAGATAGCACTACCCCCAAGAGGAATATGCATCAATGTAATTAATGTCTCAGTCACCAAGAACTCAAAAGCCCACACAAACACCACTCTCACTGAGTTGGCCAAGCATTCAGAGACTCTGGAGACATGCTGCAGGGGAAACACCTGATACTCTTTTCTTCCAAATTAAGATGTGGAGAGATGGGGGGAAAAAAAAACAAACCTGGGAAAAAATACTCGATGATAGACCATCTACCTCAGTTACAATTACCTGCGCAATGAAGCAGAAATTTTTGTTTTTACTTCATTTTTCTTTTGAAATAATAAGAGGGAGTGAATAGTATTTTCATTTGTTTTCAGTATGTGACAGAGCTAGTGAATTCTGTCTTTAGTGATATTATACTCTGAGGCAGACATCTCCATCGGCACACCTACCATAGTTTGGTGGATACGGAAACTGCTGGGGTGGAGCCTGTGGCATGGCAGGCCCTGCCAAAACCCCATCCATGCTGGGGGTCGCAGTCACGTTGGGAGGTGGGCTGAAGGCCTGGGTTTGCTGCTGCTGCTGCTGCTGTTGCTGCATCATCATCGCTGCCACCCTCTGCTGTCGGAAGTGATGACTTAGCAGTTCCCTGCTGCGCTGGGCCACCATCTGGGCGTTAAGAAAACCCTGCTAATATCCAAGAAAGAATGCGATTACACACATATAGCAAGAACCAACTATTTTCATGCATACAGAACCCCCATAATATATGAGGCAGCAGAGAGAAAAAACACCCATTGCCTTTCTCTGTAATTACCAAAAAAAAAAGGAAAAAAAGTACAATTCTCAGATGGTAAAGGCTTTCTGGCTATAAAAGGGGGTAGGGGATGAAGATGTGCAGAACAGGAACCTAGAAATTATTTGGAGTCAAGAGACAAAACCAGACAATTGTCAAGCTTTCAATAGTTTGAAAACATTCCTCAAAGTGAGAGAATATTTAGAAGTATATTTTGAGGACAAACTTTTCAGAAACTATGAAATAACACTACAAGATGAAAAAGGGCAGGATTGAGTGTATTGGGGGAGAGGGAGATTTGAAACAAGAGCGGAGCAGTAATCCACCCCAGAAGGACTTACATTTTCTTTAAAACTTCTGAAAGAAGAGGCAGAGGGTAAGGAGAAGCTGTTATAGAGGTTCAGGAGGAGACATGATCAAAGTGCTGAATAAGGAAGCTGGTTTGTGCTCCACCACCTGGGAGAGATGATCTCCAAAGGCAGCTTTATTATCTTTTTGGAGGGCACCCTAGCTTTAGCTTATACAGGATGTCTGATTACCAAGAAAATATAGATATCAGTACCTTCAAGTGGACCTTAGACAGTGAAAACTGGCATTTTTCACAGCTGTTTTTAAATAACAATAAGTATAAACCACATTTCGGACCACAGTAAAGGATTTCATATTATGATCTTCCTCATGCACATTAAGAAAATACCTTAATACCGTCTTTGCATTGGACTGGAGGGAGAGAGAACTTTAATATCATCCCTCCCACTATGGGAAAAAGGTCATTTCAGAGGTTATTACTTAGAGTAAGATTATGTTTAATTTATTTTCTTCTTTATAGTTCTTACAATTTCAGATGTTACCCAGTGAGCATATGGTTTCCGAACAGAAAGTTTATAGATTATCTTAAGTTCCTAAAAAGTGATAGTTGTTTTCACAACATGGCAACTGATCACAAGTGGGAATTAATTTATAAAACACGAATCGGTAGTGTTAATAAAAAGAACATCTCTTCTGATTATTCCCAGTCACCAGCAAGAGAGAAGAATGAGGAAAAAAAAAAGCGGGGGGAGGGACCATGGGATGGTTTCTTACACAAGAAACTTGGAATTAATTTATTTAACAATCATTTCTTAAGAGCCAACCACAGGCCACACCAGACTGTGCTGGGCACAGGACAGTGAAACTGAACATGCAGAAACTTGTCATTCTTACCTGGGAGCTCACCTGGGGCTGCATCATGGGCCTCATCATTGCAGCTGCACCAGCAGTGGGGTTTTCCATTTTCATTTCAAGTGCTTGTCGGCTTTGATTCAAAAACTGGAGGGAAACAGGTTAGTTAGGATGCAAATGGAACACGTTACTGAGCCCAAAATCACCTTCCAAATCCTCAGCCCACCCTGTGAGGTCACAACGCTATTTCCAAACCCATTAACCTGGTTAAGTCACATCTAAGCTGAACCAGTACATTATACATACTTCAAAAAGGTTCATGCTGAAAAGTTCTTGGCTAGCAAGCATATGAAGCTTTATTGTTTGGCATCAGAAGAAAAAATAAAAGTGCAATTTTGCAGCTTAAAGAATATCTACAACAGGAACTCAAAGATTTATAAAGTCAGATGTTCTCTGGGATCATTTAGGCCATTAGGGAAATAGTTCTACCTTGGTCAGATTAACAATGAATAAACTACCTTTTCTCTTACTTTTTCCCAGATAAATTTTATTGGGAAGAAATGGTAAAATGTAAAATGGTACCATGAGCATATTAACACAGATTTTCCTGGGTCATAAACTGACTTTTAGGTCTATTCATATACTAGAAGCATCTTGGATCACTGGATTCGAAACTAACTCGCTCACTCACCTACTTCTATGGTTCAGTCTGCCTGCCACATCTGATAATTCAGCACACCCAAGATGCAAACAATATAAATAATTAAGTTAAAAGTCTTCTTGGGGATTAAGGAAACAAAGAGAAAAACATGTCTTATTTTGGCATATTAAAAGAGCTCAAGTTTTATAAAACATTTAGAAAGCAGAAATTTCATACAAAGAATGCTGAAATCAATACGGTTTAAATATTTGGTTATTACTATTAAGGACTTTAAAAAAAAAAAAAGTTATCTATCTCGAGGACTACAAATCACCGAGATATACTCTTCTCATACAAGGGCAATCCTCTCTGACAATGACTTTTTAACCTGTACAATGGAATATTCTTATAAAAAGGCATCAAATTCTAGTACACCACGTCCCCACAAGAAACTATCTGTACAATAAAATATTACACGGAAGTGAAAACAAAAGGAATTTCATTAGTTGACAAGGATGGAGAGCCAGTAATGAGCTCTGAAGCACAGTCTGAAAACTGAAGAGAATGGGGCCAAAGGTCAAGCCGCCTCAGCCAAGGAAGAGCAGGTGACTGGTTACCTGCTGGCCCTGCAGCCTCTGCTGAAGCTGCATTCTCAGTTGCTTGGGGGTATTTGTCCGAGGTCTCATGATGTTGGCCCTAGGGTGCATTCCCTGGAGAGGAAAATTGCCTTGCTGGTTCATCTGACTCATCATCGAGTTAAAAGACGGTGATTGTCCCTGAAGATTAAAGCCTCCTTGCATTGGAGGCCCCGGTGCTGGGTATGTCTGCCCATATAATGCTGCCTTCTGATCCATCATTGCTGCTGCTTCTTGGCCTTGGAAAACATCCTGTTTGGGCTCCAAAGCTTGTCCCTTAAATATCAAACACATAAATGAACAGTGAAGTACGTCTGGGAAAGCAACTGAAATCAAATGCTCTAAAGAAGGTGAAAAATAAGTTAATATATGCATACAATGATGCTGCAGAGTTCCAAAAGCAAAATCAAGTTTACTGTCTGAAGTCCCATGACAGGACAAACCATGCACCTTACCTTTTCACAGCTGTGTCCTGGTGCCTAGCACAAGGTTTCACAAAGATAGACACTCAAATATTTCCTGAGCCCAGTATCTACAATGTATTAAGTACCTGGAGAAGTACTATCCTCAATGAATTCTAATGTAATTTATAAAAGAACACTGTTGAAGTTTGCAAAAAGGTGATTTTGGTAGAGACAGGTAAATCAACAAAAGCTCCTAGGCCCTGGAGTATATTCATCTAAAGGTAATTATCCACTATTATTTGTTGGTTGGTGGGCAGTATTTATTTATAAACACCTGTTACATGCCAGGCATCACTTCTACCAAGGATATGTGCAAAATAATGTCCAGCAGGTGACAGAAAAGGAAGTACAAATAAATACTCTAAAGGCATCCTGCCCAGTATGGCTCATCTGGTTGGGTGTCATCCCACAAAGCAAAAGGTGTCTGGCTCAATTTCCAGCCAGGGCATATGCCTGGGTTGCAGGCCAGGTCCGCAGTTGGGGCACATACAAGAGGCAGCCAATCAACACTTCTCTCCCTCTCTTTTTCCCTCCCTTTAAAAATAAATAAAATCTATTCTTTTAAAACATTCTGAAGGAGGAAAGAGCCTGCCATGCTAAGACAAGAAGAGACTGTGAAGGCCTGCATTCCCCTGTATCTTCTCACCCACAGAGACGGCCACGTACGCAGTCCACACTCTCACCGAGGCTCGCCTGGAAGCATCCTGGGCCCCATGGCACTGTGACACCACATGGCTTTCCTCCCTCCTCGCTTGCCTCTCCTTGAAGGAATGTTAGCCCTCTTTTCTCTCATTACATTTTCTACTTGGATATTTTCATCTACTAGTGACAACTGCCAAATATTTTGTCTCCAGCTCAAATATCTCTGAACTCTAATTTTACTTAAGCAAACACCTACTTAACAGCTTTACCGAGATGTCTCAGGCATCTCAAACTTAACATGAAGAAAAGAGAAGCTGTGATTCCCAACAGTCCCTCCCCTAAAAGCCTAATTCTCCTCCAGTCTTTCTTATATCACAATACATGGCAACACCATTCACCCCAAACTAAAAGTCGGCAACCTTGATTCTTCACACTCTCCCTGAAAAACACACGTATGAACATGCACGCATACAAGCCAAGTCCCGTCAGTTTTGCCTCCTTGGCATATGGTATATCCTTTCCTTCATTCCACCGCCACAACCTTTTCCAAGACACCACTCGGGGTCTTCTAGTAACTGGCATCTGTGCTTCTATGTTGTCCCAACACACCAATTCCCTTCTCCAGACAGCAACCTGCAGTATTTTTTTTTTTTAATCCTTGCCTGAGGACATGATTATTGATTTTAGAAAGAGAAAAAAGGAGGGAGAGAAACATCGATGCGGCAAAGAAATACTGATCAGCTGTCTCTTGCACGGGCCCCAACTGGGGACCGAACCCACAACCCAGGCATGTGCCCTCATCAGGAATCACACCCACAACCCTTTGGTTTACAGGACAACGCTCCAACCAACTGAGCCACACTGTCCAGGGCTGCAATATCTTTTTATAAAGAAGATTTGTACAGTAGAAAAATACTGTAAGTTTAACATGGCAGGCTGATCATGCACATTGACCAACTTTCTCTTGCTAGCCCTACTAAAATAACAGCAAATACTTGAAACAGTAGTATTTATCCACAAAACAATGAGGACAAGAAAAGCTAACAAGATCAAATTGTTCAATAGGTATTTGAAAGACAAAGTGAAAGGTGAAGATAGACCATCATGAAATATTTGGAGAGAAAAAAGGTTCCTGAGTAATTCCAAAGGGAATAAATAGGTCTCACACACACAGAAAAAGGAATCAGATGGAATATAACTCAATGGAAACATTGGATGCCAGAAAAAAATATGGACTTCTTCCCAGAGAAAACCACTTTCGACCTAGAATTTAATATACAGCCAGGCATGCAGGAGGTGGGGGGAATTTTAAACATATAAGGACCTAAAACACTGGATTTCATGCAGCAGAGATGAAGAAGTTAATAGAAATTGTGTTTCAAAAAAAAACAAAGAGGTAAATCAAAAAGGAAAATGACCTAGGATTCAGAAACTGGGGTGTCAACATAGGAGAAGAGTGACAATTACTAATCACCAGATCTGCCTCTCAAGGGCAGAGTAAAACAGAGGGACAGAGGACTATAGGAGGGAGAGAAGGGACTGAAGTGTCTGAACATGTGAAGAAAAAAATAAGAGAAATTGTACTTCTGTTGGAGTATGTGCAGAAAAATAGCAGAAAGTGTATAGAAAACAAAGCAAATAAAAAGGTAATTAATGCAAAACAAACACAAACCCTATACAAACTACACCTGAAATCAGTAGTGAGTCAAAATAATGTAAACACTGACTACCTATTTAACAGCAAAAGACATAATTACACTAGGGTTATAAAGAGAGTCTATGTGTATGCAGTGGCTATGGGTGAGCAAGTGCACACTGAAGGAAGGGGGATAAAAACCAATCCACAATTTCTTGTCTGAAATTTCAAATACCCAGTAAAGCTCTAAAAAAATAAAACATTATTAGCACCAAATGTATTTAGCAGTAAAACCTGAACTGAATTTATATGAAGCAATACATAATCTCTATATATTCCACATAGTGTGACTACTTATGTGTCTTGCTGCAGAAGTACTAAGATGTTCGATCACAGGCTACCGCCCAAAACTACAGTATTGCTCAAGACTCTACCAGGGATATCGTGCAATGTGTGGTATGCATGTACCATTTACCCTTCTAAAATCCAAAATTCCTGAATCCAAAGCACATCTGACCCCAAGTTCTCCGATGAGGGACTATGAACGCGTAGTCAACTATCGTATCAAGAACACAAAAGATACAGACTGAAGTTGATAATGAAACAGCTGCATGAGCATATTACTTAGCAATATCACCAAAGTAAACAGCTACATTTCACTACCCCTGAGTGAAGCAAATGACTGTGGTTCTTCAGTAAGTATGTTCTGCATCATTTTATAAACAAAGACTACTTTGCTAAAAATAAAAATTAATTAAAAAGGAAAGGTCTCATCACTACCCTGCTTAAAATATTCCAGGGCTTCCCAATATAGAAGAAAAATTCCAGACACCTTTAGAAAGGTTTTGTGGCACCTAGCTTTGCCTCTCCAGCATCATTTCATCCCGGTCCCTTTTCTGCTCTCACTGACTTTCTGGAACCCCCAAGCTCTGTCCTGCTTAAGAACCTTAAGTTAGCTGTTTCTCTTCTGGAATGTTCTTTCCCTAGCTGTTTGTAGAGCTGGCTCCTTTAACTTCCTTCAGTTGTCAGCTTATATGTCATCTCCCCAGAAAAAGTTTTTCTGGCCATTCAAATAAGTCCCCCGTTACTCTTTATTTCATTATCCTGAGTTTGAAAACACAAGCATTTTAAAACTAAAGAACAAAACTACAAACAAGCCCCCACTAAAAAGAAACTAGAAAAACTATGTGCAATATATTGAATAATAGTCATCCTTCAAATGACAGCTGAAACATGACTTTAGAGAAAAAATTTTGACATCCCACACCCATTAAGAAAAGGTCCCTTTATGATATAGTTTCATAGTATTATATGCCTTTTCTCATACCCTCTATTACACCATGTCTACTTCTAACTGTGCGGTTCCTTGCCTGATGTATGCCTTGCCCAGGGGGATGCAAGCTTTGGGAGCAGGAACTAATTTGCTCACTACGGGTCCTCAGCATCTATAGACTGGCACATAAAAGGCAAATATTTAAGTGAAAGAATCACAAATAAATCACTAACTAAAGTACTGCTGCAGATAAAATAAAAACTGCATCTGAAAACTACGTAAAGACATTTAAATGGCCAAAAAATGCAAAATATGTTCAATCTTGCAAATCAAAGAAATAAAATTTAAAACAAGAAACTTTGCTGCCCATCAGACTGGCAAAGATTTAAAAGAATAATCACCTTCAGTATTTGTTCCATGACTTGCTCATTCACACCATGTACTTTGTGTACACATTTGTCTCCCCAACAAAGACTGAGACACCCTTATGGATCTCTCCTACTTATCACTGAATGCACAAACCTAACCAGCCTCCCCCTCCCACGTGCTATAAATAGAACATGCACTACAAAACATACTGCATTTTGCCATGTATAACGTGCACCCATGTTTTTGTGCACATTATACACAGGATTATTATACCCGTAGTATGTAATCACTACACCAATTAATAATGCACATCCTTATTTTCTCCTCAAAAATTTGAGCAAAAAGTGTGTATTACACATGGCAAAATACAGTATCTGTTTCCAAAAAAAAAGATTTGTGAATAGCATATTTTCATAAGGCTGCATAGGCAACTGCGAACAGGAAATGATGGTGCTGGGATAATCACATATTTACCGTTATAGATGGGTTGTAACATAATAAAAAGCTTGCCTATTCAGAGTATACACCATTGGCTAGATAGTAGAGTTAATTATAAAAGTGAGGACTGTTACGTACACTGTAATTTAAAATTTTTTAAAAAATAAATAAAATAAAAAAGAACTCTTAACTAGCATAAGTAAAAAGCATCATTTTAAAAACTACATGGTAGTTTTATTGGATCATTTCTATGGTTGCCTAAAATTTAACACCTTTATAAAATAATAGTTTGCTGGAAGGAATATCACTATTATAAAGTACATTTTCTCAATTTAATGCTGGTATACATGAAGGCTAAATGAAACAGGAAAGAATACAAGCAGCCTTGTCCATGGCTTTAGGGATGTGCTCACACACATTTCTATATCCATGCCAATGCCACCTACCTGATTTACAAGTTCAGGGATACCCAGAGCTCTGTCAATTTCTTCTAAGCCTGTGGCATCAGTGTTGCTCAAGAGTGTGTGCAGTTGATCCAATAATGCTCTTTCATCATTCTGTCCTTCTAAGTTAGAAGGTGGCCCAAGGAGATCATCCAGGGAATTCCTAAGAAGTGGCCTAAAAAGAGACTTTGCAGTCAAACTCAGTGGTGCTTTTCCTCCTCAAAATAGTAACTTCAAAAAAATCACAATAACCACACACAATATTTGATTACACAACAGTAACTCAAACAGTGTAAGTGTTAATACTGTACAACTGAGTAACAGAGACTAGTAAATGGTATCAATTTAAATTTAAGGACCACAATTTAAACTTGCCAGGCCATCTTCAACCATCATATTTATCTTAGGCCTCACCTCTCCCACCACGAAAATGTAACTGCTAGACCCCTAGGCATTTGAAGGATAGCAGAGATTGGGCGGGGGGGGGGAGGGGGGGCGCAGGTACAGATGAAGCCCCTACAAGACTAACCAGAGGTGGTAATAGCCAAGTAAGTTGAGAAAAAAACAAAATAGGAAAAAGGAGAGAAATGTTGCACTATTAATGAACTGAACCTGGAAACCTCCCAAAATAACTTTGTTATCCTTGGCCCGCAGAGCTCATTCACTGATGAGCACAATACAAACTCCGCGCCTCTCTCCAGAGAGAGGCGCCACAAATCTCCAGCACCCGAAAAGAACATGGCACAAGACGTTGCTCCTGACTCAGAAAAATTCTGTAATGAAATATCTGTTCTCCTCTGGGTAAAGCAGCACTCAAGTTAATAAATACATGTGATTACATCACTGACTACTCAATAGATCGATTCATTTTTTTCTTAGCTTAATTTATTATAGCATTCAAGTTAGAACTAACATTGACAGGTAGCCTCTTTCGTGCAAATGAGTTACTGGCCACATTAAAGAAAAATGAAATATAAACATAATCCACAATCATTCTTTTACAAAAAAAGAGAGCTATAGTGTACCATCACCAACATCCCTGAAGTGTCTTAAATAATTTTTAAAAAGAGTTATCCAATCCTTAAAAATTAATTTTCCATAAAAACTAGACTTACCTTCTGAACACCATTAATCTTGTGACACTAGTGCTAATTCTGCCCCTCCTCATGGAGGAGGATTACAACATTATGAGAGACACCTACCTTGTAGCAAGGCTCTCAGGTTTGACCACTCAGGAGTCCTGGCAGCTGAGCAACACAGCTCCATCTCCTCCATCTCCTCCCTCTCCCCTGAGTGCCACAACTGCTGCCTCGCCTCAGTCTTGTTTTTACATACAATTATCCAAGAAATGCCCAGATGGCCATGAAGTACCTAATTACAGAGAGTTTTTCTTGTTCTCTTTTAGGTTTATTCCTGTGCTCTGATCCTTTTCTAGATAATCCAACGCTAACATTTTCTATAGAGCCACATAATAAACACCCACCTATTTTGAGTCCCATGAAGGCTTTGTTCCATGGACAACATGCCATCTGGCCAGGAACCTGGTTGGTTAGATGGTGCTGCTTGGCCGTAAGGGCTGACCCCCATTCCCATGGGAATTTCACCAGGCCCTGAAGGAACAACAAGAAAGAATAAATTTTTAAATAATCCCATAGCAAAAATTACCCTACTACATCTAATTTTCTTTTTCTATGAAGGGGATGCTTACGCATTTGAAGCATCTGCTGCTGCTGCTGCTGCTGCTGCTGCTGCTGCTGCTGCTGCTGTTGCTGTTGCTGCTGCTGCTGCTGCTGCTGCAACATTGGTCTTGCACCTGGAATGCTATTGGACCGAAGAGGCAAGGTGGGCATTGAGCTACCCAGTGTAGGTCTGGGTAAAGAAGCATTGTACTCCACTCCTGGTCTCCCCATGGAGGGTGAACTCAAAGGTTCCATTCGGCTGGCCTTTGAGTTTGGTAAGGCCCAGTCTCCCGAGGAAGGAGTCTGATTCACAGTCACATTTCTGTTTGGTCCACCTACAACAGGTAGAAATGGTTAGGTCTTTTCCATATTATAATGAAATCTTTCTTATGCCATATAGGTACAGTCATTATACACAACATGAGCCATGACCCAAAAAAAGGTGCTTTGTCATCCTAAGAATAGGGCTAGCTAACACTTAAGAAATTTTTCATGGGCTACTATGTATTCATTACAGGTTAGAAAATGTCTGAGACCAAAAACCTCTTTAAGAGTTTAAATAACCAAGGCACAGGACAAATGAAGGATATAATCATGAAAGAAACATTAAGCTTTTATTCAAAAACCTATTACTTGAACCGAGTTCTTTAAATGGCTTAGAGTGTTAAATTTGCTTTTCCCAAAAGAAAATTTTCCTCACAAATACGAATTACAAATAACATACCCATATTTGAACCATAATTTTCCTGACTATCCATCATTCTTGTATTCCCACCCAACATGGGTTGCTTTGGTAACATGGGGAAAGCACTGATATTCTTTACTGGAGGACTTGAGCCAACAGAAACAGGGCTATCCAGAGACACTGCTCGGTTATACGGAGGACGAACAGACGGCACAGACTGTGGACTCCTCAAACCTGTTGAAAACATAGATGCACAATACATATAAATATCCTCTGATGATTCAGTACACAAAGAATCAAGAAAAAGACATAAATGCTAATACCACCCACTCAAGAATGCCTTTCTTACTAAAACAAATACTGTCTTCCTTTACAACATAAACACTAAGTACAAAAAAAAATTATCAACCTCGTATTTCCAAACAAAGTAGAAACAAGAGTCTCAGTGTTGGCTGAAGTTGTGGTCACTGATTTGTTGCCTGATATGGTCATCCTATTCTGCTTCACTTAATACTGAAAATGTTACCAATGTTTCAAACTCCTGAAGGTTCTTCCCATATGTCTACTTCTTAGATGGCTTCTCTGCTTAAAATTTTACAATTAAGTGTAACCAAATAAATTGCCTTCCAATCAAACAAGAAACGAGCCATTCAGCTAACTGTAAATTACTCTTTTTCAACTGATACAATATACCCTTATTAAATTGATAAACAAGGAAAGACATACCTATAGAAGAGAGGTTGGGTAAGAACCCACAAACACGAAAGAACGAAAGTCTCATAATGAAATGACAAGATTCTGTAAGTGTCAAAGGACAGGTTTTGGGCTACAGTTTTGGTTGCTTTTTAATCCAATTCTCTGTGCCTAGAAAAATATATGCCCTCATAGCTACTACTCATCTGAACCAACCAAAGATTAACATTTTCCTGTAAGTGCCATGATCATTAGTATCATATTAGTTAGAAATGAGAAACTTTAAAAATAGGAATATGTCCTAGAAGTTTTTTAATAAACACATAATTATAAATTAGTATAAGAAACTGGGAGGCAGAATATGCATTTTAAAATCTCATATGCCAACTAGACCCTTATTCTTAATATAAAGTATATCCAAGTGTACAGAAAACTTTAAAAGGCAGCAAGAATAAAAGTCAATTCTTTCTTACCCAAAGAATTAGTTCCTTGAGGCATCTGTTGCTTGGTTCCCAGATTACTACCATTTGTGGATATGGAATTATTATAAAAGTCAGGGCTAGTCAGATCCCCAAGAATAGCATCTAGATTATCCAAATCTCCAGATCCCTGAAAATAAAATTTTAAAAATTAACCTGTGTACATGACTAGGTAAGTACCTGAAATAATTCCCAATTTAAAGGCTGGCTGATTATGACCCCACCTTGTCTTCTTCGTTTAAATAACAGTTCAAACTACTAAGAGAAATCCCTGGGTTTGGAGATGCTTTCAAAAGGACATTTCTGTAATTTACAGTAGATGTTTAATTCTCAAACTGTAGGATATTTTCCAGCTAACATTAATCAGGATCATTAGCAGAGGTGTCTGCATCTGTACATAACTTCTGAAAACAAGTACAATTTAATACTAAAAGCAACAAGCTGATGTTCAACATGATATTCATAGGCATGCTTTAAAAGGAGCTTCTGATCAATAAATTTGGAGGATACTAGCTTAGACAAAGCTAAACAGACATCCTAACAGTAGGACTCCTCCAAGACTTTAATTTTCTCAGGCACATATTAATGTATCCCAGAAGTGATCCTCAAGCAGAATTTGGGAAGTGCTTACACAGAATGTGATTTTAGGTAAAAATCAAAGTACCATTGCTTAATACAAAAGTCACCCCCTCCCCAACCTGGTTTATTTCAACCATACCCTTAATGACCCCAACTGCTCATTCCAACAATAAACACACCCATGAGAAATTTCAAATTGGCTTCTCATGTGTTAGTCACATTTTAAAGCATATTCATCTGATATTTCAAAATTGCATCATAGTACTCTTTACCAATGCCCAGAATTACAAAGAAATGATAGTTCAAGATTAACTTCCATTACATAAATCTAAAATAGACGATGAGAACTTATGTAAAAAACATTGTCTTTCTAACACAGAAATCCAATGATGAAACACAATGACTACAATGGTTTGTAGAGAGAACAAATTACCTCTTCATTTGCTTCTGTCTTAATTTTAGCATCTTTCTCTTGACTTGAGCTAGGAACAGTGGAGCTGCTGCACTGACTCATCTTGTTGTCCACTCCCTCCACTTTGGGCTGTAGTTCCTTAGAAAGTGTGTCACTAGGATCATCCCTGTCCAGCAGGTATCGAAGTAGGGCGTTATTTTCCTTCTTCTTAGGACTTAGTTGTTCCTGCTTGACATTACCTTCTGCACAAAATGCTGTACTACTAGTGTCCTTCCCAGTGGCTTCTGCAGTAATCTTGGCCACTTCAGCTGGTGAATTGCCATTCTGCAGCAACTTGTGCAAGATCCGGTGCTTCTCTTGTAGCAGTGATCCATGCATGTTGGATGTGGAGGACACTCCTCCAGATGTGGAAGAGGAGACCCCAGAGGGGCTGGTGACACTAATGGAAGAGTCTTTGCAACTTGAATCCAGCGGGGAGTTGGTCAAAGATGAATGACCCCGGTCATCAGAAGAACAGGTAAGTAACTGTAGTAATTTTTTATGGCCTTTGCTCTCCAGAGGACCCCGTTGATTCTCTGACCCTTCAACATTGCTCTCCTTACTATCTTTGTCACTGAGATGATCCCTACTATTTGACTGACACATTGAACTTTCCACTGGATTCTGGTCACAATACAAGCCTAAGGGACTCTTTGAATCCTGACTGTTCACTTTATTTGGTTGGGTTACATTCATATTGGGAGAGTTGTCCAATTTGGGGCCTGGTGAAGACAGAGTAGATAAAAGAGATGTCCCTACGCCCTCACTGATAGCTTGAAGGGCGCTGAGAGAGCTGCTGGAAAAGCTGTGGCTCCCTGTATTGCCAGAAGATCCCATGGGAGAGTGTACACCTGAATGTGGAGAAAAATGAGGAAAAGAATTAGACTCCCAAACGCTCTAACAAAACATCACTTAACTCTTCGGAGTTTCTATTATAAAATGAATTAACTTCACAAGAATAACAGTGGTATGGAAAGGACAGGGCTACCAAAAAAGAAAAAAAAAAACCCGAAAAACAGAAACAAAAACAAAAGGAAATGTCAACAGAAATACCTGCAACAGGAGAAAACTGATGTGAGGCCATCTTTGGACTCCCACGATTGCGAGGAGAAATCATGATACTCTGCTGGCTGGAGCTGAGACCAGGACTCCCGTGTGGGGGGCTACTCATGTTGAGACCATAGTTGTTCTGGTAGGAAGATGGTGACTGCATGGCTGGCCCAGGATTCATCGAAGCTATGTTACTGGAAGCTCCATATCTAGCTCCACTCATTTGCCCTGTGGCGCTAGGGTCAGCCAAGCCATAGGTCCTGCTATTCAGCATCTGTAAGCCTTGGTTTGGTGACATGCTCATGCCACCTACTGAATTATTACATCCAGCCGCTGGAGGTCTAATGCTTTGTCCAACAGGATTTGGGTTTGGTCTGTACCCATTCTGTTCTCTGCAAACAAAGAAAAAATTTATAAGCATTCATTAAAGCCCTGAATCAGATTTTTAAAAAAGGATGAAGTGCCCCAAAATTTAACTTCTTAGGTGTCATTCTGATACCTAGTAAGAATGCTAATCTAGATATTGATCCATTATTAACCTAATAACATACTTTTTAATAAGCCACAAAGTCTAAATGAATGATGCCACCACAGTACTGTGAACGGCCAAAAGCTATGTTAACTGGAATCCCACCCAGCAGGGTTTTACTAGAGTTACCATCTATCTAAGGGGTTAACCTGAAGGTGCCTGCAAACTACTCAAGACAGCTACTGAGTGAATCCTGTGCTGTTACTGTTAGCAACAGCCATTAGTATAACTATTCTTAAAGTCTACCTTCAAATTTTAAATTCATTCCTTAAAGCAATGTAATATGTCATTAGAAATGAAAGGTAACAGAGGTAGTTAGATTTTAAATGCTCTTTTATCCAACAGTCTTCCCATTTCCAAGATTTCCCAGGAAGTAATGAACAATACTCATTCTCACATAAAAAATATAACCTTAAAGAAAACATATCCTAATCCAGGAATCTAAACTCACTCTGGCAAATCCAATATCCTTTTTGCTTTTAGTCTTGTTATATTTTCTTTTTACATTACTAATAGAGCATCTGGAGAACATTGCTGTATTTAATATGAGACTACACAGTAATCTATCATTACCTCTGAAGAAAATGGGTTGAGACAAAGCCATGACGATCATTTGTTACAGGATTTCGGAAGAGTTTGCTTTTCGTCTGTGCAGTCACTATAGTTCCATCAGCCAAAGAGAATCGATACACTGGAGTTTCTGCATGGCCATGAATATAAGCTGTTGGGGAAGATAATCCCATTACTAATAGCTACAATTGCAAACAGATACGTATAGGAGAGAAAAGAAATATATTTCAAATGCAACATATTCAAAATCCAGTGAAAAACTGGACCTGTATCAAAATTATGAACAGGCTAAACTAAAACACTCAAGATTCATTTTCCTTACCACCCCCCCAAAACAACAAGGGTCATGTGTATACTTACTGCTTTACAGCATGGCAGACATAACGACAAACAGTATCAAGAATTAATCTTAAAATTCTATACCTTCTTGATAGTGACGTTTCTGGGACCATGACTGCCCATCGTTAAGACTAAAAAATCTCTGGATACACCTTCGGATTATATCTTCAAAGCCAGGCCTCATAGAGGATCTCAGTGAATTTGTATCTATGTTAACAAGTTTTCCTATTAAATAAAAAAATAAAAATTTAAATCCAACCTACAAGCATTTACTGGCTGCACACTCTGCATGGCTTAGCACTAAAAAATAAAATACGCTAAATCTTTGCTCCACTTTGCTCCAAATTTCTGCTTTTTCCAGAGCTTTTCTCCTTAAGGACAGAGTCCTGCAGGAAACTCTTACATTAAATGTTTTGCTATACAGACTATAAGAGTATATAACACAACTCCTTTTACTTTTTTAATGTACAGAAAGTAACATGTCCAGAACCCTGAGGTTAATTTTCATTTAAAGAAAAAAAAAAAAAAAAACACCTAGCAGTAAAATTGTTCACACCTGAAGACACTGTCTGTGAAACTATGAAGCAAGAGAAAATACCTGCCTAAATAGCTGACACGAGCAATCCTTCCCATCCGAGAGGTTGACTGCATTGTTGGACACTTAAAATCTAAACTAGGAGGGTTAACCAAATACTCGTGACCACAAATCTGGAAGCTTCTGACAACTTTTGCTTAACATCAAGTACACTGAAGAGACAAAAGATACACAATTCAAAAATGCTATAAAATTAAAGCAGGTTTCATGAAGAGAGTCCTTAAAAATTGGCTCGGCCTTTCCAAGTTCTGAGCAGTCAGTACCAGGTAGATTGCAAAAAAACAAAAAACAAACAAACAAACAAACAAACTCTTTACAAAAACCAGTGAAAAAAGAGCCAAGAATAAAAGTGGCTCATCCATTTTCAAAAAATAATTGGTATGACATGAAAGCACCAGCTATGTTCAATTTAAGAAATACTGGGCAAACACTAATCACAAGGATTCAAGGAACCAAAATTGCCTCTGATGGTCTCAAGAGCTGTGTTACTGAAGCAAGCCTTGCTGATCCACAGAGCACTTAAGCTGCATTTAGAACACTCAAAATAATTAGTGACAATGTCCAAGGCAAAAACAGTGTGATCAGTCTCCATGACATGGATTTCTGTGACAACTAGGAATTTTTTATGCAACATGGTCAAAAAATGTCATACTGACTAAAGCTCATGTTGATGTCAAAGCTATTAATGATTGTTTTTCTGTTCTGCAGAGATACTACTTAAAAAAGTACAATATTCAGATCCAGACAATCTCTCATGCTCAGCACCAAAAGGTCCACCAAATCCAGAAGATGACTGATATCATAACACAAGATGAAAGAAGTGGTCAATGACGTAGTTCCTGACAGATTGGAAAAGACAGAGAAAAGGTTTGCCAATCTATTTATCTTCTCTATGATATTTTTATAAGAAAAGAAAAAATGAAGAAAACCAAGTTTGGATTGGAAAAACTCATGGAGCTTCATGGTGAAAGAGTTCTGGAAAAGCTAAAAAGGCACTAATGTTGGATAAGCTGATGAGTATGAGCCACTAGTCCAAGAATCTGTTTAAAATTCAGATCTTTAATAGTGACAAATTAAGATCTTATTAATGGGGGAAAAAATGACCAGGTAGAAGAGACAAATGTATTCCAGAAAGACTAAACACTTGGCTCTGCCAAGAATTAGAATGATTCATCATCAACCACCTCCCCTGAACTTAGCTCTGAAAGCCACACAACAAACACAAAATAGATGCTCAGAAAAAAAATCATTAAATGAAACACATGAGGGACAGAGGATAAAATTTCCCCAGAGGCCAAAAAGAATATTGTGTTGAAAGCAAACCTCCTAGGCAGAATGGATAGCAACTGGAAGTTACCAACTGTACGTACAGTAAGATGGCTCTCAGATGTTAACCAAAGTATTCGATTTTTCTTGCTTGGAATTTCTAACTTTTATAATAAATATGTATTGCTTCTGTACTAAGGGAAGACATTGATGAGAACTTTTAAAGGTTCTGCTCAGTAAGCTGGTTAGGTAAAGATGTTTTATTTAGTATTTTCAGTAAAATGTAATATATTGTTATCTAAGCAGAAAATTTAAGACTGGCAGATCATAACAGATGGTGCAAACCAACCATTCTAAAAGGATGATACACAAAAATTCTTGTCATAAGGTTTGATTATCTCAAGGTAAGACAAAATTTTCAAATAGAATATTCATCAGTGCAAACAGATTAAGAATTTAGAATACAAGTTACTTCTTTGCTTTTTTTAGATTACTTTGTGAAAATTAATCTCAAGCAGCCTCCAGATAAGTAACTGAGCCTGGCACAAAATGATTGATGACTGGGAAAACAGCTCTTTTTTAGAGTGACATATCTTTATTATACGTGCGTGTAAAAATATAGATGTAAATACATAAAACACCTATAGTTCTGTTATGTTTATTTAAACCTACTCCATTTTATCAAATTACTTACTGAGGGTCCACATGATGGACACTAAACAAACAGTTCCGGCTGTGAGGTCAGGCATAACCATCTGCAAATTTTCTTTATTAGCCATCATCTTGGACAAGTAACACAACCAGACCACTCGTTCTTCATCTCTGAGATATATCATATGTGATAAACCCTTGGTATCACCATATAAGACTAACCCTGAAGGTGCATACAGAAAAACACTGCCACTGTGTCTAATTTCATCATTGTGCTTTATCAACTACATTCGCTTTAATTCTTTATTCCTGTGGTCAAAAAAATGGCAGTCCAAGGGAAGTTCATGTCGATGTCAGGAATTACTCCCAGTAATCCTCATTAAAATTACCCATATCTTTGAAAATTTATTTCTTCATGAAAAATGGGTTTGAAGTTAGAGGAAAAAATATTAATCTCTGATTCTAAATGCTATTTGGAAAGAAAAACCAAGTGCTTTCTCTCAAATGCCAAGGGTTTTAGTGAAATCTCTCTCAGGGTTGTATAAGAAATACGGGAAATAATCTATGCAAGGCATTCGCTACAGTAGATGCAGCATGACAGTGCAAGCTATAGAAATAGTTAGCTTTTCTAAAAATTTTCTAAATGGGCAAAATGTATATACACAAAGTTTTTACCTGAAAGATCATGTCTAGTAATAAAGCTCTCCGGGTTTGATGGAAATGCTCTTTCTCCCGTAGTAATGCGGCGTGCCACACAGATCATACAGGATTGCAAATCTACAATAAAAATTTTACCAGGTAAGAGATCTATATAGCCATTAAATATATCTGTTCAATGCATAAGAACATGAAATTCAGTAAGAAGAATTATAACAATGGAATTTACAAAACTACAAGTTTGACTGGTATTTGTCTGATAAATGATGAATATCATATACATGTGATCACTCTTACCTTCTCCCTCCTCCATCATAGCTCGTGGCTGAGACAGGGCAAAGCACTGCATGGTTTCATATCTCTGGCGCAATTCAGGACTAGTGTTTATATCTTCCAGAATATCATGTGGTGTTTTCATCAACATACGGCAATTAAATGTATGGCTTTTTTGTCTCTGGGTCTCATTTGTCCAGGCAACTCCATTAACTTTCGAAAATAAATTGAAAGGAGTCTTTTAAAATCTGGCAACTCGGTCTATGACCATCATCAAGAACTCAAGCTATATTTTCTCATTACACGTTTTCCATAATAATGTCTACACTAACACTTCAGGGGGCGAGACAGTAGAGTTCTCCCTTATCCATCGTTCCAGTTACCTGTGGTTGACCATGGTCCAAAACTATTAATAAAAAATTCCAGAAATAAACAACTCCTAAGTTTTAAATTGTGTGCCTTCCTGCCCCACCCTGCCTGGGACGTGAATTATCCCTTTGCCCTGCATATCCATGCTGTAAATTCTACCCACCTGTTAGTCACTTCATAGCTATGTCAGTTATCAGATCAAGTGGCTCAGTAGCAGTCCTTGTGTCCAAGTAACCCTTACTTTACTTAGTAATGGCCCCAAAGTGCAAGAGTAGTGACGCTGACAATTTGGATACGCCTAAGAGAAGACATAAAATGCTTCCTTGCCCTGGCCAGTGTGGCTTCGATGGCTGAAGCATCAGCCCGAAGACCAAAAAGGTCATGGATTCAATTCCCAGTCAGAGAACATACCCAGGTTGCCGGTTCAATCCCCACTCGAGGCATACACGAGAAGGCAACCAGTCGATGTTTCTGTTTTTCATCTCCCTCCCTTCCTCCCTCCCTCCCCTTCTCCCTCTCTCACTAAAAGCAATTTTAAAAAGTATTTGCGTGAGAATAAAAAATAATAAAAATAAAATAGAATGTTTCCTTTAAGTGGAAAAGGTATGTAGGTATGTGTGCTTGTATAGAAAAAAAGTACAGTCTATGTAAGGTTTGGTACTATCCACAGTTTCATGCATCCACTGGGGGCCTTAGAACATTTCCCTTGAGAATAAGGGCAGCCTATTGTACATAAAACACTGAAATAATTTCGGTTGAAAGAGAAATCTCACTGCATATTTTGGCCATATGAAATGTGTACCACATTCTAAATTCACCAAGGTAATATCTGAAAATTTTGCTATTAAGCATTTGCCTTTCTATGCAAATTTAATCACTTGGGTTCCTAAAAGGTACATTCAATTTTCTAAGCATGAAAAAATTTTTTCAATTTATTAAGAAAATACACATTAAAGGCCTACCTGTAGATTTTGGTAAATTTTTAAGGAAATCCTTTCTGTCTTCTTCATGCAAGATATTGTAGACACTTGTGTTAACCAGGTCTTCTTGCTTATATTGCAGGTACTGCGTGACATTTTCTGACACAAATACAATGTTTCCATCACGATTCACCACAAACAGGAAACCATCCAATGCCTAAAGTAGGATATGTTAATACTGAACATTATGGACTGAACATATCCCTAGCAAAATTCATATGTTGAACCCCCAACCCTCAGTGAAAAGAAGGCTTTCAGGAGGCAATTAAGGTTAAGTGAAGTCATAATACAGTATGACTGGTGTCCTCAGAGAGACAGAGACAGACACCCCCACCCCCACCAGGGATGTATACCCACAAAGAGAAGGCTACATGATGACAGTGAAAAGGCAGCCATCTACACAAGCCAAGGAGAGAGGTCGCAGCAGGGAGGAAAAAGAAAAAAAACAAAAGCCAGGCCTGTGGACACCGTGGTCTTGGTTTCCAACCTCCAAAATTGTAAGAAATAAATTTCTGCTGTTTAGTCCACCCAATCTGTGGTATTTTATTATGGCAGCCTTAGCAGACTAAGACACCAGCCTTGGTACTAAGCAGAATTTTGAAAAACTGCTGTTGATGTTAACAGTCACTGTAAACAACTATCAGGCACCATTTCTACTAGCAGCACCATTACTACAGGAGTTTAAAAAAAAAAAAAGACAGCCCTGGCTGGGTGACTAAGCTGGCTGGAGCATCATCCCGCACGCCAGAAGGCTGTGGATTTGATTCCTGATCAGGTCACATACCTAGGTTGCAGGCTCAATACCCAGTTGGGGCACGTATGGGAGGCAACCTATGTTTCTCTCTCACATCAATGTTTGTGTTTCTTTTTCTTTCTCTTCCCTCACCACCCCAACTTCTCCCACCCCCTCCTCTCTCTCTAAAATCAATAAACATATCCTCGGGTGCAGGTTTAAAAATTGAAAAAGGACAATTTTTTAAAAAAAGACAAATATGTCAACATGAAATCAATTAATGTCTAACCTGATTTTTGAAGAATTATTTCTTCAAAGCTTTTAAAAATAAAAAACAATCATACTTAGCACCTCCCATTTGTCCACTTAATACCCTGTCAAGCCACAGGAACTACACTATTCCGTGAAGAGAATTTACAAAGAGAAATGAACTGATCAACTAAAAAGTAGATGGAACAACTAGATGAGACAAAAAAGTTGAGAAGTGAACTTTATGAAGGGCTTCAGGCTCTGACTTCAAGTAAGAGAAACATTATGTAAGTGTTATAGGTTAATCATATCTATTTAAGACAACTACTTAGAAAACAATGCACATTATGTCTTAAAAATTCTTGCCAGAAAGGAGGACGGTTGAGAGGACTGGGTGAAAAAGGTGAAGGAATTGAGAAGTACAGACTGGTAGTTACAAACAGTTATAGGGATGTAAAGCACCGCACAGGAAATACAGACAACAATACTATAATAACTGTGTGTGATGCCATGTGGGTAATATTAGGGAGAACATTTTATCAAGTATATTGTCTAACTACTACACTATACATATAAAACTAATACAAAATAACATTGAATGTAAATTGTAATTGAATTTCTTCAAAAAAATCTAAAATTCCTCAAGAATATAAAACTGTAGTATGTCATATGATCACACAAAAATGCAGAGTCTGCGCTAAAATGTGCTCAAATATTACCTTTGAAATTATGTGTTAGCCTTCCTCTTCTGCTTCTTTTAATTTTTGTTTGCTTTCTCAGTCTGCAACTACATTTTATAAGGGGCACCCTCTCTGCCCACAAGTCTCCTGAGTTATATATATTGTAAATATAAGAGTATTTTACCATCATATTCAAAATACTGAGTTCTGTCTCATAAAAAGAAACATGTCTTTTTGTTCTCATTACCTAACCAAAATTTCAACAATTTTTTAAAATTCAAGCTTACAGGATACAGGTACAGCTTACAGGATAGCTAAAACTATGTACTTGCCTGAAGTAAAAGCGGTCCTAAGGAGTCTTTATCAATAACCCCTTGTCCTGTAGAAGATACATCAGCTTTCTGAACATCATCATCACTGGAAATAGCTTTTCCTAAAAAGACAGAAAGCAGTACTACAAATAGCACATATACCAGTGAAAGATTAAATCTACCTTCAAGTAGTCCCCAGAACAAAGAGAAACGCACACACGCATGCCCATGAACATATGCAATATTTCCTGATAAGAAAGTGCGACAGTTATTAAATGTTAAAATTAAACTTCAGAGTTACCCGGAATGGCAGAAGATAAAAATACCCTAAATATTCCTTTACTACTAAATATTAGTAGTACTAAATGTACTACTATCCCATGATTTCCTGAAAAAGAACTAACACTCAACAGGGTGAGCAACACCAGCCTTCTTCTAATCCTCCTTAACAGTTTCCTGAAGAGTCCAAGCTGGTCAACTCAGTTGTCCATCCCCAAAGAAGCTAGCCTCAATTAGCAGGAGCCCCCACCGAAAAGCAACAAGGGAGCAAAAAGACAAATGTAAACACAGTTAACAAGTTCCTTCTAAAAGACTTGAGTGTTTTTCTTACTTTGTATTACCTTGTTCTTTTATTTGTCGAATCTGTCTTACTGTTTCCTTTAAAATTGCACACTTATCTGGTTTGACATTGAAATTGTCAATATCACTAAGATTAGCAGATATCAGTTCAGCCAATTCTTCAATATATTTACTCTCCTGCTCCCGTCTCCACTTTTCACCACTGCAGGTAAGACTATGAATAGGAGGGGGTGGGGGGAAAACAAAAACATGAATACACCTGTCACAAAAGAGTGGTGGGCAGAATCGGTCCCTACACAACACAATTATCTTCATACATAAACTAAATTCAGCACATAACTATGGAAACACCGTCTTGGAGAGGCAGTACAATACAGCAGAAATTCATGCAAACCTCAATTCACACAGTGACCTTGGGCAGAGTTAACTTCAGAGTTAATCTGGAAATTTGGGATAAGCATTAATAATGAGGTTTTATTACAAACTGTAGACTGTATTTTGCAACTATAATACTAAAATTCAAATACTAAGCTTGACAAACACTAAAATGGCTACAGAGTATCACTGCATAAAATTCAGCATTTTATTTCTATTTTTTAAACTTCTAACTTCATTCAGGAGAATGATTAAGCCTCACAAATGCCAAAATACCAACTTATAACATGTTCTTCAAAGATATTAAAAATCCTTACTTATAATAATCCTGGTTATCTATTCCTAAACTCCTACCTCTTTGGTTGAGAAATGCTTCTTACAGTATCACATTGTTAGTATAACATTCTCGCTTCTATCTAAATCAGCAATAAAGCTTCAATTATATCATAAGGATGTCCATCTTATCACTGTATCCCCCTACTTGTATGAAGCAAAATAATAGTATTTAAAGAAAGACAAAAAACCAAAAAAATCTAATCAGAGAATGTAAATAACAGAAAGTTGGAATGTTATCTTTAAACCAAAAAAAGTAAGTGAAAAGGGAGACCTTGGTAAAACAGCAGAAAATAAATTGCCTACCCTTGTCCTGGGGTATCACATGGCAATTTGCGTTTTCGTGAATCAGGGACCAGTGGATCCAAGGAGTTTTCTCCTAATCCACTCATTGTGAATGTACATCAGCAACTAAAAAAGAGTAAGGTAAAAACATTGTAAAAATCTGTGACTCTATAAAGGTGTTATATGCTTGAATGACTATACATCACGTAATTCAGTACTAGTTCCCCTAATTGGCTAGATAATTCTCAATATTCTTTATAATAAATGAGTATTCCGAAGACAACCTCAGAGTTCATATTCCAGTTTGATTATACAGAATACCCAACCCCAAGACAGAAATGTTTCTCAAGTGCTACTAAAAATATGGACACTGAATAGCTTACAAAGAATTAGGCATCTTCTTCCTATTTACTTAATAAGACAAAGAGACCAACAACTCTTTGATTGATAAACCCTAAATTTTATTTATACCCAAGTGAGCACAAATAAGAGCTCATCATTTGGTAAAAAGTGTTCAAATGATAAAAGTCTAATTTATTTCAGATTATCTTCAAGACAGCACTTTTTTAAAAAGATTTTATTTATTTTTAAAGAGAGGGGAAGGGAGGGAGAAAGAGAGGGAGAGAAACATCATTGTGTGGGTGCCCCCCACTGGGGACCTGGCCCACAACCCAGGCATGTGCCCTGATTGGGAATCAAACTAGTAACTCTTTGGGTCACAGGCCAACACTCAATTCACTTGAGCCACGCCAGCCAGGGAGCACATTTTTTTCTTTAGATCATTTCATTAATACTTATCCCGTATGTTTTTCTCCTGTTACTTCAAAATAAACCTAGATTGTGTAAATCACATGTAAACTACTACATTCTGCTTAAGTGTGCAACAATAAAACTCCAGGTGAAAGGAGGGATTTTGACAAGATCCATAAAGGAACAATTATTTTAATATTAGCTTATGGAAATATAATATGCTTTGATTAAAGTTTACTACTAAAGAAAATGAATGGAAGGTATTTCTTGTTGAAAAAAGAAACAGAGTTTACCACTGAGGAGCTCATAATTTTAAGACACCGACTAAACCTTCGCTTAGTAAAAATTTTATTTGTCCTACCTAAACTCTTGTTAAGGAAAGCAATCACTATTTTAAGGAATTCCAAGTCAACCAAGAAGTTCAAACATTCCAAACTACTTTTTCTTAACATGTTGAAATACATCTTGCATTTCATCTCCATTCTGAGACATACATTGAGGAACATAAACTTCCACTAGGTGGCACAATACTACCAAGAAGGGAAATGAAATAAAAATGTAAAATTTCACACAAGATGTTGATCAGACTTAAAATATGCAGCTTTAAAAAAAATCAAAATCACACAATCAGTAATCAGGAGTTCTAGATTACGCCACTGTCTTAACAGATGCTGTAGGTATGAAATAAATACCAACGAAATTCATTCTACCTAATTGTGATAGTAAATTATAAAGGCTGAAATGCTGAGATATTTTCAATACTTGGTGTTTTTCTTCCCTTACAACATAAATTAAAGGACAGAAAAAGAACCTAAAATAACTGATTACCAGTGCCTTAATGTTAGGATTTTAAAGCATACTCAGAGTGCAATCCAGTCACAGGAGCCTCTCCAGTCCCTGACACAGGACATGACTACCTACAGTGGACTTTGCATTGTTGTCAGAATCCGAAGACCCAAACTGTATTTAATATGAACTCAACTGTGCAGATCTTTGAGCCATTTTTACAATTATTTTCCTTGTGTGAAATATTTCTACTGAAGAGTTCCATGCTACACCACTTAAATAAATGACTACGAAAATACACACTTTAACTTCACAATCATCCCTCAGTATCCATGGAGATGGATTCCAGGACCCCGCCCCCCCACCATCCAGACACCAAAATCCATGGATGTTCAAGCCCTTATATAAAATGGCACAAAACAGCGCATACAGTCAGTCTGCATCCACAGATTCCCAACCACGGATCAAAAATACTGTTGGATACAAAACCCACAGATATGGAGGGCCAACTAGAAAGTCAAACAAGATAATTCTATGCAATTACTTCAAGTACAGAAGAGTAGCAATTTAATAGCAGATAACTTTCAATGCTATCAAAATCTAACTTTACCTGTATCTATATTATATGGAAGATAACAGAAGTAGATCCAGCTTAAGTCAGATTTTACATAAGCAAGAATCTTATAGCTACTGAATAGAATTTCTCATATAAATACGGTAGGCTTTTCTATACATTAACAATCAAGCTATGGTACATGTTTAAGCATAGACATGAACAAAATAAAACAAATTTCTAGAAAATGAACATTCATAAACTTTAATTCAGGCTAAAGAGCAGCAAAGAATTACACTGGTCAGCTCAACAGCCATGAAAATGTTACATATGGCTTAGCAGCAATAACTGGCTTTTTTTTTTTTTTTTTTTTTTTGTTATTTGAGGTTAAGACAGAAGGGAAAATCTTGATTGTGTACAACAAACTAGCCAGATAGACAAGGATACAGGAAGTACTTACTCCCTGTCCAAAAGGAAAAGATAATAATCAACAATGCTAGTGTCACTAGGCAAGCAAAAAGTTATTTAGTGGGGGAATAGGAAAAGCCGTGCCATGCCAAAACGGGGAGAAGACAGGTTACCAAGTAAATCTTGACTGGCACAGAGACCAACTAAAATACTTTACTTTTTATTTTTTTTAAAAAAAGATTTTATTTTTAGGGAAAGGGGAAGGGAGGGAGAAAAAGAGGTAGAGAAACATCAATTTGTGGTTGCCTCTCACACGCCCACCACTGGGGGCCTGGCCTGCAACCCAGGCATGTCCCCGACTGGGAATCAAAATGGCGACCCTTCAGTTTGCAGGTCGGCCCTCAGTCCACTGAGCCACCCCAGCCAGGGCATACTTTTTCTAAATAAGGATATAACTTTTGTGGCTATAGTGCTAGGCATAGTGCATATTCTTTTGTCATTTCTCACAGTGACTCTCCAAGGTATGTTTTATCATTCCCATTTTACAGACACAGAAATAGCTATATAACTTTTTACTAGATCACACACAGATACAAGATGGCAGAGCTGAGACTACAATATCTTCAAACTTCATAACCAATAAAATATATATGTATCAAATGTTTCTTGAACATTTTATCTCATCCCCCCCTCCCAATAAACCATTTATACTGTTGAATCGCACTATCTTCAACCAGTTAACCGGAAAATGTCTCAGCTAATCAGTAGGAGCACTGCAAAAGTACTAAGTACACCCAGGGTTAAGGACATGCAGTATTAGGGAGAGAGGCAAGGTACTGCTCAAGCTCAGCAAGTACTGAATGCTGCTGCTACTCCCCTCAAGCCCCTAAAAACTAATCATTACTCTACAAGTCACCAAATAAAATGCCCTCTGACATGGTCTAATATTAACCATGGACTTTATTTCCACTTGAGACAATGAACAGCCAGTGGCTTACACAGCAAGAAAAAAAATCTTGAGATCAGAAAAGTACAAACTGTACCCTAATATAGTCTCTCAAGTTTTTTATTCCTGGATTTTGTAAGAGTAAATGCTGGTGGGCTGAGAACTCCCCATCCCACCAGTAATTTAGTTTATTGGTCAGGCCTGTTTGCCTGACTTACACGAGGTATGATTAATATGCTAATTAGGGAGTGTTTCTGGGTGTCTCCTGAGAATCACAGTAACCTAATGAAATTTTTCAAACTGTATATTTGATTTATTGAAAACTGCTTGAAGCACTATGTAAAAGCAGATACTGCTCAAGCCAATTAGAACAAAAAATTGCTCTTGAAAAAAATGTAAAACATTTGTACATAAAGGCACTGCCCAAAACTCAAATTGACACTCTTATCTGAGACACTTTAAGTAATAGTCACCACTAGTTAGTCTAAACATTTAATCCTATAATATTATATTTTCTAAAATATCAAAGGTTTTATTTCAATCTGTTGTGCAATTCCAAGAGAACCAGCATCGTGGAAGAAAGAACTGAACAAAATACAGCCTGTGTATTTTTAGGGGACAGGGAGAGGCGGGCAAGAGACAAGTCTACAAACATAGAACCACTATGAAAGCTTTGTCCTCCAGTGAATATGTCCTACCCATATGTTTTAATTCTACACTGGGAAAAAGAACAAGAGCTGAAAAGAGACAAGGAGGAAGGGAAAGAGGGGGAAATTTTCAAATAAAAACTAGTAACAATAATATCCTTTTGTTTTGTTGTTGATATCCTACTAACCATAACAGGTTAAAGTATAAACTACCTAATGCAATCCATTTTTCAATTTAATTCCATTTCAGCTCAAACACTTACATGCCCAGAACCATTTCAGGTCCAGGAAACAGAAATGAATGACATCACACACTGCTCAACTCACAAGTTAGCAGAAAACATATAAGCAATTATAAAATAATTTGGTTAAGTTCAAATGAATGCACTGGAATAAACTGCACAGGAGCACGGCTGATTGGAAGGTTTCCTATTTACAATTTAAAAAAAAAGAGAGAAAGAAACAGTATATAAAGGTGTCTACAGTAAGCTATCTTGGTGCAGATATATGCCAGAAAACGCTGTAATCTCAGGTCCTAGTCATTTCTCTTCCTCTATCTTTAATTTATCATGCCGGCAAGTTTGGAAAGGGGCTACCAGAGAGTAGCAAAGTAAAATACCCTGTTTTTAATATAGAAGTTGAGCTGAAAAGCACCTGAATGCAAATTAACAGCCATTTTATTTTATCCACACGGTTTCATTCCCTCTACTCCCTCTGTATGTTTGCCTTCTCATTCTCAAGCAACAGGCTGACCCCAAAGGCCCTTCGCATTTATGCTCCAGTTTAAATCTGATGAAGTCGAACTCAAAACACAAACACTCCGAGGTTCTAGTACCAGAACTGGGCATACCAACTAGCCAAGACAGGTGTTGGTTGCAACTGGAAGCTTGTTACCAAGAGACTTTTCAACCTCTACATACGCAACAGAGTTGAAGTTCCCAAATACAAATTGTGAGAGGCAGTTAAGTCAATTCCATTCAAATCCTATTACACTCTCCTGACAGCATACAACTAGCTAGGTAATTCTTTAATTGTTGCAAGGGAAAGAGGTGGGGGGAAGGCAGAGACAAATGTGTTTAAAAAGTAAATAAATTAATTAAAAAAATAAAAATAAAAAAATAAAACTAAAATAAATAAAAGCTTTAAAAAAAAATAAAAAAAAATAAAGGTTACACTGACTCCTACAATTTTATGCACTGAATCTCTCTTACACGTCAGAACAGACCTAAACTTAAGCTTCATAAACCTGATTTTGGCTTCATTCTAAACAACACACTATCAGTCACGCTTCCCCCTCATGGCCGCCACTATCAGCGGCCACCCAAATGGCCTACGCTAAGAGGAACTTTTGACAGAGAATGGTCACTTAAGTATTTCCTATTTTGTTTTTAACCTTAAAGTCCTTAATTTCTCTTTAAATCTCCCCTTCACCCCTCTTCTATCTAGAATACTCCCAACTCATCTTCAGCGTCGGGCTGAACTGTCAGCTCTGGTGAAAGCACTCCCAACTCTCCCAACTAGACGTTTTCCGCTCTTTATCCTAATCACTTTTCAGACTTCAATTACATTTTACAACATCACACTGCTCCTCTTCGCTTGTCTCCACTTTCCTCATATAAATGCTAAACCACTCTAAAAACCTGTATGAGACTTTTATCACAAACTCCTTGCTTTCTTTCTCACTCCTACCGCCATCCCCCCTCCCCCCTTCCTTTTTCCATCTCCCATTCCCCTTCTTCCCATCCTGTGAGCTGTACTTTAGACCAACTCAGCAATCTTCATAAAATACAGAGAAGTCTGGCAGACGGTGGGGGGAATAAATACGTTGTAGAACATTTTTGCTTCTTTCTGACATGTCGTTTTCACGTGGGTACTCACATTCCAAAATGTAGTGGCTTCAAGCTATCAAAATAAAACTTGAGGGTTTGAATCCTTCAGGTGATGTACTATGATACAATAAAAAGATAATGGGGATTTGTTGGAATCAAACTCGAGAGCTGAATCTCAATTTCACTAAAACATAAACTTTTGTCACCTGTAAAAAGCTTACTACCTCTAAATACTGAGTCTAATCACACTGCACAAATTCGTATGTTTATTATAAGGATGAAAAGCAATACAAAACAAGCATAGGGAATAATGGTTCTCTCTCAGAAGTACACCATACCAAGAAGAAAGATGTATGCTCAGCAACACTAATTTTGCACTCATTTGAAAAACGAATAGCTACAAATATCCCATATGGCAACAAAAAAGTCACACAAATAAATCAGCCAGGACTATTCAGGCTAATAACCTCAACATACAGATAACTGACTAGAATTCAAAAAACTTTCCCACTGAAACAGTGTGGTGAACTGTAGTTGGTAGTCAACATAATGCCATGGAAAGAGAATAAAACTACTATCATAAATATATGTGTTCTTAAGATAAAGAATCTTAAGGTACAAAGAATAAGTAAGCACATTTTAGAAGATTCTGAAGAGGTCTCCAAGCACCTTCAAAGGTAGTATGTAAAGTACACAGTGCTGGTTCTAATTATGACCTCTTTTTACATCTAGATTTGTGGTTTAATTTTTCTTTGACAGACATAAATATGTCTACCCCAAAAGTACTGTTTATACCTAAGGTTGTCCCTTAACACATAATGAAAACAGAAGTAAGTCACAGAGAAAAAGAAGAACAAAGTTTTTAGCCCCCTTGAGGTAAGTAGTAAAGCACTACATTAAAATAAGCAGTGAGAAGTTAGGGAGTGAGTGTACAGAGTGTACAAATAAAATCTGATGTAAATGTAATTAACAAGCAATAAAGATGTGAAGGAGGTGGTCACTTCTCTGAGGCAGATAGAGAGAAGGATTAGGAGAGAACGGGTTCTATTTGCCTCAGAGAAGACATTAGAGAAAACGTCAAAACTTAAGAGCTATAGACATTAGCCACCTGGTAATCAAATGGCAGAGAGCAGCAGAACTGCTATAGAAACCCGGCACTAAGCAAGCACTAACCAAGAATGAAATGATACAGAGAATAGTAACCATGGGTCAACTGGGAAACAGCTATTCCTACACTGGAGGGCTTGCAGAGTAAAAATCTTAAAGAGTAACAAGACACTACCCTGACAGTACTGAAATTAGCCCTGTCCACCAATATCAAAATCATGAAGAAGCTACAAAGGGTTTACTTGTGACATGAACATTACAAAAATTAACAATGTGGAAATGTTAAACTGGTTAAAGCACTTTGAATTAATTTTTCAAAGAAAAGATACTGAGGGTGGAAGAGAAAGAGTAAAATGTATCAAATGAAAAACACATCTTAGCTAGATTTCCTCCTCTAAAAGCAAAAGAGTTAGAGCAGATGGTCTCTAACTCTAGCAAGGCGGACACGGCAAGTCTGACTCATAAGACTTCCTGAATGGGTCATCATCTTTACGGCAGGTTAGTTTGTGGCTCATTTCTTGCTGTTTCCACTGTTATTTTTTTTTTTTTTTACTTTTTCTGACCTCACAGCTTGTTACTCTTAAGCAACTCTAAATAACTCCTAGCCTAAATAACTATAAATTCAAAAGAATGCTTTTTAAAATAATGTTTCCATCTCACTAGAAATTACATGCCTGGAAACAGAATTTCTCTCTTCAAATATATCTCCAAAAGTCATTACTGGTTTCAGGATGACAATGATACAAATAATGACTGAGAATATATATCAGTCAAAAAAATTAAAAAGCACTCCTTAACATCATTTACCCCTTGGAGGGTGGGGTACCACCTGTAGAAATGTTAAAAAGTATCAAAGTCTAAAATAAACAATAACCTCAACAAGTGCCTCCCTGTACCCCTTCAAAATATAGCTACTATACCAAGTAGAACTAAAAATCTGTGCCCCTAGGTCGCGATTGTTCCACAGACAAAATTTTCGACAAGCAAGAATATAAAATACTGAGAAATAGGACAAAAAGAGCATCACCCAAATAATTTAAAATAAAACACAGCTTTTTTGTTTTCATTGCTTTTCAAAGGTCAATTTCATGATTCATGGCTCTTAAGAGCTTCTTTTGTACTTCATAAAACCTGCCTATGCCTGTCTAGGAAATAAAACTGGAGGTACATAATTACTGCTAAAGAATATCTGAAGCAAAAATTTAATTATGAACTCTTACAAAATCATTTATACAACTAAACTGGTTAAAATCAAAACCCACTTGAGCAAATGTCTTAACAGTGATCACTTAGTTACCAGGAATGTAATGTGCCATATGGTGATAACAGTTAACACTTCTGTATGATATATAGGAATATTAAGAAAGTAAACCCTAAGAGTTCTCATCACAAAGAGAAAAAAAATTTGTTCTTTTTATTATATTTATGAGATGATAGTTGTTAACTGAATCTACTGTGGTAATCATTTTACAATATATGTATATCAAACCATCATGATATATACCTTAAACTTACACAATAACATGTCAATTACTTCTCAATAAAACTGGAAAAAAGTATTTTGTTTGTTTTTATTTTAAAGAGCGGTCACTATTCAACATATTGAGTGTTGTCCACATAGACAAAGGAGATTGAATTCCCTATGTCGTGTGCTTGGGACGAACAGCTGATCAAAACAGACAAAAGTTTTCGCCTTCTATGAGCCGACGATGAACCAGAGTCAAGATCAATAATCTAGTACAGCGATTTTCTACCTTTTTCATCTCGTGGCACACATAAACTAATTACTAAAATTCTAGAGCACACCAAAAATGTATTTTGATGATTTGACAAAAAAAAAAAGGTATAATTTTGATTAATCTACAAAAAAAGGAAAAATAATAATTACCTACTCTTTTTGCTCCGAAGTGGCTTTTTAAAAAAAATGAGGTGCCACCCTGACCAGCATGGCTCAGTTGGTTGGAGTCTCATCCCATGGACCGAAAGGTCATGCAGGTTCAATTCCTGGTCAGGGCACATAGCCAGGCTGCGAGTTGGATCCCCAGTCAGGGCACATACGGGAGGCAACCAATTGATGTTTCTCTCTCACAAGGATATAACTTTGTCTCTCTCCTTCTCCCCTTCCCCCCCAACTTCCCGCTCTTCCCTTTTCCCTCTCTCTCTAAAAACCATGGAAAAAAAGTCCTCAGATGAGGATAAAAAATCCAGTGTCTATATTTGTATACAAGGATTTCTGGTACCAAGAATTAACCAATCAGATGCAAACATATTACGTGACATGACCAGTAAAATACAATTCTATTGTAAGATCTATATATTTATGGTTCGAGACAGGGCATTCACACCAGGCAGCTGTTGTTATGTTGGCTGTTGTCATTTTTATTTTAATTTGACAATTTAAGGGAAAAGAGGTCAGTGCCCCTGACTAAACAGTCACGTACTCCAAGTTTTAAAAATTCCTGCAGCATACTGGTTGAGAAACACTGATCTAGCAACTACAGAATCACAAAATGTACTATATAAAAGGTCCACTGAAAAGTAATGCCTGGTCTGTAATTCAAAACCAGGAACAACTGAATACCAACATAGTACACAATGTTATACAGGTATTCAAAGTTCTAACCATCTGCAGTCATTTGGTTCTTACTACTAAAAGAGAGAGATTCTGGGTAAGGACAAAACTACATGTCTTTGAAACTGGCCACACTACTGGTTTTTCTCAGGTCCCCGTCATGTTTAAGCAGCGCAGAACAGAGACAGCTATATAGCAGGAAGTGGATGTGCTAGAGGCAACAAATACATACAGCACAGTGAAAGGTTTACATCAAATGCTTCTAGAGTTCCAACCAAATTTAGTAGTTCTCAACCTTTTTGATGTCAGGATTCCTTTACTTCTTAAAAGTTGAGAACCCCAAAAGCTTTTGTTACTTGGGTTATATCTGTCAATATTTACCACATTATAAACTAAAACTTAAGAAACATCTGAAACACTAATTCATTTTATAATAAGCTCACTATATGTTAAAATAAGCAATTTTATGAAAAACAACTTCTGAAATAAAACAATTCAGAGAGAAAGGTGGCACTGCTTTACATTTTTACAAATCTTATGTCTGAATAAGGGACATCCTAATTCTCATATTTGTTTCTCCATTCAATCAGTTTCAGTATGGTATTTTGGTTAAAACATAAGAAGGAAAGCCAGCCTCAGAGACATGTACTTGTAGAAGGAAGGATACAGGTTTAAGTATCTCATGTTAACCAAATCTATTCAGAATTTGGCTATTTGATGCTCAGATAATGGGTAATACTATCTTTCAATATCAACAGCCTTTTACAAATAAAAAGAGATAATTTTCCTTATATTATGTTAAAACCCAAGAAGTAGTGTTTTCTTAAAAGTTAGTTGCAAAGTGAAATCTAGAACCATTATTAATGAACCTTCATGTTGTTACATTAAAATATAATGACCTACCTTGCACTCTGAAGGACACTCTTACACCCATGCATGATTTTGTAACAATCAAACATTGTCATCTGGATAATACTGGTTCACTGATTAAGGAGATTTTCAAATATTGGTATTTTCATTATACAGTATCAAAAACTCGCATTAATATCACCACTTATCTCAGCCTCAAAGTCTTCTGAGTACTGAGAAGCTGTCATGCTCATGGTGGCAGATTCAAACTTACAAACCATTTTCACCTGAATACTCAAATTTTCTCAGTGTCAACAAATACTATCAGATGCTTTCCTTGAAGAGATACGTTCATCTTGCTTAACTTTAAGAACCATAGTTTCAGTAACCGTAATTTTTCAGTCATTCTTTCAAATAAAAATGATATTCCGTAAAGAAAGTGGCCAGTTCCATACACAAGCCAATTGCCAAGTGCTTTTCCCCAAGACAATCATTATACTTTGGTAGGCAGAACTCCGGGCTTTCTATGTTTTCCATTCTCACTAGACAAGATATTAAAAATATAGTACTCAAATGGCAAGATTTAATGAAATGAGCACGTTTTCCTCTTTATCAAGGACAACCCTAAGTGAGAAATCAGTGGGTTTTTCCTTCAACTGTGGGTGCATGGCAGTGCAGAATGTAATGACTACTAGTATGGTCCCTTGGTGCCACTGCCTTGATCCATGCTAAGGTGCCAGCAGTTTTATGCACCACTGCTTTTGCACCATCAATGCAAACATCAACAGGATGAAAATGGCAAATAACATACTACAAAAAGTTTTAACTGTGTGGACCCCACAAAGGGTTTGCTCAGGGACTCCCAAGGGTCCACAAACCACACTTTGAGAACCACTGGACTAGATTAAGGTTGGGATTGAGGTTTGAAATTGCTATTTTTCCAAGATCCTCCACATTCATTTAATAAACATTCCAGTATCTACTATCTGCAGACCTATACTGCTGCTCATCAACTTACAGTGGGGTTATGTCCCAATAAACCCATCATAAATTGAAATAACCCCATTATAAAGTGAAAACACCTTAAGTCAAAAATGCACTTAATATACCTAACCTATCAAACATCATTACATTAATTAGCCTCCTATAAGGTACAGTCCTCTAACAAAATGAATACTGTGGAGTGTCAGTTACTTACTGTTGTGACAGAGTGGCCGCCTGGGAGCTGAGGCTCACTGCGGCTGTGCAGAATCGGGAGAGAGTATCGTACCACATATCACTAGCCCAGGAAATGATCAAAACTCAAAATTCAAAGTACATTTCTACTCAATGCATATCACTTTCACATCAAAAATTTTAAGTTGTTAAAAAAAAAAAAAATTGAAGTTGTACCAAGTCAGGGGCCATCTGTATAAATAAACCACGTTGTAAGATTAAAAGAAAAAAGGACTTCCTGATAAAATGATACAGTGGACTATTGCTTTCAACCAAACACACTCTCCCTCCCTTACTCCAAATACAATGATGGCTTTTTTTTTATTTTATTAATTGAGGAAGCTATAGCTATGCTCAAATATAACAAATATGTCTTTGGACCAAAACATTGAGCAAACACACAGAAACGAATTGATGACTCCATGAACCCAAGGAGCTCTAGGACCAGAAACTAGCAAAGGATGAGTCAGGAAATCTAATCATGCACAAGATAACAGGACCAAAAGCAAGACTCATTGGTAGAAACTGAACAAAGAGGTCCTGAAAGGAAGGTGGAAAAAAAGCAATTATTAATAACTAGTTACTGATTATATAAAACTGTCACCTACAGTTGAAGAAAGGGTAATACATACAAGATCTGAGTCACGTACATGTATATATCTGATATTGCCAATTAATCCTTCAGAATGAAATCCTAAACCTACACTGAAGGTATGGAAGAAATGGGTAAAGTCAACAAAAATGGAGTTATATAAATGCCAGGGGCATACAGGGAGGGCACTAAAAGAAAGATGGGAACAATACATTTCCCACTCAAGCTGCAAATTCATAAACTAAAATTCCCAAGTTTATTTGAAAACAGAATGGAGAAAAATGGCCAAGAAATTCATCACTATCTGAAGGTAAACTCACCACCCAATAAAATGAAACTGAAAGTTTAAAATAAATGTTTATGATTTTTAATGATAAAGAATTGGTAAAAAAATATGAAAACAAAATAAACGGTTGTGAAAACAATGAATTATAAGCATTCAGGTTTTATAAAGTATTAGAAAAAGATGGTATTACCCATTATCTGAGCATCAACTAGCCAAATTCTGAATAGATTTGGTTAACATGGGATACTTAAACCTGTATCTGGAACGAAAACTCAGAATAGGACTAATTCCTAGACAATATGCAACACACACACACACACACAATCACATTAAGAAAACTGATGAATCCAATCAGAATGCAGCACAGTGAAGAATGGGAAAGAAAGACTTCAGAGTTTATATAAACCCCAGGATAATATTAACAAATTTAAATCTCTGAACTTCAATTTCTAATTCTCTAAAATGGATATGCAATCACCTTTACGAAATTGCTTGAAGAATTAAAAACCAGGCCCTGGCCGGGTCCTCAGTTGGTTAGAGCATCTTCCCCATACACCAAGGTTGCCAAGTTTGATCTCCATTCAGGCCACACACAAGTAGCAGTCAATGAACACATACATAAATAAGTGGAATAACAAACTGATCTCTCAATACCTCTCCCTCCCTGTCTCTCTCTCTCCCCCCCGCTCTCGCACGCGCGCGCTAATCAATTAAAAATTAAAAATAAGAATTAAAAACCATATGCCAAAAAAAAAAAACAAAAAACAAAAAATGGTAGGTTTAAATAATAGCTTCCTCAAGAATCAAGGTTACTTTTTAAAAAACTGTCTCTGTAATTATAAAGTAACTACGTCTACCATCCAGATAAATTTGGGAAACACTGCAGTATTTGTGTTTTCTAACTCCTATACTAGCTGAATAACTTAAGAAAATTATCTAAACTTTGTTACCTAAGAGGGAGCTAAAAAGATGTCTTTTGGAAAGTACTAAATTCTCTAAAATGCTAAGATCTACAAATAAAGTTTTGGTAGTGGTCTTAAAGTGTTCCTATGTAAACACTTCAAATATTTTCTTTAAACCTCTCTGATACTGTGCATTTCTCAGTCAAAATAATGTATGGAAGCCCTGCTTCTTAGTACAAAGGGCACTTGGGTCACAAGTTATTACGGACAATTTCTGCTTTGAAAATTCATGTTAAAATTCATAATTAATTGCTCTGCAATTTTTTAAAATATAAAGACATTGGCAATTTAACTAGCTTAAATTTAAAATTCCTTTCACTCTTCATCATTCTTAATAAAATGGCTTCCTTTTCAACTGCCAAAAAAAAAAAAAAGAAAAGAAAGGAATAGACCTTGGGCTTCTTATATTTCAAGTTGAATTTAGAGAGAAGTATTTTAACAGCCACAATTTACATAGTACTTTCACACCACAAAACAGGTTTATCAAAAGCCCAAGTAAAAACTCTCAGACTCAAAAATTAACTTACTTCCCAGGGACTTATACTACACTGAATCATGTCTAAAAATGAAAAGACAGGAGAATTACAGCTGTGCACAGCCAATTTATCTTGTGAAGTCAAAGCATGTCTCCTGTTACCTTGCAGCAAGTGAATGTGATCTGCATATCAATAAATATATCGAAGGGATGCAGCATTTGAAATCCATACCAACCATAAAAAGGTATTATTTTAATTAAGAAGTTCACCAACACATGAAGAACTTTGTGATAATAATTTAAAAGTTCAAGAATAAAACTGCAATCTAATTTTAAAGAAAAAATTTAAAAAGCTAAGAACCAATACTAAAAATCATGCAATGCCAATTCTCTTCATGTCATCCTCTAGTAAAATAACTAGCTCTATAAAAGTCTTTTCAAACAGAAAAGCAATATACTAATAATTGATTTAGAAAAGAGTAATTTCTCTAACTCAGTTTTGTACATTAGGGTCAAATTTTATAGCAGGGGAATGAAAGAATGCCAAATCACACATTGTGTAATCAGAATGCTACCTGGAATACATTAGGTACATTTTTACTTGTTATAATTTTAAAACTGTAAGAGATAAAATTCTACAGAAGTGAATATCCTAAACTGATGATTGTGTACTCACAAAGTATACTCACTTAGCATGCTTGTGTACTCACATAGTATAAGTTTAATAAATGAAGCTCATTAAAGATTGATATTTAGTTTCACTGATACATGATGAAAAATATATTTAAATCTTTGGAAACATATGTTGACCACATGTGCACATGCAAAGCTTTCAAAGTTACTCTAAAATGTGAAAATGAGTAAAGCTCCTGTTATCCTTGATAAATGTCAGCTGTCATGCACTCATGCCCAATACATACTATTTTTCACAAAGCAGAGTTCCAGAAAAGGCAATTTTGAATCCACCAGTAGCATGTAATAGTTATACGTAACAAATCCTACTCAAGGTCAGAAGTTTAGAGGTTTTCAATATCAGCTTCATAATAATGCAGGCTTTATATGTTAAATATTACACAGATTCAAAAACATTCTTAGTAAAACAGCTTTTGGAAACACACACAGAATCATAAGAAAGTAATTAAAAGTTTGGCACGTGAGAGATAGGGCCATTTGTAATAAACTGGACTATTTATATAGCAGTTCACTTTTACATCATTGAGCTGATATTTATTTAGGCCAACTGTATTTCTTAATTAAGTTACAAAATTAAGTACTACAAGAACTATATTATTGCCAATCTGACCATTTTTATGTCTATATTTTCCAAGTCCAATAAAACTGTCCTTTTAATGAACCCAACTATGAACAATTACTAAAACTTTATCTCCATCCATTTTCACCAAGAGCAGAAAAGATGGTGATTGGATTAGTACAGCAGTTTAGACACTTGTTGTTCATGTCAAAGATGGATCTTACAACTTTAAGTTTTCTCTAGATATTTTGAAAGCTCCATCATCAAAGCAGGCGAGTTTAACCTTCATTCAGCCTTTGACTTTAATAAAAATACAACTATCAATAGGAATTTTCTGTTAAAAGCATCTTTTTATGTGACTCTGCTAAAAATATATATTTTTAAAGTAAACTGCGGTTTGATCAACATTAAAGTCAAAATATTTTAGCTCTTAAAATTATTAATGCATTAATATTCTCCTCTAAATCATCACAGCACCAGTTACCTCTAATTTTAAATATAGAATCACTAGTCACCAGTCTTCTTTCCATAGAAGGAGACTTTTATAAATTTAAAACCTAAGAGGAAGAAAAAAAAGGAGGAGAAGGACTAAGTGTGGTCTGATTACCTCAAGTAAAATAACTTTGGCTTTTCCACTTGTAACCATAGCACTTCATTAACCCTAACAGCAGATCCACAAAAATTATGGCTATCTTGGTAATTTTTTTAAATTACTATTATATGTTTGAGAGCAAAAACTGATTTCTAAACATTCTGCTGAACAATGCCCATAAGTATCTCACCTTTTATTGGACAACAGAAAAGTGCAGACAGATCTAGGTACGACTTGTAATTTATATTTTAAGACTAACTTCTTTTCAATATAAACTTTAACACATGAAAAATATACTATGCTGGAATTAACATTAAATAATTACAGGCTGCCTACTATAACAAAGACTGAGTGAAGTTTTTGAAAAATTGAGGTGAGTTCACTTAACATATTATTTTTTAAACCCAGGAATGTTGGTGATAGCAAATCTTCTTATGTCAGTGCAATGTGAAAGGTAACAGTATTTTTCCATAAAATTTCCTTATAGCGTCCTAGAGCTCTTACTATTTCTCAATACAACCACTATATTCTTAAACAGCTTTATTGAGATATAATTCACTTACCATAAACTTAAAGTATGCAATTCAATGGTGTTTAGTATATTCAGAATTGTACAACTGTCCATTTACAACTGTAACAATCAATTTTAGAACATTTTCATTATCCCAAAAAGAAACCCAGTACCCCTTTAGCTGTCTCTCCCCTAACTCTCTCAATTCCCTCCCAAACTCACACAATCTTTTCCCTACTCCTACCTTAGGCAACCACTAATCTACTTTCTGTCTCTATGGATTTACCTATTCTCGTCAGTTCATACAAATGGAATCATATAGTATCTAGGACTTTGTGACTGGCTTCTTTCGCTAAGCATAATTCTTTCTAGTCCACCCATGTTGTAGCATATATCATTACTTCATTTCTTTTTATTTCCAAATAATACTTTATTGTATGGATATATCATTTTGTTTATCTATTCATCTGTTGGTATTTAAGTTGTTTCCATTTTTGCCCATTACAAACGTTACTATGAACATTTATGTACAAGTTTTTACATGGCCATGTACATTCTTAAATGAGAAATCATGAACACTAAAAAAAAAAAAAAAAAAAAATCGCAACAGATTCTGATGATATATGCAAAGAAGCTCCCCAAGTTTGCTAGTAAACAGGAAAGATGTGCAATTTTAACTATGATTAATATGCTAAGCACTCTCATGGAAAAAGTGGACAACATGCAAGAACAGAGGGGTAATATAAGCAGAATGATGGAAAGTAAGAAAGAAGTAAATGGCAATATTAGAAATCAAAACCACTAACAGAAATGAAGAATGCCTTTAGTGGGCTCATCAGCTACCTAGACAGAGCTGAGGGAAAAAGAACACAAGCTTGAAGATATACTAATAAAAATTTCCAGAACTGAAATCCAAAGAGAAAAAAGAAAAAGAACAAAACATCCAAGAACTGTGGAATAATTAAAGGTATAATAGATGTATATGGGAAATAACATTTATATGAAATTCAAGAAAAGACAAAAACTGTGGTTACTGACTTAAAGCAGACCAGTGGCTACCTGATTTTCTCCTGTGTTTTCTTGTAGAAGTTTTATGGTTTTAACTTCATATTTAAGTCTGTGATCCATTTTTTTTTCAGCTTTGTGTACAGTGTGAAGAAAGCACTGAGGATCAATTTCTTAAGGACGGATATTCCATTCCAGGGCTACTGGTGGAAAGACTCCTTCTTCCATTGCACTGCTTTGGTAACTCAACATCAGGATCTCTTTCTGCGTTTTGTTCTGTTCTACTGATTTATTATCAATCCTTATGCCCACACACATTTCAAGTGGGTAGAAACAGTAGATAAGGAGCAGGAAAGGGACATTTGGATGAAAATAAGCATGAAATTATGGAGTCTTGGCCTAAGAAGCAAAGATTAATAACAGAAAGTGGAACAAATACTGGAGACAAAAAAATAGAAAACCACATAAGGTCTGTTTACTAAATGTATCAAAGCGGAGTGGGATTCAAAGACTCAGATTTCCAGTCTAGAGAATGACGGTATTCTAACAAAAATTTAGATAGCTAGGCAAAGCCTTATTACTTTCTCAGCTATCTGATGTTTTCTATACTAATTTTTCTATTCTGATGCAATAATACAATTTAGGAAAGAAGTTAGATGAAATGTTATATGCCAACAGAAGCAATCTGGGAAAACTAGTCTTCGCAAGGTAAAAATAGGTGGGACTAATTCAGATATTGACTAATGCCATCAAAATATTCCCATAAAGACAAAATGAGCAGAAGGGTAGCGTCTCATATTAAACTGTAGCATACAGTTCCCCTCCTCCCCACAAAAGTTATGTTCCTGTGTGTTAATATATACATACACATATACATATATTTACTCATTCCAATACTTTGCATTCATTCAACTAGTATTATCATTAAAGAGAAATCCATGAAATATAAAACACATTTAAGATTAAATCATAAATTAAAGAGGACAGTATCTTCAGAGGGTGAAGTCAGGGGAAAAACAAAAAACAAAACAAAACAAAAAAACCCTGAATTACCTGGCTAACCAGTCAAATGATGTTCAAGTAGGAGTTTATTTTTATCGGTCTCTGACTCCACTGTTCAGCAAGTATTTTGATCCTGAAGATTTAAAAAAAAAAAGGGGGGGTGTTGAATTTCATTGCCCTTCCTTAATATTAGTATTATCAGTCACACACAAAATAACTTTTCCCATTTTTCCTTCCCTAGACATATGAAACAAACAAAAAAAAGCTGTCAAGTAAGAAGCCTCTTCTAGAAATGTGAGCTGATGCCTTATTTTGCCATATATTACTGCTTCTGCTTAAAAACTCAAGCATGGCATATACATTATGTTTTGTCACAGTTTGCAAAAATGGATCACACAAAGTGGGATGGAGGAAACCAGCTCCAAGCCCTGAAATATGATCAAACCAGATGGGTAATCTGAACTTGGGACACCCCCATCTGTCTGAAAGGAATGTTTGACAAATAACAATTAAAGACAATATTAATATCCTTATGGCACAAGCTAATGCTTAAATACCCATAGGATGGATGGATGGATGGAGACGGTAAGCAAGTAAGAAAAAAAAAGTGGATTTTTACCCCCTGTAGGAAAGGCTACACTTAAGTCACCAACAAGAAATATTTTTAAATGAAAGACAAGGAAATGAGGGGAAGTTCTTCAAATTAATCTGCAATAAGATACACTAATATCTAAATGGTAGACTTTTGCACTTAAGGAAATGTGGAAGTGGCTCTAGTACAACAAATTTAGCCCATAAAAATGTTCACCTTCATCTTATGAATTTCCAAATGTGACATAAAGCAACAATCTATTACTAACTCTAGTAGCTTCTATAGCAAGACAATAACTACAACTAAGCCCTAAAGTTAACAGCATTTATGATGGAATCGGCAGGTCTGTTGGGAAGAAGTAGAAGGAAAAAAATAAGACATTCACAAGTTCCAAGTAATAAACATGTCAGAGCCATGGCAAATTCCAACCACCACAATATAGCTGTATGATGTGACAGGTCTTATACTTTTGCAACCCATATTAAAGGTAAAAAAATTAGGGACTGGGGGTAGAAAGCACATCATATGTGGCAGACAAATGGAAAAGAGGAAAATCCAGGTAGTCTATCAGTGCCATGCAATTAGTTATAAACAGCTGATATGTCTACTAATATGTCTATTTATAATCACAGTATAACCTCGTGCTTATAATTGAGATATATGCCAAAAATAAGCTGTTTCTTGGACTACAACTTCCCATCCACAATAGTATAACTAGTTGTTAGCATAATGGATAAAGAGCGGAAGCTTTGGAGTCCACCCGATCTAGACTCAATTCTTTTATTTAACTTGCTAGGTACCCCTAAGTCAACTTAAGACTCCTTAGAGATTTAGAGTTCTCATCTTAAAATGGGAATCACACCTCAGAAGGCTCTTGTAAAGACTGAATGAGAATGGTTACATTCTTTATTAGTACCTAATATATAAATGTTCAGTAAATTAAAAATATTATCAGCCAAACAAAAGACTACTTGACATATAAGAATTTCCACCCTGACCAGGGTTGGCTCAGTTGGTTGAGCACTGTCCTGCAAAATGAAAGGTCGCCACTTCGATTCCCAGTCAGGGCACATGCCTGGGTTGCAGGTTCACTCCCCAGTCAAGGCGCTTACAAGAGGCAACCAATCAAAGTTTCTCTCTCACATCAGTGTTTCTCTCCCTTTCTCCCTCTCTTCCCCTCTAAAAATAAATAAATAAAAATCTTTAAAAGAATTTCCAAGCACCATGAAAAATAGGAAAAACACAATCATTAGTTTTTAAATAAATTCAATGTTTTATGACTTTAATTTTTCTAATATCCAATTTAATTAAAAGATGAAGGGGGGAAAGTAAAGGTAAGCCAAACTTCTGTAATGGAAATCGAAAGTTTTCTGGCCCTGGTTTTAAATCGAGTTTTACTTCAGAAATGCTTCTTTGTTGACAGTCCTTTATATGAGGGGTTGGGGAGGGTCCTGGGGTGGACAAGTGCCTGGAGAACGAGAGGAGTGGAGAGAAAATAAATTGATTCAGAATGTACCTAAGTACCCTAACAACTGACCCTGGAAACAAGTACTGCTCCCTAGTGTGGAATGCGGGCAAACAGAGCCTACATTAATACTCAAGTATTATTGTACTGCTGCTGAGACCTACTTAAAGGAGTGCCGGCCCACCCAATTTTTACCCCATTACCCCCAGCGATTCAAAGACACAATATCTACAAAATTCTCTACTCCTAAAAATGTGCAGTTGGACTAGAGAGGTCCCCATATCATAGCTCAATGATTGGCTTGCGTACCAGGAACCAGCAAGAGGTAGACATGGTCTAAAAAGTACATGTGCTATGATCCTGTAAAGTATGGAACTGTAAGGAAAACTGCAGTTAGTTTGTCTAGAATACAGGATTCTGCAAAGGCAATAGTCCCTAGAAGACTTTCCTGAAACTGTATTTCTTAGTTTTATCAAAAATAAGCTTATTCTTACCACTTCCCATTATTTGGACTTTAGTCAATCACACTGACATAAAAACTGAATGACACATCCCAAAATAACTAGATATGTGGGGGGGGGGGGGGGGGGGGGGTGCGCCAGGGACATTAATTTTTCCACTATAATTAACAAAAAGGTTACTGATGAAATACACATTATCAAAACCTGCATCACTAGAAAGCTAATGGGGGTGGGCGGTGGAGGCAGCATTGAAATCAAACTGAGTTTTGTTAATAGCTAGTCTGAGAAGATATGCCTCGGGGCCAAAACGAAGACTCAAACTGAGGAAGGGAAGGTAACAGAGGAAAATCCAAACTATATAATGCCAATGCTTGAAAACACCACACGAACAAAAAGAGGCCACTGGATATTATGAACGTGTGTTTCTTTTGCTGCTGAACACCGAAGGAGGCAAGGACTCTACTATTAGTCATATTAAACTCATTGTTCTTTCCATGCTGCTATGGTCGATGTTCCTAGGGACTCCTTCCCTCAATTCCCTAAAATCGTAGAGATGAGAAATCATCATCTTTGGGAAAAGCCAGTGGTTGCCTGCTCATCTTCAAAGCACTACATGATAAGTTTGGGCACCACGTAAATTTCAAGTTACTTAAGGCTTACTTAATACCGGTGTAAATTAAATTTAACATTCTTTTGTAGTTGAGATTATTTATTGAGTTAAATATATCCTTTGTCAAAACAGTAACAACTGATTTTACATGCAACTGCAACCAATCTGTAGCTATATTGAAAGTGAAAAACAAGTATTAAGGTAATAATCATATGAAAATTTAGTATTATACAGAAAGGTACCATTTTTTTGAAACTGAATAAACTTAACTCAGTAAAAAGATTTTTTTTTTTTGTACTATTACGTAGTCCAGTAAGGACATTGGTAATACACTAATGAGAAAGTTTCTGTTTGACAAAGCGGGTAGGAATTATTTCAAATTACAACATATGCATGTCTAGTAAAGTCAGCACAAAATCAAAAAACTGAAATGTATTACCACTTATACTACGGTATATACTATAAAAGACCAAAGCTGAGTTATAATACTTTACACAGTCATTTAACAAATTATAATAAATGTTTTGTCCTACGTAAAATCAACCTGAAAATTTAAATGACGCAGTAAAAACAGAAGTCTTAGTTTCAGAAAACCTCAGTTTTGGAAGTCCACCTTCTTGAAGTGACCTTGTGTGAGACATGTAATTCAATTAAATTTCGTTGTGTACCTATTAAATGCCAGCCGCTGCAGTGGCACTCAGAAGTTAAAAGCAAAATATGATTCTTGTCATTAGCTGGGAAAGAAGCAGGTATAAATAGCCACTATAGTTCCCAAAATGAAAACTAGGTTCATTCAGTAAGCATTTGCTGAGCACCTATGTGTTACCCTGCACCAGGCACCAGGGATACAAGAACCAAAAACTGAAGACACCGAATCCAAAAATAATATTAAAGATGAGAGAATTGCCCTGCCTTTTTCATAAGACTGCTGTGGTAAATTTACTATAAAGCACAATTTAAATGTGAATGCAAGACAAATCCAAAACCATTTACCTCAACAAAAAAAGAATTACTGATAATATCTGAATGTACAGATAATTTCTGCAATTATTTTCCATAGTTATCATATCCAAATGCCATTTGAATTTCTTTATAATAGAAGACAAAGCCAAAGAAAAATAATTCTTGTAAAAACGTAAGCCAGGTGTATAAAAATTACATGAGACATAGAAAACATTAATGGGGTATATACAACGGCTTCTGAAAAATGAAAGCTATTTTTGACTCAACATATTAAGGAAATTTGCTTACACAACGACACTATCCACTGATGAACAATGGCAGTAAATATAACCATTTTGCATTTTTAAAATTACCTTGAGATTAAGGAGAAAACTAAAAAATCCAGTTGGCCGACCAGTTTATTAACAGGCCCAACATCTTTGGTTGAGTTGTAGTTAGTAATGACATGGTTACTAAAACAGGCATGCAAGCAAGCCGCTTGCCGGTGCTTGTTCAGTTTCTCTCTCGCCCCTCTCTTGGAAAAACTGCATGCAGTGCTGCACGATCACACAAAATAAATACAGGAAAGGGGGTGGGAAGCCTGGGTGGGGAGGTGAGCAAAGCTCTGGGCTCCACCAGTGGAAGGCGTTCCACAAGAATTGCTACAGGGTCAAAAGTTTACAGTGGTTTCAATTTCACCTTTTAGCAGCCAATCAGGAAACAGAGACTGCACGCTGACCCCTCAGGCTGCAAATGAACATTAACTCATTGGCTACCGGGATTATATATATTCCTTTTCTTGTCCAGCTTTTCCTTTTTCCTTTTTTTTTTTTTTAATTGTGGGGTGGAGGGTGGGAGAGGAGAAGCAGAAGGTAAAGAACATTTTAAGTTCAAGGCGACAATCTTATTTAAGACCATTATATTATACACATATTTGAGGGGAGAAATAATTGAGCAATTATCTTTCTCCTTGAAATTAGTTTATTTATCCTGTTGTAACTAACAAACCTACCATTAATGCTAGTTATCAAGACAGAGTGAATTTAGACAGGTTAAAACAACAGACTTATCTCCATGAGGCTGTAATTCTAAGAATAATTTACAATATGCTGAAAGGTAATGGTTGGTTGTATTTCCAGTAAATGCTTTGAAAACAACTCAAAAAAATAAAGATATTTAATTATTTACCTACACGCAAATTTTTATTTGCATAGATTCCCCACCTCCTCTCTAAATCATTAATATAAACATGTACACCATGTCTGTCCTTTTCATACTGCATGTCTACCAAAATGCAGATACAGCTCCTAAGGTTTAAGCTTTCTTTTCCTAGATCTCTCCAAACACCAGTACCCAGAAGTGATCCCCTATACATTAAACTCCAGAGTGAACCCTTTGAAAATGGACATAACTGCTCTCTGATTCATTTATGTTAATTTCTTCCAAATGCACAAAACATCAGTAAACTAATGCATTAAATACTGTTTTCAACATTCTATACTTAATATTGAATAAGATTAAAATGAAGGTCGGTACTCTATGTACACCTTAACTATACTACATTAAAAAAAACAGTTTTTTTACATGATAAAAGTGAAATATCTGCATTAGTTACTATATCAAAATAATCTGTTCAATTCTAAATAAGCAGATATGTGAACTTGTAGTGAGCAATTTTCCTCATTAACATAATAAGTGGTCAAATTTTAGCAGGCTTACTGGCTTAAATTTAAACTTGTGTGTAGAGCTGCTGCAGGTACTACTACTACCTAAGAAAATTACTGCACGTAGGAAATTCATTTTCTTACCCAAACCAGCAAAGTAAGACACTACAGTTATGTCTGAACACCCAAAGGTAAGCAATATGCAAAAGTGCCTGACTTAAAATATACTGCTAAAGGTTCCCAAAATAAATTCATAAAGTGTCCACAGCAATTTAAAGTCAGCTAAGACAGTAAATTTAAAACTTGATGCTGATATAGGATTTTTTAAATTCAGCATTAAATTTCTGGTTAAAGAAAAACTCCCAAACTTTCATGATTTAAGTTTACACATTATTTGTCAATAAAAAGTCTGTACTTTTAAAATCTAGGAGTTTTTTTTAATGGCCTGCAGAAGCTTTTTTAATATAATACATCAAATTAGAGAAGTCTTCTGTATATCTTCTTTTACAAGATGGCCTCATTTTGAAAGAAAATGGATGCAATAAAATTTTACATCAAGTCAGCATGTTAGCAAGAAGCTTTTTTGTGTGTTCTGAATTTGATTAATACAAGCCAAGGTCACTTCCTGAAAGATGCCTACCATTGCAGCTGCAGGCAAACGAGACTCCAGCAAAAGGCTGGGGGAAGGGAACGGGTGATGGCATTTATTAACACTGAGAGAGACTTCCATCTCCACTGGCAGCTATACCAGATGGGGAGAACAGGAAGATCCCAGAATTGCAGTCATGTAAAGATTAAAGTATTTCCCCTCAATATTTAAAGGCAGAAATTTTAGTCAGTTTAATACTCATGTCAAAATTATATCAAAGATATATCCTCACTGCTACATTAAAACATTTTACTTAATACTATACAAATCATCTAATACCAGACAGTAAAGTAAACTTAGTGTTCAACACAATATGTACGTCCTATGCTTGCTATGCAGAATGCCTACAAAGGAAGATACAGGCCCTTGAAGAAAACAGAATCAGAGATTCAAATTTCTGTCAGCTAAAACCAAGAGTGGCCTGAAGGTCATGAAGGTAGAAATCCAAAACACAAAAGCCTACATTGCAAAATATTTGTAAAAGTTGTGTACTGAAATTCAATTGAATTTTCCTCTCACCATCATTAATATAAATATTATGTCTCTGTGCTCAAAAAACAAACATCATCAAAATATACATTATCAGTAACTAAAACAAACCCTTTCCCTAAATAATAACTAATAGCAATATTTAACTGAGAAGTTACTAGGTAGAGCTAGGAAACCATACTAACTACTTAGCCTATTCTCTGTAAGATTCTGTTTATAGTTCAACTAACTGGGTAAAACATTAGGTAGAATCATAAAATCTATATGCTCCTTATTATTTTCTATATGTAACCTTGAATAAATTAGATTGATTTTGTGTGCCTCATTTTTTTTTCTACCTACCAGATTGGAGATATTCTTAAAGCATGATATTCCACAGAGATACAGAATCAGCAAAGCACCTTTGTGTTTTTTTAATGGTTGTATAAAAAAATGCAAAACCTGGCCTTTCTTTCTAAATTGTCAGCATGTTCAAAGCCATTATATTTCTGTTTTGTACATAAATATATAATTTGTCCCTCCCTCGTGCTCCCCCATCCTTTTATTGTGACTGAAGTTTGAAGGTTCAATAACTTCAACAGTGAAAAAACTGGATATTGGATGCTCAAGTTCAAACGAATTGCTACTGCTTGATGTTTTTAAAGGGTTTTACATTTTAATGAATGTTAGGAAAGAGCTATTATTTAATGGGCACATAGCTTTCTGTAATATGTAAAGGGTTTTTTTAATAAAGATTTTTTTAAAATTACTTCTAGAGAGAGGGGGGAAGGGAAGGAAAGAGGAAAACATCGATGTGCAAGAGAAACATCAATTGGCTGCCTCTTGCACGTCCCCAAATGGGGACCTGGCCTGCAACCCAGGCATGCGCCCTGACTGAGAATCAAACCAGCAATCTTTCAGTTCACAGGCCAGTGCTCAATTCACTGAGACACATGAGCAAGAGTTAAAGGGCTTTTTAAAAAATCATTTTAGGATGTTGAATGAGAGATTTCCGGTCAAGAGGGAGGTGTAGGTAAACATGCCTGGCCTCTATGTACAACTATAGCAAAAAAATATAAGTAGACTACAAAACAAGTATCAGAACTGTCAGAAAATCGAGCTTTGTGGAAGTCCAACAACCAAGGACTTAAAGAAGTCACATTAATCCAGTCAGGTAGGAGGGGCAGAGAGGAGTGGCATGGGAAAGCACAGACCTGGAAACAGGTAGTCCCACATCCACATGTGGGTGGATAAAAATCGGGAGGGATACCTCATGAGCAAGGGACCCTGGCCCCAGAACAAACCACCCAGCCCAGGGTTCCAGTGCCAGGAAGATGAGCCCCATAACTTCTGACTGTAAAAACCAATGGAAGTTGGGACGGCAGAAGAAACTGTGGGATCCTCAAGAGACTCTTCTTAAAGGATTCACAATGGACTTTAGACACACAGAGACACCCTGCCCTTTGGGATTCAGCACCAGGGCAACAGCTGGAAGGGCACCAGTGGCATACAGGGAGAAAGGGAAGTGACCGGCATCAGGGCAAGTGCCGGTACAGCTTCCTCCTGGGCAAAACGCCAGAGGCCAGGCTGCAGCATTGTCCCCTCTCCAAGCCCTCCCCTACACAGAGCAACAGGGCAATGACACGGGTTGTGACGCCCTGGTCAATACCTAAGGCTCCGCCCTCATACCACTTAACAGATGTACTTTTCTACAAGAGGCCACACTACTAAGAGAGAGTCAAAGCAGCTCTACCCAATACACAGAAACAAACACAGGAAGGCTGCCAAATTGGGAAGACAAAGAAATATGGCCCACATGAAAGAACAGAGCAAAACTCCAGAAAAAGAACTAAAGGAAATGAACATAAGCAACCTATTAGATGCACAGTTCCAAACGCTGGTTATCAGGATGCTCCAGGAACTCATTGGGTACTTCAACAGCATAAAAAAGACCCAGGCAGAAATGAAGGTTCCATTAAGTGAAATAAAGGAAAATCTACAGGGAACCAGCAGTGGAAGTGATGAAGCCGAGAATCGAATCAACATTTTGGAATCCAAGGAAGGAAAAAGCATTCAATCAGACACCACCAGGAAGAAAAAAGAATTCAAAAAAACAAAGACAGGCTTAGGGAACCTCTGGGACATCTTTAAATGTACCAACATCCAAATCATAGGGGTACCAGAAGGAGAATAGGAAGAGCAAGAAACTGAAAACTTACTTGAAAAAAATAATGAAAGAAAGCTTCCCTAATATGGTGAAGGAAATAGACATACAAGTCCAGAAACAAAGAGAGTCCCAAAGAGCACCACAGTAAGACACATCATAATTAAAATGACAAAGGTAAAGATAGAGAATCTTAAAAGCAGCAAGGGAAAAGAAAAGAGTTACCTACAAAGGAGTTCCCGTAACACTGTCAGCTGATGTCTCAAAAGAAACTTTGCAGGCTAGAAGGGACTGGCAAGAAGTATTCAAAGTGATGAAAAGCAAGGACCTACAACCCAGATTACTCCATCCAGCAAACCTATCAGTTAGAATTGAAGGGCAGGTAAAGTGCTTCCCAGACAAGGTAAAGTTAAAGGAGTTCATCATTACCAAGCCATTATTACATGAAATGCTAAAGGGAATTATGTAAGAAAAAAGAGATTAAAACAATGAATATTAAAATGGCAATAAATTCACAACTATCAATAAGAGAATCCAAATAACAAACTAAGCAAACAAGCAGAACAGAAACAGAATCATAGATATAGACATCATTTGGAGGGTTATCACCTGGGAGGGAAAAGGGGAAGAACAGGGGAAAGGTACAGGGATTAAGAAGCGCAAATTGGTAGGTACAAACAGGGAGATGTTAAGAACAGTACAGGTAATGGAGTAGGCAGAGCTTACATGCATGATCCATGGACACGAACTAAGACCGGGGATACTGCTGGAGGGAATGGGGCTACCAGGTGAAGGGGAGTGACAGAGAAAAAATTGGACAACTGTAATAGCATAATCAAAATATATTTAAAAATTAAATAAATAATAAAATTATAAAATAAATGCATGCTGAATGAAAAAAATCATTTTAGGAAAAGGCAACCAAATAGAAAATACTGTGAGAAGTCCCAAAATCTAGAGAGTTAAGTGATTGGTATAGCAAAGGAAGACATTCAAAATTTCACCTGGTTTGAGTTGGGACAAACTCTAAAAATGGACAAAGGTAAAATTAAATTAGTTATTCGTATTCCTTCTCCCCAGGACACATTGTAAGGCACTGGCAGAAGTATTAAAATGTTCCTCCTCAATTTCTCCTAGCCTCTATATATTTTTTCCATCACATGAATTATTCCAAAAATAAATCAGAACAAATCACAGAGATAAGTAGCTGCTAGCTAGGTTCTTGCCATGGACCAGAGCATGGGAGGCGCAAGCATTCATTACATCTCTAACTAGATCATTCTCTCCCCTGGTTTTATCCAAATACCCAATGTGTTCCTCACTTGACAAACAAGACAAACTAAACTAGAGCCACAGGAGCTAGTTGCCTGGTCTTCTTCCTGTACCAATGCAGCTTCCATGCCAAATAAACAACCTAAAAGGAAATACTGACTATAAAATAAAAGCAAACAAAATTCTGGCCTGCATGTCACCTTGCTCTGTCAGAGTACTTCATAGATATAAATTTACGAATCTCACTCTTAAAGAAAAAAAATTACTCTTTAGCAAAATAAAGAGTCAAACATTTTCTATGGCATCAAACTAGATTGTTTGGCTAACCCGTAGTTGAAAAATTCTGTTTAAAAAAATACAAAGTACTATATAAAATATTATTAATCAGTAATAATGTAACTGTGTCATACATATGCTTACTATTTTAGAAGCACATTAGCCTATAAGCCTCAACCATATCTCTGAAGTGAAAACCTAACAGGTTGTCACTACAGTGCCTAGCACAAAGTAACAGTGTAAAGCATCCATTCATTTCACAAATGTTTGCTGAAATTATACCATATTCTACAGTACTGATATTCCAGGTTCTCTAGGAACAAAGACACAGGCCATCACAGAGGTTCTTAAATTCAGAGAACCAGTACCTGGGCATGGCAAAGGGAGGTACTCAGGCAGATACCTTTGAGATAAAATAAACCCTAAAGATGAACAAAGGATAAAATTATAGAGCTTATATTTTATTGGATATTAACAAAAAACAAAAAGATGAACAAGTTATTTCCAGAACGTGATAAATGTGATAATGGAAATAAATAGGGTGATATGATATAGAAAACAGGGATGGTAAGAAGGGGAAAGTAATTTTGGCTCAGGAAAGGGCTCTCTGAGGATGCAACATTTAATCTGAGAGCTGAAAGGAAACAACCATGCAGAGAGGATTCCAAGCAGACAGCACTGTATATGATAGCACTAACAGATCATTGATTAATTATAATTAGTTAATTTCCTTATCTATTTTAATATCAAGTCCAACAGTTTCAATCTTCTTCCCACTTCTACTCTTGGGACCCACTTTGTAGAACAATGGGAACATGAAAATTTTGTGCTCATCTGCCTTTAAAAGTAATATGCTTCATTTTAAAATTTAAGTTTTAATAAAGTCAATAAAAGAACAATACTTGACGCCAGTACACAGCATAGCTTATTCTAAGTTTGATATGGATGTGGCAGGGTATTACTGACAAAAATAAAGCTTATTCAATAGATTTGGAGGGAAATGGCAGGCTCAAATTCCACTCTCCTAACCAACATCACACATTTCTTCCTCTATAAAATAAGGATAGTTATCTCTTACCCTGCGTATCTCAAATGGCAGTTATGACGACTGAATTACTGACAGCCTTGCTGCCACCAACACTGTGAGGAGAAGTCTGACAAATGGTGCAAAACACATACAGTCCATCTACCTATGGAGAGACTCGCAAAGCCTCACACATGAGTTTATTTGTTCTCATTATTCCCAGTTCATTAGAATTGTGTGTAACTGGCTTCCCAATCTCACAGCAAATTAGGAAGGAAACACTATTAGAAGCCAAGTATTGATAACAGCAAGAAAGTACAGTTAACTAGTTGGCAAACAACAGCAAAGGCAAATAGAAAAAAATAAAAAGCAAACAGAAAAACTCTTAAATTAAAGTGGTCTACATTCTAGTGTCTTTCAACCTAAAGAGAAATAATCCTGTTTAATTCAGGAGGTATGAGGTGTCACCCACAGCCAAAAATAATAATAATAATAATAATAATAATAATAATAATAATGCTCTTCATGTTCTGAATCCTTAGGAAAAGATCAAATACACTTAGCACACTGCTTGAAAAGGAGAAGTTTAACTACCCTTAAAGATTTTCATTTTCATTTTGGAGGGTTAAAGTTTTTTGTTTTACAAGTATTGTGACTTAATGGTTATGTTTTTGGCTATGAACAATAACCATTTCACCATGGGATTCTCTGCGTCTTTGTTCTCTATTCCCAGCCACTCCCCAGTGTGGTGTTTAGAAGCAATGGAATGGTCACGAGGCAAGCAACAAAGGTTAGAAAACCACAGGACTTAAGATGATCAATAGTGGGGAGTCAGTTAAAGCAATAAAGGGCTTCCCCTGAATGTAACACAACATCCAGAAGTCTAAAAAGATCAATACACTTAAAATTAGCATATTTTTGTAGATTCCATACACCCCCCCAAAAAAATCAAAATTAAACATGAACTAGACAAATCTGGTACAATTTGATCATAAATAATAGTAAAGTATTATAGTTTACTAAACTAAAAATTCATTAATCAACAATGAATATGAAAACATACATACAAAAGGAAAGCTTTTTCTTACAGTAGAAAGCTAACCAATAAAAATAGAAAGAATGATAGAACTAGAAAGTCACCACTTGGCAAAATCATAATAATTCATTCAGGAGGTAAGAATCATCCATGGAAGCTAAGATTAGTGGATAGAAGTTTAATGAGTAAGAGAATATATTCCTAATTACAGATTGAAAACCTCTACACCCCACAGGAAACTTTATAGTATATCCCCACAAAAAAAACCTTAAAATGGAGAAAGTAGCAGATGACATCTCAACTAAATGGTCAAGGTTAGTTAGCATCACCAATAATGAGACTCAGTCAGAGACATGTGCCTCCTGGTTGGATGGCCTCAGAAGAACACACCACTTCTATGGTATTTCTCCCCAAAAAGTGGAGAATCCAAGTCTAAACATGGGGATATACCACACTAGCGCAAATTGAGGGACTTCCATAAAATAACTGATCTGTAGTCCACAGAAGTATCAATGTCATGCAATGGAAAAAGATCAGAAATTGTCTCAGATTGGAGATGACTAAACAGATAACAATTGAATGCATTCAATCTTGGACTTTCCTTCCCTTTAGGGGGCATTATTGGGATAACTGCTGTATCAATATTAATGTCCTGATTTAATCATTGTAGTGTGATAATGTAAAAGAATCTCTTGTTCTGAGAAAATATATACTAAAGTATTTAGCAGTAAAAAAGGCATCACATCTGCAACTTTGAAATGTTTCAGAAAAAATAAATATTTTTTAAATGCTAGAAAAAAGCAAATGCAGTAAAATGTTAACATTTGAAGGATGAGTGAAGAATTCTTTATATTAGTCTTGCAACTTTTCTGTTAAGTCCCAAATTAAGGAGAAATAAAAAGCAACTTAGCCCTGGTTGGTGTGACTTAGGGGATTGAGTGCCAGCCTGAGACCCAAGGAGTTGTCAGTTCAATTCCCAGTCAGGGCACATGCCTGGGTTGCAGCCAGGACCCTGGTGGGGGGACAACTGATGTTTTCTCTCTTTCTCCCTCCCTTCCCCTCTCTTTAAAAATAAATAAAATCTTTTAAAATTATAATAACTTAAAAGGTAAATAACAGACTGAGAGAAAACATCTGCAGTGTATAAACAGATAAAGAATAAAAACTCAAAATACACAGGTGATCTCACAAATTAATAAGAAAAAGACAACATAAGAGGAAAAATGAGCAAAGAATCAAAATATGCAGTTCCCAATAGTACAAATGGCCAATAAACACATGAAAACATGCACAACTCTTACAGGAAAATGTAAAATAAAAACAATGAAAGAAATGGTACCAGTTTGGGGGGGGGGGGGGGGGGGGGCAATTTAAGCATGTATCCTTTAGGCTCAACAAGCCCATGTCTAGGAAATACAGCACAAGTACGTCAAGATATAAAACATACATATAAGGATATTCAATATAACATCCTATAAAAGAGCAAAAAAAAAGAAGGAAACAACAAATGAGCATCAATGGGATAATAAAACTAACTATGCAAGTTTCTTAAGGTGAGAGCTCCTAGTATGTTCTGTTTGTTGATATTCAGTAACTAGCACATGACAGGTACTCAGTAAATATTTGTTGAATCAATGGATAAATAGTTAAATAAAGAACATCCAAAAATGGCATATAATATAACCACGGAAAATAATGCAATAGATCTGCATACATAATCACCTAAAAAGATGTCTATGAAACATCTGAGAAAAACAACTTGCAAGCAACATTAACATCACTATGTGAGAACATAAATCTGCCTATACTTGGAGGAAAATAGGGAAAGGTAAATACAACTCTGATGAGCAATTAAATTGAGGGAATGTCTGTTACTGTACTTTTTCAAAAGGTTAAATTACAAATAACTTTGTTATCAGTTCTTCTAAATAAAAATTAAATTTAAAAAAGATGCCACTAAAAAAAAGTAAGCTCTACAAAACATTATACTTCTTAATATAAAAACAACAGATTAGGAAAAATAATTAGGTTAAGAGTCTTAAAAATCTTTGATCCAAATTCTACTTCCAAGAGTATATTAAAAGGAATTAGAAAAGCAGACAAACTTGTGGTAACAAATGCTGATATCAGCATTACTTTTAACAATTATAAAATAGAAGTAGCCTTTAAAATATTATTACAAGTTCTACACAAAATGCATAAAACAGATTACATAAAGACAAAATGCAGAAAAATCTAGAAAATACACACACAGGAGAGAGAAGGAAAATTTAAGAAATGTATCAAATTTTTAATCCCCAAGGTTACTAGTGCCTTTTCCTACTTTGAAATTGCCCCCAAATTTTCCAAAATTAGCTTGTTTTGTTCTTTTAACCACAAAATAAAAGTGATGAGACAATGTCATAATTTATTTATATATAAACATTCCTAAACCTTAGTTTACATTTGAAAGACAAAATCCTAACTCCTTACCTAAATTATATCCCAAGCCCAATTCCTGGCCCACACCTGCCAAATTTTTTTTCTTTATTGAATGTATTAAGGTGACACTGGCTAATAAAATTATATATGTTTCAGGTGTACAATTCTGTAATACATCATCTGTATGTTGTATTGTGTGTTCATTACCCCAAGTCATGTCTTCTTCTATCACTATATATCCCCCCATACGCTCTTCTACCTACACACTCCCTCATTTGCCAATTTAAAAGAAAAAAAAAAATCAAGACAAATCAAGGAGGGTCTGGACAGGTAGCTCAGTCGGTTAGAGCACTGTCTCAATACACCAAGATTGCCAGTTCGATCCCTGGTCAGGACACATACAGAAATTTTTTACGTCATGATAATTGAAAATATACTACTTTATCAAGTGAATAACACAAATTAGTCAAGTTTTATAATATGTTCTTTTATAACCGAGTTGTATAAAACTTAAAATAAGGATGCAGAATTTCTATACCATATGCTCACTTCTATAACGCCACTCAAAGCTCTCAAAAAAAAAAAAAAAGTAACATGGAAATTCTTCATTGCAAACTTAATGCAATCTCTGGGTCATTAATCCAAACATGCTGGTTTCTCAATGATAAATTTACATTTAAATCAGTGTGAAAGGTTTTTCTTTAAAATTCTCACATACCTATCCTAAGTCTCTACAATACCATCTGCATAAAAAAGAAAGTATTTTAAAGATTTTTTTCCACCAATTCAAAAACACCAAATACCTATTATGTACCAAGCTGAATACACTGTAATAACAGTTTTTGTCTTGTCAAGGAAATGAATCTTATCTTCCAATGAAAATCTCTTCGATAAACTTGTTTTGAGGACTGTTAAGTATGGAAAAATACAAACTTCAGATATTACCAAAACAGAATTAGGACTGTCAATGATTCACACAATACATCTTGCAGCTATCTTACCACGAAGAAACTTAACTTGTAAAATTACTAAGTATATTTATATTTTTGGATTAAATCCAAAAAGCACAAACATGTAGCTAAAATGAATCAGGAAAGAAAATATTTTACACCACTCCCACTGAGAAACCCAAAGTAGCTAGGTGGGTTTGCACTGAAAGAAAGCAATACTAACTTTGACAATTCCTCATAATGACAAAGCCTGTAAGTACCAAATGAGTGCTTAAGGTACTGCTGTTTATTACATGGATATCTTTTCAGACACATGCATAAACAGGAAACCACAAGCCTTGGGGAATATAAAAGTTTGCACATAGGCAGTTCTTTCAAGTACTATAGTGGGAAAGTACATTTAAGTTTTCAAAAGCAAGACACTAATAAATCTCTTATTAGGATTTAAAATTTCCATCACCAAGAGACTTGTAGAGTACAAGCGAAAAATATAGCAATAACACTTAGTATTTTATAGTACTATAAAATTATTAATTACAGTAATAATATGCATTAACTTATCAAAAAAATATCTTATTTTACAGCTGAGGAAAAGACTCCAGAAGCTATAACTTGTCCACGCTGATGAAGCACACCCTCAAGTACGCTAAGATTCCATCTGAGGTAAGTGAGAATTCCTAATATAACAAAAAGTATTTTAGCAAGATTTAAGCCAATCTGCTACTTAGCTATATTAGAATCATTAATTAGACCCACTCAGGCAAAAGCCCAGCAAATACTTGATTCTGTAAGTCCTATATTAACACTTTAGATAGGGAGGAAAGTCATTAAAAATCATTTCTGTACAACTTCCTAATCATAATCCTATTTATTATTAAACATAACCAAGGAAAAGCAACAATCCAATATTCAAAAATAAAGACAACCTCAAATCATTGATACTAAACAGGTGCAATTTCTCAGTATCTACCATATCCCCTAACCAAAAATAGCCCAAATTGAATTTACATGCTTTCAAATCACCTAATATTTGTTTGTCCTTGTAATAAAGTTTTTGTGATACCTAATGTAATCTGCCTAAAATCTTTTCAGCAGCCACATTATTTACCAAAAAGTTTAAATCATTTTTAACTAGAATTATTTTGTTAGATATCATCTTACAGTTTACATTCATCAAAAACACAAAAACAAAAAAAACAAAAAACAAAGTGGGACACATTACTTGCCCAGAAAGGTAAACACCTTAGATTGGAACCTACATTAAGAAAATCCAGCCCTGACCGTTGTGGCTCGGTGGATTGGGCATTGTCCTGAAAACCAAAAGGTCATAGGTTCGATTCCTGGTCAGGGTATATGGCTGGCTTGCCAGCCAGGTCCCCAGCTGGGGGCACGCACGAGGCAACCGATTGATGTTTCTCTCCCTCCCTTTCCCTCTCTTTAAAAATAAATAAATGAAGCTTGAAAATCTGGGTAGCACCACATATTAAATGACCTTTATTAGATGAAAGACTGTATTTTGTAAACAATTTAATCCCAAAGAACATTTGGAATTTACCCTTTTTGTCACTCCAATTATTTTTATTCACCATTTCAACCTAGGGCAACAAATTGTTTAACTATTTTAAACTAGATCTTTCCATAAAGAGAAAGAACATTTACTAGAATCCTGGAGTGCACAGTGTTTTATTGTCTGTGGATAAGAATACTAATGTTTAGGTAGGTTAGAATAATGTTCAAGATCTCACAATGGATGATGGAACAGGGATTAATTAGAACTCAAAAAAGGCCTGAATTCCAAGTTCATGCTTTTTGTGCTATCCTTTCTCTAAATTTTAATTGTACAGATCACTGTAACTGCATAAATTTAAATTCTAAAATTACCCAATAGCAACCATTTTGCAATTTTGAGGGGAGGAGGAGCACTAGGTAGAAAATAGGTAGCCAACAACTACCTAAAACTAAGCTTTTCCAATTCTAACCAAGGGATATTAGAAGTATAGTCTCATCCTCTATTTTTTCATAAGAAATCTTGGGTCTAGAGAGCCATTAGCTGGCCAGACCCTGCCAGAATCAGAACTCCCACATCTCTACTTCATGCTCCTTGTACTTCCATTGTCACTCTATTTGTCACAGAACAGTGGTTATCCAACTGTAGTCCCTAGACCAGGAGCATCAGCATCACCAACACCAAAGAACTTAGAAATGTAAATTCTTGAACCCTATGCCACTATCAAACTCTAAAGGTAGGGCCTAGCAATCTGATTTAGGCATCCAGGTGATCCTGGTGTGTTCCAACGTTTGATAACCACTACTGTAGAGGAAACCTGACTTTTTAGAGCTGCCCTAGGACATATGTTCCGAAACACAACAGTTAATTATACTTCTAAAATGGATTGAGTCAATCCTCCCTGTCTGTCTAGTTTTGAACAGTGCTTCTCAAACTTTAGGGAGTAGAATCACCTGAGGGAGAGGGGTAGTTGTTAAATTCCTAGGCCCCACTCAGTAGACCTGGCTACCCATGAATTTACACTTTTAAAGTGGCCCAGATGATACAAATACTGTAAGAATACAGACTATACTTCTGAGTAGCAGCGGACTAGAACAAATCCTGTTAAAACATTTCACATACTCCAACTTGAAAAACACTTCCATCCTTCCTTCTCATCCTTCCTGCTTTCTTACTGAGATTCTCAATCTAATCCATGATTTTTTTATAAGTCAAAACTAATTTTGTCAAATTAATCCCATTTCTCAATATATACTAATGAGGTTAAGTTAAATTTATTACCTTTAGAATAAACATACCAATATAGCTTTCAAAAGGACGTGAATGAAATTTTAATATGATTCAATTAAGCATTATGTGGCCACAAGAAAACGTACCCCATGAGACACCACAAAGAACACCTGAACTGAGGAGACCTGAATTCTATCAGGAGGTCTGCCACGTATGCGACAGTGGCTTACAGTATGCTTTAGTAGCTTAGGGGGAAATAACTTGACAATTTGTCTTTAAACAGCTTTCTATATAGACTTATGTGAAAATTCCACCACCACATTCACATCAGGGCAACACCCGGGTGTCTAAAAAAATGTAGAACTGAGAAAAAAAAGCAGGTTACACTTATAGACTCTGATCATGAGCAAAATTACCTATTCTATCCATTTATTCATTCAACAAAATTACTAAATGCCTACTATAATCTGTGTAATAAGTAAACTCGAAACCTGGAGACATAAGATGCTCTTAACAATTTATGATCTGCACCCCTGTCATCCCATGGTATCATTCGTTTTTAATCTCTCTCAAGTCTGACCATTTCTTTCTAACCCCATTACAATGATCCTTTAGTAGCTCGGGGCGGGGGGTGGGTACTTTTTCCCTGGATTACTCCAAAAGTCTGCCTTTATTCTCCACTTAATGCTCAGTGATGCAGGGCACTCTTTCCATACCCCTACTTACACTCTTCCATGCCTATAAAGTTCAAATTTTCTTCTTGGCTCATTTCTTAAGACCTCTCCTTGTATCTATGGGTCCAGCCACACTAAGTAACTTACATTTCCAAGAGGACACCCTAATTGCTCAAGTCTTTCACCCAAGCTACTCTCAGTCAGAATGATATTCTATTGACCCACCATTCACCACCAATTTATACCTTATAACACTCCTCCTGAAAGATTCCCCAAAAACTTCAAATTTTTCCTTAAACCCACCCTCCCATCCCCAACTTAGGTAATACTCTTCCAATAAGTTGGACAAGTAACACCTTTGAACATCCCTGTTGTGCTTACCACCTGGTAACTGCTTCTTGTTCTTCTCCCTCTTGAAAAAAGAGTACAAGGCTCTGTATTGTTTTAACCACTGCCTAAGAGCTCATAGCAGCCACACAAAACTGTCATAGATTAAATGAGGAGAGGAAAGGTTCATACAGGTGAACATGTATAACATGCTCAGAGACCTTAAAGGAGAGAATTATTCCCCAAAAAGAGGTGAAAATATTTTAAAGCTGCCTACCAATACAGACCCTGTTTGATTGCATTTTGCTTTATTAGATTTCACAAATGCTGGATTTTTTACAAATTGAAGGCAAGATTCTCTACCAGCAAAAAGATTACAATTTGCTTTATTACGGTGGTCTGGAACCAAACTTGCAATACCTCTGAAGTATACCTTTATATAAGAAAGTTTTACATAAAATCCCATAATATTTTAAAACTTCTCTGAAGATGATATTCTATTATTAGACATATAATCTTTTTGGCTACAAAAGCAAAAGAAAATAAAGTGAAACACTATAAAAATAAGTATGAGATCAAAAAATTTGTAGCATTAATATAAAATCTTCTGGACTCAAAGAAGTTAAAATATATTGGGTTAACCAAAAAGTTCACTGTTTTTTCCATACAATGGCTCTAGTAGTGCTTAGTTGTGTTTAACTTCATTCAAAACAATTTGTTAGATTATGTAGTGACAGCTGTCACATCAGCATGCATTTAAAAAAACACATTAGCATGCATTTTTTAGAAAAAAATCAAAACTGGTGAATTTCTGTGCAGCCATTTTAATATGGAAGATGGAATAAGATATGCAACATTTTTGGCGTATTATGTTTTATTTCAAGAAAGACAAAAACACAACTGATATGTCAAAAAACGATTTGCATAGTGTATGGAGAAGGTGCTGTGGCTAACTGAATGTGTCAAAAGTGGTTTGCGAAGCTTCTTGGTACTAGTGACAATTTGGCCCAATAATTCTTTGCTGTGAGCTGTCTTACGCATTGGAAGATGTTCGGCAGCACCCCTGGCCTCCACCCACTAGAAGTCAATAGCAGGAGATAGCCAACATACCCAGAAGATCCAAATCGATGAAGTTTTTGGTGAAACAAAAATGTCTTTTATTTTACAGAAAAAACTAAATGGACTTTCTGACCAACCCAGTAATTAAAAGATGCCAACTCAGCCCTGGGCTGGTGTGGTTCAGTGGATTGAGCTTAAGGTTACCAGGGTTTGATTCCCAGCTGGGGGCACCTAGCTGGGTTGCGGGCCAGGTCGCCAGTTGGGGGTGTGCGAGAGGCAACCTGATGTGTATCTCTGGCACAACAATGTTTCTTTCCCTCTTCCTCCCTCCCTACCTCTCTCTCTAAAATAAATAAGTATTTTTTTTAAAAAAAGAAAAGAAAAAAGGATGCCAACAGAGCTACTACAGTTTTCTGGAATTTAAAACATACACACACACACACACACACACACACACACACACACTTATGACTTAATGTCATGCTATAAAACACCAAATGCCTTCAATTTTCTGTTCCAGGAATGATTTTTGGAATTCTGCCCAACACAGAGGAGAAAACCTCTGGCTCCTGACCAGAAAAGATGAAATCATGTATAATATGGTAGAGAAATCTGTTATAAAATGACAAATTTCAAGTAAGTAGAAAAGGAGAAGACAGTACAGTCAAGATTACAAACTTTGGATACAGACAGTCTAGTCCATCCAACTGAAGGCCTCATCCTAAAATGAACATAAAAAATACCTTACAGGGCTGTTGTGAGAATTATATGAGAATTACATAAAGAACTTAAAATACTCAAATTCGGTACCTGTATCAAGTGATCAATAAATGGTAACTACGGATATTAATATTACTTCATGATAGAAGAATCTTAGAAAGCAAAGGTCCAGGTAGTGAGTTTCATTCTGAGAGCCTAGGTATTTTTATCACTGACCTTAGCTTCTTTTCTAACAATAAATATACTTTATTTCTTCTAAATTGCCACCCCCAATTTGCTTATTATAAAAATAACAATTTGATTATAAAAATTAGTTATTATAATTACTAGCTAAATAATGTTTACATTTAGTAAAGCAGAAAATTTAACGAAGGATTTAGTGTTTTCTTTTTTTTTTTTTAAGATTTTATTTATTTATAGAGAGAGGGGAAGGGAGGGTGAAAACGGGACAGAAACATCACTGTGTGGCTGCCTCTCATGCATACCCCACCAGGGCGAGGTGGGGGGCACCTGGCCCACAACCCAGGCATGTGCCCCAATTGGGAATCGAACCAGCAATCCTTTAGTTCACAGGTCAGCACTCAATCCACTGACCACCACCAGCCAGGGAAGGATTTAGTAATTTCATAACGCTAAACCAGTCATTTCAAATGTATAACGAACACTTAAAATCAAGTGCTTACACATTACGAAGATTACAAAATCCTTAAAATATGGAAGACCAAAATAATATGGCCTATGTTATGAACTGAATCATGCCCCCCGCCCCAAATTCACATGTTGAAGTCCTAATCCCAGCACCTCAGAATGTGAATGTATTTGAAGACTGGGTCTTTAGAGGGATAATTAAGTTAAAAAAAAAGGTAATTAGAGTGGGCCCTAAGTTAGTATGACTGATGTCTTTATAAGAAAAGACTAGGACACAGACACACAGGAGGGAAGACCATTTGAGACACAGAAAGAAGATGGCCACCAACGAGCCAAGGAGAGAGGCCTAAGAAGCAATCAACCCTTGTTCTTGTACTTCTGGCCTCCAAAACTGAGAAAATAAATCTGTTGTTTAAGCCACCTAGTCTGCGGTACTTTGTTATGGCAACCCTAGCAAACAAATAGAATCTACTCTTCCTCAAACTAGGCTGGGTTTATAAACTGGCAATATATTTACAGTTGTAGTCATTGGTTCCTCAAGCTAATCAACACCACTTAGAATTAGACACCGAAAGCCAGGATCAGGAATTATATATCATACATGTTTGTTTTTTTTTAATAAAGTGCACTAGCTATACCATTTAGGCTGTGTATGACCTAAAAGCACTATTAACACGTAATGTATTATGTGACTATACTCTGGTTTTGAGGAAAAATACATGTACTGTGAACTTCTATGTACACCTGTGAAAGTTTTCTCAACCTGAGCAAAATGAGAAACACTGTTTTTGGATAAAAGAAACAGGTTTTGGAGTCACAGAGATAGGGATATAACCCCCACTGTTGCCATTTAATAGTTATGAGGCCTTAAGGAAGTTATTTCATCTGTCCAACCTTCAAATTCTTCAACTGTAAATGGGGACAAAAATATCATCTTACCAAATTACTAGTTAAAGCACCTGGCACAGTTCCTAACACAAGTGGGTAACTCAGTGAATGGTAGCTATGGTAAGATCATCATCCAATGAAAGTGCACATAAAAGTAGGTGTCACTGTTAACAGGACCGTAAACTTTTAAACCTTTTTAGAAGGTAATTTTGAAATATCTGTCCAAACATTAATGATATCTCTCTGGCCTGGAAATTCAACTTAATGAATTTGTTCTACAGAAATATTTCCACACACAGGTTAAAATGGAAGTAAAAGGATGTTCTTTGTGACACTGTTTTACTAGCCAATCAATATACCAACCAATATAAACCAGGTCTGGTTTAATATTAGACTCCACTAGATCCATATTTGTCATTTTTTAAATGAAGTAGATCTCTATGCACTTAGAAAGATGTCAATGGCAGAATAAGTAATAAATGATCCAGTAAAAAACTGTGTTTATATACACATGGAAGTGGGTATGAAAAGATACATTACCAAATCACAGCTTTCACAATTTTTGCTCATATATTCAAAAATCATAAAATTTTTTAAAACTCATAATATTAATTTTTTTCTAATACAAAAGAAACATAGATATGCACCATCTTTTGAGGCTAAGGCCTGCCTGTGCTATACAATAAGATATGCTGAGGAAAACTTCCAAGAAAAATATATTGCATTTGAACCCTTCCTTCTCATTGAAAAAGCCTAGAATTTATATTAAGCTATGGTCAAGATTCTCAAAAGCAATTTCTATTTGATATTTTTCAGTTCCTATTTCTACTAACTCTGTAGAGTTGCAAAACACTTTTAAAAACTGCTAGTTATTTGCCACATAACCAGTACTACTCAAACTTTCTCCCCTCCTTTCAAAATAAACTAGTTACAAATGCATCTAGAACACAAAATCACTTTCAGCTTACCTCAGGAATCAAAATAAATCTCCATCCAAATCCAGCAAATCAGTTGGAAAGATTCAGCATTTTAGATTAGTATGAACTGCAATTCTCCTCCATTTTGGAAGATAATCCAAATTTAATACACAAAACAATAGACTGGAATCATGAAAGGTCACATGGAAACGGAACCACCCTGTTTTACAGATGAGGAAAATGAAGCACAAAAACGACCTGACCAAGTTCACACACTAAAACAGACGAAGGATCAGTGCAGGGCCCTGACCACCTTGTCTAATACTCTTATCTCTAAATCATACTGCCTTACATCATAGCTTACAGTTTTAAACCAATTCCTTTTTCCAAATAAATTAGCAAAAATAGCATCAGATAACATATTTGGTTTCATAAATATGCATAAATGAAACAAACATTAGATGGCATATACCACCTGGCAGATTTCCAATACTATCTATAGAGCTCTGCATTCATTAAAATTTCAAGCATGTAAAATAATATCTTGATCAGACATTGCGAAGGTGGCTGCTCTACAGAAGCAGAGATGAAAATGCTTTATGAGAACCAATTTATCCAATTCCCCTGGAGGTAGAGCAACTAGTTAGATTCTAATTAGCTGAAAGACCAAATTTTCTAGCTACATATGTTTGAATAGCAATTTTTGTTTGTTTCGGTGGCACTTTCCTTCTTACAGCAATGTTTCTCATCTCTGATTTCAAAGTCACCTTCCAGCCTAATGGAGGCACACAGGCTCTGATTCTTCTCTCCTCAGAACAAGATTCACAGGAAAATAAAGAATAATGAAGGAGGCATTCCTTTTAATATTTTCCTACAATGAAAACCAGTTTGATGATAATATATAAACCTCTGGTGGTATAACATCTTAAATTTAACTAAAAAGTAAAAATCCAAAAAGTATTAATAAGGAAAACGAACAACAGTATGAGACAAAGAATGCATGAAACAGAAGCCAGACAGACAACAGATCTCTAAAATCTAGTTTGGAGGAAAAAATGATCATTCTGATATGAATAAAGACTGATACAACTGGCAGCTTCAAGCTAAGTTTACTGAAAAGAAAGGGAATGTTAAGGAATCTTTGCCCTTGTCTCACCAAAAAAACAAATACCGAGGCAGGGATGTTTAGACCCACTTAAATATAAATGCAATACAGTAAAGTTGCTATATTTTTTTTAAAAGGTACAAATAGAATAAAATCAAATTATTACTATATGTAGCTAAGGATAATTTACAGATATACCATTAGCCTTCTAATCTGACAGATTAAAATTCAACATTCAAAGAATATAGTTTATCAATACTGTAAACACAAAATACTGTTTATAAGTATAATTATGCTAGATTTGATTAACTAATGCAATGTGATAATTAACTTCATTCTATCCACTCAGTGTTGATATTTTTCTTTAACAAAATCCAAGTATTCAGAGCTATGAGTGATGAGTGACCTTGAGGCAGCACTTGGAAGGCAGTCACCATGGCAACACTACCACAAAAGTGCCTCATCCTCAGCAAAAGAACCAACCTGGTGCATGAGGATTTAAAAATCAAGGGAAATAGTGCTTCCTTCAAACAAAAAAAAAAAATTTTTTTTAATTTAGTCTTAAGATATGTTTATATTAGCCTTTCTATTTTAGTCTTCCTATTTATTCCTGGAGGGGGAATTCATTCATGGAGAGGACACATACATTATCTTAATGATGAAATGTTAAGCCTGCAAAATTCTTTTGCTTTTTTCTTGTAGCAAATTAAAACAAAAATCCATGTTTAAAATTTTTCAACAGAATCATGACTATTAAAATTTTCTTTTCATCACTGGTAAATTTTTTTTTTTCATTTTAACATTTGTTTTCCAGCCTGCACTTTGATAAAGAAAACACAAGGGAGGGAGGGTTGACTTAAAATTGCAAATACAAAATAGGGACTTAAAATTTTGTTTATATACAAGAAAAAGTCAGTTGCTTGTCTACCAAGAATATGGAAGGGAGGTAAATCAGCTTCCTTATATTTCATGTTCTTACAAAGTAATGTGTCTTTGTTTCAATTATAGATCTAGTATTTTTTTTCCTCAAAAATCTGCTCCTTAAAAAGGAGGAAAGTAACACTTTAGTCCTTTTATCAACAACATAGTACACAGACTGACATTAGCAGGTACCAAAGAACAAACTTTTGCTCACATACCTGCCATAAGAAACTTGAAAAAAAAATATGTACCCTGGAATATTTGTAAGTTGGCATTTAAATTAAAACTTAACTAGTTACAAAGCAATAATTTTCAAGATATTATCAGTAATAGAATTTTTAATAAAGTTGTATCATTCTTAAGCATTCAAAGGAACCTGAATTATCATCATCCTAACAGCAAGAAATTTTATAACTGTTCCTTTTTCCTGGAAGACAAATTTCTATTCCTGTTCTCCCACAGTATTTGACCATAACAAATACCATTTTATGCTTGAAAGTATTTTATTGATCATCCTATCTCTACAACAAAGGGGTATATAAATTAAAATAATAATTAAATTCCATCTGATCATAGGTTCTTAAGTGTTGAAAACCCATTTTCTTCTGAATTAATACAATTGATATTAGGATGCAATTGTTCAAAATATAAGTGTATTACACATTTTGATAAAATTCTTGTAAAAAGTACATTTTTCATGTAAGTGAATCTGTTAAAATACATGAGGTCTTGCATCCAGGTATCCACAATAAATAACATTGCTAAAATGCAACAGTGTCCATCAATTTATATTTTTTTGTCTAAAATTATACATAAAACTTGCTGGCATGAGAAAATAATTAAGTGAAAGGAGTTATGTGAAAGCAATGTCACTCAATTCTTTCAATGCAGTTTTAGTTATATGGACCAAAAAATCTCAGTGAACTATCATCAAAAATTATTTTTTCATTATCTCTCAGAGATCAATTTGATTAACTCACCCTTCCACTTTGATTTTGATAAAAACAGACTCAGAAGCACTCGACAGACCATTTGTTATCCAGCAATAAATCATTCACTTTTTAAACCATGACATCAATAATAGTAATTGCCCATGTGTTTCAAAACCGCATTTTTTTTTAAACACCCAGTGTAAATCCAACACAGTAAAGAAGAGTTGTTCCTTTCTTTTGGAAATTAGAAGAACAACTGTGAAAGGAGACATCTGGAGAATAAAATTCTGCAAAGCTTTCTCAGGAAAACCAGCTTAAGAATTTAAGAATGAAAGTTTATGAATCTGGAAACTGATTCTTTTTAAATGATCTGTGTTAAAGACTATATACAACCACCAATTTATAGAAAAAATACAGACAGAAGAATGTGCTAAATGACGCTACTCAGATGCAAAATCCAGACTATGGAAAATTTTGCAGGACAAACCCCATTTTTCCCAATAAATAAAATGCAAGGGAGCCCTGGCTGGTGTGGCTCAGTGGACTGAGTGCCACCCTGAGAACCAAAGGGTCGCAGGTTTGATTCCCAGTCAGGGCACATTCCTGGGTTGCAGGCCAGGTTCCCAGCAGGCATGCGCATGAGGCAACCACACAATGATGTTTCTCTCTCATTCTTTCTCCCTCCCTTCCCTTGTCTAAAAATGAATAAAATTTTTAAAAATCTTTAAAAAATGCAAGGGAAAAAGATAACAAATTGCAATATGGGCATCTAATTCAAACAGACTATAAACATAGTTATGTTACAAGCAACTGAAAAATTGAACATGCCTGGATATTTTATATTAAGGAATTTCTTCAGGTGAGATAATGTGGTTTTTAATAATTCTTGCTGTTAAAGATACAGTAGTCCTCCCTTATCTGAGGGGAATAATTCCAAGATACACCCCCAACACAGATGCCCGAAATCAAGGGTAGTGCCAAATGCTATGTTTCTTCCTATACTTACGATAACGTTTATTAATCTATAAGGCACAGTAAGAGATTAACAATAACTAATAATAAAATACAGTATAGTGTTATAATTGCTCTATTTAAAAGTATGTGAATGTAGTCTCTGTCTCCCTCTCATAACTAAGAGGGCTACTAAGTGACTCAGAGGCAGACAGCATATACAAGTGTGGATACACTGGACAACAGGGTGATTCATGTCCCGGGTAGGACACAGAGGGACAGTGCAAAATTTCATCACGTTACTCAGATAGCAGGAGATCTGAAATGTATGAATTACTTCTGAAATTTTCCATTTAATATTTTCGAACTGTACATGACCGCAGGTAACTGTAACCACAGAAAGAAAAACTGCAAACAAGGGACACCACTGTACTTACTAAAACTTTTACAATTAGAATAGTACATTATCTGGGACTTGCTTCCAGATAATATGGGAAAGAGAAAGTATAAATGAAAATAAGATTGGCACTGGCCGGGAGGCTCAATTTCTTAGAGCGTTGTCCCATACACCAAAAGGATGTAGGTCTGATCCCACGAGAGACAACTTCATCAATATTTCTATCACATCAGTATTTCTCTCTCTTTCTCCCTTCCTCTAAAATCAACGAACATATCCTCAGGGGAGGAAATTTTGAAAAAAGTGAGGCATTTAAAGCATAAACTTCTAATTGGAAACAACCTAACATTTTATCAATAGAGCATAGATTATTTAAAAGACAGTGCACACAGAAAAAGAAATGATGTCACATGCATAGTAGAAATCATAAAAATAATATTGATTTCAACTTACAGTATTAACCTAGAAAGATATCCATCACATAAGATGGAATAATAAAAGATTACAGAACAGCATGCAAAAAAAAAACCCCAAAAACCTCACTTCTAACATATGTTAAAGTCTACATAGAGAAATGTACAAAGATGCATACAAAAATTTTGGCACCAACTCTATCTAGATATACTTTTCTGTATTGCTTGAATTTTTTTTAAATATATTTCCATCATTTTACTACTTTTTATAAAATCAGAAAAGAACACTTTTCCTTAACTGTGCTTAATAAAAAGAATGTATAAAATAAACAAGTAAATGAAACTGGATGGAAACTTTTGAACCTCTTTCAAAAAATAAATTTCTAGACTACTAAAATTATTTTAAAATAAAAATAATCATCCTTTATGGTAATTTTAAAGTATATAAGAAACAGGGACACACAGCACTAATTCTTGACTAAAGGAACAATGCATTGGGGAGAAGTTATGGCAGCGTTCTTCCACTATATGAGTATTTCTTAATATAATTAGCTATTCCAGCACTGTCTCAGTACTTTTTTAAAAAAATCCCTGTAGTTGGTTGAGGGCATGTTGATTATTCACCTAAAGCAACCCCATTTTCCATGTTTTATTTATCAAAAAAGAAACTATAGTAAAAACTCATAACTGTTAATGCTAAGTTAAACTTTCTAAAGAATTTTATCTCAGACTTCTGACCAAGATGGAGGTGTAGGTAGACACTCTGCCTCCTCACACAACCAAAAGAAGGATAACAACCAATTTAAAAATAAAAACAACCAGAACTGCCAGAAAATCAAATTGTATGGAAGCCCAACAACCAAGGAGTTAAAGAAACATTCATCCAGAATGGTAGGAGGGGTGGAGATGGGCAGCCGGGGAGGAGAGGATGCATGGAAAGACGGTGGCTGGAGGCTTAGGCAGTCCCACATTCACGTACAAATAAAAACTGGGAGAACTACTGGGGGACAAGAAAAACCAAGCAACTCAGGGTTCAAGCACCAGGAAAATAAAGCCTCAGAACCTCTGGCTGTAAAAACCTCTGGAGGTTGCAGTGCAGAAGAAACTACCAGTCTCACAGGAGAGTCTGTTGGAGGGGCCCACGGACAAGCCCACCCACCTGGGAATCAGCACCAGGGCAGCACCTGGAAGGGCAGAATTCACTTGTGGGAACCAGGGGAAGTGACTGAAAGTGGGACAAGAGCCAAGCAAGTTCCCAGAGAGGGCACTGTTCCCTCTCTGACCCCTTCTCATAGCCTCTGGCTGTAAAAGCCTATGGCAGTAGTGGCAATGGAAGAAACTGCCATTTGAGGGGCCCATGGAGTCCTAGAGCATATATAAGCGCACCCACTCAGGGAATCAGCACTAGGACAGCAACTGGAAAGGCACCAGTCACTTCCAGGAAGCAGGGGAAATGACTGAAAGGGGGCAAGAACCAAGCAAGCAGCATTGTTCCTTCTCATACCCCTCCCCCACATACTGTGCCACAACTCAGTGACGTGGGTTGCCCCACCCTGGCAATATGTAAGGCTCCACCCCTTGCAGCATAACAGGTGCACCTACACCAAAAAATATGGCCCAAATAAAAGAACAGATCAACTCCAGCCCTGCCTGGTGTGGCTCAGTGGATGAAGTGCCAGTCTGCGAACCAAAGAGTTGCTGCATCGATTCCCAGTCAGGGCACATGCCTAGGTTGAGGGCCAGATCCCCAGTAGGGGACAAGTGAGAGGCAATCACATACTGATGTTTCTCTCTCTTTCTTCCTCCCTTCCCCTCTCTCTAAAAGTAAATAAAAATCTTTTTCAAAAAACTGCAGAAAAAGAACTAAGTGACAAGAAGATAGCCAAGCCATCAGATGCAGAGTTCAAAATACTGGTAATCAGGATGCTCACAGAAGTGATCAACTACAGTCACAAAACAGAGGAAGAAGTAAAGGCTATGCAAAGTGAAATAAAGAAAAATATACAGGGAACCAACAGTGGAAGGAAAGAAACCAGGACTCAAATCAATGATTTGGAACAGAACGAAGACATAAACATTCAACTGGAACAAAATGAAGAAAAAAGAATTCAAAAAAAATGAGGAGAGGCATAGGAACCTCCAGGAAAACTTTAAACATTCCAACATCCGAATCATAGGGTTGCCAGAAGAAGAGGATGAGCAATAAATTGAACACTTATTTGAAAAATAATGAAGGAAAACTTCCCCAATCTTGTGGAGGAAATAGAAATATAAATTCAGGAACCTCAGACAGTCCCAAACAAGTGGGACCTAATGAGAGCCACACCACGACACTTCATAATTAAAATGCAAAAGATTACACATAAAGATAGAATCTTAAAAGCAGCAAAAGAAAACAAGTTACCTACAAAGGAGTTCCCATAAGACTATCAGCTGATTTCTCAAAAGAAATCTTGCAGGCAAGAAGGGTATGGCAAGAAGTATTCAAAGCCATGAAAGGCAAGGACCTACATCCAAGATTACTCTATCCAGCAAAGCTATCATTTACAATGGAAGGGCAGATAAAGTGCTTACCAGACAAGGTGAAGTTAAAGGAGTTCATCATCACTGAACCCTTTCATATGAAAGGTAAAAGGGACTTATCTAAGAAAAAGATCAAAACTATTAACAGTAAAATGACAACACACTCACAACTATCAGCAACTGAACCTAAAAAAACAAACTAAGCAAACAACTAGAAGAGGAACAGAATCATAGAAATGGAGATCACGTGGAGGGTTATCAGCAGGGACAGGGAAAGGGGAGAATGTAGGAAAAGGTACAGGAAATACAAAGCATAAATTATAGGCTCAAAATAGACATGGGAGGTTAAGAATAATATAGGAAATGGAGAAGCCAAAGAACTTACATGTATGACCCATGGATATGAACAAAGGAGGGGAATGCTGGAGGAAATGGAGATACCCGGTGGAGGGGGTAGAGAGGAGAAAGAAAACGGGACAACGGTAATAGCATAATCAATAAAATATACTTTAAAAAAAAACCTTTATCTTAACTAGTGTCAGTAATTTAAATGACTCTTCTAGAACTCTGTGGTCTTTTCACTAAGGTTGCTATAAGAATTTAAGATTACGTACAATTTTTAAATAATTTGAAAAATATAAATTTCTTAAGGATAATTACTTAAACATCCATTAAGAAAGGTTTCACTACAACTGAATAAGACATCAAGTACTGACACTCACTGCAATATTATTTTACACTAGCAAAAAAGATAACCTCAATGCACATCAAAAAATTAAATATACTGGTTTGTCCATATAATAAAATACTATACAGCCTCTAAAAATGTTCACAACATATTGGAAATGGGATATTATACATTACATTTCTTATGTAATGTGTATACTGTATAGTATATTTATGCATAGATGAAGACTGAATAGGAACACACCAAATGATCCTTCCTGGGTGGGTTTTTAACATCATAATTTATCATCTGTAGAGAGCATGTATTAACTTTGTAGTAAGAAAAGTTTTTTATGGGAGAATCAAGATGGCAGAGGAGTGAGTGGAAGTCATATTGACCTCCTGCCAGGACCAACCTGGAATTACAGCTAAACTGTGGAGAAATCACCTGGAACAAACAACTGAGCAACAGCAAGAGAGGAGCCTTAGAACCCTGGACAAAGAGAAGAATCAGCTTTAGCACAACCTAACTGGTAAGGAGTGCAGTAGAGACTCGAGAAGGTGTGTGGGGCACCAATAGGCAGCAGCACCAGAAGGATATTGAAACGACCAGTTGGATCACCCTGAGCAGAGTTGGGTCTAAACCATAAGAGGTGATCTCCAGCCTACAGCACCAGAGTCCAGAAAGGACACAGATAACAGCCAACTGCGAAAAGCGGCAGGGTTGCTCTCTACCAGAGACAAGGCAGTTGGAGACTAAAAGAGCCATTTAAAGGGCCAACGCTTGTTTTTACTTGTAGCCACTTACCCTAGCCCACAGCAAAGGCAGGGGCAGAGTGGGCTAGAGACCCCTGAGGAGAGACTGGGGATGGAGGCTTTGGGGAGAGGACTGAGTGGCCGGTGGGATCCCGGTGCTGACTCATTCCCCATATGGCAGCAACTATCTTGCTCCGGCAGACCACTCCCAGGAGCGGCAAGAGCATGAGAGGATGCAATAGCCCCACCCCCAAGAGGGACTCGGCCTGGCCCGATAGTGCTAAAGCCTGAAAGTTCAATAGAGTGGCAGCCACTGATAGTAGATCCCTGGCTAAAGGGGGCACAGAGTGGTCTAGAGATACCTGAGGAAAGACTGGAGACAGAGGCTTTGGGGAGAGAACAGAGAGAGAAGCTGGCGGTGCTGACTCCTCCCCCATATGGCAGCAGCCATCTGGCTCAGACAGACCACTCCCCTAAGCAGCAGCAGCAGCATGAGAGGACCCAATAACCCCCGCCCCCAGGAGGGACTCTTCCCCACCCTGTAGTGTCTAAACCTGCCTGCTGAGTGCAGAATAACTAGATTAACAGCTGAAGGAGACAGCCACAGACAGTAGATTCCTGGAAGCCTCGAAAAGACTGCCTAAGGTCAGACAGGGTCAACATCTGACATCATTAGAGGCAGGTCCAGAAAAAAAAAAAAACAGTGGTCTCCTACCATAGAAGTTCACACCACAAAGTCAGGAAATCAAGACAGATCAATTTAAGAAGCAGAAGCAAAAAAAAAAAAAAGAGTCTCACAAATAATGGGAAGACAAAGAAACACCCCCTAGTCAAAGGGAAAGGAGGAATCCCCAGAAAGAAAACTAAATGAAACAGAGGCAAGTAAACTTTCAGATACTGAGTTCAATATAACAGTTCTAAGGAAGCTCAGTGAGCTCAGAGAGAATTATTAAAAACTACAGGGAAACTATTAGGAACTTACTGCAAACTATACCACCATGAAAAAGGACAGAGACACTACCAGTAAGAGACAATAGGAATTGAAGAATACAATTTCTGAATTGAAGAACACAGTAGAAGGAATCAAAAGCAGGCTAGATGAAGCAGAGAAACATATCAGTGAGCTGGAGGATAAGGCAGAAAAAAGCTCCAAGGAAGTGCAAGAAAATGAAAAAAGACTCAAAAAGAATGAAGAGGCGTTGAGGAAAATGCAGGACAACTTGAAACATAATAATATCCGTAAAATAGAAAGACCAAGAGAAGATGAAGAGGAAGGGATAGAGAGCCTATTTGAAAAAAGTAATGATGGTAAACTTCCCTCATTTGAGGAGAGAAAAAAACACACAAGTCCAGGAAGCACAGGGGGTCCCATTCAAGAGAAACCCAATGAGGCCCACTCCAAGACACATTATCATTAAAATGGCAAACAGCAAAGACAGAGAATCCTAAAGGAAGCAAGGTAGAAAGAGATAGTAACATATAAGTTCAGTACACCTAGCAGCTGACTTCTCAACAAAAACACTACAAGCCAGAAAGGAATGGCAAGAAATATTCCAAGTCATGAAAAGCAAAGGCCTGCAATCAAGACTGCTCTACCCAGCAAGGCTCTCAGTGAAAATGAAAGCGAAATAAAGAGCTTCCCAGACAAAAGAAGGCTAAAAGAATACATCTCCACCAAACCAGCATTGCAAGATATGCTAAAGGGACTGCTTTAAGAAGATGAAGAAAAAGAGTCTATGAATACCCAGTTCCTTTCACAGTTCCCAATACTTGATATTACCAATATTTTTATTACTTATTAACCTGATTGTGACAATGTGTTATTTTAATTGTTACTTGATTATTTGTTGAAACTAAATCTGTTTTTATATATTTCCTGCCTATTTATATTATTTTTAAGAAGCTTTAAATGACTTTGATATTCTTTATCCATTTTTTGATTAAATGTTTGTAAAACTTTTTCCCTAAGAAAAAAAAACAAAAAAAGCTATTAATCCTTTTTTAGATGTGTTGCAAATACTTTCCTATTCTATTACCTGTCCTTTAACTTTTTTTATATATATATTACTAGATAGTCTTAAATGTTTAATATAGTCATATTGTCAATATTTTACTTTACAGCTTCTGGGTTTGAATATATTACTTTAGGGTAAGAAAAATATTATTTTGTATTTTCTTCTAAAACTCCTTAGATTTTACATATTGATTTTTAACTCACCTGAATATTTTCTGTATAACGTGTGAAACAGGGCTCTACATTTGTTTTATTTCAAGTAATAGTAGTCCATGAACCTTATTTGTTGAATAAGCTTTATTTTCCCCATTGATTTGAAATATCAATTTAATCATATATAACATTGTTAGACAGACATGTACATTTGTTTCCAGAATGTTCATTTTATTTCATTGATCTACTTGATTATTTCTGTGCTGGTGTCATGTTGACTTAATTGCTGAGACTTTATACTGAATTTAAATTTTTTAATATTTTATAATGGATTTTTGACATTTAAAAAAATAAAATCAATCTGCATTAAAAAAAGAAAAAAAGAAGGAACTCGTACCTTTTGCAACAACATGGATGGAATTGGAGAATATTATGCTAAATGAAATAAGCCAGTGGATGAAAGACAAATACCATATGATCTCACCTATAAGAGGTGTTGGAATCTATTCAACAAAATAACAAACGAAATAAACCAGAGGCATGGAAACATGGAGCAGACTGAAAGTGACCGGAGGAGATGGGGAAGGAAGACAATGGTAGAGAGGAGAAGGGACTAAACAAAGAACATGTATGAATGGCCTATGGACATGGACAACAGAGTGGGAAATGACTGTGGGAGTGGGGGGCGGGGTGGGATGGGTGGAGGAGGGCAAAGGGGGAAAAATTGAGACAACTGTAATAGAATAAACATGATTTAAAAATAAAAGTTAAAAAAAGTTTTTTATACAACTCCTTTGAAGTGTTTTATGCATCACATCCAATTCACACTGAGAAAAGTAATACTTATTTAATAAAGGTTCTCAATAACAGCTAACTTTTAAATCTCACTAAATGGTATTTTTTGAGATACATTATAACACTAATTAATTTTATTATGTTCTCCAACTGAAAGCCCCACTGTTATATCCCATATCGTGCACCTGATAGCAGTGTACAGAACAGACTAGCCTTTCCTGGAGAGACTACTCATAAACCGTCATAATACAATCTGTTCTGGACTACTGCGACTCTCCTAATTTCCTGAAACAAAAGTACAGAAACACTAAGACAACAATATGCATATATGCCTTTATTTATGGAATTTTCAATTACAAGTTAATGCCTATACCTATCATCCCTTCTCCTCAAACTGCCATTGAAAATTCAGTAAAAGAAAGAAACGTTTTATTATTAGGCTGGCAGAATAAGAAAATAAGAAAGGACTTCCCTTGTATATATGATAAATGGTTAACTACTCACAGTTTCTTCATATTAATAATACCCTATTTTCAGAGTCAATTTCCATCTTGGCTGCATTTCTAGAAACAGTTCCAGCCTAAATAAACCAGAAACTAAAATAAAACAGAGACCAGAAACTTCCCTAATGCAGTCCCATGGAGTCTGAAGATAAAAGATAGCTATGCCCCAGAAAAAAACATCTGAATTCCACAAACAGAGATGTGAGAACAGTTTGAGAAGGACATATTTATTCACATGCATAATGAATATTTACTATATGCCAGGCACTTACCTAAGTGTTTGAGATACGTCAGTGAGCAAGAGGGACCAAGACTCTTGTCCTTGTAGGATTTGTATTTTATCAGAGAAAAACATAATTAAACACAATAAATAAGTTATATGATATATTAGAGGATTAGCGTTATGAGGGGAGAGGTTCCAGTATGAAATAAAGCTATCAGAATGGGCCTCACTAAGAGGGTGAGATTTGAGGCATTAAGAGTGATGAGGAAGTTAGTCAAACAGATACATGATGGAAAAAAACATTCCACACAGAGGGCACACCCAAAGGCAGGAGGGTGGCCATATCGGATGAAGAACAGCACTGGATCAAGAGTGAGGAATAGAGAAAAAGAATGAAAGGTACCAACAAATGAGACAAGGAAGGCTTCTTGAAGAAGCATTAGCAGGGAAGATCGGTTCAGTTTTGGACACGTTGCGTTTGAGAGATCTATTAGAAATCCAAATGAATAGGCTGAGAAGACAGGTGGGTATATGGGTTTGAACATAGTGAAGAGTTTTCTCTCTCTACTGAACATAATATACAAAGATTCAACATATGTATAGAATACATATGTTCCAAAGAAGAAAACCAAGCCAATGGAACAACAAAAACAAAAAGAAATCAAACAAACAAAAAACACTACCAGTAAAGTAAACCTTCCTGATGTTGGCAGGGGAGAGTGAGTGGAGAACTTGAAACTACATACTGAAAGGACTTAACTACATACATGCCTGAGGAAAAATGAATCAGAATGACCAACACCAATACATAAAGGGACTATGAAAAAAATCCTTTGCATATTCAGACCAAGACAAAAAGGCTAAGTCACTTGTAAAGAAAACCAGATTGACATCAGACTGTAATACTCTATGCCAGAAAACAATGGGATGACATTCTAGAAAAAAAGTTTATAATCAGCCAAACCAGCTTTCAAATGTTAAAGTTGCAGACAAACTTTTAAACATAGTGGAAGCTCAAAGAATATTGTTCCCATAAGCTCTTCCTGAGAAATTTATTAAAGAATGAATTTCAGACAACCCAAATAACTAGAAACTTCACATCAACATTAAAATAGTGAAAAATAAATATATAGCTATATAAAACTGAAAACTGCTAAGAGCATGTTATACTATATAATGGCTACATGCACTGACAATGCACATACAACCTATCAAAAATGAAAGTAAGAAAATAAAAATTAGAATAAACTTGCCTTACAGATATTAATTGAAAGTAAAACAGTAGTTTAAATCAATGCTGGGGAAGAGAAATAAGAGGTTACTAGGTAATTTCAGTAGTACTCAGGGTAAGAAACCAACAGACAATAACCAAAAAAAGGAAGGATGGGAGAGACCAAGGATATTACACTGAAGTGTTAATATAAAGGCAATAGCCAAAACAAAAGTGCAAACCTCTTATCTTCTTAAACCTAAAACAGACATGACAGAATATTATATAAAAGGTAAATAAAGACATATTCTCTCTCTCACACACACACTCATACCCAACTCAAAGAAACTAGAAAAAAAAAACAATTAAAACAAAAAGAAAGCAACAGAAAAAAATTTTAATGAAGATTACAGTAAGAGTAGATCCTGGAACAGAAAAGACTCTACTGGAAAAAATGGTAATATCTACATGTATATAGTTAGTTAGCAGTACTATACCAATGTTAACTTGATCACTGTACGATGGTTATGCAGTTGTTAACATTAGGGAAACCTGGATAAACTTTCCCATGTGAACTGTATCCACACTGGGTGACCAAATAGTTGATTATAAGAACTTTCTCTTTATAGAAATATTACAGCTATTAAATGAAAATATTACAGCTATCATGAAAAGGACATGATAAAATTAGAAAATCAGAATTTGCCACCCCCAATATATTAACAATGAAGGGTACTGATCATCAACAGCTGCTAGTAGCACAAAGAAAAAGAGAAGCAACATCACGTGTCACCTGATAAAGGACACCACACAGGAGAAGGCTCACTGTGGTAGCCAGCCTCCAGGATGGCCCCTAGTGATCCCCATTCTCCTACAATTCATACCCTTAAGTAGTCCCCTCCTACTAGGTATCAGGATCAGTCTGTACCACCAAAAGAATAGAATGAAATGATGATATGTCACTTCTGGGGTCATAAAAGGCATTGCAGCTTTCCTGCTTCTTATCTCCCTCTCTCTAATCACTTGCTCAGAGTGCCTTCAAGGATATTCAGGCATGAAACTGAAATCTTCTACAACAGCCCTGTGAGCCACCCTGAAAGCAGATCTTCCAGACCCTGTCCTGGGTGAAAGCTCCACTGCTACCCATGAGAAACATTAAGACAAAACCACGCAGTGAGGCCACTCCCAGATTCCTAACCTTCAGAAACTGTGGAAGATAATGTTGTTTTAAGCTGCTAAATTATGGGACAATTTTTATACAGCAATAGATAGCTAATGCATTTGTTAAAAATAATAGCTGAAATTTAATTCGATCAAGCCTTGAGAGTCAACTATAATATATTTTTAAAAATACAGAGAACCAATTTAAACATAAGGATACATTAGCAAAACCCAGACAAAAAGAAACTCTAAAAGGAAAATAAATTCAAAGGAAAAATGAGAAATAAAAAAGTAACCTATATTTAAACAACTTGAAATATTTAACAACTAAACTATAATGGGTGAATTTTGTTTGGATCTGATTCAAATAAACTTTTCTCTTTTTTCTTAAAGGAGAAGCAAGAGCCCTGGCAGGTGTGGTTCAGTTGACTGGAACATCATCCTGTAGACCCAAAGGTCATGGGTTCGATTCCTAGTCAGGGCAGATGACTAGGTTGTGGGTTCACCCAGCTGGGGCACATGTGAGAGGAAGCCAGTCGATGCTTCTCTCACATCAATGTTTCTCTCCCTCTCACTCCCCCTCTCTATAAAATCAATACACATGTCCTTGGGTGAGGATTAAAAAAAAAAAAAAAAAAGAGAAACGAGAGAAAGATCTGGAAAACTGAATAGTTTTTCCAGAAACTGCAATAATTTCTTAGCACCAAATAACACAATTTTTCTAAATGTAATAATGGCACTGTGGTTATATCTTGTTTTGAAAGACAGTCCTTATCTTCTAGAAATACTTAAGGAAATCATGTGATATCTGGCATTTGCTTCAAAATAATATAGGGAAGAGAGTAAATGGAGATAAAGATATCAAGAATAGCTATAAATTTATAACTGGTGAACTTAAGTGATGAGTACATGGGGATCAATATGCTAATCTACTTTATGTTTAAAATTTTCCAAAATATAAAGCAGGGGAAAAAAGTAATACTGCTGGAAGAAGATAAAATGATAACCTACACTAAGGTAAACATCAGAAAAGAATCCTCAGAGTACAAGAGACTTTTACCCAGTTATAGCTGTCTCTTTCTTAAAACCTAAGCAAGGATATAGAGTTCCATGTATCTGGATTAAAAGGAGCTCACATGGACAGTATCTTTTTAAATATGAGAGGTAGTTATTAAGTCATAATTTAAAATTGCTACCTAAAAAGATATTAGGTCTGTCTAGGATGATGAAAATTTCTGGAAATGCACAGTAATGATTGTCGTACAACACGGAATATACTTAACGTCACTGAGCTGTACACTTTAAAATGGTAAATTGTATGTTATGCATATTTTACCACAATAAAAAATTTTAATATATTAGGTAAATTCCATACAAAATATACAAAAGTGTAACTTCATCTTGTATAAAATGTACAAGATAGGCTACAAAAAAAATGAATACTGGAAAAGTGGGCATTTTAATATAAAGTTAAACAATATCTGCCAAAAAAGTGCAAATCCATCACTCTTTTAAAAAGGCATAAAAGTATTTACAACAGATATTTTTCAAAGGCAAATGCCTTTTTTAAATATGTAATATATATTTCATTATATGAAAATAATCAGATAAAAAGAAAAAGACCAATAACCCAAAAGAAAAGTAAACAAGGAATATCAAGTTTACTGAATAAGGAAATACAAATGCCCTGTAAACCAGGCAGGAGGGTGATGTTTGATTGCTTTCCTAATATTAGAGGTACAAATTAAAACTGCAATAAAATGTATATAAGAAAATTCACTACAGCACTCTATTCTTATATGGCAATATACTGGAAACAAACCATGCCCACCAATAATAAACTGGCTAAATAAATTACCCTGGATGGTGTGGCTCAGTGGATTGAGTGGCAGCCTGCAAACCAAAAGGTCGCTGGTCTGAGACCCAGTCAGGGCACACTGGGTTGTGGGCCAGGTCCCCAGGTGGGGGCATGTGAGAGGCAACAGATATTGATGTTTCTCTCCCTATCTTTCTCCCTCCCTTCCCCTCTCTCTAAAAATAAATAAAATCTTTTAAAAAATAAAATAAAATAAAATAAGGCACGTTAATAAAATGGTAATCTGCTAAAAAAAATTAGATCTGTATTTACTGATATAGAACCATTTTCAAAATATAGTATTAAATGTAATCACATGCAAAACAATGTTTTTAATATGTTACTATTTGTGCTTATAAAAAAAGGAAGGAACCCTGACTGGTGTGGCTCAGTGGATTGAGTGCCGGCCTGCAAACCAAAGGGTCGCCAGTTCAGTTCCCAGTCAGGGCACATGCCTGGGTTACAGGCTAGATGCCAAGTAGGGGACACTCGATAGGCAGCCACACATTGATGTTTCTCTCCCTCTTTCTCCCTCTAAAAATGTTTCTCTCCCTCCTCCTCCCTCTAAAAATAATTTTTTTTTAAAAAAAAAGGAAGGAGATATATGGAATATAAAGATTATAAAGACATATAGATATATTTGTAAATACAAAACTAGGGTAACAATGATTGCCTCTGAGGAAGGAGCTAGCGAACAAGATAGTGGGAGGGAAACCTCACTTCTTAGACTTTTGTAGTGTTTGAACTTTTGTTAGCCATGGACATCTATTGCTATTTTTTTTAATAAGAAAAATGTTGAAAAACAGGGAAAGAATCTTTGGTGTGATCCAACTCAGATATCTCCACAGGTTAAATAAAATGCCCAAAATTATCCAACAAGGTCCAAAATGCAGTTCTCATGCTTCCCAAGCCTTTACTATTTTGCTTTCAACTTCCCCGTAGAACAAGCAAGCACATCGTATAATCCAATGCTGAGGTGTGAGGGTCTGACTCAAGAATGTAGTCTCAAACACATGGTGGACTATTCTCTGTTTGCTATGCTTTTTTTTTTCTTTTAAAAATTTTATTTATTTATTTTTAGAGGAAGGGGAAGGGAGGAAGAAAGAGGGAGAGAAGCATCAATGTGTGGTTGCCGCTCGAGCACCCCCAACTGGGGACCTAGCCTGCAACCCAGGCATGTGCCCTGAGTGGGAATAGACCCAGAGACCCTTTGGTATAAAGGCCAGGGCTCAATCCACAGTTTGCTATGCATCTTTAAATAAGAGAGGTCCTATTTCAAAATACAGAAAACACTAGTAGCATAATTAATGCTTGCTTCCAACCTTTCAAAGCTCATCATGAACTTTAAGAGCCACAGAAAGTAACCTTGGCAATGGTTCAGAAAATGCAACCAATTGTAAATGTGGCAAGAGTGACACTCAAGGCATTTGGCGGGGGGGGGGGGGGGGGGGGGGGGGGGGCCTTCTTTCTATTTGATACCATATGATTGCTTCTACTTTTCTACAACAGGTAGATGCTCTGCTCTCATGCACAGAGAAAAAACTTAATGTACTACGGTTCTGCATGTTCAAGAGTTTGCAGTTCCATTTGTAACAAACATTAATACGATTTTAGAGTAAGTAAATAATCTCACTAACTAAAATTATCTCCCCGGAATTCATTTAAATCCTTCCCTGGATTACTTCAGCCTCAAGCAATCTCTCCTTCCTCTGAACTCCAAAAGCAATTATTTGTACAATTTATTTCGTAATTAATCCTGCACTGCCTTGTTAAACCTCTTTCATTATTCTCTGAAATGTTATTTAAATCTTCTCTAGTTATCTAACTTTCATGTTTATTTCTCATCTCCCTAAATAGACTGTAAATTCCTTGAGAGAAAGAGATAAGGCCTTATATTGTTTTGTATACACATAAAAACACAGGGTAGCTAGCACATAGTAAATACAGAGATTTTGTTGATTTTAAAAAAGACAAAAACAGCTACATTAAGAAAACATTTAAAGCCATGCCAACTAAGAAACTTCAAGCCAGAGTTGGCAGGCCAATGTACTATTTTGCTTCCCTGACTCCTGAAGCAATATGAGATGGTAAAAAGGCATGGTCTCTTAAGTGTAAGAGACCTCAATTTGGATCCTCTATCTTGAGAGCCTATGAACTTAACCCAAAACTTGAATTTTCTTCATCTCTAAAATAAGAGTAATAATACCTACAGAAGACTCACTGATCATTAAATGAAGAGAATTATGTAAAACTACTGGTATTCCTTAGAAGTTCTTGGATTTTTTTTCATGTTTTTACACCTTTGAAATCACAATGTATCATGTTATTGATGATAGCCCATAGTTTTAATTGGCAGTTTACCTTTCTTTCCTAGTGGCACATAAAATGGCACCTTAGCTGATGGCGCCTTAGGTTTGATTAAATTTGGTAGCAGCGTCCTCAATAATGCCAGCATCATCTCCTCCTTCCCCCGTCACACCTACTCATACACATCATATGGGTAGGAAAACACTCAGCAATAAAAGAAATGGAAATACTACCAAATCCATTCAAAGTATTTAGCACTTTGACCTACAGCATATGTTCAGTAAATAGTAATTGTTGCTACTGCTACTCTGTATTTATTCAACAAATACCTGAGTACCCACCATGTGCCTGCCACCATTCTGGGCACTAAGGATATTGCAATAAATAGAGTTCATGTACTGTTGGCACACATACTTTCCATGGCACAAAAGAGGAAATGTCAAACATCAAAACTGATCAACAGATCTTCCCAAAGATTGAAAAGCTGAGCCACCCAAGAAAGATACTAAAACACAACATTACCTAAGCAACATCATCTATATTTTCTTTAGAGAACATCTTACCAAATACAAAGTGAAGTACTGGAAACAAAGCAGGGCATGCAAGCTTTTTTTTGCTCTAAGTAAAGTTTTGGGTAAAGTAAAAGAGGACAGCCAGAACAGATGCTGAAAGTTCTTTTAAAAGAAAAGAAAAAGAAAAGGAGGACATATTATCATCATATTATCTCTAGCTTCTCAAAATAAAACACAGATTCATTTGAAAGAGGGGATTAATAATTTTAGTTTATGAACACAACTGAGCAGACAACACGAATTATATTTTTAAAAATCGTCCTATGAAATGTGTCAGCAAATCATTTATCCAAGCAAATTATTATGTCTTTAAAAATCATCTAACAATGTATGTCAACAAATCATTTTTCCAAAACTTGCAGTTAAAGATTTGGGACTTATTAGAGGTAAAGGTTTGAACATCAGCCTGTCTTGGACGGAATGTTAAAGCTTAAGTTTACCACTACTCTCCAACCAAAATAAATTACGTATTTTCTTTGTTTCTAATGATGTGCCTAAAAACCACATCATGAATTACTACAGTATTCCCAGACCCAAAGACTTGTAGCAAATCAACTAAAGGTCATCTAAGTAGGACATTTTAATCTCCTTGGTTTATATATGTAAGCACTCATTGAATTAACTAGATTATCATTAAAATGTACACAAGTTACATTCTATCATCTTTCTAAAGAAAAATATTCCATTACCAAGTAGCAATGATGATCACAGGCAAAACTAAGTTGGTGGCCACAACTGACAGAAGTGAAAGGACTGCTTTTTACCAACTTTCCTATCCTCCCTGTCTAGAAAATTTAATCCCTTCCAAACAAGGGAAATTTAAGAGACCTCAAATGTAAATAGGGAGAGCACATTCCCTAATCCTGACAGTATCTAATAAGTGAGGATCATCTGAAGAACTTATTCTTTGCTTAAAATAGAACAATGTTTCTATGTGAAAATTCCATGAAGATCTTGCGTGTTTTCTGGAATCCTGGATGTATTACAGAAATTATTTTAAAGGTAGAAAAGTTAAGAACTAAGAGGTAAAAGTAAAGCAAAGCTAAAAGATGAGGAAAGCAGGCCGCGGGGCCGGCTAACTCAGTTGGTCAGAGCTTCATCCCTATACACCAAGGTGGCAGGCTTGATCCCGGGTCAGAACACATACAAGAAACAACCAATGAACATACAAATAAGTAGAACAACAAAGTGATATCTCTCTCTCTCTCAAATAAATAAATAGGAAAGCAAGTGCTCCTATACAGGATAGTAAAAGTGTAAGTAGCACAGGAGATTTAAAAAAAGAATACTGATATTAAATAAGGCTACAAGGAAATACAATGCAAATAAAAGCAAAAGAGGGTGGGGAGGATCCACTTGTGATGGGATGGCAAACTTCCCATCAGCAAGCAGAAACAGCTAGGAATAAGTTTGAAAAACTATTTTAACAAGTAAGAACCCAGCTTTGGCTGGTGTGGCTCAGTTGGCTGGAGCATTGTTCCATACACCAAAAGGCTGTGGGTTCGATTCCCAGTTATGGCATATACCTAGGTTGCAGGTTTGATCCCCACTTGGGCACATATGGGAGACGACCAATCAATGTTTTTCTCCCTTCCACTCTCCCTCTCTCTCTAAAAGCAATGCAATAATGTCCTCAGGTGAAGATAAAAAAAAATACTTTTAAATAAATCAGAACCCAAAATACAAAAGTATAATACAATTGCATAAAGAGGCAAAGAACCTCTACGACCTTTAGAATGCCAAACTTACTATAAACAGTTTTTTTGCATTAAATCATAATACAATGTTGTGTTCATAAAGGAGACATATGTGTATGTATGTTATGTTGTATGCACGAAAGTGTAAGTCCCTTTCTGGGCAGGGACCTTTTCACACTTGCCTTTACATCTCCTAGGATGCGCTACGTGTTTCAGGTAAGCAATAAATACTCATTATTTAAAAAATAATAAGTCTTCATACTGCTGAAGAATTCAAGATAATATATAACATTTTATGGAAATAGAAAGCATTTAATGGCTTTTGAGACTCAAAATAAATGAGGAAAGTATCCAAAACAATTCATCCCCAAAAGATGCCACTAAGCCAAAAGTAAGGCTAGAATAGGCACTGAAGGTTTTCTCGTATCTTATTCTCAAGCCAGAGGAGTTTACCATTAAACATTTACTGAATGCCCAAAATGTACTCAGAAAGTTATTAGTTCTTGAGGAGATAAGTAAATCCAGCATCATCAGTGAAAGGGTGCTTACTACCTAGTTAAAAAGACTAATACTAGTGAAACAATTTGTTATATATATCATCTTGTGGTGGGTACCAAGCGCCAAGCTAGACAAAACAGACTAGAAGTTTGGTGAAAGAAATAATCACGAGTTCAAATGAACAAGGAAAACACATCACAAGAGAGCGAGCCAGAATTAAATCTTGGATGGACAGTTTAACAGGAAAGAAAAATGAAACCAAAGGTTTCTAGTTTCTCAAGCCAAAAACTCTTTAGTCACCCCTGATGTTTCCCTCCTCTCCTGGCCCACCCCACACAACCCAATCCCACTGACTCCATCACAAAATTCTGTTGGCTCTACCTTCAAAATACAGGGTCCAGCAGAAGTAAGGCTTGCTTGAGTGTGGTTGGTAGGGTATGTGAATGTCTCACATGATGTGGACAGCAATTTGAACATTTCACCTGAAATGTTATATGGTGTGCTCCAGCGTAATATTGTTATGTTACAGAATTGCATGCTTATGATTTTGTAATAAAAGATTTTGTAATAAAAAAAGGGAAGTTATTTGTGCTAGAACCTGTATATACAGAATTTGGCCACTTATTGCCTTTGCTGCGACCGCGGTCTAAGACAACATTATCTCATACCTGGATTACTGTAATAGCCTTCTAATAAGTCTCCCTGCTTCTTACCCTGATACAGGCTACTTTTCACAAAGCGGCTGGAGGCATCTCTTTAAAGCCTAAGTCAGTTTATTTGCTGTCTGCCAAAACCCTACTGTGTGTACACACACACAGACACACACGCATGCACACAAGCACAAAAGAAAGCATGTGGGAACATACATACACACAAAATCTTCAATCATGGATGATGAGGTTACTGATAATCTTTATTTGTTCTTTATTTTCTTTGTACTTTTCTATATTTTCCAAATGAACCTATAAATTAATTACTTTTATAATAAAATGAAATGCTTTAATTGGAAGGGGAGGGGAAAATCAATAATCATAAGATATTTTTAGAATACCAAAAGTTAAAAACCTACAGTGACTCCCTACTTTGCTCAAAATAAAAACTAAAGACGTAATTACAACTCCCTACAAAATTCCACTGTTAACTCTAATTCCTTCTCTTACTACTTCCTCCTTTCACTGTTCGCTAGCACACTGGCCACCTCGCTGTTCTTTACACACACTAAGAGTGCTCCTACCAAAAGGGCCTTTGCACTGGCTATTCTCTCTACACAGAATGTTCCCCCACTCTCCAGTGTTCACAAGCTTTCTTCCTGGACTCTTTGCTCAAATGTTATTTTCTCAGAGGTTACCATGACTACTCATCTAAAATGTAAACTTCACAACACATGCATACACACACACCAGTTTCCAGTCCCCTTATGCAGGGTTGTTGGTTTTTTTTCCCCATAGCCACTCTAGTCACTGGTATATCCCCCTGACACCTAGCTAGGACTCAACAAATTTCTGTGGAATAAATGAAAACATGGAGACAAAAATGAAAGTTGAAGGATTTGAGAGGTATGAGGATGTATGTCTTTGAGGGATTGAAAACGAAAAGAAAATCAATCTGCCAGGAGCAGAGAACACTTGGAGCAAAGAAACCTTCCGAAGGTAAAGAAGAGACCTGGTTAACAGTGAGCAACTAGAAACAGTGAGAGACTTGAAGGATGGAAAGTTGATTGGGAAAAGTGAAGATGAGAGGAAAGGGGTAAAATATCTGAAGACCTAATGAGGGCTGAGAAGAGGAAGTGCATGAAGAGGACAGAAGAGTTATAGATACAGGAAAGGTCAAGAGGAAGGATGAGGCTGCACAAGGGAAGAGTGGATCACAGGGAAGGGGTGGAGGCCACTGTTGTGTTGCAATGCCGTTCTTGTTCAAATCTAAGACCTAACAGTCCTGGAAAAAGATATACTTATGCATTAATATGCCTTTATTTCCAAAATGTGATTAAGTGTTAAAAAATACAAAGATATGTATGCACATCTGTTTTATTATTATGAATACTTAAATTCCTCACTGTAGAAATGCCTAAGAGTTTAAAAGGTTAATTCATAAAACCTGAATTTCTTGATTTCATTTCTTAATACCACTGCTAGGCATTTTCCATGAAAGAGATGAATCAAGGTAGAGGTGGGTGGTTATAGTATATTTATAATCTACTAATCCTTTGAAAGATTAACAGGAACCTGAAAGAGGTGAAAACTTTTTTTTAAGATTTTATTTATTTATTTTTAGAAAGAGCAAAAGGGAGGGAGAAAGATCAACGTGGGAGAGAGACTTCTATAGGTTGCCTCTCACACACTCCCAAATGCAGACCCGGCCTACAACTCAGGCATGTGCCCTGACTAGGAATCAAACCAGTGACCCTTCAGTTCATAGGCCAGCACTCAATCCACGGAGCCACACCAGGCAGGGCTAAATGTTTCTTAAATCACATCAAATGAATAGTGAGCTTATGCAAATCTTCTTAAAACTTTGTTTTAATTTTCTGAGCATTCAATTTAGTATAAAACCCAATAAAATAAAAATATATGTAGCACCATCACTAAAAGAATGATTTTATATATCTATGTTCTCAGATGCATAACTACTGAAACTAAAAACCCAAAAATCATTTGAAACAGAAATTTTGGAATTAGAAGACTCATAAATAATTTTGCAAGTTCAATTTTGCAAGTTCGGTGTTATGGCCACACTACAGGCAGAGATGAAACAAACATATACTTTAGATGTGTGAATTTATTAACTGCTTACTAAAAGCTAGCCAGATGCCATTTTATCATTGATAGAGTAGTTTCAAATTCCACTCAGAGTGCAACTGTAGTTGCACTGAATCCGGCAGTATAAGCATGCCTGCATGTTATTATGGGAAATAGTGGAAAATTTCACAGGCTGACATCCAGAACGTCTGCGGTTCTTTTTCATATTTCTTTCTTCCTGCAAAGCAGTTATTAGACCAGTAGTTGGATTTTTTTTAAACTGGAAATTTCCACTGTTTTTTTTTTTAAACAAGCCTTCTTAAATATAAATTGCAAAATGTTCCAAAATTCCAGCATAACAAAGAATAATTCAGACAGAACAGAATCAAAATACGTACCTTCAAATTAGGGAAGAGCACTGGTAAGTAAATTGAGGTATCATTCCTTTTGAGCAGGGGAAAAAAAAAGTGTCCAGGGACATACTTAAATGATTTAAGGTTACAATAATTTAATATAAATACTAAATGTGACTAGTAGCACATGTGTCAAAATAACACAAATGTAAAGGCATTAAAAAGCTAATACAACTCAGTAGAACAGTAAAGCAGAGAAACCATGAAAAGAGAAGATGGTGAAATATAGCTTGGTTAAAAAAAGAAATATATTCCATACTAATAAACATAAGCCATAAAGATTGGGTTTTTCAGTGAGGGTTAAAGAGAGACCAATGACAAAAATCTCACAAGAGTCAGAGTATTAGGAAGATCTTTCGCATCTTTTCATTAGGATTATTACACCAGACCAACACAATTGATGTTTTCAATCTTAATTTGTAATAATAAATGCAGAAATAGACAAAGACTTAGTAATTTTTTTTTAATCCTCACCCGAATGAAATTTTTTCATTGGTTTTAGAGAGACAGAAAGAGAGAGAAAGAAACATCGATGTGAGAAAGGAGTATAAACCACTGCCTCCCATATGCACAGGGGATCGTACGCAACCTTACGGGCGACAAGGAACCCGGACTAAACCCGCACCCCAGCTGGGAATCAAACCTGCAACCCTTCAGTCACACAGGACACTACAACCAACCGAGCCACACTGGCAAGGGCCTGATTCATTCTTATTACAAAGAAAAAGAAAGATAAAGTTCCAGACTATTTAAAATGGAAAATGACTTTTAACAGTTAAAGTAGAAAATAATTAACTATGTTTAAGAATTGATATGTTCCAGGTAAACAACTTTAGTTTTTCTTTCCATTTACACAAATTAAGGAATGGGGTCTATGACACATGTTTGCTTAACTGTTATTCAAGCTTTAAAACACTTATTATTCCCCAAAATATACATATGACCAAGAACTTGAAAATTAGTAGACATCTCAGATCACCAATAAAGATTATGCACCAAAGATTGGTAGAAAGTATTTGAAAAGCATATTGCTAAAAAAAGTATATATCCATAATACACATTTAAAATAAAAATAAAACCTCTTACCAATCAATAACAAATGGAGGGGGGAGAGAAAGCTATATGATACAAAGCAGATCATCAGCCCTATAACTAACATCTTAATGGTGAAAGATTGAATGCTTACCCCCTAAGACTGAAAAGAAGACAAATTATCTGTCTCTCCAAATTAATCAATTGATTCAATGCAATCGCAATTAAAATAATCCCAACATTGCACTGGAAGCACTGGCCAATACAACAAAGAAAAAAAACAAAACTGTCTTTATTCGAAAACAATATGGCCATCTATGTATACAATTCTATGCAAACCAAATAAAAGATACTAAAATACATGAGTTTAGCAAGGCTACAATGTACTAGGTGAGTACACAATAATTAATTCTATTTCTATAAATTAACAAATTACTGGAAATTGAAATTTAAAAATACTATTTATGATCACTTTTAAAAATAGGGAACTACCACTTGGACAAAAGCTTTATTAAGAGCTGTACACTGATAACTACAAAACACTGCTAAGAGAAATTAAAGACCTAAATAAATGGAGAGATATATAATGTGTTAATGGAACACAAGACACAATATTTTTAAGAAAGCGATTCTCACCAAACTGATCGACTGATTCAGTGCAATCACAACCAAAATTACAAGAGATTTTGCAGAAATAAACAAGATAAATCATACAGAAATGCAAAGGACCTGGAATAGCCAAAACAATTTATAAAAAAAAAAACAAAGTTGGAGGACTGATTGTACCTGATTTGAGGACTGGAGGAAGGTGGAGAAACAGGGAGGCAGGGAAAAAAGAAAAGAAATTTTAAAAAGAAGAACAACAATAACAAGGGAGAGGAGGGAGGGAGGGAAGGGAGGGTAGGGAGCGAGGAAAGAGAGACTCCAAAATTAGACCTACACATATTTGGTTGATTTTCAAAAAAGGTGCCAGGTCAACTGAATGGAGAATGCATAATATTTTCAACAAATGATGCTAGAAAAATTGCTATCTACCTAAATATGAACCTCAACTCTTATGTCATACCATACACAAAAATCAACTGAAATGAGCCATAAACCTAAATTTAAGAGCTAAAAGTATGAAACTTCTTTAAGAAGCTACAAGAGAAAATCTTAATAACCTTGGTTTTGGCAAAGGCTTTTTTATGTTCTTTTCATTTTCTTAAATAGTTTTATTTGGTTTTTAGAAAAATATATACAATTACTAGAACCTCAGCTCGCTTAAATAGTTTTAAAGTATGCAAATGCGAAGAAGATTTTTTTTTTTTTTTTTAATCTTAGAGAGAAGGTAAGGGAGAGAAAAAGAGAGGGAAAGAAACATCCATCAGTTGCCTCTCATACACGTTCCATCCAGGGACCAAAACCATAACCCAGGCAAGCACCCTGACCAGGAACCAAACCGACGACCTTTCATTTTACAGGACGATGCTCCAACCAGCTGAGACACACCGACCAGGGCAAGGAAGATTTCTTAAACGCAACACAAAAGACATGAACTGTCATAGAAAAGACAAAAATCAATAAAAATGAATTGCAATAACAGTAAAAACTTTTGCTCTTCCAAAACACTATTATGAACATGAAAAGACAGACCATAGACTCAGTAAATATTTCTAAAACATATATTCAGAAAGGTTTCGTATCCAGACTACATGAAAAACACATTAAGATAAACAAGCCAACTTAAAAATGAGTTGAAGATATGAACAGATACCTCAGCAAAAAAGATATACCAATGGCAAATAAGTACATGCAATTATGCTCAACATCATAAGCCAACAGGGGAACTCAAAATGAAGCCACAAGGAGATACCACTCTACACCCAGTAGAATGGCTAACATTAAAAAGTCTGGCCATATCCAGCGTGGTGAACTGGAATTACATTGCTGGGAAAAACATAAAATGGTACAACCACTTTGAGAAACAGGTGTCAGTTTCTTAAAAGTTTTAAATGTTGAACATACAGTTAGCATACAGCCCATCAATTCCATCACCAGGTATTTACTCAAAAGAAATAAAGTATATATCCACACAAAGCCTTGTACACAAATGTCACAGAAGCTCTATTTTTGGTAACCAAAAACAGGACACAACCCTAATGTTCATCAACAGGTGAATGGATAAATTGTGATAAACCCATACACTGCAATCAATATTCCTTAAGCAATAAAAAGAAACCACTGCTATATACAACATGGATGAATTTCAAAATAACAATACTAAGTGAAAAAAAGCCAGCCCCCTCATATTGTTAATTCCACATATATATAATTCTCAAAAATACAAACTAATCTTTAATGACACAAGGCAGATCAGTAATTACATGCAGATGAGGGTAGGATGGATTACAAAAGGATATAAAGGACTTTTGGATGTAATATTCCCATTATTGTATAACTGTGGTAATGGATTCACAGGCAGACACATGTCAAAACCAACTGTACAGTTTAACTATATACAATTAATCAAATGTCAATTATACCCAGAAAAGGTTGAAAGAAAGGAAGAAAGGAAACTATAGTGACAGAAAGTAGATCAGTGGTTGGCTGAATACAAAACTCAGAAGGCAGCCCTCTCTGACTGGTGTGGCTCAGTGGGCTGGGTATCATACAGCAAACCAAAAGGCCACTGGTTCAATTCCCATTCCTAGTCAGGGCACATGCCTGGGTTATGGGCCAGGTCCCCAGCTGGGGCGTACGAGAGGCAACTGACTAATGTTTCTCTCCCTCTCTCCCTCCCTTTCCCTTGTCTAAAAAATAAATTCATAGTCTTTAACCCAGCATTCTACTTCTAGAAATTTCTACATACTTTAACAAAACTATTTTGTTATACATATTTGAGAACAAAGGAATATGTGTAAGAATATTCACTTAGTTTTGTTTGTAATAATATGAAACTGATACAATTATGTAAATTATGATACATCCATACACTTGTGTACTGTGTAACCATTTGAAAGAACTTAGTAGTACCCTGGCTGGTGTGTTTCAGTGTGAATTGAGTGCCGGCCTGCAAACCAAACCGGTTTGATTCCCAGTCAGGGCACACACCTGGATTGCAGGCCAGGTTCCCAGTAGGGGGCACGCAAGAGGCAACCACACACTGATGTTCCTCTCTCCATTCCCCTCTCTAAATATAAATCAAATCTTAAAAAAAAAAAAAAAAAAAAAAAAAACTTAGGAGTTATAAAAACAAATATGAGACCTCTCCAAGTTTACTTGAAAAGTATATACGGTCCAGAATAGAGCTGAGTGCCAGTTACATAGGTGTGTTCATTATGAAAATTTATCAGACTGTACCTGTGCACTTTCCTCAGTGTATATTATAATTATACGTAAATATAAAGTTTACCCAAAAATGTGGGAGAAATTCATTAAACTTAAGAACTGTTAAGTATATGCAATTATATACCTAGACTTAGAGAACAATGGTTGCCTGTAGGCAGGGACTTGGAAGGTGGCTGAGGCACAACTAAGGACAGTGCCCTATTTTTCTTTGGTACCTTCTGAATTTGTCCCATGTGTACCTGTTATATATTTCAAAATATAGTTTTGAACTGAGACAATCTGTGACTATATCTTTGTATCAATCAGGACTTTCTTAATACCACAGAAATAAACTAGAGGCAGAGATAGATTAGGCCCATAATAAGTTCTTCATAACCCACTTTCAAATTTTATATTAAGTCTCATTTTTGCTGCCTTTATAGCCAGTAAACAGTTTAAATTTCAACTTAAAAAGTAAATTTTAATAAAATCATGAGTTTTTGAATTTTGAATAAGACATCGTTCGGGGGGGGGGGAGAATGGTGGATTCTACCACAAAAAACTCAGACTATTAAGTGAGATAATGTACGCTGAGCACACAACAATGTTCAGACACACAGGCACTTGATAAATGGTAGCTTTTTTTTCCTTTTTATCAAAGAATATGAATCAGAACACAGGAAAGAGAACTTTATTTGGGTAAGAAAGTGGAAGGCAGAGCAAGGGAGACTTAACAACAACTTAAGTATAAGATTAATAGAATTAAGGAGATAATGCTGGAAATGTGGATTAAAGTCAGACTATGAAAGCCCTTGGGAACTAAAGAGGCATTAAAATTTTTAAATGTACATTTTCTTTGATTTAGAAATTTTACTTCCAAGATTTCTGTACTAAGATATACTCCTTCCAGCTCACAGAACTACATGTAGTTCACTGCAACATAATTCAAAACAGTAATAGACTGAAAACAGCAATAAGAAACCAGTTACATGAGTTTTCTCAAATTCATTTATACAATGGAATATTATATAGACTTTTAAAAATATAAGATATAGAAGGCTCTCCAAGTTCTTCTGTTAAGTGAAAACAGTGAGAGCCCACTGTGCTCCTATTTGCCCATTAGAGAGGAAGAGAGAATGGGATGGAGGGAGGGACTGAAGACAGCAACAATTATATGTAAAGGATGCCCTCTAACAGCAGTAGCCTTCGGGAAGGGTAGCTATAAAGACCAAAGACCTGGGGTACCAGGAGCCTTACTTTTTCACAGTATACCTTTTTGTATTGCTTTGACTTTACCATGTTTATGCCTTCTTTTCAATTTAAAAACCATTAATAATTTTTTTACTATGAGCCCTACAGAATAAAAGATGTAGGAAAGAGAAGATTAGAAGCAGCAATGAATTCCCTTTAGATCTATTGCATCTCCTCCATTAAATTTTCCTTAACAATCCCAGTTGAAAACGACCTTTCATTCCTCTGAACTTCCAAACCACTTTATGTTGCTGCAACTATGTTTTTTCAATTATACTTATTTCTCAACTAGATTATAACCTCCTGGATCACAAGGGAATTTTAATGCTTAGCACAATTCCTTGAAGAATAATGATAATGAATAAAAACATTTGCACAACTTACTGAAAGACTGTCCAGTTCCGAAGACAAATGGGAAATATAAACGTATTCTAAGGCCCAGACATGCTTTATCTGGGATGACTCTATGAGGGAGACACAGGTCTCAAGCAAATCCTTAGGACTCTAATTTTTTCTCAATTTCCAGATAGAAAAGTTAACTTGAGAGCTGAACACTAGAAATTTTCACATCCAAACACCAAGTACTGGGATATCTAAAATGAATATAATTCAAAAAAACTTACAAGTATATAACATAGAATTTTAAAAGCTTATAAAAAGAAATGGTCCCTAGCTCAAAGAATAGACAATTTGAATCTGTCCTACCAATCAATGAATACTGACTCCTATGTAGAAAGATAATTACAATTCATACCAGGCAACAAGAATTACAGTATATTTTCATTGTGGTCTCGGAAATTTCCTTAAATGAAACTAGATCTGAGCTGAACCTTAATGACTACACAAGATAACAAGGGAAAAGAAGCAGAAAAATTAGCATGACTGAAATAAGGGGCAACAAAAATGGAAAAGATTGATTTAAAAAAACACTGATAACAGTTCCTATTAGATTAAGGAATCTGGGTTGTACTCTGAAGATTTTCAAGCAAAAAAATGTGATCACATGATATTTAATAAGATTAAACTAGCAAAAGTATAGAGCATTTGGGAAACACATATCAATAGGATTCTGCAAAAATAAAACCATTTTATTCAGTACCATCACTTGCACATTAATTGAATATTTAAATAACCAAGTCTTGAAATGTCTTACCTCTGCACTGTTGCTCATGATTTCCCACCAACAGTAACTGTGCTCTCTCCATATTAAAATCTTACTCATTTTTCAAAGTCCTGAATCCTGATCGCCTGGTCAGAGGTAGTCCCTTTTCTCCTCTGAACTTCTCCACGATCTTTAATAGGCAAAACAGATTGCTTGTGCTGAAGTGATGTGGGCACTTGCGTACACTTGAAGGTCAAAACCTTTTTAACTCTCACAGTGCTTTACACAGCAAAAGCTTAGTAAATATTAAATATGTATATGGGCAGGGGAGTGGGCTAACAGCCAAGCAGTAGCAAATTAAAGAAGACTGAAGCTTAAGACCCCATGGCAAAGAGAATAGTGGTATGAAAAGTCAGTTTTAAAAAAGAAGTCACATATGGGAGGTATTTTGCACCCTGGGAGAAAAAAGGGGGAGGCTGAAGGTTATTAGTGAAAGCTTACGATTTCAGGTTTACCTACTTTGGAATCAATACACCTAAGGCTTCCACCATTGTAGATATGGTTGTGCACTTTGAAAGTGGCTTCCTGAATTCATTTTATTGATTCCTGAAATGATTTTTAAAACTTAATATTGTAGTAAGTTCTGTCTTATATGAAAGAGATACCACTGCCCCTCCAATGGATGCAACATGCATACGGAATTTTCCTAGATGCAATCAAATATTTGCTCTGACAGCAAGGGAGACAACTACATTGGCTGAGATACAAGTATGGTCATAGAACACAACCACCAGGCAGGTAAAAAAGAAAAAAGATGAGCCTGAATGAGGCAGCATGTATAGAACTAAAGACACAATTTAGTGAAGAGAACATTGGCTAATACTTAAAACATTTTCAAATAAAGTTGCCAAATTTCAATCTGGAAACAAAATCAAGCTGATATAGCTACTCTATACAGTGACTTAAATTCAGAAATAATTTCACTGATGACAGCTTTACTGAGAGTAAAGAAAATATCACTTCATTTTCTTAAACCAGAAGAGAAGGTTGAAAATTCTCTCCTCTCTCTCACACACACACACACTTTTTGCAGCTCATAGAATATACTATGATGAAGTCAGGCGCTCAAAGTTACTCAGTCCCCAAACTCATGAGTCAGCACAGAAACCTGCATCTTCACACCACTATCCTGGTATGAAAAGCTTAATTGACTTTTTGTTTGACCAATAAAATGTAAATAAAAATTCTGCACAGCTAATACAGGGAACCTTGGAAGATAGCATACTCCATCCCCCTTGCTTTACAAATCTAAGAAAAGACCAATTTGTACAAACTCACAAATGATTCTCAACTCTTCACTGGTAAGTATTCTTTTCCAAATAACTGGTTAGCAAATAATAACTGCTTAACAAAGGAGGAAAATATTTAAAGGTTTTCGCATGTGCATTTTTTTTAAGTTCTGTTTTAAAACTGAGTATGTGATCATGCTGCTCTTCCCACCAATAGCAATAACACTGCATTGCAAATAAAATAGCATTTATAAAAATGAGAGTTTAATACATTTAGATTATGATAAACATACATTTCCGCTCGAAGTAAAAATAATTTGGTTTTAGATTTCACTTAAACAAAAAAAGCAAAGATTATTTACTCTAAAAGCCCCCCCTTTTTTGTTAAAACCCTTTCTTTCCCCCCTCCCCAGGCTTTCTTCTCTTTTGTACTCCTGTTCTCAAATGCATAAGATGGAGGAACAATACCACAATACAACTGCAGGCTTCCTGCCTACTAGTCAGTCATTATTCTTAAGACTTGAGAACCTTCAAAACACTGCTTGGGTTGTTTGAAATTCCCTCTTTCAGATTTTTCCCTCCTTCATGGAACATGTATTTAAAAGAATGACTTTGAAAATGTCTTGCTACATGCACCCAATCAAAACTCTCTACCCAAAATAAAAATGCTAGCCTTAGATAGGTGGGAGGTAAATGGATGAAGTCTGACAAAACCAATCTAAAAGTACAGAACAGAAGGAACATATTTCTGGCCAAGCATAAAAATAGTATTTTCTCATATGTATATTAATCCTGTTTCTGAAAATTTTATTTATATGTAAGTACCTTAAAGATTATAATAATACCATCACTTTTTTTTAACAATACCATATAGAGATCTTAAGGTCTCAAGCTACATCAGTTGAACAGAAATTATTCAGCCCAATAATTATTACTGATGAAGGAAAGTTCACGCCAAAATGAAGTGCATTCATTTATTTTAAAAAGTTGTCAGGGCAGAAAAAATTACCAGCAGTAGTTACCTGGAAACCTAGGGAAATTCCCATTTCCTCTGACCACACTTTGATGGTGGCAGTAGTATTTATTCTAATAAACTTATCTGGTCGTTAAGATAAACCAATGAAGTTATTTGATCGGAGGGAGGAGGTATACAAATTATCTGCTCACCTCAACATGGGTTCTTTCCTTTTGAAAGGCAAAAGCATTAAAAATGAAGGTGAAACATATTGGCTCATTAATAACAACTTGTCAAATTGTTATAATAAATAAAAATTTTCCCACATCTCTAACAAAAACAAAAAGACTAATCTATTTTAAACAGCATTCAATAAAGCTCAATACCAGTACAACCTAATAATTTAGCTACTTCCCTGGCGTTTGTTATAATGGGATTTAACCTGTATATTCAACATTCAATTAACCATGAGGCTTATCCTAATTGATAGGATTATGCTGACTTCTGCAGTCCTTTCCCATCTATCCATCTACCGCTTTCCAACTTAGCTCAAACCAACTCAGCTTCCATAGCTACCTACCAAAAGCAAAGGCACAGGGAGCAGTAGATTATCCATTACTATGTAATACCCAGGCCAATATTCCCTTTTCATCATACTGTGGATGACGATGGGTTAAAATCAGTAATCTAGTCAGTCTATTCTCCAAAAAGTGACATTTCACAACCCTCAGAGCCTCTAACCAAGGAAATTCAACACTTCAGAATACCTTCATAGGTGAACAGAAGACCAAAAAAAGTTACACTTTCCTAGAATTAAGCAATAAAAAAAGTATTAACAAAAAAAGAAAAAATAGGATACAGATGTTCCTAATGAAAAATAGGGACAAGGACAAACAGAAAAGGCTAGTTCATTTGCTCTTTAGACTATTCTTTGAAATAGGTAAAGCCTGTGTGCCGCTTAGAAAGAAGTCTTAGGTCAGACTTCTTTCCTCTGCCTCCAGGCCACAAACTTTACTACAGTTAGTCAAAATAAACCTTTATTACTGTCCCCTGTAATTGACCTAGGTCGGCAGAACCTACCAAACTGAGCTAATGCTGACAAAGTTGGAAAGTGGCAGCGCGTAGGCTAAGAAGATTATCCAGTTTGTAGATAAACCAGCCTCCTAGATACTCCAGTCTTCCCTTCTACTCCTGCTGTGTCTCTTCTGGACATTTTCCTGTTCATTTAACAACTCTCCACCAGAAGTTGGAAAGGGAAAGGTGATTTCATTTAAGCCAATCTCATTACTTGTTAGGAGGCTGAAAATAAGATTAGGTTCTGGATAAATTGCATCCTTAACCCAAAATAATCTCCCAGAAACCCTGTCGGAAAACCAAATGGACCAAATGAATTTACCTAGCAAATATTAACAAAGTGAAGAAATAAGCCTCATTACAATACAGCACCTCCTCCACTTTAACTGTGAAATGTTCATTTTGTAACCACCTCCCTGCAATAAAAACACTCAAAATGGAAGAAAATGCCTACTTTTTTTTACTGCAGCATTCGACTTCAATGCTATCTCTGAAGATCTAAACTAATAGAGTCACCCATTTCTTTCATTTGAACTTTGAAGAAAAAGAAAAGTTACCATACATTGCAACACTAATTTTCTGCTCCCGAAGCTATAACCACTGAATAATGCAAATAGGGAATATTCTTCACTACAAAGTATGGTAAATTCAAACCAAACTGAAACAGGTTCTTTCTAGGTTAACCTGTGAAGAGACCACAGTACCTCTTCAATCATGATTAAAAGAGTAACAATTGTGTTAAATTGTGGTCCCTTTGCTGGGTAGAAAAATAATAACTGCAGGCTATATTCATTCCAAACTTGCAACAAGCTAAAAGTTTTCAAAAGTAGTCTGCGTCCTCTGGCCAAGGCTTGAAATCATGCAGTTTTAAAAAATGCAAAACAAACAAACAAAAACCCTAAAGCCGTTTATTTTAATACCAATTAAGGATAGGATAATAGTAGCTTGTTTTTTATCCTACCAAACTAAAATGTTTAATCATTCTTTTAAAAGACTTTGCAAAAACAAAGTAGTCTTCAAGTTAAAGAACTATTCTAAAATCATACTGCTAATACACAAAAGACTGAATTTTTTATATATTTTTAAATTCTTTATTACGTCCCTGACATTGTAAGGAAATTTATTTCAAAAGAACAGTCAAGAAAGCATTAGTAAGTAACCATTTCAAGAAGTATTTTTTATTTATATGTCTCCTAGAAAAGGGGTCTAGGGTTCCACAGTACACTAAGTCCTTACTGAATGAATTCTAACTTATTTGCTTAGAGGGTAGGAGGTGATTTATAGAAATAATTCTTATACAGGAGGGAAAATGCAGAATATAGTGAAATGATTTAATACAATCCTTAATACCCTAAGCTCTAATATCACTGAATTTTTTAATGAATTTGTTAATCTTGGTAGATTCAAAACCACCATTCTACAACATAAAAATAGAAATCCTGTTAATTATGCTGGAGTTCTGCATATTCAAAGCCTCGGTAGTTAAGGAATATTTCATGGTACAAACATTTCCTATAACTGTTCTAGAAACGTTACAGCTTCCCACTCACTCCGCAATCCTCACATCCAAAATTTACTTTTATATGCCAGAACCTGGCATATGCTTTTTTTAATGCTTTCTGAACAATTAAGTCACTTCCATCGATACATACAATACCTCTATAATTTAGGATCACAGACAATCTAGATTGCTGCTCATTTAAATGCAGAACCTGAAGCAACCTCCAGTGACGGGAGCTATAGTGTTCAATATCATTTTACATGTTAGAGAGGCTTCGTCTTACATACAAACAATGAACCCAGCAGGGTTCTTCATGCTCAAGCCTCATAGATGGTTATTTCTTTAAGGGCGTTAGTAGCGAAGGCAACATATGCAGTCAAGTTTGAATAGCTAAACATTTTTTTAAGACACTAAAAAGAAAACAGTATTCCCACCCATTTTCCCTTTCTTCTGTTCATCTTACTTCCCTGCTTTTGGTATTCAACAGGGGTGTGTTTTGGATGAAAATCTTAAAATAATTATCCCAAAGACCAAGGGTACTCTAGAAGCCAGCCACAGTCGCTGCCTCCTAAGAGAGGGGACTTGGAGGGGTTAGAGTAGGAGATGTCCTTTTCCAACGCTGTTGTGCCTTTCCAGGTGGGTAGCATACCTAATATACCCTATTCTACCTGAGCAATAATTAAATTAGAACAAGCAATCTACAAACTTGCGAACTGCCACTGAACGTTTCGGTTCACGCGGCCTTCTCCGGAGACCTGTGATTTCTTCTCCCCCGGCAGCCTCCCAACAACCTGCTGCAGCCGCCACCGGCGCTGCCTCGCAGCCAGGGACCGCGCGCAGGCCAGGCGTTTGCAGCCGGCGCCGCAGCAACCCCGCTCCGCACGGCGGCCGCTCTCCCTCGTCAACTCCATTGAAAACCGCCGCAGCAAGCCAGCTGGTACTCGCCTTCCTGTTTCTTCACGGGGCAGGCGTAATAACAAAAACAGCTCGGCTTTGAAGCGCTGCTCGAAAACTGCAAATAGGAAGTCTCCGCATTCGGCAGGCGGGGGGGACACAAAGTTTTCACTCGGAGGGAATCGCACACCGTGCGTGCCAGTCCAGTTGGGAATCCCGACCTCCCTGCGGAGGGAGGTTCCGAGGCGATGCTCGGTCCCCCTGACAACTGCTCTTCTGGTTAACTTTCCACCCCGAGTGCCCTCGCGCCGCCTGGGAAGCGACCAAGCCTTCCGACCACTCGGATTTTTTTTTTTTTTTTTTTAAGACGTGTGCAAGACGAACACTTTCTTTAAATCACTACAAACTGCACCAAGGTCCAAAAGATTAGAGATGATGGGGGGGCGGGGGGAAAGGAACGGTCCCAATAAAGACAGCCAAACCCGAAATTTGTCCACCAACTTCCCACTTGCCGTATCCCCGCCTTCACACCAGAGGTAGCAAAATGCCTCTTCACTGAGAAAACTGCTGAGAACCCACCCGTGCCCAAAATGGAAATTCCGCAGATAACTGGTGTGAAAAATATTAAAAATGCCCCAGCGCAGGAGTAAACGCAGCAGAATCCGACCCCAGCCTGAGTACGACCCCGAGGCAGGGTGGGGGTCGGCGGGGGTCTGTGCGGCTTCCCCCGCCCCCTGGTTCTTCCGAGTAACTGCGAAGGAGCCACGGCAGCGGGCAGAGAGGGACCGAGGCAGCTTCCAAAAGCCGCCCTCAAGGGCTGGGGAGGCGGGAGGAAGATAAAACTTTAAAGGCAGGAGGGGGAAGTGGGCCCCCGCGGTCCCCCCAAACTCCTCGGGGTGACCCCTCCCCGCAGGAACCTCAAGAACCCCCAAGCCGGCTGCCTCCCGGCTGCGGGAGGCGGCGCGGCCCCGACACCCCGAAAGTCTCTCAGCGCGCCCCCCACTCGGCGCGCCCCTAAGCACCTCCGCGGAGCCGACGCTGCCGGCTCGCTGCAGCCTCCAAGACTCGTCCTCTCCCCTCCGCCTCGCACCCACTCTCTCGCCCGTTGGCGCTCCTCCTTTATCTGCACTCACCGCCCGCCGCCATTTTCCTCGCAGCTCAGCTTTAAATCGGAAACTCGCTGCTCAGCCCGCAGCCGCCACAGCCGCCGCCGCCTCCGCCACCGACCCAGCCACCGCGGCTGCTGCCGTCGCTGTGGAAGGGCTGAGGGGCCAGCGGCTAGAGCCGCGGAGCGGGGGCCGCCGGGATATGTAGTCCCAGGGCCACGCCCAGCACTACCGGTCCCAGGGGGCCTTGCGCGGCCTGGGCACTGGGTGCCCCTGCCCCGCACGGCTTCCACGGCGCGAGGGCGTGGCTTGGTGGACCCTTCGCCGGCTTCGGCTCACTTACCACCTGAGAGCTGCGGCGGGAGTGGGGGAGAGCTGGAATGCACCCCTACATTTACCCTTAATTTTTTCATACTTGTCTTGGTCCCGTAATATCTAACACTTAGGGAGCGTTTATTGTATGCTAGAACTGGTCCTCAAAATGAGCATCCCTTAGGGAACACTGTTACCCTCATTGTTCAGAGGAGAAAACTGAGACACAAGGTCAGAAGCAACGGGGCTATTCACTAGATGCTCAAGTCGCTGGGTAAAAGCTTACTGGACTGTAGGACAGTCACGATATACTCAGTCCCAAAGTATCACGCCACTGAGTACTTCTCGTTTACAAAAGGGGAACAGCTTGCTTTTCTGTGGAGATCTGCAGACATCACCTGAACCAAGCAATCAATTACCGATCACCATCACTTAGCATCACCAATAATAGATCAAACTGACATTATGTGTCTCCTGATATGACGCAGTGAAGAAGTCATAACGCCAACCCTGTAGTATTCTTGTAAAAAAAAAAAAAAAAAAGCGCTAAACTGAGCCTAACTATGAAAAAACAATCTGACAAATCCAGAAAGCGGTGCATGCTACAAAACACCTCGCTTGAAAGAAGTGGAAAACAAATGCAATATGTGAGTCTTGATTGGGTCCAAGTGTTTTGTGTGTGTGTGTGTGTGTGTGTGTGTGTGTGTGTGTGTGTGTTTTATGTGAAAAGGACGTGAAAAGGACTTAAGGGGAAATTTAATATGGACTATATATTAAGTAATATTGACTCAATATTGAGTGTGAATAGAATACAATAAATAACCACTTACTAGCTCCACTACTATCATTTCCCACCTGGGCTATTGCAGTAACTTCCTTACTGCACCCTGCTTCCATTCCCCTTTTTCCTCTTGGAGTCTACTCTCAACATAGCAACCAGAAGGATCCTGGTAAAAACCAACTCACTTACTGTCTCTCCTCTAGAATCTTTGTAGCTAGCCCTACACAACCTACTTCTCCCCACCTCCTCCCTTTCTAAATGCGTCAGTCATTTCTCATCCCCCCTCTGGCCACTCCCTGGGGTCCTTCCAGCATGCCGAGCACACTCTGCCCTCAGAGACCTTGCATTTGCTATTTCCTCTGCCTAGTTCACTCTTTTTCCAGAGAATTCAAGTCTCTCACTTCCTCATCTCCCCATGGTCATCATCCAAATGTCACTTCCTCAGAGAGGCCTTCCCTAATTTCTCTATTTTATGTTCCCACCCACTCCAAACCCAGCTTTCCCTATCACTCTCCCTGTTTCATTTCTCTTCATAGCACTTATTTTCATTGGAAACACCATATATTTTTGTTTACTTAGGGCATTTATTGTATCTTTTTCACACTAGAATGAAATCTCCATGAAGGTGGGATTTTGTCTCTTTTGTTCTCAGATGTAGTCTTCTTACCCATTACAGAGCTTAGAGATAGTGTACACTCATTCAATATTTGCTGCAAGGATGAATTCATTCCATCAAACAACAGATAATAATGCTATGTTAGATGTTGAGAATCCACAACTGAAATGTTCAGATCCTGCGTGACCTTTCACCTAAACTGCACCTTGCCTCTCCCATTAGTCTTCCCATAAGCCACTCCCTACACAGTAGCTAGAGGGAGCTTTGAAAAATCATAAATTACTGTATGTCACTTTCAACCTGAACATGTTTCGATGACATCCCATTGCTAAAACCCAGACTCTAAGTGATGCTGTCTCTGCTTTCTTATCTGATCTCAAGTAATATATCTCTTCTCATTTCTTACCCCATGCCAGACACCAGCATTCCTGATGTTTCCTGAACATACCAAGCATGCTCCTGCCGCAGGAACTTTCACTTTGCTGCTCCGTTTGCTGTCTGAAATTTTTCTTCCTGGCTTGCCCTCTACTGTCATCATTCAGATCCCTTTTGAAACGTGTCTTCCTCAGGTAGATAGACCTTCTAAGCACTATACACACACACACACACACACACACACTCACTCACTCACTCACTCACTCACATTACCCTGCCTTACTTTCTTCAGAATGATTAACACTGACCTTTTTTTTAATGCTCCATCTCCCACTTTAGACTATAAGCTCCAAGACGGCAGGGAATTTGTTTAGTTCACTGCAGTGTCGCTAGCACCTAGATTAGTGTCTGGCCTGTAGCAGTCAATAAATGCTTGTGGAAGAAAGAAGGGAAAAAGGGAGGGGGACAATAAGGAAAGAAAGAAGAAAGGAAATCAGTTTATTACTTCTATCACCCTATCCCAAGATTCAAATTCAAAAAAGGAAATTGTCCAAATGGTCTAGTTTGGGTCACATGTTGTATATGCAACTAACAGGCTATCAGACTAATAATAATGCTAACCAGCCTGCCTACAATTTACTCTCAAATAATTCAGGTGGGAAAAACATATACACATGTGCATGTAAGCAAACATGGCAAACTTTTATTAATTATAAATCGAGATTCAAGGTACACAGGTGTTTCTTGAATTATTCTTGCAAGAGTTCTGTTCTGGATCTTTTATTATCTCCATTTGACAGATGAGTAGATAGAGGCACTAAACAAGTAACTTGCCCAAGGATATGAGCTACTAAGTTCTAAAATCAGGATATAAACCCAGGCTCACAAGTTCATATTCTTAACTATTATTCTTTACCACCTCTCCACAGACACAAAAACAATAAAGGCATTTAAGTGTTGCACATAACATGTCTAGAGGTTAACAGCTTCAGTGTGTGTTCATCAAGGACCTTTTGCTCCACCACCTTCATCATATAGACTTTTGGTCCTTAGTTTATAGCCTCATGGGCACAAGATGGCTGCCACAGCTGAAGTATCACATCAACTCGCAATCAAATCCAAATTTAGGAAGTAGAAGAGTGAATAGATGTCAAAAAAAGACATTGTCCCTCTCCCCTTTTTTTTCAGATATAAAACTGTTTCCCAAAATTTCTCCTTTCCCCTCATTGCTCCCCACCGCCAAGACAAATGCCCCCATACTTCTCACTATAGTGCAGATAAGGGCTACATAGTTACCCCTAGCTGCAAGGGAATCTGGAAAGCCAAGCATTTACTATTTCATCCATGAGTGGACAAGTAAATGCTTCTCAGTCGTCTGGTCCAGCCCTGAGGCTCTGCTTCTATCCCTGCCCCTCTCGCAGTCCCCTGCAATCTTCTCTCTTTTATTGTGTGACAATATCCCCTAGTGGTTAAGAGTGTGGGCTTTGGCACTCACAGCCTGACTTGCTCAGCTGGTTCTGCTACTTATAAACTTGTGTGATGATGACTGGTTACTTAAACTTTGTGTGCCTCCATTTCCTAACATGGGAACCACAATAATAATAATACCCACTTCATAGGGCTATAATGAGGATTAAATAAAACAATACTGATAGCTCTAAGAACAGTGTCGAGCACAAAGTATACCCTCAATAAATAATGATTATGTGTGGCAGTTTCAAACTTGGGGTTTGCAGGGATTAATATTCAAAGGTTAGTAACAATTTCCTCCTTTTCCCTCCATTTTGCCTTATTATAGTTATTACAGTCTGAAATTTTCCTTCAAGTGAAAATAGATTGCTCAGGCGGACGCCTAAACCCTGCATGTAGCTGAAACTCTGTTTTGAAATATCTAATCTGAAAATGAGCTGGCACTGGTCCAAGCTCCACCCCCAAGCTATACCCTGAACTATTCCATTTCCCGGGTAGGACACACACCTGACGAAGGGTCAGACATGGACAGACAGAAGAGATTTAGAGCCAACGAGTTCTTTATTTGTTGGTTTGCTTAAAGGGGGAAAACACCTCTGCGAGAATCACATTTAAGGAAAATTTGGGGTACTAAAAAGCAGCCTGAGCTTTTCAGCCCAGGGTAACTGTGTTCATGCCTCTTATTTTAACCTAGCTCAGGGTTGGCGACCTGTCATTTTTGTACTACATGTGGCACACAAGCCAGCTGAAATTGGCACCTGGTCTGGCTGCAAGAAACTTGCCCAGCCCCACAACCTGCAAATGACTCTCCACAGTTAGAAGAATTTTAAGCTCGGTTCACTTTTTTTTTTAATTCCTGATACTAACTTACTAAATACATTTGCTTTGGGAAAAAATAATTTGCTACCAAATGCTTAAAAAGTACCCATTGCAAGAAGGCTAAAAAAATTTTTTTTAAGGTGTAAGCAAGGATAAGGAGAACATAGAACTTGTATACGTTGCTGGAAGCACTGTAAAATGGTGCAGCCATTTTTGAAAAGTCTGGCAATTCTTCAAAATGTTAAACGTAGAGTTGCCATATGACCCAGCATTTTCAATCCTAGGTATATACCCAAGATAATTTAAAACATATGTGAATAGTGCATATGTCAAAACAAAAACCTGCATAGAAATGTTCATAGCAACATTATTCATAATATCCAAAAAGTGGAAACAACCCAAATGACCATCAACTAATGAATGATTGAACAAATGTGGTCTAGCCATATAAAGGAGTATTATTACACAATAAAAAGAAGCAAAGTACTGATACATGCTATAACATGGGTGACCCATGAAAACATCAGGCTAGGTAAAAGAAGTCAGTCACATATTATATAATTCCAGTTATATGAAGTGTCCAGAATAAGCAAACTTATAGAAACAGAAAGTAGATTTTGGTTGCCTAGGGCTGAGAGGATCGGGGGCTGGGAATGTTGGCTATGGGGGTGTAGAGGGTTTCTTTAGGAGATGATGAAAATATTCTACAAATAGTCAGTGATGATGGTTGTGTGACTCTGTGGATTTGCTAAAAACCACTGATATGCCCTGGCTGGTGTGGCTCAGTGGATTGAGTGCTGGCCTTCAAACCAAAGGGTAACTGGTTCAATTCCCAGTCAGGGCACAGGCCTGGGCTGCAGCCAGGTCCCCCATAGGGGGTGCACAAGATGCAACCACGCATTGATGTTTCCCTCCCTCTCTTTCTCCCTCTCTTCCCCTCTGTCTAAAAATAAAATAAATAAAATCTTAAATACAAAACAAGAAAAAACACTGACATGTACACTTTAAAAGGATAAACTTTATGGTTTGCAAATCATATCTCAATAAAACTGTTATTTTTAAGTGCTCATTACAGTTAATACAATTATGAAATTATAATTTCCATATCTTGTTAAGAGATATGAAAGGGAAAATTTTAAAAACAATGGTAGAAATTTTAAAAAACATTTTAAAAAAGTAAACCATGAAAGGTAAGTCTCCCCCATCCCCTGTTCCCCAATCTTCCTGTTTCCAGGGACTCCACTGTCATTATTCTCTTACTTGTCTCCCAGGGATATTTTATGCCTACACAACCTTATACGTGTGTTGCTTCTTACACAAACAAGAGCATACTGTCCACGATGTTTTGCCCCTTGTTTTATCACTTAATTATGTATCGTGGAAACTGTCCCACAAGGACCTTATGATAAGGTTCATAGAAAGCTGTACTGCTTTTTTAAACAATTGTCATAAGTCTGTGGATGTTATGAGTAGACACTCAGGTTGTTTCCTATCCTTACTAATACGGTGAACTTCCTTGTACCTCTCTCTTAAAAGCAATGTGTTAACGGGTACTAGTAATCACAAAGTATAAAGAAGGAAGTAGAGATCTCTTTAGCAAACTTCTTCTAAAGGAGCTCAGAGAGGTCAAGCTGAGGACTTTCCAGCACAGGTAGAGGGACAGGACCAGAGGGGACCATAGGGAGGAGACAAAGAATTTGTTTAACAATGGCAATATTTTAAATCAAGGCAGCTCAGAGTCTCGAAATGAAAAGATCACCTAGGCTGGATGGAGTTTTTTGGTTCCGTTCTGAAAGGACATCCTTTATGATGGCCAAATCGGGTGTCTCCAAAAGGGAATCCTGGGGCTGGCTTCATGCGACAGCGCTGTTTTCCAGACAGTGAGTCAATACACAGTCGTGGTCTAGAAATCAACATCATGGGATTTGCCCACTATTCTTAAAAACCGTAATGGAATTTTACCAGATATCCAAGTGGATCTCACATAGTATATATTGTTTCTTAAATTTTTTATCTCAAGTATATATAGAAGTGTGAATACTGAATCACATTGTGAAATATATTTGTCACTGTGATTCACAGTCAAATGCTTAAAGGCACGAAGTAAGGAAGGTGACTTGTTTGGCCTCCATATTCTATTTCATAACCTCACACCTTTTTGCCATGATTAGTACATAGAACTGAGAACCAAATACCCACCTCCCCACCCCAATACAAATTCAAGTGTGAAGTGGGACAAGGGGCCAGTGGGAAGTCATTTGTTTCTGAAATGGCAGCTTTGAGGAACCAGTTTAATCCCCACCCCTTCTCTTGAGAGGGATAAATTTGAAGTCTAGCTACTCTTCAGCAAAGTCTTCCCACCTTGCCCTGGGGCTTTTATTCCATTTCCCTCCCTTCCTCCTCTTTTCCTTCCTTCCTTTTTAGTTTTCTCTAAATTCTACAAAAGCAATATGAGGTAAAGTCCCTCAGCCACCCAAGTTCTCTCCTAGAGGCAACCACTATTACCAATTTCTTAAGCGTCATTCAAGAGATGCATTAACAAGTAAACACACATATAAACATATACATATGTTTTTGAAACAAAAATAATGGCATGCTATAGGCCCTGCTTTGTCCCTGACATTTGTTTCTTGCGGTATCTGGGAGATCTTTTCACACTGGTACGTGTGGAGCAGTTTCATTATGTTTGGCTGGCTGCACTGCATCCCATCACATGGAGTCTCGGGGCTTGTGAGGGTTGGCTGACCCCAGCCCTGGAATTACAGTTTCTTTTTTAAATGAAGTTAGGTTTCAAAGTGATGACAGTGAGCTTATTCCAAAGGATAAACCCTCTTCTAATTATTTAGTAATTACAGAGTAGGAACATCAGAGGAATGGATGTGTTGAGGCATGAAAACAATATTTATGCCAGGGATGCATATAACAGCCAAGATTCTAGGATTAAAAAACAAAAGAAAGAAAGAAAGAAAACCACAAACAAACACCCTCTGGCTATTATCAATCAACTGAGTTGCAGAGTCTGTTCAGAATAAGTCATTGAACATGTCAATCATGGTGTCTGCCCCACCCACAGGCCCTTCTAAAGGAAGGGCAGAGGTCTTTGGTACCTTGTGACTGGCCACTTCTGCTCACACCACAGCTGGCTCGGTCAGATATGGGCATCGGCTCCAAGGGCAGCCAATGCAGGGGCTACAGAGTGGTTTCTGAGGTGGGTGGACGCAAACATATTGGGCCAGACAGGAAACAGGTTGACTTGTCAGATTTCCATTTGGGGTGACTTTAAATTGAAACCTATAGAGTGAATCAGCTAATTAATAACAGGACTTGAAACTGCAGGAATAGAGGACACATGAGGTAGGAAGAACTAGGATGGGACAGGAAGAATAGAAACTGAGTATTTAGAGCTAAGAGGTAGAGAAAAGATACTAAAAAAAGAACAGGGAAAGCAGTTTATTCCCGGCAATTGCAGACTTAGGTAACCCGAAACAGTCTACCCTTTACTATAAAAACATCTGAAACTTCTGGGTAAAAGATAAATATTCTTTCAAACAACTAACCGAGTTCACAAGAAAGTAAGGGAAATCCCCAGCAGCCAAAAAACAAAAATGGAACTGAAAACCAAATGAGCAAGTGCGAACTGATACTGTGACTGTCCGGGGAGGGAGGCGCCACGGGTCTCAGAAAGCGAGGGCCGCGGGTTGAAGCGCGAATGCAAGGACAGGAAATGAGGCCTTGGACTCATAAACTCTGAAACTGCATCACACGGCAACAATCTTCCTTGAGCTAGGAATCAGTGGACAAAAGAAGGGTGGGATTAGACCCCTAGAACTTCAGCAGATAGGATATTAGAAGAAAAACCATGAGAGAGATGTGATACACACACACACACACACACACACACACACACACACACACACACTGAGAAAACAACAATATGTAATATATGAGGTCTGTCCAGAAAAAGCCCAGCCATTGTTAATATAACGAGAACAGTCTGCGTGACATGGATGTAACCTGGCAGCCAAGGAGAGTGGGCTGGAATACCCATGTGTGAACAATGACAACTTCACTGTACTCGTCAGTGGGGGCAGTAGACACCATTGAGTGAGCATGTGTACTGATTGTGTGGCCATCGCATTCAAAATAACTGAGTCAGTGAAACATCAAAAATTTTGTGTTAAGCTTGACCATCCCTCTGTGGAAACTAGTTGGATGATTCAGAGGCTTTTGGCGACAATGCACTGAGTACAGTGCAAACACAAACTGTGGCACCAACGTTTCAAAGATAGTCAAGAATCTGTTGAAAGTGATCCACATTCTGCAAGGCCTACAACAAGGAGAACAACTGAGAATGTTAAACATGTATGGACTACAGTCAACAAAGATCCATGACTGACAGTGTGAGAACCAGAAGCTGATCTGGGGATTCCAAACGCTACTGTGTCCAAGATTTTGACACAAGATCTTGTCACGAAACACGTGGTCGCAAAATTCATTCCATGGCTTCTGCTATCTGAGCAGAGGGAACATGGTGCTGCAGTTGTTAATGACTTGATTCAGACCGCTACCAATGAACCCGATTTTCTCCAGAAGGTCATAACCAGAGGTGAATGGTGGGTCTACAGCTATGATCTGGAAACAGAGGCCCAGCTGTCCCAATGGAAGTCGCCTGTTTCTCCTCGCCCAAAGATGATGAGGCAAACTTGCAGCAAGATCAAGACCATGATAACTGTGTTTTTTGATTGGGAAGGTGTAGCCCATCAGTAGTACGCCCCGCCAGGCCAAACAATTAATAAGGAGGACTACCTCAATGTTCTTTGTCAGTTGAGAGATGCAATACAAAGAAAAATGGCTGCAGCTGTAGGCAACTAGCGATTGGCAGCTTCATCACAACAACACGCCTGCTCATGCATCATGTCTCATGCAGAATCTTTTTGGCAAAACAGCAGATCACTCAGTCTCCCTACAACCCAGATTTGGTGCCCTGAGACTTCTGGCTTTTTCAAACTAAAATCACCTTTTAAAGGGAAAAGATTTCAGACTGCCGATGAGGTTTAGGAAAATATGACAGGGCAGCTGATGACGATACCAACAAAGGATTTTGCAGTGTTTTGAACAGCAGAAGAGACACTGGGAGAACTGTGTGAGGTTCCAAGGGTGCCTACTTTGCAGGGGTCTGAGGCATCATTGTCAGATGTACAACGTTTCTTGTATCTTGTATCTACTTCAATGAATGTCTCTATTTTTCACAGTACATAGTTGGATACCTTCTGGGCAGACCTTGTACATCATCTATATATAAAAACCAAGCAAGTTTGACCAAGAACCTAGCAGAGTACAGGGTGAGGGAAGCTGGTAGGCGGTGGCAGGAAGGGAAAGAAGACGACCCACACAAACCCAAAAGTAGAGAAAGTAACTGAGCTCTGACTTTGCTTGCGGCAGAGCCGTGTGTTGCAAGCCAGAATCAGGGCCAGCTGAGCCCTCGCGTGGCTTTCGAGTGCCTCAGGGGCCTTCCTCATTCCTTCCTTTTTTTGCCAGGTACTTACTGAATGCTGCGTTTCCTTCCTATCACTGCTATAACAAATTGCCACAAACGTAGTGGCTTAAAACAACACAAATTTACTGTTATAGTTTGGGACGTCAGAGGTTGGGAAGGAATCTTATGGGGCTAAAATCAAAGGCTGTGTTCCTTTTGGAGACTCTATGGGGAAACCATTTCCTTGTCTTTACTGCTTCTAAGGGCTGCCCACAGTCCTTGGCTCCCGGCCCCCTCCCACCTTCAAAGCCGGCTCTCACATCACTCCCACCTCTGCTTCTGCTGTTACATCTTCTCTGACTCTGACCTTCCTATTCTCCCCTAACAAGAACTCCTGTGGTTGCATTGGGCCTGCTCAGATAATTCCAGATAATCTCTCCATCTCAAAATCTTTAACTTAATCACACCTACAAAGTCTCTTTGACCAGGTAAGGTGACAGACTCACAGGCACTAATTCTAGGATAAAATAATACAGACCTGTTTCCACCAAGCTCAGATTCTACAGGTTGGAGAGCAAAGAAGGGGGATGAACAATTTCAAAGTAAACACATAGATGAACAAAATAATAGCAGAAAGTGATCACTGCTGTGAAAGAGATACAAGACAGAGTGAAAGAACAGAGACTGGTGAGGCTGACCACTTTAGAAGGTCAGGTCAGGCTCCTGAAGGGAGGTGGCATTTAACGTGACACAAGACAGCAGCCCTCCAAATACCTGAGGAAGGGGCAGCAGGAACAAAGGCGGGGATTCACCTGGGGCATTCCAGGTGCAGCAGGAAGGCAGCAGCACGCTGAGACATGATCCTGGTTCTGGCCCGCCTGCAGGGCCTCTTTATTTGGTCTTGGTGGCTTTCTATAAGGATGACGTCACAGGTAGAGTCCCACAGATATCCTTACCACAAGCCCACCTTCCCTAAAGTAGCTGGAGTGAGCCTTCATAGCTTGCAACCAAAATCTCCAAACTCACATAGGACACAAATGAGGTACCATGTAAAATGGGCAGCGACTTTGGAAAACAATCTAGCTCCTAAAACGTTTCAACCTAGAGGTACCACATGACTCAGGAATTCCACTCCTCAATAGATAGATACCCAAGAGAACCGAAAACATATATCTACACAAAAACATGTACATGAGTGTTCACAGCAGAATCCTTCATAAGAACCAAAAAGTGGAAACAACGCAAATGTTCATTACGTCATGAGTGGATAAACAAAATGGGGAGTATCCTCCCTGGCTGTTGTGGCTCAGTCGGTTGGATCATTGTCTTGTAACCAAAGGGTAGTGGGTTCAATTCCCATTTGGGGCAGATGCATGGGTTGCGGATCCGATCCCTGGTCCAGGCACATGCAATTCCCCCAGGCACGTAGGGGAAACAGCATATGGGTGCTTCTCTCTTGCATCAATGTTTCTCTCTCTCCTTTCCTTTCTCTAAAACAGTGAAGAAAAATGTCCTCTGGTGAGGATAAAAATAATTTTTAAAATTGTGCTGTATCCATCAATGGAATATTAATCTCATCACAGTAAGGAATGAAATAATGGTACATGCTACAACACAGATGGGCCTCGAAGCATTATGCTGAGTGAAAGAAGCCAGTCACAAAAGACCGCATGTTGTATGATTCCATTTACAGGAAATTTCCAGACAGGCAAAACTATAAAAAGAGAAAGCAGTAACAAGTGAGGATCGGAGGGATGCAGAGTGACTACTAGTAAGTACAAGGTTTCTTTTGGGGGTGATGAAAATGCTGTGACATTGATTATTGTGTAATGGTTGCACAACTCTAAATACGCTAAAAACCATTGAATTGTATACTTTTTAACTTTTTTAACGTTTTTATTTGAACTGTACACTTTAAACACATGAATTATATGGTTTGTGAATGGTATCTCAGTAAAAGCTGTGATTTAAAACATGGGATGAGATACAGTCTCTGATCTCAAAGAACTGAAAGTTCAGTTATACACAAAAAAAGATCAAAAGTCAACTGCCCCATAGAGGTAAGTTCGATAAAATAAGTAACAAGAGAAATGTTAGCAGTCATGTTAGGTCACGTTTCTTGGGTGGCACTACGTGCCAGACCGTGTCCCAGGCACACGCCAATGCAGCTCCTATTATCAAAGCTTACAGTCCAAATGACTTGATTAAATTCCCAAAAGGGCATCCTGGGGCAATTCTACTCCCCATTCTGGGCCTCAGTTTCCCCACCTGTGAAATGAACTGCTTGAATGCAATGTTACCTCGTAGAAAGGTGAGATGTTTCTGGTAAAATATTCAGACAACTTTAAACAACACTGTGAGAACATCACCCCATTTTCAGTCATCCTCGAATACTTCTACCTTTAGTAGGAAGTCTTGATTTCCTTTCTGAACAGAGGACAAGCCATCCCAGATCCTAAAGCTTCTAGTAAGCAACAGGATCTAGCCAAAATGGAATCACACTGTGTTGCTTCCCTGGTTTTATTTTTACTCTACCTCCTGCTCGTGACAAAGGATACAGGTTTTCTGCTTATATGTTGATATAATGCTTCCTTTCAAAATAAAATTCCTATGACTAAAAATAAGAAAATTGATTTCAATAAAAATAATAAGTGAATAAAAATTATATAGATGGAGCCCTGACCAGTGTGGCTCAGTTGGTTGGGTGTCATCCTGCAAAGCGAAAGGTCACTGGTTCCATTCCCTGTCAGGGCACACGCCTGGGTTGCAGGTTTGGTCCCCAGTCAGGGCATACACGTGAGGCAACTGATCAAAGTTTCTCCTTGGCATCAATATTTCTCTCCCTCTCTTTCTCCCTCCCTTCCCTTTTCTCTAAAGAATAAATTAGTAAATATTTTTAAATAATAATAATATAGGTGGCACAAGAATATGGCAAATATAAAGATAAAATAGGAATGACTTTAATTCACTCTGCCTGTTTGTTTCAGGCAGAAGAGCTAGCCTGACGCAGCTAACATGATTACAGCGTTAATGTACTGCCTCTGACATGTCCCAGCAGCCACAAACCACTTGGCATGGGACTTACAGAGGATGGTGGTGCCTTCAAAGTGCCTTAGACAGTGAAGAACCCCTGGCGGTTCCTTTCCAGCAGGTGTGGGGTTCAAGTATACGCTGCTTCTGAATCCCCACGTGATTTTATTGCACATTCCCCCGGTCATGTCCCCATCGGACAGGATTCACTCATTCACCAAATATTAATAGATTTACTGCCGCTTCCCAGGCACTCCTGGGAGTGTAACAGTGAGCCACATGCAGCAACACTCCCTGCTCTCAAGGAGTTTATAATCTAGCGATCTAGAAAATAAAAGAAATACACAAACAAGATAATTACAGATTGTGATCGGGGCAATAAAAAGAATAAATAGCTTGTTATGATAGGCTAGCCACAGAACTCCTTATGGAATAAGTTAGGTTTGATTATTTACTTTGACTAGATGATACATTAACGAGGTTCAACATTCAAAAGGTACAAAAGGCCTTGGGTGAACATCTTCGTCCTCCCACTCTCCCCCGATGCCCAGTTTCTCTTCCTCAAGGCAACCCAGTTACCAGTTCATTGTGTATCCTTTCAGAAGTGTTCTAATCATGCCTAAGCAAAGAGGTCCATGTCCTCTGCCATTTACTTCCATGGTAACATACATACAACACACATTTCCTCACCCACCCCCACATCTCGGACAGCACATCCCTCTTCCTTCAGAGGCGGACAGGGGAGGCAGCCTTTTGCTGGGCAGAGGTGGCAGCCCTACCAGTCACCAGGGCGAATGCCCTGGTGTGTGCAGGACCTGCAGGACTCCGTGCACCTGGAGTGATGAGCAAAGCGGGAGGCAGGAGCGGTAACGCCAGGAAGCCACGCACGGGCAGGCGGGGGCATGTTGGCTCCTGTCAGTCATAAAAGAAGTTGGCAATTTATTCTAATAGCAATAGCCACTGGATGTGTTTTCAGCAGAGTGACTTGATCTGACTTGCATTTTTCAAAGATTGCTCAGGTGATTGCGGGGGGAGGGGGGCAGGCAGGGGTAGGAGAGGACACCAGAGAGAAAGTGGCTGCAATATTCCAGGTGAGAGGGAACGTGAGCTTGGACTAGAATGGTATAGGAGAAAAGGACAGATGTGGGGTATATATTGAAGCTAGAACAGAGAAAACTGACGGATCGGATGTGGGAACAAGGGCAAGAAAAGGTCTGAGCGCCTGGGAAGAGAGGGTTGCCAGGTTTTGTGAATGTTATAATATTTGTAATTTACTTAAAGATATTTCTACATCATCAGTGTGATATGATACAAATGCCCGCTTAAGCTGGTGATTCTCAAGATGTAGCTCATGAACCCGCAGTATCAGCATCACCTTAAACAGGTTAGAAATGCAAATCCTCCACCCCTCCACAGAGCTACTGGATCAGAAATTGTGCAGGTGGGGCCCTGTCAGTGATTTAAGAAGCCCTCCAGGTGACTTGAATGCGTGTTCAAGTTTTAGAAGCTTTGATTTAAGCCAGGATTCTGGAGACGGTCCTCTAACTGGCTGTCAAGAATACACAACACAGATCATTAAATAGCATCATAACAGAAACAAATGGCCACACTATCTGACTAAAATAGACAGGAATCTCCAGTGCAGTGGGGACAGGTAAGAGACCAAAGGAGTGTTCTCAGCATAGGAGCCTTATCAGAGAAAGGGAAACAAAGCTCTACGTGCCTGGAACAGCTCTTGTAGGTGGGGTTCCCTGAACCCTGGGAAAAAACAGGCCTTATCTTGAAAAGAGGAAGGACTGGATGCAAAGAAGTCGGCAGCAAACAATAGCAGTCAAGGCCTTGTTGGAGAGAAACGTGTTGTGTCCAAAAGAAATGAGGAAAAAAGGGTTTTTTCAGCAGAGTTCTCACCCAAAAACAACAGGCTATAGGGGGGAAAAAGTCCATTTCTAAGAACACAGAAGACAGACAAATTACACAGGTGCAGAGGCCCATGGAGACCAGGATGAGAGCCTGGGTTCGCCAGCCGAGAGGCCCTGATGACCTTGGGCTGGGCACTTCTCCCTTAGCGGTGTCAGCATTTCCCCCCTCTAAGCAGTTAAGACTGGCAGCTGTTATAAATTTATAAGTCACTCCCTGAGAAGGACACGCACACCCTCACCTTTGCAGTATTTTGCCAAAAATGTTCAATCTAAATCTAAACCCATGGAAACAATCAGACAAGTCCAAATTAAGGGACATTCTGTAGAACTGGCCTAGACTCTGAAAAAAAAAAAAATGTCTTGAAAGACAAAGAAAGGCTAAAGAGCTCTTCTACATCTAGACTAAAAGAGACACAAAGGAAGGAGACAAATTTTTTATTCTTTTAATTTTGAAAAACTGTTTGATTTTAGAGAGAGAGGAAGGTAGAGGGAGAGAGAGAGAAAGAGAGAGAGAAACATTGATCCTGCAATGTTGGCTTATTGGGACAACACTCTAACCAACTGAGCTACCCACCCAAGGCTATATCCTGATTTTTTTTTTTTTTTTAACAGCTCTAGCCCTGGGTGGGTAGCTCAGTTGATTAGAGTATTATCCCAATATGCTAAGGTTGTAGGTTCAATCCCTGATAAGGGCGCATACAAGAATTAACCAATGAGTATATAAGTAAGTGGAATAACAAATTGATGTTTCTCTCTATTGCTCTGCCTTTTCCTTCCTCTCTCTCTAAACTCAATAAACAAATAGATTTTTTTAAAAAGCAGCTATAAAGAATTTTATTGGGGTGGTTGGGAAAATTTGAGCATGAGAGGATATAGTACAAAATAGTTCATATTAACAATAGAGCCTTGGCTGCTGTGGCTCAGTGGATTAAGTGCTGGCCTGCGAACCAAAAGGTTGTTGGTTCAATTCCCAGTCAGGGCACATGCTGCTGCCTTTAATCTTTGTGTTCTGAAATGAACAAACTTGGGCTTGGAATAGGGTGACCAACTCATCCTAGTTTGCCCAGGACTTTCCTAGTCCTGCATCCCAGAAACCCTGCTCAATCCTGGGAAAATTAAGATAGTTGATTGTCCTAAAGGAGACCCAGACCTTCTCAGTATGAGATAGTAAGTCTTCCTATCTGAAAGGCAAGTAAGGTATTTCGTTTAAAAACCACCATTTAGCTGGTGTGGCTCAGTGGACTGAGTGTCAGCCTATGAACCAGAAGGTTGCTGGTTTGGTTCCTAGTCAGGGCACATGCCTGGGTTGTAGGCCACATCCCCAGTTGGGGGCAAATGAGAGGCAACTGATGGATGAATCTCTCTCACATCAATGTTTCTCTTTCTCTCTCCCTTTCTCTCTCTCTAAAAATAAATAAATAAAACATTTTTAAAAATACTTTATTTAAAAAAAACACAATTTAGCCTCTCCCTGGTCCAAAGAGGTCTTTCTAGGATGGTCCCTACTTGCCTGAAAATCTCTGGTAGATGGACAAAAGACAACAATGGCTATGCTAATTTTCCAGTTGCCAATGTAGCTGTGGAAACCAGGTGAGCAACACCTGGGGCTTGAGCCTTAGTTAAATCCTGGAAAAATGTAAGAAGCCCTACATTAAGTTAAGTTCAAATTAGCGAGTAGTTTTAGCTCTGTTCCAAATATTAGTCTCATAAAAAAGCAATGACCACAGGCTAAATCCTCTTCTCCCTTCAGCCCTCAGAGAGAACCCTTGCAACTCAAGCTGCAAACCCTTTCCTGCCTTTCCTGTTTTGAGTTCCTCTCTCTTGAGTTGACTGAGAGCAGGACTTATTAAGAGGCAGCCCCAGGAGCCAGGCTGCCTGGGTTCAAATCGTGCCTTTGCTGTGTGACTTTGTGAGCAGATTACTCAACTTCTCTATGCCTTGGTTTCTTCCTTTGCAAAATGAGGAAAATGATCATAAAGTTAACATGGGGATGTTGTGACAGTTAAGTAGATTAATATTTGTTAAGTGCTTAGAATAGAGGTTGGTAAACTTTTCCTGTACTTTAGGCTGTGGGCCATTGAGATGCTCTGTGGTACAACTAGTCAACTCTGGAAAGCAGATCTAGGCAATATGTAAACAAATGGGCATGGTTGGGTCACGATAAAACTTTATACCAAAATAGGAAGTGGAGCCAAAGACTTGAACCAGCCCAGGCGTGGTTCAATAGGTAAATAGTTACACTGTGGCACATCCTTCCCATGGAATATTATTTAGCAATAAAAAGGAACCAACTATGGATACAATAATTTGGATGAATCTCCAAGGAATTATGCTGAACAGGGGGATAAATCTGCAAAAATTACATACAACACGGTTCTCATTGTATAATATTTTTGAAATGACCACACTTTAGAAAGTGAGGACAGAGTAGTGGTCACCACAGGCTAGGGATGAAGACTGGGGGCGGAACCTGGGAGAGGGGTGAGTATGGTTCCACACAGGCAAAATGAGGAAGCCCTGTGGCGTTGAAGCTATTCAGTATCTTGACTGGTGAGAAATACACAAACCACAGGTGATAAATTTGTGTAGCAGTAATACATACACGCACAAGTACAAGTAATACTAGGAAAACCTGAACGAGATTGGTGGATTGTATTAATGTCAATAAGTGGAATGTGATCTTATACTACAGTATTACATAATGATATCATTGGGGGGAAATGGGCAAAGTGTACAAGAGATCTCTGTATTATTTCTCTTAACTGCATGTGAATCTACAATTAACTCAACAAAAATTCCAATTAAATACCAATTCAAGTTTCAACTCAAAAAAAAGTTCAAGTTAAAAAAAAAAACTAGTGGTGGGCCAAATTTGGCTGAAGGGTTGCAATGCTAAGTTCTGGAAAGTCTTAGGCGAAAGAAATGAATTGGACACCTACTTATATAAGGCTCACATTCAACCCCTTCCGCCCCAGGGAAACCAGGACAGTTGATCACTCCACATGTAAGCGTTACTATAATCACTAGTGTTATTATTTTAACAAGGCTCACTGCAGCTGCAACATGTAAATGAACTCACAGCTCTGCCAGCATCTTTCATGCTAATTCCAGTAACTCCAGCAAAGCGCTACCACTTCCCCATGCAGCCCGAGGCAGCAGGTAGAAAGAGCAAATGGGGGCTCTTGTCTTTAAAGAAAAGGTCTGACTGGGGCCCTGAATCACTCATTTGTTTAAGTTTGCCTTTCCCATGCAGAATAATAGTCCCTATTTATTGAACACCTGCCATATATACAGTGGGGCGAAAGTAGGTTTACAGTCGTTTGTATGGGAAATAGTACAATAATTAATAAATAATAATACAAGAATAAACTCTGTTTTGCATACTCACAACCATACACCTACTTCTGCCCCACCCTGAAAATAACATAGTACTAGGTTCCAGAGCAAAAATATTTACATATCTTATCTCTCAATCTTTGAGCAACCCAACAAGTTAAATACTATTTATTATACACATTTTGCAGCTGGGGAAAGAGCGCCTCCGGTTACGCAAATTGCCCAGGACACACAACAAGAAAATACCAGGTCTGGATTAGAATTCAGGTCTATAGGAGCTCCTGACTGTGAATATAGAGACAGGGTTCTCAGCACTGGCTGCACATTAGAATCATGGGGAGAGTTGGAAGCCTTCCAATGCCCAGCCCCCAGGCCCAGACAGTCTAATATAATTGGTTGGGATAGGGACCAGGTGTCAGTATTTCTTTAAAGCTCTTCAGTTGATTGATTTTGTGTGTAGCCAGTGCTGAGAACTGCTACTCATGTTCTGACTCAGTTTTCCATACTTCATGCAGTGATCCATGAATGGGTCTCTTTTTTTTTTTTTTTTTTTTATTTACTGATTTGAGAGAGAGAGGGAGAGAAATATTGTTTTGTTGCTCCACTCATCTAAGCATTCACTGGTTGATTCTTGTATGTGCCCTGGCTGGGAATCGAAGTGGAATATTGGCGTATGGGGACAATGCTCTAACCAACTGAGCTACCCAGCAGTGAAGACCTGAAAACAATTTAATCTCTCCAGTCCAATCATTTAAAGAGTAGGTCAGCATAGGATAAAACAGTAAAGAAAATACTGCACCACTCAGAATATTCCAGAAACTTTCATTTTGGGAGCGCGTGTGTGTGCGTGCGTGTATTTGTGTGCGCCATCATGATATAAAATGTATTTCTTCTGTGAATCAAGATAAAAACTGTTTGAAAGCTACTGTTTTAGACTTAGTCAAATCCAGAGTACAGATTTGGCCCATACCATGTTTAAAAAGTCTAAATTCGTTGCCAGTGTTTGAATATTGGTAGACTTCACATAAGGATCTGAATTTCTGTCAATTTCTGGTTTCTTTAGAAACGCATTGTGGAAAGTGTGGAAAAACAGGGTCTGCTTTCCTGCATGACTTATTTCAGGACCTGGAGAGGGGCATGGGTTCTCCAGTTTATCGGGGTCCCCGCCATTCCCCGATGTCTCCCAGACACTGAGGCTGAATGACGGTTACCACCTCTCGTCTTACCCAGGCCGGCTCTATTCACTGTACCCCTGGTTCCTGTTGTGCATCTAAGATTGTCCTTCCAGCCCAGAAACTGGATACTTTTGTTTTGTTTTTTCTTATATCGCAAACAGATAGCAGTTGCATAGGAAGTATTCAATAATGTTTAGAAAGGAAGGAAGGAAGGGACAGGGAGGGTGACAGAGAGAGAGAGAGAGAGAGAGAGAGAGAGTGCCAGCCTAGCAAAGATTTATTTAGTCAGAGCCAGCTAAAGGATTAACATGAGTTTCTTAACCCTTCTTCTCTAGATAAAGAAGATAGAACGAGGCCATTTTCTAGGAAAACAATATGAATGACCCCATCATCCAGATTTAGCAGTAATCAGCTTTAGTAACGATGTTGTTGGAGAAAGATTTTTTTAAATTAATCAAAACATGCATTTTTTTCTTTATTAGTTTTCCTTTTTTACTGAATTGAGGCAAATGAGGCATGATCTGGGGAGGCCACTGGTGCAAACAGTGTGGCCAAAGACTTACTGAAGCTTTCCCTCCGCGGAGAGTCAGCACTCTCTCCGCCTTGCCCACCCTCTGAAATGATTATTTGATGCTCAAGGCAAACAAAAATGAAGTCCAAGGTGACATGGGCCACAGTTGCTTGGCATTAGGTGTTTATAATTATATGAGGTAAACGAAGAGGAAACACACACACATATCTTTCCACTACTGAGCAAGTTTTAAACTGGCCTGGTCAGCAAAAGCAAGCTTTCTGTAAATAAACAAGCCGGGATCTTTCAAGGCCTTGGATTCTGGGTGGCTGGGCTGCCAACTTTTATAAGTCTGTTTTGCAAGACTTCAAAAGCCAGACACGCTGGCCACTTGGTTCTTGCAACTGGCAATTAGTATACACAATGCCTCCTCTCCCAGAAATGAAGGCCTCATTTTGAAAAAAACAGTCATCCCCCGACCCCGCCCCCGCCGCGCCGCCGACACCAGGTTTAAAAAGGCCACAAGTAAAGGCCATTTGGACTTGGAAGGTCTACGTGGAGATAGTGGCCACTGTCTGGGTTTTGAAAGATTTCTCTACAACCAGTTTTCAAGTAAGGAATTTTTGTCCAGCCTGGTTCAGCCAAAGTCAGTCCAGAAGGGTGCTGGCTGTATCAGAGTTCACCAACTTTCATTTACTTGCATAACGCCTTAGGGTTTTTTGCCACAACCACAAACTACCTTATTATTATTTATTTAATATCTTTCCTTTAAATGGACTCATCTCTTAGTTTAAAATTTTTTACAAAAGGATTATTTATATGATATGCTTTTCTTCCTAAAAAATTGTGGTTTTCTCTGGAAAGCTGAGATAATATCCAGGAAGCACTCTGACCTCTTGTTACTCAAAGTGTGCTCCCTGGAAATATAGAATCTCAGGCCCCAACTCAGACAGGCTGAATCAAAACCTGCATTTGAAAGTGCTCCCCTCAAATGGCTCATAGGCACATTGGTCTTTGAGAAGCACTGGCCTAAGGGACTAAGTATGGAGGGAGTACAAGTCTTAACCATGGGTAGGAGTCAGTGAAGGAAACGAAGAAAGTCGAATGAACTTTCAAATGCTGCCTTTGGTGCAAAGCATGCTGGGACTAGGAGGGGCTCTCAGAGTCACTAGTCATTCAAAGTCCAGTTTGGTAGCATTCTGGTTTCTTTGCCCACATTCTTAATCTTTTTGCATATGGTAATGATGTAGTTTTCTGGTTTGAGATGTGAGCACAAGATTTAGACTTGGCCAATAAGGACTTTCCATTACTGCTGGGTACAATGATTGGTTCAAGGATGGAGGTGTGATCCAAACCAAGACACTGAGGCTCAATTCTTAATCTTCTGTTGGAACAGTTGCCTAAGACATACTTATTCCTTTGAAGTTGCTAAGTAGAGAGTAAGCTTATAGTTCTGGGACTACCAGTTAGTGAGCTTCTGCCTAAGAATAAAGCCAGCAATCAGGAAAGCAGGCAAGAGATGAAAAGAGAGATCAAGTATTGATGATCTGGTTGCCTGGATCCAGCCATGCCTGAAGCTGCCATCTCTGAACTTTCAAGATGTGCAAGCCAATAAACGTCTTCCTAATTATTTTTTCTATTACTTAAAATTGATCTACCACATCTACAAATATCTATAATAAATGGTAAGATATATTGCCAACACTATTGTTAGCTTACTCAAAAAATATTCTCCTGCCCTGGCTGGTGTGGCTCAGTGGATTGAGTGCCTGACTACAAACCAAAAGGTCGTCAGTTCAATTCCCAGTGTAGGGCACACGCCTGGGTTGCAGGCCAGTTCCCCGGTAGGGGGTGCGCGAGATGCAACCACGCATTGATGTTTCTCTCCCTCTCTTTCTCCCTTTCTTCCCCTCTCTAAAAATAAATAAAATCTTTTTTTTTAAGTTTTTAAAAAATTCTCCTTTTCTAGTCAGATCTCTGGTCATGAGCAAGATTTTTACCTTCCTCCTAGTCGTCATGTACTTCCAGGGAGATGGGTCACAGTCCCAGGCTCAGCCTGAAGAGAATCATGATGGACACGAGCCAACCCTGGTGATCTGGACACTTTCCAGTGACTGCTTTGAGCATTGTCATGTGATATACTTTCGAGCAACTGGACAAGAGAAAAAACCTGCTCAGAGCTTCTGGGAAAGGTTTTTCTCATTAACAGAGATACGTGACATTGTGATCTCAATGTCTAGAATCATGGGTATTATTTTGCCACCATGAGGAAACAGAAGTAACGTGCTGAGAGTGGCAGAGAAGAAGGCAGAAAAAACTTACATCTGACACCATTTCAGCCCCATCTCCACCCGTGGCTCCTTGGCAGCTCCAAGCATCATCCTCCTGATGGCATTGTGGCTGCAGTAGCCGGAAGCCTCACAGAGCTTGTAGCTACACTACCATCTGGGAGAAGAGAAAGTGTACTTAGGGTTCTCTCTTGAAAGAGAAGAAATGGTTTTCCTTCAGGGGCCCCTGCTAATACTTTGTATCTTATCGGCTCCGGCTTGGTTATCTCCTCCTCTGTGAACCAAACGCTGAGGCTAGGGAAAGCCCATGGATTGCCTGAAGCCAATCAGAAGCCAACGCTAGTAAGGTAACTCTGACCCCAAAACACATGGGATGAGAATGTGCAAGTGGGTGTTTGCGGTCCAATAAACAGTCCTTGGAAAGATTACAAAAAGGACACAGTTCTCTTCCAATCAAGAGCCATATGACTTTGGGAAAAAAAATACACACACATGGTGCTTAGCATTATGGAGGATTAAGAAAATGTGTACCATATGATCCCTGCTTTTAGAGAATTTACAAGTGAGATTAACCGCCTCTTAATAGACCAGTTTGGAAGATCTGCCCTTCATAGACTATATTTTTGTTGTTGTTGAACATTCTACTGGAGTAACACTAGTCACTGTAACAAACGAACCCCAACATTTCAGGGTTCGCATAACAGCAGTTTATCTCCTGTTTACAATGCTATCCAGTGCTGTGTTGCCAGCTGATTGACAGCTCTCCATCATTGTCTGCCTCGTGGTGGCAGGGGAAAGAGAATGGAGAAGACGTGTTTCTCAGCTGCCTTGCCCTGAGCTAACACACGTTGCTTTTGCTCACGTTCTGTTTGTGAGAAACACACGGCTGCACCCAGATGCAAAGGGGGTTGGGAAGTGTCCCTGGCGGGGCATCTGTTTTCCAGTGACGATTCTATCCTAAGAGTAACCAGCCATCTCTGCCACTCAGATTTTGCCTGTAATAACAGCAAATATCCACAAGGATGCAGAAATTGTTTGACCATGTTTAAGCAATTTCAACCATAGACTTTACTAAGGTTTCTCAGTCTCAACACTATTGACACCTGGGGACAGATAATTCATTGTGGGGCTGTCCTGAGCACTATAGGATGTTTGGCAGCCTCTCTGGCCTCTACCCACCAGACGCCAGCAGTACTCACCTTTTCCGCCAGTTGTGGCAACCACAAATGTCTCCAGACTTTACCACATGTCCCCTGGGGCATAAAATGTTTCCATCCCACAGAAAGTTTCCTCCTGCCCCTTCCCAAGCCCAGTTAACCACTATTCTGACCTCTATCATCATTAATTTTTTGCCTGTTCTCAGACTTCATATAAATGGAATCATACAGAATGAACTCTTTTGTAACTGGTTTCTTCCAACCAATTATGTTTTTTTCAGAGTCAGTCATGTTGGCTGTTGGAAGCATCAGTAGTTCATTCCTTTTTATGGTTAACTATTCTATTGTCTGACTATACCACGATTTATTTATTTGTCCTCTTGTTTCCAGTTTGGACTATTATGGAAAAAAAAAAAAAACCTGTTATGAACCTTCTTGAGCAGTATTTTTGTGGCCATGTGTACTCATCTCTCTTAACCCAAGAGTGAAATTACTGGGTTATAGGATAGGTGCATGTCTAACTTTATTAGACATTGCACTTAGCCTTTCAAAAGAACTACTGTATCCCTGGCTGGTGTGGCTCAGTGGACTGAGTGCCGGCCTGCACACTGAAAGGCTGCTGGTTCAATTTCCCAGGCAGGGCACACGCCTGGGTTGTGAGCCAGGTCCCCAGTAGGGGGTGTGAGAGAGGCAACCGATTGCTGTTTCTCTCACCCATCATGTTTCTCTTCATCTCTCTCCCTCCTTTCCCCTCTCTCTCAAAATAAATCAATAAAATCTTTAACAAAAGAACTACTTCATTTTTTATTTTAAAAGTAATACATATTTGTGGCAAAGTGTCGATCAATAATGCTCAGAATAAAAGCAGTTAAAATTTGTTATTTACTATGTGACAGAGCACTGTTTTAAATGTTTTAAGAACATATCGACTCATTTAATTTTCACAGCAGCCCCGCGAAGTGGCATTGTGATCATGATCATCTCCACTCGCACAGCGGGAAAACGGAATTGCAGAGCAGTGCGTTCACAAGGCCAGTCAGCACATTTGAACTAAGGCTCCCTGGTTCCTGAATTTTGCTCTGATTTTAGCTACAACTTAGCTCTAGCAATTGTCTGTCCAAACGATTAGGTAGAAAATAAAAGCTTCCTTGGACCCTTTCTCCCAGCTGAGGCTCAATCCCCAGAGGCAACCACTGTGAGCCTTTTTTCCTGCTGCCTTTCTAGAACATTCTTTGCATTTAGGCAGCTGGTTTATAGCAGTTAAGAGATGGAAGTTCAGAGGCAGCCCACAGTTAGCAGTGTGACCTTGGGCACATCTCTGAACTTTCTGCATCTTCCTCACCCCTAAAATGGGCATAGTAATAGTACCATACCCCAGTGTGTCTGGAACAACCCAAAGAGTTCTTGCACAAAGCACTAAGCAGAGTGTCTGGCTCGAGGTGACAGCTCCAAAGATGTTAACTTCCAGTCTCTGCAAGTCCCTAGGAAGCAAAAAAGGATTTCTTTCCTCGTCACACCTCCCTCTCTCCCCATCTGGGTCCAGAATAATAACACATGACAGGGTGGCCAGGGAGACCCTCGACTTGAGCAAGAGAAAAGAGGTGTGTTTTTTACAAACCTTCCACTCCGAGAACTTTCCAAGCCTGGAGCTTCCTGCTAAGGCAGCTCCAAATGCAGTCAGTGTTGTCGGTTCCCCTGACCAGCGTGGCTCAGTCGGTTGGAGCATCATCCCATAACTGAAGGGAAGAAGTGCTGAGGGTTCAGTTCCTGGTCAGGGCACACGCCCAGATTGTGGGTTCCATCCCGGGTCCAGGCATGTCCGGGAGGCAACCAACCCATGCTTCTCTCTCACATGGATGTTTCTCACATCAATATTTCTCTTTCTCTCCCTTCCTCTCTCTGGAGGTGATGAAAAGATGTCCTCAGGTGAGGATCAGAACAAAGAGTACTGTCAGCTCAAACCACAACATCTGCGGAACCTCAAGTTTGCAAGGCCCTCCCAGGCCTGAGCTGGAGTCAGGAGAGAGTATAGAGAAGAGGGGCCCACCTCCCTGATCCCATTCACTGCAAAATGATTCAGTGAGGAAAACTGTGTATGGTTTTCCACCATCGCTGCCTGTGTTTTGTCGGTTTGTGTGGCAGTAAGCTTGCTAAGCTCCCTCGCTTGCTTGCTGGGAAGGGGCTGTCCCCGCCAGGGAGGAGCTCTATAAGAATAAATGAAATGTTACAAATATGTGCTGGTAAAATACATTGTTTTTATACCAAATGGAAACATAATGTTAGAGTGTTTTGCAATTTCTTTTTTTCACTTAACTTTCTCCGTCATCATTTCCATCACAATAGACCTTTTTCTTTCTAAAGTCTGCAGTATGCCTTTTTCTAGACAGACCACAATATATTTGACAAGGTGTTTCTCAAACCACCAGATGATGGATACAGAGGCTGATTACACCATTTCCTCTCCTTTTGAATGTTAGAAATTCTCTATACTAAAATAATAATAATACAATAATGGAAAGCTCCAAGGTGTAATGTAATTTTTCTATTTAAGCCTGTAAAGCTGACTTCCCCATCATAGACATCTTCTTTCATACCAATAGAAAACCAGTTAAAAAATCTAAACACTATATATAAAATTAGAAATTGGCAAATTAAAGCTACCCAACCATGAACAGGGCAAGATTGTTTTCGCTCTTGTTCAGAGCTCATCGCAATAGCTTCCTGATTCTCTGAAGATTGTTGGATGAGACAGAGAACAACAGCTCTCAAAAATCAATGTGGTATCTTAAGAAAGTGACTCATTGGAAACTTGAATCAGACCCAGTGGGTTACTTATAATACAGTAATAGTTAACTCTTATATAATAGTAACTGCACGCCAACTCTTCTTAATACTTTACACAATTATTAACCCATTTAATTTTTCATCAATCTCAAGAAATGGGTACTCTTGTTACATTTTACAGAAGGGGAATCAAAAGCACAGAGGGGTTTTCCTAAAAAAAGATTGCCTTTATTTATTTATTTTTAGAGAGAAGGGAAAGGAGGTCGAAAGAGAGGAAGAGAAACGTCAGTGAGCCAGAGAGACAGCAATCGGTTGCCTCCCGCACACCCCAACCACGGACATGTGCCACAACCCAGGGATGTGCCCTGACTGAGAACTGAACCAATGACCTTTTGGTTTGCAGGATGATGCTCAACGCACTGAGCCCCACCAGCCAGGGCAAAAGCACAGAGTTTACATGATTGGTCCCAGGTCTGGGAGTGAGTAAGAAGTGCGGCCAGGACTGGAACTCCATGACCACATTCCATCCTTAGTTTCTACCACCTCACTATTAATTTTGCACTGTATCTCTGGTGATTTATTGAGTATCAGATAAGAAGGGCTCAGGGATAGGCTGGGGAGAACAATGAAGATCATTTTGTGGAAATCCGAGGTGTCCCTAGAAAGAACAGATCATCTATATTTCTCTCTCCTGGGAAAGTTTTAAAACGATAACCACCACTTAGGGAATGTCTACTGCCACTGTGCCAGGAGAAAAATACACTGTGATAACCTCGTTCACGTCAAGAAATATTCTATGGACCCGGCTCTGTTCGAGGCACTAGGGATACAGCTGTGAAAAGACCGACCTGGTTTAAACCCATATGAAGCTGATTGGAACCTACTTTGAGCAATATAATGGGGTAGGTGAGACAATGCACAAATTCAAGAATCTAGACCTTGAAAGACCTCACAGGTCCACTCTCATTCTTCTGGAACACTGCCCTGAGTCTACGATGCCGGAAAAGCCCTGAATGAAAGACCACAGTGAGAAAGACCTAGCCGCCTGGCTGTCCCAGCTGACCCTCCCACTGAATTCAGCAGCCGCACGAGCGAACCCATGTCTAAGGAAGGACCACTCACCAACCCAAAGACTCGTAAGAAACAATAAATGATTGTTTAAACAGCTATGGTTTGGGATAGTTTGTTATACAGCAATAGGTAACCGTTACCATATAATAATGGAATTTAGTAAGTACTGTGCAGCAAAGCTACCAGCTGCTATACAATCATGTAACACCAGAATCCTGTCTAATCTGGGGATAGAGGAAGGCCTCAGAGTAGAAAGGACTGAATTCCTAAGCCAGGCAGACATCCATTTAAGCCCAATTTCATTGTTTCTGTTCTATGTGATGGTAGGCGAGTCATACAGCCTCTTTGAGCCTCACCTGCAAAATGGGATCATCAATCTTACTCTGTTAAATAAGTAATAAATGAGATAATCTATGCAGATGCCATGAGACAAAATAGGTATTCAATAAAATGTGGCCATTTCTTTTATTAGACACATTCCGATACACTATTCAGTGTCTATGTGGGTGTGGGGTGGGGGGGTCGGGGGACAGACTAGATTTATCTCAGGTCACCAAGATTCAAGCATTGATCAAAAGAGGGTTTTTTAAGGGGTTTCTCTGTTTTGTTTGGTTTGGTTTTAGTTAATTCATAGCTAAAGCCTCAAAAGTTAATAGATGCAGTAGAGTTTAAAAGCCAGCTTTGTTTTTCTTGGTGCATTAAGAAAGGAAACAGAGAAGAAAAAACTGCATTTCCTCACGTGTGTGGCTTAAGCAGAAAGAGACCAAACAAGTCAATTAACTGTGAGTGCCCCAGTCATGTGGCCGAGGGGCCTTTCCGTCAGGCACAGTCAGTCACAGGAAGCGTGGAGTCAATATCAGGGAGGGACTTCACCTGATCATTGTCAGAATGTTTAAACGCACCATTACGACGTGCAAACAGGACTTTATCTCTTTGCCATTCATCAAAACCTCTGGTTTAATTCCAGCAGCTTCAACTGCCAAAGGAATGTGGAGCTAAGACAGGGAGGGAGGACCTGAAATCTACACCTTCCTCAGGCAGGGCCAGTCCTCAGCAAACAATCCCCCAGGATGGGTCCTGCTTCCACCATGTGTGCAAAATCTCTAACACTGCCTGTGTCATGAAAGGGAATCTTGTTCCAGGACCAGACAGGAGTCCAGGTTCAGCAGGATATGAAGTTTATACAAGCGGGGGGAGCCTTCTTTTTTAAAGTATGAAATTATGAGTCCAAAATTAGGTATTAAGGTGAATATGGATTTTAAAATGAGAAATCACAAAAACCTGTGGAAGGCTTTGGTAGCCAGATTGCAAAATGGCCCAGGGGTCCTGGCCAGGTAGTTAGGTTGGTGAGAGCATCATCGCAATAGGTGGCGGGTTGGATGCCCGGTCAGGGCACATACAAGAATCAACCAATAAACACATAAATAAGTGGAACAAATCAATGTTTCTCTCTCTCTCAGATCAATAAAAAAATAAAATGTAGATTTAAAAACATGGCCCCAACGATCCTTTGCCTCCTGGCCGTCACTGCCTTGTACAGCCTGTCCTCTTACAATACACTGCAGCGCCAGGGTGGTCTGTATGACCAAGAGAATTCGGCAGAAGCGATGATATAGCACCACTTTTGAGATTAGTTATAAAACACTGAAGTTTCTGTCTCAGTTTCTCTCTCTTTCTCTTTCTTAAATCACTTGCTTAGAGGGGAAGCCAGCTGCCATGTCATGAGCAGCCCAATGGAGAGGCCCAGGTGGCGGGGGACGGAAACTTCCTGCCAGCAACCACGTGAGGAAGCTCAGCAACAGCTCCTCCAGCCCGAAAGGAGCCTTCAGGTGGCTGCAGCCCCAGGGACATCGTGGCTGTGAGCAGAGGAGAGCCTGAGCCAGAACCACCCAGCCAAGCCCTGTTGGAGCCCTCACCCACAGAAACTGCGAGATAAATGTTTATTGCTTTAAGCGGCTATATTTAGAGGCGACTGACTACGTAGCAATAGACAACTAATGCAGTGGCCTTAGAAGAACCACATTCTTTTCTTCTGAGCTCTCTGTAGTTAATATACCAGAAATGCTCACATACAAATGCTTCCTGCGTGCAGCCCAGCCTCCATCCCTGCAAAAGCCCTCTGCAACTCTCTACGCTATTCTATTTCCCTACTTTCTGGAAAAGTGTGGGGCACAGAGCAGAAATTCAAACTATAATTGTTGAATAAATGAGTAAATAAGACCCTTGCAAGAGTGGTATTGCATCCTTATTTTTGTAGGTCAGGAAACTGAAGCTCAGAGATGTTAAGTAACCAGTTTAAGATTACACAGCTGAAGATCGACTCTTGGTTCCTTAATGAACAGCTCTAGTGTCCATTTCTTTCATGTTTTCCACAGACCCAAGCATATGCTAAGTGTTTAATAAATGCAGATGGAGGGAAAGTGTTAATGATGTGGATGCCTGTGTCTAATTCAGGTACATACCTCTTTAATATAGAAACAGGAACAGTGCGGGATGGAGGGAGCAGAGAAATTGATGTTAACTTCTTTTTGTCACAAACAGGAATGGGGCAATAAGGGCTTATTGAAGAAAAACCTAGAAAATTCACAAAACCACTTCAAAAGTGTCCAGAGACTAAAATCCAGAAAAAAAAGGTTTGCATTTCATTTTTTTGCATTGTATTAAGAGGTTGGTTTTGTTGCCTTTAGAAGGCTATGTAAAAACAATTTTTGAAGGCTATGTAAAAAACAAATTATGCTTTTGTGTTTCACTCCTTTGAACAATTACAAAATCTCCAGATTGACGCAGACAGTTTGGGGTCCAGTTACTCAAGAGTAACCATGGGCAACTCTTGGTGAGCACTTTCTTCCCTTTAAGTGGTCACTCTGGTTAGTCAAGGTCAAAAACTACCATGTGTCCCGGGAGTCTGGGGGTCATAGTGAGTCAGGAGACTGCTCTGGCTGCTTCTGAATCCTCCAGTTCTTGAATCCTGAAATTACAATGATTGAGAAGGATTATGGATATCCTAATTAGGCCATATGTAATTTAATTTTGGAGTGGTAAAACTTGCATGGTCTTCTAACTGTTCATTGAATAAACATGACGTCTTTGAAAATTAATGGACTTGACCACTGTGTTATTATTCACAAAAGTTTCTTCAGCTCCAAGCACAGGATCTGGCCCATATTTGATGCTCCATAAATTAATAAAGTTGTTGATGTGAATGGGAGTTAAATAGACACCTAAAAGAGAATGCGTCACTTGGTCTGTCAACAAGCACCATCTCTTTGATCACCTCCAGGCCTCTGGAGTTGCTGCTCTGCCTCACTGCAGAATTTGGTTCTCCTCTTTGTTCAGAATAGTCAGCGTCTACTGACTTAACCTCCCCATAGCCATTCTCCTCTTCTCTATAACAAGCACTTCCTGTCTTTCTAGAGTTCGGTGCCTTTTCAACTCACTCCAAGTGCTTTTGGAGGGCGGATCCCACTCAGGGCTCCAGCGATGGGCCCGATTGATCAACATGCTCAATTCTCCTAACTACAACCATTAAATCAGAAAGACACGCTGACCCAAGTTGATCCAGTCAGGACCAATACCCCCTCCTATTTTTAATAGACTATTTCTTTTTTTAGAGTAGTTTTAGATTCTCAGCAAAATTAAGTGGAAAGTTCAGAGAGTGTCCATATTATCCCTCCCTTCCCGAAACACAGACACACACACACATTTCCCTCACCATCAACAAACACCCCCTACCAGAATGGTACATTTGTTATAATTGATGAACCCACATTGACACATCATTATCCAACAAAGTCCATAGCTGACATTAGGGTTCACGCTTGGTGGTGTACATTCTGCAGGTTTGGACAAATGCATGATCATGTGTATCCATCATTATAGTATCATATAGAGTCATTTCACTGCCCTAAAAATCTCAGGCTCAGACTTATTCATCCCTTTAACCCTAATCCCTGGCAACAACTATCTTTTTACTGTCTCCACAGTTTTTTACCTTGCCCAGGATGCCATGTAGTTAGAATCATACGGTATGTAGCCTTTCTCAGATTGGCCGCTTTCACTTAGTAATATGGATTTAAGGTTTCTCCATGTGTGTTCATAACATGGTAACTCTTTTATTTTAGCACTGAATAATATTCCACTGTATAAACACACCACAGGTTACTTATCCCATTCAGCTACTGAACACGTAGGTTGTTTCCAAGTTTGGTAAGAGCATGTTAAGTTTTGTAAGAAACTGCCAAGCTCTCTTCCAAGTGGCTGTACCATTTTGCATTCCCACTAGCAGTGACTGAGGGTTCCCGTTGCTCCAAACACGTGCCAGCGTTTGGATTTTAGCCATTCTAATAGTCATGAAGTGGCATTTACTTATGATTTCAGTTAGCATTTCCTTGATGATATATGATGTAAAACTCCTTTTTGTATGTTTACCTTTCATCTGTATATCTTCTTTGGTGAGATATCTGTTCTGAGCTTTTCCTCATTTTTTAATCAGGTCACTAGTTTTCTCATTGCTGAGTTTTAAGAGGTTTTTTTATGATTTGAGTTAGTCTTTTATCAGATAGGTCTCTTGCAAATGTTTTTTCCCAGTCTGTGGCTTGTCTTCATTTGACAATCCCTAAACTTTTGTTGTCTCATCCAAGAAAAAGGTGTTCTCGCTGCTGAGGTTGCTGAGAAGGTGGGAGAGAAGCCAGGAGCTGCTGGCAACATCTTACAACCACAGGGAAGAGAAAGCCTGAGACTGGAGTCAAGGAAAAAAAAATGAGAACAGACAACTCCCAGACAAAAAAGGGTCAAGTGGCTCATAAACCTATAAAAATAAGATCACCTCTTCTGAGAAATGAATTTAAAGCTATAAAGCGGCATTATTTTTTCAACTATCAGACTGGCAAAATGAAAAAATAATTTACGATACAAAGTGTTGCTGAGGGTGTGGGGCAAATGGCGCTGACAGTTGGACCCAGGTGGACAGAATTGACAGAGACATGAGAAACTGGTGGCTTAAGAAGTCTGTAGGTCAGCTGTCCAGAGCTGGTACGGTGGGTGCATTTTCCTCAGGGACCTGGTTTCTGTCTGCTGACCTGCTTCGTTAGCACTCTGTTCTTAAAGTCACATGTCTGACAGGTATGGCCGGACCGCCATTTATGGTATCTGCATCCCAGGCAGCAGATAGCAGGGAGCCCCACTCACTTGCACGTCCATCTCATTGGCTAGACCTTAATCATGTGACTATACCTAACTGCAAGGGAAGCTGGGAAATTTTACTTTTATTCTAAGTGGCAATATATTAGAATTGGAGTTCTGTTAATATGAAGGCCCAAAAAAGGAAGTAACTGGGTATTCTCATACATAATTGACAGTTATATATATTGGTGTAAGTTTTGTATTCTTTCCAGTTATTTTCAATAAATTGTTTCGTTCTCACCATATTTCATTATCAGTCCTTTTTTTTCAAATACGGAAACTGGGGCAACAACAGAAGAAACAACTCCCTCAAGGACACTGTATTAATCAGGATTCTCAAGAGCAAGTAATAGGACCCCAAATCAAATTGGCTGATAAAAAGAGAATTCACGGCTCACTTGATTGCAAAGGTCACAGGCAGTAATTGCTTCAGTTACGGGTGGATCCAGAGGCTCAGTGAGATCAGGACCCTCTCCTCATCTCTTGATCTTTTTCTTTCGCATTGGCTTCATTCTTATTTAGGTGTTTTCTCTGTGGTGGCCCAAAGCAGATACAACACTACATCCAACCCATCATGGTGAAAAAGAGCACTTCTTTTCCAGTATTCCTAGTAAACATCCCAGAGCTGACCTTCACTGGACTGCCTTGGGTCACATGGCCATCTCTGAGCCAATCCCTGGGGCCAGACTTGAGTCACATCTTTATTCCCAGAGCCTGAGGGTGGCGGTCAGTCCCACCAGAATCAGAGAGACTGCGGGAGGGGAAATTCCCCCCCAAAAGACCTGGAGTGCGGTTTCCAGAAGAGGGAGGAGGAGTTGCTATGTTGACTAAACTACAAACATCAGCCTCAGTCATATGGTGAATCTAGGCAGAGCCACGCCGGGAGCCCAGCTTCCCAATTCCTAGTTCACTGTGCACAACTACCCCAGCTCTTTCTGTTGCCTAGGAACTCACTTTTTAGAAATCACAAAATGTAAACACAGGCTGAAGGAGAAGTAATCAGAGGAGAATCAAACACGAAGGGGAGAGGTTCAAGAGGCCCCAGGAAACCGTTCAATTTTTGGACTTGGTTACTATATTCACCTTGTCAAAAAGTTTTTAAACCTGATGAATTACATTCCAAGGGACTGAAATAATTTGCAGATGTGATTGAGGAAATGCTGTCAGTAATCTTTAGGAAATCATGGAGTGGGAACAGCTGGAAGATCGGAGTCCGGCGAATGTACACAGGTTTTAAAATCTGCATCCCAAATCCTGCAGGCTGATTGGTTGGCCTCCGAATCTTCCTCTTCCTCTTCTTTCCTCCTGCTTCCTCTTCTTCTTTCTTTCCCTTTTTCTTTTTCTTTTTCTCCAGACAGTTTTATTACGATATAATTTACATGCCATGAAATGCACCCCTTTCAAGTGTACAGTTCAATGATTTTTAGAAATTTTTAATACAATGCTGTTTTTTCATCATCCCAGTAAGATCCCTCATCTAGTTACCTTTATTCCCCACTCCCACCTCCAGCCCCAGGCAGCCATGAACCTACTTTTTGCCTTTATAGAGTTACTTTTTCTATGCATTTCTTCTTGTTTCAGATGGAAATATTTTCATTGTTTTTACTGGTCCTAACAGCAAGACATTTCTGGTAAAAAAGCCCAAATGATACAGGTGAAAATTCTCCTGGTATTCCTGCCCTTTTGATATTTATTGTTAACTATTCATTATATATATATTTTTTAAACTCCCAGTATTTTTGCCTTTATTATCTAAACATCATTTAGATCATATTGTGTATATTTACACTGTACATTAGACAGCATTGGTTTCCGCCTTCTCTGGGGAGCACTACCCGTATTTTCTTGTGTCAAGTGTCTCTCATGCACCTTCAATCCTTATAGACTGACTCCAGGTGAAGGACCTGTGACTCAAGACTGGCCAGTTAGCCCTGGCTGGTGGGGCTCAGTGGATTGAGTGCCAACCTGCGAAGCATAGGGTCCCTGGTTCGGTTCCCAGTCAGGTCAGATACCTGGGTTGCAGGCCAGGCACTCAGCTGGCGATGTGCAAGAGGCAACCAGCCAATGTTTCTCTCCCTATCCTTCTCCCTCCCATCCCTTTTCCTAAAAATAAATAGATAAAATCTTTTTATTAAATGGCTTAAAAAACAAAAGAAAGAATCGCCAATCATTTCCTTTTTGCTGAAGCCACGGTGAGAAGGTGAGAAGGGCTGTGTGTGTGTGTGTGTGTGTGTGTGTGTGTGTGTGGTCATCTGCAAGCTTTTCAAATTTTGGGGACAACTTTCTGCATCAGACATAGACCTTAACCACATTTCTTTGTTTCATACTAATTTATTTGGCGGCGGGGGGGGGGGGCGGTCCATTTTTACTCCTCAATAGATTTTATGCATTTCTCATATGCTTCTTCACTCATTAGTTCGTCTAGTTCTGCAGGTTACTCAGGGTCATGTTGATCAGTCAGCCATCTTCATAACAAGATTTGTTGACAAGTCTTGGATTTTCTGCAAAAGCTTCATTAATTTCAGTATTTCTCTTGACAGAAGACAGTAGAGTTCACGGGCAGCTTTCACACTTTCCAAAGCACCAAACTCATCTTATTTGTTCAACTTTGTCCCAATTTCAGGCAGACTACAGTAAACATCTCCCAAAGCTTCCTGTGCAAAACTGCTGATTCCCACTGTTCCAATATCATTTTCTTTTGTTATCCACTCATGTTTCTCTGTGAATTTATGCACCAGAGCAGATTGGGGCCAGGGCGCAGCGCCCAGAATGCACCCACCCTTGGGCCTCGGGGCCACACAGGCTGCAGGCCATGGCCAAACCTCTCAGAGAGCCATGTTCTCCATCCCATTTATTTTAGTGATTGCATAGCCATACTGAACACACTTTATTTAAACAATTTCCTTGTGCCATTCTTCTTGACCATGATCCTAATGAGTGTAGACTGGTGTTTGTCAAATCTCAGGTCTCAATCCATTAGCAGGTTGTCAGATTAATTTTCTGGTTTATGACCTATATTTTATTTATAATCAGACTAGTCTAGACCAAAATGGAATAAGAAAATAATGGAACAAAATACAAAATATCAGAACACACTAAATGACATATGTTCGAACCAATATTTTTATTTCAGTACATGTGTACATATGTGTATACTGGATCATAGTATAAAATTTATTTTTCCATGGATTGCCCAAAAGATTGAATAACACAGCTTTTGACCGTCCTATCATTACCTAACTTTTTATATGGTTTCATTTTCTCTCATAAACCGAGAACTAAACTTTCAGAAGGTCAGGTATCGTTTTATACTTATTTTATTAGTGATAAAATGCTCTTCCCACCATCAAAACAACAACAAAAAGCTTTTATTCAGTCTTAGTAAGAAATTCTGGGTCATCTCATTGATTCTGTTAACATCAAGTATTTTGAATTTTCAGAAAGATATAGGAAAGGAGGGTGGTATACTTTTTTATTGTGACATCTTCTCCAGTTTAGAGACCAGGGAGCCCCAGACAGGTGCAACGATGTCTTATTTAAGTTTACAGAGGCCCTGACGTTTCTAACATTCCGTGAAAAGCAAGAAATTTCTAATTTATTTTTGAACTCTTATTAGACATTTAATTTTTAAAAAGTCTTTATGGGATGGTCATTTAATATTAAATAAGAACTTTCTGTTTCTATAAGCAGGCAAAATATTGATTGGATTTTTAATCTAGAGCAGGATCTATCAGTACAAACTGTTTATGGAAAGGGCCAGAGAGTATTTACTCTCTGAGTATTTTAGGCTTTGGGACCTCTCTACCTCAATGACTCGGCTCCGCCACTGTAGGCCCAAAGTAGCCACAGATAAAACATAAATGAATGAGCATGGCTGACTTTTGATTTGCTTTATTTGTGGACATTGAAACTTGAATCGTTTATAATTTCCATGTGTCAAAAAAATTACTCTTCTTTAGATTTTTTTTTCCCAACCATTTTAAAGTAAAAACCAGCTCTGGCCAGGTAGCTCAGTTGGTTACAGTATTATCCTCGATATGCCAAGGTTGAGAGTTCGATCCTCAGTCAGGGCACATACAAGAATCAACCAATGAAGGCATAAATAAGTGGAACAACAAATCGATGTCTCTCTCTCTCAAAAAAAAAAAATCAATTAAAAAATTTTAAATGAAAACCATTCTTAGCTGACTGGCTGTGCAACAAATATGTTTGTAGTAGTAAAAGACATTTGTTCACTTATTTAGATTTTTATTTTCATTTAGTTTTCTGAACAGGCCATTTACTATGGTTCAGAATTCAAAAGGTACAAAGAAAAATATCTCCCCAACCCTGTCTTTGAGCCACAGTTTCTTGTCTCTGAACCCAGCAATGGGCTCCAATTTCTTGTAGACCCTTACAGAGAATGTCCATGACTATATAAAGAAGTTTTTTATATAAGTACACTTTTTTTCTTACAGATCCACACTGTTAGGAACTTCGGTTTTTTCACTGAATCTTAGAAGTCATTGAATAGCAAGATATAGAAAACAGTCTCAATTTTCAGCTCATAGTGTTCCATTGCGTAGATCAGGCGTTGGCACACGAAGGCCCAGGGACCAAATCTGGCCATTACCTGTTTTCGTAAACAAAGTTTTATCGGAACATAGCCATATCCATTTGTTTATATTTTGTGCATGACTGCTCTTGAGCTACGACTGCAGAGTGGGATAGTTTCACCAGAGACTTCCTGACCTTCAAAGCCTAGAATATGTACTATCTAGCGCTTTACGTAAGGAGCTCACCGACTCCCGGCATAGGTGTTCTATAGTTTGTTTGACCACAGCTTGATGATGAACGTTTGCGATTACAAACAGTCCGGCAGTGTATAACCTACCTACCTCTGTGTAGTTTTCCATACTCATTTGTCACACGCTGGATGAATTCTAGAAGTGGAACTGCAGGGTCACAAGGTATGCACATTTGTAATTTTGATAGAAATTGCCAAATCATCTCCAAAGAGATTATATATATGTCAATTTACATATGCTCCCACCAGCAATAAATGAAAGCAATAAATTTCCCAACACACTTGCTGACTTAGTGTATTATCAGACCTTTTGGTCTTTATCATATTGGCAGGTTAAAAAAGGCACACCAGGGCAATTTTAATTTTCATTTCTCATCGTGAGTGTGAGTTTCCTAGGGCTGCAGTGACAGATCACCACAGACCTTGTGGCTTTAAACTTCAGAAATCCATCCTTTCATCATTCTGGAAGCTCGGAGGCTGAAACTGAGGCGTCAGCAGGGCTGTATTCCCTTCCAAGTCTCCCCAGAGAAGACTTCTTGCCACTTCTAGCCTCTGGTTGGCGCTAGTAATCCTTGTCCCTCGGCTTATTGATGCCTTCCTCCAGCCTTTGCCTCCCTCTTCACAAGGCCTTCTTCCCTGAGGGTCTGTGCCTCTCCACCCAAATTTCTCTCTTCTAAACACACCGGTCATCTTCTATTTAGGGTCCCCTAATGCAGTATGACTCATTTTAACTTCATTTCATCTGCAAAGACCCTATTTCCAAAGAAGGTCATATTCACAGGTTCTGGATGGGCAAGAACGTTTGAGGAACGCTATTCAACCCAGTAAAGCAGTGAGTTTGGAATCTGCTCACAGTTTCCATGGCAAAGAAGCTATGTTTTCATTGCAAATGACCCATCATTATTTTTTTTAAATATTTTATTTATTTATTTTTGGAGAGAGGAGAAGAGAAGGGGAAAGAAAGGGAGAGAAACATCTATGTGTGAGAGAAACATCATTGGTTGCCTCTCACACATGCCCCAACCAGGGACCAAGCCCACAACCCAAGCATGTGTCCTAACCAGGAACCGAACCAGTGACCTTTCACTTTGTGGGACGATGGTCAACCAACTGAGCCACGCCTGTCAGGACAACCTATCATTATTTAGATATGATAGACTCATTTAATTGTTAGAAGTCTTCATCCCCCACATTTATTTTCTCTCCTAGCCCAACATACAACTCAAATAAAAATGGCGGCTCCAGCAAATTTGATCCCAAGCACATTGTGTAGCCTGATGTATTCACAGCTGGGTTTCCTCCAACCAAAAGCAAGTCTGGGCACCTAGAAAGGACTAAACCAATATCTGATTAATTGAGTTCAAGTATAAGGAAAACAAGTTTCCCTTTAAAACAATAATAGCTAAAATTATTATTATATATTATCATATTATTATTATACAACATGTATAGATATTTACTAAGAGCCAGGTACTTTTCTAAGCCCTTTATATGCATTAATTCAGTTAACTCTTTACAGTTAAGCTGGGACTCAAGGATATCCAATTAGGAAGTGGCAGAAGCAAGATTTGGACCCAGATAATCTGACTCCAGCCTACTCAGCTAAACTTCTTGAATAAACCTAAAAGGGAAGGGGGAGGTTTACAATCTTGGAGCCAAGAGTTGGTCTTTTTTTTTTTCCTTTGGTTTGTTTGTTCTTTTCACTGTTAGATTTTAAACTATGAGACATGAAATACAATATACTCCTCAGCCTATGATTTCAAACAGTTTCTTCTTAGAAAGGACATCTAGGTTGATTATCGTCCTGATCTTTTTTTCTTTTTCTTTTTCTTTTTTTCTATGTTCCACTTCCTCAACACTCTTCCTTTAACCTACGTTGCTAATTTCAGATCAGGAAGATTAAGAAGAATAAATAACTTTTCTGTGAATTATTCTACAGGAAGTTCAACCTGATCAAGCCTGCTTGTCAGTGGTAAAGCAAAAACAAACCAATGCTGAGCCCCACCAGGGTTTCCGAGCACAAAGATGAACGACAAAGTCAGCTCCTTCAACAGACAGGTCCTGTGCAGAAAGTGTCCATACCGCCAAGCAACTGATCAGCTTCCCCACTTTTTGCACATAATGCTTTAGTGGGGTGGGGGGAATCAGAAGTTGAGTGATATACTTACACATTACAAGAGCGTTTCCAGTTTCAATATATCACAAATCCATAATTGTATTTTCTTTTTAAGGTACAATGGACAGCAGTACATTTTCAGCATTTATACATTTTCCTTAATTGAACCTGGTTGACCAGCTTATAGAGACAAGTTTAAAACAAGAACCACCTTTTTCTTTTTTACATTCAATTATATTTTTGAGGAACCGTTATATACTGGAAGGAAGGGAGGAAGACAGATTGTGTATTTATCTCTTTCTAATAAGTGGATTCAATTGAACAAATGTGTTCCAAGTTGGAAGTACAGCTGCCATTTACTAGCTGTGTGACTTTGAGCAAGTTGCTTAACTTCTCTGTGCCTGAGATTTCTCATCAGTAGGTAGGCAAAATAATACTCTCTCAGAGATTTATGACATATAATGTTAAATTATATATAACTATTATGTTATATGTAAAATACATGTTAATATATTTAGTAATATATACTATGCAATATATAATACATATATATATATATATATATATGGCACATAGTACCTGGCATATAGCAATGGCTTAATTAATGTTTATCATTATTATACATTATATAATAATGTATAATAACATACATTTTTTTAAAGATTTTATTTATTTTTAGAGATAGGGGATGGGAGGGAGAAAGAGAGGGAGAAAAACATCAATGTGTGGTTGCCTCTCGCGTGCCCCCCACTGGAACCTGGCCCACAACCCAGGCATGTGCCCTGACTGTGTATCGAACTGGCAACCCTTTGGTTCACCAGCTGGCACTCAATCCACAGGACCACAACAGCCAGGGCCATGTATGTTATTATTCATTATTATTATGATAAGAGCCCTCATGCCAGACCATGACACACTGACCTCCCCAACTGTCCCATGTTGTTAGAAAGGGACCATCACACTGAGGAATGACTTTGTCCCATCCATGATCTTTACATGGGCCTTTAATCTCACATCCATATTTTTATCCAATGAAAAAAGTTTCCGGAAAGAAGGCCTCTATGCAGTCACGTACTTGAACTGAAATGTTTCCATGTTTGGACTTACTGCCTGTCAACTGGTTAACAGAGTCCACAGACAAGTGTGTATAAGGTATGTAGCTTAGGAATCATAAAGAGAAACGAAATGAGGTGACGACATTAGGTTTCACATTCTATGCCTTTTCCTTCTGCTCCTTCAATTATAGAAACCCGTGGGGTAGGCACGGAGATCAGAAAGTCAGAGCTCATTTAATTGTAGTGTCTGCAGAGCCCAATATTAACAAGGCTGTGAAGTTGGATGCTTATGAGCACCATTTCTGGTATAAAGAGACAAGGTATAGTTCTGGCTCTATATCTCGTCTTCCATGGGACCTTCAAGAAGTCACTTAACCCCTTTGAGAGTAATCTTGGTCTTGTATCCATTGCCCCAAGGAACAGACTCTGGGAGGGAGAGCTGCAGGTAGAATGGTTACTGGGAGTGCTCCTGAAAACAGCGCCTATACAGGGGTGAGGGGAGGATTTGCAGCAGAACTGAACAATGACGCAATTGCGATGAATGCCTCAGCCCGTCCCATGTGGCGCTCTGCTGGGATGGCCATAGAGATGATCCAAATTGAGGCTGGAACTGGCTTTCTCTCCCTGCATCAACCAGGCACTCCGTACGAGAGTGGGCTTTATTTCAGGAAGGAGGACGAATTTTGCCCCCAGGGAACACCTGGCAATGTCTGGAGACATTTTTGGTTGGTGCAACTGGAGGAGGGCTGCTACTGGCATCTAGTGGGCGGAGGCCAGAGATGCTGCTAAACATCCTACAAGGCACAGGACAGGCCCTCAAGACAAAGAAGTATCATCCCACGATGTCAAAAGGGCTGGGATGTCTCAAGGATAAAGGCTGCCCTTGGAGGGGACTCATAGTTTCGAAAAAAGCAGCTTCTTTCAGCAAAGGGCAATGTCTGAAGAGGGACTCATCAGAAATGTGAGTCATCAGCAGCCAACAGTCCGGGCAGCTCGGGGAGTAAGTGACCGAATCCTGAATGAGGGATGTGGAGAGCATATCACAGCGTCTACCATATCCTTTTTTTAAATCAACTTCTAGCTCTGGCTGGTGTGGCTCAGTGGATTGAGTGCCAACCTGAGAACAGGGGGGTCGCTGGTTGGATTCCTGGTTGGGGCGCATGCCTGGGTTGCAGGCCATGTCCTTGGTGGGTGGCTTGCAAGGGGCAACCACACATTGATGTTTCTCTCCCTTTCTCCCTCCTTTCCCCTCTTTCTAAAAACTAAATAAAATCTTTTTTAAACAAGTTTATATTCTCTAAAAAAGAATATAAACTTTAAAAAATCAACTTTTAACTATGCAAGCAATTCTTGAGTCCCTTCCCCTTACAAAAATTAAAATGTTCTAAATCCGGGTTCCTCAACCTCGGCACTCTTGGCATTTTAGGCGAGGAAGTCTGTGGTGCGGGCTGTTCTGTGCCTTGGAGGATGTTCAGCAGCATCCCTGGACTCCACCCTTTAGATGCCAGTAGCACCTTCCCTTCCCCCTAGTTGTGATAACCAAAAATATCTGGGGACAGTGACTAATGTATCCTGGAGGGCAGAATTGCCTCCGATTGAAGACCACTGTTCTGGGTAAATTTAAAATAGTGCTTTACTACAATTACCCGTCTTAGGCCTGTCCCCTATCCCAGAGGGATATCATTAGGGCACCGAACCACACCCACCCCAGGCCCTAGTTCTGTGAATTTCCCAGGATTATAAGCAATTGCCTCCATTGATGCCCTCTGCCAGGGGATTAGATTTTCTGTTCCCTTCACCCTAACATATAAGAGATGACCCCTAACCCATAACATGGGTACACCATAACGAACATAACCATTCCCCTATTGATGGACCTCTAAGTTGTCTCCAATTTTTCACCTGAACAATGTACTTCTGAATTCAGACTTTTTGTCTTTAAATTGTTTTGAATTGGAATGATAAAGAGATCACTCCCTTATTCCTTCCAAAAACATAGTATGAATATTAACTGCACACTCAGACTCAGAGAGTTTTAATTCTTGTATGGTAGATAACAAATAAAATACAATGTAAAATAATAGAATGTAACATCACATAATAAGACAACAGTGTACACATTCCATGATAATGCCACTCTGAGAGTCTATGGGCCGTGGTTGGTTTTTACTAGTCATGTGCCCATGCTTCATGCAGCTTAAAGGCTCTATTTTCCAGGAATTCAGTTGAGAAATCTGAGTATATATGGCCCTTCTTGCAGGAGAAAGATCAAGCATCCAGTCACTTAGAGCAGCCTCCAGGGTAACATTTCAGGACGGGACTGCAGGTTGAAAGCTCCCGGGGAGGCGAGTTCTGCACGTCAGGTCACTAGCGCTTGTTAACATGCTTCCTCTTTAAGAAAGGGCCGGGGGATGGCCTACTAATTCCCTCTTTCATTAAGTCTCGGCATCATCATTAATTAACACAGCCGCTATGGAAATGCAATTGGAGTGTTTCAGAGTCAAAGACGGATTGAATCAAGTTTAGGGAAGGCTTTCGAATTGGAAGCTCCAGTCTCTAAAGCCGCATAGCCATTACTCTGTCTCACATGACAGGCAAACAGTAAGTCCACAAAGGTACTGGTTAGGAAGTGAGGAATTAAATTGGGTTCCTAGACCCAATCCCAAGGACATCATCTACTAGGGGATAGCTTCAGGTTCCATAGGTTAGGGGTTCAATCCCACAAGACTGCCTTCCCCCCAAACACGCTTACACTTTAGAGCCCAGCCGCAAGCCCCGGTCATCTGTGCTTTTCCAGCCAATGGGCCACAGACTGGAGGTCCGAATGACCGCCCCAACTCAGAAAGCCAATCGCAAGTCCAGGTTGTCCCCCGTACTTCTGACCAACTGGCTATAAGTCAGAGGTTCCCGCAACCCCCTCCTTGGGTTTGATTAATTTTGCTAGAACAGCTCTTAGAACTCAGACGAACAGGTTACTTAATGGATCACTGAGTTATTGTAAAAAGAGGATATAACCCAGGAACAGCCAGATGGAAGAGAATGCATAGGGCAAGGTAGGTAGGAAGAGGCGTGGAGATCCCATGCCCCCTCCAGGTGGGACACTCTCCACATCTCCACGTGTCCAAACTTTCTGAACCCTGGCCCCTTGGGTTTTTATGGAGGCTTCATTACATAGGCATGATTGACTAAATCATTGGCCAATGGCAACTGATTCACCCTCCAGCCCCCCCCTCCCTCCCCCGAGGTGGGGTTGGGGGGTGGGAAGTTACAAGCCTCTAATCGCATGCACGGCTGACTTCACTGGCAACCAGCCCTCATCCTTAGGACCCTTCCTGGTCACCTCATTAACATAACAGCAGACAACTTTTTTTACTCTCAACACTTACGAAATTCCAAGCAGTGAGCCAGGAATCATTGATGAAGACCAAATACGTATAAGAAATATACTTTGGTCATCTGAATAACCAAATATGTATTTTTTATAAATCACACTATTACAGGAATGTTACGCCAGGACTCTTCATGCTGTTATGTTGAAAGGGATTGACGTTATGTCTAGGGCTGTTGCTTATTGCTTATAATATATTACATTTTTCTCCAGGCTATTTAGCTCCTGACATTAAAAAATAGTTCAATTTGCTCTTGTCTGGAAAACAACTGTGCAATCACACAGATGTTCTTTGATAGGCTTGGAACCTGTTCCTCCCTTCTCATCAGCACCACCAGAGGTATTAGTCAGGCCTTAATTGTTGTTGGGTTTTTAGGGCTATTAATAGGCAACCTCTTCCCTCACCCAAATTCAGAATAAATTGAAAGACAATGCTCGTGTCAGAGGGAAAACAAAGGATCACCACTCTCCCTGGTAGAGCTGATTGCAGAACGTGGTTTCCCACCTGAGGACAAGTGGGCTTGCAAACATTTCACCCCTGTGAGTATACTCAGTTATTAGTTGTGGGGCCACCAGGGTCATTGATAGATAAGCCCCAAATCTTGGTGGTTTGGCACAATAGGAGCTTAATTCGTGCTCCATAAATTCCTGAGCAGTGGAGCATCTCCTCCAACTGAAGATTCAGGAATCCATGCTCCTGGATTCCCATTGCGTGGCTCTGCCGTCTTCAACCCAAGGAAGCACGTCTGCACTAAGTCAGGGGCCTGGGAAGGAAGTGTTCTTGGCTGACAGAGGGGACTACAGGCGCAAAGGCCCTGGCCTGTGTGCAAGCCGCCTGCAGCACAGGGACAGCGCCAGTGTAGGAGCGGAGGTAAGCAGGAGAGTGGCACAAAGTTTCAGGAAATTTTAGGCAGTAATACAGACCTTTAGAGGGGAAGGCACACACTGAACAGTAAACATAAGGGAATGAAGGGGGCCACGAGGGGACTGGAGTGAGGGCATGATTCCTATAGGAGGTCCTCACTTCTCAGCTCAACCAAGAGTTGAAAGACAGGAACATGAGCCCAATACGGACAGTTCATCTGTTGCTTAAAGAATAGGTACTGGGAAGAGATGGTCTCTGAAAGTCTGATGCATAAAATACTCATGGGCTTATGCTTTATCCTGTAACTGCTGGAGCCTCTGGAAGATGTAATATCAGGTCGGCCAACGAGTCCGTTACGTTTTTTCCGTAGGATGGCTCTAGTAGTGCTTAGGTTGTCTTTAATTTCATTTGAAACAATTTTTATTAGATTGTATTGTATCAGCTGTCACATCAGCATGCCTTTAAAAAAGACTTATCAGCCCTGGCTGGTGTGGCTCAGTGGATAGATAGCCGACCTGCAATCCAAAGGGTGATTCCAGGTCCATGAGTGACTGCAATTTCCAGAGCCGCTCCCAAACCAGAAATGAGCCACCAAGATTTAGGGCTGTCTGCTGCACACCCCTGTGATTCTCCACCTGACAACTGTCTCTGACGTGGATGGACCCCGTTCAGGGCAGGCCAGGGTGCTGGGGGCTGTCCCAGGAGCACCCTTGGCAACAGTGACGGTGCTCATCCCTAAGGTGGGACAAACCTGAGACGGGTTCTATGTGCCTTGGAATCTTCTAGAAACCCCTAGAGAAACCCCACTTGCTCACAGAGGTCACCTGTGAGGGCTTTCTTCCCTTCCCTGCCTCCCAGGACTGCCTCCCAAATGAACTGTTGCACCTGAATCTTTGTCCGCGGCTCCTGGAGAAACCCAATCCCAGATGCCTCTTTCTGAAGGCCCCACCTCTGACCTCGCTAGAGGGCTGGGCAACAGGTGCCAGAGCCAGGCTGTGGAGTGGGAAGTAGGCCTGATCATCCCAGCTAAAAACCTGGTGTCTTGGAGGTTGAGAGCAGCCCAGGCCACTTCCACTTTTCAAATTACAAAAAAGAAAAAGAAAAAATACCAACACAGGGTAACCAGCATTGCGGCTGACTCTCCTTGCCCAGGCCTGTCAGAGGTGAAGAGAAGTCTCAGTGGGGCCAGGGCCTGCCCTGTGCTAAGCACCGAGGGTTCATATTTCCAGTCTCCGAGCGGAGGATTTGGTCTGCGCAGTGGAGAAGGAGGAGGGCGGGGAAGGTGAGTGGAGGGGGCTGCCTGGAAACCTTGCCTCCTCCCCTCAGTTCCTAGGCCCCTCGAGCTGAGCATTTTAACCTAATTTCTGCAGGGTAACGGAGTTAGGGCGCCCCTTGCTTCCTGCCTCTGGTCTCCCAGCACAAGTCTTCCTTGGGTTGACAGGAAGGAAGCCCGACTGTGACCCGTGGCAGCCAATGCACACAGCTCTGATTCCGTGGACCAGCAAAGTCACCTGTCTTGAGTGGCTTCCTTGGTCAGGAACGACACCCTCCTTAGATCTCATAATGTGAGAGGGCATCTTAACCCTCCTTGAACTCACACTTGAAAACCAGCTTACCACTTACTTCCCGCTAGCCCAGGAGCAACCCCTCTCTCCAGGCAATAGTAGAGCACAGTGGTTTGGGTTTTTGGCTCAGGTTTCAGAGCCGCCTAAATCAATGCCTGCTTTCTCCCCAGCACTGCCTTCCTTTCCAGCCCCTACTATGTGGGGACAATTCACACCTTAAGAAAGAGCACTGGCATTGAACAGTGCAGGGGCTGGGGACCTTGCAGGAAGGAATGTGGGAAGAAAGGAGGGAGGAAGCGATTCCAGTCTCAGTGTCCTCAGGTCTAAGGAGGGAGGGTGTAGAGAGTTGGATGGCAAGTCACTGAGCTCTCAGGAGAAAAGAGCATCTTGAATCAGAAACATTTTGTTTCTGGATTTTCATAGCAAGTGTGCATCACACACAAAATGTGAATGACTATCTTGCTGTTAAAAGAATCGAGTAAACAGTCAGGTGAGGCCAAACTGCCTCTTTAACTTCCATAAATACTGTCATCGATATCAGTGGGGACTTTCTGTCTTTCCTAGTTCTGAATCTATCCTTTTTTGTTGCTGTTGTTTCTTTTTCTTTTTAGAATTTACAACTTTTTTTGGTAATTTATTTATTTATTTTTAGAGAGAAGGGAAGGGAGGAAGAAAGAGAGGGAGAGAAACATCAGCCCTGACCATAGAGTGCCAGCCTGCGACCCAAAGGGTTGCTGGTTCGATTCCCAGTCTAGAGCACATGCCTGGGTTGCAGGCCAGGTCCCCAGTAGGGGGCGCACAAGAGGCAACCACATATTGATGTTTCTCTCCCTCTCTCCCTCCCTTCCCTTCTCTAAAAATAAAGAAATAAAATCTTTTAAAATATTTTTTAAAAAGTAAAAAGAGAGAGAAACATCAATCAGTTGCCTATTGTACACCCCCGAGGACTAACCTGCAACCCAATCATGTGCCCTGACCCGGAATTAAACCCGCCATCTTTCACTTTGAGGGATGATGCCCAATCAGCTGAGCCGCATCCTGTACCAGGGCCCTGTACCTGTCCTTTCTTGCAGACAAGGGAGCCCTTGGCCTCTGCTAGGCTTTCGCTGGATACTGATGCGAACCATCCAGGGAGCGTGCCTGGGTCCCATCCCTGGGCTTCCTCCCTCTGCTGCACAAGTGTAGGCAGTGGACTGCGCCCCGCCTTGGCCCAGTGCTGGGGGACCTCCCTAAGTTCCTGCTACCTCCATCCCTACGTCTGTCCATCCCCACAGCCCTACTGCCAGGTCACCTGGAGGCTGGCCACAATCCGCCCCGTGCGGGTAGCATGCAGGGATGTCGTGGGAGTGCTGTCTGGGCCACTCTGCCCGTCACGCCTCTGTACTGCCGTCACCGGGGCAGCTATTCAGAGCCCCCCTCCACTCCCAGGGTCTGAATCAGGCATGGGCTGAGGGCCTCCTCCCGCACGTCCACTCCATCACACACTGCGTCCCCTCCAGGCCTTCAGCCCTCCGGGCGCCTCGTCCCCCGTGGCAATCCGCTGGGCCTGAAAACTGGGCCTCTGGCTTCTTCTTCCCCTCTCCTAATTGTCTTCAAGCTCTTTGGTCACTTATAATCTCAAGGTATTTTCAAACACTATATAAATACTTACATATTTTTTAATTTAAGAATATTAAATAGCCAAAAAGGATGTAATGTTGGCATACTGTAAATACTGACATTTTAAAACAGTTTCATCACACCAAAATTATCCCTAAAGAATATCAATACCATGATAATTTGATTTCTACCATCATCCATTAAAGAGAAACCATAAACAGCTCTGGTTTGTGTGGCTCAGTGGATTGAGCACCAGCCTGAGAACCATAGGTGGCCGGTTAGATTCCCAGTCAGGGCACAGGCCTGGGTTGTGGACCGGGGTTCCCCAGCTGGGGGTGTGAGAGAGGCAACCGATCAGTGTGTCTCTCACACATTGATGTTTCTCTCCCTCCCGTCTCCTCTCTCTAAAAAGTAAATAAAATATTTTTTAAAAATAAAATTTAAAAAAAGCCATGAACAAAATGGAACTTTTACTTTGTCCCCTTTGGTTCTTCAATTTCCATTCCACCATATCCCCTCAAAATTTTATCCTAATATATATTTGGAGGGTTATCAGTAGGGAGGGGGAAGTGGGGAATGGGGGGAAACGTGCAGGGATTAAGAAGTATAATTGGTAGGTACAAAATAGACAGAAGATGTCAAGAGCAGTACAGGAAATGGAGAAGCCAAAGAACTTACATGCACGACCCGTGGGTGTGAACTAAGGGGGGAATTACTGGGGGGAATGGCGGTACCGGGTGGAGGGGGACAAGAGGGGAACAATTGGGACAACTGTAATAGCATAATCAATAAAATATATTTTTTTAAGAAGCTAATCACTCGGCCTACCTCCTCCTAAAGCTCATTTTGGCAAAGTTGTCTCATCTTAGCAGCTTGGATATTTAATTGGCTTAAAATATAAAAAATGTTATGAAACTCTAGAGAAGACATCCTACAATCATCCTGAAAAACACACTTACTATGTGACGAAAGGAGCACAGTTATTTTAGATTTTATTTATTTATTTTTAGAGAGAGGGGCAGGGAGGGCGAGAGGGAGGGAAACATTGTCGATTGCCTCTAGCAAGGAGCATTCCAACTGGGGACCAAACTTGCAACCCAGGCATGTGTCCTGACTGGGAATTGAACAGGCGACCTTTTGCTTTGCAGGACAACACCCAAATGAACCACACTGGTCAGGGCTAGGAGAAGAGTTTTAAGAGTGACAGTTGAAAAAACAAAGTGGAACTGCCTTTTGAACCAGCAATACCACTGCTGGGATTATACCATAAGAATCCTGAAACACCAATTCAAAAGAACCTGTGCACCCCAATGTTCATAGCAGCACAATTGACAGTAGCCGAGCGCTGGAAGCAACCTAAGTGCCCATCAGTAAATGAGTGGATCAAAACACTATGGTACATTCACACAATGGAATATTATGCAGCAGAAAGAAAAAAGGAGCTCCTACCCTTCGCCACAGCATGCAAGGAACTGGAGAGCATTGTGATGAGTGAAACAAGCCAGGCAGTGGAAGACAAATACCACATGATCTCACCTATAAGTGGAACCTAATAAACAAACCAAGCAAGCAAAATTTAGCTGGAGACATTGAAATAAAGAACAAACTGACAGCGACCACAGGAGGCGGGGATAACAGGGAAGAAGGGGAAGGGTCGTCAAGGAACATGTATGAAGGACCCATGGACAAAGCCAAACCGGGGGTAGGACTGAGAGTGGGAGGTAGGGGTGGGTGGGGAGGGGGGGGATGGAAACAACTGTAATTGAATAACAATTTTTTAAAATTTTTTTAAAAAAAGAGTGGAAGTTGAGAGAGGCCACCCACAGTGGATGCTATAGAAACTATAGGAGCGATGGCCCCAGCTGACTAAGTGTTATCCACAGGACCTTTGCAATTAGAGGAAGTGAGAGTATTCCTTCCACTAAGGTAGCTAATCAGGATGCAAGCTTAGACACAGCTTCCCGTCCCTTCGGGGGACATTGAGAATGAAGGCAATGCAGCAGAGACTAAAAGCCACTGATGGAGGCTAGAGCCGTCCGCTCCTGAATCCAGCCTTCTCTGGCACTTCTTCATTGCATGAGCCAATACACTCTCTTTTAGGCTTAAGCCACTTTGAATTTGGTTTCTGTCTCTTGTAACTAAGAGTTCTGACTAACCCAGGACAAGACCGGAAAGGGCTTGATGCAACTTTGAGGAAGTGAAAGAAAGCAGAGGCCTGGGGGAGCAACTAGGGGCCAGGTTACAGTCGGCTTATAGGCTACAGTAAATATTTTAAATTTTTGACTCAGTGAATTGGGAAGCCACTGGATGGTCTGAAGCACAAGAGTCATATGAAAATGGTTTCTCCAGAGACACAGGGCATTGAAATGTGTTATTAGCTTCTCGGAGTCAACAAATAGGCTAGGTTTCAGTGTGCTGACTTGAATGAAACTCCACTGTTAAGGGCACTGGCTGCTAGAATTTTTGTGTCCAAACGCCTGCGGTGATCTTTCTGGATATGAGCCATTGGAAAGAGGGCAGAATAATACAAAAGTATTTCTGGAATAATAGCTACAGGAATAAAGTGATTTATTTATTTTTCTTTCTTTCCTTCTTTTAAGGAAGGTAGGCTCTGTGTGTCTGCGTTGATTGTATTGATTGATTGGAAAGACTACACCAAACCAGTAACAGTGAATTACAACGAAGGAGTGGGCTTTCTTCTTCACACACTTTATAACAAGCATGAATAACTTTTAAAATTAATAAAGAAGAAATATTCTAACTGCTGGGAGGTAATTATGTCAATATCTATTAAAATTTTTTACATGCACGTCCATTTCCTTTTAACCAGCATTTTCATGGTGGGGATCCCATTTATACAACAGGAGTTAGCAAACTTTCTCTGTAAAGGGCCAGATCCTAAATATTTTAGGCTTTGCTTGCCATCTAGCCTCTGTCTCAATGACATGGGAAAGCAGATATAGATTATGTAAATGAATGAGTTTCGCTATGTTCTAATAAAACACTGTTTACAAAAACAGGTGGTGAGCTAAATTTGGTCTGTAAAATACGGTTTGTTGACCCTTGCTATAGAAAAGAGAGCATGTAACGATATAAGTGCTGGGATTTTTATTGCAGAAATGTTTGAAGGGGGGAAAAAAAGCTAAAGATCGGGTATAAACATCCATCCATTAGTGCAGTGATTTTTCAACCTTTTTCATCTTGCTGCACACAAACTAATTACTTAAATTCTGTGGCACACCAAAAAATATGTTTTTTGCTGATCTGCCAAAAAAATAGATATAATTCTGATTCATTCACACTAGACAGCTATTGTTGTGTTGGCTGTTGTCTTTCACTTTGATAATTTAAGAGAAAAGAGGCCAGTGCCCCTGACTAGATAGTCAGGTACTGCAGGTTTTAAAATTTTTTCTGGCACACAGGCCGAAAATCGCTCCATCAGTGGAATGGTTGATAAATTGTGGTGTGTTATTCTATGGAATTAAATGCAAATATTAATAAGAACACTTAGATCTATACCTATTGACCAGGATGAATGCTACAAGGCATTAAGTGAACAAAGAGGTTTGCAGAAAATACAACCAATATGCACAGTAGCTTTTCACTAACCTATTGGCACCAAGTAACTCTGCAGGGCCCTCACTGGGGGAGGAATGCACTTCCCAGACGCACTGCTGAGCTTAGCCACATGACTGGCTTTGACCAATGGAATGTTAGCAAAGACCCTGTGAACAGAGACTTCCATGTGCTTGCATAGTTCGACTTGGCCTTTGGATCTCCCGAGGCTGCCTTGATTTGAACATGTCCCAAGTAACCACTGGTCCAAAGGGAATGAAGAACACGTGGAGCACACTCAGTTCACTGCTCCAGCAACCCAAAGCAGAACTTCCCAGCTGAGCCCAGCCAAGAACTGCAGACTCATGAGCATGAGAATGTTATAAGATTCTGAGTTCATTTCTTATGTAGCATTAAGGTTACAGTATAATTGATGGACATCTGTCGTTTTGCCACTCCAGCACCCTGGTTTTCCTTTAAGGAACCACCCCTTTCCCGTTCTCCGTCTATGTGGAAGGCATGGAGTGGCCTGGGCTAAAGGGCCAGCTTGTGAGCCATTAGTGAGCTTCAGCTGGCTCGAACAGGCTCACAGAACAGTAGAGCTGATGGTGAAATCACAGGAGTTTAGTAAAGCAGTTGATGTCATGTCTGTAACTTGATTTGACTATGCTGAGAGTATTTACACCACAGAGATTGGCCAACAATAGAAATGAAAGTGTTTTTTCCCCCAAAGCCAGTTCTTAGACATTTATCAGCACACCAGTGCAGGTGATTCAGGACTGGTTAGTCAGAGGGCCACAGTTTCCTAGCCAGAGAGCAGGACTGAGCATGTCACCTGAGTCAGGCCATGACAACTCAGGTATTAGAAAAAAAAAGACATTATGTTCTACTGAGGTTCTTGCAAAGGAAAGATTAAGCCTGGAGCTTCCAGGAGCCACCTGTAGAGAGTAAAGCCTTTGTAATAAGACACAAGAGTTGGTGAGGACCCAAGACCTGTTGGCATTATTTGAGGTCTTTGATCCAGCACTGCCTGAAAAGAGCATTTCCCCTCTCTAAAGTATTCCCAGCTCTACAAGCTATGCATGCATTCTTTCAGTATCCACACTCTCGGTGCTCCCCTCCAAATGCCCTTGGCCCGCCTCTGAGGTCAGCTACAACTAGGACAGCACTGGATGTTCTCAGCCTTCTACCTCACACAACTGCGTGGCTTAGCCTGCGGGTCCCCAGCATAGGCTCCAGGGCAGCCCAGAAAAAGTGTCAGGGACTTGATGCCACCAAAGGGATAAAGGAGTCATTGGATAAGTACCCCAGCTTCTCAGTTCCCTAGAGGGATGATCCTGAGGACAGTTTTTTTCTTTTCCAACCTGCATCGAAAAAGGAATGCAGGGAACCCATACATCACACCTTACTTTCTGCAGCTCAAGGTTTTTTAGACTGTGCTATAACCCAGATGCATCCCTGGTTTTAAGGCTCAGATCTAAGCATTTGTGTCCCACAAAAGCCTGGCACAACGTGCAAGAAACATCCAACCTGGGGAGGATACTTTGTCCATGGTTGATCTGCCCAGGAACAAGTTCTGGCTGAAAATAGCAAACTAAAGTTAGCTGGGATATTCTGCCTCGGGGCCTCCTTCAGGAACATCCTGTCCAGAGGAAAGGATATTTAAGGAGAAAGGAAGCAGTGTGAGTTCAACTCAGCCAAGTAACAGGAAGACTATCTCAAACACAAAGTGTGGTTCTGGTCTGTGTATGCTTGCATTTGGTATATCATTGTCTTCTTTAATTTTCTCATGTTTTAACTTTTTCTTGTGCTTCTTTTTCTTTCCTTTCATTTGCACTTTAAAGTAGGTTTTATCATCCCCCTTTCCTGACACTAGGCTTCAGAGGGTTACACCGCTTGACCAAGACAAAGCAGTGGCAGAGCTGGGATTTGAACCTGAGCCCTCTTTCCTCCAGGTTTACAGGCACATAGTGGGTGATCAATAAGTACGGTGTATAAATAAATAAAGGAAGCCCCAGCTTACAGGAAAGGAATCTAAATCTACAAGGATTCTGGATCACATGGAATTCTCAACTCCCATTTACAGTAAAAAGTAGTAATAACAAGATAGTAATAATAAAGCAACAGTGAGAATCTGGCACTGTGTTCATACCCATTTTACAGAGGAGAAGACTGAAAGTCAGAAAAGTTAATCCCCCCCTTTCCATAGGCGTGACAATATTTTGCCTTGCTCAGGACTCTGTATCTTAAGCCTGATAAATAGTTTATGCAAAGTTCCACCCAATTCATGAATCTCTGTGTAGCTCCTTCTTAAGCAAGAGAAATTTCCTTTTCCATACTTCACTAGCATACCCTCTCTACTCACCCACCATCAAAACATATACTGGAAATCCAAGGAAAATAAAAGGATGTTCAGTTAGGACTCTTGAGGTTGCAAGTAACAGAACCCAGCTCATACTGGCTTAGGCATTAGAGAGAGTTCTGGGCTTATCCTTGGTTAGTCCAGGAGACAGGCTGAATTCAGGTATAGCTGAATCCAAGAGCTCAAACAATGTCATAAGGAATCTGTCTTCTCCATCTCTTGGATGACAGTTTTTCCTAATTTCCTCTTTTTTTTTTTAAAGATTTTATTTATTTATTATTTTTTAGAGAGGGGAAGGGAGGGAGAAGGAAAGGGAGAGAAACACCAATGTGTGGTTGCATTTCACGCGCCCCCTGCTAGAGACCTGGCCTGCAACCCAGGCATGTACCCTTCACCAGGAATGGAACCAGTGACCCTTTGGTTCGCAGGTCGGTGCTCAATCCACTGAGCCACACCAGCTAGGGCTAGTTTCTTTCTCTCTTTCTTTTTTTTTCTTTCCTTCCTTCCTTCCTTCCTTTTCTACCTTCCTTCCTTCCTTCCTTCCTTTCTCTCTCGCTCTCTCTCTCTCTCTCTTTCCTTCTTTCTTTCTTTTCTTCCTTCTTTCCTTCCTTCTTTCCTTCTTTCCTTCCTTCCTTCTTTCCTTCCTTCCTTCCTTCCCTCCTTCCTTCCTTCCTTCCTTCCTTCCTTCCTTCCTTCCTTCTTTCTTTCTTTCTTTCTTTCTTTCTTTCTTTCTTTCTTTCTTTCTTTCTTTCTCTCTCTCTCTCTCTCTCTCTCTCTCTCTCTTAAAAAAAAAAAGTTCAGCCCTGGCTGGTGTGGCTCAGTGGATTGAGTGCCGGCCTGTGAACTGAAGAGTTGCTGGTTCGATTCCCGGTCAGGGCACATGCTTGGGTTGTGGGCCAGGTCCCTGGTTGGGGGCATGCAAGAAAAAACCAGCTGATGTTCCTCTTGCACAAAGATGTTTCTCTCCCTCTCTCTCTTCCTGCCTTCCTTTCACTCTCTCTCTGAAATCAATAAATAAAATTTTTTTTAAAGGAAAAATTTTTGAATTTATTGATTTCAGAGAGAGAGGGGAAGCGGGAGACAAAGAGAGAAAAACTTCAGTTTGTTGTTCCACATATTGATACATTCATTGGTTGATTCCTGTATGTGCCCCAAATGGGGATCAAACCCGCAACCTTGGTGCATCCAGACAATGCTCTAACAACTGAACTGCCTGGCCAGGGCAAATTTTCCTTTGTTTTGACCTCATGCTCACGGAGACTCTCTTTTCTTGGGGGCCCCTTGGAGCTCCAGTTTTACATTCAGTTTGGTAACCCCTGCAAAGGGGGACTCAGTGCTAATGGCTCCAGTAAAAGCCCAGGACTGAATTTCAGTGGCTCTGATAGGCTCAGTTTTGGTCATGGACTCATCTCCTGAACGAATCACTGTGGTCAGGATGACAGAACGTTCTGATTGACCAGGCCTGGTTACATGTCCGCGCCTAGAGCCAAAAAGCACGCCCAGCTCCTCCTTAACTGCATATTTCCCCAGAGAAATCAGGGTCCTGCTGATTTGACATAACTGTACTGTGGACCACTCAAAGTTTAGAGTCAAGGGCCATCCCAACATAATCTTTTCTTAAAGATTTTGTTTATTTTAAGGGAGAGGGGAAGGAAAGGAGAAAGAGAGGGAAAGAAACATCAATGTATGAGAGACATCAATCAGTTGCCTCTTGCACGCCCCCAACTGGGGACCCAGACCACAACCCAAGCATGTGCCCCTACTGGGAACTGAACCAGCAACCTTTCAGTTCACAGGCCAGCACTCAGTCCACTAAGTCACACCAGCCAGGGCACAACCTAATCTTTTTAAGCACCTAGCCGGCAACTCTTTTTGGTGCTTGGGGAAAGAAAGCTTTAGACCTGGACTACCCCATCCCGAGGCCCCTGCACACTCACTGTGGAGCAGAAGCTGGAATTTTAGGAAAACAGAAAGCATATTAACACCACCACACCCTGTGCTGGGTTGAATAGCGTCTCCCCAAATAAATGTCCATCCAAAACCTCAGCATGTGACCTTATTTAGAAACGGGATCTTTGCTGATATAATCAAGTTAATGTAGAAGAAGAAAAAAAATCTCTTTTCATTCCACCCTTCCAAATTTTCAGCTGGGGCCCCTGTAACAAAAGACAGTTTAACAAGAGAAAAGCATACAAATTTATTTAATAATGTAAAGTTTATGTGACATGGGAGCCCTTATAAGGAAATGAAGACCCAAAGTAACTGTTAACTGTGTCTGTTTTTATACTAGATTTGTTGATGATTGGAGAGTTGTGGGGAAATGTAAAACAATAAAAAGCTATGTGAGCTAGGAGTAGTAGCCTGGGGAAACTTAGCAAGGCCTGTTCCCTCAGATTCCTGTCAGTGACCCTCCATTTTCAGAGATAAGGCTGCTGCTTATCTCTGGCACAGGGAGGGCACCTCTCACATGAGGGTCTTAGGACCTGCTTCAGAGGAAGATTGAAAAGTCCTTCCTGCACCTGTTCTTCTCAAATCCTTCAGCTTAAATATTCAATATGCAAAAGTGCCATATGTTGGCCTAGCACATCTTGAAGCCCACCATTCAGATGAGGTCATACTGGCCCTGGCCGGGTGGATCAGTTGGTTGGAGCATCATCCCATGCATCAAAGGGTTGCAGGATCGATTTCCAATCAGGGCACATATCTAGGCTGCAGGTTCGATCCCTGGTCAAGGCATGTATGGGAGGCAACCAATTAATGTTTCCCTCTCACATCAATGTCTTTCTCTCTCTCTCTGTCCTCCCTTCCTGTCTTTCTAAAATCAATAAATATATCCTTGGGTGAAGATAAAAATTATTTTAAAAATAATGTTTAAAAAGATGAGGTCATACTGGACTCAAGTGGGCCCTAATCCAAAGACTGGCATCTTTAGAACAGAAGAGACACAGACACAGAGCAGAAGGTCATGTGGCAATGGAAGCAGTGGCTCAGTGACACAGCCATGAGCCAAGGAACAGCAAGCATTGCTGGCAACCACCAGAAGCCAGGAGCTGAGGCACGGAACAGATTCTCCCTCAGAGCCTCCAGAAGGAACCAACCTACAGACACCTTAGTTTTGGACTTCCAGCCTCCAAAAGTGCAAAAGAATGAATTTCTGTCACTTTAAGCCTCAAGGTTTACAGTGGGTTTTTGTTATAGCAGCCACAGGAAATGGATACACACCTGTGACAATTCCTAAAGAGGAAGTGATCAATTCAGTCACATTCCTTTTATGTTCATGGGAATACAATTTCTTTTCAAAGGTTTATTGCATCAGTTTTTCAAAAATCAAATCAAATTGAAGTTAAGTCAAGATCAGCCACTTTTTTCATAATGCCTACTTTGGCAGCATCTTATCTTAATCTGGCATTTATCATTGCAGCTCTCTTTGCTGGCCCAAGTGACAAGCATTTGAGTGCAAATTCCATCCCTCTCCTCTGCTCTCTTTGCTATGGTTAGAAATAATACCTATAAAGTATGAAATCAAATCTACCCTACAATGACAATTATATAGCAATTATGTGTTCATTTGGGCAGGGACAGGGTAGGGACACAGGAAAATGAAATAAAATATACAATAGGGAGGTGAATTGTGGGTGTTGTCAAGTGTTAGTACTGTAGTCAGCCTAGTGGTGAAGAGCAAAGGTCTCAAGTTAGCCATACGCATGTTCAAATCAGTCACAACTTACCAGTGTAACCTAACTTCTCTGAGTATCAGTTTACTCTGTAAATTGGGGGTTTTACTCCTGCTTTTCAGCATCAGGCTTAAATGAGATAATATATGAAAAGCCCCCAGTATACCCCTGGTGAGGTAGTTCAGTTGGTTAGAGCATAGTCTCAATAAGCCAAGGATACAGGTTCGATCCCTGGTCAGGGCGCAGACAAGAAGCAGCCAATGAATGCATAAATAAGTGGAACAACAAATCAATGTTTCTCTCTGTCTCTCTCCCTTCCTCTCTCTAAAATCAATAACTGAAAAAGTTTTCAAAACTTTTCTATTTAATTTTTAAGAGAAAATACATTCATATGGTTCAAAAATAAAAATGATATAAAAAGAAATACATCAATACAACTGACTTTCACCCATCCCTAGCCACCCAGTTCCTCCCTCTCCCCGATCATTGGTAAATATTTTTGTCAGTTTCTTGTGCATACTTCCTGTATTTCTTTAAGCAAATATAAATATTTGGCTCCCTTATACAAAAAGTGGCATCCTGTGTAAATTTTTTTCTGCACATTACCTTTTTTAATTTAACAATATATCCTAGAGATTATCCCCTATCAGTAAAAAGGGACCTCCCTCATCCTTCCTTTATTTCTACATACTATTCCAAGTGTGGCTATGTCATTCCCCATTGATGAGAATTTCGGTTATTTCCACTCTTGCAGTGACCAGCAATGACTGCTGCAATGAAAAACGTGGTACTCATTTCTTCTGTACGTGTGCAGGCGTATCTGTGATAGGAGTACCTGAGAGTGGACTTGCCAGGTCAAAGGGCAAACGCCAGTGTACTTTGGACACGTATTGGTAAATTATCCCCATAAAGGCTGTATCATTTTACACTAGCAATGTATGTCAGTGGCTCATTTCCTACAGTCCCAGCAACACAGTATGTCTGACAGATGGTTATTATTTTGGTTATTGTTGTCGTACTATTGTGCAAAAACCTTTTTTGAATGTATTTGTCTATTGATAGACGTCATCTCCAACTTTATTTAAAGGAGACACCTCAGGAAAAAAAATTAGCCAAAGTTGAGAAAAAGAGCTTATAAAATTTAACCTCCTTCAGGAAAAAAAAAAAAAAAAAGGCGGCATCACAGAGCAAGAACAGTCTATAATTAAAGAGGAGCAATCAGAGAGAGAACAGGAAACGGGTCTTGGAAATATGGTTACAGGAAAGCATTTTATATCCATAAATATGCTCAAAAATAGAATAAACATGGCCAAAGACCAAATTAGTGTTTGGGAATATCAGGGCAAGGAAATCCTTCTGAATATGAAGCTAAAAATTTTGAGCAAAAAGTGCTTTAGACCTATATTTCCATATCAAACGAGCATAACTCTTGTAACAAAAATGAATTCAAGATGTATGCCAGAAAAATAAAAATGGAAACCAAAACAAGCAGAAGCCTTGGTATGCGAGAAACGATGGAATTAGCCTAAGAATGCATGACATATGGGCAGCAGGCCCAGCGAGACATCAGAACCAGAAATGAGAACATGAGGTCAACAAGCTCTATGAAAAATGCCATAAAGAAAAAACTCCATTTTTTTCACGCAAATTATATTCTTAAAGATTTAGAATGTTCTAAAAGCAAAGACTAAAAGGAATGTATCTCTTGTGTCAACAAATTTAGTGTCTTGTCCGTGAAAGCAGAATAAATACTCCCAGTGGGAATCCGGTGCACAGAACTGGTTACACAGGTGAGGGAAGATTTGGGAAGACAACAGGAGGCCAAGAGGTAGCCAGGGATTAGATGCAACAATAAATAGTGATGTGCTGATAAATGCTCAATGCCTGGATCTTGGAAAGAACCCCTGACCTGTTATGTTTTTCAATTGTGAACTGTAAATACTACTACCCTGGCCAACTTCAAGCTACCAACACAAGGTCACTGAGCATGGAGTTGGGAAGAGCTGTGTACAGTCAGTTTCTGAGCTCCAGCACACCATTGGGAGCAAGGTGCTACCACACTTTGGGGCAATGGGAGAACATCTTACTAGAACCCTGGAACCAGGGTCACTTGGTCCAAGGAGATGGGACCATAGAGGGAGTCTCATTTTCCTTTCTGTTAGTCCAATAACATAGTTGTCCTACAGGGGAAAATATTTATATAATCAGAGTATTATCGATGATGTTTATTCAAACTTCAAAATCAACAACCATCACAACATAATCATCTTAAGCAAGCTGCTGTGTGCCAAGCAGACAATTACGGCAATTATTCCAGGTGCAAGCAACACAGAAGTGAACAAAATAAAGTCCCTAAGTTAATATATCACAATTTGTTTATCCACTCTCCAACTGATGGACATTTGGGTTGTTTCCAGTTTGGGGCTCTGATGAAAAGAGTTGCTATAAACATCATTGTACAAGCTTGTGTGGTCATCTGCCCTCATTTATTTTGGGGACATACTTAGGAGCAGAATTGCTGTGTTGTATGTTAGATGTATGTTTATGTTTAATAAGAAATCACCAGAGGGTTTTCTAAAGTGGGTGTACCCTTTTATACTCCCACCAATAATACAGGAGGATTCTAGTTGCTCCACATCCTCCCCATTACTTGTTATTGTCAGCTGAGTTGTTTTCTGTTTATTTTAAATTTATCAGGTCTACTGAAGTTTTACATACAGTAGAACTCATCCTTTTTAGTTCTATGTGTTTTGATAAATACAAGGATGGGCAAAAAGTAGGTTTAAAGTTGCAATACAAATGAATAATACAATAGATAATAAATAATAATACAAGAATAACTCCATTTCGCATACTCATAGCTGTAAACCTATTTTTTGCCCACTCTTGTATATACGGTCACATAACTACTATCACAATCAAGATATAGAATTTCTAGTTGGGTGTATTGAGGCACATAATAACTGTATGTTTAACTTGGTAAGAAAATGCCGAAGTCTTTTGCAAAATTGTTGCACCATTTTGCATTCCTACAAGCAATGAATGAGAATTCCAGCTGCTTCACATCCTTGATACCACTTGGTATTGTCTGTTTTTTAAAAAGTCATTTGAATAGGTGTGTGATGGTATTTACTTGTGGTTTTAGTTTGCATTTCTCTGATGATTAATGATGCTGAATATCTTTTCATGAGCTTATTGGATATTCACATACCTTTTCTGTGAAGTGTCTGTTCAAAACGTTTATCCAGTTTTTTGCTGGGTTGTTTATCGTTGTGTCATTGAATTACAAGAGTTCTTTTTATATTCTCGATACAATTGTCAGATATATGTGTTACAAATATTTTCTCTAAGCCTGTGGCTTGCCTTTTCCTTTACTTTTTTTGTTAGTGATTCATTTTTATTTTGTTTTTCTAGTTGTCTTGACAACAATGTATAATATTCTACATACTGAGGAACCTTAAAGTTTTACAATCAAGCAATATGATGCTTAAAATTTTTATTGGCATTAAACTTACATAACATAAAGTTCACCATTTTAATGATTCAAAGTATACCATCCAGGGGTCCTTTCACTTTCTTTACAGGATATTTTACAGAGCATTTTGATAAAGTCCAACTTATATTTTTTTCCTTTTATGGTTAGTGCTACGGTGTCCTATCTAATAAACCTTTGCCCATACCAAGGCGGCCCTGTATTTCCTTCTCGCAACTCAACACCCCCTTCCTAAGCTGGACATATAACCCTTCCTAACGTGTTACGTTTAGCTTTTATGTTTAGGCCAATGAGCTTTCTTGAATATTTGTCATGTATGTTGTGAGGTAGGAGTCAAGTTCATGATTTTTAGTATGAATATACAATTGTTCCAGCAATATTTGTTCAAAAACAAAACTTTCTTTCCTCACTGAGTTATCTTGGTGCCTTTGTTGAAAATAACTTGGACACCTATATGTCAGTCTAGACTGGTTTCTCTATTCTCTTCCATCAATCTATTAATTTATCCTTACTTCTTTTACCTTTCGAGAATACAAATTGGCCCAGGTTACTCTATCATACAAACTAAATAGGCCTTGTTCATACAACCTTTCTGAGTCGAGTCTGTGCCAGTAGCTGAGAACATAATGGTGCCCAAGACCCAACACCTGCCCTGAACTGTGTGACTCACTCGGTTGGACATCGTTCCAAAGGGCAAAAGACCACTAGTTCGATTCCTGATCAGGGCACATGCCTGGGTAGCAAGTTCGGTGCCCATTTCAGGCACATCTATGAGAGGCAACAGATCTATGTTTCTCTCTCACATCAATGTTCCTCTCCCTCTCTTTTTCCCTCCCTTGCCCTCTCGCTGGAAAAGAACACATTAATTAATTAAATCTTTAAAAAAATAAAAGACCCAACACCTTCCCTTCCCTCCCGGAGCTTGGGGCAGTGACCATATGCTGGTTTTGCCTGCTCACAACCCTCTCCCCTTCCTCACACAACAGCGTCTTCCTAGTTCGCCAGTGGGGAGCCACTGCCTGTGCATTTTCATCCCATGTGGCTCAGATGAGGCTGACCTCGACACCCACTTCCTAAGGTGGACACGTAACCTTTTCAAAGGTAGACATGTAACCCAGGTTTCGCCAATGGGCATCAGCACTGCACATTTTTCTAGAACTACTGGGAAAATTAGTTTTCTTTTTTTGGTAGCTTTTGAAGTTGGGGAGCTAAAGAGGGCCACGATTGCCTAAGAACAATGCCAACAGCAGAGTTTATAGGTAAGAGTTTATAGATGACAGATGCCCATCATTTGAGCAGCTGGTTCCAGCTGTGCCTGAAGCCTACAAAACTCCTAAACTCCTGGGCTTTCCTATTCTGACTCAACAGATTTTTTTTTTTTTTTTTTTACTTAAAACCAGATGAGTGGATTGAGGGCCTGCCTGTGAACCAAAGGATCACCAGTTCAATTCCCAGTCTAAGGCACATGCCTGGGTTGTGAGCCAGGTCCCCAGTAGGGGACGCATGAGAGGCAAACACATATTGATGTTTGTCTTCCTCTTTCTCCCTCCATTCCCCTCTCTAAAAATAAATAAATAAAACCTTAAAAAAAAAAGACCAGTTGAGTTGAGCCTACTTCCTCCTGACAAACATAAAGAAATTAATATAGGCAATAAGAAAAAAGGCAGGGTCAACAGAAGCACCTCAGGGAATCCCCCTGGCCAACTTTTGAGGCAATTCTTACAGAATTCCCTTCTCTTGGATACCTCGCTCCTGCCCCTTTATCCAGTCTATCAACAAGTCCTTAGAGAGCAGTATTTTTCACACTGATGATAATGATCCACTAGTGAATTATGAAACAAATTTAATGAGTTATGGCCAGCACTTTTTTTAATGAAATAAAACAGAATAGAAGGAACAGGAAATATCAGAATGTATTATATGTTGTAAGTCTAAGTATTGTTTCTAAAACTTTTCCTTCTGTTGTATGCCTGTGAGCAGCATATGTAAAATGTGTTTCTTCCTGTGAGGTACAGTCAAATGAGTTTGACAACCACCAATGTAGTGCAATTTGTGGCAAACACTGAGGCTCACTATAGTGCCCAATAGCACTGCTCTCTTTCTCCTTACTGAGATAACCATGATTTTGTTGAGCAGAAGCAAACACATGTTTATAGGGAAGTTGAGCTGTGCAGAGTTAGGGAAGGGGGCTAAGCCCTTGGTAGCCCAGGGAGTGTTTTGATTGATCTAAGCCAATGGTTTTCAAAGTAGACCCAAGAACCCCTGAGGGTCCCTGAGACCCTTCCTAGGGGCACCATTAGGCCCTCCTTTTCGCAACAATATATTCATGTGAGGCCAGAATTTCTTCACATATTTCAAGCAAAACAACACATCACAATGGATTGAATGTAGGAGCAGAAATTAGAATCCAGCTTCTTCTATTAAGCCAGGCATTAAAGAGGATCAAGGAAAACGCAAAATAGCGCCACACTTTTCACTAATTTTTTTTTGTTTTGGAAAATGTACCTATTTTCATAAAAATTTTTATTTATGTTAAAATGTAAAGGGTAATTTTGAGTGAATGAAAACATATATTTAAAATTGTCAACACTCTAATCATGTAAACCAAAGCTCTTTGGGGTCATTCACAATTTTTAAGGGTTTGAGAATCACTGACTTAAGCCAGTCATGGTTATTTCTTCCCACTGCCAGTGAGTTTAGTAAGAATGTGATATGGTTCCAGAAAAATGCAAGTTGAAGTCTGCTGAGGTCTTCTGAGAAAGTTTTCCTTCTAGGGGAAAAGGAATAGAGCTGCATGGGAGGAAGCAGTCCCCCGTGCTCCTATCCCACTGAATTAATGTCATGCAATGTGATGGCTGGAGCAGTGGCAGCAATTTTGCAAATATGAAGTTACAAGACTGAGGACAAAGTCTACACAGTGAGGATAGTAAGTGAAGAGATGGAAAGAATATAGGTCCCTGAAGGCAGTGTTCAACTTCTGTAGCTACCAGCTTAGGACCATCTATCTCTGAATTTCTATTTTATGAGATGGTAAATTTTTCTTCACTAGAACACAAGATCCATGAAAGCAGAATTTTGTTTTAATTTTAATTTTTATTTTTTTGTCTGTTTTAATTACTGCCATCTCACCAGCACCAAAAACAGTGCTAGGAGCATAGATGATAGGTAAATCTTTATTAAATAAATTAATGACTCCTTAAAGATAGTCCTTGTCAGGTTAAGTTGTTGTTACTTATAGCCAAAGAATCCTAAGTGTCCAATACTACTCCAATTCCCATCTGTGGGTGTATCCTTTCAGGGATCCTCTTCAATAAGCCTTCCATCAATCAGCATCCCAGCCTATGCTGAACAAGCCCTAATTTGTAGACTCCCAACACAAGGGGGCTCTCTCTATTTCAGCACTTGTCACTCTTCTTTTTCTTTTTTTGTAACTGTCTCTTTATTGGCTCAAACAAAATCAAGTTTATTTCTCTCTCATTAACAATACAGACTCAGGTGGTTCTAAGGTTGTAGCATTGGCCACCTTAATACACAGGTTCAGTCTCTGGGTCCTAGGTAGCTGCTCCAGCGCCTGCCATCATATCTGTATCCCAGCCAGTGGGCAAGGGCAGGAGAGAGGGAAAAGAGAAAACATATCCTTTCCTTTCTGTGGAATAACCTGGAAGGAGCATGCACCATTGCTGCTCACATCTCATGTAAACTGACATGAACACCTCAGAATTTAGTCACAGAACACTTAGAGCCAAAAGAGGCTCATAAAATGTAGTTATCAACTGGATAACCATGTGCCAGCTAAAAGCCACAAGTTCCATTATTAAAGAAAGAGGGAAGAAGAGATATCAGTGGTAAACCAGCTATCTCTGTCATAGTACTTGGTTTGATTTGTCTAACACAGGACTAGGCAATAGTAAATGCTGAGAAAATGTTCAATGAAAGAAAGAACAATGGAGAAAAAAACGGAACTCAAGATTCCTGCCCATGATGGATGTACCATTCATCAGGAGCAACAAAGAGAACCCAGATGAAGAGCTAATAAATCACAGACAACACAAAAAAACAATATTTGGTGACATGTTACATCAATTAACATTGTCTCTGTGGGATAGACCATTTTGTCTGGCCCCACAAGATCCCTCAACCTCCTCATTTCCAGAGGAGCTAACCCTCTAGAATGTGACCAGGGTGTGGGACAAAGTCTCTATGGCCCATCCTTGTGCCTGTATCCACTTTCTAATGGACAAACAAAAATTAATGACAACAGTGGGCAGTAACTGGACAATTGTAACCCTCATGAACTCAGAGACCCATGCAGGTTTAGCCTTGGCGATATGTCACATTCAAGAAACACAGTTCAACAGCCAAAAGTAATTAAAAAGGAATCACATGTCCTCTTCACATCTCTCCTTCACATCTCTCAAAAACACTAAAAGAAATTCACCAAAATATTAAATAAAAGTCCCTGTCTTTTCCAGGCCACACCCCTCACCTGCTCTGCCTGGCCAAGCCTCTCATTCAGCCCCTAGAATTTGTCCTCCTTACCCCCTCGTCCCCAAATCCTTTGGATGAGAGGTTCTCAAAGTGTGGTCCACGGACCAGCAGTGTTAGATTACCTGGGAGCTTGTTAGGAATGTACATTCTTGGGGTCCACCCAGTCCCACCCAGTGGGAATCGCCGAAGGGGGCCCAGGTGACCTTAGGCATACTCCTGACCTTGGCTTGTGATGCTCAACTCAGGCTGCTCGTTAGAATCGCGTTAGGAGGAAAATCTGGATGCCCACACCGCGCCCCAGGCCAGTGAAGGCGGAATCTGTGGCTGAGGCATGAAGCATCAGCACTATGCGGCCAGGTTAAGAAACTGCTAGACTAGGCCTTAGCCCTTCCTCTTTCCTCCCTTCTCTTCGGGATCTTTCTCAGAACCATGAGCCAATCAGACTCAAACTGGCTAAAGAAAAAACAAGTTGGAGAGGAATTTTATGACTCATAGAACTGAGGTGAGATGTCCAAAGGACTACTACCTTCCAGCACTGCAGATCTAGATGCTCAAAGATGCCATCAGAATCTCTTACTCCCTCCTGCTCTCTCTGTGCGGGCTTCACGCTCTCACTGCGACGGCAAAGACAGCCCTCACGTGGTCTCTCCTTTGTTGAAAGGAGTATCCTTGTCTGGACGGCTTCTGCAGGGCAGGCAGGAAGTGAGTTCTCTGATTGGTCCGGATAGGATCATGTGCTCAACCCTGAACCAATCATGGAGGCCAGATGAATGACGTCCCTGATTGGCTAGCCCTGGGACCCATGTGCACACCAGGAATTGAGGGACTCAGATGTGGACAAGAGGGACCAAGGAATGGCCATGAGGGCAGGGACATCCTCCAAAGCAATGCTCAGCAGGTAAAAATACAGCTCTGCTCCCCAACTCCCTCGCCGTCTGTCTCCTCGCTCATTCTCGGGATCACAAAAGTCCAGGGAAACTATGGGCTAAGGCAACCTTCTTGGAGGGCCTTGTTGCTAGGCAGGCAAAGACTGAACGCTCTTTTCTTTGGGGGCGGGGGTTCTGTAAACATTTATATTAATTATTTAATCACATAAATTAATATGGGGGATTCTGGATATACTTTAGGAGAGATGCTGAATAACTTTTTGACACATAATGCGTACATACATATTCTAATGCCAGATAATTGGAAAATTATACACCAGAAACATTGTTCATGCAAATATGCATCTTTATACACTGTGCATAAAAAAGGCCACGGCTTAATTCATAACAATGAAGTCAAAGAAACAGTCATTTTAGCTCTGTATTAAGTTGTGTTTAATTGGTTATAATGCATTCAAAATAAGTTTATGATTTAAAGGTTATTTTTCCAGTTTTATTGAGAAATAATTGACATCCATCGCTGAATGAGTTTGAAGCACACAGCATGATGGTTTGATTTACATATATTGTGAAATGATTACCACCATAGATTCAGTTAACATCCATCATCTCCTATAGATCTAATAAAAAGAAAGGCAGAATAAGAAAAGAAAAAATATTTTTCCTTGTGATGAGAACTCATAGGACTTACGATCCTAAAAACTTCCCAATATGTCTCACAGCAATGTTAGCTAGAGTCATCATGTTATACATTCCGTCCCTAATACTTATTTACCTTATCATTGGAGTTTGTACCTTTGGCTACCTTCCTCCAATTTCCTCTCCTCCCACCCTCAAGGTCTTTATACATACATGTGCACACATCTATAATTTTACAGAAAATTATAAAGGTGGTCATATTTTATATATGGGGGAGGTTCCCTTTCTAATGAAATCTTTTGATTTTTCTCTTCTTTTTTCTGGTTGGCTACTCCCTCCCCTTTTCTCCTTTTCTTCCCCCTTTCTCATTTGTGATTTATTATACTCCCAAGTTCTTTTCCATGCCTAAGTAACTTCCTACAAATACATAACACAAAAGTATTTGGATATATAGACATTTACAAATACATATGTATGAGAAGATATACACAAACATACACACATGCATACTGGATACACAAGAGTTTATATAAATAAGATCATGTTGACCTCATTTTTCTGTACCTTGCTTTTCTCACTTAACAGTGTCACCTGGCGGAGAGTAATTTAATGATTATGCAATCAATATTCTGCAGTGTGGCTATACCATGATTTATTCAACCCCTGCCTATAGGTGGATATTTACTTTGTTTGCCAATTTTGCCACTATAAACAACATTGTGTAAGTCTTTTTGCATACGTATCTTTACATATTGCTCCCTAAGAGTGTAACCCATCCCATCAAATGTTAAAAGATATCGCCCAGCTCTGGCTGGGTAGCTCAGTTGGTTAGAGCACTGTCCGGATATGCCAAGGGTGTGGGTTGGAACCCCAGTCAGGGCACATATAGGAATCAACCAATGAAAGCATAAGTAAGTGGAACAAGTTGATGTTTCTCTTTCTCTCTCTGTCTTTTCCCCTCTCTCTCTAAAATCAATAGATAATTTTTTTAAAAAAAGAAGATATTCCCCAAAGGCCATAACAACGTACAAATATAGAAGGATTTCCTCCACGTGGCCACCAGCAATAACTGTTACGGTTCTTTTTTTCTTTTTTCCTTCCTCCTCATTCTTCTCCTTCTCCTCCCCCTTCTAACGGAAGTAAATTCACATACCATAAAATTAACCATCCGTCGTATTCAACAGTCACAGTGCTGTGTAACCATCACCTCTGTCTCATTTTAACCCATTTTTATCACCTAAAAAGGAAACTCCCCCTTAACAATTAGCAGTCATTCCCTGATCATTTTACCCCTAGCTCTTGCCAATCATTAATCTACTTTCTGTCTCTATGGATTTACATACTCTGGACGTTTCCTATAAATGGAATCATACAATATGTGGCCTTTCATGCGAGACTTCTGTCACTTAGCATAATGTTCCCAAGGCTCATCCATGGTGTAGCATGTATCGCTATTTCATTCCCGTTTGTGACTGGGTAACACCCTTTCGTGTGGGCGCACCGCATTTGTTTATCTACTCATCAGCCATTTGGATTGTATCTACTTTTTTGGCTTTTGTGAATAGTGTTGTGATGAGCATTCATGTACAAGTATTTGTTTGAATACCTGTTTTCAATGATTTTGGGTATATACCTAAGAGTGGATTGCTCATAAGATAAATTATCATAATGTTGTGTGCTTAACTTTGTGAGGAAGTGCCAAACTGTTTCCCACAATGGCTGTACCATTTTACATTCCCACCAACAGTGCACGAAGGTCTGTTTTCCCTTCTTCTACAGATACCAGTCATTGGATGAGGACCCAAGCTAATCCAATACGCCCTCATCCTAATTTCACAAATTACATCTGCAAAGACCCTATTTCCACATGAGGTCACGTGTACAGGCACATGAACATATCTTTCTGGAAGACACAGTTCCACTCACAATAGAGTGTAATATCGTTTTGTACACAGGAAATAGAAGCAGCTATTGAGAAGCCTAACTAATTCAAGATAACACCGGTAACAAAGTGTCTTTTCCTTAAATTGTAGGAATTTCAGCTACTTGTGCAAAGACAAGGCCATCAAGCATTGAGTGGCAGCCAGATGGACTTGGCAGGACACCGGCATGGATAAAGTTGGCTAATTTTAGTTCATGAGTACCCGTATTTTAATAACCCTTAATAGCTCTCATAGTGAATTACTATTAAGTCTCCTGTGGATGTATACAGACGTGAAAAATTATGGCAGTGTCCACCATACAGGTGCAAGAGCTGAAGGAAGGATGAGAGGTTTCACTATCCCCAAGCACAGTGGCTGTTCGGACGTTCCTTGGGGCGGACAGAGCCCCTCGGTGGAGTGGCTTCTGTTCCCAGCCTCTGACTCTCGTCTTCCTCCTGTTTTAAAAGCTGGAAAGCTTCGTTGCAGTTGCGGTTGCCAACTGCGCTGCTGGATTTCCAGGAATATGTTTGCTTTTCTGATAAAAGGGACAAACAGAACTGGCTCCAGCCCTTCCCCTGCCTCTTCCTGCCCTGAACACTGCAGCGATGCCTGGAGCTGCAGCAGCTTTCTCCCCGCACCACGAGGAACAGGCCAGGAGGCCACAGGGCAGCTGGCTCTCGCACCGTTCACCCAGCGACAGCTGGCTACCTGCTTCCAGGTTCCTTGTTTGGGGAGAAAATGTAAGCCACTCATAATCAAATTTTCTGCTGTTTATAGCCCCCAAACATTCCTCGGTGATTCATTTCTCATGCTACTTAAACACAACAGTACAATGCCATAATTATAGCTATGATTTCATTTTGCTTGGCAATTCAAAAGCCCGTTCCCCAATGTCAAATCTTAATGGGCTCCTTGAGAGTTAGTACCCCCCCGGGTTTTTTTTTAAATGAATTGGAAATTCATGTCTTGAAAATAGAGATAAAAACAAATCAGACTCTCTCCCATCATGGAGGCTGATCTTCAAAGGGATCACCTAGGTGTGGGGGTGGGAGGTTGGGAGGGGCGGGCAATGACACTGGTATTATCCAGGTGGCTTTCTTCTCCTCTTATCCAGAACTATCAAGATACCCTTAATTCTGAAGGGATTTGCACAGCCCCACTGACAGTTAGATGCTTTTAGCCTCTTCCACGGTGCTGCAGAGTATACAAAAAGTCACCCCCACTTGGTTCAAAATCTTATTCTTTATGCTCTTTTGGCACCTTGCAACATAAATTCTTCTGGGCTGTTGTTAGGAGCATCAACTGAAATGATCGGAAATTTAGCAAGATTTCTCAAAATTACAAATAAAGAGACCTTTCTCTCAACCACCTGGCCAGGCAGCCACATGGCCTGGGCAATCAGATGTTCCTGCCCAAGAGTTTTAGCTCTTGAGCCAGTGAAGCAAAGATAAGTGTACAGTGAGCTTAGCGTTACTCTGCACATGGTGGCCAGGAGTCAGCGGCTGTGTGCTCAGGCAGAGACAGTGTCTGGCTACAGATGTGTCTGGAGGTGGCAGCAATAGTCACCTGGACAGAATTTTCCATGCTTGGCCTCCCTCATTTCCTGCTTGCTTTTTTCTTTCCTGTGAGCCTGTAAGTTCCCCACCACCTTCCAACAAGTCCCCTTGCCGTTTAGGTTAGCCAGTGTGGGTCTTTCTTGCATGCAACCGGCAACCTTGACTAATGGAGTTTGTACGTGCAGAGGCTTTCTGGGAAGTGACAAGAGAAGCTGGTGATGTGGCAGCATTTTTTTTTTTTTAACATTTGTTTAAAATTTATTTTTAGAAAAAGGGAAAGGGAGGGGGAAAGAAGGAGAGAAACATCGATGTGCAAGAGAAACATCAATCAGTTGCCTCTCACACGCCCCCAACTGGGGACCTGGCCCACAACCAAGGCATGCGCAACCTTTTCAAACCAGCAATCTTTTGGTTTGCAGACTGGCACTCGATCCACTGAGCCGCACCATCCAGGGCTTTTTTTACATTTTTTTATGATTTTTTAAAATTTATTGATATTTTTAGAGAGTGAGAGAAATGAATTTGTAGTTCCACTTATTTATGCATTCACTGGCTGATTCTTGTAGGTGCCCTGACCATGTACGAACCTGCAACCTTGGCTTTTGGGGAGGATGCTCTAACCAACTGAGCTCCTCGGTCAGGGTGTGGCTGCTTCTGGAGAAGGCAGCTGGGGCGTGAGTCAGAGGTGGAAAGCACATGGCCTGTCATAGAGGCCCTTCTGTTCTGCTTGAACTTTGGTCATTTTCAAATCCATTACACAGATGACTTTTTAATGAACACAGAATTCCAAGGCCAAAAAATAATCAAATTTTATTTTTAGTTCAAATCATTGTCAGATGGATGGCACCGACGCGCTCGCTCTTTGGGTTGCTCAGTACCTACGTCAGTGCACTTTTCATAAAAATAAGCACAAAGGAAAACATCTCTGGGAAGCTGGGGAAGAGACGAGCAGTCCCATGACCGCTCGCCTCGCCTCTGTCCCTCTAGGGGGACTGTGGCTGGTTTTAAGTTACCTTCCTATTTTAATGAGGATTACCTGATTGAGTGAAAAAGAAACAAAACAGAACCTCAGTGACTGAGCATGTAAGCGTCTTATTTAGCTTTAGAATTTGAATTTAGTGAAAAGAATGTTTTAAAGCCCATTTTCTTGCTCACAAGCCTTCCGTTTTGGCGAGCTCAGTGGAGCTCATCACGTATTTCTCACATCTCATTTATTCCCACACATGGACTCACTCATTCACTCAGCAAACATTTGTCCTGTAGCCTCATGTGCACTGGGCAGCAGGATGGGTGGGGCAGGAGCTGTGAGTTATTTAAATTCTTTTGGCCGTGAGAAACCTAAACCCAACTCAGATTGGCTTCGGCAGAAAAGGAATTTATTGGCTTATGTAACTGAAAGCTTCAGGGCAACTGGCTTCAGGCGTGGTGGGTTCCAGAGGTACCCCAGGACTTAGCCTTCATTTCTCAGCTATGCTCTCTTCTGCGAGGGCTTCGCCCACCAGCAGTTTCTCCCAAGAGAGTGAGTGCCAATGATGGCTGCCAGCAGTTCCAGACGTACTGCCATAGCCACCCCGGGCAGGGGGCGTGGGGGGAGAGCCTTTTCCCCAGCAGTTCCAGTAGGGACCCTGGAATGTCTCTAATTTGACCCAGTTTGAGTCACAGTGCCTTCACTTGATTGAGACATGCAAGATGCTCATTGGCCAGTGATCAGTCACATGGTCAAACCCAGAAGTGAGAGCGAGGTCAGTCCCATCTGAATCATGTGGCTTGAGAGTAAGGGGGGGTAGTTCCTCTAATAGAACACTGCAGTACAATGATCAAAAGAAGGAAGAATGGATATAGCCATGAAAAAAACAACAGATGTCCAACTACCGGTAGAACAAAAAGGAATAAAATACCTTTCCCAGGACTATAGAAACCCCGATGGCTGTTGGTGCGGGTGAAGGCAAGGAGCAGCTATGCCGAAGAGCAACCAGGCAGTCCTCATCACCCACGTACATAATGACCAGGCGTCTCCTCTCCTGGATATAGATGCCACAGAACTGCACATTCATTCCACAGGAGGCAAGCACATTGCAAAGGCGCCCATTGCAATGACACGTGCAGGCAGGGAGGTGGAGGTGGGGGCAGGAATGGGGAGCCCTCGCTAGGGGAGCGCATTGGTACCATGTGGCGGCTGCACAGAGTGCAGGGAAGGAGTTAAGGGAAGTGGGCTAGATGTTCACAGACACAGGGGTGGACCTTAAAAAAGGAGTAAAAAAAGAAACAATGAACTCTATAACACAAGACTATTTGTGTAAATGCAAAACATATACCTACACTATTAGTAATCAGGATAGAGTTATCCTCGCAGATGTGACTACAATTCAAAGACACTAAAGATTACATTTCCACCCTGACTGGTGTGGCTCAGTGGGCTGGGCATTTTGTCTTGTCTCACAAACCGAAAGGTCACGGATTTGATTCCCCATCAGGGCATGAGACTGGGTTGCAGGCCAGGTCCCCAGCTGGGGGCCTTTGGGAGACACCCGAAAGATGCTGCTTTCCCACTCTTTCTCCCTTCTTCCCCCTCTCTGTAAAAAATAAATAAATAAAATCTTTTTTTTAAAAAAAAGGTTACATTTCCCAGCTTTCCTTGCAGCTAGGTGTGGCCACATGACAAAGTTGCGGCCAATGGGATGGAAGCAACCCCTGGGATCAAGGCCTTCAACAGAAAGGAGGGCCCTTCCCCCTCTCTTCGCACTTGGGAGCTGAAGCAGCCATCTTGGTCCCTAAGGTGAAAACCACATGTTGAAGGATACTGAGCAACAGGCTGGAAGGAGCCGAGGGCCCAGCCTGATGACATAAAGCCACCCAAACAGCTCGTGATTCCTTGTGTCTTGACTGTTATAGAAATAATCTTTCTTGTTTATCTACTGTCCTCTTTTGGTCTTCGTACAACTAGAGAACTTACATACTAATCCAGTGCTCAGAAAATATTGTTAATGCACTACTATTATTATTAATATTATTATTTTATTGGCCTAAAGAATTTTTCAGGTACAGTTCAGCGAGTTTTCTTCATACCCTAATAATGGAGGCTGTCATTGTTGGAGTTCTTTAGCTACAAGTGACGGAAACCACCTCTGGCTAAATTAAGCAACAAAAAAAAGAGAAGAAGAATGTATCGGTAGGCTATGGGGTAGTTCATTAATGCAAAGGAATGGCTAAAAACCAGGCTTCTGAAAGGCCAGGATCGGGCACTAGGTCGGGATCCCGCGCCAGGGACTGAGCACTAGAGCCGTGGAGACTGACTGTGGCTTGTGGGGCCCCGGGGGCTGGGAGGCCCTGCTGGCACAAAAGCATCCAGCAGGGAGGCCACTTCAGAATGGACATTGGGTAGAATTCTCAAGGAGGTGGCATTTAAGCTGAGAACGGAGGATGAGAAGGAATTGGCCCTTTCAAATATTAGAGGAAAGTATCTCAGGCACAATTCCTTTGGAAGGGAACCTTTGGTTAAGAAACTCAAGGGGGCCCTGACCCGTGCGGCTCAGTTGGTTGGGAATCATTCCTCAAAGCAAAAGGCCGCCAGTTCAGTTCGCAGTCAGGGCACATGCCTGGGGTGTGAGTTCAGTCTCTGGTCTGGTCAGGGTGCAGGTGGAGGCGGGGAGACCTAGCGATGGCAGAGTGGTGGAGACAGGGGTGGAACCTGTGTCCACAGGACCTGATACTCCTGCATGTGGAGTGGAAGGGAAGAAGAGAACAAGGACCGCTCCTTACTTATACTCTTATCAAAGCTGTATGGAAGGGGCAGATTTTGGTGGGGCGAGAGGCACTCAAGAATTTTGTTTTGGGGAGTGCACTCCTAGTTGCTAGATGGGGTGCTACCTGATGAATTGCTTAATAAAGTCAATTTTATTATATTTGTACTTTTAAAATTTTTTCTTTAAGTATTCACTTGAGGGTATTTTCTTCTTTGCTTTTAGAGAAAGAGGGAGGGAGAGAGGGTTTAGAAAGAGGGGATGGGAGAAAGAAAGAGAAGGAGGGAAACGTGGCTGTGAGAGAAAAAACACTGGTCAGTTGCCTCTCACACGCACTGTGACCAGGTACTGAACCTGCAATGCAGGCATCTGCCCTGACCTGGAATAGAACCAGCGACCTTTTGTCTCCTGGACTACATCCCACCAACTGAGCTATACCAGCCAGGACTAAAACCAGTTTTAAAAAAAGAAAATTATTTTGTACAATTGATAATGGCTGGACATACTAGTCTGTAGATTTGGACAGGCTTTGGGACAGGAGACGTAACTGGAGAAGTCATCACCGTCAAGATGCCATTTAAAGTCTGGGCACTGAACAAGTTCATCCAGAAAGAGAGCAGTGCCCAGATCCCAACTCTTGGTGCTGTCTAGGGCCACCATGCACGTGAGTCCCTATTTCTTACCCACCTGGACCCCTCCCCAGATGTCATTCCCAGGAACTGCCCCTTTTTCTGCTCCCTTCTTTTAGTAAAATTTCTCAGTCTTGTTTATAGCTATCTCCCCTTTCTCACCTCCTATTCTCTCCTCAATCCACCCTGATCAGACTGAAATAAATACTTTTGAAAGTGAGTCAATTTAATGAAAATGAATCCATTATAATGACAGGGCAAGTGGATCCTGGAAAATAAAAATATACATCCCACTCTATTTTCTAGACCCTAGTCCAAGTCTTCAAAGGTGCCAAACATGCATGCCCCAGGGCCTTTGCTCTTACCATTCTCTCTTCGTGAAACATTCTTCCTCCAGATAACTGCTTCTCTCTTTACCTCTCCTCCCTAAAGTTTTTCTTTTCTCTTAAGGCTTTATTTATTTATTTTTAGAGAGCGAGAAAGCAAGGGAAACATCAGTGTGTGGTTGCCTCTTGCACGCCCCCTACTGGAGACCTCGCCTGCCACCCAGGCTTGTGCCCTGACAGGGAATCGAACCAGCAACCCTTTGGTTCACAGGCCAGCACACAATCCACTGAGCAATACAAGCCAGGGCTAAACTTTTTCTTAAATGTTTTCTTCTCAGTGAGGTCTGGAGACCTCCTTCCTTATTTTCCTAAATGTGTTTTAGCCATTCACTCATTCATTGATCATTCACTCACTCATTGATCATTCTTGGGCAGGAGAGCGTTCATGAAGGTGAGAATTCAGGCTGTTCTGTTTAATTCTGCATCCCCAACACCTAGAAAAGCGCTGGCACATAGTAGGCTTTCAAAAGAAAATCCACTGAATAAATAAATGAACGAACGAATGGACCACTTCATGAAGCCGTCACTAGCATTGAGAGAACACGTGGCATTTTTATAACAATCCTATGAGGTTTAGTCCTACAAATTCCTCAGCAGGAGCTCTTGCGAAGGTCAAAAGGTCAAAGTCCTGATTGTTCTCAGCTTGCATTCACCATCTTTATCCATTTACCCCAGCGCCCTGAGCTCCCCAGGGACCGGTCCACCGCCCTTCCTTTACATTCCTCGGCTCTGAAGTCCCCACCCCCTTTCAACACCCTGAGTTCTTTCTGACGATGGAATGGACTGAGTAATATTTTCCATGTTAGTAATGGGGCTAAAGAATGCTGATGACTCAAAAGAACTGAGCGTCCAGCCAAGGGAGCAGAACACTGGTCTCCAAATAGCCACCAGGGGGCGCCATTCCTCCACGAAGGTTAACGAAGGCTGTTACGCAAGAAGCTGAAGCTGGAGAGGGAGCCAAGAAGCTTTTGCCTATAGTAAGTGGCCGTGGTTGTGCAATGTGGATTTGCAGGTGATGGGAATGCTTGCTTTGATGCCTAGAAATAAGGTGGAAAAAAAAATAAGGTGATTGCGGAGGTGCACTCCTGTCTTTTAGTTAGATAGGCCAGCATTCAAACCCAGACTTCAACAACTTCCTGTCTGTGTGACCCTGGACAAGTCACTTAGTGTTTGGGAGGTTTGGTTATCTCATCTATAAAATAACGACAATAATTGGGACCCCACTGCTGCGAGCCTGCAATGAGATGCACCCGGCAGGCGTACAGAACCGATCTGAAACGGGAAATGGTAAAACCAGTCACAGTTGTTAGCTATAGTAGTCAACTCAGAACGGCTATTCTGTAAGTGCGTCCCTAGACCAGTGGCAGCACCTGGGAACTTGCTAAAAATGCAAATTCTCAGCCCCACCTGACCTTTCGATTAAGCTCCAGAGTGAATCCCTCAACTAGCATTTAACAAACCCTCTAGGTAACTCTGATATATTCTCAAGTCAGCTTAGAAAAGTAGAGATTTCCCATAAAGCATAGCTGTTTGCAGAGTAAACTTGGAATTGAAAAAACTTATCTTTCTGACTACAAAGCTACACCTGGAGCTGATGTACATTGTATGCATGTGCGCATGCACATATCTCAGTGGCTGAAATTCAGAAACACCCCTTTGAGTTCTCTTTAGAGCTAGTTTAAAGCTTTTACTGCTCTAAAATGTGGTTCTCAACCCTGGCTGCACATTTGAATCAGCTGGGGCTCTTTCAAAACTATCAGTGTCTGGTCCTCTCCCCAAACCAATTAATCCAGAACTTCTGGAAGCATCTGCGATTTTGAAAACTCCTCAGGTGATACTAATGCCCAGGGAGGATTGAAAACCACCAGACTGGAACCACCATCTTGCTATTTATAACGAAGCCTCCAGCGCTTGGGGAGTGAGGAAAATACTGAGGCCAGGGAGCACTGGGATTCAGGGCCTAGCCCTGCTACACTCTGAGCCTGATTTCCTCATGTGTAGAAACAGAATTGTACACCGCCCTGGCTGGAGTGGCTCAGTTGGTTAAAGTGTCCTCTCTTGCACCAAAAGGTCACCAGTTTTATTTCCAGCCAGGGCGACATACTTAGGCTCCAGGCTTGATCCCCAGTCAATACACATGCAGAAGGCAACCGACTAATGTTTTTCTCTCTCTCTTTCCCTCTCTCTCAAATGAAAAAATAATAAACCTTAAAAAAAATGGCTTCTATTGTGACTATGAGGATGAAACTAGAAAAATGACTGAAAACACCTGGTCAGGGACTTGGCCCTGGGAAGAAATGATAAGAAGGGGCAGCAAACAGTTAAACACTTGCAGTGCGGACCAGCGCAGTGGGTGTAAACCCTTTTAGGGGTACCATCTCATCGAAGGCTCACCAAGATGCCCACTTCCTAGCTGAAAACCCTAAGACTCTGGGATATCAAACGTCATTGGGCCTGGCCATCTCCTGGTCAGTTGCAGAGCCAGGACGCTTCAGCCCTGGACTGGAAAGTTGGGCTGGGGCCAAGTGGGGCAAGGAGACACCCGGAAGGTAGCAGTTAAGGAGGCGCTCACGCTCAGGCTTGTGCTAGTGCAGTGAGGGTGCCTGAGGGGAATGCCCCCTTAAATGCAGGGCTCTGGGCCTCCCTGGCCTCCCCTTGCCCCCCCGCCCCACCCATCCCAGCCCCCTTCCAGAAGCTGCATTCTAGGTTGCTAGGGTAGATCCCACTGAGCACTGAGGAGGGGACAGGGCGCAGGCAGCTTTGTTGAAAAGCCTAATTTTGTTATAGCAACAGAGTGTTCTTCCCCTTAAGCGAGAACAAATTAATATATAAAAACATAAATGCATGCCAGGAGGTAAGAGATTTAATAAGCAATTTACAGCAGGCCTGTAGTGCAGCCATTGGAAGAGGTTTAACTTCTCAAATTTTTCAAAGTCTACACCCCACCGCCCCCAGAATTAATGAACAAATAGAGGATTAGTTTACTAAGCGTTACCTAGACGTGAGCTCCGGAGGACTAGGGAGCAAGCAGATTTCTACACTCCAGAAATTGAGAGCCTCCGGTCAGAAAAGCAGATTGACTCGGAGACGTCACATGCAGGCTGAGCGACAAAGCAGTGGCTCCTCGTTCGAAGGCCCTGTCATTTCCCCAGATACATGGATTGGCACACTTTGCAAAGAAACCTAAGTGTGTTAACACTTTATTTTTAACTGGGTTTGCATAGAGTTCAAAAGAATAAGTAGTGGAGTCTTCCCTTGTCCTCTGCTACCCCGGTCTCAGGCTCTTGTCCGCAGAAGCAACGCCCGGTGCCCGTTTCCTTCTTGTGCATCCTTCTGAAAATATTCTATTTTTCACTCATTAAGATTTTGTACCTGAGTCTGTCCACCATCCCACTTGAGCTTGAGGAAGGGAGCAATGGACGCTTGTCCCCCCTGGTTCTGGGACCAGCCTTGGTCCCAGTGTGCCTTTCACAGGGCAGCAGTCTTTGAGGGTGACCAACCGCCCTGGTTTGCTGGGGACTGGGTTGTTCTCGGAATGTGAGATTTTCAGGGGGTTTTTGTTTTTGTTTTTTAATTTTTTACCCTCACCTGAGGACATTTTTTCACTACTTTTAGGGGCGGGGGTGGGGGATAGAAACATCAATTGATTGTCCTCTTGTACGTGCTCCAACCAGAGATCGAACCTGTCCCCTTCGGTGTACAAGATGATGCTTCAACCAACCGAGCAACACTGGCCAGGGCAGGATTTTCAGTTTTAAAATTAGTCGCTGGCTGGTGTGGCTCAGTGGACTGAGCAACAGCCTGTGAACCAAAGGGGCGCCAGTTCAATTCCCAGTCAGGGCACATACTTGGGTTGCACCAGGACCTCAACTGGGGATGTGCGAGAGACAACCACACATTGATGTTTCCCTCCCTCTCTCTCTCTCTTGCCCTGGCTGGTGTGGCTCAGTGGACTGAGCACTGGCCTGGGAACTGAAAGGTCACCAGTTTGATTCCCAGTCAGGGCACATGCCTAGGTTGTGGGCGAGTTCCCAGGTTAGGGACATGTAAGAGGCAACTGTTTCTCTCTCACACAACAGTGTTTCTCTCTGTCTCCTTCCTTTCTCCTCGCTCTAAAAATAAATAAGTAAAATATTTAAAATAAAATAAAATTAGGACAACCCTGGGCAAACCAGAAAGAGTGGGTCACCCAGTCCGTTCCTTACAGTAAGTGTGATTCTAGCAATTAAAGAGTTATCTTTTGCACACAATGTGCCCTTACCAACTGCTTCATCTGGAGCTCAAGGAAACAGTTACTTTGTTCCAATGGAAGAAGGGGAGCTGGCCTGGCTGGACATACGGTGAAGTCAGGAAGGGGTGTTCCAGGGCAGTCTCACTGTATGCGACTCATGCTTAATAGGCTGACATCAGAATGGACTTGCCCATGTAAGTTTCTTGAAAACAAGACTCCAGTGTCAGCTTTGACTCCTCAAAGTAATCTCCAGAAAAAGCCCCCGTACAAGCAAAGGTCTGTTGAGAGAGTCAGTAGTATTTTAGAAGGAGGAAGTCAGGGGAGGGGACTTGCAGAGTTTTAGGCTTCTAAACCAGGCGATTTCAAGACAAGTCTTGCAAGACAGGGCACTGGTTAGATTTGACAGCTCTGGACATACGGCTTTGGGCTGGTGGGCACAGCAAAGCAAGGGCCTTGAAGTAAGTCCAGACAGGCAACTTACTAACCTTGGATAGTAAGCTCTCTTAGTTGGTTCACAGTTACATATTCCAGGAGCAAGTATTTCCTGGAGCAGGTAGATGACTCACAGACTGTTCTGCACAGAAGCAGGAAGGGATGTAGGTTTCAGTTTGCCAGACAGGCAGCTCGGTCTCTCCTGGGTGCTTGCTCCACAACCCCAGGGGGTCGCATCTGTCTGTGTGATCAGTGCCAGGACACCCCCCCCCCCCCCGCCGTCCTCACTCCAGCCTGGAGACACTCCAGCAGGAGAGCACCTCGATGCCCAGAAGGTTGCAATGAGGTTTTCTACTACTTTGCTCAGGAAAGAATCAGACTGCCCTGGAGTCCAAGCCAGCTCTGCCACCTTCTGGCTGTGTGACTGGGGGCAAGTCACTTCCTTTGGGAGCCTACTGACAGAGTTGGCTGCACTTTAGACACATGGCCACACCTAGCTGCACATGTGCATGGTTGGGACCTGTGCTAGGCCGGGTGGCTCTGCATAAGGATATACAAAAAGGTCAGTGCACTTTAGAGGTGACAGCCTGGGACAGGGAGTCTGCATTCCACAAATGATCTCCCTAATAAATCTCTTCTTACAAATGTGCTAAGTGCTAAGAAGGGGAAGAAAAGGAGTAAAAGGAAAGTAAGGCCCTGGCCAGGTAGGTCAGTCGGTTAATAGCATTGTCCCAATACACCAAGGTTGCAGGTTCGATCCCCAGTCAGGGCACATAAAAGAATCAACCAATGAGTGCACAAATAAGAAGAAAAACACATCAATGTTTCTCTCTCTCTTTCTCAAATCAATCAATAAATTTATTTTTAAAAAGTGGAGGTGAGGAACGCTACGTTGGGTGGTCAGAGAAGGTTTTCCCAGGACACTAATATTGAAGCTGGGGCGTGGATGAGTCAGTGAAAACAGGCTCAAGGGGAGGTCCAAGAGGACAGGGCCAGGCAGGCAGGAGAGGGCGCTGGCTTGGCCCAGGTTGCATGGGGGTGGAGAGGGGACTGAGGAGGCGCCGGACTCAGACTGACGTTGAGGTGCAAGCCTATGGATCTGCTGCAGGGTTGGGTGTGTGTGTGCACACGCAACACAAGTGCCAGAGAGGAGGCAAGGATGGCTCTCAAGCAGTTTTCTAAACATTGTGATAAAATATACATAACAAAAGGTACCATTTTAACCACTTTACGTGGATGGTTCATTGGCATCCAGTATCTTCATGTTGTTGTATAACCATCAACACCATCCATCTCTAGAACTTTCTCATCATCTGAAAGGGAAATTCCCCCATTAAACATTAACTGCCCCTCTTCCCTTCCTCCAGGCCTTGGTAACCACTCTTCTACTTTCTGTCTTTATGAATTTGCTGGTTGAGGTACCTCCTATAAGTGGAATCATGCAACGTTCGTCCGTCCTTTGTCCTTCCATGTCTGGCTTGTCTCTCTGACATTAGAACCTACTCCGGAAAACCCTCCTTGGGCCCAGAGCAGGGCATGCAAGTGGGCTTTGGTATTAGAGGGAACAGCATTCATATCTTGATTCTGCTGTTTACTTGTTGAGCAACACTGGGTCAGCCTCTCTCTGAGCCTCAGTTTCCCCATCTCTAGGTGCAGACAACAATCGCTCCAATCCTAGGGGCTTGTTCTGGCATTTGGATGAGATGACACTACTTTGCCCAGCGCTTGGAGTAGAACAAATGTGACCTGTTACTGTGAGCCTGGACATCCTTGCTCCCCCAGTATCTTGTCAAAATCTAATGGTTGACAGATATGCATACTGGCATTCCTATCATTCTCTAGCTTTGTAAATTTTTTTAAAAGATTTTATTTATTTTTATAGAGGGGAAGGGAGGGAGAAAGAGAGGGAAACATCAATGTGTGGTTGCCTTTCACATGCCCCCTCCTGGTGACCTGGCCGCAATCCAGGCATGTGCCCTGACTGGGAACTGAACCAGCCACCCTTCGGTTCGCAGGCCGGCACTCAATCCACTGAGTCACACCAGCCACGGCGTCTATCTTTGTAATTTAATTCTCATACAAGATCTGACTTCATCTCCTTCCACTAGGCTCTAGGTTTTTGAGGAATATCTCTTTGCACGCCCTAAGGACCAAACACTGGGCTGATGCAGTATGGTTTGATCAATATTCTGCTAATGAATGGTTAAATCTAGTCCCTCCGCCTGTCTTCCCAGCGGGGCCATCCCAGCCCTGTTGGAGTCTGAGCATCTGTTCCTTACCATGTCCAGCCCCAGGCTGGAGACTTCCTCCAGAAGTAGCCGGCGATCTCAGCTCTTGGGGATTGTCACCCAGAATCTGCCCCCACCTCAACACACCCAAAGTGAAGCTCCTAAAGGATTGCCTTCATGTCCCTTCTCTCGTCCGCAGTCGGGAAGCATGCACATTGGTCAAGTGGCAATTATATCAAATTTAAATACACACAGACTCTTATGTACCTATGTTTACACCAAAGCTTAAAGGTACCGAGACCCATTGACCCGGCAATCCCACTTCTAGGAATTTTTCCTATGGATAACCCTTGCCCAAGACAGATGAATACGGATATTTATTGTTGAATTGTCTGTAATAGCCAAAGGCTGGAAACAAGCCAGATGTCCATGAAAGGAGATTGCTGAATAAATTATGACACAGCTGCGCAGTGGGTACTTACTCTACAGCCATTTAAAAGGAACGAAACGGGTCTATGTGGATTGATAGGAATCAGTCCTCTAAGGCAAACTGATGAGTTCAAAAAGCAAGGAGCAGAGCAGCGTGGGTGGCAGGTCACTACTTGTGTCGGCAGGAGGACAGGGGAAGATGTTGCGCCTGCGTGTGCACGGGAGCTTCCTGGGACTAGGAGTTGCCTCGGGGGAGGGCATCAAAGGGTCAGAGGGGGACAGCAGTTTCCCTGGATAAAGTCCCGTGTCTTAGCTCTTTACCACATGCGTGCATTTCCTACTGAAAACCATTTTTAAATTAATATAATTCGTGCACTGTCCCTTTGTCAGGAAGCGGCACAGTTTGGGGTTTCGGACTGCATGCCAACAAGGACGCACCATTCTTGAAAGGTCGAGGATTCTCAGTCTGTCCTCTGCTGAGCGATGTCAGCAGAAGCTGAGCAGCGACCTTGAGAGCTGATTTCAGGGGAGGAGTCTTCCCAGAACAATCCCTGACCCATAGGAGGCACTTCACCCTTTACAAGGTGAGAGGCTTTTTACTCTTCAACATCTCTGATCTCATCTACCCTGACAAGTCTGGGAGTAATTGGGGCGGGCAGGCAGGAACTTGTCCAAGGTTGAACTCGTATCTCTACCTCTCCTTCTTTCACATACTCTGAGTGACACTCTTTGCAGGTCATCTGAGACAGCCCACCTACAAAGATCTATCAAAAATGTATCAAGTGCTTCTGGTGTCCTTACATTTGACCACCATGTTGCTAAGTTCTAGGAGTCAGTTCTCAGGCCTCGTCCAGCTTGACTGGTCAGGAGCCTTTGGTGAGATGCTCACTCCTTCCTCCTACAAACATTTTCTTCCCTAGGGTTCTAGAACACCCTGTCTGGGTTCTCTCCAACTCACTGGAAATGTCTTGTCATCTTCGTTGGTTCACTGCCATAGCCAAACGTTCCCAGTGGGGTGAGCCCCAGGGATGGATCCTTGAACCGAGTCTTGTCCCTAGATGCCCTGTTCCGGTGATCTCATCCTGTATTGTGGCTTTAAACCTCAGCTACTGCGATGCCTCCCACATTACAGCTCCGGCCCAGACTCCCCGCTGCGCTCCCTCACCCCCCCCCCCCCGTCTGCCCCCTTGGCCTCTCCTCTGGGGTCATCCGTAGTTCCTCAGCCCCTCACCTGTCCTCCCCACCTGCTCCTTTCATTACTGTCACCATCTCAGCGGGGCACCAACCCTGCCCTCCCAGCTGCCCAGGCCAAAAGCCTTGAGGTCACCCCATGCCTCTCCCGCCGCACTCAAACCCTGCCAGCTGACCTTGCCCCCCCCATAAGTCTGAGCCCCCTTCATATCAGGCCTGGAATATTCCACAGCCTCCTCATTGGTCTCCCTACTTCTGCCCTTGACCCCTTCAGTCTATTTTCAACCTCACAGCCAGAGTTTGCCTTTTAGAACATGTCAATTTTATCTTTTCTCACTCCTGAAAAGTGGTTTCCTTTCTCATTTAGAGCAAAAACCAAGCCCCTTACTTAATACGGTCTACAGGGCCTTCTGTTCCTCCCTTTCTTGGCGCCCTCTGACCTCATCCACCACCATATCCTCCCTCAGCGCAAAACCGACCTCTGCCCCCACTCTTCCTCCAGCGCCAGCAGCCGCGAGGCACCCTCAGCACGGGCTTCCTCTTCCCTGCAGCTCTGGCTTCTCGGCTTCGTGCTACAGACAATTGGGGCTGGATAATTCATGGCCCCGGGGACTGTCCTGTGCATTGTAGGATGGTCAGCAGCATCTCCAGCCTCTACCCAATACCTGCCAGTAGCATCCCTAAAGCTCTAGAATTGCCGCACATCCCCTAGGAACCACTGCCAGCGTGTGATGCCCCTCCAGACATCCCTGTGGCTCTTCGCTCCTCTTATTCAAGTCTGCACTTAATTGTCACCTTCTTACCACATCCTCTGTCCACCCTGCTGCTCACTCCAAACTCCCCACCTTCCTTCCCACAACAGTTTTCTCCAGAGCACTCATCACCTTTTAAAAAAAAATTTTTTTTTAAAAATTATCTGCCCTGCCCTGGCTGGTGTGGCTCAGTGGATTGGGCACCGGCCTGTGGACTGAAATGTTGCTGGTTTAATTCCCATTCGGGGCACATACCTGGGTTGTGGGCAGGTCCCCAACTGGGGACACGTGAGAGGCAACCAACTGATGTTTCTGTTCCTCTATTTCTCTCTCCTTTCCCCTCTTTCTGAAAATTATTAAGTATTTACAAAAATTAAAAAATAAAAAATTATCTGTCTCTTCTGGCTATAGTAAGCTTCACACAACTGAGCACTTCTGTTTGTCGCATTCACAGCTGTATCCCCAGCACTCATAGCAGGACCTGGCCCATCGTAGGCACTCAGAAAATAATTCTTGAAGGAACAAATAAACACCAGGCCTTGTAACAGATGCACGATGCAAGGCCTTTGCCTTGAGAGACTTGCATCCAGTGTGGGTGCTGGGAGTAAACAAGACCAATAAAGAGCTGCAATGGCAGGTGGTGATCAGAGCAAGGGAGAAAAATAAAGCAGGTATATTGGTTTCCAAGGGCTGCGGTAACAAAGCCCCACCAACGGGGCGGCTTCAAACAAGAGACTTATTGTCTCACCAAAATCAAGGCACGGGCAGGGACATGCCCCTCTGAAGCCCCGAGGGGTGACTCCTTCCCAGTTTCCAGCCTCTGCTGGTTTGCGGGCAGCCTTTGGCGTTCCTTGGTCTGCGGCTGCCTCACTGGAATCCTCTGACGTCACAAGACCTCCCTGCATCTCTTTACATCATCTTCTCTCTGCGCGTGTCTGTCTCAGTGTCCAAATTTCATATCAAATTAAGGTCCACCCCAGGACCCTATTTTAAATTGATTACTTCCATAAAGACATTATTTCCAAATAAGGCCACATTCTGAGCTGCTGGGGTTAGGACTTCAATTTTGGGGGGACACAGTACAACCCCTAATGGTAGGCCCAAGGAATTAGTGGGTGCCGCTTTAGGGATGGGGGTCAGGGATGGCTTCTTTGAATTGGTGACATTTGAGCAGAGATCTGAATGAAGAGAGGGTGCTTTGGATTTCTGCGGTGACAAGCATTCCAGGCAGAAGGAGCAGCAAGTGCCAAGTGGCATTGTCAAGGTACCTACCTCACCATGCTATGAGGATTCAATGACTTCATATATGGATAAAAACTAAGAGGCAGGCCTGGCACCTCTAGTTGACAGGCAGTTAGTGTGAGTTGTTGTTATTATTATCCGTCCTTTTAACAGGCTCAGACTGAGCGCCTGGCAGCCTTCTGGAGCTGGAGATCCAGAATGAACTAGCCAGACAGCATCTTGTCTTCATGGTGCTGGTGGCCTAGTTGTGGGAGACCAAGGGACCAACAGGTCAACAAAGAACAGCATGTGTTGTGTTTGTTGATAGTCACAGTGCTCACTAAAACAGGGTGATGTCATAGGGTGACTGCTGGGCAGGGCTAGGTTGTCTCCTCTAGGCAAAGCAATCAGGGAAGGCTTCTCTGAGGAAGTGTCCTTCCAGCTGAGGGATCTTTCCCAGTGAGCATGTTGTTAGGGGAAGTCCATGGAGAAAGTTTCACTGGTCCAGTTGAGATCTATGACCAGGTTGGCACTGGGCACAGGGGGAGATGCCCCAAAGGTGAGAGCCCAGTGCATCTAAAATCACCTGTGAGTCACTTGTGGTTAATTATAAAAAGCATGGGTCCCGATCAAATTGCTCTCAAACCCCAGACTTCCTTTACCATCCCCATGGCCATCCCATTCTTACCATCAAATAAAGAAAACATAAATGAGAAATAGAAAATCATATCTTAAGTCTGCCCCCAGTGTTCGTGTTCGACTCCCAGTTCAGGTGGGAGCAATTAAGAACAGGGACCGTCGACGCTGCTGTTTCCCCGTTGGGGGACTTGCCAAGGGAGTTCATCGGTGTGTCCATCAGGTGGCTCCATATTCTCAAAGGGTTCTCTGGATTGGATTCAACACCTCAAATACCCTAGGAAATCCTTTCCTCCTGAGAATTCACTTATCCCCCCAATTACAGTGGTTTTCCAGCAGATGGGAGGGTATGGTGGGCGTTTAACGAATGCTGAATGCAACCGTGTTGAATCAAGTTCCTTGAAGCCCCTTCGTCCCGCCTAGAAAACCACCCGTGAGGCTGTTCTGGCAACGCCATGGTTGTGTTTCTTTCCTTTGGACACTACATGTTATTATTTTGCTTCATTTTGGGAGAAAAGCCATAAATTTGACTTAAACCTATCCCACCTCCCTGTAGTTGGGGCTATAGAGAAAGCACAGGAAGACACACATGGGTTCAATACTGAGAGCGAGAGCAAGAGAGAGAGAGAGAATTGCCTGCCTTTGTCATGGGGACTCTAGTGGGTTTGTATTCACTCATTCCCCAAACATTTATGGAGCGCCTACTGAAGCACTGAATCAGGCTGTGGGAGTATGTCATCACAACCTGCCCTCCATGCCCTGGCCAGGTGGCTCCGCTGGTTAGAGCCTCGTCCTGATACACCACGGTTTCAGTTCAGTCCCTGGTCAGGGCCCGTATGTACAAGAGTACAGGAATCAACCAAAGAATGCATAAATAAGTGGGACAACAAATCGATGGTTTTTTTTCTCTCTCTCTTCCTCTCTCTCAAACAACGGAACAAAAAACGACAACAAAAGAAAACCCTGCCCTCCTGTGGCTTAGAGTTTATTGCACATTCACATCTGATTAGGTTCAAGAAGAGCTTCAGCCCTGGCTGGTGTAGCTGAGTGGACTGAGCGCAGGCCTGCAAACCAAAAGGTCGCCAGTTTGTTTCCCAGCCAGGGCACATGCCTGGGTTGTCAGCTGGATCCCCAGCTGGGGGTGCGCGAGAGGCAACCACACACTGCTGTTTCTCTCCTTCTCTTTCTCCCTCCTCCAACTTTCTGAGGCTAAATATATAAAATCTTAAGGGGAAAAAAAAAGAATAAGAAGAGCTTTAGCATGAAGAGTCCCAAAGACTGGACACTCGCTTGTTGGCCCTTCCATTAAACAGTTCTCCTCGGTTTTCCTCCGGTAAAATGGGTCCAGCCATCTATGTGGGTAGCTCAGGAGGGTTTGTGGAGAGGACCCCAGGAGACGGCCAACAGAAAACAAGGAACGATGGCCTCGTGGTTGTTCTCTCTGGAATCTGATTGAATACTAAGAACTGGGTAGGTAGGTAATTTGCTTGGAGTCCTTACCCCACCCGAAATGGCTGATGCTGTTTCCTTCCTTACCCAGAGGCAAAAACGGGTCAGAGAGGTAGAGTTCCTCTTCCTAGCAGGCTCAGGATTCCAAAACAGAAAGGCAACAAAGAAAACACTGCTGGGAAGAGCTTGATGAGGCCGGAGAGTCAGGGGTGCCAGATTAAACACAGGATGTCCTTAGACTGAAAAATTCTTCACTGTTTATCTGAAACTCACTTTTAACTGGGCAGCCTGTATTTTTATCTGCTGAACCTAGCCACCCTCCAGGGGTTCCGAAGCCAGGCTGGCGGAGCTGGGGCACAGCTGCCACAGGAGGTGTCAGGGCGAGCTCTGGTTCCGGGGCTGGAGAGCCTGGGGGTGGGTGAGCACAGCTGAAAGGGGCGAAGAAGGGAAGGCCTTGAATCCAGGCAGTTTCTGCAGCCTCCTGCCCCCAGGTAACCCTGCGCTTCTGCCTGGGGGCCACAGCTTCAGGCATTTTGGCTTTCGGCTCCACCACTGCGCCTTTGAGCTGCTGGCGAATACCAAGTAGGATGGGTGCCCCCTGCTCGGGGCCTCCTTTGGGCCACACCCAGTTTGCTTTACAAACAAATGACAGTAGCTTCCTTTTGTAACCTGGTTACCCCTAGTGGGCTGCAGTACCCCCCCCCCCCATCCTGGGTAAAACTCAGCTTGGCTAATTGGACTTGAAAGTAGCGGCTTCAGGCGTTGTCAGGGGTGATTCCTTCGGCCGTTCCCTGTTCAACATTCCCCAAATTATTTTTGAGCACCTACTGTGTGCTGGGGGATACAGAATTGACAAAACAGACACTAAATATGAAATCACAGGGCCCTGGCTGATGTGGTTCAGTGGATTGAGTGCTGGCCTGTGAACCTAAAGGTTGCCAGTTCAATTCCCAGTTAGGGCACACGGCGGGGTTGTGGGCCAGGTCCCCAATTGGGGGCGTGCAAAAGGCAACCGATGTATCTCTACCACATCAGTGTTTCTCTCCCTCTTTTTCTCCCTCACTTTCCTTCTCTCCAAAAATAAATAAATAAACTCTTAAAAAAAAAAAAAGGAATATTGGCATTTATATCCAGCTATTAAACATGTATTAAGTATTAAATTATGATTTCCATAAGCACCGTGATGGCAAAACACATATAGCAAGGGGATCTGCTTTTTCGGCAGGTGTGTACAGGAAGACTACACTGAAGAAATGAGTTTCGTGGCGGGTTTTGAAGGCTGAGTAGGAGTTACCTGATAACCACAGTGATAGCCAAATGGTGTCAGACACTGCATATCGGCCCTTTTACTACAGGAACTAGTTTAATCCTGACTACACCATGGGAGGTGTTACTATGCACATTTTACAGGCCCAGAGTGGTTATTTGCACAAGGTCACACAAGTGAGTGAATGGCAGCATCAGAATTTGAACTCCGCCAAGCCCAGTTCTGAGCCTCCCAAAACGGCTGGGGTCTGGAGCTGAGAGACCAGACCCGAAGTTGAAGCGAACCCTGCGAGCCCCCCACCTCTGAAGGCTCGGTTAGCAATTTGAGACTGACCGGAGAACAGCGGGGAAACCTCTGGAGGATTTCTGAGGTGGAGGTTGGGGGATGGGATATGTCTTGGTCCAAATTGAAATTTCAAAAGATCCCTCTGGCTGCTGAGGGTGGGGGTGGCCTGGGGGCTGGTGGGAAGTTAGCTGCTCCTTCCTGCCCAGATACACAAGTAATGGGGATCCGGGCAAGTCACCAGCTTTGCAGTATGGTGCTCCGCGGCCGGAATCGACAGTGGAAGGCGCCCAGAAGGTAAACCCCATGGGGCTCGGGGATGGCAGGTGGGAGAGGAAAAGGGCACGTCCAGGTTTGGCTTGCAGAATTGGACGGGGGAACACTGGGAGGGGACAAGGTTCGGTTGCCTGAGACCACCTGAAAGTCGAGTTTTGATCAAACGTCCCTGTGTCCGGGATTTCCTTTTTGTCGTGGTGTGGCTTTTGTTGTTGTCGCCGAATGGGTTCCTGATCGCCTTCGCGTGTTTCCTATCAATATTGGTTCCCTTTCTCCATAATATTTGTTTCTTTGGAATCGTAGCGGTTGGAAGGGCTCTGACTTCATTTTTCTTATCATTATTGTCCTTTTTCAGATGTAAATGATTTCATTTTTCTGCACCTCAGTTTCCTCGTCGGTGGTTCATAGAGTTTATGGGGAGGATTAAATTAATTAACGTGCTGAATGTGCCGAGGACAGTGCCTGCCCAGCCTGGGTGAGGCTCTGGAAACACGGCTGCTCTTACAGGTAAAGATGATGTTGTAGCAAGGACGGAGATGGAGGCAGGGAAGGCTGTAAAAAAGGGTGTAAGTCCATAGAAGTCACCCCAGTTATTTGGCAAGTACATAGGAAGCATCTTTTTGTACCTATTTTAAATTTATTTATTGATTTTAGAGGGAGAGAGGAAGGAAGAGGGTAAGAGAGAGAGAGAGGGAGAGTAAAACATCCATTTGCTGTTCCACTTATTTATGCATTTATTGGTTGATTCTTGTATGTGTTCTGACTGGGTATCGAACCTGCAACTTTAATGTATTGGGATGACACTGTAACCCACTGAGCTACCTGACCAAGGCAGCAACCTATTTCAAAAAAGATTTTGGCAGGAGACAACTGGCACATTTTGAGGACCCCTTAGTAGGTCAAGATGGCTGGAATAAACAGTTGAAGGAGAGAATTAGCTGATTATATTTCTGCATATCGCCACAGATAAAATTACTGCTATTCGACTTCTATCCATATACAAATTGAAACTTCCTATGGTTCAACCTAATAGATTGTGCAAAAAGATAATAAATCCGTATCAGGGTCATGGGTGATCAAGTAAGACTTTGTACAGAAACTACTTTGTGTAAGAAGTAAATGCCATCATTGCACAAATATTAATTGAGCAACTACGGTGCCTCAGGGCTGTGCTGGCTCTAGGAACACAGGTGAACGGATACACCAAGTCCCTACGTGTATACACAGACAAAAGGTAAGTAAACAAAATAAGGTGCTTGTATGTTGTGCCAAGTCCTAGGAAGGAAATAACCCAGTGATGTCCCAGAAAACATAAGGAAGTTGTCCTCAGATGGATTGTCGGGAAAGACCTTTTGGAAGAGTGGCATTGGCAGTGGGACCTGAGCCATGTGAAATGGTGTTCCAGGTGCATAGGACTGGCAGTGGGCCGAGCCTGGAGAGGCTGCGGAGGAGCTGAGGAAGGACAGAGTAGCCAGAACAGAGGGACGGAAAGGGAGGCGTTTGAGAGGAGATCAGAGTAGGGACCAGCCCGGGGCGGCGGGGGGTGGTGAGCTCTGCGGGCCATGATCAGAGCGACAGGCTTTTTTTCTGAAAAGGGGGTTGCAAAGGTTTTCTATAAAGGACCAGATAATGAATGAACATTTTAGGCTGTGAGGGCCAGCTAGAGTCTCTGTTACAACTCCTCGACTGTCCTTGTAGCAGCACTTCAGTAGCACAGACCAAAAGTAATGGCATGCCCACGGCTGTGCTCCAGTCAGACTTTGCTATGAACACTGGCATTGCAATTTCATATAATTCGTGCATGCTGCAAATCATTTTTATTTTGGATTTTTTTTCAGCCATTTAAAAATGTAAAACACCATTTTGAGTTCAAAGGCCAGGCATGAAAAGGTGATGGGTGGGATTTGGCCTGTGGGCTAGAGGTTGTAGAATCTGGTTTTAAAGGCCTGGGAAGCAGCCAGGCTGGTGTGGCCCAGTTGGTTGGAGCATCATCCAGTAGACCAAAAGGTCAAGGGTTCGATTCTCGATCAGAGCACATATGCAAGTTGCAGGTTTGATCCTTGATTGGGGGGCTTACGAAAAGGCAACCAATTGATGTTTCTCTAATCACATTTGTTTCTACCCCCGCTCCACCCCTTCCACTCTTGTGAAAAGCAATGAAAAAAAAAATGTGCTCAGGTGAAAATTAAAAAATAAAGTCATGGGAAACCTTTGAAGGGTTTTGATCAAACCCAGGGGGATAAAAGAATGTTATTTATGATGGGAAGGTACAAAGACATGGCTCGAGCAATCGTTTAGTCATTCAACAAACACTGAGTTCCTGTAACAGTAATCATGCTGCTAGAGGGGGGGCCCATGATCTATAAGACACTGGTCTATACTTGCAGATTCTCTAATACATCAGGGGAGTTTGAGAGCGAGTTACAAGTACCTACAAATACCTGCAAACTTCAAGGGCAGAAAGAGACACAAAAAAGCAATAGTTAGTTGCATTGAAAAACAGCAAGGTGGCAGACAGGCGGAGTGAGCCCCAGGGAAGTTGGTAGGAGTTGAGGGGAGGGCATATGGAGAAACTGGGATTTTATCCTAGGTAAGATGAGAAGGCCGTGGAAGGTTTTTAAAAAATGTGATAAAATTAGTTTTATGTAAAACTTACCATTTTACCCATCTAAAAGTGCACAATCCAGTGGCATTTAGTACATTCATAATGTTGTGTTAGTATACTCACAATGTTGTATAACCACTATCTAGTTCCGGAACTTCACTAGTTTATCACCCCAAAAGGAAAAACCCTTAACCCTTAATCCATTGAGCAGTCACTCCTCATTCCCCTTACCCACCCCGCTTCCTGGATCAGTCTACTTCCTGTCTCTATGGATTTGCCTAGTCTGCATATTTCATATAAACAGAATCATAAAATACGTGACTTTTTGCTTCCTTTTACTTGCATAATGTTTTCAAGGTTCATCTATGTTGTGTGGATCAGGACTTCATTCCTTTTCATGGTTGAGTACTCTTCCATTGTGTGGAGAGATCACATAGGGGGAAAAGTAGGCTTACAGTTGTTTGTATGGAAAATAACACAATGGTTAATAAATAATAATACAAGAAAACTCTGTTTTTGCAGACTCGCAATTGTAAACCTACTTTTGCTCCACGCTGTATTACTGTTTATCCATTCATCTGTTGAAGGACAGTTGGGACATTTCCACCTTTTGGACATTGTGAATAGTGCTGCCCATAAAGGGTTTTGAGCAGGCAGGGGACATCTTGTGAACAGGATTGCTGTGGCTATTGCTGGCGGAAGAGCCCAGGAGAGGGCAGGAGGGGAGGCTCCAGACCAGTTAGAACAGGATTCTTCGGCTTGTGGGCCCAGTGCACTCCCTTTGGAGGTAACACACGCTATGGCAGAACTGGAGCGGAAGTCCCAAGGGATTCAGCAGTCGAAGGGGACGGAGGATTGTGAACCCCTGGGGAGAAGGCCGGAGCAGTTCCGTGGGTGACCAGGGCGGTGGCGCCGATGGAAGGGGTTGGGTCCGTGTTTGGAAGGCAGAGTGCCCAGACTTGCTGATGGTTTGGATGAGCAGGTTTGAAGCAGCTAGTTGAGAGCCCTGCAGAGGAGCTTGTTTAGAGTCAGAAAGTTGGGTTTCCTTTACTCAAGGAAAGGTCCCAGAAGCCTCCCACATGGAGAAGCCATGCAGGAGGGGCTGTGTTTGTTTTTTTAATTGTTTTGAGAGAGAGAGAGAAAGAAAGAGAGAAAGAAAGAGAGAAAGAGGATGGGAGAAAGAGAAATATCAATTTGTTGTTCCACTTATTTATACATTCATTGGTTGATTCTTGTATGTGCTCTGACCAGGGATCAAACCCACAACATGGGTCTATCGGGGATGATGCTTTAACTAACTGAGCTACCGGGCCAGAGCTGGGGCTGTGTGTTTTCATATCCTAAATTCATTGACTCTGAACTACAACCTTGTGAGACAGGAAGTACTATTCCTATTTTATAGGTGGAAAGCCAGGTGTAGAGTCATGGAAATTATCTGGGCTTCTGTTGCTAGGTAGTGGCAGACATAGCACCAGGTTGCTCGGGTCCTGAGTGTACCTGCTCTTAATTATCTTTCTATGGGGCTCTCATTTGGGGTAGACTCAGAGACAGTGTGGACTAGATGGGAGAAGGGGGGGGGGATAGAAAGAACATTCTGGAATATTTTGAAGTGGAGTAATAGAAAGATGGAGAAAGAAATTGTGAGCTTGTTTCTTATTCTCTCCATGCTCAGATCCTTTCTCATTCACTGGCCTAGTTTGGCTACACTTGGCCTTTTTGTTTTGTTTTGTTTCTCTGAAACATTAAGCTACAAAGTTCAAGCCTGCCTCCAGGCCCATTGTGCTTGTTCTTTCCTCCACCTGGAAGGCTCCATGTTGACCAGCTCTGATGTCAGAGCCTCCCTGGAGTCCCCCTCCCACCTGCCTAAAGCAGGCTCCCCCTTCACCTTGCTTTGTTCCTCTTCTCAGCGTTGTTCTCAAGTTGATATTTCGTCTTGCTCAGGTATTTGTTTAATTGCTCATTACCTCCTCTGCTCAGCCTTCAGCTCCTTGAAAGCAAGAGCAACAGGCAGTAAGTCTGGCTCTTAGAGGGAGAGGAGGCACTCCACCCATTATCCGAGGACTGTCTGTATCAACAGCAAGGAAATGCTTGCCCAGGGGTCAGATACATAGATCTGGGGTGGAGGGGAAAGGCTGGACCTGGGTAGTTAGATTTGGAATCTGTTGTGGCAGAGGAGGCAGTTTTGCATGGAAAGGTTGTAAGGAAAGAAAACACCCCAGATTTCTTGTGCATGTTCTCTGAGCCTTTGTTAAATAATCCTCACAGCCCTACTTCATAGATTCGGACCCTGAGGAGCAAGTTCCCTAGGTAGTAAGAGAGGAAGCTCAGAATGGACTCCCCCGTCTCCGACAGGCTGGCTCCAGAGCCCAGATGGGAAAAGCTATGGCCACAAGGTCAGAGCAGAGCAGGAGAGTTGGAGCTGCTGTGCCTAGGTGGTGTTTTGAAAATTCAGAAATGTCCATAGTCAAATGTTAGCAAGAGGTCAAGAACCAGTGGACCCAATCCTAACCAGCCTGTTGATGTTGATTCTTGGAGGTCAATGATGACTTGTTCTTTTAAAAAAATCCTTGTTCAGCCCTGGCTGCTTTGGCTCAGTGGATGAGGCGCCAGCCTGTGAACCGAAAGGTCGCCAGTTCAATTCCCAGTCAGAGCATGTGCCTGGGTTGCTGGCTGGGTCCCCGGCTGGGTCCCCAGCTGGGGGCATGCAAGAGGCAACTTGACTGATGTCTCTCTTCCTCTCTTCTTCCCTTTCTCTCTCTCTCCAAATAAATAAATACAATCTTAATTTAAAACAGAAAAATTCTTATTCATCCTTGGCCAGATGCTCAGTTGGTTGAGTTTTGTGCAGATCCACCGAGGTTGTGGGGTCAATCCCTTGGTCAGGGCACATACAAGAATCAACCAATGAATGCATAAATAAGCAGAACAACAGATTCATGTTTCTCTCTTCCCCTATCTCTCTCTGTCTCTCAAATCAATTAAAAAAACAAACAAACAAAAAACTCTGTTCAAAAAGTACTTTAAGCAACTACATACAAATATAAAATGAACACATCAGAGCTTTTATCTAAATGAGAGGACTTGTGAGATGTCAGGACTGATTCACACACAGGTGGATTCCTGACTGCACGTATGAGGAATGCAGACACATGTTTACAAATAGATGCAAAAACTGGCAGAACTCGTCAATATCCACAAGTCAATAATCCATCGCATTCCAGGGGACTATATTTGCATTTCTATGGACAGGAGTCGTTTGCATCACTGTAAGTCTTCTACAATTTACAGAGCTGTGAAATAGCTCAGAAACCTTCAGGGGGGTATAGGTAACCCAGTGGTGAAGCTAGACAGGCTACACACTAATTTTTTTTTTTTGCCTGTTGCATAGTCTTTCACAATTTTCCTAATATCACATTTATTTATTTTTGAAGAAGTATTCCATTCACATGATTGAAATTCAAAGGGGATAAAAAGGTATAATGGTGCCAAGTCTCCTTCCCACTCCCAACCCCTAGTACCCCTTGATGCAACCATTGTTAGTGATTTCTTTTTTCTTTTAATTGATTTTTTTAGAGAGAGAGAGAGGGAATCATGATTTGGATTTGTTGTTCCAATTATTTACGCATTTCATTTGTTGATTATTGACCGGGGATCAAACCAGCAATCTTGGTGTACTGGGAAGATGCTCAAGCCAACTGAGCTACCTGTCCAGGGCCTGTTAGTGATATCTTAAGTGTGCTTCCAAGAGAGTCTATGTATAATAAGCAAACATATTAAGAAGAAGATACACGCATGCACATACAGAGGTATGCCTATTTTTTCAGAATGGCATCATTGTCCATATACTGTTCTTTTTTTTTTTTTTAACTCAACGATATGCCTTAGAGTTTGTTTCACATCAGTACATAAGGGTCCCCAGATTCTTTTTTCACAGTTGCGTAGTATTCTGTTGTGTGGTGGGACCATGTTTATTTAATCAGTCCCTTGATGGCATGGTGACATCTGAGTAAATAGGTAATCGAAAGGCACTAAGCAGAGGGTGAGTATCGAGGCAAAGGAGACTGGACAAGGTGTTTGCTTAGGATGGGACTGTTGATAGTTCTTACCTCAGTTTTTTCATCTGGGGAATGGGATCGATGATTATGATGATGACCCCCTCGTAGAGCTGGGAAGGTAAATGGGTTAGTTCATGTAAGTTGCTTAGAACAGTACCTGACACAGTGCCTGGAACACAGTAGCTATTCGTATTTCTCATTGTCCTCTTTTGCAAAGTTAGATGGGGAACGAGGAAGAAAACTGATTTGGAAGCATTTTTTAGAAAACACCTTTTTAAGAGTAAGCAGAGAGGGAAGTAACAACAGCAACTAAGTAAGTGCTGACTGCTGTGTTGTTGATAGGACTGGTCTGTCCAATGTTGCCAGGTAGATGTTCTGATGGCTCCCACTGTACAGATGGGAAAATCAAGGCACAGAGAATTTTGCAGCTGGCAAGTGGGGCGGCTAGATTCACAGCCAGGCAGTCTGATGCCAGCAGCCACACGCTCAACCGCTGCACAGTTCTGCCGCTTGATGTGGGGAAGAAAGGAAAAAGGTTAAAGGTGTGCCCGGGCACAGGCAGGAAGCCATCTGATAGAGGGAGCAGGGGAGGAGATGGCGCGTGGGGCTGGGGAATCCTCCTTTCTGAAGCAGGTGAGGCGACAGGAAGGAAGATACAGACACGTGAGGCTAGAGGAGGGCAATGGCCTACTGTTCGGTGGTTTGGGGAAGTGGGGAGATCGGCTGGGGGGAGGGGCAGAGGCAAGATCAAGTGCACAGGCCTAGGGGAGGCAGGGAATGAAGCTGAGGGAGGCGGCGGGAAGAACAGATGGATGATTTGAGTGGCTGCAGGGGCGTGAGTCCCAGGAGCACTTGGGCTTTTACTCTGAGTGAGGTGGGAGCTATTGATGGACTTCGTGCGGAGGAGGGATAAGACCTGACTTGTTTTAAAAGGATCACTGGCGGCCTCTGGGTGTGTGTATGCAGCGTGCCCATGCACAAGCACTTACAAGGGCAGAGGCAGGAGACGGCTGCAGCCATCCAGGTGGGGGTGAGGTTTCACTGAGCTCTAATATGTGCCGAGCACAATGTTGGATGCTGAGCGCACAATAGTGAAGAATTCAGACAAGTTCTTTGCCTTGTGGAAGCTCTCATTTTCATTCAGGGTTTTCTCAGCCTGGGAACTTAGTGACATTTGGGGCTGATTAGTTCTTTGTTGTGGGTGGTGCTGGGGCATCCTTTGCATTTTAGGGTGTTTAACAGCATCTCTAATCTCTCCCTGCTGGAGAGCGGTAGCACGCCCTTCCTCTAGATGTGACAACTAGAAACGCGCCCCCCCCCCCCCCCCCACCATTGCCACTGGTCTAGTGGGAGAGAGAAACAAGCAGAGGGAATACATGTTTGCTCTTCTTTCCATAGTAACTGCTAGGGAATAAAAGAGCAGGGAAGTGGAGATCTGAGTCATCTTGCTTTGGATTCGCAGTTTGTTTCTGCACCCCTCACATCTTCCCCCACCCACACTGTGGCCATGTGCCTGCCCGCCGCCACGCACCATCCCCCCTCGCCCTTCCCGGCTGCCTCTATTTGCCTAATCCCACCAGTTCCTCCCAGAAAGAAGTGAAAAAAACAAAACCAAAACCAAAAAAAGACCTTGCTGGGGATACCTATTCTTCAAGGTGGGGAGTCCTCATTGCCTCTTTTTGGCTGTAACATGACTCCGTGTTCTGAAGGTGAGCCCTTCTGTCACCGTGCCTGCTGTTGGCCTCAGTTCCGATTGGCCAAAAAGGAACAAAACAAAACAAGATATTTAAAACACTTCCCTGCCTCAATCCCGTCGTTTTGCATAACGGGCCGAGAGGCCTGCTGCTAGCTTGAGGCCGATAACTCTGAGTGTGCTTATTTTCATAGGCAGCCCAACAGGCTATCTCGGGATGCAGCTTGCCGAGGCCGCTCCTCCTGCTGCGCGCCTGGCTGTGGGCCAGCAGCAGTGGAGAGCCGTTTCGGGGAGGCCGGGCCTCGCTAGTTAGGGTGCCTGGGGAAGGGAGCTGGGGCCAGCCCTTCCTCTCCTTGGAGACCAGCTTTATCACTGAGACTCTCTGCCTGGCTTCCTTCTTCTGTCTCTGCCTGACTCTGTCCCCCGATTCTCTCCGTCCCCCGGGAATATTAAGAGAGACAGGCTTAATCTATTTTTATTAGCTCATTGCTTATTAATATCACCACGGAACCTGCTTGTTTAGGCCTGTGCTGGCTCTTCTATCCAGAGGCGCAATGGTTGGTTTTTTTTTCTTTTCATGTAAGCCAAGGAGTCCCTACCTTGGCATAATGGGACAGTTGGATAGCATAATTTTTTGTTGTGGGGACCGTCCTGTGCACTGTAGAATGTTTAGCAGTGTCCCTGGTCTCCACCAACTAGATGCCAGCAGCACGTTTCCTGCAAGTTGTGACAACCCCAAAATCTACCGACATTACCCACGTTTCCCCGGGGCAGGGGAACAAAACCACCTTTTCTTGAGAACCACTGATTTCAAGGAATATAAAAGCCTGGTTTTAGAGGTGGCAAAGGGATCCCCTGGACATCTGGCTGAAGATGGAAGAAGAGGTTTCTCAGGGCCTTTGTAGGGAGAGAGGAGGTTTCTCAGGGCCTTTGCCGCATCTGATCTGAAATTCTTCCAGCGCCACCATTCAGGACTTAAACCTCATTGTCAAAGGAGTCGCCCTCCTCAAGAAAACACTGATCATGCTTCTCTTTTGTTTCTTTCTTTAGAGGCAAGTGAAGGTGCAGGGTTTAGCGGATGTGGAGTTATAACTGGGCTGGTAGCCTGATCTCTAGCACTTGCCAGCTATGTGACCTTGGGCAGCTCGCTTCACCTCTTCGGGCTCAGTTCCATGTCTGTAACAGTGTTCCCTATCTCCTGAAGTCAGTCAGTTAAAGCCCAGTGCCCAGCCCACTGTAAGCGTTTGGCAGCTGCTGGGACCACTCTGTGCACGGAGGGTTTGAGAAGGGGCACTGAATGATCCTTAGATGCAGGCGAGCAACGTTGGGCTGGCCTCTTACCAGCCACATTCCATCAAGCCCAGGAGTGGCCCTTCGTGGGCCTGCCCTGGGCTTCCTTTTCAATCGATCACTGTCCCAGGATTCCATCTGCCACCATACCTTTGTCTCTCTCCTCAGCCCAAATGCTCTTTTCCAGATAACCTCAAACCTACCCGAATGCCGGCAGCATTCCTCAAACAGAGCGGAGCTGCCAGAATAAGCCTGCAGCTTCCTGCTCTTTGCCCCAGAAAACATTTCAAGTGATCAAGTGATCAGAGAGAGGAGGGGAGGAGGGGGAGGATGCTGCAGCTGCTTATGCAACAAGCTTTAATCCCGGGTTAAAATCCACCACGCGGCACCAGCGGCGTATTTCATTTCCTCATTGGGCCATGAAGTTAGCTGCATACAAGATCCACCGCAAACTCAAAGTCACATTTGTTTTCTCGCTGCCCCCCGCCCCCCGCCCCCAAAGGCAGCACCCGCAGAAACAAACAGTATTCCCCATGGGATGGTGGTGGAGGAAGCACAGTCTGATTAGCTCTGGCTGCTGACTCTTGTCCCCCATTTGGTCTTTCTGTATGAGCTTCCACCCCCAGGAAGCGGAGGCTCCTCCCTTCTGGGGTGGCCCAGGCCCACTGTCCTGAGCGCTGGCCCTATGGAGGTGGAGGTGTCCCTCCCTGCATCTTGGCCCCTTTGGCCTAAAATACAGCAATGACAATAGCAACAAAATCCCTTCCCTTCTCATAAAGCCCGGGCCCTGCCCCTTAGTATAATAGTCTGTGTCGATTCCTGGCTTGCTCCTGTTTGATAGGTTTCCCGGCGGGAAGAATTTATGTACTCGCGGTGGGCATCTGTTGTCCATGTGGGGGGGCGGGGGCAGGGAGAGCAGGCCATCCGCTCCGTTTTCTTTGTGGGAACCAACGGTGTGGGACAAGAAAGCCCACGAGTCCTAATTTTAGGAGGAGACTCAGGACACTTTTGGGCTGTAGTTTTACCTTCTGGCATATGGCTGCCGCCCCTCTGGAAGCTTTTTCCAGCCTCTAAAGAATGGTGTTTATTTAGTTTCTGTTGTTCCAGCTTGCTGTTTAAAAAAAAAAAAAAATCTTGTTAATTAAGCACCTTGTGTTAAAAAAAAAAAAGGAAGAGAAAGCAAGCAAGCATGGACATTTCGGGATCCTTTTGATTTGTCTTTTTCTTAGGGTACAGACCAACTACAAAGGAAGCTTTTGCGAGCAAACAGGCAAAGACCAACTAATACTATTGAAATGGGTGGAATTATAAGCTGCTCTGAAAAACTAGTTAATATTTTACTGGGGAGCAGAGCCAAAGATGTGGGGCGGGGGGGCTACCAAGCACTGGACTCTGTGTGAAATAGCTGTTCCATCTGCCTTAGGGGACGAAAAGAAGCCGTCCTCTGTGGAAATAAATTTAAGCAAGAATCCTTATAAAGCTCGTGGGATTTGTCTGCCCACTGAGGGCCCAGCTCCCCAAGTACACACATACAGGGGTGATTGTGACAGCAAGGGCTAAGCAGTGGATGTAGGCCTGACTAATAATGGGGGTTCTTGTTCCCTCGCCGGGTTTGACATCTTTCTTTCTCCCTCTGGAGTTAAATGGCTTCTCAGACGGAGAGGCACTGCCTGTGCCCTGGATTCAGAAGGTACACGCCTCCTTGGGAAGCAAAGGCGAGAGACAGCGGCGCTCTCTCTCTCTCTCTCTGCCTGCATCTGCCGGGGGAAGCTGCAGCTGGTATTTTTCCATAGGCCTTTTCTACGATCCCAGGGCCTAGTCTTTCCCAGCCAGGCCCCGAGTCTGAGAGAGGGTTAATAGGCAGGAAGCTGAAGGCATCGCAGGCTCAGACGGAAGTCAGATTTTTGTTTAACTGACAGGTTTAGCAGGCCTCAGCCGCGGGGGAGGGGGCCGGGAGGGGAAGGGAAGTTTGTAGATCTAGGCATGTGGCCTGCTAGGAGCGCATTTGGCTTTTCTTAGGGTAAGGACAGAGAGGGGGGCCGCCCCTTGGCACCCTGGCAGGGAGGCAGGGACCCATTTCGGGTTTTCCTTGGAGTGCTGGCAGAGGGGGCCCGGGGATGGAGCCTCTGCCGGGGGAAAATGGCTCTGGCCTGCTTTTTCCAGGAGGCCTTTTGACAATGACTGTGCAAACTTGACCACTCTGTTCCCCTCCTCCCCTCAGCAGCCCCAGTCCTCCGTCGTACTCTGAGAAGCCACAGCTGCTCTGTAGCTATTTTTTGGGGTTAGCCTGACCTGCCTGTGTGCCCCCCAGCTCCACGGAGGCCTGCCTCCAGCCCCTTTCTCCTGCCCCCTTGGCTCATTTCCTGGGGCTCCCCACTCCTTGGCTTCACTTGCCTCCCACCCCTCCTTGGGGGACCCATTCTGCTGGGTTGCTCTAGAAAACAGCCAGACTTCCCCCTAGCTTCTGTGGGGGGCAGGTGAGGGTGAGCCCTTTCAGCTCACCCCAAAAACTGTCTTCCCGGGGGCCCCCAGGCCTCAGGCTTGGCTGCAGCAGGTCAGGCTGGCTGCACCGGTTTGCCCGTGCTGGGAAATCTAGCCAGGGTGCGGGACCAGGGCGTCTGGGGGCCCCTTTCCCAAGTTTTTCTTGCTGCAAAAGGCCTAGCTTAGCCTGTCTCTTTCTATGCACAGGATGGCTCTTGCTCACCAGAGCCTCACAAAGATAATCGCTCAGGAAGTGTTTCAGCCAATCCCGGGCCGCCTTACACTCCGCGCTGCCGGGCCAGCCAATCGGGGATGAGCTCTTATTAGGCGGCCAGATCATCAAGCCGAAGTGCCAAACCCTTTTTCTGTGAGAACTAGGAGCCTGTCCTCCATGTTTTATAAGTATTGACATTACACAGTGTTAACAATGCATCCACAGAGGTAAGCTCGACTTTTTAACCATCTTTTCTCCCCCTCCCTCTGAGACATCCGAATTGTGGGCGAGCAGTGTGATTTCTCTGTGGCTGGCCGTGCCACACTCACCCCCACAGCACTTAGGTTAACTTGGAACTGTTTAGAGAGAAAAAAATTTTTTTTTTTCCTTTCTTGGGTCACATGGCTAAGGAGCCATGAGCCATAGCTTGATTTTGCAAACTGGCAAGGGCCTGGCACACCTTTTCTTACACCAGGACATGGTGTTTCTGGAATAGTTTGAAGCTAGATCCTGGTATGCCAAAAAAAGAAGCCTCTTTTTTTCCCCCCTCCTTTCCTCTCTCTTTCTCCCTCTCTCTGTCTGTCTCTCTCTCTCTCCCTCTCTCTGAGCATTTCCCCCCCTGCACTATTGTCTTCTCTTGTGTCACATGCCTGCTGGGGGAAGAAAATGGAAGGTGAGCAGGCAGGCTCCTCTCTCAGCAGAGCCCATGGCAGACAGCAGAGCAGGCAAGTTTTCCTCTCCAAAGAGGTTCTGGGAAGGCTGGATGAAGTTTTGACCAGAGAGGACGCGTGTTTCTAAACAGAACCAAGCCCTTCAGCAGAGCAGGGCTAAGGAGAGCTCCTAGCTCCTGGGGCCTAGGTGGGTGGTGGTATCTCTACATGGTCTTTTCTTTCCCTACAGGGTTTCTGCACTTGAAACTACATTGTTCAGCCTTTTTTCCTGACTTCTGTTGATACAGAGTGTTCTTCTGCAAGCCAGCCTGCAGCCAGCAAATGTTTCTGAAAGTGTTTTCTAGGCTTTGGAGGAAGTTTTTGGAGTAGGGATGGGGAGTGGGGGGTGGGGGTGGGGGGATGTTGGACAACATCCTGCAATAAATCTGTGAGGACTCTTTTTGGATCCTTTAGCTCTCTCTGTTCTTGCATGATTTTCAATGAACTAATGTAATTTTTTTATCCTTGTTTTCTTTTTCCTTTCCTTTTTTTTTTTTTTTTTACATTGTATCATCCTCTGCCCTTCTGTATGATAGTGCAGAGGAAATAAAATCATGTCTGTGGCTCATGACAGCGTTCCCTATTCAGTTGTTGGGTTGTGTTGTTGTTGTTGTGTGTGCTTTTAATGATCCCATGTAACTGTTTAAAAAAAAATTTCCTTTTTGATCAAGTCCCAAATCTGCCAGCCTGTTCTCTCTTCTTAACTGTGGAAAAATGAGACGGTTGCTTGAACATGTTGGGTAAGTAAAGCGATCCATTTCCTCTGTGACCATATGTACAAAGAGTTTGGCGAACATTTGGGGTCTGTTTGTGGCAGGGGGTCTTGGCTATAGCAGTGGAGGGCTTTTCATTAGAAGGAGCCAAACAAGGGCTTTTTAATAGTGTCTTGATTTTTAGGTGACTGTTTGAATCCACTGTTTTTCCTGAGAACCTGCAGCTAAGATCGAAGATTACACTTCCTGTTAACCCTCAGACAGGGGAGAGACATGTGCAGTTCATTGTGACTTACCTGGAGACCTTTCATGGGGTTTGTTTGGATATTAGATAGAACTCTGGGTAGGTGATCTGATTGGGAAATATAAGAAAGTGCTTGTTCTTAGAGTCACAGAGTCTTAAGCAAGTGGTGGGGGCAGGAGCTGCTGGTGGGGGTGGCGGTGTGTGTGTGGGGGGGTGGTGTGTGTGTGTGTGTGTGTGTGTGTGTGTGTGTGTGTGTGTTGGGGGGGTGGTATGTGTGGGGTGGTGGTGTCAGTACTCAGGTTTTAAGATACTGACACTGAGTGCTCACCTCCCCCCGCCCCCCCCATCAGCAAACTTGATTTGATTCAGGACTCACTGCACAACAGATTCGGCCTTTTTCTAAGCCTGACCCACACACATTTGTATGCACACTTGCCTTTAACTTATGATTTATTTCTCACTCCTTACATTTCCCCTGATCTCTTAATGCTGCAGTTAGAACTTAAGAGTGGGGGAAAAAGTGGGCTCTTGTTTAGTGTTAGCTTCAGAATTTCTCTGGAAGTTCCCTGCATCAATTTCTAGCCTGGAGACCAATACAGCGTGACTGTAAATGCTGGAAATATATTCAGTTGCTGTGTTATGCCAACCTGATGGAGTCAGTAATCTTTTATTTTATTTTTTTTTTGCTTTTAAATTACTGTCCAGCTTTTAGCACCAATTGGAAAAAGGCTCATTTAAGAACGAGAAATGTACCAATTCTAAGTTAGGAAAAGTCTGTGTAAGGCAGGCTTCTTAGAGTAAAAGTGCAGGAGTTAATGATATTTTCTGGACTTAAAACCGAACCGTGCTGCTGCCCCACACAAGTAAGTTCAGACACTTAGCTATTCTCTTTGTTCTTATCTCCTGGCTGTAAATGGAAATTACATACTGAGGTTCTGGTGGCCTCCCTAGGAGCAATATCTAATCACAAGACTCCTGGTTTGGTGCCTTCAACGTTTGCATAATGGTGTGTTTGTTGGGCTGGAAGGAAACCTAAGGGCAAGGCATTTGTTCTCTGAAAGCTCACATTAAAATGGCTCCCACAGGTTTGCAAAGCCAAGATCTGTTTTCAAATGTGCAGCCCCAGCAAATTCCCAGCCCTGGACCAGGCAAGCCACTTTCCCTGGGTCCTGTGTCCACCACCAGGCATGAGTCTGTAAAAGTCAGTTGCTTTCAAAGTAGCATTATTTTCCAGTTTCATTGCGGGGGGGGGGGGGCGCCGCGATAAATGCCTGCATTGCAGCAGGACTAGGTAGGCACAGCAGTGCTGGCTCAGGGAGCAGCCCAATGGGGCTCCTCTCTGCAGCTTTTGAACCAATAGACTGGGAGGAAAGGTTACAGACTGACAATTGCAGTGGCGGAATGGAGACTGGGCCTTCTGGAAATTTCTACCATCTTTGATCCTTTTAGGAAAAGCAGACCCACCAAGCTGAAGAATCTTCTGCATTCCATTCCTAGGGCATCTCCCAGACCCCCCTTTCTTTTTTATATCCAGGTAGAATGTTCTCTGCCACGTTTGCAAATTGCAGAGGGAGGGACGGAACATTGGGCTGTTTTCCTTTTTCCTTCTGCCTCCTCAGTCCCCAAAGAGGATGCACAGCTGCAAGGAACAAACACAGACACACTGAAGCTTTTGATTCCTCTCTCCCCCTCCCTTTTTTTCCCTTCAAGACCCTCCAGGATGGATTCACTTTCTGCTTTGGGAAATTAAGTGGCATTCACGTGGGGGAGGGGGAGTAACTGCTTTTATTAGCTCCAGAAAATGGTCAGTGTTCAGTCTGTAACTAGGAATTAATTATATATAATCACCCACTAAACTTTCTACAGAGTTTTTCTAATTGCTGTGCATGACCATGGTTAGCCTGTTGGCGCCCTGTCCAGTTACTTTTATAATTATCAGCTCAAAGATTTGAGTCAGACACAATGGGGCATCTTGGATATAGATTAGGGATGGGAACAATAACACCCCCCTCCCTCCCTCCCTCTCTTTGTCCCTCCCTCCCTCCCCCCTCTCTCCCTCCCTCCCTCCCTCCCTTCTTTCCTTCCTTTCTTCCTCCCCCCCCCTTTCCCTCTCTCCCTCCCTTCCCCCTTTTTCTTTCCCTAGATAACAGTGGGAAAAGGCTTCAGGTCTTAAATAGGAGAGGGGGAAAATGAGTCAATCTTTAATAAAAAGCCAGGGTGACAGTAACCCAGAAAACCCTGGAGGCAGAAGTAAGGTTTTTGAGTCCAACCACTTCAAATGTGTGCTCTTTTTGTTTCTTTTGCCTTCTTTTCCCTTCTCCTGTGGCAGAGGCAACAAACATTTGTCAGCTGAGAAGCCCTAGATCTGGCTTTGCCTCTGGTTGACCCTGAAAAGAAAGACACATGCGAAAGTGCCTTTGCCACCTCACAGCAGAGGTTTAGAAAGCCCTTGTGTTGCTCTTAAATGCAAAAGCAAGGATTCACCCTTGGCTTCAGGTTGCCTGGGCTATGGCTGCCCTTCCCCCTCCCCAATCTCCTTCCAGATAAACAAGCAGGCGGGAGCCATTTCAGCCCTGTAGCTCGCTGTGCTGTGAGGCTGTCCCTCCTCATCAAGATTACCCACCTACCGGCCGGCAAGGAGCCAGCTGCCCGTCCTCGCCCTGGCACAGCCTTGGGCACCATGCCCTCCCGTCTCCCCTGGAGCTAAAAAGCAGTCACCTTGAAACTCCCCATGCACAGCACCGCAGTTCTGAGGCCAATGCTCAGACCTGTAACAGTAAATTACATTATCCACTATGAGGCTATTAGTTTGGCCTTTGAAAGCGGGTTTTGCAAAACCCGTTGTTAATTTTCAGGGCTCTGTTGGGGGTGGAGAAAAATCTAATTTGTGAGTATCCTGTTCTTTGGCTGAGCGACTGTTTTACCGTTGCGTCTCTGCAGAATCTGATTGTCTTTCGTTGATGCTGAGTTAGGACTGGCTGGGTATTTGGTGGCCGTTTTCAGGCGTATACACCGCCTTTGGATTTTGCCTTGGCCTCAGACCGGGGTGCAGCCCTTTGGCTTGGCTTCTCAGATGCCTGGTGTCCTGGAAGCACGTTTGTTTTATCCAGCTTCTTTTTGCTGTGGGTGCAAAGCTGGTTTTTAATATACCAAGAAGGGGAAATGGGCTTCCCTCCCCTCCCCAGCCTGCTCCCATTTCACATTCTTGTGTTTTGCGCAGACACCTGTCTCCCTGCAGTTTGTGCCACAGTCTGCCTGTTTCCTAACCTTCACCCACCTAATTCGAGGGCCAGGGGGCCTCATCTCAGAGCCTCGTGGCAGAAGGCTCGGGATGTGAGAGGGAAGGCTTTTCCTTAGGAACCTGTGACTTCACAAACTCCCCCTGTCACTGCAGGGCTTTTTTTTTTTTTTTTTTTTTTTTTTTTTAAAGCTTCTAAACGTTGGGTTGCTGGTGTCCTCTGGTTGAGCTTTTCCTGGTCCTGATATTTAGGAAGGTGGCTTTGAAACTAGCAGGGCTGCTTAACAAGAGCTACAGCTATTGAACAAACTGCTACCATTTTAGCTTCAATACAGGAATGAGGCAGTGTTGCCAGACGCCATTTTAAGAATCCTGCATAAATAGCTTAGCTCCCGATGACTGCCTGTTTTAGGTGAGTGCTTATATAAAGCTGCTCTGCTAACCATTCCCTTCCCTCCTTCAATTAAAAAAAAAAAACAACAAAAAACGATTTGCAGATTTAGGGAAGCATGGTTTTTAAAATTTTGATGTTGACTGTTTTGTGATCTAGAAGAGGAAGATGTGTGTCTTGGGGATTAACTATTTCTTGCAGCCTGGACCAGTTTGGTATTTTGAATGAAAGTCAAAAGCTGAAGGAAAAGTCCTCTGGAATGATGCATGCTTCTTGAATTGCTGGGTGATGGTCCTCGGCCGTGGGGCCAGAGTCTTGTGCATGCTGGTTGTATATTCTAGATGGGTTTAGATATTCTTGGTTAAAAGTCAAATAGTAGGGGCTCTTGGGGAAAGATGTGGGCATTGTGTATCCAGGCATTTTTCTGTAAAAACTAGGTTCCCCCCCCCTCTTTTGGGAGTGTTGAGGGGATGGGATTCCTGGGTGTTACGGACCAGCCTTGAGTCCTCAGAATTAATAATCAGAAGGCTTAAAACATCCAGGAGGTTCAGCAGTTCATCTGCAACTTTTAATTGCTCTTTTTCAGTGCATGCAGGTTGGGAACGAAGCTTAGGTTTTCCTGCTCAGGCATTGGGGGAGAAATCTTTTATTCTTTCTGGGACTGGATGGCATGGTCTTGGTTGTGTTTGCAGGCGCTGTTATTTCTTTAATTGTCTGAAATGTGTCAGTGTGTGAAATCCAGAGGCAAGTGACTAAGGGTAAATGTGAGTGCAAGAAGTGGTGGTGGTGCTGGTGGTAACAAAATGTATACAACTGGCTGATGGTGAATTTTCCTGTTGGGGTAAGGGACTGTTGTTTGCCTTTCAACTAATATTACCCTTTCCTAATGTGGGCCCCAGTCTTCCCTGCAGACCTTAAAAGAAAAAAAAAAATGTCAGTTTGAAACAAGGGCTGCTTGTTCCATTGTTTTTGATTTAAATAATCGGGGTTGCTGGAAGCTTAACAGATAGGGAAGGAAAGATGCTGTATATTTCCTAGGACTTGAATGTGTTAATGACAGGAGTTCAAAGTCTTCTCTCCAGATGCAGCTGCCTTTTCAACAATTACTGTTACTTGACTTTTTTTTTCTCCAAATGACTGAACAGTTCTTAACCTTAATTGATCAAGATCTGTGGGGCATTCAGACAGGTACAACAAATCTTTTCTCACTGCCACTTTTGATGTAATATTCATAGTTTTGTCTTTAATAACATACTAGTACTTAACACTGAACCAAGAAAACACACACACACACACACACACACACACACACAACAAAACAAAAAAACCCACCTGAGTTCAGTGGTGTAGGAAAAAGGAAGTCCCTTTAGATGTGGCTATTCGAAATGACTGATTTTGCATTCTGGTCTTTGCTTTTATAAATGAATTTTTTCCCTTTTAATGCACAGACTCTGCAATTTCCTTCAGTCAAATACAGTTTATTGTGTGCATGCATGTGTGTGCATGTGTGTGCATACACGGGTTCTCTTTAAAAGGATGGCTTGCTGATCTGTGAAAAAGATGGCTTTCTGAAATTGTACTTGAAATCCTGGGCTAAAGCTGGTGGTGCTATTGCTAAAGTTAGGTGATTATGGTGCCCACTTGTAATACTTGGAAAGATAAAACAGCTTAACTTTTTCCCCCTTCTTTTCTGCTCCAGGATTGATTATCTGAAATTCAGCAGCAAATAGCCCCCACATCACTAGTTTGCATTTTCTTAGCCTCTCAGCAGCATTTCTGCCTGAAGCATTCAACTCCTCTGGGCTGTTACAGCCCAATCATTGTTCTCTTGAACACAGCCCTCCTCCATGATCAATATACCTTTGAATGTTTTCATCCCTGCAGAAATCCTTCAAGTGGGTTTTGGGAGCTCGGTTATGCCTAATTGTTTCTCTCACTACTGGACGTTTTGGTTGGATCCCAGATTAGCATTTTTCTCCATCACTCCCAATATGGGATCGGTTTCAGAAGTTTAGGATTTCACATACTTCATGCTGGAGAAGGAAACAATTCTAGTTGGCAGAAAGATCCAGATGGCTATTTGTTCTTTTGAAGTGGACCATCCCACCCACCTCTGAGGGCTGCATGGGGTTTTCTGTTAAAAATTTATTTCCAGTCACCTCAAGCAAGCAACCATCACCAGGATCTCTTTGGGCAACCTTTGTATGTGTGTTTCTGAGTTGAGAATGTGCACCTCTTAAAGTGGAGTAAGTTATTAGTGCTAGAATCGCCTTCCACCATCACTGGGGTATTAGTGCATGTTAGCGATGTGTTTAAGAGGCTGCTTTCTTCTGATGAAAACCATTTGTGACAACATGTCAGTTATTTCTTTGGTGATTTGTGTCACAGCCTGTCTCTACAGATGCAGTACAAATGAAATTGCTAATGAGTTCAGTATCAGAGAGCTAAAGGTGTTAATATTCTGATTTAAAACCAAACTACCTTTTTTCTCTCTGCTGAGACTAGTTAAGTTTGAGGCCTCCAAGTTCATATAATTGAATTCTGAGCTGTCCTCTCTTCCTCTCTATCTAGTTCCCATTCTGAACCCTCTTCTTCCAGCGAATGTGGAACTCCCCTAAACATACCTCCATGTGACCAGGCCTTTTGGGACTCATCTTTTGTCCCAGACAGTCCCGGTCCCGGACCACGGAATACAGAAGGGACATTCTAATCTTTCCTCTGCTACCCAGCCTCCCTCCTGTCTGCCCTGGCTTTGAGTCTTCCAGATGGAAAATTCCAGCCGTAGCAATTGAGGATGCACTCATATCTCGTTGAACCACAGTCTGATGGAATTGCATTAGAGTAACTGTTAAGATTTTTATCGCTTCACTGTCAGCCCGAACATTGGGGAAGTTCAGCACCTCACATTTTGCACCTATTGAAGCAGAACTTGACTGGCTTGGTTAGGAGGGGTGTGTGGGGGGAACATACGAAATGGCCTGTGCTCTGTTCCGCGAGTTCAGAAGAGAAAAAGATTTCTGGTGGACCTTTCCCGCGAAGGGGCCCCAGCCCCCAACTCTCAGCCTCTTTCAAATAATCCTTCCTCATTCCACCTTTGTGGTGGGGGATAATTAGTCACAGCTCAAAAGAGTGCTGAATGCTTTCTCTAAGCCATGCCTGCTACCCAAAGGAAACATCCACGGGGTGGGGAGTGTGTTGACCCCAATCCTAATTCCTGGGATCAGCGCTGGGGGGGTTGAATGTTTCGAGACTAGGCCTTTTGCTTCTAGCCTGGGCAAATTTTTCTACATTGTAATTCTGTACACTTTTTTTCATGTTCCGGCCTCATTGTGAAATTGTAAGATTTGGCAGGGGAGGTCTGAGAAGTGCTGTTTGCCTTATAGGATTCAGACATCAGAACTCTGGATACTGGGACAAACTACCTCCTACCTGAACCCCGTGTTAGAAGAAGGAACTTGTTTACTTGAAGGCTGGGTGGGGCAGATTGTAATTGTGTGTCTAAAAAAATGCATTTTTTTTGCATCCCCCAATAGCATGACAACTGGAATAGTAATTGCGCTTAAAAAAAAGAGCAACCTAGTGTTTGAAAAATACTCCTTTAGAAGGTTTAACACTTCGTTTGCAACTGAGTGTGGATTTCTCCCCCCCCCCGCCGCCCCCACCATCTCTACATAAGGATGGGGGATTGTGTTCAAGTTGGATTTGTCTTTAGGACTTCTAAAGACACCCCCATGACACCCCCATGGGCAAGTTCTCAGTCTGCCTAAACCTGACCATAATTTGCTCTGTTTCAGCTTGGCTGAAGAGGAAATAAAAACTGAACAGGAGGTGGTAGAGGGCATGGATATCTCTACTCGCTCCAAAGGTGAGTAAAAATCTCGTGCATTACTTATTCCAACGCAGAGGAGGAAATTGGAGTTTTTTTCCTCATTGTGGTGCAGCCAAGTGTGTCTCTATGAGCCCAGGTTGCAACACTCCTCTGATTTTGAGACGTGGGGCCTTAGAAGGATGCACCTGATTTATGGGCAAATCTCTTTCTGCTTTTCTTCCCCTTGCGTGCCTGTGCAGGTAGACCGACCTGTCGGGGATTGTTCCTGACAGCACGTTTTATATCTTGACTGAGGGTGGCTGGCTGTCTCTCTGCAGGGCGACTTTCAGGAACCAGAATTTAAATAAAGTGTGTTCCGGAAGCCATCCATCTCCAGCTACTGCTTGGTTTTTGTCTTGAATAGGCCCGTTTGGAGTCACAGAAGTAGAAGAAAATGTAGGACTTAGTGAAAATGCTGGGGCCAGTAGACGCATTTAGGACATAATTTAGCAAATTAGAGCAAACAGTATTGATGTTTTCTAAGGTAGAAACCTGCATGAGACTCCACAAACTTCTAATTGAAGGACTGGTACTTTTCGTTCGGTCGGTCCGCATGATATTTTATGAGGCTTCCCCAAAAGGGAAGCAGTTACTCCCTTTTGCTGCCAAGGGCGCTTTTAAAAATGAGGCCCTGGAGTATTTTTCATGTCTTCGGTGGATGGAACGCTCACCTCTAAACCTCGTGGTCGCAGCACGGCGCTGTAACCCTTCGGCGAGTGCGTGCCTGAGCACATAGCCCTGCGCCGGGCACGGGGCGGGCGGGGCGGGCTCTGCCCGAGAGCCGCACGGAAAGCGGCTCCCTCGAGGCGTCTGAAATAACAGCTTTTTGAGGATTTTTACAAGCTTGTCATTTTGAGCAAAGACAGGGGGCAGGTAGTCCTGACTGCGACCTGGGAAGAGGGGGCTGGCCCGACAGATGGGGGATAGGCATGGCCCAGGGAAGAGGTCAGAGGCTCCTCAGGCGGATGTGCCAGGCTGCGCCGGGGGTGGTCTGTGCCTGGGGGCGGGGCCGGGAGAGGTTGGCAGGGTGGGCCCAGCAGTGGGCGCTTCATTCTGCGTCACAGCGCCTATCCTGCCCATTTGGGGGTGGGGCCTCAGCAGGGGAGTTTTGAGCAAGGAAAGAACCTTGCTGAAGGGGTATTTAGTGACAGCTGGAGGGAGGGTGGCTCAGCCCCCTTGCTGTGGTCAGAATGGCAGGAAAGGAAGGGTGCTGGGAGATAGTGATGTTTTGCTGTTTGGTGTCTGCCGGGGCTTGGACACCTTCTGTCTCTGTGCTTCCAATTCCTTACCTGTCAAACTGGGCGTTAGGTTAGAGTCTACATTTCCTCCCACCTTGGGCGTCTCTTGTAGAAGAAATACAGTGTTTAGGAAAGCTGTGTTTGGACCAGCAGCTTTCTCTTACTGAATTCCCCCTTTGGAGGGAGGTGTTGTTCCCATTTTGCAGATGAGGAAACTGAGGCTCCAAGTGGTAATGTCTTATAGGTAGTAAGTGGCAGAACCGAGGCTCTGCCTGCAACGAGGCGCTTCCTTCCTGAAGCCTCGCTGTGGCGACTTCTCCAAGAGGGTCAAAGTCAGGGACTGTCACCTGGGACTGGTGGCCTGCTCTGGTTGGGACACCCCCACCCCACATGTGCGGAGTACCCTGTTCTCTCCTCCCTAAGTGTGGAGACCTCTCTTGTCTTCTTTCATCTCCCAACATACTCCTAGCTCTTCACCAGGTGGCATCTCCCTATGACTGTGTTGCCTGAACATGACCACTCTGGGGTGACCATTGTCCCTATTTCTTATGTGCCCCACTCCAGGCCTCCTTCTGTAGCAGCCCAGATGATCTAAAAAGCATAGGTCAGATCTGTCCCGTTTTGCTAACTCCTTCCACTGACCTCCAGGGAGGGCCCTGAGGCTCAAGTCTGAGGTCACTATGTCGCGTCTGCCTGGGCTGACTTGTTCACCTTGTGACATTCTGTTTAGCTCCGGCCCTCTCTTTCCCTGACTCTACTTGAGCTACCTGGCCTCTTTCTTCTCTGGCCCCTCCTTTGGGCCCCGTGTGTCCTGTGCCCTTTGCTGGGAACATGGTGTCCTGGGTCCTGCTGCCTATTTCTTATCTCTCAGATGCATCTAAGACGTCAGCCATCTCTTTGGAGAAGCCTTTACTGGCCCTGCAGTCCAAACAAAGAAGCCATTCTGTCGTTTTTGTTACTTTTAATAATAAACTTCTAATTTTAGATTTCCAGATAAGTTGTGAAGATACTGCAGTTTTCTAAGGAGTATCATGCTACACACACACACACACACACACACACACGAGTTTTCCTGTTATTGATATCATACATTGGTATGGTTTATTTGTCACAATTAACAAATCGATACTGATAATGTTATTACCAACTGAAGTCCATGCTTTGTTCAGATTTTCTTAGTTTTTCCACTGAGGCCCCTTTAATGTCCCAGGATCCTGTCCTTGATACCACCCACAGTGTATTTAGTTGTCACACCTCCTTTGATGCATCTTGGCTTTGACAGTTTCTCAGATTTTTGTTTTCGATGACCTTGATTATTTGGAGGAATGCTTGTCGAGCATTTTTTAGGGTTTCAACTGGGATTCTTCCGTGTTTTTCTCATGATTGGACTGGGGTAGACCAGGATAATAGGTTTGGGGAAAAAGTGCCATTTCATCACATCCTATCAAGGGTACGTGTTACAGACTGATGATGTTGACCTTGATCCCCTGGCCCAGGTAACAGTTGTCAGTGTCCTCCATTCCATGTTGTACTCTTTAGAAGGAAGTCACAATGCCCAGCTCGCGTGGAGTGCGGAGTTAACATTCCTACTCTTTCAGGCCAGAATACCTACATAAATTATTTAGAATTTCTTCTATGTGAGATATTTAGCCCTCCCTCACATTTATTCAGTCATTTATTTATATCATCATGGACTCAGTTATTTTCTACTTTGGGTTGTATAGTCCAATAATATTTATTTAGTTATTTGCTCAAATTATTCTAGCTTTGGCCATTGGGAACATTTCAGTATCCTTTTGATGTCATTGGGGGTTGACTGATTGATTGACCACTTCCTTACTTTCTGCCACTACAAGATGCTCTAGGCTCATCTTGTATATTTTCTGTCACAGCGCTAGCATTAGTCATTTCCCCAAGGAGCCCTGTTTTCGTTTATTGGAGAATAGCCTTAGAAACCAAGATCCGGGTACGTGGTGTGCTCATTGCTACTGGTGCATGCAGCGTTGCTTCCAGTTCCTCTCAGCAGACAGAGCAAGGACATGTGTTACTAACCCATCTGTGTACACATATCTATAGATATTTCTCTCATCTATATCAAATTAAAGAAGTCCATACACTTGTCTCCATTTCTGATCCATTACCGCATGGATCATTCCAGCCTTCTTCCCTTGCTTATCTGCAGCCTCTCACCATCTGCCATTTGTTTACTATTTTCTGGTACATTTTAAATCTTTGGCGTACAGCTTGATGAACTTCTTAATGCATATACGCTAATGGGATCAGAACCCAGAGCAAGATAACCGAACATTTGTGGCTTTTCAGAAGGTTGTTCAGAATCACTCCTGATTTTCTTCAGATCCCTTGTCCATGACCTTGTAGTTCTTATTGATTTGCTTGTTGATGGTCTTCTCTGCTAGGATGTAGGCTCCTTTGCTCCCTGGGTCCTTGACCCCCTTCTTCACTCCCCCACTTCCATTCGGGGTGCAGGATGGCATGAAAGTTTAGAAAACCCCTGCTTTTGGAGCCAGGCTTCTGGAGTTCACATTCTGGCTAGTGCCCTGCCTCACTGGGTTATTCTTTGTGACTCAGTTTCCCCTTATACAAGGGGACAATGGATGAAGATAGAGGGTTTTGGTGAAGATGAAATTTGCTCACACATGCTCAGTGCTCAGTTGGTCCCTGGGACATGGTCGCGCTCGGAGACGTTAGCCATGATCAGAACTGGCATCAAGGGGGACGAGCTTGTGTTGGTAGGCCCATCGCGTGGAGGTCCTCCTTCCACCTTCTACCACTGCACCCACTTACAGTCTCTAGAGAGAGGGTGTGGAGGAAGATACGGGAGCCATGCCCCAGTCATGAAGAATTGCACAGGGTTACCTGGCAGGCAGGCTCGGACAGGCATCCTGTGCTGTTGGACTCAGACATTGGAAGAAAACTGGTCTGTAGCTGTTTGGACTGATTTTTTTCTCAGGGCTTCTGGAGCCTTTGTCCTGGTGGGGAGTCCGTGAACAGGGGAAGGGGTCGCCCGGTTCCGAGGGAGGCCTTTCTCTCTCTCCAGGGTCTGCCTTGGGTGGCTTTCTTTGTGTGACACTGAGCCCTGGCCCTCGTCGTCGAGGGGCCGCCTCTGGGTCTCAGGAACGTTTCGGACGGAGCCCCGTGTGTGTCAGGCAAGGACACTGTACACAGAGGCCTGGGGGTATGAGGCTGGGTTGCTGGGGTTCTGAGTGCCGATGTCATCGTGGTCAAAATGTGAGGTTTGCAAAGGCTGATAGGATGAAGTCTTATCTCTCTTTCGGCCCTAATTACCTCAGAATCTGAGGTGTGGTGATGTGGGCTCAGTAAATGCAAACGTAATCTTCCAGCCTGTTTTTCTTGTGGTTTGGGAAATTCATCGCTTCAGTTCCCTACGTGACACCATCCCTGCCGGGGTTCTTTGGCTGCGAGCAGCAGAGGCTGCCGGTGAACTGGAGGGCTGTTGGTTGGCCCTTGGATGGGGTCGACGGGAATGCTGGCGGTCGGAGGCTGCCCTGGGGAGTGGAGTACAGCCTCCTCAGGGGTGGTAGGGCGAAGTCCCCAGGGAGTGTCTCAGTCGGTGTCCTGTGTCTCTGCACTTTAGCCAGGGAAGGGCTGGTATTTGGACACCAAGACCCACCAGCACTGCCTGCATTGGGGAAGAGATAATTCCTTAAAATAGGATGAGGTGCCCTGACCGCAGTGGCTCAGTTGGTTGGGCTTCGTCCCTTGAAGTGAAAGGGACATCCCCTGGTTTGATTCCTCGTCCAGGCACATGCCTGGGTTTCGGGTTTGATCCCTGGCTGGGGAGTGTTTGAGAGGCAACCGATGGATGTTTCTCTCTCACATAGATGTTTCTCTCTTTCCCTTTTTCCCTCCCTTCTCCTCTCTCTATAAATAAATAAATAAAACCCTAAAAAAAAAAAAGATGAGGTTACTCCTCAGGCATCTTGGGAAACTGGCAACACTTTCCCCATCTTGTTGGTAGAGAACAGGCCCGAACTGTGCTATATTTGGGAAACTTAGAAATGCTGACAGTAGTTGGCTCCAAATTCTCAAATCCCATTCCTGCATCTGGTCTGTCTGACCTTTCAGGTTCTCTGACTAAATTTTGGTTGGTATACCCTCTTCCCCCTGACACGCACTCACTTATAACTGAGTAATTTCCAAGCCAGTCATTGTCATTGCGCCAGCCTTGGCATTTACTGGAGCATTTTAGTTCTCAGGAGACCAAGCTTCCGAGCTTTCAAGATGTCAGGTTGACATTTGTGTCCGAGGGTAATGATCTGCAGAAAGATGCTCGGGCACAGATCGGAACTACTGTCTAGATGTTAACTGTGTTTGCCTAGCGAATATTCTCTGAGTGCTTACTGGGGGCCAGGTATTATATGCAAATCACTTCATTTGATTCTCATAATAATGCGATGTGTAGGTGTGGTTTTAGTCCCATTTTACAGTTACGGAAACTGAGACTCAGGTTAATGAAGCCAGAAAGTAGGGAACTGGGATCAGGTGTTCTCTTTGAATTTAAACCTTTGTCCTTGATTAGGAGCTCTGTCCCAGGGATTCCAAGTCGGGTGTCTGCGGGCGGGCGGGCAGACCGGTCAGTGTTGCCGCCGTCTAGGACTTCCGGGCCTTGGTGGACGGGAGAGTGCCTGCATCCAGGGGTGAGGGCCCCTCCAGCTGTTCCATCGCTGACCAGTGGGAATATGGCTCCCGTGGTGTTGCCAGCTGGGATTTTTTTCCCCTGTAAAAGTGCCTGATAGAAATACAGCCTGGCCCTGGCTGGTGTGGTTCAGTGGGTTGAGTGTTGGCCTGCAAACCAGAAGGTTGCGGGTTCGAATATCAATCAGGGCACATGCCTGGGTTGTGGACCAGGCCCTGGTTGGGGGCGTGCAAGAGGCAGCCAATTAATGTTTTTCTCGCACATGAATATTTCTGTCTCTCTCTTTTTCCCTTTTCCTATCTCTCAATAGAAATAAAATCTTAAAAAAAAAAAAAAAAGATCTCTGCGGCCCATTTTCTGAAAGACCATATACAAACCCAACAAAACACATCTCTAGGTCAAAAGTGGCTAAGGGCTGTCAGCTTGCATTCTCTGCACGAGACTGGTCACAGCACAGTTCGTTGCAGAATATTGGCCACCCTCTGCATGAGTCAGAACAAGCCCCTCGCAGGCCAGGGACTTGAAGCCTGGAAAATGATGGCTCCTGTGAGTTCATGTCTCCGTACAAAGGCCTCCCTGTTTGGGCTGCTTGTGTTTTGATCCTGCCATGTGTGCATTTTGCAGTAATGATTGTGGTGTGCGGATGCTAGGCTGCCAAAACTGAAACCGTTTTTAAAAATGTCTGTGTAATGTCACCCGCACAAGGGAATGAGCCACTTGGAAACCATGCACAGATGCAGCGGAAGCCCAAGATATTATAATCTTGAACAGTATCATTCTTGCTGAGATTTGCCTGGGTATGGATATGTTTTCTGAGACAGGATGCTGGAGAATATGCAATTATAGCAATTTGCTAACCAGCCCCAGACCTTAATTAGTACAGGAGCCTCGTTCTCACTGTTGTATGTAAATTCAGACTGTTTCACAAAGGGATTGTTTATGAGGACGAAGATGAGCTAGAGACCTTCTGTCATTTTTTTTCAAGGAAACTCTTTAAGAAAATATAACCATAAACACTCCTAAATCACAGTGAGATGAAGAAGTGCGGAGAATTTTTCTTTAAAAAAAAAAAAAAAAGAGCATCGGTATTTTTAACTCTCTTTTGGCTCTTCTACATCTCCTGCAGCCCAAGAAGTGCCATCCATGTACTGTGCAATGGAAAGAATTTATTTGCGAGTCAGATAACTACCAGATTGTTCCTCTCCCAACAAGGTCTGAAATGCCCGGCACTCTGAAGATGGCGGGTAACGGCTTTCCAAGTCTCTACCTCCTCTTGGCCAGCGTAGCAGCCACTGTGCATCTGTTCTGGGAGTCCTGTTGGCACCGTCTGTGCAGTTTAGCTCTGTGGTTCACTTGTGCAAAGGCTCGTGCCTGCCTCCTTTTTGAGGTCTGCCCCACATTCTGTGTTTCTGTGACTCCTGTCCTAGGACACGGGGATCTAAAAGGGACTGTTTCAACCTTCGTTTACAAAGAAGTGGCTGCTGCTTTTTCCTCTTCCAGATAAATTCCTGTAGAATGCATGTTCTACATCGGAGGCCTTTTAGAGATCCTGGCACTTTTTTGGGGGCGGGGAGGGGAGGTTCAGTTTCAAATACCGGTTACCTCACCTTGCTCCAGTGAAGGCGGATCTTCTCCTAGTGGGGGTGAGCGTGATGTCACAAGGCCCTCCCAGCACTTCCCCTACGCAACTGCACCGGACCCCACCCTGCCCTACCCCTCGGGGACCCCTCCCGTGCCCCATCTTTCCTGGGAACCTAGAGATCCAGTATTTCGCAGGTTTTTTTAAAGCTTTATTGAGATCTAATTTACATGTTATACAATTCTCCTTTTAAAAATGTACACTTCAGTGGTTTTTTCTATGTTCATAGAGTTGTACAGCCATCATGACTGAATTTTAGAGCATTTTCATCATCCCAGTAAGAAACCCCGTGAGCAGTCACTCTCCTTGTCCCCTTTCCCCAGCCTCTGACAACCACTAATCTGCTTTCTCTTTCTGTGATGTGCTTATTTTGGACAATTCCTATAAATGGAATATATAGAACGTGTGTCTGACTTCTTTCACTTAGAATAATGTTTTCAAGGCTCATCCACATTCTTGTACATCTGAGTACTCCATTCCTTTTTACGGCTGAATAATGCTCTATTGTGGGTATATCACATTTTGAGTATCCATTCATCTGTTAGACATTTGTGTTGCTTCCACTTTTTGGTTCTTATGAATAATGCTCATGTGAACATTTGTGTATGAGTTTTTATGTGGATGTATGTTTTCATTTTTGGGGTGTAGACCTAGGAGTGGAATTGTGGGGGTCATTGGTTAACTCTGTTTAACCTTTTGAGGAATATGGTCTTATTTATTTATATTTATTGGGGTGACTTTGATTAATAAAATTACATAGGTTTCAAATACACAATTCTGTCATGCGTCATCTGTATAGTCCATTGTTTGCCCAACCCCCAAAGTGAAAAATGCAGTCTTTTGAATACACTCAAGTGTCTCCCACATTTATTCCTGTGACCCTGTATCCTTCCGTTTAGCAACTCTCCTATTTCTAGCTTCTAAAGCCAAACTTTTTAGAAGTGCATGTACTCAACTATTAGCTTCCTCACCTCTCGCTTTGTGAAGTCAGTTATATTGTGGCTTCTGCCCAGTCCCTCTCTGTTCCCAGTTACTGCGGAGCGCCCTGCAGACTCCATGTTGCTTTTTCTGGGCAGGTGTTCAGTACTTGCCCACCTTGATCTAACAGAATATTGGACATCGCTGATCATTCTTCTCCTAGGAACCGTCTCCTTCTTTGGCTCTTTTGCCACCACGGTCCTGGCTTTCCTTACGTTTCTCTGGTACCTCGTCTTCTCTGCAGCCTTTAAATGTCGGAGCTGCTGAAAGCTTGGCCTGTCCTCATCTCCCCCAGCATGTTTTTCCCTGGGGGATCTCGCCCACATCTGTGGCTTTGTGATGACACACACATTTTTTATTTCCGATTCAGACTTTTGCTAAGTCGTGACTCAGAGGGCCAGCCGCTCACCTGTCCTCCCTGCCTGTTTATGGGTGTCAAACTCAACACGGCTACTACCGATTTCACACCTCAGGCTCCCTCTGGGCCCCCCCAAACACCCGCTTCTCTGTCACCGTGAATACCCCAAGCACGCTGCCAATTGGCTTGGTCTGGGGATGTGCGACTTAGCCTCCATTCTTTTGTCCTTTTGTTGTTTCCTGTCACCTGCTTAGACTATTGTACCTGGAAGGCCACCCTTCCTCACGCCGCCTCCATCGGGCTGTGGTGGTCTTTTAGCTGGTCTCACCGTCTCTGTCCCACCCTCCCAGTGTCCCTGAGAGGTCATCTCTTGTGGCTCTTCCTTCTTATTTCAGACTGTTAAGTGCTTTTCTCCTTGGTTTTCAGATAAAGATCAGAATCCTGAAATCCTCATGTGCTGGTCCCTGCCTACCCTTCCTGCCCCCTCTCTCCTTCGTCCCTTTTCTCTCTGTGCCAGCCAGCGCGTCTTCCCAGTCTTCGAAAGGGCCCTCTCTGACCCTCGGGCCTTGGCTTAGGCCTAGAAGACCCCCTTTTCTCTTTCCTTCCGACTCTCCCGCCCACGTTGGCTCTAAGGCTCCAAATGAGGGTGGGTCCTGCCCTTTGTTTTCGCTTGTCTTATTTTTTGCCCTGTGCCCATTTCACTACCCCTGTGCCCGGTCTGGCTGGTACGCAGTATTTATTTTGAATGCAGAAGTGAAAGCCTTGACTTTGTCTATCAGATACATGGAACTTTTTTCCTGGAGAAGGAAGTAAAAGCGTTTCTGCTAGAGAGGATGGCTTTGTTTGTGGCATAATCTGTGTCTGGAAATAATTACCGGAGCCCAAACGTTCGCTCTCTTGGAAACGCATGGTGGCCTTTCTTTTTCCCCAGGGACGTGGCACTCTTTCAAATGGCCCCTTTCTCTCTGATTTCTTTCCTTCCCAGGGTATTACTACCATTCCTGATAGGCTCTTCTCAAAACCCAGTCCTTTTGCGCTGCTCTCCTCCTTGGAATTTCCCGGGGTTCCCTAAGACCACAGCCTTGCGTGGAGATTAAGGCCTTGCCTGTCGGAGCTTGTCGGGGTGGCCCTGGGAATTTGCTTCCCCTCTCACGTGGCCGAGGGGTGGCCATGGCCCGCGCCCCTCGCCCAGCCACATGGGGCAGATCCAGACTGCTCTCCCTGAGCCTTCATTTACAACTCCTTCAGTGGAGCCCTTTTAGCTCCCAAAGTAAGAATCACCCTGGAAAGTCCCCATGAAAGTACACTAATCAGCTCTGATCAGACATTTTTATGCATACTAAAGGTTTGCGAATTTCCAGGCTAGACTAAAGGAGGAATCAAGGGCAAGTCCATGTGCAGGTTGCTAGGCATCAAATCATTATGCCCTCGAGGCAGTTAGGATGGGTGGAGGTTTCTACAGTGGCTCCTCCACTGTGTCAGATACTGAACTTCGACACCTACGCAGCCCAATCAAGTAGCCAGTAGCTGTATGTGACTGTTTAAATTTACATTTATTAAAATAAAAGATTCTTTCCTCAGTTTCCACAGCCATGTTTCAAGTGCCCAATAGCCAGCCGCATGTGGCTGGAGGCTGCAGCGTTAGGCAGCACAGAGAGAGGACACTGCCGTTATTATAGAAAGCTCTAATTACTTGAATACATTAACGGATTTGTTGTGAGTGCTGCACTGGATGCTTTAGGTGAAAAGAGTGAATTAGCCAGAGGCGGGCACAGCATAGAACATGCTTGGTAAATGATTTGTACGTTGGAGTCTGAGTTTTGCTTGGTCTTCTTGGGCCTGCTCTGTTTTGAAAAGCTCTGCAAAGAGAGAACATGGCTATTTCCTTGTCTTCCCAAGTTGGCATTTCTTATTGAGGCCCCACCCAACCGCTTCTGTCAGGCCCTTTGGCATCTTGGCGCTGGTGGGGGAGATACCACAGGGTGTGCCGGCCCCTCCTCACCCTGGTCTTCAAAATGCTTTATTGTAGAACTCACTCACCTGTGTGTCTCCTCACCAGGTCTCTGTCACTTCCTGGACAAAGGGAGGCTGGTGATTTCATAGTAGTTGCTCAATAAATGTTTTCTGAATAAAATGATCTTCCAAGAAATAGAAACTAATTAGAATCTAAGGGGGAAAACGAGTTACTGGGTTTTCCTTTTCAAATGGTAAAGTCAGGGTGTCTCCATGCAGTAAGCCACAGCACACACAGGAAAAGCTAAAAAATCCTCTCCTGCCAGGTAAATACTGTTAACAGTTTGCTATATTTCCATCTATACTTTGCCCCCTTCTGTGTAATCTGAAAATATAAACAAGCTCAGACCATGACGGGTTGAACTTTCTAGAACTTGGCTCTTCCAGCACAGCATCAGTTCTCTCTCCTCCCTCTGTCTCCCTTCTTGCCTTCTCCACTTCACTCTTCCTTGAAGAGATTTTCAAGGTTAGATTTAGTTATCTGATAGTTAAGAATAGCGGAGTCCTTGGCCAAGGGGAAGAGCGCCTTCTGTCCGAAGGGGGCAGCCTGGAGGATTGGTTGTTCCCTGTGGAAATGGGGGCCCATGTGGCTGGACCTTCTGATTTCTTTCTTTCTTTCTTTAAGAGAAGCTAGAAATCGATCTCCTAAACTGATCATCCTGATGGTTGCCTCCCTGCTTGATCCCTGGACCACCTCCTCAGCTGTCACCTGGGCCCTCTTCTGAATAAGGCTGCCAGAGTTTTGTCCAGCACCTTCCTAACCCTCCTTCAGCAACTTTCTGTCCCCACATAGTAACTGGGACTGCCTTTTGAACCAGGTTGTCATTTCTTGGGTTGAGACCAGATACACTAGTAGTTGGTGAGAGTCATTTGACCAATATGCATCTTTAAAATCTATTACTCATCTCAAGGATTAAAGGAGGTGTTCAGTAGAGATCCTCAGACTTAAAAGGGTCTGATAAGAAAAGGGGCAAAGCATCAGATTTAAAACATTTGGTTAAAGGGTTGTCACCATGGGGGGGGTCCCCCAGTGGGGAGCACAGATTGAGTGTTTCCCCTGGCAAAAGTCATTCCTCCTTTGCAGCTGAATGACCTTAAAATGACAGCTTTCCCCAGGAAGACAGGAGAGAGCTCGGAAGTGGGTGGCCTGAAAAAACCTCAGGGTTTTTCCCCTTTGGTTCTCACTGATTTTGTTTATTAGCTGCATAGGCCCATCCCATTTTCAGGATATAAATTCTTACTGAATTCCCTACTCTTGGGGAAATGGGCTCTTTTAGGCAAGAAACAAGAATGGGTGAATGGCCGAGTGTACCTGTTGAAAGGGAATTTCCAGCTCCAGTTTCTTTCGGTCCTGGAGATGGCTGGGCTGCCTTTTGTGTAACCTTCCCTGCTGACCTCACACTCTCCTGTCTCCTCGCTGCACCTGAGAAAGCCTCGGACTGGGGAAGAAAAACTGGAGGTTCCTGTGAGGCAGGTCTGCGCGGCTCACCCTCACGGCTTTGTGGCTTTGTTCACCCACTCCGGTTGCTCATGCCTTCGGCTGGTCAGGTGTGCACGTTTGGGGGCATGCCCGAGCCCGGCCGTGTGCCAGGCCCTGGGCCCCAGCAAAGGAACAACAACTGAGATGACGCTCACATTCTGGGGGAGACACGTAAACCAATGAGCCCGCAAAAAACAAACAGAAAAAGCCGCATAATTTTCAGACATTTTCAGCTAGAGAGAACTGAAGTGATAGGGGCAAAAACAAGACTTCAGGGCAACAAAATAAAGCGGCTGGAGGCTCAGGTGCTCAGGGAGGGTTTTTCTGGGGAGGCGGTGACATTTGAGCCAAAAGCTGAAGTTGCCACCTGTGGGAAAATTAGGCATAGAGCATTCTGGAAGGGCCAGCAAGTGCAAATGAGTTTAGCCGTTCTGGGGCCATTGTGTTTAGGGGTGAGCGAATGGGGGAGAAAAGGTGAGCAGGGCTAGATCTCCGGATGGGGCACATTGTAGATCTTGAGAAGAGGCTGGGCGTGTAAGCCCCTCAGCGGAGTTTATGTCGGGGAAGGCTTATTTTAGTTCTGAGGAAGGCCGCTATAGAGGGGCAGGGGGCTTGGATGGGGGCGGGGGCAGCTGTGAAGGTCGGACTGAATCTGAACATCTGAACAGGTGGAAGTGAGGGTGGGCGGGAAGGAGCAGCCCTTTTGCAGAGCCCTTGTGATGTGCCAGGCACCACGTGGGCCCTTGCTTGCATCCTAAGCCTGCGAGGTTTGGCATGCTCAGTGCGTTTTTGCAGATTACTGGGATTGTGAGATCAGCGCCCTCCCCGCTTTGGGAGCCTCTTCCGAGGAGGGAGGAGGGTGCCTTCAGAGGAGTCCCGGGGCTGAAGTTCAATCTGGAAGGGTGGGGCTGGGACTGTGGGCCATCTGACACCGGCTGCTTTGATCTGGGTGGAAATTGAGCCCTTAAAGGGCTTGTGCACCCGGCTGGGTTGAACCCACACCAGCCTGAGAGGACTGACAAAGCGGGTGATTTTCAGCAGTGAACCTTTCCCAGAAGCAGGCTGGGAGGGGTCGTGAGGCTGGTGCAAATCAAGGTGAAGATACTAAGAGATTTGGGGAAGCTGGTTTGAGAGTTCCGGGTAACTGTTTCTCCCTCCGCCCTGGCTCCTCCTTCCCCCACGGGGGATGGTATCAGTAATAACTGGCGGTGCTCTGTGCCAGATGCTGTCCACTGTGCCTGCGTTGTCTCACTTAATCCTAACAGCCCTTTCAGGGGTGTTCTCGCAGTTACAGCTGAATTGACTGAGGCCCCGAGAGGCTGAGTAACTTGCTAGAGGACACACAGCTGGCAGGCGACAGGGCTTGGATTCTGACCCAGGGGTGTGGCTCCAGAGCCCACCCACTGAATGACAGTGCCGTGGTGACGCTGACCAACACCAAGCATGACTTAGTGTCGGAGGGTGACGAGGTGGTACTCGGTGCCCCAGGGAGGGCAGGTGAGGGGTGCACGAAGGGTCTTGGAGCGGGACTCGGCCGCGATGGAGGGGCTGGCATGCCGCTTTGGCCTGCCTGCCGACTGTGCCTCTCTGGGTCTCACCTATAGAAGCATCCGCAAATGCTGTTTCCACCTCATGGACTTTTGGGAGGATTCGTAAAATAGTAGCTTCTTGTAAATCTTAAAAAATATCTGTGGATCACACAAGCCCAGTTTGAGGAGGAAATAAGAGACATATTCCTTGCTATCCCTTCTCCCCCAGTATGCATTCATAAATTCCTGGTATTTCCCCTGCTCTACTTTTTGTCCATCCATAATCAGTTTCTTTCTCTGTATTTCTATATTGAACATATTTCGTATTCATTCTGTATATACTGGGTACTTCATCAGGGGCTTGTTTTTCCCTGGGCCTCAGTTTTCTCATCAATAAAAGGGACACTTAGCCCTGACCCCCTTATGGAGCTGTGGTGAGGAGTAAGTAAATTGATACTTGTATTTAGTGCAGTGCCTCCCAGATAAAGCAGCCAACAAAAGGCAGCTGCTCTTACTGTTACCTGTTTCTGGCTGTCCTCCCTGGGGCAGGGGCCTTGCCGACAGTTCCCCCGGGTAGCCTAGATGTCTAGCAGTTGCTCAGTGGCTATTTGTTGACTGTTCCCATTGTTTTTTTTCCTCTTTGAAATCTGAAGTCAGGCCGCCAGGTGAAATGCCAGGTGAACCGCGGATGCCTCCATGGGCGGTGTATTTACAAAGGGTTGGACCTGCGTGGCAGCTCACTGGAAGCTCGGTGACACCAGGGTTCCTTCAGCGGTGGCTCTGTGGACAGTCGGGCCTGAATGTTCTTTGTTGTGGGGCTGTCCTGTGTGCTGTAGGGTATTTAACAGCAGCCCTGGCCTCCACCCACTAGACGCCAGTGGCAACCCCTCTCTTTGCTTATTGTGGCAACCATAAGTGTCTTCAGACATTGCCAAGGTCTCCTGGGCGGGGGGGGGACCTTATTGAGAACCACTGCTTTACACTGTTCTAAACACCTGAGCCCCTTAAAAGAGGCACCCAGTTCATGTCGGGGGGCATGCGGTGAGCTCCTCCTGTATGTCAGGGCTGGGGATGCTGACATGGTCCCTGGCCGGGGCCAGTGCCTGGTACACAGTGAGAGTTACATAAATATTACCAGACATACCCTGGCTGGGTGGCTCAGTCACGGGGAGAGTCATCCCGTACACTGAAAGGTCTCCCTTTGGGCCTTGTACAGGAGGCAGCTGATTGATGTTTCTCTCACGTCTATGTTCTCGTTCTATTCCCCCCCCCCCGCCATGAAATCAATAAATATATCCTTGGGTGAGGATTAAAAAAAAATTATCACCCATTTCCCCCATAGTCATATGTTTAAATGTGATCAGAAAGAATTCACAAAGGAGCCTGGGGTTTCCTGGTGTCCGGGTGTTTTGTGGGCCTTTGCACACTCAGAGCCCATGCTGCCCCCATTTCTTGCACCCAGTTCTATTTCTGGCCTTTTTCCACTTGGGTTTTGTTCTATGTCCTGCATAGAGACGTCATTCCCTTTTTATTCCATTTCATGGCTGTGTCGCACATTTCTGCTTCTCAGTCCCCTCTCGATGACTTGGAAGTCATCCCCCAGCCTCGGCGTGCATGAGGCTTGCTGCAGTGGCTACACTGACCGTCCTCCTGGGGACTCCTCGGTCTGTGGGCCACAGGACACTTTCCTAAAATCCCCCACTGATACCTGGGTCCTGGTAAGCATCCTTTTGACCAGTGTAATTTGGGTGACACCGTGGGCTGAAACCTTAGCTTTCCCAAAGGAACACGACTAGGTGACTGTAGAAGGCATGTCCCTTCTTCCTTTGTGTCTTAGAGACTTTTCTTATCTTCACTAATTAAGGGGGCTTATAGAGAGGCCGGACCCTCACCCAGGACACATGGGGAGTGCTATCTGGTTATTAGTAACGCCTCGTTCTTCATCTGCCCCCTTCTTGAAGCCTCTGTATTTCCCTTTTCAGCTCACAGTCCACTTCTCTGCTTCAGCTGCTGCCAGCCAAGGCGTTGTTTCGTTTCTGAATTGGCCCTCGGGTGCTACAGTTCCCCATTACAGTTTGAAAGCCACCCACAAGCACCTGAGCTTTCTAGAACCTCATCTGGCTGGGAGGGTAGGGCCCACTACCGTCCGCAACCTGGATAAATAATGCAAATGGGTTTTTAGCCACCAGAACCAGCTCCTCTTGTGAAAACTCTCCTTATCCAGCTATGATGGAAAGGCCAAAGGCAACCGGTTATTCCACATTTTTCCTCGTGGTGGTTTGGCTGTTTTAGGGCCTGAAATATGTACACACGTGGAACGCAGCCTTCGGCCCGGGCCTGGGCCTGGGCCTGGGCCTACGGAGGGGTGGGTGGGGTGCTGCAGCTTCATGCAGGGAATTGGGTCCTGCCTCCTCCCTCTCTGCAAAATTTGAAAAAGCTTGGCATTCTTAAATCAGGAAATTCCTGTTGAGATGTTGTCGTGTCTAACACCCCCCCCACCCCCCACCAGAAGGCCTCATCCCAGCTGAGGGGGAGAAAGGGCTGCCTGGGTTGCAGTCGCCTCTAGTTGTTGGGGGCTAAACAGTGAATTCATTTGTAAATCAGCCTCTTTTCCCTAGATTGAGGCCGTTTCTGCCCTGGTGGGAGGGTTTGGAAGTTCTCCTTTTACATGTGAATGTGCCCTTTAATCACCATTTCTGCATTATTGAGAGAGAGAGGGAGAGAGAGAGACAGACAGACAGAGACAGAGACAGAGACAGGGAGAGACAGAATCGGAGACAGACCCTGACACTGTATAAATAGTGGGAAGATCGGTTTTCTCATTTCTGGGAGAGGCACATCAGAACTGAAGATAACTCGAAACAATAAACAGTTATTAAAAAACGAAAAACATCACAACTCCCTTCTGCCGTTCTCACTCTAGCCAGCAGCACAAATGCAGGTTGTTGTGTACATTCACATCCGGTGAAATAAATGGCCCTTCAGTGCAGTGCACTGAAGACTTTCAGCTTAGCCGAGCTGCTGTCTGTCCAGGGTGATAAATTAGAGCCGAAAGCCCTAGGACACAAAGGCACGTTGCTGCCCTGCCCCACACTGTCTGATTCAGAGAGGTGAGGGTGTCCTTGCCCCGCTGGGAGACCCGGCGAGTACAAGACCAGGGCTGGCCTGGCAAATGGTGACTCTTAGCCTGTCCTGTTTGCTCCTTCCTCCTCCCCCTGGGAGAGGCCACTGAGGATCCGGAAGCAGGAATGTCTGCCGCGGGTGAGCCTCTGTTCTCCTTGAAAGAGAGCCTAGGCCCTCTGAGCAGCAGAGCTTTCTCGATGGCAGGTAAGTGCCCCTCTTCCCAGGGTTACCTGCCTTTCCCTGGCTTTGCCTGCGGGCACCCAGGGTTCCCAGTGCATTGACATTTAACCAAGTTGAGAATGACCCTTAATCCCACTGCCTCCTTCCATTCCAGCCCTTCTTTTTCTGATCTGAATGAGACATGCCCTTTCCCATGCTGTGGGAGAACCTTTCAAAAGCCCAGTTTAGGCCAGAGAGCAGCTTTTTTGAAAGAGGCCGGGGCCTCATCTCCAGAATCTGTGGGTCTAGGAGATGTTCTGGGTGTGAGCTTGAGAGATGTTTTCACTTCTGTTGGCCCTGACTTGGGCATTCTCTACTAAGGAAAAATAGGGTTAGCCCCCCACCCCTCACCCTCACCCTTTGCTGATTTCTCATTTCTGTTCTGGGCCTGGAGGAGGAAGCTCAGGGCTTTTGTTTCATTATGATGTAATTAGTGGCTGGAGAGGGCCCTAAGATTCCTGGGGCGGGGGCGGGGGGGGGGGGGGGGAGTGGGGGAGGGAAGTCTGTCTGGTTACCTGCTCTGCGTCTTTAGGAAATGCTTTAAAATGATTAACCCGGGCTCTTGCTTTGCTGCTTCTTCGGGGAACAGCGTGTGGTCATGTTTGAAGGAGGCCATTCACAGGCCTCTGCCTCGGACTGGCTGCCCTCGCAGCGCTCTGAGAAAGCCTGAACTTTTCCCAGTCTGATGGAAATGGAGAGATCTATCCAGGGCGCATTCTGGTTTCCACTTTGTAGCCTGGCATTTCCATGACTTTGAACCTGAGTCATGACTTCAGCATGCTCAGCTGAGAATCCCCAGTTCTGTTTTTGGAGAGGGGTGGTGGTGGAGGAGGAAGAGGATGAGGAGGAATGATGGTTGGTTTTGAAAAATAGCTTCCTTTTTATGGAGCGCACACTCTTTGCCAGGTGTCACACGGAACGTCACACGAATTAACGCATTCAGTTCTGAAGTGACTCCATAAGGCACTATGATGGAAGGGCGGAGGCACAGAGGTAACAGAGCTTGCTTAAGGCTGCACTGCTGGGCAGCCACAGCACTAGGCTCCCAGCCACCGTGACACCCTATCTGTGCCGCCTGGACCAGGTCTACAAGAGCACGGATCCCCTGACTTCCAAGCAGGGTGGCCAGCTTATCCTGGTGTTTGCCTGAATCTGTCCAGCCAAGGGGTTGGTCACCCTACTTCTGTGGCCCATGATGCCTATTGACTGAGCATCTCTTTTTGTTAACACCCCACCAGGCTTTCCTGTGGACCTCATTCAGGAAATTTAACACCCACAATACACACCACAGCGCCGGTACCTGTCGGCTTTCTGCTGGGGCCCTTTCCCTCTCTGGAGGACACAAGTCCCTGTAATGGTGTGTCATTTCCTAGACTCTGGAGCAAGGCTAGCGCTGTGACTCAGGCTCCGGATGTGAGTCGGGGCTGGAGCACCCGTCTGGGAGGCCTGGCTGGAGATTGGAAAGGGATGTTGGGAGAGGAGATGGTTGTGAGATCCTCCCCACCTCCCCCCGGCCTATTTTTGTGGCAAAGGCCGGGTTCTGGTGCCTCCGTTGGAAGATTGGGAGGTGAATATGCTTCCTGGGGACAGTCTTTGAGAGACTGGCGTGCATCATCAATGAGTGACAAACACGATTTTCCATCTTTCTCCCAGTTCCCAGACCTCCTTATTGAACTTCCCTCTATCCCTTTCTCCCCACATCACCATCTGCATTGGAGAGTGAAAAAGGCAAAATGAGAGAGTGCTCTTAAAACATAGGCCCTGAATTAGGAAGTGGTCTTGCTACAGAGCTGAGAGAAACCTGTCCCTGGCATGAGGCCTTGCGTCGGCTTCTGGGTCACACTGCTTGTGTTCAAATCCCAGCCCCGCCACTTGTGCGACCTTGGGCAGTGACTTAGAGGGCAGGACATGAAAGGCATTTTGAACATTGCCTGGTACTTCACATATGTAATAAAGGAAAGTCTTAGCTGTTAATACCATGGCTCAGGAGCCCTGGCCCAGTGGCTCAGTTATTTGGAGCGTCTTCCCATACACCAAAAGGTTGTGGGTTCGACTCCTGGTCAGGACACATACCTAGGTTGCGAGTTTGACCCCTGATTGCAGTGTGTAGGGGCGTCTACAAATTGATGTTTCCCTCTCTGTTCCATCCTCTCTCTCTAAACGCAATAAGCCTATTCTCGGGTGAGGATAAAAACAATACCATGGTTCAGGAAAGCTGAGCCTGGGTTATTTTGAAGTAAGGTTTCCCTTAAGTCAAGGGGCATCTAGGAAGGGCTGAGCGGGCTTGTTTCTGGCAGTCCATAAGACAGCGATGCGGGAAACATCTCGTCATATGCTTAGGTCCTAATACCCACAGACCTTCCTGTATTACGAAGATTTTGGTGTACTGTCACAAGGAGCGGAACTTCCTGTGCTTCCTGCTCCATGCCAAGCTGTTTTCCTGAGTCATCGCTCAGTCCTTTTCCTCTCCTCCCTCGCCCACGTTAACTCCTTCAGAGCCAGGCTTATTTTAGGGCTGGGGGTGGAAAGCAGAGGGTTGCTGGTGGGCCAACTTAGTGGAATCACAAGGTCCTGCTACCTCACAGAAAGGTCTTTCAGATCAAGGGCAAATCACTGCCCTGCTAACTCAGTCAACAGAAGCTATTGGTCATCATTCCAAGTTTATAGATTGAATGTGTTTAGCAAAATCTCCTCAATCAGAATGAAATCTTTAAAGATGGGGAAGAATACTTGACTCAGCTTTCTAGAAAAGGCCCTTAAGGTGGCTTCGTTACCATGACTACAGCAAGGGCCCACCAGAGGCCTGGCCCCCACTGAGTGGGCAGGTTTTTATGTCAGGATGCTGACAGACCTCTCATACCCCTGAAGGCTGCCATTGCCCAGTTTGTCTTCCTAAGAGCCTTCATTGAAAACTTGGCTGTTGATAGATAGATGTATGTGCCTGTTGTTTGGAACCTATTACATTTCTACCCTTTGGATGCAGCCACCGAAGTCCCATTAACTCTGGAGGGAGTTGGTGTGTTTGTAACCAGGAACAGAATTGAGGTCTTTGTTTTGCTGAGACAAGAAATTTTGGATCCTTTGAGGTGAGGGCAGCCTTGGGTCCCCCTGGTTTCCCCTTTTGTTTTCTGTTGGGTTCCTTAGTTGTAAAGAGCTTATGAGTGTTTTCATTTCTAGTGACTCCCCCCACACCCCGCGCCTGCTTCCTGTGGAATTAAAGAATCTGAACGTTCAAAAGGGATTTTCAGTTCAAAAAACCCTTTTAAATCTTTACTGGTGGTGACACCTTTGAGGAGGCGAAGTAGGCATGGCCCTCCATCCCAGGAAGGCGTGCACACCTACAGAGCTGTGGCCTGCGGACCGTGGGTCCTGGGGCACAATTGTGGGCTCCAGGTGAGGATTTCTGGTCTGGCTACTTTCTCTCCTTTGCTCCCATTTTGCAGGTGTGGCCCCGGGGCTCTGAGAAGTAGCAACTGGCCTAGGGTTGTCTCCTGTTCAGCTGTTTTTATCCTCTTGCCCTGCCTACTTTCCTGACTTCTATTTCCTCAGTCCAGAGCCAACCCCACAGGTAGAGGTGGGGAGGAGAGGAGATTGGCCTATCAGGGTGGGATAGGGTTGTCTAGGCAAAAGAACTCAGAGCCCGCCCCCAAACACACACCCAAATGCACTGGCGTGCATCTGACTCCTCCAGAGGACTTGTTAAACTACAGGGAGCCAGGGCCTGTCCAGAGGTTTCTGATTCAGTAGATCTGGGGTGGGGCCTGAGACTGTGCCTTCTTAGCAAATTCCCTGGTGAAGTCCCTGCTGCTGGTGTGGGGACTACTATGTATTGGGAACCATCATTCTCAACTGCAGGTGGGGAGCTTAGAAAGCCCAAGGAGGAACTGGTGCCCTTTCTGGCCTCTGAGGTTGACTGTGTGTGGGCTGGGCTGTCCCATGTCCCAGCTCAGCAGTAGCGCTCCTCTGGGAGCATGTGGGAGGTCTGCGGGGGCTGTCTTCGTTGCCGGTGTTTGGCGGTGCTGACGCCATTGCCTGGGAGGTGCCAAGGTGGCCCTTGCAATGAGGAAGAGCTCTCCCGTTCAAAGCCCCGTAGTCAGCGCCCTACTGAGAAACATCAAAACACACAACATAATTTTCCCCTCACATGCCCTGATTTTCCCATTGGCGTGCCTTTCCTCATAGGCTTTCTTGCCCCAAAATTGACCCACAAATGGGGTAAAACATAGGAAATCTAAACCTTTGTCCGATTGCTTTCAGTTTTTGCCTGATCAGGGTGCCATTTCTTCTGGGACACATCCTCTTTGAGTTCCCAGAACATCTCTCTCAAATAGCCATATTCTGACACCTGAGCCAAAGATATTTGTGTTCATCACTCCTGTGGAGAACAAATTCCAAACATCTTCCTTCGGTCAGCCCCGACTTTGTCCGTATGGTGATGTGTTTAATTCTGAGTCAGTCCTCTGTCACCCACTTATTACTGGCTTTGGTTGGACCTGCTGCCCCCCCCTTTTTTTTTTTTTTTGAAATGTGAAATTGAACCTCCTAAATACCTTATTACTTTATTTTCATACAGTCGTCCAGGCACATGGTAAATACAATACACAAGGGTTACACAGTGAAAAATAATCCCTTCCCACATCCAAGCAAGTCCCCCTCCCCTGAGGCAACCACCAGACTCCATTTAGAGCACTTTGTCTCGATCCAAGAATATTCTAGGCTTAGGCAAACAGGGTGACACACATATTACATCTTTTTTTGGAGGCAGGGGCATGTGTGTTGGTCCCTCAGTGGTGCTAGACATGTGTTTCTTTTTTTCATCTGATGCAAAAGCTTGGAGACTGTCAGACATCCATCCATGTCGAGGGGCCTCATTCCTCTTAAAGGCTGAAGAATAGTCCCCTGTGTGCCTGGAGTATATGATTAGATCAGTCCTCTATTTGTGGGCCTTTAAGTCGTTCCCAGTCTTAGGTAGAGCCCACAGTGCCGCACTGGGTCATCTTGTATGCGCTTCGCTCCTCTGTGACGGTGGTTATAAATGGTGTTTCTTAGAGGAGATTGTTGGGCCAAAGACTTTGCGAGAAAGGGAGAGTTTTGATGGTAGAGTTGGGTGGGGATTCCTGCGGGATTGAGGATGTTTTCCCCAGGGATTGAGGAAGTTTTCTCCGGGGAACGTGCACTTCCAAACTCACTAACTAGCTGTTGTGTGCCTCGGGGCCACCCCTTTGGGCCCTGAGGGCCTGGTGTGGATGTCAGTGGGTGGATCCCTGAACTCTGGGGTCTGTTCTCCCTCAAGGAGCTTGGGGTTGGCATTTAATTTCCTCTCAGGGTTGTGTCTCAGGGAGAGACGCTGAGCATAGGTTTGGGGTTTTCCTGAAGCCTGTTGGGTGAGACTGGAGAGCTCCATCGTGGGGGGCTGGATCTTGTCACGGCAGCTTGTTGCCTGGCTTTGCGAGCCTGCGTGCTGCAACATGCTCTGCCTTTGGGACCAGAGGAAACCATTAGGAGGCCTTGCATGTGGCCATATTGGACCCTTTTAATCTGCCCCCCCGTGGCTCCTGTCCAGACACGGAGGACGGTGACACACGGCGCTGCCTGCGTGCCGGGACTTGCCTGAGAGTTAAAACCGGAGGAGGAACGTCGGCAGGCTATCTTTGGGGATAATCATCTTTCCGGATTCCATGTTCCATCCCATCACCTGTACTGTCCGCGTAGCTCTTTCCTCCTCTGGTGCCTGTAGCTTTCATTTCTCAGCATGTCAGGCACGCCAGGCCGTGCCGGTCTATCATCCCTAAGCTAACAAGACAGCTGTCGGGCATGGAATGGATTCGGAGTCTTGCAGGTGAAGATTGGATGGTGGTGGAAATGTATGTGGGTTTAAATGAGATTCTGGGAGAATTAAAATAGAAAAGAGTGGATTGACAAAGGTGAGGTTGGCGTTTTACAGCTGAGAATCAGTGAGAATGTAATTTGTGTCGATTTCTTTGGAGGAGAGTTGCACACATAATGCCCACTGGTGTGGGCTGGGCCATGAGGACTTTCGGGCGGGTGGGTTATATCCCATTTTCAATCGGTTACATTTGTTTGTCTGATAAACATGAATAAATGTTGTCGTCTTCCATGAAGAAGCATGTTTGCCTTTGTCTCCTTAAACGTGTGGCCTTCCTGGTCTATCTTGCATGGTTTCCTGCTTCGCCGTCAGGACCGGATGTGGAGAAGAAATATTTCTTTGGGATAAGGATGACGCCGGTGCCTGTGTGACATCTCGTGGTAGCTGGGCCCTAGCCTTGTCAGCAGGCACAGCAGGGGAGGGCGGGGATTGTGGTGAAACACAGGGCCCCCATCACATAGAAATGGCCGTCCGGTCTTCAGATCCTTCTGCTGCCATTAGGCCCTGATCTGTTGTTTTTTTTTAAGGAGAAGCCAAAAATCCAGATTATTTTGTGAAGCCTCCCACGTTTTATATTTTGGCAGCAAACTAAAACTTTTACACAAATATGACACAGGCCAAAGAGAGGCTGCCTGACCTCTGAGATAGGTAACCCGAAGTGGGGGTGGGCGGGCGCATTGTAGGAGGAGGGTTTGGGGGACAGAACGTGGGGGGGCCCACACACCGCCTCCCTGCGGCGGGCCTAGGCCTCCCTGACTGCTTTAAAATGCGTGGTCCTGTGTGTCTCTTTCAGATCCTGGCTCCACAGAGAGAACAGCCCAGAAAAGAAAGTTCCCCAGCCCTCCGCATTCGTCCAATGGCCACTCGCCACAGGACACATCAACCAGCCCCATTAAAAAGAAAAAGAAACCTGGCTTACTGAACAGTAACAATAAGGAGCAGGTAAAGGGCCACCGGGAATGGTGTCCACACCCGAGGGACAAAGGTGTAGCGAGACGCACGGTTCTCCGGGTTTTCCTAAGAGCCGGTTCTGGGCCTTTAGCTAGCGTGCTGCCAGACTCCCCCTTGTCAAAGGACAAAAAAGGGCAGCTCATAATGGGCTTGTGTAGACATTTCCGGCCGGTTTTCAGATCAGTTCTGGGGACAGGGCGGTGACCCAGATGAGCTGAAGATACCAGTGCTGTAGGGCTTGGGGCTTTTCCTTGGGTGTGTTCCCCCCCGCCCCCCCACCCGTGTAGCTTCGGAGGATTTTTTCCCCCAGGGCCTGGCCAGCAGGACATCCTCCAGGACATCTCACCTCTGCCTGGAGGTGTTTGTGTGGCTGAGGCTGCTCCCTTCTGTCTCAGTTTTCTCATCTGTAAAATAATGGGTGTAGGCCTGTGGTGAGAGACAGCTGCTGTCTCCACCCATTGCTCCTGGTAATTAGTCACCATTCCTTCTCAGTGTTCATAGACCCCGCCCCCTGCAGCAGACCCCGCCCCCCGGGCAGCCAGGACCAATCAACTAGATAGGAACATCTGTTTGCCATCTTGGATCCTGCTGAAGAAAACTTCTAGCTTTAAAATTCTCTGATGCAGGCTAGGTATATTTCCAATTTAAAAAAAAAAAAAAGAGAACGGTGCTTTAGTGTGGACCATGAGGCCAAGTCTCCTGGCACCGGAGGAGACAGGATGACCTGTGGTTCTGGTACCACTTAAGCAGGGATTCCTCGATGTATTCTTGCATTTCGTGCTTTCCGGAGTGCCGAAGTGGGCTCTGGGGATTTGAGGTTGAATAAAACAAGATTATTGCTTTCACGGGAAGAGACCTAGTAGCGGTTAAATGCCCAGAACTGAGAGCGGGTATGTGTCCGCACACTAATCTATTTTCATTCTCAAATTGTATAGTGAAATGCCAGCTCTGCTTTTGCTCTGTGGCTGTGGCCAAGTTAACCTCTTTGTGCCTAGTGTTCCCATCCATTGAAATGAGGATAAGACTCCTACTACTGATTTTCTAGGTTGTTAAGATGAATCGAGCCAAATGACAACAACAATAATAATAATTAGGCCAGGCTCTACACTAAGTGGAAAAATCACACAAACTGCGTGAAATAATTCAACAGCAGCTCTAGAAATGTCCTTGACCTGTGTTGTTCGTTAAGATAGTCCCAAGCCTGGCGTGGCCCTGGAGCACTTGCAAATGGCAAATGCATTGAAGGAACTGAGTTTCTAATTTAAATTTAAGTGGCTGCCTGTAGCTACCGTGTTGGATACCTCAGGTCTAATCCTATTAGAGTAGAAGAAATTGGTGGGTCCAAAATAAATTTCTGGGGGGGGATTACAATTTCAAAAACATATAATAGTGTTGGTAATAATGAAACTAAAAACAGTGCTTACAGTGTGTTCTGTCCTGTTGTAAGCACTTTCCTGTGTTAATCTTTAATTTTTTTTACCGAGTTATAATTGACAGAGGACATACTTCTTTAAAAAAAGTTACTGATTTTTAGAGATAGAGGGAGACATGGATTTGTTGTTCCACTTATTGATGCACTCATTGGCTGATTCTTGTATGTGCCCGGACCGGGAATCAAATTGGCAACCTGGAAGTATTGGGATGACTAACCCGTTGAGTGAGCTGCCCATCCAGGACTGACGTATGACGTATTAGTCTCAGATTATTCCCCCTTGCCGCCATGTTCAGGTCTCTATGTTAAGGTTACCCCAGTGAGTAAGGGTTGTAATCATCTCCATTTTGCAGATGAAAACACAGAGGTTCAAAGAGGTTAAGTTGCCTCCTCGAGGCCTTGGAGCAGTCAGAAGCTGCTTTCGAGCTTAAGTCTGCCTGTCACGCAGGAGCTGCCCTACCTGTTGGGATTAAAGACTAAGAAAGAAACACAGAGGCCACAGATAATCCCCAGACCTTTTTAGCTGGTCATTAGCTTCCTGGGCAAACACTTTCTTACCAGCGTCCTGTGAGTCAACAAAGCCAATACTGTCCTCTCCTTGCGCCTCCTCCCTGTGTGTCCACGCGTGCGCACACACATTGTGAGTCCCTGCCTGTCCTTTAAGAATTGGGTTGCATCTCTTTCTGGAAGTTGGTCAACTTGGACTGTTCATGCATTAGCCTCTCCCTTCCCTGTCCATGTGTTAATACCATTTCTATAACGCTTAAACCTCATGACCACATCGAAGTGTTTGTCCCCCTCTTGGGCTGTCAGCTTCAGAAGAGTGGCCAGGGTCCTACGGTTGCTGTCTCCCCACAGTTTGACCCAGGGTGGGAGGCCGTGAATAAAGAACACGCTCAGGATGTGGAAAAGAGCAGAGCACAGGTGACTTAGACATGTGATTATGCTCTGAGTACCCGTCATCTTCAGTCTTGGTGGAGGAGCTCACAGGACGTGGTACTGGAGGGAAAGTGTGATGGATCTGGAGACAGGGAGGCTCCTTTGAGCCCCACTGCACCTGGGGAACTGGCTGTGTGACCTCGGCAGTTGTTTTCTGTCTCTGAGCTTCTTCCCTTACACTGCAGAATAAGGGTGTGGACTACGGACATTGTAAAGTTGAGTGTAGGGGCTGAATTGCCAGGAGTTGGCAAAGGAGAAGTAGCCTTCGCTGTAAGGAGAGGAAATGGCCGACCCTTCACTCTGACTTTGTAGCCCATAAAGTTTACGTAGGATGGGCACCCTCTCTCAGGCGTGATCTGCTTTCCTAAGTGGCACTTAAATCCTTCAGAAAACAAAAAACAAAAAACACCCTTCAGGACACTTTCCTTTTCCATCCCTTTTCCTGTCCTTTCTTTTAGAATTATGGAATTAAAACCAAATCATAGGTTGCACATGTGTTTGGCCAACATAATATAATTCCTGTTAGTCCACCAACATTTGAAGATTATGAGATTTCAGATAACTTACATTTCTGGGTTCTTATGAAATTCAGAGAATTCTAGCAACAGCTGGAGCTGAGTAGATCCTGCCCCTGTGGACGCAGGGGCTGTGTGCTCTGCTTTTCCGCACTTCCCACCCCTCCCTACTGTGCTATACCCTGCCTGCTTCACTCATTCCGTCTGCCTCTGGCTTTGTTAGGTGTTTGAGTTCTTTTGATTTTTGACACTCAAGGTCTGTCCAGAAGGTACCCAGCCTTATACTATGGAAAAGTGACATTTATTGAAGAAGATAGTAGAAACATTGTACATAGGACAATGATGCCTCAGGCCCCTTCAAAGTAGGCACCTTGGTACCTCACACAGCTCTCCCAATCACCATCAGCTGCTCCATTGTCTTTTCCTAAATCTCATTGAAGGTCTGACGTCTCTTCCCTTTCAAAGGTGACTTTAGTTTTGGGAAAAGCCAGAAGTCACAGGGCACTAAATCTGGACTGTCACGGGGCTGAGTCACCTGGGTGATTTGATGTTTCACTGAAAAACTGCACAAGACATGATGCATGAGCGGGTGCGTTGTCATGATCAAGCTGCCAGTCACCAGTTGCCCACAGCTGCAGCCTTCTTGAGTCATGTGAATAGTTTCCATGGAGGAATGTTTAAGCTTGATGCAAAGTGTGATGCAGATTCGTGGCTCTACTCATTCAGTCGTTTTGAATGCGATGGCCACACAGTACACATGCTCACTCAACAGTGCCTGCCACCCCCCACTGACTAGTACAGTGAAGTCATTATTGTTCTTGCATGTTCGTTCTAGTCTATTCTCCTTGACTGCCAGGTTACATTGATGTCACACAAACCATTCTCATTATATCAACAATGGCTGGAATTTTTCCAGACCTCATATATCAAGGTTCGCTACCTCCTTCCCTTTTTCCTTCACTCTATACTCTTCCGTATTCTAGTGTTCTAAAAAGAAAGCCATTCTGGCCTGATTTTTAAAAATCCTGAATTTTTCCATTTTTGGTAATGACCTTTTATTACCAAGTGCAGATATGGGTTGAGTTTTCAGGTTGGGACCCTGTTTTCACCCATTTTTCACATATCGGGGATTCAAAACTTTTAGGGGAGTTTGAAGAAGAGCTTTAAAACATACTTTATTTTTAGGGGAGAAATATTCTAAGGTTTATAAATTAGTTTTTAATGCCTTTTGGTCAGTGGTTGCACCCTTAGGAAATGTTTGAAAACATGTAGGTGCTTTTTCTTGGGACTACTTGGGGGAATATCCCAAAACCTGGAAGGATGGTCCTGGCTTTTTTTTTTTAATCCTCACCTGAGGACATATTTCTATTGCTTTTAGAGAGAGAGGAAGAGAGAGAGGGAGCAAGATAAGAGATACAGAGAAGCATTGATTGGCTGTTTCCTGTACGTGCCCAGACCGGAGATTATAGGCACCAGGACTGGGGAGTGAACCTGTAGCCCAGGCATGTGCCCTGACCGGGAATCGAACCCACGACCTTTCAGTTATGGGAAGACGCTGCAACCAACTGAGGCGCACCAGTCAGGGTACTCCTGGCATTTTGTGGAGGAGGGTCAGGTTGCCAAACACCCTGCAGTAGATTCGAGACAAGAAATATGTTGTCTCCAAATGACATTAGGGCCTTGAGTGCAAAATACTGCTCTTATCTTTAGTTCTTGGGTCATTTGAGTTTGATGACTGCTTTTGGAAGCTCTTCTTCCTTTCTCCCTCCTCCCTTCCCGTCCTCCCTCCCTCCCTCCCTCATCAAAGTATTGAGAAATAATTGCTAACATAACATTTACAAAATGGCCTTAGGTATACTTTGATCAAATACGGCAGAGAAACCACGGGGCCCCTCCTCATCTCTGGGTACAGGGTGTACACATATCCTAACTGGGCGGGCTAGGACTTTGTTGTTGGATCCATGCATTGTCTTAAGGACTCCTTTGTTGGGCAGGCCGGTGCACTGGCAGTTGAGCCAGCTCAGGGAACTGCGCGATTGCTGGCATTGTCCTGGATCAGGCAGCACCATGGCGGCTGCCTGCCTTGCCGCCGTGGCCAGTGGGGCTGAGTGGAAG